>NC_090034.1:19042374-20242374 GCF_037176765.1 Anolis sagrei | reverse complement strand
TCCTCATTTTGTTTTTCCCTCCTTCTTTCTTCTCTTCCCTTGATGTTCCACAACCCTTTCCTTTTTGCTTTGTTATTCCCACCATTTCTTCTGTTTCTTGCCATTCCCCACACTTCCATCCCTTCTTTCTTTTTCTTTCTTTCTTTCTTTCTTTCTTTCTTTCTTTCTTTTTCCTTCCCTTCTTTTTCATATTTCAATTTTTCTCTTTCCTCCCTTTTTTCCTTCCTTCCTACACTTCACCATGTCCACTCTCCCTCCCTCCTTTCTCTTTTCCCTCCACCCTCCCTCCTTTCCTCCTTTCCTTCTTTCCTTCCTTCCTCCACTTCACCCTGTCCACTCTTCCTCCCTCATTTCCCTTTCCCCTCCCTCCCGCCTTCTTTCTTTCCTCCCTCATCTCCCTCTTTCCCTTCACAATTCTTTCCTCTTCCCCCTCTCCATTCCCTTCTTTCATTCCCCGCTCCCTGGCCTTCTCTTCCTTACCATTCCCCCACTCACATTATTGTTCCTTCTTTTCTCTTTCTCACCATTCCCTCCCCCCTTACACTTTTTCCTTATTTCCTTCTCTTTACCTCCCTCCTTCCCCTTCTCTCACCATTCTCTCCCTTCTTTCTCATTATCTCTCCCCTTCCCACTCCTTCCATCCATTCTCTCCATTTCCCTTCTTTCCCAAACTTTCAAGTGTTTTCATGCCAAGCTGGGCCCCAGTTTGGGGACCTTCTCTTTGTGCCGCGCAACAATGCTCCTTCTCAGCAGATGGCCAGGGTGCCTCGCTGGCACGCTGCGTTCTCCCTCCTCCCTCCCTTCCTCATGCCTTGCCCACCAACACATGCGTGTGCCCACCCCTCTTGCAGCTTTCCAGCAGGTCCAGGGCTGCCCCTTCCCCAGAAGGACCCCAACAGCTTGATCCGTCAGATGGAGAGGGCCAGCCAGGCCGGCCCTCCTGGCTCTTCCTTCCCGTTGCCAAACTATGTTGTGTTGTCAGGAGAGTCAAGGAGGTAGCAGGTTCGGAAACAATGGGGCGGTGACAGAAAGCTGGAACGGCAGAGCGGGGGGCCCCGGCGGCGGAGGCTTTTCGGGAGCCGTGCTGGGATGGCCTGGGCCCACTCCTTCTCCAGCGGAGGATGGAGAAGCCTCCAGCCCATCTGCCGAGCCAGGCTGTCACGCCGACTCTGAAGACCCTCTTTGGAGAGATGGAAGCAAGAGAGGGACACAGAGAACAAGCGAGACAGAGACAGCCATCTCTCCCGCAAAGGGATCCAACTCCTTTCAAAAATGTAGGCCAAGATCCAACGGTTTGCTTTGGGAGCCAATACAGAGAGAATCAGTAGGCTCTTCCTGTCCCGCTCCATCTGGCTGGCCCCAAAAATGGCTTCCTGGAGTCGATTTCTAACAAATGTAGTCCATGGGGTCCTGGCAAACTTCCTCCTTCAGCATAGATTTATTCCTAGCAGTTTCCAGTCAATATGGATACGTTCTTACACGTGTAGATTGGTGGAAAATCCTATGGGCCTAGCAGGTGGCAAAGTTGATGAGAGTCCCAAGGAGCCCAATCAATGCCAACCACAACATATTATGGAAGGATGGTTCCCAAAAAGAGCTCCATTCTCCCAGCAAAACAATTGATTTTCTAGAGCAGTGGTTCTCAACCTGTGGGTCCCCAGGTGTTTTGGCCTACAACTCCCAGAAAACAGTTTACCAGCTGTTAGGATTTCGGGGAGTTGAAGGCCAGAACATCTGGGGACCCACAGGTTGAGAACCACTCTTCTCACAACCTCTGAGGATGCCTGCCATAGATGCAGGTGAAACATCAGGAGAAAATGCTTCAGGAACATGGCCATACAGCCCGAAAGACTTACAGCAACTCAATACATCACACAGTCCTCTACACTTGGGAAGTGTTCAACTTGTGATTTTGTGATACAAAATCCAGCATACGTATCTCATTTGTTGTGACATACTGTGTTTTTGTGTCAGTAAACAACAACAACAACAACAACAACAATAATAATAATGTTTAAAAATCAGGAGGGTTGTCTTGGGTTGGCTTGCCTACTCCCCTTTCTCATCTCGTTCCCTTGAAGCAGCTGGCATGCGGCGGTTTGGACAGGCGGGTTACGCAGGCCACGTTTGCAGCTGTGCCTAACCGACACGCTGGGCTGGATCTCAGATTTGCTGCTTGGGCACAGTCTCTGGGAGGGAAGACTGGGGCAATGGTGGCAGAGGGAAACAGGGGAAATGGGCACCCGGCACCAAATCTTGGCGTGGACGCAGCAACACTAATGTGAAGAAGGCCACACAGTCTTGGCCTGGTGGCTCTGAGTGACCCCATGCTTGTGGGGAAGGGGGACATTGTTGGCTGCCTTCCGTTGCTGGATGCTATCCCAAGAGGGATGCTTTTGGCAGTGGGACTCAGGGCAAGGCACAGGTGGCTCCCCAGCTGCTGTTTTCTGATTTCCAGCAACAGCAGCTCTCAGTGCTTGGAGGTGAGGAAAGGAGGCAGTTGGTGTCTTTGGAAAAGGCCCTTGCCAAGTATTCACCCCTCAACTTTCCAGATCTTAGCTGGAGCTTTGTACCTTTAAGAGAGCCCCAAAAAGGAGAGGAGTTACAGATCAGGTACAGCTTTAATGGGACAGGATCCCAAAACTGAAAGATAGCTATCAGTGAGAGACTAAACATTCCTATGGAGCAGGCATGGGCAAACTTTGGCCCTCCAGGTGTTTTGGACTTCAACTCCCACAATTCCTAACAGCCTAGCGGCTGTTAGGAATTGTGGGAGTTGAAGTCCAAAACACCTGGAGGGCCAAAGTTTGCCCATGCCTGCTCTATAGGAAGATGCAAAACAACACATAGGGAGGCTCTGTGCTAAAATAGATCAGAATAGCACACTTGTGAGATTTAGGATTATTTTGGGTGTCCCGAAACTGTAATGAAGACACCGACAATGCATCTATGCTGCAGACTGAATGCAGTTGGGCACTCCTTTGCCTGCCATGGTATAATCCTGGAAGTTGTAGTTTGCTGAGGTACCAGCACACTTTGACAGAGAAGACTAAGGACAAAGGTCAAACGTACTCTAGGCAATATTTCAAAGGCCAAATAACTCTGAGGATTCTTTGTTTAAGAAATTCAAAGTGTTGCCATCAGACCAAAGACTTGAAAGGCACCCTTTCTCAGATCTCAGTGTACTGTTTAACATACAAGGAGGAGGAAGGAAAAGAGAGAGAGACCGGAGGTGTGGAAGGAAGGGAAAAGCAAAAGGAAAGAAGGAAGGGAGAAAGAGAGAAAAGGAGAGAATGGATGGATGGGTGGATGGAAGGAAGGAAGGACAAGAGAGAAAATGGATAGAGGAAAGGAAGGGAAAAAGGAAAGAAAGGGGGGAAGAAAAAAGGAAGGAAGAGAGAAAGGATGGATGGATGGACAAGAGAGAGGAAAGGGAAGGATGGAGGAAAAGGAAGGGAGAAAGGCAAGAAAGGATGGAGGAAGAGAGAAAGAGAGAGGAAGGGAGGAAGGAAGGAAGGAAGGAAGGACGGAAGGAAGGAAGGAAAAGAGAAAGGAAGGGAAATGGGAAGGGAGGGAGGGAGGACAAAGGAGAGAAAAGGGAAGAATGGAGGGAAGGGAGAGAAAAAGGAAAGAAAGGATGGAGGAAGAGAGAAAGGAAGGAAGAAAGGATGAATGGATGGAAAGAAGGATAAGAGAGAGAAAGGGGAGGGATGGAAGAAAGGGAGGGAGAAAGGAAGGGAGGGAAAGGAAGGAAGGAAGGATGAGAAAAAAGGGGAAGGGAAGGAGAAAGGAAAGGAGGGAGGAAGAGAAGAAGGACGGGGAAGAGAGGATGGATGGATGGATGGATGGAAGGAAGGACAAGAGAGAGAAAGTGGAGGGATGGAGGAAACGGAGGGAGAAAGGAAAGACTGAAGGAAGAGAGAGTGGAAGGGAGAGAGGGTGGGTGGAAGCAAGGAGAAAAAAGAAAAAAGGAAGGATGGAGGAAAGGGAGGGAGAAAGGAAGGGAGGGAGAGGAAGGAAAGACAAGAGAGAGAAAAGGGAAGAATGGAGGGAAGGGGGGGAGAAAGGAAAGAAAAGGAGGGAGGTATAGAGAAAGGGAGGGAGAAAGAGGATGGATGGAAGAAAGGAAGAGAGAGAAAGGGGAGGGAGGGAGGAAAGGGAGAAAGGAAAAAATGAAGAGAGAATGGAAAGGAGAGAGAGAATGGATGGAAGCAAGGACAAGAAAGAGAAAAAGGAAGGATGGAGGAAAGGGAGAGAGAAAGGAAAGAAAGAAGTGACATTGGAAGGAAGGAAATAAAACTGAAGTAAGGAAGAAATTAAAAAGAGAAAGGAGGAAGAGAATGGTAAGAAAGAGATGGAAAGAGGGGTGCATGGTGAAAAGGAAAGAATTGTAGGATGAAGTACAGAAAAGGAACCAAGAAGGAAGAAAAGAAGGAAATGATGGCAAATGAAAGAAGGAAAAGCAGGAGGGAAAAAGGAAGAATAGAGGAAAAGAAGGGAGAACGAAAAGAAAGGAGTGGCATTGGAAGGAAGCAAGGAAAGAAAACGGAAGGAAGGAAGAAATTAAAAAGAGGAAGGAGGAAGAGAATTGTAAGAAAGAGATTGAAAGAGTGGTGCATGATGAAAAGTAAAGAATTGTAGGATGAAGTACAGAAAAGGAACAAAAAAGGAAGAAAAGAAGGAAATGATGGCAAAGGAAGGAAGGAAAGACAGGAGGGACGAGAACAGGAAAAATAGCTCAGAAAGGGAAGATATGAGAGAGAAGGACGCAGAAGGATGGCTTAAGAATTAGGGGTGGGCATCCATTTATTGCTGCTGGGAGAAACCAAGGCAAGTGCCAAGAGGGGACCCCCCGTCCCTCTCCTGGCCCCGTCTTTCCCATTGCAAGGTCTCCTCTTGCTCCATCAGCAGTTTTGAACATATTCCAGGGAAGCTTTTAAGCTCCATGAATCTGGGCGCCTTTGCATTTGGGAGCGAAATCCTAGCCCTGAGTGATAGGCACCAGTTGGACTGTTTCTGGGCTTTAATGGGGGGAGAGCAATGAAATTCTTGCTTGGAATCCAGTTTCAACATGGAAGTAGAGAGAGAAAGAAATACATTTTGAAAAAGCAGCAGGTGAACGTGGCAACATCTGCACTGGGCCGTTTGAAAAGTAAACAGAGAAAGAGCTAAAAGAATCAACAAGTTGAGGGAAAGTTATCAAAAGTCTGGCACCATCCCAAGTCAAAACGTTGTCCATCTGCAGTGGGTTAAACCGCTGAACTTGTTGATAAAAAGGTCACAGGTTCGAATCCAGGGAGTGGTGTGAGCTCCCGCTGTTAGCCCCAGCTTCTGCCAACCTAGCAGTTCGAAAACATGCAGATGTGAGTAGATCAATAGGTATCGCTTCTGCGGGAAGGTAACGGGGCTCCATGCAGCCATGCCAGCCACATGACCTTGGAGGTGTCTATAGACAATGCCGGCTCTTCAGCTTAGAAATGGAGATGAGCACCAACCCCCAGAGTCGGACATGACTGGACTTAATGTCAGGGGAAAACCTTTACTTTTACTATCTGTATTGAACTGAAAGGGCCCCAGGCACCCTGGTTGGCTCTGCACAACAGCTGGGTTGCATTACAAAAAATGCTTTAAACATGGGATGGACACTCTTAAGGGCAATGTTTTCCATCTGGCTGATAAAGGCCTACATCCAACCTTCGCCCACCTCTTCCTCCCCAGCTCCGGCCAGAGAGATATATGCACACTGCAAGGGAGGAAGAGGTCAAGGGTCAGGCTCATTAGAATGCAAAAAAGGGAAGAGATAATGAGACAGGAAGTGGTGATGTCACCGCCTCCTTCCCCGGCGCCTATTCCCCAATGGCATTCCAGCCCCCAAAGCTTATTAAATATGCCTTTTGCATCCTCCCCTTGCATCTCTTCCCGGCTGCATCTTGCAAAGAGATAGCATTAATCTGCCCTGGAATTGCCTCTTGACTTAGGACAATTCCTTTAATTAGAAAGCGTTTTCTTAGGGTCCATTTACACTGTCTATTGAATCATGGAAACCTAGTCCTCCCATGAAGAAAGGCACAATCAAAGCCCTCCTGACAGATGGCCATCCAGCCAGATTGAACAAATGAATGCAATTTGCAAACTCATAGCACCCAGTGAATGCAATTTGGTGCCACTTTGTCATGACCCAACACAATAGAATCCTGGGAGTTGTAGTTTAACAAGGTCTTTAGCCTGCTCTTCCCAAGAGGGCCAAACTACAGCTCCAAGGACCCTCTAGTATCGAACCAAGGAAGTATTCATTCTCCAGCTTTGGCCACAGAATCATGCTGGAGGATTTCTAAGTCTGTATTAATCAAATCCATGAATGCGTTGCTGTGAGGTTTTTGGTCTGTATGGCCATGTTCCAGCAACATTCTCTCCTGACGTTTCTCCTGCATCTGTGGCTGGCATCTTCAGAGCTTCTTTTGACAGTGAAGCAATGAACAAAATCTGGTTACTAGTATTAATGAACACCAGAATCAAGACAGTAAATAAAGAACACCACTCAGAAACAAGAGAACCCCAGACAAGAAGCAATCAAGAGCCAGTTAACACCTCTCAAACAGGGGATGCCTCCAGGCAACAAAGGCCAGGCTACTTCTATGCAGAAACCCTCACTCATTGCCCTTGCAAACTTCATGCTAATTAAAGCTGGCTAATAGCAACATTCACACTTGCTTTACACAGACAAGGGGTCTTTCTCCCACCCTGGACATTGCACACACACACACACTCCACTTGCCTCACTTCCAACAGATCTCTGAAGATGCCGGCCACAAATGCAGGCAAAATGTCAGGAGAGAATGCTGCTGGAACATGGCCATGCGGCCCCAAAACTCACAGCAATGCAGTGATTCTAGCCAATAAAGTCTTTGACAGCAAAAAATCTATGAATAACCAAACCTGAAAATGTGGAGGGATGGCTGTTTAACTAAAAACCAATGACTGCAAATGCAGAACCCCCCAGTAACAGGAGCCAACACTTAGCCATGCATTCCTGCCTAACAGGGTTTTGTGCGTTTATTTGTATGGACCCTTAGGTAACTGCACACAGATATACACAACCCCAAGTCGGCAGCTGCGGCTCTGACTTTCCAGACTTGGAGCCCTGCAGCATAAAATTGAATTCGGCCTGGAATGTGTGTCTGCGGCCCTAGAGTTCCAGGAGGAAACTGTAAGAAAGATGTCATCCCCCCCCCCCCCCGCCTCCGCCCTCCGTCCCTCGGTTGGGTCTACATTGTAGATTTAATGCAGTTTGGCACCACTTTAAGCAGCACGGTGAAGCATTGTAACTATCTTGTGCCTCTAACCACAAGAGGAGGCAGATAATAAGTTGAGTCTCCTTGTAAAGAGAAGGAAAAAAGGGTATAAATAAACATAATAATAATGATAATGATAATAATACAAAATTAAGATGATGATGAAGAAGCAGAAAAAATAGGAGGAAAATTAAATAGAAGAGGAGGAGAAAAGAAAATGGAATGATCCATAAACTCCCCCCCACCCCACCCCACCCCACCCCCGGAGGCTTCAATGGCAAAATGTCTCTGCATTTTACTCCAGACTTTGCAGGATCTCTCCAAGGTGCTGAATCCCGTCTCCAAAACATCATACACTCTTTCCACACTGCCCCTATATCACAGGATCTGATCCCAGATTACGTTCTTCTTATCCCAGATTATCTGGCAGTGGAGACTCATTTAATCCAGTTTAAAAGCAGATAATCTGGGATCAGATCCTGGGATACAGGACAGTGTAGAAGGGGCCACAATAACCCCTTTTGCCATGTAATCAATAATAATAATAATAATAATAATAATAATAATTTATTTATAACTCACCCTATCTCCCTGAGAGGACTCAGGGCAGACTCAATGAGTTTCTTACCTCTGCCTCCCTGTTTTGCCTCTCGGATTGAGGAAATCCTCAACACTAACATATAGGGAATATAGGGCTTAAATACCTTCAAGGCACCAGGTCCTACTTTGGAAGCTAAACAGAGATAAGTCTGGTTAAAGACTGGTATGGGAGACCTCTTTGGAGGGATTTAAACAGTGGCTGGATGGCCATCTGTAGGGAAGGCACAAAGCCCTCCCTACAGATGGCCACCCCTACAGATGGACATCCCATCGGTAGGGAAGGCTTGCAAAGAGGAGATTAGACTGAATGGCCTCCAGAGGTCCCTTCTAATTCTAGTGGAATATAGAATGCCTTAAAAGGTGATGGTGTCTTCTTCTCCAACAGTTTTTAAGCAGAGTCTGGATGGCCCTCTGTTAGGAGGGCTTTGATTGTGCCTTTTTGCCTGGAAGAAAAGGGTTGGACTGGATGACCAGAGAAAGTCCCAATCCTCCATTTCAAGTGAAACCCATTGCATCTTCTTCTGGGGACCCTCTTCATAAAAAATAAAATAGGGTTTCCTAGGCAGAAAAGAAGTACTAAAGTTGACCCTCCTTCTTTGCCTCATCTCAAACAATCCAAGAGGGAAAATTTTCCATCCTTTTCCAAGCAAGGAAACCAATTTCTTGGACTTCAGGGCTTAAGTCCAAGCTATTGCCACTTTGAATCTCTGTTTAGAGAAAATAATAATAATAATAATAATAATAATAATAATAATAATGCATATAATGGAACAATGGATTCAAATTACAGGAAAGGAGATTCCACCTGAACATTAGGAAGATCTTCCTGACCTTGAGAGTTGCTCAATAGTGGAATTCTCTGCCTCGAAGTGCAGTGAAGGCTCCTTCTTTGGAGGCTTTTAAAGAGAGGCTGGATGACCATCTGTTCAGGGTGCTTTGATTGTGCTTTTCTTGCAGGGCAGGGGGTTGGACTAGATGGCCCTTGGGATCTCTTCCAACTCAATGATTCTAAACATTATTATTAGTAGTGGTATTATATTCCAGTTTGCTTGTTGCAGGCGATGAGTTGCTTGCTTTCCTTGTTCCTGCAGAGCCAAAGCCGCCTTTCTTTCCCAGCGAAGGATCCCTCCTTTGAAACTGGCGCCAGGATTCCCAAGCGCCAGTGACCTCTGGAACCACATACAGTTTAGTGGTTGCTTCAGTTCAACCCTAATGAGGCTTTGCAGAAACCGCAAAGGAGGAGAAGCCGAGCGGCCAATCGCTCCCTTAAACCTTATAATATCTCCGTGGAAGCAGCCAAGGCCTTGGGAAAGGTTACTCGGCCTTGGGGCGCATCTACACTGTGGGATGAAACACAGTTTGTCCTCCCTTTGGGAGGAGCACGACAAAGATTTGAGTCTTCAAATAGTCATGCTAAAGCACATGCTCATCCTGGACCATTCTGAAAGAATGGCACATGAAATGGAACCTCCTTTCAGTGTCTGAAGAAAAACTTCCTGAAAAGTTAAAGGAATGTCAGCGATGTGATTGACAATCTCCCTCCTGCACCAATGGATCCAAATCATATCACACTATGTAACAACATTTGAAAAAGTTTCTGTTTCTGGTTTGAAAGTGTTATTCCCTGATTAATTGTATGGCACTTACTTTGAAAGTAGCTGCTCTACTCCAGAAATTTAGTTTTTGGGCTGCCGCAAAGTATGTTGAACTGGTTGAGACTCAGTGACATATTAATGGAAAACTAGAGCAGAATGTGCTGCAGGATATCCCGTAAAAACAAAGATTTTGCAGTTTAATAAACTTTGTCCATGTTTTTTTGTGATAGAACCAATTAGGAGATGACATTGATGCCTCAGGAACAAAAATTGTGTTACATAGCGTGATGATGATGATGTTATGTGTTGTCGAAGGCTTTTATGGCCGGAATCACTGGGTTGCTGTGAGTTTTCCGGACTGTATGGCCATGTTCCAGAAGCATTCTCTCCTGATATTTCACCCACATCTATGGCAGGCATTCTCAGAGGTTGTGAGGTCTGTTGGAAACTAGGCAAGTGAGGTTTATATACCTGTGGAATGTCCAGGGTGGGAGAAAAAACTCTTGTCTGCTTGAGGCAAGTTTGAATGTTGCAATTTGCCACCTTGGTTAGAATTTAATAACCTTGCAGCTTCAAAGCCTGGCTGCTTCCGGCCTGCTGTGTCCAGATTGGTTCATCAAGTGGTCTGCTGTGGCAGACTTCTCTGATTGAAAGATCCACCAAGAGGAAAAATGTTCTTACCATACATCAAGGGAACCGCTGACCGCATAGGGAAGCAGATGAAGAAGCACAACCTACAAACTATCTACACACCCACTAACAGAGGCGGCCCTAGGTAATTTTCAACAGTAAGCAAACAGTATTTTGGCGCCCCCCCCCCCCCCCAACCAATCACATATATTTTCTGTTTGTCGTGGGAGTTCTGTGTGCCATATTTGGTTCAATTCAATCACTGGTGGAGTTCAGAATGCTCTTTGATTGTAGGTGAACTATACATCCCAATAACGACAACTCGCATATGTCAATGTCTGTTTTCCCCCAAGAGCACTTCAAGAGCGCCCCTGGGCAAAATCAACTATACTGCAAATGCTTACTTTGCGTAATGGGTTGAGCCGCCCCTGCCCACTAAGAAAATCCAACAAATGCTATGTTCAGCAAAGGCCAGAAGGCATCCTCTCCCCTCTGGAGGAGTCTACCATGTGCCATACAGCTGTGGACAAGTCTACATAGGGACCACGAAATGCAGCGCTCAAACACAAATCAAGGAACATGAAAGGCACTGCAGACTACTTCAACCAGAGAAGTCAGCCATAGCAGAGCACCTGATGAACCAACCTGGACACAGTGTATTATTTGAGAACACAGAAATGCTGGACCACTCTGACAATCACCATGTCAGACTACACAGAGAAGCTATTGAAATCCTCAAGCATATGGACAATATCAACAGAAAGGAGGAGACCATGAAAATGAACAAAATCTGGCTACCAGTATTAAAATACTCTAGAATCAGGGCAGTAAATAAAGAGCGACACTCACAAAATAGGGAAATTCTAGACAGGAGTCAATCAGAGCCAGGTAACACCCCACAACAAAGGATTCCCACAGGCAGGAAGCAGCCAGGCTTTGAAGCTGCAAGGCTATTCAATACTAATCAAGGTGGTCAGTTGCAACATTCACACTTGCCTCCAACAGACAAGGGTTCTTTCTCCCACCCTGGACATTCTACTGATATATAAACCCCACTTCAGGGGTCCTCAAACTAAAGCCCGAGGGCCGAATATGGCCCTCCAAAGTCATTTACCAAGCCCTCGCTCAGGGTCAACCTAAGTCTGAAACAACTTGAAAGTTCACAACAACAACAATCCTATCTCATCAGCCAAAAGCAGGCCCACACTTCCCACTGAAATACTAATACGTTTATATTTGTTAAAACTGTTCTTCATTTAATTATCGTATTGTTTTTAAGTGTTTTTTGCACTACAAATAAGGTATGTGCAGTGTGCATAGAAATTCAGTCATGCTTTTTTCAAATTATAATCTGACCCTCCAACGGTTTGAGGGGCTGTGATCTGGCCCTCTGCTTAAAAACTTTGAGGATCCCTGCCCACTTGACTAGTTTCCAAAAGACCTCACAACCCCCGAGGATGCCCGCCATAGATGTGGGTGAAACATCAGGAGACAATGCTTCTGGAACATGGCCATATAGCCTAGAAAACTAACAGCAATGCAATGATGATGATATTTATTACCTGCCTCACCTTGCGGCTCAACAAAGATCAGCTCAAAATGGATGGAAGATTAATTTGGGAAGGAGCAGAGATATGGGATGAGTGACACTTAGCTTGAAAACAATCCCTATGAAAGGGATCCAGGAGTCTACAATATGAGCCAAGAGCATGATGCAGCAACAAAAAAGACCAATGTAATCCTAGGCTACATCCATAGGGGTCTAGCATCTGGATCGAGGAAGTCTATTGAGTTGGCGTAGAGAGAAAACAGGGTCATCCTGGAAGAGAAGTGTGGTCCACGGTCCATCCATCCTTGGAGCAAACAGAAGCTTGCCGCTTCCCCAGCTGCCAAACTGTAAAGTTAATGAGGCAGAAGTGTGAGGCTTTTGCAAAAGGAGGTTGGCTTGTGGAGGAAATGCTGGCTTTTTCATTTCCTCTGGCCAGATGTGGATGAGGTCACAAGAAAGCAAAGGAGGGAACACAACCTTTAAGTCAGGTGGGAACAGATTGGATCATTCAGTCGGCTGATAAACCCCACATGTTCCAGTGAACCGGAAAGGTTGGGAAGCCGAGGAAGACGTTTGGTGAACCTGATCCGGGGATAACACAGAGGAATGGGGTTTGTTTGGAGGTTTTTTTTTGCAAACAGCTTCCACATTTTAATGTAACCTCCATAAAATGAGGGAAAAACATAAGGTGTTAGGCAGAAAATATGAAATGCAGAGATATAGAAAGAGTGCCACCTTGCTCGAAACAAGCCATGTGAAAGGCATCTAGGAGTTGTAGGAGAACACAATGGAACATGAACCAAGAATGTGATGCAGCAGTGAAAAAAGCCAATGAGATTGTAGGCCACATCAATAGGAGTCAATTCTGTATCTGTGTTTTGTATAAGAGGGTCGCGGTAGTGCAGAGGGTTAAACCACTAGCTGCAGGTAAGCTGCTGACCGGAGAGTTAGCAGTTTGAAGCTGCAAGTCAGGGTGAGCTCCTGACTGTTGGTCCTAGCTTCCGCCAACCGAATAATAATAATAATAATAATAATAATAATAATAATAATAACTTTATTTGCACCTCACCACCATCTCTTCAAAAGGACTCGGGCCGGCTAACATGGGGCCAAGCTCAAGCAATTACAATAAGACAAAGTAAACTACATACTAAATCAAGTAAAAATGTTATACAATAACATGGTAATACAATAAAATAGTGATAAAAACATACTAAAACATTGTAAAATGGTACAAGGATTAACCTAGCAGTTCGAAATCATGCAATGTGAGTAGATCAATAGATATTGCCTCGGCAAGAAGTCAAAAGGGGGGGCCCATGTAGACATGCAGACATGCCAGCAAAAAACATGATCAGGGACGGCTGCAGACAGCAGGCTCGCTGGCATGGAAAAATGGAACAACAGCACCTCCCCATGGCCGGACTTGAGCATCACCTCCAGACACCGAAGGTGAAAGGGGAAAGCCTTTACCTTTGTCTATGTATTGATGTCATTTTTGTTCACTGTGTAAAAAGCATTGAATGTTTGCCTTATATCTGTATTCTATACTCCGTGCTGAGTCCCTCCTGGGTGATAAAGCAGAACATAAATAAAGTGTATTATTGTTGTTGTTGTTGTTGTTGTTATCATTATTAGTTTTCATATGTGTTTGTGTGTGTGTGTTTTAAATCTATGTTATTTATTGTATTTTTATGTTAATTTGTGTTTGAGTTTGTTGTACTCTGTCTCGAGTGATTAGGAGAGGTGGGTATTAAATAAAATGCATTATATTATTGTTGTGATTTTTGTGTGTGTGTGTGTCAAAAACAACGTGAGAAACTGCAAGTCACTTCTGGTGTGAGAGAATTGACCATCTGCAAGGATGTTGCCCAGGGGAAGCTTGGATGGTTGATGATTTACCATCCTGTAGAAGGCTTTTCTCATGTCTCTGCATAGGAAGCTGGAGCTGACAGAAGGAGCTCAACCCACTCTCTCTCTATTCGAACTGCCGACCTGTCATTCAGCAGTCCTGCCAGCACAAGGGTTTAACCCATTGTGCCACTGGGTCTATTGTGATGATAATGATGATGATAATGATGCTTTGGTCAAAGCTCAGTTCTAGGCAAAAGCATACAATATCTTAGGAATAACATAAAAAATATTAGTCAATACATATTGATCATCTCTTATTTGGGAGCCTTCCGTGATGCAATGGGTTAAACCCTTGTGCTGGGAGGACTGAAGACTGACAGTTTGGAGGTTCAAATCCGGGGAGAGCTCAGATGAGCTCCCTGTGTCAGCTCCAGCTCCCCATGCGGGGACATGAGAGAAGCCTCCCACAAGGATGATAAAACATCAAAACATCAGGGCATTCCTTTGGGCAACATCCTTACAGACAGCCAATTCTCTCACACCAGAAGTGACTTGAAGTTTCTCAAGTTGCTCCTGACACGAAAAAAAAAATCTCATATTTGGAATTCTGAAATCCAAAATATTCCCAAAAAATCTCTTATTTGGAATTCTGAAATCCAAAATACTCCACCCACAAGGGTTATTGAAATAGCAACACCATTGCTTTCTAATGGTTGAATATGCACAATGAGTATTTTTATGCACAGAAGCCTTGAAAAATATGGTGTATGACTTGTATATGACTTGTGGTGTGTCTCACTTGTATAGGTAACAAATGCGCAGGGGCAGCTCAACCATTACGCAAAGTAAGCATTTGCAGTATAGTTGATTTTGCCCAGGGGCGCTCTTGAGGCGCTCTTGGGGGAAAATAGACATTGACATATGCGAGTTGTCGTTACTGGGATGTATAGTTCACCTAAAATCAAAGAGCATTCTGAACTCCACCAATGATGAAATTGAACCAAATATGGCACACAGAACTTCCATGACGAACAGAAAATATATATCAGTGATTGGTTGGGGGGGGGGGGGGGCAAAATACTGTTTGCTTACCATTGAAAATTATCTAGGGCCGCCTCTGCAAATACGTTTCTCTTTTTCAAGAGTCCCATCACATCATGCATATGCAACTATTCCAAGAAAATCCAAACTTCAGAACACTTCTAGTCCTAGGCATTTCGGATAAGGAATACCTGTACATTACCTTAGATCTGGAATTTGGTGTCCGCTCTGAAAGTCACATTTTGCCAATAAGGTTGTTCTCTGTAACCTGTCCCCAACTCAATCAACATTTCACACATTTATGGTGATTTTTGCTCAACTGAATGACTTCTGCTCCCCTCCAAAATCTTAAAATGCACCCAAGGAAATTAAAACTTTGCTTTTGTCTTGACTTTGAATTGAATTTTAGTGATGACCCCCAATTCCCCCTTCCATTTCTGTATAAGGAGAGTTTGGCGAAGAAGAAGGATGGGGTGCTGAGGGATGGGTTCAACCCCCTGACCAACATCTGGACCCATAGAGTCTGCTCCAGATGTTGCTTGCGAAAAACGTCCTTCAAACACAGCCGGAGAGCTGGTCACCCCATCAATATGAACAATATTCCATGGAAGGTGTTTTAATTGAAACCAGAACATTTGAGGCAGAACCCTTTTGGAGTGTGTTTTTCTGGAAGGGTCGTCCAGTGTTATTGTGTGTATTTTTTTTAAAAAGCTACAAATGCAATCTTGTTTCGCCTCGCTTTCTCTTCCGGCTCACCTTGTTCTCGTCCAACAGTGATTGCCCCGTAACATCTGGTTTTGCCGTTGTCCAGACGCGGGCGCCGCACGTTGCTTGTTGACAAGCTAGAATTTTTTAATATGGAGGTTACTATCATCCAGACTTCCTCCGCCTCCTCATTTAGGTGATGGATACCTCTAAATGGTCCCTACGGCCCTCCGTCTTCAATCCGCCAACCCAGTTTTATTAGCTTCCATACAAGACACCTACATGTCTGGATTCTCGTTCCCTGGCTCCTCTTTGAGGAAACCCAAGACCTTAATGGACGCGGGAACCTGTGGATGGGCTGCTCCTTGTGGCTGGTTTCCCCCCTCTCCCACTCTCCTCCCTCCTTCCCACATGCTTTTTTGTGGCTTTGCACTAAATAGCTTAACACTGCAGATCTCTGAAGACAATACAAGAAGACTACTAAAACACAGACATAGAGTTGGAAGATACTCCAAGGAATTGGAGTCACTGCAGTGTCCACTCCAATGGACCTCCTCCCAGACCCTATGAACCTCCTTCTGTATCCCATGCACCTCCTTCAGTACCTCATCAACCTCCTTCTATACTTCATGGACCTTCTTCTGTACTTCATGGACCTTCTTCCATACTTTGTGAACTTCCTTCCATAGCCTATGAATCTCCTTCTATACCCCATGGACCTCCTTCTGTACTTCATGGACTTCCTTCCATACCCTATGAACCTTCTTATGTACCCCATGGACTTACTTCTGTACCCTATGAACCTCCTTCTGTACCCCATGGACCTCCTTCTGTACTTCATAGTACTTCATGGGATATGGACATTCTCCCATACACCATGGGCTTTCTTCCATGAGCTCATTATGTACATCATGGACTTGCTTCTATACCCTATGAACCTCCTTCTGTATCTCATGGACCTGCTTCTGTACATCATGGACCTCCCATGGAAGTCCATAGGGTATGGACATCCTTCCATATTCTATTAACCCTCCTTATGTACCCCATGGACCTCCTCCTTTACTTCACGGACTTCCTTCCATATTCTATGAACCTCCTTCTATACCCCATTGACTTCCTTCTGAACACTTTTCTGTATCCCATGGATTTCATCTCATACCAGATGGATCTTCTTCCATACATCATAGATCTCTTTTCATACTCCATGGATGTCCTTATATACCACATGGATCTTCTTCTATCTCTCATCGACCTCTTTGTGTACGCTATGGGCCTCCTTCCATATTCCATGAACCCCATCTCATATCCCATGGACCATCTCCTGTATACCATGAAACTTCTTCCATGCCCCATGGACCTCCTTCTGTCCCTCATAGATCTCCTCCCATACCCCATGGATCTCTTCCTGCACCTCATAGATCTCCTTCCATACGGTATGGACCTCCTCCTATACTAACATGAATCTCCTTCCATGCCCAATGGACCTCTTTTCATATCATATGGACCTCCTTGGAGCAATTCCCACACTCCATGGCCCCTCAATATTTTGCAGATGGACTCTGGGACTCACTCAGCCAAATAGCATCTATTGGGATGAAGATGGTAGAAGTCATTGACAGGTAAGCAGCGGCTGGATGGCTATCTGTCGGGGGCGCTTTGAATGCGATTTTCCTGTTTCTTGGCAGGGGGTTGGACTGGATGGCCCACGAGGTCTCCCAACTCTATAATTCTATGATTCTATGATATGCTAGTAGAGGTTGCAGCAGTTCACCTTTGCCTGAGCCAACTAGGAAGGCAAAAACCCATCCCTTCATCGCCTGCATGTAAACAATGCTCTGAAGGCAGTTTGCAGCAACTGAAGTATGCTGAGGATGAAGGGAGAAAGTGGGAGGAGGAGAGAGAAACTGGGGCAATTTAAACGCCACTGGGAAAGTGGGATGACAGAGAATTAATTAGGAGGATCCTTGCCAAATCAAGAGAGTAGAATTATATATTGCTTTGGTGGTCAGAAGTCTTGAGAAAAGCTGCATGGATGTCTTTTCTGCATCCAAACTTAAAGGCGGATTGGAGAAAAATAAAATAAAATTAACAGCTTGCTTTAAAGAGGCATGTTCTTTATGTCTCAGGTTTACTGGCCGCTGGGAAAGAGATTTTTTTGCAATTGGCTTTTTTTTGCTTTATATAGTTTTTAATGCAATATAAAACATGTTGTGAAGCTGTTTGCCCCTCCTCCTGCCTGTCTTTCTTTCAAAAAACCAAATACTTCAGGGACTTCTTTCTCCATGAAATATATCTGCCACGAACCGAGGCTGTGTTGCAAAGCTGAAATGAATGCAGTAAATTCTATGGAGGAATTTGTTTAACCTCTAACCTTCAAGTAATAAGCAGAGTGCTAAATGTTTTGGCACACTCTGATATATTTTTATAACACTTGGCAGGATTGCTGGAGGACTCCAGGGCTGTGGGGAGATGTGGGGGGAAGAAGGCGGAATGGAGTGGAGTCCTTGCAATCGCTGCTTACCAAGATCCACAGAAATAATCCCCTATGATGAATCTGGGGAGATAATAATCAGGGGGACTTTTGCATCTTAGAAATGTGCATTTCCATATTTGCATATTTCATATTAGCATATTTGTCATTTGCATGTTGCACATTTGCACATTGCCCCTTCAACCTAAAAGGACCTCAACAAAGAGTAACTAAAGTAGCAGCAGCTCCAAAATAGAGAAGAGAATTAGCGTTTCAATAGGTAGAGTTCATGCTCTTGGTGCCACCAGTTTTGGATATGGAGGAGGAACTTATATAAGTTCCAAAATCCCCTATCCACTGGGATGCTGGTAGATAACAGTCCAATAAAAGACATTTTCCAAGCTTCCTTGTTGTCTGGGTTGCTGTGAGTTTTTTGGGCTGAATGGCTATGTTCCAGTAGCATTCTCTCCTGATTTTTCACCTGCACCTGTGGCTGGCATCCTCAGAGGTTATGTTGATAGTGAGTAACATGGAGTATGCGTATCTCTCTCTCTCTATCTGTGAAATGTACAGGGTGGGAAAAAGAACCCTCATATTAAAGCAAGTGTGAATGTTGCAATTAGCCAGCTTGAATAGCGCTGAGTAGCCATGAAATTTGCAAAGTCAATCACTGAGGGTATCTAGAGGTAGCCTGAACAAAATATGGTTACCGGTATTTAAAAACACCAGAATTAAGAGAGTAAATAAGGAACACCACTCAGAAACAGGAGAACTACAGACAGCAAGCAACCATGGGAGAGTTAACACCGCCCAGACAGAGGGTGCCTCCAAGCAACAAAGGCCAGGCTACCTCTATACAGATACCCTCACTGATTGACTTCATCAATTTCGTGGCTACTCAAATGAAAATACAAGCTTGCTAATTACAACATTCACACTTGCTTTAAACACCCTGGAAATTCACAGGTATATGCACATTCCACTTGAGGCTCAGCCTCATGTAAGCCGCACCGAGTCCCTTGGGGAGATGGTAGCGGGGTACAAATAAAGTATTATTATTATTATTATTATTATTATTATTATTATTCTAGAGAAGACAATTATGCTGGGGAAAGTGGAAGGCAAAAGGAAGAGGGGGCCGACCAAGGGCAAGATGGATGGATGGCATCCTTGAAGTGACTGGACTGACCTTGAGGGAGCTGGGGGTGGTAACGGCCGACAGGGAGCTCTGGCGTAGGCTGGTCCATGAGGTCACGAAGAGTCGGAGACGACTGAACGAATGAACAACAACAACATTATTATTATTCACTGCCAATAGCCCTGTGAAGATACCAGCTATAGATGCAGGTGAAATATCAGGAGAGAATGCTGCTGGAACATGGCCATACAGACGGAAAACCTCACAGCAACCCAGTGCTTCTGGCCAAGAAAGCTTTCAACAATACTTTTCTGGTTGTCAGTTACCAACATGTTAATTGTAATTGTTTATTTGCGATATGTGTATGGCATCAAATTGCTGCTTATTGTAAGGCCGCCTTGAGTCCCTTCCGGGGTGAGAAAGGCAGAATATATATATGGCTGTGAGGAAGGGCCCAAAGTCAAATCCTGGTCTATAATGCAAAGCAGGATACTGTGCTGGAGTCTTTCCCACATCTCTGATCGTTGCCCATTTGTTTTACTGCCTTCTATCTTATAGAGTTATAGTTAAAATAGTCTTGGCATCCCCATTTCAGCTACTACAGAAAGTTCAGGTTCCAAGAGGAGCACGTCATCCCAGAATCACAGGAGCTCTTCTTCCCTTGCCATTGGTTTCACCTCTCTCCTAATGTTTCTTTCCATCCCTTCGAGGATGAGGATACCAAGGCTAAATTATGTGAATTAAAGGGCAGGAGAGCAACCCACAAATCCCATTCACCTCTCTCTCAAAGGAATGGCAACCACTTTGGAACATTCCTCTTTTTTTTGGTGGAATAAAGCAACTGTCCTTGGAATGGAAGTCGGAGGATGCTGGGAATGGTTGCCCAAAAACAATTTCCCTGGCTCTGGCTTAAGCTATATATTTCTTTTTAAAGGAATAGGGGCAAATGCAAGAGAAGGTGGCTTGTTTTATGTCAACTCTAGTGAATATTCCTATTTATAGTAAAGGAATATGGCCATCTGCCATGAATGCT
Source organism: Anolis sagrei (assembly GCF_037176765.1). Taxonomy (NCBI): domain Eukaryota; kingdom Metazoa; phylum Chordata; class Lepidosauria; order Squamata; family Anolidae; genus Anolis; species Anolis sagrei. The sequence continues at coordinate 20,222,467 of NC_090034.1, read as the reverse complement.
TTGATTATGCTTTTCCTGCACAGCAGGGCGTTGGACTGGATGGACCATGTGGTCTTTTCCAGTTCTATGAATCTATGATGTCATCATCATCATCATCATCATCATCTATAATAATAAACATGGAAGGGGTTGGACTGGATGGCCCTTGGGTGTCTCTTCCAACAATCATTCTATGATTCTATTAACATAACAGATTTTCCTACAGAAAGGGACTCTTCTGAGCATGCCCACTCCTGTATGGCATACCGTCCGATGTTTTGATCCTGAATTTTAAACTCAAGACTTGTGTTCACTATATTTTAACCTATGGTATTTCAGTATATGCATTTTGTAGAAATACGTTTTAATATGTGTGTTTTATGTAATGTTTATGATGATTAACATTGCTCTGATGGCGCAATGGGTTAAACCCTTGTGCTGGCAGGACTGCTGACCAACAGGTCAGCGGTTCAAATCCGGGGAGAGTGGGTTGAGCTCCCTCTGTCAGCTCCATCTCCCCATGCGGGGACATGGGAGAAACCTCCCACAAGGATGGTAAAACATCAAACATCCAGGTGTCCCCGGGGCAACGTCCTTGCAAACGGCCAATTCTCTCACACCAGAAGCGATTTGCAGTTTCTTCAAGTCGCTCCTGACACAAAAATATTTGATGATTATGTATTTTAGTTATGTTGTAATCTGCCTCGAGCCACAAGGAGAACCAGGTAAGAAATTAAAATGTTATTGTTGTTGCTGCTGCTGTTTAAATGTGCAAACTGGGACATGTTTGGCCAAGCAATATCATGGCAGGGGTCGAGGGAAGAAGAGGCAGGTTTGTTTAATCCCAAGAGAAGTAGAACCAGGGCAGAACCAAAATGAATTGTTCTGTTTGAAAAAGGACAGTTGTGATTGAACATTAGACATAATGACAATGACTTCTGAACCGGTGCTTGGCAACTGTGATGGTCTGGATGAGGGCAAACAAATTGAAATCGAATCCAGACAAGAGGGAGGTACTCCTGGTCGGTCGAAAGGCCGAACAGGGTATCGGGTTACAGCCTGTGCTGGACAGGGTTACACTCCCCCTGAAGGCACAGGTTGACAGCTTGGGAGTTCTGGATTCATCGCTGAGCCTAGAACCACAGGTTTTGGCAGTGGCCATGGGAGCATTTGCACAATTAAAACTTGTGTGCCAGTTGCACCCATACCTTGGGAAGTCAGACTTGGCCATAGTAGTCCACGTTCTTGTTACATCTCGAATAGACTGCTGCAATGCACTCTACGTGGGGCTGCCTCTGAAGACTGTCTGGAAGCTCCAAGTAGTTCAATAGTCGGCAGCCAGATTTTTTACTGGAGCAATGTAGAGGGAGCATACAACCCCCTTGTTATATCAGCTCAACTGGCTGCCACTTTGTTACCGGGTTCAGTTCAAAGTGCTAGCTTTAGCCTTTGTTATTGTTCATTCAGTCGTTTCCGACTCTTTGTGACCTCCTGGACCAGTCTAAGCCAGAGCTCCCTATCGGCCGTCACTACCCCCAGCTCCTTCAAGGTCAATCCAGTCACTTCAAGGATTCCATCCATTTGGCCTATAAAGCCCGAAACTGTTCTGGTCCAACTTACCTGTCTGAACGTATCTCCCTTTATGAGCCACTTACAGCTTTAAGATCTGCTAGGGAGGCCCTGCTCTCGGCCCCCACCACCTTTGCAAGTGCGATTGGTGGGGACAAAAGACAGGGCCTCCTCAGTGGTGGCTCCTCACCTGTGAAACGTCCTCCGAAGTGACATCAGGCAGGCTTCATCCCTTCTGGTCTTCAGGAAAAAGTTAAAGACCTGGCTTTGTACACAGGCGTTCGGGGGTAGGGTAATACGGAATTCGATCTAAATCTAACAGTTTGAATAATGATTATGGGAAAATCAAAAAGTATGGAAAATCAAGACTTGGTACTATGTATGTTTTTAATCTGTTTTATTGTATTTATATGCGCTAACTGTTTATATGTTTCAACTGTTTTATAATGTGATTTTTGTGTGTGTCAGAAGAGTCTTGAGTAATTGCAAGTCGCGTCTGGTGTGAGAGAATGGGCCATCTGCAAGGCTGTTGCCCAGGGGAGGCTCGGAAGTTTTGATGTTTTACCATCCTTGTGGGAGGCTTCTCTCATGTCCCCTCATGGGCAACTGGAGCTGACAGAGGGAACTCATTCATGCTCTCTGAGGATTCGAACCTCCGACCTGTCAGCCTTCAATTTTGCCAGCAAAAGTGTTTAACCCATTGCGCCACCAGGGGATCAATAGAATTTGATATAGTACATTTATTTTTGTGTGCATGATGCGGCATTGAATTTTTTCCCGTAGTTTGTAAGTTGCTCTGAGTTCCCTTCAGGGTGAGAAGGGCGGGATATAAACATAGTAAATAAATAAATAGATAAAAAAGCAGTGGGTAAACAAGACCGACTGCCTTCTTTGGGCTGCGACTTCCTGAAATTGAATGCTTGCCTTGAGCAGCGGAACTGACTAGATGGCCTCTGGATTCCCTTCCAGATCTTGGAGTCCACTGTTGCCCACTCTCTGCCACAACCATTGCATGATGCATGAAGCCTGGCTTTTCTGGAGCAGGAATAAATGGGTCTCAGAGAGGGCAACGCCAGCTCGCTCCATGTGCAAGTACTGCTTTCCTTTGGTCCTGCAGGACTTCTTTTTGGATGGGCGGGGAGGGCATCTCCCGGCACATTTTGTCCTCTTTGTTTGGCCGCTGTTTTTGCCTCTTTACATTCCTGCTGCTAATTAAAAACCCGTCCTGGAAGGCTTTCAGCCACCAAGGCGGCCAGGGAGCCAGCCTTGGCCTCGGCTCCTAATACCAGGCTTGGAGGTTTGTTCATTTCCTGGGACAAAGTGAAACCTCCTTGAGCAAGGAGCGCCATGCCTCCCAATGTGCAGGAAGGGAGCCAAAAAGACAATATAGTTTGCAGCTTACAATGCATCAGAGGTCTCCACTCTGGTCTTAACACAGCTATAAAGACATTGCACCCGAATCCTCCTCCAAATCAGTTCTAGCCCATGCTATAACTACACTATAACATTTAACAAAAAATCCTGTTCCTGGTTTGAAAGTGGTATTTAATTGTGTGGGACTTACTTTAAAGTAGTTGTTCTACTCCAGAAACATATTTTTGTGGCTGCTGCAAACAGGCCTGTAGCGAGGGGGGGGGGGGGTTAGGGGTTCAACCCCCCCCCCCCAAATGTTTCAGATTTTTTTTAAAAAAACCTGGTTTACTCATGAATTTTAACTGGTTAACCAAATCCCCATGCTAAGTCTATGAGATGCAAAAAATTAAGAGTCCCTCCAGAACTGTAAGCACTATCTCAAACAAATATTGACAATTTATTCACACTGTCATTACTTGCAGCAATAGCCGATGTAGTGAAGCAATCAAGTTGGGGGTGTGTGTGTTGAATGCTCTCATTAAGGAGGCCAGACTTAGTGGAGGTGGTTGACAGGGGTGGAGCTGCAGGCTATTGAAGGCTGCTCTGCCCCTGCTGTGCTCTTTGCTTCAGCGTGAGCTAGGAGGCAAGTTTCATTCCCCCCCCCCCCCGCCGCCGAAATTTTCAACCCTCTCCGAAATTTTCAACCGCCCCCCCCCCCGAAATTGTTAACCCTCCCCGAAATTGTTTTCTGGCTACGGCCCTGGCTGCAAAGTACGTTAAATTGGGCTGTTGTGCTTTTTCGGGGCTGTATGGCAGGCATCTTCAGAGGTTGTGAGGTTGTTGTGAGTTTTCCGGGCTGTATGGCCATGTTCCATGGTCTGACCTCACAACCTCTGAATATGCCTGCCATAGATGCAGGCGAAATGTTAGGAGAGAATGCTTCTGGAACATGGCCATACAGCCTGGAAAACTCACAACAACCCAGTGATTCTAGCCATTAAAACCTTCGAAAATATGTTGAATTGGTTTTGATGTGATGAGATATTCATTGAGAAAATAGAGCAAAATGTGCTGCAGGATGTCCCTCCTACAGAAACAAAATTTTTACAGTTTAATAAACTTTTTTTCATGTTTTGATGATAGAAACAATTAGGAAATGACACTTATAATCCCAGAAACAAAAACCGTGTTACATAATGTTATCCAAATGGGGTAGACAGTTCTAATTAATCCTTTGCAGATGTTTTTGTGTGTGCATTTTCACATTTTTAGCAGGGGAAAAACAACTTGCAAATCATACCAATATTACGTACTTTGGATTGTATAGTTTAAGGTCTTCTGCAGTTTTCTGCTCAAAATCACCATTATTGTGTTGCCATTGAGTTTTCTGGGCTATATGGTCATGTTCCAGAAGCATTCGCTCCTGACGTTTTGCCTGCATCTGTGGCTAATGGCATCTTCAGAAATCTGTTAGGAGTGAGGCAATATATTTATTTATTTATTTATTTATTTCCTGCATTTATTAACCGCCGCTCTCAGCCCTAGGGCGACTCGTGGCGGTGTACAGCACATAAAAGACAATTTACAATGAGCCAAGACAACAAAACTAACATATCACTAATACACAACATCTAATTATACTAAAATAATCCGCTTCGTCTTATCGTGGAATCATAATCAATCTCGTAGTCGTAATCCATTCCGGTTGTCATTTCCAGTAACATAGCACTCAGTTGAATGCCATCTCGAAAAGCCATGTCTTCAGGCCCTTACGAAAGGCCATAAGGGAAGGCGCCTGTCTGATGTCAGCAGGGAGGGAGTTCCACAGCCGGGGGGCCACCACCGAGAAGGCCCTCTCTCTCGTCCCCGCCAGACGTGCCTGTGAGGCAGGCGGGATCGAGAGAAGGGCCTCCCCAGATGATCTCAAGGTCCTCGTGGGCTCATATATATTCCACAGATATATATTGCCTCACCTCTATAGGATGGGAGAAAGAACCCTTGTCTGTTTAAAGCAAGTGGGGATGTTGCGATTAGGAAGCTTGAATAGCATTGAGTAACCATGAAACTGCAAACCTCTGAAGATGCTTGCCATAGATGTAGGTGAAACATCAGGAGAGAATGCTTCTGGAACATGGGCATACAGCCCGAAAAACTCACAGCAACCCAGTGATTCCAGCCACGAAAGCCTTCTACAACACTGACGAGAATTCTTTCTCCCACCCTGGACATTATTCCACAGGTACATAAACCTCACTTGCCTAGTTTCCAACAGACCTCACAACCTCTGAGGAAGCCTGCCATAGATGTGGGCGAAACGTCAGGAGAGAATGCCTCTGGAACATGGCCATACAATCCGGAAAACTCACAGCAACCCAGTGATTCTGGCCGTGAAAGCCTTTGACAACACATCACAATTCTTCTTCTTCTTCTTCTTCTTCTTATTTTACTGACACAAAAACACAGTATGACACAGCAAACAAGATATATATGCTGGATTTCGTATTAAAAAATCACAAGTCGAACATTTTCCAAATGTCTAGGACTGTGAGATGTATTATTATTATTATTATTATTATTATTATTATTATCATTATTTCTATTTACGTATGACTTCAGGTGCATCCACATTGTTGAACGATTGCACTTTGAACCCACTTGAACTACTGTGGCTCAATGCTATGGAGTTTTGGGAGTTGTAATTTGGTATGGCATCAATTCTCCTTGGCAGACAGAGGAGACCCAAACTAAAACTCTCGGGATTCTATAGCATTGAGCCATAGCAACTAAAGTTGTGCCAAACTGCTTTCATTCTGTATCTAGATGCCGCCTGAGTCGCTCTCCATGCACCTACATGAACCTGAGTCAGTAATATCACTTTGCCCTTCTGTTTTGCTTTTTATTTTAGTGTCTGTGTTTATTTATTATGTCACATTTAAATTATAATGTTGAAAACCACCCAAATAATTACATCAACCGGGCTACACCTTTAGATGCCAGCCTCCAACCGTGCCAAGGAATGAAGCAAGAATGAGCCCTTGCTTCGCTTTTCAAGGTGGTTTGTAAATTGCCAGGAATCTGGCTCTGAAATCACAGCAGAAGCATTGTCTCCGGAGCTTCAAATCTCCCCTTCGTTTGTATTTTTTTGCCAAGTCGGGGCATCATTGCTGACAGGAGGTTTCTTTTGAAGGAGATGGTGACTAGAACGAATGTGGTTTGATGCCACTTTTATGGTCATGGCTCAATGCGATGGGAGTTGTAGTTTCCCCAAGGTTTTTCGCCTTTTTCCCTTCTACCACAGCAGTGAAAGTGGTACCAAATTGCATTTGGTCAACAGTGTAGACCAGGCATGGGCAAACTTGGGCCTTCCAAGTGTTTTGGACTTTGACTCCCACAATTCCTAACAGCCTCAGGCCCCTTTCTTTTGCCCCTCAGCCGCTTAAGCGGCTGAGGGGCAAAAGAAAGGGTCCTGAGGCTGTTAGGAATTGTGGGAGTCAAAGTCCAAAACACTTGGAGCGCCCAAGTTTGCCCATGCCTGGTGTAGATGCACCCCAAAATTGTTTTGACAAACGAAGGACAATTTGGGTGCCTCAGTGGCGTTCAGGCGGCCTTAATGAGCGGTCAGTCCGGGAGCCTGCCATTTTCTTCTGTCCAATTAATTCTTTTTATGGCGGACCGGATAAAAAGGAGACAAAAGGCCCTGAAAGCAGTAATGAGTCATTAGCATTCAACAGCTCTTTTCCTTTCCAATCCCTGTTTTCTCTGGCCCTCTTGGCTTCTCCCCAGGCCTTGCCCGTGTCCTAAGCATGGGTGGCTCAACTTCACACCAGGGAAAAAGGAAGATGAAAAAGGGAAGATCACGGCAGACTTCACTTTTATTTTTTCCTCCGTGGAGAAAATCCACCGTTTTCAGACAACATTCAAAGAAGATTATTTGGAGGAATCGACATAGTTCTATCCCAGTTCCTTTCCTTAGAAGATCCCTTGTTATCCGAGTGTGGTGGCGTTCCAAGTGTAGTGCCTTGGTGGTGGATATGTAGGTGACTCTGGAGCCCTATTCTTGATCTGCATGTTTTTCCATAGTGAGGGCATCAGTTCCCAGTGGAAGGTGGTCCCGGTTGGGGTTGACTTGACCCACCTTCCTCTTGACACGTTTCTCCCTCCATTCATGCCTCTTTGAATTCCACAGCACTGCTGGTCACAGCTGACTTCCAGTTAGAGCACTCAAGAGCCAGGGCTTCCCAGTTCTTGGTGTCTATGCCACAGTTTTTAAGGTTAGCTTTAAGCCCATCTTTAAATCTCTTTTTCTGTCCACCAACATTACCTTTTCCATTCTTAAGTTGGGAGTAGCGTAACTGCTTTGGGAGACGGTGATCAGACATTTGGACAATGTGGGCAGTTCAACCGAGTTGATGGTGTAGGAGCATCGCTTCAATGATGGTGGTCTTTGCTTATTCGAGCATGCTGACATTTATCTGCCTGTCTTCCCAAGAGATTTGCAGGATTTTTCGGCAGCAACGCAGATGGAATCGTTCCAGGAGTTGAGTGTGATGTCTGTAGACAGTCCATGTTTTGCAAGCATATAGCAGGGTTGGGAGGACAATGGCTTTATAAACAAGCACCTTGGTCTCCCTACGGATGTCCCAGTCCTCAAACATTCTCTTCTTCATTCGGAAAAATGCTGCACTCGCAGGGTTCAGGCAGTGTTGTATTTCAGTGTCAATGTTGGCTTTTCTGGAGAGGTGGCTGCCAAGGGAGCAGAAATGGTCAACGTTTTCTAATGTTACACCATTGAGTTGTATTTCTGGCATTGCAGCGGGATTGGCTGGTGCCTGCTGGAAGAGCATGTTGGTTTTCTTGATGTTCAATGAGAGGCCAAGTTTCTTGTATGCTTCTGCAAAGGTGTATAGAGTGGCTTGTAGGTCTTCTTCTGAATGAGCACGGACTATGTTATCATTGGCATATTGGAGTTCAATAATCAATGTTGTTGTGACCTTGGTTTTGGTTTTTAGTCTGCTGAGGTTGACTAGCTTGCCATCTGTCCAATAGATTATTTCCACTCCGGTTCCATTCCTATCCCCCTATGAGCCTATTGGTAGCATTACGGATTTTATTTTTGAAAGATCCTATCTTTTGTCATAGTTTGGATCCCCAGATCCATGGGTGCTCAAATCCCGTTATATGCAGTGATGGTCCCTGATATAGAATGGCAAATGGTTCCAACAAGCGATGGAGAGGATGCATGAAATGGTGCTCAAACCATGACTAGAATCAAACTTTGTTTTTTGGGATTGTTTTCCTGAATTAGTTTCCAATTTCCATCTCTAAGGGTGATACTTTGGGCACACTTGCAATGACTGCATGCATTGGCAAATACATTTTAACGGGGTCCCCTCTTTTGCACAAATGCCCTTGAATTTTTACATTATAGATACATTGAATCTTGGCTGCAATAATCAACGGATTCTGGCAATAGCAGTTGCCAAATACTTAACTCTTTATGGAAATATGTTTTAATATGTATCTTTTATAGAAATACATGTTTAAGATGTGTATTTATGGTATTTTTACAATGTTTACGTATGTGTTCTAATTACTCTGTAACCCTCCGTCATGAGGAGAGGCGGGTAAAAAATAAAATTATTGTTGTTGTTGTTGTTATTTTACTGACACCAAAACACAATATATCACAGCAAATGAGATATATATGCTGGATTCTTGTTGTTGTTGTTATCTTTTTCCAGAAATGCTGTGCTTTCCAACATGAAAGAATGAAATAAGCACTTTGCATCTTAAAGTGCGTCTACACTATAGAATTAATACAGTTTAAGCCCCACTTTCACTGCCACAACTCAATGTGATGGGATTCTGGGAGTTGTAATTTAGAAGAGAAGGCTCAAGATCTTGTAAAACCACAATGCCCATTGTATTGAGCCATAACAGCTAAAGAAGCGTCACACTGCATTAAATGTACAGTGTAGATGTTCCCAGAGAGGAAACAATTGGAGATCTGTTAATGAGGGGTAAGTTGCCATTTTGCTTTTATTTCACCATTGAGTTTTCAACATATCCAAAAGGAACTCAATATTAATTTATTACATTTGGCTCAATCCATAGGAATCCAACGACAAAGAAGCCTTTAATTCTAAGTTCTCCATTTCTTATCTCAGACGGTGAAATCCTAATAAGAAAGATGGGAAATGATTAATGAACACTAGGGTATTTAGACGGGATGGGGCTTTTTCTATAGCAGTAAATGATCAGAAGATTGTTTATAAAACAATTTTCCTCTTTTTTTTAACTCAATGTTATTAGTGTGCGGCTAAAACAAATGATCCCCTTCTCCCTCTCAAAAAAGAGGAACCTTCCTTATTCTTTGTTGATAGCTAACTCTGTTTTATTGCTTGGAGCCCAATTGCACCAAAGCTTTTCAACCAGAGTTCGAGTTGCTAAAAGTAGATTTATTCTCAATGTTCAAAGACAAGTTAGAGAGATCTCCATGTTTTGGGTGCATCTGCACTGTAGGACAAATGCGGTTTGATGCTGCTTTGATGATTCAATGCAATGGGATCCTGGGAGTTGTAGTTTTGCAAGGTCTTGATCTTTCTCCTCCCAAGAGTGCAAACTACAAATCCCAGGATTCCGTAGCATTGGAGTCATGGCGATTAAAGTGGTGTCAAACTGCATTCATTGCATAATGTATAATGTATAACAACAACAATAACAACAATGATAATGGTAATAATAATATTTATACACATAATAAAAGTGAAAATATGTATGTGTGTATGTGGCTGGGGTTTCCACTTTCACAGACAGGCTCTAATTTCCACAAACAGCTATGAACCTCACCTATGAGGTGCCACCAAAGGCTCTCCCTCCAATTACATTGCAGGTTAGAGTGAGCACAGTGAACATGTACAAGCCCTGCCAGTGTCCTCCACAAACACAAGACAGCCTGGATAGTTCACCTACATCCAGAGAAACTGTGACCCCCACCAACAATGGATCAGGACCAAATATGGCACAGAGAAGCCCCGTGACAAACTGAACATACTGCTGGAGTTTGTGTGAAATTACCTTGATTTTGGGAGTTGTAGTTCACCCTTATCTAGATAGCAGACAGACCAGTCGACATCAGATCTAGATCAAACTTGGCACACAGATCCAACATAGCCCACTGTGCATACAGGCAGGGTTTGGGGGTCATTGACCTTAGATCTGGGAGTTGTAGTTCGCCCTTATGCAGAGAGCACTGAACCCAGCCAATATCGGATCTGGACCAAACTTGGCACACAGACTCCCCATGACCAATTGAACATACCGCTGGGGTTTTTGAGAACTGACCTTGATTTTGGGAGCTGTAGTTCATCCTTATCCAGAGAGCCGATGTTGTATCTGGATCAAACTTGGCACGCAGACCCAACATGGCCAACTGTGCAAACAGGTGGGGTTTGGGGGAGATTGACCTTGGATCTGGGAGTTGTAGTTCACTCTTACCCAGAGAGCACTGAACCCACCCGATGTCAGATCTGGATCAAACTTGGCACACAGACCCAACATGGCCAACTGTGCATACAGACGGGGTTTGGGGGAGATTGACCCTGGATCTGGGAATTGTAGTTCACCCTTATCCAAACAGCACTGAAGCCACCCAACTATGAATCTGCATGAAACTTGGCACACAGAACCCTGGGGACCAACATTACATACTCAAGGAGTTGTGGGTGGGAGGGATGACATGACCCACCCGCATGGAAATGGTAGTTCACCCTGCATCCAGAGATATTACCAAACTTCCCAAAACAAAAAATGCCTTTTATAAATCACCTAGGCACTGCTGAGTCCCCAAGCTAGTAATAATAATAAAAAAAGAAGAATGATAATAATAGTTAAAATAATAATAACAATTAAAATGATGATAATGATAAAACAATTAAAATTATGATAATAGTTAAATTATAGTAAAATGATAACGATTAAAATGATACTACTAAAAACAATAAAAATGATAATAGTTATAATAATAGTGATAATGGTGCTAATACCCTTAAAGAACATACTCGAGGATATAGAAATTATTTTCACCGTGCAATTTATGAGACTGATATTGATTGCAGTTGGTTTATATCCGTGGCTATTGTTGCATTTTACTGATCTTAACTGGGGGGCGGGGTTATGATGTTTATGTTGGTTGTTATTGCTTTTGTGTTATTGTCTTTGCACTTTTTGTATTTTGCGTGTTTGCACCTTTGAGTGCTTTGTGAGCCGCTCCGAGTCCCTCCAGGAGATACTGGCGGGGTATAAATAAAGCATTATTATTATTATTATTATTATTATTATTATTATTATTTGTATTGCCTGCCTCTCCTTTTTTCATAACTTACTCATTTCTTTGTTTCACAATAAAAAGGAAAAAATATATCAGCAAAGGTTGAATAAAAGACTTTTTTTAATTTTATGAAATGGATCTGTACAAAAGTTAGCATGACTTAGTCAGAAGCAAGTGAAACAGAACAGATCAAACAGATGACCAAACAGGAGGAAAAAACAAATTATAAGATTGCATAAAAAGGCATTTCTGTTCTCAACCCCCTCCCCCCCCCCCCAAATTCCCCAAAGGCATTCCCCCCTTTAGAACAAAAAGAGGAAAGGAATCATTTCAAGGAAACGAAACGTAGGAAAACAAAAAGATAAGACAACCTCTGAAAGTTTAAAGATTTATAAAGTCTTATTTCTTTTTCTTGTTTTTAAAAGGCACAACATGATCATTAAAGGAGGCGGTTATTATATGCTCAGCATACAATGGGACACATGTCGAGGAAAGGATTAGTCGAGAGTCTAAAAACAAACCCAAATCATAGCGGAGAACTGTTTTGTTTTTCACAGCTTGGGTGGATGAACCTCTGGTCCCCAAATAGGCAAGATTTAAAAGTGAAACTGAATCCAAAACTTCCAAAGTTGGTTTCAACTACGGAAAAATCGATTGGTGTCCCTTTCATCTTGGAGAAAGGAAATCTCCAAAAATTCACATTTTGCTTGCATTGAGCAGTAGTTCCTCTTGTAAGACTACATGCACGTAATAATATACAGTAGTTGGAATGGGTTCCTGGAATTGTGATTTTTTTCCCCCTTGGAAAGAAAGAAGGGAAAGAGAGCTACAACTCAACCTGAAAAATCCACACCATCTTAATTGGGGGTGCATCCACACGGTGGATTTAATGCAGTTTGATGCCACTTTGATTGTTATGGAATCCTGGGAGTTGTAGTTTGGGGAGGCACTGGAACTTTAGCAGAGAAGGCTCAAAACTATAACTAAAACTCCTGGGATGCCATAACATTGAGCCAGGCAGCTCAAAGGGTGTTAAACTGCATTAATTCTACAGTGTAGATGCATCCTAGGAGAAACAAAAGCCCAGTTCTGCCATATGGATAAGAACGTCTGAATCTTAAGGCTCATCACATGAAGGCATTGGACTTGAAACAACCTCCAAAATGGCCAAAGCTTGGAAGATAGGCTTTAAAAATGCCCCAAAAGGAGCTTGTTCCAAGACTTTTATGGTATTCTCTTAGGATAACGTTGGTCAAGTGCCCATACACCATAAACATTGAATTTCATTGTGATGTTCATCCAAAAAACCTCAATGAACATCTGTCCAAACCCACACAGTTGTACGGTGGCATATATGGGCAGAACAGTTCTGGTTTGTGAAAGCTGGATGGGGTCCTAAAGGTAATCTAGTCCAACCCAAATCCTAGCACTCCTGACACGTGGCCACCCGGCTTTGAATTGTTCTCAATGACAAAGGCAAGCCTTCTGTGCATCCAATGAGTGCAACAGTTTGCCTAATAGGTTAGTGGGGCATTTACACTGTTGAGTTAATGCAGTTTGAGACCACTTGGGATTACCATGGCTTAAAGCAATCGGATAACGGGAGATGTAATTTCACAAGAGGAGACGTGGTGGCTCAATGGATTAAACCAGTGGTTCTCAACCTGTGGGTCCCCAGGTGTTTTGGCCTACAACTCCCAGAAATCCCAGCCAGTTTACCAGCTGTTAGGATTTCTGGGAGTTTAAGGCCAAAACATCTGGGGACCCACAGGTTGAGAACCACTGGATTAAGTCCTTGTGCTGGCTGAACTGCTGACCTGAAGGTTGGCAGTTCGAATCCACAAGAAGGGGTGAGCTCCTGTCTGTCAGCTCCAGCTTCCTGTGCGGAGATATGAGAGAAGACTCCCACAGGATGGTAAAACATCTGGGTGTCCCCTGGGCAACATCTTTGCAGACAGCCTATTCTTTCACACGGGAAGTGACTTGTAATTTCTCAAGTCACTTCTGACATGAAAAAAAAAATCACAAGGCCTTCTCTGCCAAAGAGGGCTGGTGTTTGACCAAACTACAACTCCCAGCACTCCAGAGCATCGAAAGATGGGTTTTAAAGCAGTGTCAAACTGTATTCATTCAACTGTGTAGACGCACCCCTTGACACACTTTAATCTTATACAAATGGCTCCCAACTTGGGAGTCCTCCAAATGTTTGGACTCCAACTCCCCATTAGCCAATAGTTGGGAATGATGGGAATTGTAGTCTTAAATACCTGGAGGACCAAAGATAGGGAACCACTGATCCGTATAAGACTCAATATTAAGTTATCCTTCTCCTTATGAAACTGATCTAATGATGTATTTCTCCTCTTCTTTCAAGCTCTCACATTGCAATTTAATTTTGAGATGTGCTGCAGATTTTGACCTTCCTAACTGAATCCAAATGGTGCAATATCTTTTTATTTCTCAAAAAAGGACAGGTTTGGGGGAAATATCACCTTGCCTCTGATGCTGTTTTGAAAACAAATCTCTCTTTTCTTCAAGAATATCGACTTCTTGCACAGAATTACTCCATTAATTAAAAAACAAAAGACCAAAACGACACAGAACATAAATACATATTTAACAAGTTTATCCCCCCCCCCCAACAAAAAATAATCAAAACAACTTTCCTTTTGCTTCTTTTTCGGAGCTTTAACACGCTTCTTGTTTGCTTCCAAGCTTCCCAACAACACCGTTAACTGCAACCAAAGCTGGGCTTTGAAGAAAAATTGCAACAAAAACGAAGAAAATCTGACATTAGTCATTCGGTCCCAGCAGATTCTCGAATGGTCCCTTTTGAGGGTTCAGGTTTATTTTTGTGAATCTACTTGGATTCTTTGTGTCCCAATTGCAATGGACCCTCGGACACCGTCATCTCCTCCTCTTTCGTCCTGCGTTCGAATCCTGCTTTTTCAAGGCCTCACAGATGAGTTAGAACATCTCGTCCTTTATTTCTCCAAAAGACTGGTCATAAGTTGTTACTGTTGCTGTTATTATTATTATTAATAATATTTTTCCTCCACTGCTCATTATTAATTATTATTATTAATAGAGAAAATAGAATCTTTGAAAATGTCACGGGAAAGTCCCGGAGGAGAAGAAAGAGGAGGCACTTGAGACAACAAACCGATGCTCCGCGGAAGGTATTTTATTGTTTTGCCATTTCCCCCTTCATTTGTGTAGTGCATACATAGAATCGGAGAAATACAGAATCCTAGAGCTGGAAGAGACTCCAGTCTGACCTCATTCTGCCGTGAAGACAGACACCATCCAAGCCCTCCCGACAGATGGCCATCCAAGACTTCTGGAGAGGGAGACTCCAGTGGACCACATCTCTTTCACTGCAATTTGAAACCATGGCTCCGTGGTGTCCTAGTCTCTGGAGCAGCAGAACACAAGCTTGCTCCACCTCAATGTTTTTATTTTAGGGGAAAGGAGATCTTGTTAGAATCACTGTCCCCCCACTTTGGTCCTCTTTCAGGGCCTCGTCAGTGTCGTGTAGACGGGTTGGTCCCAGTTGGTGGTGGGGCTGTGTGATGGCGGAATGGAGAGGCTGTTCAGGATCGGGGTGGCATAAGGGCGGCGTGAGGAATGGAAGTAGGGGTACTGGTAGATGCTGGAAGGGTACCCTGAATAGGGGTTGTAGTAGCTGGAGCTCTGGAGATCAGTGTAGTCGCACTGGGAGCCAGAGAAGGAGGCTGTGGCTGGTGCTGCGGAGACCGTTGTGGTGCTTGCTTGGGCGCCGTATGACCCATAATCAGAGTGGGTCGGCGAGCCATGCGATTGGTCATTATAATGGCTGGGGCTGAGTTGCTCCGTCTTGATGTGCGGCCGCTGTTGCTGCCCGGCTTCGGCGGAGGACGGAGACACGGAGCTGGGGCTTTTGTGTGTCCAAACTGGGGGCGTTCCTCCACCGTACGGTGCCCCATAAGAGCCCCCTGCTGCCGCTGTGGAGTTCTGCCCATGTTCTGCCGCTGCTGAGGGTAGACCCGAGTGGCCGTTGAGCGGCAAATACTGGTCGAACTCATGGACGTCGAAGGTCTCCATGTTGTTGATGACCTCACTGCTCAGCTCAGAGATGTCCACGTTGCTGAAGTCAATGTTCTGCCGGCCGCTCTCCACTGGTCGCCGGCCTTCGTGCTTTGGCTCCTGCTTGGCCCCATGGTGGAGATCTGTCTTTGGGGTGGTTGGAGGGGTCGGGGGCCCGTGGGGCTGTCCTGAAGAGAAAGAAATAGGTCAGTGGTGGCTATACCTTTTGGGGACCTAAGTGACCCAAGGCTGCACCAACTTGAATATAGTTGAGCCCACTTGAACCACCAGGGCTCAATGCCATGGTCTCCTGGCAGTTGGTAGATTGGCACTTTGCAAAACAATAACACAGTCTCATAGTACTGGTCAAGGGCACTTCAAGTGCTGAGATTTATCTCTTCTCCAGGGATAACGGGAGTTGTAATTTCACAAGGTCTTTCACCTTATTGGCCAAAGAGGGCTGGTGCCTGACCAAGCTACAATGTCCAGAATTCTAGAGCATTGAACCATGGAGTTTAAAGTGGTGCCAAACTGCATAGGTGCACCCCTTGAAAGACTTTAATCTTATATGAATGGTTCCCAATGGACTTCTAGGACTCCAACTCCTAGAAGTCCCATCTGGCTTGACCAGTAGTCAGGAATTCTGGGAATTGTAACCGAAAACATATGGAGGATCAAAGATTGGGAACCATTGTTCTGTCTGTACAAACCTCAATGTTTATCTCATCTCCTTATGAAAATTGATCCAATGATGTATAATTTCTCTTCTCCTTCTTTCAAGCTCTCACATTTCATTTTAGTTTTGAGAAGCACTGCAGATTTTGACCTTCCTAACTGAATCCAAATGGTGAATATCTTATTTTAAAGTTATTTTTAAATAACCAAGGTGGGTAATAAATTATTATTATTACTGTTATTTTAGATTAATAGAATAATAGCCTTGGAAGAGACCACATGGGCCATGTAGACCAACCCCCTGTCATATTTATTATGTTTGTTATGGTATATTTATTATGTTTATTTATATCCCACTTTTTCTCTCCATAAAGGAGAAACAAATTGGCTATTACAATTATAAATAATAATGATAATAATAATTGTCCCTTGTGCCGGCAGGACTGAAGACCGGCAGGTCAGAGGTTCGAATCTGGGGAGAGCACAGATGAGCTCCTTCTATCAGCTCCAGCTCCCCATGCAGGGACATGAGAGAAGCCTATCACAAGGATGGTAAAGCATCAATATACCCTTGCAGACGGCCAGTTGTCTCACACCAGAAGTAACTTGTGGTTTCTCAAGTCACTTCTGACATGAAATAAAATTATTGTTGTTATTATTATTATTGCCAGGTGATTCCAAAAGGAAAAAGTCCTTGCAATGTAAGGGCCCATAATCTACACTGCCATAACTGCATAATATGATCACAATAGAGATTCACATAATGCAGTTCAACAGCATTGCATGAGTCTAAACTGATCATACAATACAGTTTCAAATGCCATTCTAAGGCAGTGTAGATGGAACCTATGAAAACACAAAGGCCTGGGTGGAAACAGATGTTGGAATATGTCTTCCTAAACACTGATGGATGATGGCCAAAAATACCTGGAGGACCACGTATCCCTATCTGTTCCTCAAAGGTGAATATATGAGTCTTGTAAATTTTTCTTTCCTGTCTTTTATGGCATATAGTCTCTTGTATCTCCATCCAGTGATGCCCCTTCACAGTGTCAGCAACCCAAGGTGAGAGATGATAAAGATGCCATTCTTTGCGACTTTCTTTATCAAAGGACTGAACCTCCCATCAGAGATATGCAGGGCTCAACCAGAGATGGCTCTGGCTATGCCATCCATGTGCCTTGAGAGTGGTACCTGGCTTTCTTTACCTGTGTGGTCTCCGTGGTGGTGGCCTTCATTCATGGAGCCCAGTCCAGTGTCAGTCTTGTAGACCTGGCTCGCGCCATGGTGGCCCAGTTCGGCCCCGGAGTCTGAATCACTCTGGCCGGCCTTGACGCTCTTCCTCCGCCGGGGCTGGTATTTGTAGTCAGGGTGGTCCTTCTTGTGCTGGACCCTCAGCCGCTCTGCTTCCTCCACAAAGGGACGCTTCTCACTCTCACTGAGCAAGCTTGTTAGGGAAAGAAGAGAGGTGGCAGAGTGAAAAGGCTTGTACCCTTAGTACATAGGTGATTATGCAAAAAAAAAAGTCTCATTTTCTTAGCCACAGGTGCCCCCCACAATGAAAATGCAATCTTAGTCTTGTAAGGCTGCATCTGCACTGCAGAATAACACCACTTGTATTGTCATGGTTCCATGCTGTGGAATCCTGGGAGTTGTATATGATGTGGATGATGGATAAGATGGATGGTACATAAATCTAGTAATCATGATCTACAACTCCCGCGATGAGGAAGAAGATGTTAGCATCATCCCAGGAGATGTAGATGATGATGATGATGATGATGATGATGAAGACGAATGGTATATAAATATCCTCATCATCAAGATCTACATATCCCAGGATGATGGCGACGACAGCTTCTTCATCTTCGAAGAATGGTATATAAATAGCATCACTACTACTACCACTACCATCTACAACTTCCAGGACAATGACAAAGATGACTACTACTACCTTATTACTACTACTATTTTTTACTATTATTACTACTATTACTACTATTTTGAGAAAAATGGTATATAAATGTCATATCAACATAATCATCATCTACAACTCCCAAGATGACGACGATCATAATTACAACAACTACTTATTATTATTATTATCATCATCATCATCATAATTATTATTAGAAAAATGATGTATAAATATCATCATCATCTTCATCATCATCTACATCTCCCGGGATGATTACTGCTACTATTACTACCTCTACCTCTACCTCTTCTTCTTATTATTATTATTATAAAAATTATATATAAATGTCATCATCATCATCTACAACTCTCAAGATGATGACAACGATCATGACTACTACTACTACTACTACTTATTATTATTATTATTATTATTATAAAAATGATGTATAAATATCATCATCATCATCACCATCATCATCTACAACTCCCGGAATGATTACTGCTACTATTACTACCTCTTCTTCTTCTTCTTCTTCTTCTTCTTCTTCTTATTATTATTATTATAAAAATGATTTATAAATAAATATCATCATCATCATCATCATCAATAACTCTTGGGATGATTACTACTACTGTTGCTACTTATTATTATTATTATTATTATTATTATTATTAAATGTTATATAAATATCATCATAATCATCTACAACTCCTGAGATGATTACAAGTACTACTACTATTAGGTAAAGAATAAAGGTTTCCCCTTGACATTAAGTCTAATCAAGTCTGACTCTGAGGATTGGTGCTCATCTCCATTTCTAAGCCGAAGAGCCAGTGTTGTCCATAGACATTTCCTAGATCATGCGGCCGGCATGACTGCATGGAGCACCAAAGCCGACCCTGCTTAGCTCCCAAGATCAGATAGGATTTGGTTGCCTTTTGGGCCCAACTACACAATTCCATTCCCCACATATTGCATTTAAACATTCCAAATTTGTTAAATGTTAAATCTGATTTGACATTCATGCTTCAGAGACATTTCAAAGCCAACATTTCAGATTCCATGCTGAACAGGTTTTGATGCATATTAACAATCATATAATATATATATATATACACACACGGGCATACAGTCTGCAAATTTTGCATTTCCTTCTCACACAACACACAAGCCGTCTCCCTCCGCTCGCTTCTGTTCCCAAAAGCCGGCCAATTCAGGATAACGTTTCATGCACCCAATGCCTGATTTTAGTTCACAGAAGCTTATTGTGCTGGAAGAAACGCAGCCAGTTGTGAAAATGCCATCAATTTCCTCATTCCCCCTTTTGCAACAAGAGTCGAACCCTTTTGCAAACCAAGAATGTTTCAGAAAATACAATTCAACCCAGAAATAAAGTCGAGTGAATTGTTTTAATATATGACTGGATATTTGCTTTCAATAGACTGCATTTCTTATATTTTACTACACTGCTAATGTGCTAACTCACAGTATATGTCTTGATTCATGGGAGAGGCAGGTAAGAAGAAACAACAACAACAACAACATGTGAATGATGATAACAACAACAACAACACCAACACCAACGATGTAGTAGTAGTAGTAGTAGTAATAATAATAATAATAATAATAATAAGCAGAAAGCTCCCAATAAAATCAATAGGACTTCATGCTTAAGTCTGGTTTTATCCTGGTTGTGTCTACACTGTAGAATTAATGCAGTTTGACCCCATTTTGACTGCCTTCGCTCAGTGCTATGGAATCCTGAGAAATGTAGTTTGCAAGGTCTATAGCTTTCTCTGCCAAATTACAGCTCCCAGTAGTCCATAGCATGGAGCCATGGTAGTCAAAGTGGGGTCAAACTGCCTTCATTCTATAGTATAGACACACCCAGTCTCCAGTTCAAGGATCCAGGGTTCAAATCCATGCTCAGCCAGAGATCTGAATTTTGAGAGTGTCTACACTGTAGAACCAATGCAAATTGACACCACTTTAACTCCTATGGCCCAGGCCCATCTAGACTGCCATATAATCCAGTTTCTGTAACTAGATTCTCTGCTTTGAATCGGATTATATGGCATTGTAGACCCATATAACCCAGTCCAAAGCAATTGGATTCAGAAACTGGATTACATGGCAGCGTAGATCCAGCCTCAATGTGTGGGAATCCCAGGAGCTGTAAGTTTGCAATGTCAGACCTTGGAAAACTACAACTCCCAGAACTTTGTAGCATTGAGCCATGGCGGTCAATGTTATGTCAAAACATGAGAATTAATTCTACAGTGCAGATGCAACCCAGGATTCAAATCTGTAATCGTCAAGAAAGCCCACTGGGTGGTTTTGGGCAAGTCACGCTCTCTCAGCTTTGGAGGAAGGCAAAGGGCACCTTCTCCCAAAAGAAAAACCATAAACTGTAGAAAATAATGAAGGCTCACCATTAAAAAAGGGGGTAACCATGAAAGGATGGCATGCCTTTTCTGCTCCAGTTTGCCACAATGAAGTATGTGCTAACAATAATCCCTTTTGCTGGCAAAAGCTCAACTTCACAGGCGACCAAATGTTTGCCACAAGATTCTGTATTCAGAGTCCCTTCCTCTATATGGCTTGAAAGCTATCCATTCCAAAATCTTCTATTTTGGGGAATCCGTTGCCTTTCTTTCCCTTGCTTAGCGTTTCTCTCTTTGAACAAGGCAAAATAATGTCCAAATTGCTTGGCAAGCAGACACTGTCTGGCTTGCAAACGCTGAACAATCAGAATCGCTTTCCATGCTTATTTAAACCCAATGGGGTTGACTTCAGAGCAGAATATATTAGGAATGTATGATCAGGATTTTAAACTCATTTTGTCACAAACCAAGTTGGATTCCAGATTGCATTTTGTAATAAAAACGTCGCAATAATGCATCATTTTAAAAAACAGGAAGCGGAACCGAAGCTGCAATGGGTGCATCTACACTGTAAAGTTAATACAGTTTGACTCCGCTTCATCTGCCATGGCTCAATAATGTGGGATGTGTAGTTTGCATCTGCAATTGTGGCAAACAAGGCTTGTAAAACTACAGACTTCTGTAACATTGAGATGGGTTAAACTGCATTCATTCCACAGTGTAGATGCACTCTAAATCTTCTGTATAAGTCAAATATGAAATATCAATGGATTTTGCATTTAAACAAATTATGCCAAAATAAAAATAAATCCAAAATATTTGCAGTACTAAGGGTTTTAGATAAGGTATACAGAGGAAAAATAAACTGTAAGTCTGAGAAGGGAATATGGATGAAGATTGTGTGACGTTCGGTTGAATCAGGTTCTTCTGGTAACATATTTATAGGATAGGATATAGGATAGGAACTATATTGCCATATATGTAATGCCCTTTGATCTGTATCTCGCAATCAGTGCAGATCAGGCATGGGCAAACTTTGGCCCTCTAGGTATTTTGGACTTCCACTCCCACAATTCCTAACAGCCGGTAGTTCAAAACCCCTGAAAGGCCAAAGTTTGCCCATGCCTGGTGTAAACCAATACAATACAATTCAGTCCACTCCAAACTGCATTAAATGTCAGCGTAGATCTGGCCAATGTCTCTGCTACTTGCAGCAAAACGAGATATAATATAATGAGTCCTCTCCAATTACATTCCCTATTTTCTTCCCAAATCATGCCCTTGGAATGGAGGGCTTTTCTAAATGTTCTCTCAAATAAAGTACTTCTAAAAGGCCAGGGAAGCGACAACATCCCCAATGACGAAGATTCGGTGCCCAAAATCTCCAAAGATTTGTTTGCATTGCTTCCGATATGATTTTGCAGAAGGAAAACACAAACATCCCAGCATATATATTTTTTGCCAAAAATCCAACTCAAATCAAAGAGCTGGGTTGTTGTAGGTTTTTTGGGCTGTATGGCCATGGTCTAGAGGCATTCTCGCCTGACGTTTCGCCTGCATCTATGGCAAGCATCCTCAGAGGATGCTTGCCATAGATGCAGGCGAAACATCAGGAGAGAATGCCTCTAGACCATGGCCATACAGCCCAAAAAAACCTACAACAACCCAGTGATTCCAGCCATGAAAACCTTCGACAATACATCAGATCAAAGACTTAAAGTAGCCCAAGGCATTGAAGCTGTAAACATTACTTGGGGGAAACAATGTATTGAAAAAGGCTTTCATGGCTGGAATCACTGGGTTGTTGTAGATTTTTCGGGTTATATGGCCATGTTCTAGAAGCATTCTCTCCTGACATTTCGCCTGCATTTATGGCAAGCATCCTCAGAGGTTGCTTGCCATAGATGCAGGTGAAACGTCAGGAGAGAATGCTTCTAGAACATGGTCATATAGCCCAAAAAACCTACAACAACCCAAACAGAAATACTTCTGGGCTCTGAATTCACACCTGAGGCCGGGTGATGGTCAAACAATACAGTTCGAAATGGCATTATGCAGTGACTGTGGACCAGGCATGGGCAAACTTTGGCCCGCCAGGCATTTTGGACTTCAACACCCACAATTCCTAACAGCCTCATGCCCCTTCTTTTTTCCTCTCAGTCAAAGCCTGAGTTAGGAATGGTGGGAGTTGAAGTCCAAAGCACCTAGTGGGCCGAAGTTTGCCCATGCCTGCTGTAAATCCATATAATGCAGTTGAACAGCATTATTCGAATCGGCACTGACTATATAGTGCTGTTTCAAACCACATTATAGATGGGGCCTTTAACATTCCTCAACCATTGATGATGCATGTTATACTAATATCTAAACCTTCATTCTTCCACAGAATTCAGTTCTCTCTTGTTCTCCCTCTGCTCCCTTCTCCATAAAATGATTATAACCAACTAATGAATAACATTCAAATCAAATTAAATGCTTTATGTAAATTGCAGTCTATACTGCAAACATGACTATCCTGTTTATACTGGTGTGCTATGTGTGTGTGTGCACGTGTAAACACACACATATATAGTAGGTCTCCAATCATGATCCTATAGTATAATTGAGCCAGAAGTCCTTAATTTCCATAAGGTTTGCTTCTATCACCAGTTTTGCAAAGTCAGAATGTATTTGTTACAGATAAAGTGGTTGTAGTGTAAATCAAAAACACTCAAAGCTTGGCACACACACACTATAAATTCATATTAAAATGCAATTCTGAACTCCTATTTTAATGGCATACCTTTCCTCTGAGGCTGAGACAGTGTGACTTTCTTACAGCTATCCAGCAAGTTTCCAAAGCGGAGTGGAGATTTGAACCCTGATCCCCAGGAATCCCATATTTGCCCCATGCTGCATACCTCAGTGTTAATATAGCTCCAGTTTATGGCAACCTTATCCTAGATTTTTCCATTTATTCTGAGGTTCAGATTTGTCCAGGTTATATAATTTTTTTTTAAAAAAAAGCAAGTATTCAAAGCCCTGTTTTTCTGGAGTCCTTACACCCAACACTCAAATAATAACATGTTGCTCTCCAATGCAATTAGTAGTTATGAGTTATTAGAATGGTCACTGCTGGGTATGATGATGGTGGTATTATTATTATTATTATTATTACTATTTTATATTATTATTATTATTTTATATTCTTCTTGTTGTTGCTGATGATGATCCTAAGCATACTTACTTGAAACAATGCCCCTTTCCTACCTGCTTTAAATGGCATCCATTTCTGCAGCCTGGAAAGGTGAGTTTTTGGGGACTATAACTCCCAAAATCTTCTGAGTAGCACAATATATAAAAATGGTATGTCTTTTAAAATGTCTTTCCCACTCCCTATTCTAATGGTTTGAGACCTAGATGAGTAGAGTTTGAATCCCCGCTCATCCAAGGAAAGCTACAAGGTGACCTAGGGACGCCCGGATGTTTTGATATTTTACCGTCCTTGTGGGAGGCTTCTCTTATGTCCCCACATGGGGAGCTGGAGCTGACAGAGGAAGCTCACCCATGTTCTCCCTGGATTCAAACCTCCGACCTGTCGATCTGTCAATCTTCAGTGCTGCCAGCACAAAGGTTTAACCCATTGTGCCACCGTGGGCTCCTGGGGCTGAGAGAGTGTGACTCGCCCTAGGTCACCTTGTAGCTTTCCTTGGATGAGTGGGGATTCAAACCCTACTCTTCTAGGTCATTTCTCTCACACCAGAAGCAACTTGAAGTTTCTCAAGTCGCTCCTGACATGAGAAAAAAAAAGCCCCAGAAAACTCCATAGTAGGTTCGTTTTAGAGTCACCGTAAGCAAGAAAGGATGACAATAACAAGACTGTGGAATTCACAATGGAAAATCCCATTTTGACAAAAAGTGTAGTTTAGTTCTATCTCTCAAAAACAAATCCAACAGCAAACCTGTCTCCTTTAATTTCGAGGTCCCCATCCACACTGCCAAATAACACAGTGTGTAACTGGGTGATACGGCAGTGGAGATGGGCCTTAAGACTATAGGGACAGCTCACATTTGTCAAAGAAAGAATCAGGTTTCTTAGATAATGCAGCTGAATGGTTGGAAAAGCTGCCTTGGAAAACATCTTCACCCTAAATGCGATCTGTGATGTTCCAATTTGGATGATTCAATCACACATTCAGATTGATATCTGAGCGACAAACCATAACAACCAGCATCATTGCAACCAAAAGCACGCATATGAAAGACGGACATTGCTTCCTTACTCTTCTCTTCCCCCATTCTAAGGAAGGATAAGGATGAGCTTAGCAAGTGCCACAAACAGCAGATATGAGCTCTATACATGGGGACAGGTATGGTGCATCACTACCATCCAAATGACCAAATGTAAATATTTGGTTTTTCACTTAAAGATAAATCTATCATTTCCCAACTTTGTTGTTTTGTGCCACAAAGTCACTTCAGTGATCTAAAGTTTGTTCAGAGGGAGTTTTCTTAGGTAAAGAGGTGGTTTTGCCATTTTCCCCCTCTCACTTGGCGGTCTCCCGTCCAAGTGCTGTCCAGGGCCAACCCTGCTTAGCACCCAAAGTCAGAAAGGATCTGATGCCTTGAAATACTTAGGACCTATTCCATAAACTATCAACCCTCCAAACAAACCCCCTCAGTTGCATATCCAAAGAAATGTCTTTGCCATAGATGTGGCATAGTATGCCTGCCATAGATGTGGGTGAAACATCAGGAGAGAATGCTTCTGGAACATGGCCATACAGACCGGACAACTCACAGCAACTCAGTGATTCCTGCCATAAAAGCCTTTGGCAACGCAATGTCCAAAAATTAAAAAGTTTTACTTAGGAGTTTGGAACTACGAAGTCTTCAGAGGTGGCACATGTGTCTGCAAGAGCCGGGTTCAGATCCCTGCTTGCTTTGGAAACCTATGGGGTGACCCTGGGCAAATCACACTGTCTCAGCCAAAAAGGAAAACAAAGACAGACCCACTCTGAGCCAATCTGGCCAAGAAGGAAAGATTTTGCATAGGGAACGGTGTTGATGTGCAGAAAGGTGCAACATGAAAAAACAAAACACATGCTATCGGTAGTTCAGAAGGAATCCAAAAATGAGAGCAGTTGTCAAAAACCGTGCTTATATCTGCCGCCCTGAGTTGCCTTCGGGCTGAAAAGGGTGGGATAAAAGTATAGTAAATAAATAAATAAATAAATAAATATTGGAAATGAAGGCACAATACAATAACTCAGACCTTTATTTATTGCATATAAGAATATCCACAATCCCTTCACCTATGCCATTACACAATGCCATTGCTGTTGTTGTCGTGTACCTTCCGACTTTTAACTCCCCATATATAGTTCTCTGATCCACACTTTGTGGATACTGGAGACTACTAGAGTGGATACAGTAGTCTAGAACAGGCATGGGGAAACTTCAGCTCTCCGGGTGTTTTGGACTTCAATTCCTAACAGCAATTGTGGGAGTCCAAAACACCCGGAGAACCGAAGTTTGCCCATGCCTGGTCTAGAATCACATTGCCTCCAAATAATTGGCTATTCCTCCCAATTCAGTGCCAATTGCAGCTAAGGCCCCTGCCATATGATTGAGGTTATCAAAGCAGATAATGAACTGGATTATATCAGTCTACACTGCCATATAATCTAGTCCAAATTAGACAATCTGGATTTTATATGGCAGTGTACAAGGGGTCCTAGACTTGGAAGAGACCTCCAAAGGTTATCAAGTCCAACCTTATTCTGTAACGCTGGAAGACACATCAAAGCCCTCCTGGCAGATGACCATCTAATCTTTTCTTTAAAACCTCCAGAGGAGGAGACTTGCCATATTCCCAGGCAGCATATTCCAATTTCAAAACAGTTTTTACTGTCAGGAGGTTTTTCCTAATCTTTAGCCGGAATCTCTTTTCTTGCAGTTGGAATCCACTGCTCAGTTGTGTCCCTCCGCAGACAACAAGCCTCCTCCTTCCTCCTCAATGGGAAGAGCTTTAAAATATTTAAATATGGCTCTCATATACCACCACAAGGTCATTCCAGGTAAGGTCTGACGAAAGTAAAATAGAGCGAGGCAATCAAAACATAGGAGCAAAATGGGACTTCTCTTGCTTTAGACCAGGCATGGGCAAACTTTGACCCTCCAGGTGTTTTGGACTCCAACTCCCACAATTCCTAAAGTTGTGGGAGTTGGAGTCCAAAACACCTGGAGGGTCAAAGTTTGCCCATGCTTGATTTAGACCTTATTTGATTAAATTGATATCATTTGGAAACCATTCGCTTTGCAAATGTCTTTGTGCCCAGGTGATCTCATTTGGGGTCAGGACCTATTGTTTGAGAAGCTGTGATTTAGATTGTAACCTCCATATGATGCAACCTAGAATCGCATTGCCTTTTCAGCTGCCGCATCGTACTGTTGGCTCGCATTGCCATTGAAGGACCATATCAAATTGGGAAACACTGCATTTCGGAGACTCTTTGAAAATGATTCAGAATGGCTCCGAGCACATGACGTTTGGCCCCATTCCGTCAGGAATCCGCTGGCGAAACATCACCGGAATGGAACAATTGCACATAGAACCCTATCCACCATGTTTTCTGATTTACTATGGCTTATGAAGCACTTTTTTTATGCGCGATGGGAAAATCCACAAGTGTGCCATCTGAATACAGTATACATCCAGTCCTAAAAAAATAGGGGATGCATACTGATAGAAACGGATTATCTCCCAATGTGAAAATGTCACACTATTAGTGCTGAAAGAGTAGGCAAAGAGTGTGCACCCCATTCAATCTGCCTTGGTATTCTGGGTTATATAGCTGTGTAGAAGGACCTTAGGTCTCACAAGCCCCAGGATCCTGCAGGAGGCAGCAGCAGAATTTCAGATGGGATGCACACTCTTTGCCTACTCTTTCGGCTCTAGGGCAGATATTTCTAAATTGTGTGTGGAGACAAACTAGTGTGTCACCTGCTAGTCCATAGATGCATCGCCTGAAAAATGCTCCCCCTTACAAACAAAGGCAGAGCCAAGAAGGAGAAAGGGACCCCCAAAGGGCATCTAGTCTACCCCCTTCAGCCAGGCAGGAAGACACAGTGAAAGCCCTCCGAACAGAATGCAATTCAGCCTCAGTTCAAAAACCTCCGGAGAAGATGACTCCACTGGAAGAGGTCCCCAAAGGGCATCCAATCCACCCCTTCAGCCAGACAGGAAGACACAGTCAAAGCACCCCCGGCATAAAGTCATCCAGCCTCAGTTCAAAAATCTCCTGAGAAGGAGACTCCACTGGAAGAGGTCCCCAAAGGGCATCCAATCCACCCCTTCAGCCAGGCAGGAAGACACAGTCAAAACCCTCTCAACAGAAACCCATTCAGCCTCAGTTCAAAACCTCCAGAGAAGGAGATTCCCCTGGAAGAGACCCCCAAAAGGCAACTAGTCCACCGCTTCAGCCAGGTAGGAAGACACAGTCAAAGCACCCCCAGCAGAAAGCCATCCAGCCTCATTTCAAAAACCTCCAGAGAGATGTAATCTCTACAGAAGTGGGGCGCTGATGCTGTTCAAGTGTAGGTCCTGTTCTATCATTTACAATTTGCACAATTGATTGAGTGACTCGCAGTAATTATGTGTCTAATGAAGAAAAGAAAATCTGTTGACAGTGATGTTAGTGATGAACCTCGCAGTGTGCTTAAAGAGGAAGCGAGGCAAGAATCAACTGTAGGACACAAGAAGTGGAAAGGGAAAAACTCCAAACTGCATTTAAACAGTAAGGATTATATGAAAATTACATTACTGTATATGTTCTATATTTTATTTATTTATTTATTTATTTATTTATTTGACTTGTATACCGCTACTCCCAATTTGGCTCGGAGCGGTTTACAGCAGATTAAAACAATACAATTAACTTTAAAATACAATAAAACAAGAACAGACATAGTCCTGAGTTATTCACCCATCCAGGCAGTCCCCAAGTTACGAACAAGATAGGTTTTGTAGGTTTGTTCTTAAGTTGAATTTGTTTGTAAGTCAGAACATTTTAAAAGTGTAATTCCAGCTAAATCTATATATACAAAAGTGGGTCAAAAAGCAATGCCTCCATTGTTTCCACTTTTTTTCTTTCACAGCTACTGGACTATCAGTGCATGATATGATAGAGGTAACCTTGCTGATATAGTCTTTTCTTTTTCCAATTGACTGATTAGAACCATGAATCTGAAGCTAAACGAAAGAGTCATCACTGAGGAAGGTTGGCCACCTAAGGAAATCCATAATGGCTTGAAGAATGTTTATGATTTGGCCCCTTCTGACTTTTTAACCTGTTTGGACCTCTGAAAGACAACCTATGTGGTTTCAGATTCAGTGACTTGAGTGACGTTAAAACAGCTTTAAAACCATGGGTCATGAAGCAAAACCCTGAATGTTTCCAAAATGGTTTTGATGCCTGGGTTAAACGATGGTGCAAAATGTGTACAAATTGATTGTGACTATGCTGAATGGTAGTTTTGTATAGAGGACAGTTCAGGTTATGATCTGTAGCAACTTTTGCTGTTATATGTTCGTTCATAATGACACAGGAGGCATTACTTTTTGACCCACCCTCATCTATCTATCTATCTATCTATCTATCTATCTATCTATCTATCAGCTTTGGATAGCATACAGAAGAGTTATGATCCCTGTGATGCTTGTTTTGCTGACTGTGCCCCTATTCAAAAGATTCCACTTCACTTTCTGTCCCTGTCAGAATAAGATTTTGAAAAAATTGGTTTGTTGTGGAAACAAGGATTGGAGAGAAAGCTTCAATGGAACCCCCTTTCCCCACAATAATAACCTTTCCAGAAGTAAATTTCCCTTCCTTTCAAGGGGAAGATTCCTCTCCCTGTTGTCTCAGCCCTGTTCTTACCTATGAGTCATTTGTAAATTAGTAACTTGGTTAGTAATTCGGGGAGCAGGGTGAGCTCCCACTGTTAGCCCCGGCTTCTGCCAACCTAACAGTTCGGAAACATGCAAATGTGAGTAGATCAATAGGCACTGCTTCGGTGGGAAGGTAACCATGCTCCATGCAGTCATTCTGGCCAAATTACCTTGGAGGTATCTACGGACAACGCTGGATCTTCGGCGTAGAAATGGAGATGAGCACCACCCCACCCCCCACCCCACCCAGAGTTGGACACATCAAGGGGAAACATTTACCTTTACTTAACTTGGGAACTGCCTGTATTTATTGTATGAAACTCTTGGGCCCCTTTGACACTGTCATATAAAATCCAGATTATCTGTTTCAAATTGGATTATCTGGCAGTGCGGGCTCATATAATCCACTTCAAAACAGATAATCTGGGATCAGATCTTGGGATATAGGGCAGTGTAGAAGGGGCCAGAGTCTCCACTGCCAGATAACATTATATAACAAAAAATTAACAAAAAAATTCTGTTCCTGGTTTGAAAATGTCATTTTCTGTTTAATTGTACAATAATTACTTCGAAAGGAATTGTTGTACTCCAGAAACTTCATTTTTGTAGCTGCCACATAGGAGGTTGAATTGGTTGCGACTCTGGCCCCCTTTCTACACTGCTATATAATCCAGACTACCAAATCAAATTATCTGGATTTCATATAGCAGTGTTGAAGGGGTCTAAATGAGGCATTCATTGAAAAACTAGAGCAACATGTGCCGCAGGGTGTCTCTCCCGCAAAAGTAGTTGTTACATATCAGAAACATTGTTTTCATGGCTGCTACAAAGTATGTTGCATTGGTCGACAATCAAGGAGATATTCATTGAAAAACTAGAGTAAAATGTGCTATAGCAGGATGTCCTGCAAAAACAAAGTTTTTCAATGAGTTGCTGTGAGTTTTCTGGGCCGTCTGGCCATGTTCCAGAAGCATTCTCTCCTAATGTTTCACCCACATCTATGGCAGACATCCTCAGAGGTTGTGAGGTTTATTGGAAACTAGGCAAGTGAGGTGTATGTATCTGTGGAATAATGTTCAGCGTGAGAGAAATAACTCTTGTTCAATTGAGGCAAGTGTGAATGTTGCAAATGGTCGCCTTAATTAGCAATGAATGGCCTTGCAGCATCAAAGCCTGACTGGTTGCTGCCTGGATGAATCCCTTGTTGAGAGGTGTTAGCTAGCCCTGATTGATTCTTGTCTGGAATTCCCGTTTTGTGACTGTTGCTCTTTATTTACTGTCCTGATTTTAGATAAGGCCATTAAACGCTAATCAAGATGGCCATTGGCAACATTCACACTTGCCTCAAGCAGACAAGAGTTCTTTCTCCCACCCTGGACATTATTCCACAGATATATAAACCCCACTTGCCTAGTTTCCAAAAGACCTCACAACCTCTGAGAATACCTTTCATAGGTGCAGGCAAAACGTCAGGAGAGAAGGCTTCTGGAACATGGCCATACAGCCTGGAAAACTCACAGCAACCCAGTGACACAAAGGTTTTTCAAGTTTAATAAACTTTTTTTTCATGCTTTAAAAAATAGTATAGTATAATAGTAGTATAATAGTCTCTAAACTGATTTTATTTATGTGAAGGAAATGAGATATATCGTAAATACATATAACACATATAATATTGCCATGAAAAGACTTCTAGGAGAAATCCTCAAATGGGATAGAAATACATATATAATATTGCCATTAAAACCCTTCTAAGGCCCCTCCCACATGGCTTAATAAAATCTGAACTGGATTATCTGGCAGTGCAGACTCCGATAACCCAGATGGAAGCAGATATTGTGAATTATTTACCTTGAAGGAGCCAGTGGTTCTCAACCTTCGTAATGCCACAACCCCTTAATACAGTTCCTCATGTTGTGGTGACCTCCTACCAGAACATTGGTTTTGTTTCTACTTCATAACTATAATTTTGCTACTGTTGTGAATTGTAATGTAAATATCTGATATGCAGGATATATTTTCATTCACTGGATCAAATTTGGAACAAATACCCAACATGCCCAAATTTGAATACTGATGAGGTTGGGGGGGGGGGGTTGATTTTGTCATTTGGGAGTTGTAGTCGCTGGGATTTATCGTTCACCTACAATCAAAGAGCATTCTGAACTCCACCAATGATGGAACTGAACCAAACTTGACACACTGAACTCCCATGACCAACAGAAAATATGGGAAGGGTTTGGTGGGCATTGACCTTGAGTTTTGGAGTTGTAGTTCACCTATCTCCAGAGAGCACTGTGGACTCAAACAATGATGGATCTGGACCAAACTTGGCACGAATACTCAATATGCCCAAATGTAAATACTGCTGGAGTTTAGGGAAAATAGACCTTGACATTTGGGAGTTGTAGTTGCTGGGATTTGTAGTTCACCTATAATCAAAGAGCATGCTGAACCCCATCAACGATAGGATTGAGCCAAACTTCCCACACAGAACTTCCATAACTAACAGAAAACACTGTGTTTTATTATGGTCTTTGGCGACCTCTCTGACACCCCCTTCACAACCTCCCCAGGTTGAGAAATGCCGGGTTAAACTCTTGTGCCAGCTGGACTGCTGACCTGAAGATTGGGTTGCTGACCTGAAGGTTGCCAGTTTGAATCTGCGAAGTGGAGTGAGTTCCTGTCTGTCAGCTTGAGCTTCCGAAGACATGGGAGAAGCCTCCCAGCAGGGTGGTAACACATCTGGGTGTCCCCTGGGCAACATCTCTACAGATGGCCAATTCTCTCACAGCAGAAGCAATTTGCACAAGTCGCTTCTGATATGATAAAAAAAGCTGCCTTGATATTCTGGATTATATGGCTGTGTGGAAGGGCCCCATGTCTCCTCTCCAATGCCAGATCATGTGGGATAAGAAATCCACACTGCTTGAGCCCACACTGCCATATAATCTAGTTCAAAGAGGAGATTGTGGATTTATACAGCTGTGTGGAAGGGTCCTGGGTTATACAGCAGTGGGCCCTTCCACACAGCCCTATATCCCAGAATATCAAGGCAGAAAATCCTGCAATATTTGCTTTGAACTGGGTTATCTGAGTCCACACTGCCATATAATAATAATAATAATAATCTTTATTTAATACCCCACCACTATCTCCCCAATGGGGACTTGGGGCGGTTTACATGAGGCCAAGTCCAACAGCATATTACAATAAAGTAAAACCAAAACACAATAACAACACAGTAAAATACATACAACATATGAGTACAAAGACAATAAAGCATGTTATATATCCACGTTCCAAGCGGATAGTGTGGGATTTTATTCAGATGTGTGGAAGGGCTCTAAGAGAAATCCTTACTCTCGAAGCAACCTCGACTTTTCAAATCAAGAGTTGGCTTCCTGGGGTTGGACTAGATGATCTCGGGGGGGGGGGGGGTCCCTTTCCGAATGTGGTTCTACAAAAAGGAACTGGCTTGGATCAAACGTGTGTTAAAAGGGTTCCTTTTGCATGGGCCAACTTCGGCCCGTCAGATGTTTTGGACTCCAACTCCCACCATTCCTAACAGCCTCAGGCCCTTTCCTTTTACTTGGGGAGGGAGGAGAACTGGATCTCCCACAATCTCCAGGCTAAACAATCCCAAACACTTCTGGGCTCTGAATTCACACCTGAGACCAGGTGATGGTCAAATAATAAAAGTTGGAAGGGCATTATATGCTCACTGTGGACCAGGCATGGGCAAACTTGGCCCTCCAGGTGTTTTGGACTCCAACTCCCACCATTCCTAACAGCCTCAGGCCCCTTCCTTAAGCGGCTGAGGGGAAAAAGGAAGGGGCCTGAGGCTGTTAGGAATGGTGGGAGTTGGAGTCCAAAACACCTGGAGGGCCAAGTTTGCCTCGAGCGTGCCCCCTTCTTCTGTCTGTCTGTCTGTCTATCTAGCTACGCGCATGGACTCACCGCCAGAGCTTGCCCAGGGTCTTGCTGAGCTCGGCGTTGTGGAGGTGCGGGTACTGGTCGGCCAGCTTCCTCCGGGCAGCCTGAGCCCAGACCATGAAGGCGTTCATGGGCCGCTTGACGTGGGGCTTGGCCTTGAGGGCGCCGTGGCCCCGCGTGGGCATGGGCACCAGGCTCCAGTCGTAGCCCTTCAGCACCTGGGAGACGGCGTCGCGGATGCAGGCCGGGAAGCGCTCGTCCGCCTCCGAAGGGCTCTGCGCCTCTCCGGCATCCTTGGCCCGCTTCTGAGTCGCGCCTTCCGACCCGTTGGGAGAGGAAGGCGCCTCCGAGTCGGAGTTGTCCGGGGAGAGCGACCCGCCGTCGGTGGGGCTGGCCGCCCGCAAGGCTTTGGCCTCGCCCTCGCTCATCATCGCCAGCATCGGGAACAAGGAGGAGGAGGAGGAGGAGGAGGGAAGCGGCAGGAGAGGGGTCCCTTTTTGGAGAGGGGGACCCACCTCTCCAAACGCGCGCCGTCCAAAAAGAGGCAAGCGCGCAATGGGGAAAGCTCCAATTCTCCCCCCAATCCAAACCCCAAACGCGGACTTTCTGACACTTGTTGGAGACCCCGGTCCCAGGGCTGCCTTCCGAAGGGGGTCCCCGGCTCCACGCGCGCTCCCTGGGGCGTCGGGGCCGCGCGCAACGCCAGCTCTCCAAAAGCTCTCCAAGCAACTTCTCTCGCCGTCCTTCCTCCGCGCAAAAGCCCCGACAACGCAGCCCCTGACGCCGGTTTTGGCTGTCGAGGGGTGGGGGGGGGGGGGGAGGACTCAGGACCCCATAGCTCCGCCCCTTCGGGCGTTCCTCATTGGCCCCCCGACCCCCGCCTCATTTGCATACAGGGCGGGAGGAGCTCGTTAGTGCCTTAAAGCCACCGCTCGGGACTTCTCTCGCCTGGCTTTTTCCCTTCCTCAAAGGACACTTCTGATAAGGCCCCTCCCACACAGCTGAATAAAACCCCACATTATCAGCTTTGACCTGGGATATATAGCAGTGTGGACTCAGATAACCCAGTTCAAAGCAGATATTGTGGGGTTTTCTGCCTTGTCGAAGGCTTTCGTTGTCATAGGAATCACTGGGTTTTTGAAAGTTTTTCGGGCTGTATGGCTATGTTCTAGAAGCATTTTCTCCTGACGTTTCGCCTGCATCTGTGACAAGCATCCTCAGAGGTTGTGAGCATCCTCACAACCTTTGAGGATGCTTGGCACAGATACAGGCAAAACATCAGGAGAGAATGCTTCTTGAACATGGCCATACAGCACGAAAAACCTACAACAACCAATTTTCTGCCTTGATATTCTGGGATATAGGGTCGTGTGGAAGGACCCTATGGCCCCGTCCATGCAGCTGAATAAAATCTCATATTATCTGAATAAATGGCAGTGTGGACTCAATTTTGTATCGTATCAGAAGCAAACTGAGGGTACAGTTGTAATGTATTTAAAAACACAAAGTTTTTAAAACTTGGCATTATGCTAAATATCCTTTGAGCAGTAGCTGGCCACTTGGGGTGCCTCTGGTGTTGCTATAAGAAGGTCCTCCATTGTGCATGTGGCAGGGCTCAGAATAAATTGTAATAGGTGGCCTGTGGTTTGCTCTTCTTCACACTCACATGTAGTGGACTCCACTTTGTGGCCCCATTTCTTAAGGCTGGCTCTGCATCTCGTCGTGCCAGAGTGAAGCCTGTTCAGTGACTTCCAAGTCACCTCATCTTCTGTATGCTCCGGAGAGAGTCTCTTGTGCGGTGTCAGACACCAGGCATGTAGCCAGGGGGGGGGGGGGGGCCTCGGGGGGCTTCAGCCCACCCCCGAAATTCTCATGGTGGTTCGCAAAAAGGCCTTACTGGTGCATTTTTAAACTGTTATGTTTATTAATATCATGATTTGATCACCATTCTCAATATATCCCATATGTATGGGGGTATTGGGGTAATGATACAAAAGGTTTGCTAGGCTAGACCCTCTTTCACTCAGACTCAGCCCCCCCCCCGAAACTCACCCCCCCCCGAACCCCCCCTGAAAATTTTTTAGCCCCCCCCCCCCCGAAACGAAATCCTGGCTACGGGCCTGTCAGACACTGATTCAATTTATGGGTTTTAGCCTGCCCCTTTTGGACTCTTGCTTGCTGAGTGTTCCTGCAAGTATCTTTGTAGATCTTAGAAAGCTGTCTTTTGATTTAAGGCATTGGTATGCTGGCTGATATCCAAACAGGGGAGGGGCTGGAGATGTCACTGCCTTGGTCCTTTCATTATTGGCTGCTACTTCCCAGCAGATGTCAGGTGGTGCAATACAACCTAAACAGTGTAATTTCTCCAGTGGTGTAGGACATAGACATCCTGTAATAATGTGGCATGTCTCATTAAGAGCCACATTCACTGTTTTAGCGTGACGAGATGCGTTCCACACTGGGTATGCGTATTCAGCAGCAGAGTAGCAAAGCGCAAGGGCAGATGTCTTCACTGTGTCTGGTTGTGATCCCCAGGCTGTGCCAGTCAGCTTTTGTATGATATTGTTTCTAGAGCCTACGTTTTGCTTGATAGCCAGGCAGTGCTTCTTGTAGGTCAGAGCACAGTCCAGGGTAATTCCCAGGTATCTGGGTGTGCTGCAATGCCCCAGTGGGATTCCTTCCTAGGTGATCCTCAGAGCTTGA
This sequence comes from Anolis sagrei, assembly GCF_037176765.1. Taxonomy (NCBI): domain Eukaryota; kingdom Metazoa; phylum Chordata; class Lepidosauria; order Squamata; family Anolidae; genus Anolis; species Anolis sagrei. Next base: position 20,186,624 of record NC_090034.1, on the reverse strand, counting down.
GATGCTTCTTTGTTCTTAAGATGGAAAGCACATGTCTGTGTTTTAGATGGATTAGGGATCAGCTGGTTTTCCCAGTAATAGGCAGGAAGAGCTTGACCGGTGATCATCAGCATAGATGAAACTCTGTCCTTTCTGATCATTTGTGTGAATGTTAAACATTGATGGAGCAAGCATGCTCCCCTGAGGCAGGCCCTTCTCTTTTTGCCATCTGCTTCTCTGGCCATGGAATTCAACAAAAAGCCCCTGTTTTGTGCAGATTTCCTATGAAGCAGATGAGGTGGTAGTCCTTTGTGATACTATAAGTTTTTTCTCAGGATTATCTTCCTTGATATTCTGGGTTATATGGCTATGTTGAAGTGCCCTGGGTTATATCACAGTGTAGGTGGGGGCTTATTTTTTTTAATACACTGTAGATCGAATGTCATTTGACACTGCTTGATCTGTCCTAGCTAAATGCTTTGGAATCCCAGGAAATGTGATTTGGTGAGGCTCCTGCGCCATTTGACAGACCTTGTCAAACCACAACTCTCCCAAAATTCCATAGTCTTGAGCCGGGGCAGTTCAAGTGGTGTCAAACCGCATTCATTCCACAGTTGCTATCACCTGATAAAAAGTATACATGTTGAGTAGACACTGTGTACATAGTCAGGAGATATATATGCAATATAAAGATTAGGAAGAATTTGCTGGTGGTAAGGAATGATCAGCACTGGAACGACTCTTCTTCATTGGGATTTGAAAACCAAGCTTTGATACTGATCTCTTAGGGGTCAGGCTAGGTGATCCTTGGAGGCCCCTTTTCAGTTTGACACTTCAGCGATCCATCATGGAAACTCTCCCAAAAGGCCAACACTTTCCATTCATTTTCTTTCTCTTGGTGCAGCAAACCAATTTCCATTTGGGTGGGAGGGAGAAGAAATCATGCAGGATATTCTTGGAAGTTGGGGGCGGTTTTAGATCACTCCTTGAAAGTCGGCATCCTGCTAGTTATCACTTTTGGGGGACCAGAATGGGAACAGTTTAATTCCTGAATGAATCAGGCTGCCCCTCCCACCCCATTCATACTTTATGTAAAGGAACTTGATTTCTTTGGAGCAGTGAAAGGTTCCTTGATGCCTTCAAGGCCCTTTGGTTGGTATTTGGCATTAATCCTGGTGATATTATATAGGGGCTTTGCATCTTTCTTGTCATCGAAACTCACTTGGTAACCTTGGGCGAGTCACACTCTCTCAGCCTCAGAGCAAGGCAATAGCAAACCTCCTCCAAATAAATATAGTGCAAGAAAATGTTATGATAGGGTCACCATAAGTCAGAGATGACTTGAAGACACATAATAGTCTATAATTTGATCTAGGGAGGCAATAATAATACCTTTGTTAAAGAAACCAGCACTGGATCCCACTCAACTGAGTAGTTATAGACCAGTTTCACATCCCTCCTTCCTGGGCAAGGTTCTAGATAAGGTGGTGGCATCACAACTCCAAAGTTTCTTGGACGAAACCTATTACCTGGCTCCATCTCAATCTAGTTTCAGGCCTGGCCACAGGACAGAGATGGCATTGATCACCTTGGTGGATGATCTATGAAGAGAACTGGACGGGGAAAGTGCGTCCCTTCTAGTTCTCCTAGACCTCTCAGCAGCTTTCAACACCATCTATAATGGTATCCTTCTGGGCCGCCTGTCCAAGATGGGATTGGGAGGAACTGTTTTGCAGTGGCTGTGGTCCTTCCTGGACGGATGTACCCAGATGGTGAAGCTGGGGGACTCCCGTTTGACTCCCTGGCTGGAAGCCTGTGGGGTCTCTCGGGGTTCAGTTCTGTCCCCCATGCTGTTTAACATTTATATCAATGGTTCCCAACCTTTGGGCCTCTAGGTGTTTTGGACTTCAGCTCCCACAGTTCCTAACAGCTTTCTGGGAGTTGAAGTCCAAAACACCTAGAGGCCCAAAGGTTGGGAACCACTGATTTACATGAAAGCCCTGGGAGAGATCATCTGGAGTTTTGGAGTTTGGTGTCAAATTTACACCAATGACAACCAACTCTATTAGTGTTCCCTCTCTACTTTGCGGTTCACTTTTCGTGGACTCGCTGTTTTGTGGGTTTTTGCCTCCCAGTTGAATGGTTGCCATTGTCCAGAGCAGTGTTCTAATCTTGCCTCCTGGCAACGATGGAGTGTGGAAGGGGGTTTCATCCTCCACCTCGGGAGACAGGTAGCCAATAAAGAGAGAATGCAAAACAAAGCAGAGATAGCTAGCAAAAAATAAAGTGTGCAGTGCCCTTAAATCTCTCTTTGCTTCTGCCTCACCTTCAGAACTTGATATAAATATATAGCATCCCTGCTTCGTGGATTTTCACTTTTCGCGGGTGGTCTTGAAACGTAACACCCGCAATAAGTGAGGGAACACTGTACTCCTTTCCATCAAAAGCCAAGGATGCCATCCTACCTCTAAACTGATGCCTGACATCAGTGATGGACTGAATGAGGGCTAATAAATTGAAGGTAAATCCAGATGAGAGAGAGGTACTCCTGGTCAGTTGGAAGACAGATCAGGGTGTGGGATTACAGCCTGTGTTGGATGGAGTCACACTCCCCCTGAAGACACAGGTCTACGGTCTAGGGGTGATCCTGGATTTATTGCTGACCCTGGAACCCCAGATATCAGAAGTGGCCAGGAGCACCTTCGCACAGTTGTGCGCCGGTTGTGCACATTCCTTGAGATGCCAGATTGGACCATGGTAGTCCATGCCTTGGTTATTTCCCATTTGGACTACTGCAACACTTTCTATGTGGGGCTGCCTTTGAAGATAGTTTGGAACTTCAACTGGTGCAGAGATTGGTGGACAGGTTACTAACAGGAGCACCGTATCGTGAGAGGACGACTCCCATGCTATGGCAGCTCCACTGGCTTCCAATCTGCTTTTGGGCTAAATACAAAGTGCTGGTCATTACTTACAAAGCTCTAAATGGTCCCACCCCAGACTATCTGCAGAATTAGGAAATGACATTTATAATCCAGGAACTTGTGAAGACGGTAAAGTCTAGTCGTGTCGACTCTGGGGGGTGGTGCTCATCTCCATTTCTAAGCCGAAGAGCCAACATTGTCCGTAGACACCTCCAAGGTCATGTGGCCAGCATGACTGGATGGAGTGCTGATCCTTCCCACCAAGGCAGTATATATTGATCTACTCACATTTGCATGTTTTTGAACTGCTAGGTTGGCAGAAGCTGGGAGCTTACCCTGATCCATGGATTCGAACTGCCGAGCTTTTGGTCAGCAAGTTCAGCAGCTCAGCGGTGTAACCCACTGCACCACTAGGGACTCCTATATGAAGAAAGTGGGACATAAATACACATGACACAAATCATAATATTGCCATTAAAAACCTTTTAGGAGAAATCCTCACCTTGCAGTAAACCTTAATTTTTAAAATCAGTGTTTGGAAGGCTTCCATTGCTGTTTTAGTTGTAGATTCCCTGCATCGGCCTCATGGGGTTGGACTAGATGATCCCTGGGGGTCCCTTTCTGACTTCGTGGTTCTATGAAAATGGACTGGTTTGGACCGAAAGGGTAGAGGCTGCCCACAAAGTGCAACACTAGATTAGTATTTGGAAAGCCAATAAAGGAACTCACGGTTCAAGAACGGTTGGTGATGGACCGGAGAACACAAGGGAGCAGGAAATATTCAGATGGGCCTCAAATTGGCCGATCCCCACTTTTCCAGAGTGATTGCCGTGACAGCGGTCCGTCATGCATCCTTCCATGCCCATGGGACGCGGAGTTTAGTCTTACAGAGCAGAGAAGATAAAAATTCCTCGTTTTAATATTTCCTTGCAGCTGTTCTGATGGAGCCAGAAAAACAACAAAAACCTCCTCCGTGAACGTTTTGCAAAAAATTATTCACTGTCTATGGAGCCAGATGTCTCGATGGAGGCTCAGACTGAGCCCATTTTAAGGGAGGTTCTTTATTGTAAATACTAATGCAATAAGGCCTCGGCCTTCAGAAACCTACGGCCCCTTCTACACAGCCATACAAAATCCAGATTCTCTGCTTTGAACTTGATTATATGGCAGTGGAGACTCATATAATCCAGTGCAAAGCAGATGTTGATTATCTGCTTTGATAATCTGGATTATATAGCAGTGTAGATCCAACCTATGTCTTACCTTAGTTTTAGACCTAGCCAAAAGCAGTGCCTCTGAGCATGCCCAGAGTGCTTTGTTCTCTATTGTGGCTTCTCCTCATCCTTCCTCTTCTTCTTGTTATGTAATTGTTTAAATATTTATATGTTTTCAGTTTTGAATTGCACATTATTATTGTTGTTGACATATATTTGATTTTAAATAGTGCATTTTTATTTCATATTTATTTATTTATTATGAGTGTTCACATATTTTTGGTTTCAAATTGTACATTTTTAGGGCTGGGCTTTAGCACAGGAGGTTAACCGCCAGCTGCAGCAACTGAAAGGTTGACTGTTTGAAGCTTGGATCAGGGTGAGCTCCTGGCCTTTAGCCCAGCTTCTGCCTACCTAGCAGTTTCAAAAACAGCAATGCGAGTAGATAAATAGGTACTACTTAAGTGGGGAGGTATTAAGGCAGCCATCAGGAAATGCCAGAAAAATGCCAGTGATTTGATCAAGGAGGAAGTTTCCGAACAAAGCTCTTTGGAAGGGAAAGTGGAGCGACAGCACCTCCTGTGGCCGGAACCGAGCACAGCCTCCAAGATGCTGAAGATGAGAAAACCTATATATACCTCTATCTATGTACAGTTCATAGAATCATAGAATCAAAGAGTTGGAATAGACCTCATGGACCATCCAGTCCAACCCCCTGCCAAGAAGCAGGAATATTGCATTCAAATCACCCCTGACAGATGGCCATCCAGCCTCTGTTTAAAAGCTTCCAAAGAAGGAGCCTCCACCACACTCCGGGGCGGAGAGTTCCACTGCTGAACGGCTCTCACAGTCAGGAAGTTCTTCCTCATGTTCAGATGGAATCTCCTTTCTTGTAGTTTGAAGCCATTGTTCCGCGTCCTAGTCTCCAAGGAAGCAGAAAACAAGCTTGCTCCCTCCTCCCTGTGGCTTCCTCTCACATATTTATACATGGCTATCATATCTCCTCTCAGCCTTCTCTTCTTCAGGCTAAACATGCCCAGCTCCTTAAGCCGCTCCTCATAGGGCTTGTTCTCCAGACCCTTGATCATTTTAGTCGCCCTCCTCTGGACACATTCCAGCTTGTCAATACCTCTCTTGAATTTTGGTGCCCAGAATTGGACACAATATTCCAGGTGTGGTCTAACCAAAGCAGAATAGAGCATGGGGAGCATGACTTCCCTAGATCTAGACACTATGCTCCTATTGATGCAGGCCAAAATCCCATTGGCTTTTTTTGCCGCCACATCACATTGTTGGCTCATGTTTAACTTGTTGTCCACGAGGACTCCAAGATCTTTTTCACACGTACTGCTCTCGAGCCAGGCATTGTCCCCCATTCTGTATCTTTGCAGTTGTGTCTTGTCAGCGTATAATGACATTAAATGTTTGCCATATACGTGTTCTGCTCTGAGTCCCCTTCAGTGTGAGAAGGGCAGAACAGAAATGCTGTACATAAATAAATATTTAATTTGTATTATTGTCAATCACTTTGAGTCTTTTTGAAGAGGAAAAAAGGGGGATAATAATAATAATAACCCTATGTAAAAAAAAAATGTTTCTGGTTTGAAAGTGTTATTTCCTGTTTATCTATGCAGTACTTGAGAGTTGTTCGACTCCAGAAACTTTGCTTTTGTGGCTGCCACAAACTAGGTTGAATTGGATGAGACTCGATGAGATACTCACTGAAAAAACTAGATAGATACCGCTAAAAAGCAGGGAGGTATTTAGGGCACCCATAAGGAAATGCCAAATGTGCCTCAGGATGATGTCCCTTCCGCAACAACTAAGTTTGTGCAGTTTAATAAACCTTTTCCACATTTTAGTAATAGAACCAATTAGGAAATGACATTTCTAACCCAGGAATGAAAATCGAGTCACATAGTGCAATTAGGACACTCAAAAGGGAAGCTGGCGTTTCTGTGCACCTTATACACAGGTGAATAGATAGAGATAGAGGGCCCTTCCAGACAGGACCTATATGCCAGGATCTGATCCCAAGTTTTAGCTGGCAGTATGGACTCATATAATCCGGTTTAAAACAGAAAACCTGGGATCGGATTATGGGATATAGGGCCTGACTAGGAGCCCTTCCACATAGCCCTATATCCCACAATATCAAGGCAGAAAATCCCACAATATGTTTTGAACTGGGTTATCTGAGTCCACACTGCCATAGGCTCCTTCCGCACAGATCAAGATGTCGGGGCTCCTTTGCCAAAGCCTGCAAAGCACAGCTCCCAGGATGCTACTGCAGGCAGCCCGGGCGCCTTTTAAAAGTGGTGCCAAACTGCCTGGCTCCCCCCGTGCAGATGCAACGCCGGCCTTGTGACTGTACGAGGGGAGCCAATGGCAGCGCGCTCCGTGGCCCCTCCAAATTGCGCAGGCGCAGTTGGGCAGCCTCCCTGCCTGCCTGCCTGCCTGCCTCCTGCTTCTCCTCCTCCTAGTTTGTCTCCCCCCAAAGCAAGCATGGCTTCCAGTGGAGCAGACCTCAGGCGGCGTGGGCGGTGGGGGGCGGCGGGGGAAAGCGGCGCGGGAGATGCTCCCGAGGCCAAACAGCCTTGCAGCCCTTCTGCGCCTGCTTTGCAGCCCGGGACCTTTTGGCTCACGCGCCTGGTGCTTTTGCGCAGCACCGCCTTCATTTACTGTGAGTCCTGGGATTTCAGGGAGGGGGGGGGGAGGAGAGGAGTGGGAGGAGTCTAGGGAGTAGGCCACGCCCCCTACAGGTTACCCACTGGTCAGGTGCATCTCTGCCCCCTTCTACACTGCCATATAACCCAGATTATCAAAGCAGAAAATCCAGATTATCTGCTTTTAACTGGATTATATGAGCCTACACCGCCACATAATCCAGATTATCTGCTTTCAACTGGATTATATGAGTCTATACTGCCACGTAATCCAGATTATTTGCTTTTAAATGGATTATATGAGTCTGTACTGCCATGTAATCCAGATTATATGCTTTTAACTGGATTATATGAGCCTACACCACCATATAATCCAGATTATCAACTCGAATAATCCGGATTATCTGGATTATATGAGTCTACACTTCCATATAATCCAGTTGATTAAATCAGATAATCCAGATTATCCGTGTTTAACTGGATGATATGAGTCTACACTGCCATACAACCCAGAAGATCAAAGCAGGTAATCCTGATTATCTGTGTTGAAGTGGATTATATGAATCTACACTGCCATATAATACATATTTGCAAAGCAGATAATCCATATTATCAGTGTTAAACTGCATTATATAAATCCCCGCCTCCATATAATCCAGATTATCAAAACTAATCTAGATTATCTGCTTTGAATTGGATTATAGAGTCTACACTGGCATATAATCCAGGTTTACCAAGCAGATAATCCACATTTTTTACATTGAACTGGTTTATATGGCAGTGAGGATTTATAACCCTGTTTAAAGCAGATAGTGTGGGATTTTCTGCTTTGATATTCTGGTTATATTGCTGTGTGGAAGGGCCCTAGGTTATATGAGTCTATGCTGCCATATAATCTGGTTCAAAACAGACAATCCAGATCTTATATGGCAGTGTAGAAGGGGTCTCTTAACACTAAAAGATTAATGCAGTTTGGTGCCACTTCGGATTTTCCATGGCTCCAGGCAATGGAAGCTTAGGAGATGTAGTTTCCCAAGGTCTTGATCCTCATTCCACCCAAGTGTACAACTCCCAGGATCCCCTAGCCTTGGGCCCATGGCAGTTCAAATGGGGTCAGATTCCATGGGTTGCATCTAAAGATACAAAGGGAAGGGGTAGGGAGACAATGCCATGGGCAACTTCAGTCTTGAGTGCCTAAGGCCCTTTCTATACTGCTATATAAAATCCAGATTATCCGCTTTGAATTGGATTATATGGCATTGTAGACTAGGGCCCCTCCTACACTGTCATATAACCCAGGAGCCCCCGATACACAATGGGTGAAATCCCTGCGCTGACACGACTGAAGACCGACAGGTCGCAGGTTCGAATCTGGGGAGAGCGCGGATGAGCTCCCTCTATCAGCTCCAGCTCCTCATGCGGGGACATGGGAGAAGCCTTCCACAAGGATGGTAAAACATCAAAACATCCGGCCATCCCCTGGGCAATGTCCTTACAAGACGGCCAATTCTTTCACACCAGAAGCGACTTGCAGTTTCTCAAGTCGCTCCTGACACAACAAAAAAAATCCAGATTATCCCATTAGATTACCCATATTGGACCCTTCAACACACCAGATAATACACGTATTTGCTTTGAATTGGAATATCAGAGTCCACACTGACAGATAATCCAGTTCAATGTGGATTTTATACAGCTGTGTGGAAGGGCCCAATATCTGCTTTGAATTGGATTATATGACTCTACACTGCCATATAATCCAGAATATCAAGGCAGATCATTCATGTTTATCTGCTTGGAACTGGATTATATGAGGCTACGCTGCCCTATAATCCAGTTCAAAGCAGGTCATATGGCTCTTACACAGCTGTAGAAGGGGCCTGGGGCTGAAGCAATTGCAATGCTGAAGGGGGTTTGACTGGATGCCCTCTGGGGGTCCCCCCATGAAATCTGCCTCCTTCACTCTCCCCTTTTTCACTCACAGGCGTGGCGTTTCTGGTGGCCTACCACCAAAACAAGGCCCTCATTGGCGAAAGAGGGCTCCTGCCTTGCAAGCTCTACCTGGAGGAGGTCAAGCGCTACACCAAAGGCAAGGTCAACCTGGACACCTTGAGCTACGCCCCGACCATCGTCTGGTTCTTGGACTGGTCAAACATGGACGCCGTCCTGGATGGCGTGGCTTTGAGCGGCTTGGCCCTTTCGGCCTTCGTCTTGGTCACCGCTTGCGCCAACATGGTCCTCATGGCCACCCTGTGGACACTCTACCTCTCGCTGGTCAACGTGGGGCAGATCTGGTAAGCGGACGAGTTCCCGATGCTGGCAATGGCCACCTTTATAGCAATGGGTCGCTTTTAGGTTTTTTTCACCCAGACTTTTGAAGAACAGCCCAAGTTGTGGATGCCATGATTCACTGATAGATGTATAGTCATAGGGAAATCGTAATTCCACTATTTTGAGCTTTGGTCAGACCTCACTTGGAATAATAGCCCTGGATTTGTGGTCAAAACAGGTCACACACAGTATTTAAATAGGATTTAAGAGTCTAGCTGATCATGCAACAACTAAAAAAGCCAATGCAATTATTGTTGTGTTGTTGACAGCTTTCATGGCCGTAAGAATTGGGTTGCTGTGAGTTTTCTGGGCTGTGTGGCCATGTTCCAGAAGCATTCTCTTCTGATATTTCGTCAACATCTATGGCAGGCATCCTCAGAGGTTGTGAGGTCTGATGGAAACTAGGCAAGTGGGGTTTATATATCTTGAATAATGTCCAGGGCCTGCTTGAGGCAAGTGTGAATGAATGTTGCAGTTGGCCACCTTGATTATTTATTAATTATTATTTACTTATTATTTATTTATTTACAGTATTTCTATACTGCTTTTCTCACCCCTAGGGGGACTCAAAGCGGTTTACACATAACTGGCAAAACTTCAATGTCATACATTGGACACTGACGCGATGCCAATCCATAACAACCACAATATTAAAACCACAATTAAATATAAATCATAATTAGACAGTACATAAACAGTCATTAAAACAATAAATAATAAAAACAGTCTCGCCAGTCGTATTGTCATTCTAGTCCATGTCCTTTAAACTCTACAAACATCTACTGGTCCCAAAGACATGATTTTAATTTTTTTCTGAAAGCCAGGAGGGAGGGAACAAACCTTACCTCATTTGGGAGTGTGTTCCATAGGTGAGGGGCCACCGCCGAGAAGGCCCTGTCTCTCGTCCCGGCCAGACACATTTACGCAATTGACGGGAGCGAGAGCAGGGCCTCCTCGGATGTTCTTAGATTAGGAGATGGGACGTAGGGGTGGATGCATTTGGATAAGCATTGAATTGCCTTGTAGCTTCACAGTCTGGTTGGTTGCTGTCTGGGGAATCCTTTGTTAGGAGGTGTTAGCTGGCCCTGATTGTTTCATGTCTGGAATTCCTCTGCTTTTCGAGTGTTGCTCTTTATTTACTGTCCTGATTCTAGAGGTTTTTTTATTAATACCAGTAATCAGATTTTGTTCATTTCCTTTCTGTTAAACCACAACACCCTCTGAATTGATCTAAAATTCTAGGCTGCATCTATATATTTAGTGTCTAGAACTCCCAATCGAAGGAAGTCATCAGCTCATTCTGTTCTACTTTGGTCTGTTCTCACCTGGAATAACTGCTGTGTTCAGTTCTGGGCAAATCAATCCAAGATATGGATGTGGACAAAGTGGGAAATGTCCAGAGAAGCGAGGCTCAAATGGTCAAAGGTCTGGCAACTATGAATCCCTCTGAAGAGGAGTTTAGGAAGACAGGAATGTTTAGCTTGGAGAAGAGAAGGTTGACAGAGACATGAGAGCCATGTTTAAATATTTGAAAGGATATCCTGTTGAGGAGCTTCCTGGATATTAGGAACAACTTCTCCTTGTCTAGAAGTTTTTAAACAGAGGCTGGATAACTGTATGTCGGGAGTGCTTGGGTTGTGCCTTCTTGCATGGCGGAAAGGGGGTTGGACTGGATCACTGTTGGGGATCCCTTCCAACTCTAGTGAAATATAGACTGCCTCGATGGATTCTTCTCCTCTGAAGGTTTTAAAGCAGAGGCTGGATTGTCATCTGTCGGGAGGGACTGAATAGTGTCTTCTTGAATGGCAGAAATGAGGTTGGACTGGATGACCTTTGGGGACCCCTTTCAACTCTAGTGACATATAGATTGCTTGGATGGATTCTCCTTCTGTGGAGGCTTTTTTCAGCAGAGGCTGAATGGTCATCTGTTGGGAGGGACTGAATAGTGTGTTTTTACATGGCAGGAATGGGGTTCAACTGGATGACTTTTGGGGAACCCCTACTCTAATTCGTATCTGGGTATTTGCAGGAGGATCTTGTGGCCCATTTCTGAGACAAACTTGGGTCTGGCCCTCCTTGCTCTCAATGGAAATCCGAAGGGAGCATCCACACAATTTCCCTGTCAATTTATTCTTTTAATGTTCCTCTTTTAATTTTTGAAGCTGTTTATCTATTTGTTTTGGGCCGGCGGCTGCAGATGCCAGGCGCTGCCGACTCTTTTCAACTCGGGTCCAACCGGCAGGACGTCGGTGTGGAAAGGAAGTTTGATTTGAGGGACTGTCCCTCCTTCCATTCTTTCTCCTGCCTAAAAAAATCTAATTTTTTTGCAGACCAAAGCAAGGAAAGGCCTTTTGGTGTGATTGCCCTTGCATAGCTATATAATGGGAGTCCATCGCTCATGGGAGAAAGAGATAGCGGAGTTAGGGCTTTTCTACTTTCTTTGTGTTGGCTTCTTTGTATTCAAATCCTCTGCTTTATACACAATGCTGGAAAGATGTGTTGTCAAAGGCTTTAATGGTCGTAATCACTGGGTTACTATGAGTTTTCCGGGCTATATGGCCATGTTCCAGAAGCATTCTCTCCTGACATTTCACCCACATCTATGGCAGGCATCCTCAGAGGTGGTGAGGTCTGTTGGAAACTAGGCAAGTAAGCTTTACATATCAGTGGAATTATCCAGGTGGGAGAAAGAACTCTTGTCTGCAGTTGGTCACCTTGATTAGCATTGAATGGCCTTGCAGCTTCCAAGCCTGGCTGCTTCCTGCCTGGGGGAATCCTTTGTTGGGAGGTGTTAGCAGGCCCTGATTGTTTCATGTCAGGATTTCCCCTGTTATTTGAGTGTGGGTCATTATTTACTGTCCTCATTTTAAAGTTTTTTTTAAAATACAGTACTATAACCAGCTTTTGTTCATTGCCTAGTTTCCAACAGACCTCACAACCTCTGAGGATGCCGGTCTTAAATGTGGGCGAAACGTCAGGAGAGAATGCTTCTGGAACATGGCCAGACAGCCAAGAAAACTCACAGCAACCCAGTGACTCCAGCCATGAAAGCCTTTGACAACACATAATAATAATAATAATAATAATAATAATAATAATAGTAGTAGTAGTAGTAATAATAATAATAATAATAATAATAATAATCATCATCATCATCATCATCATCCTAGACACTTGGGAAGTGTCTGACATGTGATCCAATTCAACAGCCAGCAGAGTGTCTGCTGTGGACTCATCTTGTTGTGTTTCTAATAATAATAATAATGATAATAATAATAATAATAATAGTAATAATAATAAATGGTTTAGAATTAGGTGAGATAACAATAACAACAACAATATTAATAATATGAAATCCAGCATATGGATCTCGTTTGCTGTGACATACTGTGCTTTTGTATCAGTAAAATAATAATAATAATAATAATAATAATAATGATGATGATGATGATGTTTATTTATATACTGCTTTATCTCCCCAAAGAGATCCAGAACTCTTAGGTAGCAACCCGATGCTGGGAAGCATGGAGTGAAGAGTTATCCTGATGGATAACTGGGTGACTTGATAGGCACGGAACAGACTGCTCTGGCACCACAAGATGCAGAGTCAGCCTTAAGAAACAGGGCCACAAAGTGTAGTCAATAACGTGTGGGTGTGGAGAAGAGCAAACCAAAGGCCACCTATTACAATGCACCCTGAGCCCTGCCACATGCACAATGGAGGACCTTCTTATAGCAACACCAGTGGCACTCCCAAGTGGCCGGCTACTGGTCAAAGAACAATTAGTATCATGCCAAGTTTTAAAACTTTGTGTGTGTTTTTAAATACATTACAACTGTACCCTCGGTTTGCTTCTGATACTATAAATAAAAATACTTTGTCCATTTTGGATAGATTGAGTTGGGCATCTTAAAGTCTAGTATTATGGCTTATGGAGATTCAAGAATAATCACATGGAATGTGCCTTGCTTAAATTCCCTAAAAACACCTCATCCTGTCTGATATCGGAAGCTAAGCAGGGTCAGCCCTGGTGAGGATTTGGATGGGAGACCGCCATGGAATCCTGGGTTTTATAGGCTCTGTTTTGGAGGGAAAAAATGGCTAAAACTACATTTGTAAAATTCAGTTGGTTGCCATAAGCCAGCAGAAGACATACATGTTTGTGTCAAACCCCGAACTTTTCTGCAGCCGTGCTATGAACCAGAATTGGTGCAGAACCTCTCTTTAAAGAGTTGCTTGTCATTCAGAAATATCATTTCTCTTTTTTTCAAAAAAGAAATGCATATTAACTTCCGATCCCTTATTCTTTTGCAGGTATTCCTTTGGTAAGTGAGCCTAGCTCAGAACATTCACCGCTATTATGGGTTTTAAATAATTCCAGGCCTTTGTTGGGTAGGTAATGTTTTTCACGTTTCTCAAATGTTTTCCATATTTTTCTCTCCTTTTCCTAATTTTACAAAAGTTCTAGGGATGTGCTTTGTGGGAAATCCAGGGCCCATTTTGCAGGGAGTTCATTGCACTATATGAGGATACCTGGATAGATTTCCCCTTTTTATTCTGAAGCCTCTAAGGCGCTGTTTGCGCAAATAGCGAGGGTTTGAAATAAGAGCCGACCCAAGGATTTCTCAGTGTTTTAATAGAAGCGCAAGCCATCCTTCCTGCAAAGGGACAGGAAGCGCGCAGCATGCAAGGAAGGGGGGAAAAAGAAAAGAAATCCCTGCAAGGAACCGTTAATCCCATTCTTTTGAAGTCAATGCTACCGATTGCTAAAATGGGATGGATTAAAATGCCTTTTGACCAACAACAACAAACAGAGGACAACACAGTGTCACTGTTCTGCCGATAGAAGGAAAATATTGTGGCTTTCCTGCATTCCTTGCAAAATAATAATAATCATAATAATAATGGAAAGAGGAGAAGGTAATTTTCTGTTTTTTATGTTTCTGAACTCAGAAAAAAGTATCTCATGGACAGAGGAAAGGAAATCCCACTGCGTACAAAGGGATGGAGGGGAAAACTTGATTGTATCCTCCTTTCTAAATGGGAAGTTGGGGCACTGAAAACACTCTGGATCCATACCATAAATACATTATACATACAGCCTGAAGGGTTAATTTATACGTAACTAGCTTGGGTACTCGGCGCTGCTCGGGTTGTTCGAAAAAGTCAGTTTTTTAATTATACAAAATGCATCAGGTTGTGGGTGAACTACAACTCACATCATGCTAGGTTAACCCCGAGAAACTCCATCAGTACTTAAAGTCTGTTACGTTGGGCAAGTTTGCTCTAGATGCATCAACGGTGGGGTTCAGTATGCTCTCTGGCTGCAGGGTAAACTACAGCTCCCACTATAATGAGTCAGTCCCCTCAAACCCCTCCAAGTAGGTTGAGTTAGTCAAGGGGGTTTTGTGTGCCAAGTTTGGTCCAGGTCCATCATTGGTGGAGTTCACAGTTTTCCTAGTTGTGGGTGAACTACAACTCCCAGAAACAAAGGTCAGTCCCCCCAAATCCCTCCAGTAATCTAATTTGGGCATATCAAGTAAGCATGGCATGTTTGGTTCAGATCCATCGGTGTTTGGGTTCACAGTGCTCTCTGGATGTCGGTGAACTACAACTCCCCCAAATCAAGGTGAATTTCCACCAAAGACCTCCAGTATTTTGGGCTGGTCATGGGGGCTCTGTGTGCCAAGTTTGGTCCAATTCCATTTTGGTGGAGTTCAGAGTGCTCCTTGATTGCAGGTGAACTATAAATCCCAGTACCTACAATTCCAAAATATCCAGGCCAATTCCCCTCAAAACCCACCAGTATTCAGATTTGGGCATATTGGATATGCATGCCTAGTTTGGTCCAGATCCATCATTGTTTGGGTTCATAGTGCACTCTGGATGTAGATGAACTACAACTCCTATAAATCCCACCAAAGACCTCCAGTATTTTTTGTTGGTCATGGGGATTCTATGTGCCAGGTTAGTTCCAGGTCCACTGTTGGTGGAGGTCAGAGTGCTCTTAGATTGCAGGGGAGCTATACATCTCAGTACCTACAACTCTTATAAATCATGGTGAATTCTTCCCAAACTTCTCTAGTTTGTTCAGTTGCTGATCAATTCCTCTGTTTGCTGTGTGCCATAGAAGAGAATAGGAAAGGGTTAAGGGAGGGGCCGTGGGTGGAGTCATGCAAATTCCACACCAATAGAGAGAGTCAGAAACACTGGGATGTCTGTGGTGGAGGAAACACATGAAATCTAGGATGGAATTGTCCCCGAATGAAAGCCTTCACTTGGGTGCTGGGCAGTATTGTGTTTGTGGAGGACATTGGCAGGGCTCTTGGATATGTTCATGGTGCTCACTATTAACTGCAATTTCACTGGAGGGAGGGCCATTGGTGTCTCCTGCGTAGTGGGAGCTATAGCTATATGTGGAAGTGGGAGCCTGTCTTGTGTAAGTGAACACTCCAGCCACATACACACATACATATTTTCACTTTTACTATGTGTATAGATATTTTGGAGTAATTCTGTGCATGAAAGAAACCTTCATTCTGCCATGAAAGCATCCATATAGAATCTTAGAGCTGGAAGAGACCTCCAAAGGCCATCCAGTCCAAACTCATCCTGCCTTTAAAGCATCCATATGGGATCCTAGTGCTGGGAGATACCCCCAAAGGCTATCCAGTCCAACCTGATTCTGCCTTGAAAAAATCCATATAGAATCCTAGATCTGGAAGAGACCCTCAAAGGCCATCCAGTCCAACTTCATTCTTCCATGAAAGAATCCCTATGGAATCTTAGATCTGGAAGAGACCCCTAAAGGCCATCCAGTCCAACCTGATTCTGCCTTGAAAGCATCCCTATGGAGTCCTAGATCTGGAAGAGACCCTCAAAGGCCATCCAGTCCAACCTCATTCTGTCCTGAGTCCCTTCAGGGAGAGAGGTCAGGCTATAAATAAAGTATTATTATTCTTACAATTTTTCCTCCTCCTCCTCCTCTTCCTCCTCTTCTTCTCCTTCTCCTTCTCCTTCCCTATTTCTGCCATGAAATAATCCATATGGAATCATAGATCTGGAAGACACCCTCAAAAAGGCTATCCATTCCAACCTCATTCTGCCTTGAAAAACTCTTAGAGTTGGAAAAGACCCCCCTACAAGGTTATCTAACCCAGCCCCTTCCTACAATTCAGGAAGACACAAAGCACTCCCGACAGATGGCCATCCACTCTGCATAAAACTGTATCGATGATGCAGGCATTGTAACCAATTACCGTTTTTGCCCGTCGGCCCCAGATTTCATAAATGTGGTGTCGACACCACTGAGCGAAAACATCAATTCTTCTTCCTTTAATGCGTCCCAGCTTCCTCCTTCCTTGGAGACCCTTTTCCAGCCCAGAGGTGGGATGTAACAAGGAGCACCTGGAAGGGGTTTTTGGGCAGCTGTTTGCAGCCTCTGGCTCTTTCCGGCCCGGCTGGGCGGGTGTCATGGGAATGTTTTCCACCTCGAGGGAACCCTTTCTCCTGCTATTCCTTGGTGGGTTTCTGTGCTCCCCCCCCCCCCAAACAGAGCCAAGGTCTGGTGGTTTTTCATTTCCGGATGAGATTTCTCAGGGTGCATCTACTCCAGGCCTGCACAACTTGACAGTAGGAAAAGGCTGAAATGAAAAAGGTGTTTTGGACTTAAACTCCCACAATTCCTAACAGCCACAGGCCCTTTCCTTTTCTCCCTCAGCTGTTTAAGATGATTTAGTTAGTTTTGCTGGGCAGAGAATGCAAAGCACTTAGATCAGGCATGGGCAAACTTTGGCCCTTCTGCTGTTTTGGATTTTGACTCCCACACGTAAGCGGCTGACGGGGGAAAGGAAGGGGCCGGAGGCTGTTAGGAATTGTGGGAGTTGAAGTCCAGAACACCTGGTGGGCTGAAGTTTGCCCATGCCTGGTCCATAGTGACCATATAATTGTGCTTCAACCTGTATTATTTGACCATCATCTGGCCTCAGGTGTGAATTCAGAGCTCAGAAGGCTGTGTGATTGTTTTGTTTGGGGATTCTGGGAGATCTAGTTCTCCCTCCAAGTACTGTTTACAGCTTTGATGCCTTGGGATACTGTAAGTCTTCCACTCGAGTTGGACTTCGACTCCCACACTTAAGTGGCTGAAGGGGGAAACCAAGGGGCTGGAGGCCGTTAGGAATTGTGGGAGTTGAAGTCCAAAATACCTGGAGGGCTGAAGTTTGTCCAGACCTGCCCTAAAGCAACCCTATCACAGAGTATTATGGACACTATATTTTTAGAGTGCTTTTCTAATTCATCCCACTGTGGGCCGCAACATTTCCTTGTGTGGGCTGTATCCGGGCCGCGGGCCACATGTTGAGCAGGAGAGATCTACACTATGGAATGAATGCCGTTTGGCAGCCCTTTGAACTGCCATTTGGATCAGTGCTATGCAATCTGAGGATTTCTTATAGCTATATATTGTTGTTTGAGAGACAGAAATCGAAGTGGTATCAAACTGCATTAATTCTGTAGTGTAGATGCACATTCCATTGGGAACGGAGATATATACTGTCCGCAAGAATCTACATTCAGTGTTGGCGCTTGCGATGCTACTCCGTTTTGAGAGATAGGTGCCAAGTATGTGTTTAATTTTTTTTTTAAATACACACATTGGGAGCAAAACCTACCATTAAAACGATTACTGCAGAAGCAGAGGATCTGATTGCAGCAATTATGCTAATCATCTAAAAGAGGGCAAAGCACAGAAAAGGGGAGAGGAATTGCAAAGGGAGGTATGAAAAAGCATTGGTTAAATATGGGAGAAAAGGCTTTTCGGGCATGGGAAAACTTTGGCCCTCCAGGTGTTTTGGACTTCAAGTTAGGAATTGTGGGAGTTGAAGTCCAAAACACCTGGAGGGCCAAAGTTTGCCCATACTTGCTTTAGCTTCATTGTACAAAGCACAAACCCAAAGGGGCATCTACACTGTAAAATTAATGCCGTTTGGCAACATTTGAACTGCCCTGGCTCAATGTTCGAGTCTCCTGAGAATTTGATCTCAGACCACAATTCCCAGGATTCCATAGCACTGAGCTATGGAATTTAATGTGGTATCAAACTGCATTAAGACAACAGTGCAGATGCACCCTCAGACATTTCTGTAAACACAGCTGGGGGATAGATGGGAACCCCATGCAAATGAACGGCAACCTCTCGGAGTTTTAGGGAAATCTGGAAACGGTTTTGGGGGAGTCACTCAGGGCTAATTGTTTCCTTCATGCGGGCTACTCCAGCACCTTAATAGGTTTTAATAAAAACTTCCAATTGGGCCAGTAAACCCCTCATTAAGCTGTTTTTAGAGCATGAATTTAAGAGCCGAAAGGGCAAAAGGTGGCCGGGGAGAGAGTTAATTCGCAGCGGCTGTCCTTCCGTCCAGGGGCCACATGGACATTCGACTCCATCACCTTGAAAAATAGATTTAATAAGGCAAAGGGGGAAAGGAAAGCCTTCCACGGAAGGGAAGGAATGACTGATCAGCAGCCCGTTCCTCCCGCTGAGCCTAAAGTGGAGGGAGCATCTGCACTATAGAATGAATGCGGTTTAAGGCCATGTTTCCCCTACTTTGGTGCCTCGCTGAACAGAAACTCCCATGTTTCCACCGCAGTTGAGCCATGGGGTTTAAAAGGGTATCAAACTCCAACAATTCTGCAGTGTAGATGCACCCCAAAAGTCAAGAGTCAGGGTACAAATGATCATCATCATTATCATCATCATTTTTTTCTAAAAGTTTGTCTTCCAACTTTTGAAGACCTCTAAAGAATGGAGAGTCAGTCCATCACTTCTGAAGGTGCATCTACACTGTTATATTAATGCACTTTGGCACCACTTTTGTAGTAACTCAATGCTATGGACATCCTGGGAGCTGTAGTTCAGAGAGGCATTCCCATTCTTTAGCAGGGAAGGATTAAACACTTTGTATAACTACAACTCACTTGGAAAACTTTCACAACAAGCTGCGTTTTGGAATCCTTTACAGGAAGAAAGGCAGGTTACAAATAAAATATATCAGGTAGTGGGCAGAGCATTCGGCATAACAATAATAATAATGATAATAATAATGGTAATCATACTAATAGTGGTCAAGGCAACACTGTATATACTCGAGTATAAGCCAACCCGAATATAAGCCAAGGCACCTAATTTTACCACAAAAACATGGGAAAAAGTATTGACTCATGTATAAGCCGAAGGTGGGAAATGCAGCAGTTAATGGTAAATCTATATAAATAAAAATGTAATGTTCATTTGTGGGATTAACATAACTCAAAAACCACCGGGCGAAATGACACCAAATTTGAACACAATGCACCTATCAAGCCAACAAGTGACCATCACTCTTAAAAAACACTGCAAAACACAGCAGAAGAGACTTAAAAAGCCAAAACAACAACAAAAATACATTACAATGCATGCACAAAACCACAAATATACAAAATATACACAAATATATACACACACACATATATACACACACAAAACACATATACACAGACTGGGCCACAGCAACGTGTGGCAGGGCACAGCTAGTTTCAAAATAAAAATAGATACCAATAAAATAACATTAATTGAGGCATCAGTAGGTTAAATGTTTTTGAATATTTACAAAAAACTGTAATTTAAGATAAACCATTAAACCATTATTTCAACCTTCGTTAATGTAAATGTGCTTACGTATCCTTCCAAAAATAATAAAGAGAGTAAAAATGTAAAAATGTAAAATGTAATGTAAAAATGTAAAAAAAATTAGAATAAAGTAATGGAAATGTAATCATAACAGTTTTAATAAATAAAGTAAAATAATAAATGTAATAATAATAAATAGAGAAAAATAAATGTAATAATAATAGAGTAAAATAATGTAGATGTAATAATAACAACAATAATAAAGGAAAATAATAAATGTAATAATAATAGAGTAAAATAATACATGTAATAAATAATAAATAGAGTAAAATAATGTAAATGTAATAATAACAATAATAGAGTACAATAATAAATGTAATAAAAACAAAAATAATAGAGTAAAATGATGTAAATGTAATAATAAGAGTAAAATAATAAATGTAATAATAATAATAATAATAATAATAATAATAGAGTAAGATAATAAATAACTTTGACTCGAGTTAAAAAGGGCTGAAAAACTTGGCTTATACTCAAGTATATATGTAATGTAAATATACCCGTGGCCCAGTGCATCACATAACAACCCTGCGAGATAGGGATGACTGAGAGCTTGAAACTGGATCTCTAAAGTCCCATCCCAAAGCCTTCACCCTTCACTCCACTGGTTTTGAAAACTCCAAATCTTTAAGGACGGTGGGTAGAATCACACGATCATTGAATTGGTAGAGACCTACAAAGGCCATCTAGTCCAGTCCCCTTCTGCCATGCAAAAAAGATACCATCAAAGCAGTCCTGACAGATGGCCACCCAGCCTCTGGGATGGAAAACATATCCTTTACTGCTTTTAAATATACTCATTTTCTTCCCCCCCAAAAGCAAGCTGTGCCTATCTAATATTCCTCCCCTCCCTATCAACCTTAAGCCTAGAAATGATAATTTATTGTTGCCTCCACTCCTCCATATGTTCAATATTGATGCTGAGGAGCTTCGGTTGCTAGGACTCATTTCCGCCGAAGGGAAGCAAGGCTGTATTTATTTAGAAGCAGCAAAGCTATTTGAGGTCATTATTTTGGGAGGGGGTGTCTTTTTACCCCCTTAACACCTGTATGGCTTGAAGCCATGGGAGCCACGGGTCGCCACCGAAAGCCAAACTTTGCATTTTCCCCTTTTTCCAGGGGAGAAATATACGCATATATGATTCAACCAGAGTTTTGAGATTTCATCTTGCACTACGGACCTTTTACATGGTCATTTGTAGCAATGCTTACGTTTGTCGGATCACAGAGTTGCAAACCAATAATAATAATAATAATTTGTTATTTGCCTCTCCTCACATCTCAAGGTTCAATTTTTTGTGGAATGGAAGAATATACTTTCTTCTAGAAGGATATATTTGTTATTGTTGGGTGAGGATCTGAGTGCTTTTCTCCTTCCTTCCTTTACCTTTTAAATGCTTTTGTATCCTTTGGGATATGTTTTGTGAAAAATTCACTCATGTTACTGTTATAGTTCACCATTAAACATACTGAGGCCCCTTGGGTGCATCTACACAATTGAAGTAATGCAGTTTGACACCACTTTAACCGCCATGCTTCCATGCTATGGCATTCTTAGTTTTTTAAACCGAGTCTAGATGGCCATCCTTGGGTGCTTTGACTGTGTCTTCCTTTCTGGCTAAAGGGGATTTGACCAGATGACCTCTGGGGTCGCTTCCAACTCTAGGGAAGTATAGACTTCTCTGGAGGTTTTTGAACTGATGATGTGTGGCTCTCTGTTGGGAGGGCTTTAACTGTGCCTTCCTGCCTGGCAGAAAGGGGTTGGACTGGATGCTCTTTGGGGGTCTCTTCTACTGGAGGTGGGAAATGAAGACTCTTTTGTGCAACACAGCTATGGACTGTATACAGGTGACACACAAGTGTGTCCCAAAATAATTCTGTTTTAATATACTGTATACATTGGTTTGGATTAAGTTGCATTCCTCTTTTGAATTATGAGCTTTTTTGGGTACCAGTTTTGGGGACAAAGCAGGATATAAAACAGAAAAAGAGGTGGAGGAGAAGGAAGAGAAGGTAGGGAAGGAAGGGGGAAGGATAGAAGAAAGAAGAGAAGGAGGAGGAGGAAAAGGAAGAGGAAGGACAGAAAGAAGAAGATGAGAAGAGGAAGCAGAGAAGGAAGAGGAAGAAGAAAGAGAGAAGAAAGAAGAGAAGGAAGAAAAAGTAGAGAAGGAAGAGGGAGAAGGAGAGAAGAAAGAAGAGGAGAAGAAGTGGATAAGAAAGAGAAAGTAGAGAAGGAAGTGGGAGAAGAAGGAGAGAAGAAAGAAGGGGAGGAGAAGGAAGAGAAAGTACAGATGAAAGAGGGAGAAAAAAGAGGAAGAGGAGGAAGAAGAGGAGAAGGAAGAGAAAGAGAAGGAAGAGGGAGAAGGAGAGAAGGAGGAGGAGGAAGAGGAGGAGAAGGAAGAGAAAGTAGAGAAGGAAGAGGGAGAAGAAGGACAGAAGAAAGAAGAGGAAGAAGACAAAGAGAGGAGGAGGAAGCCTCTTTGAGTCCTCTGGGAGAGATAAAACAGGGTGTAAATAATTATTAGGAGGAGGAGGAGGAGGAGGAAGAGGAGACAGAGGAAAAAGAGGAAAGCTCTGGTTTTGTGGCCAGCTTGAACACCAACCATAGGACCATCCTTGGAAGATGTAAAGATTCCATTTCCGCTGGAGGGATTTACAGACTCATCTATATCCATGCCTTTCAGTGCAATTTTGTGGCTCACTTCAGGCAGAAGGTGACCATGGGGTTGCCACTGAAGGACTTGAAGAAGGACTTTTGAAGCCATGCTTAAAAGAGGTTGGATGGCCATCTGTCGGGGGTGCTTCTATTCGCTAACCCTTGCCAAGGACCAAGGCTTACCCGACAGCCACTTCTGCCGGAAGCCCCTTTCTTTGGTGTGTGCTGGAAGTGGCACATCCTTGTGCACAAGTAGTGAGTGTGAAGTCCTCCCTTGTCTTGGGTTTGGGGGCTTTTGCACAATGGACCTGTTGTGTCGGCTGTCCCATCCGCTTTCTGAAATTTGCCAGAAAACCTTATTATATCTAGTACACCAAGGACTTCAAAGCGATTGTGCGTGGGCCAGATAATTGAGGAGCAGCGCTCTTTTGCGGTGCAGTCATTCATCATATGGGTTTGCTCCATAAGGAAGGCGCCCTTCCTGCATCTCTCTCCGCCCCCGGGATCTGCAGTTTCAGTTCAAAACTTCCAGAGGAGACCCCATTGGAAGAGCCCCCAAAGGGCATCTAGTCCATTCCCTTTGACCAGGCAGGAAGACACAGTTAGAGCCCTCCCGACAGATGGTCATCCAGCCTATGTTCAAACATCTCCAGAGAGGTTTAACCCTTACCGAAGTGGTGCTGTTCAAGTGTAGGTATAAGTAATACAAAGTTTATAATTTCCACAATGTGTTGATTGAGTTGCAGTAATTACCACTAGCAAAACTGAATGATACCGTTGCGAAAGGATGCGTGTCTCAAAGCATGTCATCAGCATGAAAAGCTTTGAAACCTCTCCTCTGCAACTTCATGGAACTTATATGGCTTTATTGGACTGTTTTGAAAATTCCTCCCCTTTTTTATTTAATGCAAAATATTTGCCTTCTTTGCTGCAACATCGCACTGCTGGCTCACCTTCAACAATATCTCCAAGGTCCTTTTCACACATATGATTTCTAAACCATGTAACCTCCATCCTGTACAACAATAATGTCTACATGTTTACAAACGTAAACATGCAATGAAAAGACTGCTTTTCAGTGTGACCAAAGCTGGCTAGTGGATGTTGGGAGATTGAGTCCGAAATCAGAGCTGGCTAATGGAACCTTTAGTCCAAAACCAAAGCTGGCTAGTAAATAATGGGGCTTTTAGTCCAAAACCAGAGTTAGCTAGTGGATGTTGGGAGCTGTAGTCCAAACCCAAAGCTGGCTAGTGGATATTGGGGCCTTTAGTCCAAACCCAAAGCTGACTAATAGATAATAGGAACTTTAGTCCAAACCCAAAGCTGGCTAATGGATAATGGGAGTTACAGCTCAAACCAAAGCTGGCTAATGGATGCTGGGAGCTGTAGTCCAAAAACAGTACAGGCTAGTGACTATTGGGAGCTGTAATCCAGAACCAAAACTGGCAAGTGGACGAAGGGACCTGTAGTCCTAATGCAAAGCTGGCTAGTAGCTATTGGGAGTTGTAATCTAGAACTACAGCTGGTTAGTGGATAATGGAAACTTTAGTCCTAAACCAAAGCTGGCTAGTGGATAATGGGAGCTTTAGCCCAAACCAAAGCTGGCTAGTGGATGTTGGGAGCTGTAGTCCAAAACCAGAGCTGGCTGGTGGCTATTGGGAGCTGTAATCCAGAACCAAAACTGGCAAGTGGATGATGGGACCTGTAGTCCAAATGCAAAGCTGGCTAGTGGGTATTGGGAGTTGTAATCCAGAACCACAGCTGGTTAGTGGATAATGGGACCTTTAGTCCAAACCCAAAGCTGGCTAGTGGATAATGGGAACTTTAGTCCAAAGCAAAGCCGGCTAGTGGATGTTGAGAGCTGTAGTCCAAAACCAGAGCTGTCTAGTGGGTATTGGGAGCTGTAGTCCAGAACCAAAACTGGCAAGTGGATGATGGGACCTGTTCTCCAAACACAAGCTGGCTAGTGGGTATTGGGAGTTGTAATCCAGAACCACAGCTGCTTAGTGGATTATGGGACCATTAATCCAAAACAGAGCTGGCTAGTAGACAATGGGAGCTTTAGTCCAAAACAGCTGGCTAATGGGTATTGGGAGTTGTAATCCAAAAGCAAATCTGGTTAATGAATAATGGGACCTTTAGTCCAAAACAGAGATGGCTAGTGGGTATTGTGAGCTATAGTCCAGAACCAAAACTGGCCAGTGAATGATGGGATTTTTAGTTCAAATGCAAAGCTGGCTAGTGGATATTGGGAGCTTTAATCCAAAACAGAGCTGGCTAGCGGGTATCGGGATCTGTAATCCAGAACCAAAGCTAGTTAGTGGATAAAGGGACCTTTAGTCCAAACCCAAAGCTGGCTAGTAGATAATGGGAGCTTTAGTCCAAAACCAGAGCTGGCAAGTGGATGATGGGAACTCTTGTCAAAAACCTAGGGCTGGCTGGTGGTTGTTGGGACCTCTAGCCAACGTTTTAGACTTCTACGATTCCCATTTGCAGAAATATTTCCGTCCATCTGTTCCGAACCCTCCTGCTGTTAAGCTTCACCGAATGACCCGAGTTCTAGCGTTATAAAAGGGGGAGAAAAGTTACTCTTTACCCGCTCTGTTCCCCCGTACCATTTGTAATTTATGGCATTTTAATGTTTAGCGATGCAGCTGTTCAAGCAAAGTTGTATGGACTTGGAAACTGTCTTTGCAGCTGCGCCTGTGTGGGCCCAGATGCTCTTGGGAGAGGAGCGCAATGGGCTTTCTGCACGCGCTCAGAGGCTTCCCATCTGTTTTGGAATTGAACTTCATTAATTCCACAGTGTGGATGCCAGTGCACATCTAGATTTCCTTTTGATGTTGTATCCTTCAAGCCAGCTTCATGGGCCTGGGTATGGAGGATGACGACGATGACGACAATTATTATATTTATTTATACCCTGCTTTTTTCTCTTAATCGATACCCAAAGGCAGGACTTGGAAAAGCTGATGATGATGAAATTTATTTTTAGCCTCTTTTTGTTTCTTAATGGAGATTCAAAGAGGGTGATGGGGTATATTATTATTATTATTATTATTATTATCCTGCTTTATCCTGCTTTTCTCCCTTAATCGAGACACAAAAGAGGGCCTGGATAGGATTGTTATTGCTGATGATGATGAAATTTATTTTTAGCCTGCTTTTATTTCTTAATTGAGATCCAAAGAGGGTGGTAAGGTTTAATATTATTATTATTATTATTATTATTATTATTATTATTATTATTGTTACTAGCCGTCCCCTGCCACGCGTTGCTGTGGCCCACATAGGGGTTCTGTGTGGGAGGTTTGGCCCAATTCTATCGTTGGTGGGATTCAGAATGCTCTGTGATTGTAGGTGAACTATAAATCCCAGCAACTACAACTCCCAAATGTCAAGATTCTATTTTCCCCAAACTCTACCAGTGTTCACATTTGGACATATTGAATATTCGTGTAGAGTTTGGTCCAGATCCATTATTGCTTGAGTCCACAGTGATCTTGGGATGTAGGTGAACTACAATTCCCAAACCAAAGGACACTGCCCACCAAACCCTTCCAGTATTTTCTGTTGTTCATGGGTGAACTGTGCGACAAGTTTGGTTCACTTCCATTGTTGGTGAGGTTAAGAATGCTCTTTGATTGTAGGTGAACTATAAATCCCAGCAACTACAACTCCCAAATGACAAAATCATTTTTTTTGTGAAGGACATACATTGGGTTGTTAGGTGTCTTGTGTCCAAATTTGGTGGCAATTCCCCCAGTGGTTTTTGAGTTCTGTTAATCCCACAAACGAACATTACATTTTTATTTATATAGATGATGATGATGATGATGATGATGATGATTATGATTATTATTATCCTGCCTTTCTCCCTCAATTGAGACACAAAGGAGGACCTGGATAGAATTAATTAAAACTTTTCTGTCTTAATTCAGACCCAAAGGGGATTGTTGTTGTTGTTGTTATTTTTATTCCCACATTTCTCTTAAAGGGGCCTGGATGCAACTTTCTTATTTGTATTTCTTTCAGTCAAAGTCCATAGAAGCCTGGCTGTGGTTGTTTTTGCTGTTTTTGCGGTTGTTGTTACTAGCCTGGGTACCTGGCGCTGCCAGGGTTATTTTAAAAAGTCAATTTGCATAAGGTTGTGAGTGAACTACAACTCACATCATGCCAGGTTAATCCCCTGAAACTTCGTCAGTACTTGAAGTTTGTTATGTTGTGCAAGTTTGCTCTGGATGCATCATGGTTCAATGTGATCTCTGGCTGTAGTGTAAACTACAACTCCCACTACGGTGACTGATTCCCCTCAAATCTCACCATCAAATTGAGTTAGTCAAGGGGTTCTTTGTGCCAAGTTTGGTCCAAGTCCATCATTGGTGGAGGTCACAGTTTCCCTGGTTGTGGGTGAACTACAACTCCCAGAAAGGAAGGTCAGTTCCTCCCAAACTCCTCCAGTAATCAAATTTCGGCATATCAGGTATGTGTGACTAGTTTAGTCCAGATCCATCTGTTTTTGAGTTCACAGTGCTCTGGATGTAGGTGAACTACAACTTCCCCAAATCAAGGTGAATTTCCCCTAAAGACCTCCAGTATTTGTTGCTGGTGATGGGGGCTGTGTGTGCCAAGTTTGGTCCAATTCCATCTTTGGTGGAGCTCAGAGTGCTCCTTGATTGCAGGTGAACTATAAATCCCAGTACCCAAAACTCCAAAATGCCCAGGCTAATTCCCCTCAAAACCCACCAGTATTCAGATTTGGGCATATTGGGTATACATGCCAAGTTTGGTCCAGATCCATCATTGTTTGGATTCATAGTGCGCTCTGGATATAGATGAACTACAACTCCCTCCAAAGGCCTCCAGTATTTTTTGTTGGTGATGGGGATTCTGTGTGCCAAGTTAGTTCCAGCTCCATCATTGATCTTAGATTGCAGGGGAACTATACATCCCAGTACCCCGCAACTCCTATAAATCATGGTGAATTCTCCCCAAACCTCTCTAGTATGTTCAGTTGCTGATCAATTCCTCTGTTTGCTGTGTGCCATAGAAAAGAATAGGAAAGGGTGAAGGGAGAGGCAGTGGGTGGAGTCATGCAAATTCCACACTAACGGAGAGAGTAAGAAACACTGGGATGTCTGTGGTGGAGGAAACACATGAAATCTAGGATGGAATTGTCCCCGAATGAAAGCCTTCACTTGGGTGCTGGGCAGTATGGTGTTTGTGGAGGACATTGGCAGGGCTCTTGGACATGTTTACGGCGCTCACTATAACCTGCAATGTCATTGGAGGGAGGGCCATTGGTGTCTCCTGCGTAGTGGGAGCTATAGCTATATGTGGAAGTGGGAGCCTGTGTAAGTGAACATAGATAAAGATAAAGGTTTACCACTGACATTAAATCCAGTTGTGTCCGACTCTGGGGGTAGGTGCTCATCTCCATTTCTAAGCCGAAGAGCCGGTGTTGTCCGTAGACACCTCCAAGGTCATGTGGCCAGCATGACTGCTAGCCACATACATATTTTCACATTTACTATTTGTATAGATATTCATTTATACCCCGCTTCTCTATCTTAATTGAGACCACTATCTTAATTTGCCAACCACTCATTCACTGCAAGCCTTCCTTGCAGCCAAACTTCAGGAAAACGGGTCGCTCTCCGCCGTATTGATCAAAATCACTCCGGAAAGCCATTAAACCGAATGCGCCTCCATCTCGCAGAATGACAGCCACCTACGGATCTGCAAAACAGGACACCCATTAACTTTAAACAGCGCCCCCCCCCCCAAAAAAAAAGATTAAAATCTTCCCCACTGATACTTTCTCCCTGTCACTTGCAGCTTTGCTCCAAAAAAGACGAGGGAAGGAGGTTGAGAAAGATTAATTTATTGCTGCATTAGCTTTGCGATCGCTTCCCTGTCACCTAAGTAGTTTCTAATGACTACCCTGGAGAGTAATTGGGAGCTTTTAAAAGTTTTGTGCTCAATTCTTCCTCTTTCCCCTTGTGCCATATATACTTTTAAGACCATAAAGTTACTGATCATTCCTTTAAAAAAATTGAACAGCAGATGCTTCTGAGAAAGAGAACTGGCTTTTGCAGCAACCCCGTCCTTAGGGTGCATCTACACTGTAGGGTTAATGCAGTTTGATAACCACTTTAGCTGCCTTGGTTAATTGCAGTGGGATCCTGGGAGTTCTAGTTTGGTGAGGTCTTTCTGCCTCCCTTCTATGCTTTTTTCGTTGGATGGTGGAACTCCCTGCCTCATGATCCTAGAATGCTGCAATAATGAGCTATAGCACTTAAAGAAAATCAGAGGGAATTCTAAGCCCTGCTCCAAACTACAAACCCCAGGATTCTGAAGGATGGGGCCATATAAAAAGAAGTCACAGAACATTCTAAATCTTACCCCAAACTATAAATCCCAGCAGCCTGAAGGGTGCAGCCTTAGCAGTTACAGCGAGATTGTAAAGTGTGCAAAATTTCTTCCCAAACTGCAAATCCCAGGATTCTGAAGGATGGGGACATATCAAAAGGAGTCACAGAACATTCTAAATCTTGTCCCAAACTATAAATCCCAGCGACCTGAAGGGTGGAACCTTAGCAGTTACAGTGAGATTGCAAAGTATGCTAAGTCCCTTCGAAAAATTACAAATCCCAGGTTTTTTTCAGGAGGGAGCAAAAGTTAAAGTGGGCTTGCATTATTATTATTATTATTATGTTGTTGTTGTTGTTGTTGTTGTTGTTGTTGTTGAAGGCTTTTATGGCCGTAATCACTGGGTTGCTGTGAGTTTTCTGAGCTGTATGGCCATGTTCCAGAAGCATTCTCTCCTGACGTTTTGCCCACATCTGTGGCAGGCATCCTCAAAGGTCGTGAAGCCTATTGGAAACTAGTGGGGTTTATATACCTGTGGAATGTCCATGGTGGGAGAAAGAACTCTTGTCTGTTGGAGGCAAGTGTGAATGTTGCAGTTGGCCACCTTGATTAGCATTGAATGGCCTTGCATCTTCAAAGCCTGGCTGCTTCCTGCCTGGGATAATCCTTTGTTGAGGGTGTTTAGCTGGCCCTGATTGTTTCCTGTCAAAAATTCCCATGTTGCTCGTTATTTACTGTTCTGATTTTGGAGGTTTTTTTTCAATCCTGGTAGCCAGATTTGGTTCCTTTTCATGCTTTTCTCTTTTCTGTTGAAATTGTCCACATGCTACACAAAGAAACCATTGAAATTCACAAGCATGTGGACAATTTCAACAGAGGATGCCCCCAAGAAGCAACAGTCAGGCTATTTCTATGCAAATACACTCACTGATTTACTTTGAAGCTGCAAAGCTACTAAATACTAATCAAGCTTGCTAATTGCAACATTCACACTTGCCTCAAACAGACAAGAGTTCTTTCTCCCACCCTGGACATCATTCCACAGGTATATAAACCCCACTTGCCTAGTTTTCAACAGACCTCACAACCTCTGAGGATGCCTGCAACAGATGTGGGTGAAATATCAGGAAACAATGTTTCTGGAATATGGCCATACAACCTGGAAAATGAACAGCAACTCAGTGATTCCGACCATGAAAGCCTTTGATGATGATGATGATGATGATGATGATGATGCAGCAACCCTTCTTTATTTCCTGCCCTGATTTTAGAGTTTTTCAATTCTGGTAGCCAAATTTTGTTCATTTTCATGGTTTCCTCCTTTCTGTTGAAATTGTGCACATGCTTGTGGATTTCAATAGCTTCTCTGTGTAGTCTGACATGGTGGTTGTTAGAATGGTCCAGCATTTCTGTGTTCTCAAATAATATGCTATGTCCAGGTTGGTTCATCAGGTGTTCTGCTATGGCTGATTTCTCTGGTTGACTTAGTCTGCAGCGCCTTTCATGTTCCTTGATTCGTATTTGGGCAATGCTGCGTTTGGGGTGAAAATTGCTGGAAGAAACATTAACAACCTTAGATATGCAGATGACACCACTTTGATGGCCGAAAGTGAGGAGGAGCTGAGGAGCCCTCTAATCAAGGTGAAAGAAGAAAACGCAAAAGCTGGGTTGCAGTTAAACATAAAAAAACAAGATTATGGCAACAAGAATGATTGACAACTGGGAAATAGAGGGAGGAAACATGGAGGCAGTGATAGACTTTGTATTTCTAGGTGCAAAGATTACTGCAGATGCAGACTGTAGCCAGGAAACGCTTACTTCTTGGGAGGAGAGCAATGTCCAATCTCGATCAAAGAGTTAAGAGTAGAGACATCACACTGGCAACGAAGATCTGCATAGTCAAAGCAACAGTATTCCCCATAGTCACCTACAGATGTGAGAGCTGGACCATAGGGAAGGCTGAGCGAAGGAAGATCGATGCTTTTGAGCTGTGGTGTTGGAGGAAAGTTCTGAGAGTGCCTTGGACTGCGAGAAGATCCAACCAGTCCATACTTCAAGAAATAAAGCCTGATTGCTCATTGGAGGGAAGAATAGTAGAGGTCAAGTTGAAGTACTTTGGCCACATCATGAGAAGAAAGGAAAGCTTAGAGAAGACAATGATGCTGGGGAAAGTGGAAGGAAAAATGAAGAGGGGCCGACCAAGGGCAAGATGGATGGATGGTATCCTTGAAGTGACTGGATTGACCTTGAAGGAGCTGGGGGTGGTGACGGCCAACAGGGAGCTCTGAAATGGACTGGTCCATGAAGTCACTAAGAGTCGGAAACAACTGAACAAATGAACAACAACATGTAGACTTGTCCACAGGTGCATGGTATACGGTAGACTCCTGCAGAGGTGAGAGGATCCCTCTTGTCCTTTGCTGAATGTAATAAACAATTATTATTATTATTATTATTATTATTATTATTATATTAAGGTGCCCCCGGTGGAAGGAGCCCCCGGTGGCACAGTGGGTTAAACCCCTGTGCCGGCAGGACTGAAGACCGACAGGTCGCAGGTTCGAATCCGGGGAGAGGTGGATGAGCTCCGTCTATCAGCTCCAGCTCCTCATGCGGGGACATGAAAGAAGCCTCCCACAAGGATGATAAAACATCAAATCATCTGGGTGTCCCCTGGGTAACGTCCTTGCAGACATCTAATTCTTTCACACCAGGAACGACTTGCAGTTTCTCAGGTCGCTCCTGACACACACACACAATATTATTATTATTATTATTATTATTATTATTATTATTATTATTAAACAGAGCCTTTGGGAACAGCAGAAACCCCCAAACCTAGCTGACTCTGCAAACCTGGTGTTCTTTTATGAAGCCTCTGGGCATGTGATAAAATCCATTTGGTGACAGTGGATTGATGTCTGGAGAAAGTGATGAATGATGGGTCTTTCCCCAAATCCCCCTCCTCTCGGTTCGACAAGAAGGAAAGTGTGGCTTTTCCTCAACTTTCTCCGTTGGGAAACCTCTCTTTTGGTGGACGCCGAAAGGTTTCCGTCAACCTTTCAGCCGTTTCCTTGTCATGGGCCCGTGATCGATGGGCTTTTGATGCTCTGGTTTTCTCTTTCCATAGCTGCACCATAAATCAGACCATTACAATGTGCAGCTCCCATCAGGACTGTGTTCTTTTTGGACCCTTTTATGAAGGCTTTTGCTTCGTATCCCTGTCTCCATCCATTTCTTTCTGGTTATGGAGCACGAATAACCCCCAGATAAAGCTGAGCTGCTAAGAGTCGGTTGCAACATGATTCCAAATGCAGACTCTTTGGGGATTTTTAATGCAGGGTTTTAATGCATTTTAATAGTATAATAGTGTAGGACCTTCTTGTGGCAACACCAGAAGCACTCCAAGTGGCCAGATACTGGTCAAAGGACATTTAATCAACTACCAAGCTTGCAAACTCTGTGTCTTTTGTATGTTTGTTTGTTTGTTCTGTCAAAAATGTAATACAACTGTTCGGTTGCCTGACACGATAAATAAATAAATAAATAAATAAATAGTGTAATGGTTATACATTTCATTGGTGATCTATGTCTTTTAACCATGTTGTGCCTCCACCTCGAGCCTTAAGGAGACAAAGAGAAACAACAACAACAGCAACAACAACAACAACAGGAGGAGGAGGACTTGAGAACAGTAACTAGCATTGAGCCATGACAGCTTGAAACAGCATCAAACTGCATTCATTCTACAGTGTAGATGCATCCATAATATCCATGTGTCAACAGTGGATTTATGGTGAATATCTCATGAAATGTCTAGAGCTTTCATAGTCCAGGAGAACTCAAGAGGTAGCTTTGTCAGCACCTTGCTCTGAAATAATGCCTGGGATTTATTAGCGGTCTCCCATCCAAGTACTAGCCAGGGCTGACCCTGCTTAGCATTCAATAAGAGATAGGACTTGCTGCCTTTAGGGTTTTCCGAGCCCTTAAGAAATGCAGTGGCAGAGTGAGGAGGAAAGATATATTTCATGTAGCACATAAGTTTGCAAGGGTGCCTGTGTGTGTACATACATACATACATACATACATATACATACATACACACATACACACATGCCCACATCTAGATAAGGTACCTGCCGATGCCTAGGTTAGGTATTCTGAAATTATAAATATTAGAAGTTGTCATTGTTTGGTATGGGAAACCCATAAGGCACCATCTTGTAGAATAGGTAGATAGATATACACAGATGCATAGATACATACATATTTTCACTTTTATTATATACAGCATATAGAAGATATATACACACACATATACTAGCCTATGCGGATAGTGTTGCCTGGAGTTAGGTATTTTGTATTGCTATTTATTAGGAACTAGCCGTCCCCTGCCACGCGTTGCTGTGGCCCACATGGGGGTTCTGTGTGGGAGGTTTGGCCCAATTCTATAATTGGTGGGGTTCTGAATGCTCTGTGATTGTAGGTGAACTATAAATCCCAGCAACTACAACTCCCAAATGTCAAGATTCTATTTTCCCCAAACTCCACCAGTGTTCACATTTGGGCATATTAGTGTAGAGTTTGGTCCAGATCCATCATTGTTTGAGTCCACAGTGATCTCTGGATGTAGGTGAACTACAACTCCAAAACCAAAGGACACTGCCCACCAAACCCTTCCAGTATTTTCAGTTGGTCATGGGAGAACTATGTGCCAAGTTTGGTTCAATTCCATTGTTGGTGGAGTTCAGAATGCTCTTTGGCCCACATCCATTGGGATTCTCACGGCTCTCTGGATTTAGGTGGACTACAATTCCCGCCATCCTCTATTAACCCCCTGCCTCAAGTCCTCAATTGGTTTGAGTTGGGTCTGTGTGCCAAATGTGGTCCAGATCCATCAAACTAAGTAGGAATCTCTGTGGATCAGACATACACGACGTATATATAGAGAGGTAGAGATAGATAGAGAGGTATATATAGAGAGGTAGAGATACTTTCAAGTCGTTACAGACTTAGGTTGACTCTGATCAAGGGCCAGGTAAATGACCTTGGAGGGAGAGATAAGATAGAGATAGAGATGAGATAGAGTTAGTGATAAAGATAGAGAGGCAAGATAGAGATAAAGGTAGAGATAAGATAGAGATAGGGATGAGATAGAGATAATATAGAGATAGTGGTAGAGATAAGGGAGATAGAGATAAGATAGAGATCAAGATAAGATAAAGTTAGAGATAAGATAGAAAGATAGAGATGACATAGAAATAAGAGAGATGAGATAGAGATAAAATAGAGATAGATATAATATAGAGAGATGAGATAGAGATAAAATAGAGATGATAGAGACAGAAATGAGATAGATATAAGATAGCAAGATAAGATATAAAGGTAGATAATAGAGATGAGATAGAGATGAGCCAACAATGTGATGTGGCGGCAAAAAAAGCCAATGGGATTTTGGCATGCATAAATAGGAGTACAGTGTCTAGACCCAGGGAAGTCATGCTACCCCTCTATTCTGCCTTGGTTAGATCACACCTGGAATATTGTGTCCAATTCTGGGCACCACAATTGAAGGGAGATGTTGA
Organism: Anolis sagrei; assembly: GCF_037176765.1. Taxonomy (NCBI): domain Eukaryota; kingdom Metazoa; phylum Chordata; class Lepidosauria; order Squamata; family Anolidae; genus Anolis; species Anolis sagrei. The sequence continues at coordinate 20,152,174 of NC_090034.1, read as the reverse complement.
CAAGCTGGAATGTGTCCAGAGGAGAGTGACTAAAATGCTCAAGGGTCTGGAGAACAAGCCCTATGAGGAGTGGCTTGAAGAGCTGGGCATGTTTAGCCTGAAGAAGAGAAGGCGGAGAGGAGACATGATAGCCATGTATAAATATGTGAGGGGAATTCATAGGGAGGAGGGAGCAAGCTTTTTTCCTGCTGTCCTGGAGACTAGGATGTGGAACAATGGGTTCAAAGTACAAGAAAGGAGATTCCATCTGAACATGAGGAAGAACTTCCTGACTGTGAGAGCTGTTCAGCAGTGGAACTCTCTGCCCCGGAGTGTGGTAGAGGCTCCTTCTTTGGAAGCTTTTAAATAGAGGCTGGATGGCCATCTGTCAAGGGTGCTTTGAATGCAATTTTCCTGCTTCTTGGCAGAATGGGGTTGGACTGGATGACCCATGAGGTCTCTTCCAATTCTAGGATTCTATGATTCTGTAAGATAAAGTTAGAGATGAGATAGATATAAGATAGAGAGATAAGTTAGAGGTAGATATAAAGATCATAGAGTTGACATAGAGGTAGAGATGTTGATAAGATAAAGAGGTAGAGATAAGATAGAGATAGAAAAAAGATAGAGATGAACTAGAGGTTTAAGTGTGCAAAGAGTCACCTTCTATGCTAGCCGTTGTTGCTAATGCATTCAGTAGCATGTTGTTGCACACTGGATGGATTCCCAAAGAAAAAGGAAGGCAAAATGAAGATGATAGGAATGAGAAAAGAGGGGGGAAGAAAAAGAGAGTGGGATGCAACATGGGCTCGTGTTTCCGCACCCGTCGAGACGCACGTCCCGGCCGTTGGGGAACACGTGTGCGGCGGGTGCGAACCGTTGAAATCTGGGCCATGTTCTCCATTCTGGTTCCCTCCCCATGGGCCTCCCGGCCCAACGGCAGAGATAACAGTAGGGCCCATTGTCCTCGCAGCTGCTGAAACCCGACGAGATCCAACCAGAGAGAAGTGGAGCAGGTGGGCCGGCTCGGCGACCCTTTCGCTCCCAGAAGTATCTGTGTGCCCAAGCGGAGAGCAGACCTCCTGGAGCGGATGGGTCTCCAGTTCAGACTCCCAGAATCCCCCAATGATTGGGCAATTCATAGTCCAAAAAGGCCCCTAATTCCCCAGAAGAGCCTGCAGCATTTGGAGGAAAGGGCCCCAAGTGCTTTGAAATTTCCTATTGATTTATGTCTTGGAGTCCTAGCATCCTGGCAGGGGGGTTATGGGAGTGGCAGTCTCCAAAGGCCTTTCCCCCCATATTCTGGAAGCTCTAGCTTGCAACATTTGGAGGGAAGCAATCAAGAGTAGACCTTGTGCTTCAGGATTTTATGACCACCCCATACATTTCATAGGGTTTGCCAAGGTCAGATCTCTTGTTTACTTATGGGAATCTTGTGGATTTCTTGGGTTTCTTAGGCAAGGAAGACCCAGGGGTGGTTTTGCTTGTTCCTTTCTCTGAAATAGACCCTGATGTTCGTTGGAAGGCCTTTGGGAAAGGTTCTTCCTTTCGGACTGCTGCACCCAGAATCCCTAACTATTTGGGGATTGATACTCTCAAAAGGATCCTTTCTTCATACTCTGGAAGCCTTAGCTGGTGGATATATGGCGATCCTGTACATTTCATGGGTTTCCTTTGGCAAGGAATCTCCAGAAGTGCTTTTTTTGGCTAGTTCCTCTGAAAGAAGACCCCCAACACCATGGCGGTCTCCCATCCAAAAACTCACCAGGGCTGGCCCTGCTTAGCTTCCAAAATTAGGTTCAATCTGTTATATTTGGAGTATTTAGGCCTGGTCTCAATCAATGCCATTTAAAATTTCTGTATCCTGGGATTTGTAGTTTGAGAACATTTAGGGTTCTTTGACAGGAAGCCCTGGTCCAGCAGCTCTCAAAGCTTCGGTCCTGTGGATGCTTTGGATTTCAGTTCCCAGCATCCTGTTGTGGTTTTTTAGTATGGGATCACAGCTCTGGAGGGCACAAAACCCATGGGGTGAGTCACACTCTCTCAGCCTCAGAGGAAGACAATGGGAAGCCCAATGAGGCAAATAAAACACTTTGACTTGTTTTGCACCGTAATTCCCAGGATTTCTGGCCACTGTGCCCCCAAAATTGTTTAGAGGAACCAAGTTAAGAGCCCTACCTCTCCTGAATTAGACACCCTAGCCCTTGGGAAACTACAAGTCCCAGGAGCCCAAGCACAAGCTAGCATTAAGCAGTTGTAACTCTCGAGGCTCTCAGCTGTCGCATTTTTCAAAACAGCTGGGAGAGCTATAGCGTTCTCTTTGGCACATCATTAGGATTTCTTCTTTTCTTTCCCTCTGTCTTTCCAGCTGCGTCTTGGAACAATCCCTGTCGCCCCCTTCACCCCCAAATTAATAAATCCCGGTCTGTTTTGAAATGGCTGCTGGTGCCAGGAATTCAACTCTGGATCAAGACGGGCAGGTGCTGAGAAAAGACCCCAAAGCAAAAGAAATAGCCCTTCTGCCGCTTGCCAGTTGGGCATGCAGGCATGCTAGGCAAACTGGCCAAAGACTGGCACATACTGGCAACCACTGTAGGTGCTTCCCTTTGCCCTCTTATCTACCGCATCCTCTTCTATTTATATCCCACCTTAACTCCAGTAATAGGAGTCAAGGCAGTTTTCAAATGATTGAAACTCATATACTTGGTTAAAAACATAGCAAAAGGTATGATTGAAAGGTAAACCACGGTTTGTCTTAGATAGATAGATAGATAGATAGATAGATAGACAGACAGACAGACAGACAGACAGACAGACAGTAGAGCCGTATGGATGGATGGACAAGAGAGAGAGAGGAAGAGTAGAGGAAGATGGGTGAATGGATGGACAGACAGACAGTAGAGCTATTTGGATGTATGGATAGATGGATGGACAATAGAGTTAGACAGATCAACAGGCAGACAGGCAGAAATACAGACATTTGGGTGTATAGATAGATGGATGGACAATAGAGGTAGGTAGGTAGGTAGGTAGATAGACCGACAATAGAGATATTTGAATGTATGGATAGATGGATGTAAGATAGATAGATAGATAGATAGATAGACAGACAAACAATAGAGATATTTGGATGTATGGCTAGATGGATGGAGTATATAGACAGACAGACAGACAATAGAGATATTTGGATGGATGGATGAGTGGACAGACAATAGAGATGGGTGGATGGATGGATGCATAGTATACCTATGTGACATCAATCAATACCATTATAATTGCCAGGGCTGCATCCAATGGGATCTTGGGATTTGTAGTTTGAGAAAAGACTTCAGGTGCATCTACACTGTAGAATGAATGCAGTTCAATTCCACTTTCACTGCCATGGCCCAATGCTACAGGATCCTGAAAATTTGGTGAGGCCCAAGGATTTTGTGGCAGAGAAAGTGAAACACCCTCCAAAACTTCAACTCCCAGAATTCTGTAGCATTGAACCATGGCCGTTGAAGTGGTGTCAAACTGCATTCATTCTACTGTGTAGATCAGTGGTTCCCAGTGGTGCAAGGGTGCTCAAGCTTTTCTCTTTTAGAGTTTTTGGACTTTAATTTGCAGCGTTGTATAGTGTTTTGAGCATTGGATTGTGATGCTGGAGAGCAGAGTTCAAATCCTCGTTCACCCACAAGATCCATTGGGTGAGTCACAATCTCAGCTGGAGAGGAAAGCAATGGCAAGCCCTTTAGGAAGAAATGTGGCCAAGAAAACATAATAGGAGCGCTTTAGGGTCACCTCATGTTGGAAATGACTTGAAGTCATACAGCAATTCAATAAGGCAGCAACCTGTGTGGTCTTGCGGTTTTGGATGCCTTGGTTGGGTCATCCCACACTATCTCTGGACATCGTTTCCACGGCCAAATAATGCAAAGTTATTATTAATTGTTTTGCACAGGAAACCCTTTTCTGTGAATACCCAGTTTTAAAAAGGATGTGGGTTTGTTTGTGTTTTTATAGTGGGATTCGGACGGCACTCTGTACATTTGTGGGAGCGGCTGTTCCATTTCCCTTTCCTTTCGTACCCGGAAGGCAACGGCAAACAAATCGGCAATAGGATTGATAATGATATGCCTCAATACAGGGTATAAATAACCATAAGAATAATATTAATGATATTAATAATATTAATAATTATATTATTAATAATATAATAAAATTATAATATACAATAACATAATATACTAATACTATAATAATATATAAACATAATAATATTAATATTAAAACATTAATAATATAATACAATAATATAATAAAATTATATGGCCATCTGTTGGGGGTGTTTTGAATGTGATTGTCCTGCTTCTTGGCAGGGGGTTGGACTGGATGGCCCACGAGGACTCTTCCAACTCTATGATTCTATAATATAATAGTATAATATAATAATATATAAACAAAACAATATATCTTATAATATAATAACATATAAACATAATAATAATGATAATATGAATAATATTAGTAATAATATAATATAATATAATAATATATTATTATATTATAATAAATTATTATATAATAATATAATATGATAATTTATTGTTGTTATTATTATTGAAGATAAGTAGCATAGTGTTATGGTTGGAGCATTGACTTCGAAGTCTGGGACGCCAGAGTTTGAATCCCCTCTTGACCATGGGAACTATTGGCTGACCTTGGTAGAATCACACTCTCTCAGCCTCAGAGGACACCAACAGGGGCAAAACAAAGGAAATATTCGGGTTACCCTAAATATGTGTCTCCTTGAATGTGCAGGGTGAAGAGGTCAGACTACATGGCCTTTGGAGCCCCTTCCATCTTCTAGATTCTCTTTGGAGACTACCCAGGAAATGCATAAACAGTTGTATTTAAAAGTCAACCAAAGAACAAATATTGCTTGGGTATGGGCCTTGGGTCCCATGAGAAATGAAGGCTGGGGGGCGGCGGGGGGAAAACAAAGCCTCATGTACAGTTGCATTGCTGGAACAGGGTTGTGATGATTAGCATCTGAAAAGCCAATCACACTGGGATTTTTGTCCAGTCTGAATGGGGGAGATATACTGCCTTTTGGGGGAACAATCCCCCTTTCAAAGCCAGCTCTTTGCAGCTGCGATGGTGGATGGATGGGGTCCCACTGAAACCCCCCAAAAATAATGTCCTGGCTTTTTTGGCAGAGAGCATTATCTCCTGGAAACCACAGGAAGTGTGTGCATCAAATGAGAGCACTCTCCCTTTTATCATTGGAGGGGAAACACCGCAATTATGTTTTAATTGAAAGGAAGCGTTGGGTCTGCCTTTATCAGAATTAAAAAAAAAAAGGTGGGGGGGGGGTCACCATTCATTAGTTTTGTATTTACCGGAATGCTAGTTTGCCGAAATGTACTACTTTTGCCTTGTCTAGCTTTCACAATTGTGCATCAAAATGGGAAAAATATCCTAGTGTGAACCATCCTAACTTTAATATCCCTATCTATCTATCCATCTATCTTTCTGTGATTTAATAAAAATAATAAAAATAATAACAACAAAAATAATTTAATTCTGCAGTAGAGGCACACGTTAAATACTACTACTACTACTAGTAGTAGTAGTAGTAATAATAATTTAATTCTACAGTGCAGGCATATTATTATTATTATTATTATTATTTAATTCTACAGTGCAGACACAACTTTAATAATAATAATAATAATAATAATAATTTAATTCTATAGTGCAGACACATCTTGAATAATAATAATGATAATAATAATTTAATTCTTCAGTGGAAGCACACTTTTAATAATAACAATAATTTTATAGTGCAGACACATCTTGAATGGTAATAATAATAATATAATTATATAGGGCAGGCACACCTATAACAACGACAACAACAATACTGTATGACATGATTTTTGTTCCTGGGTTATAAATGTCATTTCCTAATTGGTACTATTATAAAAATATGGGAAAAAATTTTAAACTGCAAAATTTTTGTTTTTGCGGGATATCCGCAAAGAAGAGAAGGCTGAGAGGAGATATGATAGCCATGTATAAATATGTGAGGGGAAGCCACAGGGAGAAGGGAGCAAGCTTGTTTTCTGCTTCCCTGGAGACTAGGACACGAAACAATGGCTTCAAACTACAAGAAAGGAGATTCCATCTGAACATGAGGAAGAACTTCCTGACTGTGAGAGTCGTTCAGCAGTGGAACTCTCTGCCCCGGAGTGTGGTGGAGGCGCCTTCTTTGGAAGCTTTTAAACAGAGGCTGGATGGCCATCTGTCAGGGGTGATTTGAATGCAATATTCCTGCTTCTTGGCAGGGGGTTGGACTGGATGGCCCATGAGGTCTCTTCCAACTCTATGATTCTATTATTCTATGATCCTACAGCATCTCTGCAGCAAAGATTACTGCAGATGCAGACTGTGGCCAGGAAATCAGAAGACGCTTACTTCTTGGGAGGAGAGCAATGTCCAATCTCAATAAAATAGTAAAGAGCAGAGACATCACATTGGCAACAAAGATCCGCCTAGTCAAAGCCATGGTATTCCCTGTAGTAACCTACGGATGTGAGAGCTGGACCTTAGGGAAGGCTGAGCGAAGGAAGATCGATGCTTTTGAGCTGTGGTGTTGGAGGAAAGCTCTGAGAGTGCCTTGGACTGCGAGAAGATCCAACCAGTCCATCCTCCAGGAAATAAAGCCCGACTGCTCACTGGAGGGAAAGATACTAGAGACAAAGTTGAAGTACTTTGGCCACATCATGAGGAGACAGCAAAGCCTAGAGAAGACAATTATGCTGGGGAAAGTGGAAGGCAAAAGGAAGAGGGGCCGACCAAGGGCAAGATGGATGGATGGCATCCTTGAAGTGACTGGACTGACCTTGAAGGAGCTGGGGATGGTGACCGCCGACAGGGAGTTCTGGCGTGGGCTGGTCCATGAGGTCACGAAGAGTCGGAGACGACTGAACGAATGAACACACACACAGCATATTTTGCTATACTTTTTAAAAGATTATCTCATAGAGCCTCAATTCATTCAGCCTAGTTTGTGACAGTCACAAAAACAAAGTTTCTGGAGAATAGCACCTAAATTCAAAGTAAGTATTGCACAATTAAACAGGAAATAAGACTTTCAAACCAGGAACAGATTTTTTTTCCAAATTTTGTTGCAAAGTGTAATTGTTGTTGTTGTTTGTTGTTGTTATTATTATTATTACTATTCTACCATGCAGATGTACCCACTAATAATAATAATAATCTATATAAGGAGTTGTCTAGTTTGTTCTTAATTGCATATCAATTATATGTCAAAGGTATGTAACGGTGCTCCATGCAGTCATGCCGGCCACATGACTTTGGAGGTGTCTACGGACAACTCTGGCTCTTGTGCTTAGAAATGGAGATGAGCACCACACCCCAGAGTCAGACATGACTGGACTTAATGTCAGGGGACTACCTTTACCTTTACCTATGTATGTGTATATGCATGGATGTAGCTGAAGTGTTGAGATCAGTTTCACTTTAACTGAATATACTGAATGCCCTGATTCCCAACAATGGTTATGGTTCTGGATTAAGAATTAAACTCTATTTTTGAGTATTGCCAAGTCCCCTTTCTGACTAGTCATTTGGCTACTTGACGCTGCAATGTAAATTTTGCAATTTGCTTATCTATATTTATTTTTAAAAAGGCTTTACATGGATTTGCACATTACTTCATGTGTAGCATCGTAAAAATACGATGCCATGGGGAGTCCTGAATTTAGCATTCCGGTAACTAAACCGAAGCTATTGCCTTGGATACTTCATGAGATGAAAAGGGAAAGGGGTGCACCTGCATTGCAGAATTCATGCAGTTTGAAACCTCTTTAACAGCCATGGCTCAATCCTATGGCATTCTGGGAATTGTAGTTTGCACCTTTTGGCAAAGACTGTGAAAAGCCTTGCAAAACTACAACTCCCAGGATTGCATTGCATTGACTCTGCAGTTGAAGCTACAGGAAGGGAATATTATGTCATTATCTCCATATTTGACTCTATATTATTTATTATTATATTATTTATTATTTATTACACTCCCCTTTTAGGGTCTCTATTTTTTTTTCTTCCGTTTGTTGAATGTATTTATTTTCAATTTTTGGACTGAGGTTACGTTTTTAAATTATTATTATTATTATTATTATTATTATTATTAGCACAGGAATAATACTAATAGCGGCCTTTGATACCATCAACCATGGTATTCTTCTGGGTTGCTTGGCTGGGATGGGACTTGGGACTACTGTTTTATAGTGACTCCGGTCCTTCCTGAAAGGACAAACCCAGAAGGTGGCACTAAGGCATGCCTGCTTGACCCCATGGCCATTGTCCTGTGGTGTCTTGCAGGGTTCTGTATTTTCCCCTGTGTTGTTTAAAATCTACATGAAGCCGCTGGGAGAAATCATCCGGAGTTTTGGAGTTCGGTGCCAACTCTATTACTCATTTCCACCGAAAGCTGAGTAAGCCGCTCAGACCCTGAACCGGTACCTGGCAGCAGTAATGGACTGGATGAGGACCAACAAATTGAAATTGAATCCAGACAAGTCAGAGGTCCTCCTGGTCAGTAATAAGGCAGATTGGAATATAGAGTGGTAATCTATGTTAGATGGGGTTACACTCCCCTTGAAGACTCAGGTCCGTAGTTTGGGGGTCCTTCTGGACTCATCGCTAAGCCTGGAGGCCCACCATGACCAAGCCAGACTTGGTCATGGTGGTCCACGCCTTCGTTACATCCCACCTAGATTACTGTAATGGGCTCTACGCGGGGCTGCCCTTGAAGCGTGCCTGGAAATGCCATTTATTTATTTACCTTTTTTATATCCCACCTTTCTCTACTCCAAGGGGGACTCAAGGCGATTGACTATTGTACCTCCATGGTGCCTTAAAACATACCACATCAGTTAAAACATAAGTTAAACATTAAAACATAATCCATATAAATAAAAATGTAATGTTCGTTTGTGGGATTAACATAACTCAAAAACTACTGGACGAATTGACACCAAATTTGGACACAATACACCTATCAGGCCAACAAGTGGCCATTACTCATGAAAACACTGAAAAACACAGCAGAAGAGACTTAAAAAGCCAAAAAACAAAAAAATACATTACAACGCATGGACAAAACCACACAATATACGCAAACACACATGTATACACATATGCACAAATATATACACACACAAAACACATATACACAGACTGGGCCACAGCAACGCGTGGCAGGTGATAGCTGGTAAGCATAATAAAAATACATTTCAATGAATCACATCATCTAGAGTCATAGTCTAAAGGCCAAACCATAGTCTAATTGCACTTATTCCATACTAACATTCCTGCACAGCTCTATTTTTCAAACACCTGCTGCCAGAGCCAGGTTTTGACTCTCTTTCTAAACCCTAAGAGGAAAGGGGCTGTCCTGATATCCCTAGGGAGGAAGTTCCACAATCAAGGGAGCACCACTGAGAAGGTCCTGTCTCTCGTCCCCACCAACTGCACTTGCAAATAAGGTGGGACCGAGAGCAGGGCCTCCCCAGTTAAATCTCCAAGATGGTTCATAGGGGGAAATACATTCGGACAGGTGGGCTGGGCCGGAACTGTTTAGTCCAAAGAGCTGCAGCCAGGCCACATACAGGTGGTGGGCCCAGGAAGCATACAGTTCCTCTGCTACAGCACCTGCACTGGCTGCCAGTTTGTTTCAGAGCCTGATTCAAGGTGCTGTTTTTGACATCTAAAGTCCTACGGTTCAGGCCCAACTTACTTACCTGACCACATCTCCTCATACCAACTGGCCCGCGCTTTAAGATCTTCAGGGGAGGCCCTACTCTCACTTCAACCCCAGTCGCAAATGTGGCTGACAAGAAAACGCCATAACTGGAGCAGAGTGCAGTATAACTCAACAAGATCCCACATGAATGTGAATGTATATTGTTGTTGTTTTCAAATTGCTTGTTTTATGGTATTTTATATTTATTATTGATGTATTTGAACTGTTGTTTGTATGATTTTAATATGCTGTAAACCACAAAAGTATGCTATTCTTCCATATATATGTATATATATACACACACAAACATCTCTTATCAGGTAAAAGGCCATCTACAATGCCATCTAATGCAGTTTCAAACTGATTTCAGCTCTTTGCTGTTGCAGAAAAATGCATCCTCTTTTCTGCAAAATGTTCAAAGTAGAAATTTTGTCCCACTTTGTGTTGCAATCTCTTGCTTCAAAAAGATGTTTTTCTTGCCTTATTGAAATGATCCTTGATTTCCTTCCAGGATGGGAATCCCAGCTTCTGGAAACGGGTTTTTTGGGAATATTCCTCTGCCCTTTATGGACACTCTCCCGCTTGCCGAAATACACGCCTCCTTCCCGCATCGTCATTTGGGCCTATCGATGGCTGATTTTCAGGATCATGCTTGGAGCGGTACGTTGCATTACTATATTATATTATATTAATATATTATATTTCCGATGTCCACCGAACACAAAAGTCGGAGTACACACACTCCTCCAAATATGTCAGTCATGTTTGCGCCAGTCGTATTTTATCTCTGGGTCTCAATCAAGAGATGAAAGTGGATATAAATATAATAATCATAATATTCCACAAACACCCCAAAATAACAACAACAGCATCACCAACAATAAATTGAGATAAAAGAGGGGTGTATATAAATATATAATTTATTATTTTACTGATACAAAAACACAGTATGACACAGTAAACGAGATACATATGATGGATTTCATATCACAGAATTTATTATTATTATTATTATTATTATGCTTTTTTCCCTTTATTGAGACTCAAAGTAGCCTAGTTGTTATCATTATCATTATTATTTTATATTTATATTTATTTATATCCCACTTTTCTCTTAATTGAGAGGCCTGTATGTCGATTATTGTTGTTGTTGTTACCCTTTTTGGTTTTTTTTGTCGTGTCAGGAGTGACTTGAGAAACTGCAAGTCGCTTCTGGTGTGAGAGAATTGGCTGTCTGCAAGGACGTTGCCCAGGGGACGCCCGGATGATTTGATGTTTTTATCATCCTTGTGGGAGGCTTCTCTCATGTCCCAGCACAAAGAGCGGGAGCTGATAGAGGGAGCTCATCCTCCTCTCCCCAGATTCGAACCTGCGACCTGTCGGTCTTCATTCCTGCCGGCACAGGGGTTTAACCCACTGCGCCACCGGGGACTGCCTTGTTGTTACCCTGCTTTTCTCTCTTTATCAACTCAAAAGATGCCCAGCTTTATTATTATTATTATTATTATTATTATTATTATTATTATTAGCTTACATGAATATTCATTTATACCCCACATTTCTCTCTTAATGGAAATCCAAAGAGGCCTGGATATGTGTTGTTGTTGTTGTTGTTGTTGTTATTATTGTTATTATTATTGCCCTGCTTTGCTCTCTTTATTGACTCAAAGACACCTAGCTGTTTATTATTGTAGTAGGTGCTGTTATTGTTATTATCATATTATATATATATATTTATTTATACCCTACTTTTCTCTCTTAATGGAAACCCAGAGGCCTGGATGTGGATGACGACGATGATTATTATCCTGCTTTTCTCTCTTTATCGAAACTCAAAGATGCCTATCTGTTTAAAAAATAATAATTGTTATATTACATTAATATTTACTTATACCCCACTTTTCTCTCTTAATGGAAACCTAAAGAGACCTGGATTTGAATGATGATGATGATGATGATGATGATTGGCCTGCTTTTCTCTCTTTATTGGCTCAAAGATGCCTAGCTATTTGTTGTTGTTGTTGTTGTTGTTGTTAATATAATCTTATACTTATTTATATCCCACTTTTCTGTCTTAATTGAGACCCAAAGAGGCCTGGATGTGATGATTTATTTATTTGTTTATTTATATCCCACTTTTCTCTTTTAATTGAGACCCAAAGAGGCCTGGATTTGAATGATGATGATGATGATGATGATGATTGGCCTGCTTTTCTCTCTTTATTGGCTCAAAGATGCCTAGCTGTTTGTTGTTTGTTGTTGTTGTTAATAACATTATCTTATACTTATTTATATCCCACTTTTCTGTCTTAATTGAGACCCAAAGAGGCCTGGATGTGTTTATTTATTTATATCCCACTTTTCTCTTTTAATTGAGACCCAAAGAGGCCTGGATATGGGTTGTTGTTGTTATTCTTATTCTTATTATTGATAATTATTATTTTAGATTTATTTATATCTCACTTTTCTCTCTTAATGGGAACCCAAAGAGGCCTAGGTGTGATATTGTTATTATTATTATTATTATTTGAAACACAACAAGATGAGTCCACAGCAGACACTCTGCTGGCTGTTGAATTGGATCACACGTCGGACACTTCCCCAGTGTCTAGGACTGTGTGATGTATCTGCGAATTATTATTATTATTTATAATTATGACCCACTCCTCTCTTAAAAGGATTAGGATCCTTATTGGGGGCAAGCCTTCCATTGAATCCCTCCGCCATAGGAACACCCCAGGCCCCACTTAAATCTAACCCTGTTAAATATCATTCTTCCTCCTTTGGCCGTTGAAAGGGAGCGTCCTTTTCCCAATTGGTTTTATTGCATGAATGCCCGGCTGGGCGCATAAAGGCTGCTTTCTTCTTCCTCTCCTCTTCCACCTTTCTTTCCTCTGTCTTCCATTTTGCTGGCTCTGCCCTCCATCCCTAAGGGCTCTCTTGGTATTTTGCACATGAGACGTCTGACTTCTGGGAATTTTTGGGGAGCTGCTCTTTGCAGACCTCTGACCCTCCAGCTGCAGGAAGGACCCCGGACTTGACTTTTTTTCAAAAGACTTTTGTGCTTCTTTCTCGTCTTTGGCCAGAAGGCTTTGCGGTTTTCCTTTCTCTTTAATTTTCCAACATCAGGAACTGAAAAGCATGCCTTGCTAATGCATGTTGTCCTGGGTGCATCTACACTGCAGGATGAATGCAGTTTTGCAACACTTTGAAACTTACTCTTGAGTCCCAACTGGAATATAGCTGTCGAATAAGTTGGGTTTGCCAATGTCCTCACTCCTCCCAGTCAGCATCTGATTTGTTTGGGTCTACTTTGGAAAGACCATATGATCCTAAACCATATTTAATTGTTGCCTTCACAACTATATTTTGAATTGTGCTCAGCTGCTGATGGAGCTGTTGTAACAAGGGAGTTGTTCACCATTTAAAGTCCTCAGACAGTCTTCAAGGACAGTCCCTTAGAGAGCCCATGGTGGTAGTCTATACATGAGGTCACCAAATCAACATCCAGAATTTCCAGAAAAGCATGGCCAAGATTCGTTCTGGTGGTGTTGGCAGGAGAATTCTGGAAATAATAATAATAATAATCACAATAATAATCATCTAGGTATTTTTGAGTCTTGATAAGGAGAGAAAAGCAGGGTGATGATGATGATGATGATGATGATGACAATGATGACAATAATAATAATAATAATAATAATAAAGCATATCCAGGCTTCTTTGGATCTCAAGAGATATAACAACAACAACAATAATTATACTTTACCTGCCTTTTCTTGTGGATATCCCAAACGATACATAATGGACTGCTTGCTCTGACATGACAAACAAACATTATTATTATTATTATTATTATTATTATTATTTGAAACACAACAAGATTAGTACACAGCAAACAAGATTACTATGCTGGCTGTTGTATTGGATCACATGTCAGACACTTCCCAAGTTGTTGTTGTTGTTGTTATTATATTTATATTATTATATTAATATTTATTTATGCCCCACTTTTCTCTCATCATCATCATCATCATCATCATCTAGGCATCTTTAAATCTCAAAGAGAGAAATACAGGGTAATAATAATAATCATAATAATAAACCACATCCAGGCTTCTTTGGGTCTCGATTAAGAGATATAATGATGATCGTTGTTATTTATTACCTGCCTCTCCTTAAATGTGTTGTCAAATTGCATTAGTTCAAGCTGCAAAAACAGAGTTTGACCTCGCTTTCACTACCAGCTAAAGCAATACAATACAATATTTTTGTTATTGTTATGTCAATGTTCACATGTGAACTCATATGTAGAGATGTGTTTAATTATGTCCCACTTTTCTTTGATGATGATGATGATGATGATGATAATACAGCTAGGCATCTTTGAGTCTTGATAAAGAGAGAAAAGCAGGGTAATAATAATAATAATAATAATAATAATAATAAACCACACCCAGGCCTCTTTGGGTCTCAATTAAGAGAAATAATAATAATAATAATAATAATTTATTACCTGCCTTTCCTTATGGATATCCCGAACAATACAATATTATTATTATTATTATTATTATTATTATTTATGTCCCACTTTTCTCTCTTCATGGAGACCCAAAGAGGTCTGGATGTGGTTGTTTATTAGCTTGCATTCCTGTTTGCGTTGCTCTTCTTGGTGGGCTTGGAGCAACAACCAAATAACATATTGTGTTCTTAGGTTTCCCGGTATAGTATAGTATTTTCCCTCCATAGCTTTTCAATGACAGGTGTGTTTCTGGACACTGGGCCTTTGAAAGGCTATTATTTGGGAAGGCAGTTCTGTCTGCAACATCTTTGCAAGGGAGCAGGTGCCTTTGACTCTTCATCCCTTCCTTGCTGCCTTTCAAAGATCAGTTCTAACTGTGATTTCCTGCACTGGAGAAGGGTTGGCTAGATGACCTCAGGGGACCCTTTTTTCCTCCAACAAAACCCTTTCCCCCTTTGTGCTTGCCAAAACCTAACTGTGGAAGCGAACTGGTAAACTGTATCATTTGCAACAAAATGCTTTGCTTATTCAGAACTATTTGAATCTAAGGCAAAGCAGTGAGTGCTTGGGTTACAGCAAAGGAGCTCTCTTATTCCAGAGTTTTTGCATACAGAAATGTAGCTTGAAGGTGAAAATAACCTGAGAATATTTTCTTGGTTGTCAGTTGCATTCTCATTGGTTCTCTTTGGGGGTTTTTAAAGGAGAGAAAATGTTTTGCTTCGTGTCTTGCTTGACTCCAACTTCTGATGTTTCAAAAATATTGGGAATATTATGGTATCTCACAAATATAACCTCAACTGCTGAGTATTACATTTTTTTCCCTGGGAGCTGTAGTTTTGCAAGGGGTGCATCTGCTACACGAACCACCCTGGCTCGCTATGGGGCAGTGATTCCCAACCTGTGAGTCCCCCAGATGTTATGGCCTTCAACTCCCAGAAATCCTAAGAGCTGTTAAACTGGCTGGGATTTCTGGGAGTTGTAGGCCAAAACACCTGGGGAACTAATAGTTGAGAACCATTGTTATGTGGGTCTTGGGAGTTGTATATTTGCAAGGGGTTCATCATCTACATGAACCACCATGGCTCAATGCTATAAGATCCTGGGAGTTGTAGTTTTGCAAGAGGTGCATCATCCACATGAACCACCATGACTAGATGCTATGGGATCCTGGGAGTTGTACATTTTCAAGGGGCGCATCTGTCACTTGGACTACCCTGTCTCAATGTTTTGGGGATCCTGGGAGTTTTGCAAGGAGTGCATCTGTTGCATGGACTATCCTGTCTCAATGCTATGAGATCCTAGGAGTTGTAGTTTTGCAAGGAATACTGCATCATCTGCATGAACCGGCCTGGCTCGATGCTATGGGACCCTGGGAGTTGTAGATTTGCAAGGGGTGCATCTCCTGCTTGAACTGCCCTGGCTCGATGCTATGGGATCCTGGGAACTGTAGTTTTTCCAGAGGTGTATCTGTTGCTTGGACCGCCCTCTCTCAATGTTATGGGGATCCTAGGAGTTGTAGTTTTGCAAGGGGTGCATCTGTTGCTTGGACTACCCTGTCTCGATGTTATGGGGATTCTGGGAATTGTAGATTTACAAGGGGTGCATCTGTCACTCAAACCACTCTGGCTCAATGCTACGAGATCCTAAGAGTTGTAGTTTTGCAAAGGGTGCATCTCCTGCTTGAACCACCCTGGCTTGATGCTATGGGATCCTGGGAGTTGTACTTTTTTGAGGGGTGTAGAGAAGGGCCAAACTACAATTTCCAGGACCCTGCAGCATGGAGCCAGGGCAGTTTAAGTGGTGTTAATCCCAAAATTCTTGCTAAGTCTTCTTCCTTTTGTCACATTGCACTATGAAATCTTTCTACCTGAGGATCTTTTTTCTGATCTGAAATTTCTCCTCCTCTTTCCTTCTCCGCTGTTTGGATTACAGGACCCAGAATCCCCATAGGGCTACACTAGTTGGGGAAACGAGTTGCTTCTGTTTCAGTGGGGCAGTGAATCCGCTCCGGATCTTTGGCAGTGAGCAAAACATCCTGGGACTTTGATGCGAAATCATAGTTGTGTTTCCTTTTTTGTGCAGGGATTAATCAAAATCCGAGGTGACCGCTGCTGGAGAGCGCTGACCTGCATGAACTACCATTACGAGGTGAGCTTTGCTATATGAACCTAAGCCAGATTGAAATGTTATTCTTTCTTATTCTTCCCTCTTAGCTTTTCCATATTGCTTTTCCCCAATTGACAGGTTTGTGATTGGCATCAAATCCTATAGAAATTCAGTGGGCACCGCCACCTGGAAAAGAAAATCTGAATTGATTTCCCTTGTTTCATTTACATTTGGAGGTGACCCAGCGAATGCACCATCTGGGGTAGATCTGTACTATATATCACGTTGGGTTCCAAGCATTTCAGAGAAGGAAGACTCAGTCGTGATGTTGATGATGATGATAATGCTGATGCTGGCAATGGTGGTGGTGGTGGTGATGATGATGATGATGATGATAATGATGATGATGATGATGGGGATGTTGATAGTGATGATTATGATGATGGTGATGATGATAATGGTGATAGTGATGATGATAATTATAATTATGGTGATAGTGATGGTGATGATGGTGGTGATAGTGATTATGGTGATGATGATGATGATGATGATGATGATAGTGATAGTCATGATAGTGATAGTGATGATGATTATGGCAATAGTGATGGTTATGATGATGGTGATAGTGATAGTGGTGATGATGGCGATAGTGATGATTATGATTATGGTGATAGTGGTGATGATGATAGTGATGGTGATGATCATGATGGTGGTGATAGTGATGATGATGGTGATAATGATGATTATGGGGATGATGATAGTGATGATGATGATAGTGATAGTGATGATTATGGTGATAGTAATGATGATTATGATCATGATGGTGGTGATGATGATGATGACGGTGATAGTGGTGATGATGGTGATGATGATGATGGTGATTATGATCATGGTGATGGTGTTAGTGGTGATTATGATAGTGGTGGTAATGATAGTGATGATGATGATAGTGGTGGTGGTGATAGTGATAATGATGATTATGGTGATAGCGATTATCATGATGGTGATAGTGATGATGATTATAGTGATAGTGATGATAATGACAGTGATGATGGTGGTAGTGATGACGATAATGATGATAATAGTGATGGAGATGGTGATAGTGATGATGGTGATAGTGGTGATGATGGTGATGGGGGTGATGATGATAGGCCAAACCGGATTGCTAGGGTTGACTCATGGAAGGAATGGGATTTGAAGAATTATTCCGGTTACCATTCAGCAAGTGCTTTGCTTTAGATTTAGACCACAATAATAAGGCAGTACCTGACAATTCTTGTTATTGGGTTGCATTTGGAGAGGAACAAGCAGCGCTAGGGAGTTTGAGGCTGGTTTTGGAGGGAGGGAATGTGATGGTCTAGTGATGATGGCAGGAGTCACATTGTAAGCCAGGCTTTTACACAAAGCAAGGAGGCGGGGAGTCTTCTACACTCCCTATTGGATGGTAGCCCTTCTCCAAAGCCTAACTGGGCCAAACTGGGAATCCATTGCCAAAGTTTCTCTCCTGGAGATGGGACCGAAAGATTGCATTCTTTAGCTGGCAGACTAACCATGACACAACTACTTAGCACCACTTAATGTGGATGGATCTAGATGTAGGGATGGTTTAACAAGGGGGAGGAGAAATGCTTTAGCTGGTAGTGAAAGCGAGGTCAAACTCTGTTTTTGCAGCTTGAACTAATGCAATTTGACAACACATTTAAATGAGATGTCCCAGTCTTAACCTCATGTACTTGGGAGGCTCCGTGTGATGGAGTAATGGGAGTTTGTAGTAGCATTGAGCATTGAGGAGGATCCAAGTTTGCCCATGCCTGATGTAGATGCGTCTCCAACTTGGAGAAGTTCCTTTTTGGACAACTTTGAAGGGGCCTTCTAGTCCAACCACTTAATCTCCCATCTATGCACTAACCAGAACTGGCCCTGCTTTGCTTCCGAGATTCAGACAGGATCTGTTGCCTTTAGGTCAATCCACTTCTCAAATCCCTGCTTTCGAACTCGAGTGAGTTGAAATGCTTTGGCTCCGTGCTGGAAGCAAGAAAGCTCCAACTCCCGGCTCCCCTTTCCTCCTGTTCCATTTGACTTCCATTCCTTTGTCATTTTCTTTCCAAATCCTTGCTGGAAGACTCCCGCAGGACATGCCGCTCTCTCTGCGCAAATCCCCGGAGTTTTTCCCTTTCTTGGGGAGAGAGAACATTCTCCCTTTCGCGCTTGACATCCAGAGGCGTGCCTGTCAATCACCGAGCCTTCATGCATTGGTAATGTGCCAGTTTGGATTTGCAGGGGTAACATGACTCTTGGTTTTTGGATTCTTTTTCTACTTTTTAGTTTTCGGAGGCGGGGGGGGGGGGGGGTTGAGGATTGGTATGGAGTCTCGGAAAAGCTTCCTGCGAAGCGATCGGGTTTCGGCTTCCCTTCGCTCCTGGACCCTCTCTTTGGAGACCACCCATAGCCCTCCGTGGCTCCCTTGCAACACTCCTCCTTTCTGGTTTTCTTCTATTTTCTCTTTCTCCTTTCAAATCAGGTTAATGCTTGCAGCCAACTAACTGGCTCTCCATGATGACCCCTTTGAGAGGCTTTGAACCCATGGAGAAGCGTGCAAAACAGGTGTGGAATGGCAAGGACCACATCTCGCCTGGAGCCGTTGGGTCCATTCTGTGACCATTCCTTCCTCCATCTATTTGTCTATCTGTCTATCTGTTTCTCTATTCATCTGTCTCTAGGCATCATATATGTATATATCATCTATCCCCCCTCTCTATATGTCTCTATATACATGTATCTATCTTTATCTATATGCGCATGTATTTCATTCCTCTCTCTTGACATGTCTCTCTTTCTATTCATGTATCTATATCATCTCACCATCTACCTATCCCCCGGTGGCGCAATGGGTTAAACCCCTGTGCCGGCAGGACTGAAGACCGACAGGTCTCAGGTTTGAATCCGGGGAGAGCACGGATGAGCTCCCTCTGTCAGCTCCAGCTCCCCAAGTGGGGTCATGAGAGAAGCTTTGCTCAGGGATGGTAAAAACATCAAAACATCCTGGCGTCCCCTGGGCAACGTCCTTGCAGATGGCCAATTCTCTCACACCAGAAGCAACTTGCAGTTTCTCAAAAAAACAAAACAAAACCTATCCATCGATCCATTGTCTGTCTGTCTGTCTGTCTATCTATGGCAAGGGCCACATCTCACCTGGAGCCGTTGGGTCCATTCTGTGACCATTCCTTCCTCTATCTATCTATCTATCTATCTATCTATCTATTTCTCCATCAATCTGTCTCTAGGCATCATATATGTATATATCATCTATCCCCTCTCTTTGTATGTCTCTATATACATGTATCTATCTTTATCTATATATGCATGTATATCATTCCTCTCTCTCGACATGTCTCACTTTCTATGCATGTATCTATATCATCTAACCATCCACCTATCCATCAATCCATTGTCTGTCTGTCTGTCTCTCTTCTATTTCTATATTCTCTCTCTGTGTAACCTATCTCTCTCTCTCTATCATTTCTCTCTTTTTCTTTTTCTCTATCTTAATTGATTTTGAGAGAGAACAATCCACTCTGGTCCCATTAGGACTCACTGTGTCATCCAATTCTTGCATCTCTTGCCAACGATTGAAATCACCAACACATGTGTTAGTATTGAAAACCACAAATACATGTATGTGTGTGCGCGTGCATGCTTTCAAGTCACCTGTTGACTTATGGCAACCCCATGAATTCTGTAGGTTTTTCTTGAGGAGGAAGATTCAGAGGCGGTTTGGCAAGTCCCTTTCTCCATTATGTCCCCTACAATTCTGTAAGCATTGACTTAGGAAAATCTGGGGGATTCTGGGAGTGAGAGGAAGGTCTGCATGTCCCAAGTCCAGAAGGATTACCAAAGAATACTAGGTGCCTCATTGCCTAATGGCACCTGATATTTCTTTGCAGTCCTTCTGGACTTGGGAAAGGTTCTTCTTTTTGGACTTCCACTCCCACTATCCCCAGCTGGGGGATTCTGGGAGTGAGAGTCCCAAAAGGCTGCTTTCTCCATTATCTGGGTGTTCCAACTTGCAACATCTGGGGAAAGAGCTCAAGGTCAGAACTTGGGGCTTTGGGACCTCAAGTTGCCTGTTGACCTGTGGCAACGCCATGAATATCCTAGGGTTTTCTTAGACAAGGAAGACTCAGATTCCTTTCCTGATTCCTTCCTCTGAAATATAGCCTACAGTCCTATTAGTCACTGGTGGTTCCCCATCCAAGTCCTACACAGGGTGGACCCTGCTTAACTTCCAAGAGCAAACAAGATGGTACCTTTAGGTAATTACATGCCTACAAGTCTCCTGTTGACGTACGGTGACCCTATGAATTTCCAAGGCAAGGAAGACTCAGAGATAGTTTTGCCAGCTCCTTCCTCTTCTAGGATGGCCCAAATTGGAAACTGGCAGCAGTTTTGCTCCATAGTGGACCTTCTCCATTTAATCACAGTCCAAGTCTCGCCAAAGCAACGAATTCAGGGTATGGACGGTTAAACGAGTGACGGATGGAGCGCCAACGTCCTTCTGGGTGATGATTATTTTACTTGGAGAACTTCTCTTTACCAAGGCCGAAAAAAGAGTGTGAGACTCAACATAGGCTCCTCTGTGGGGATGTGGGCAAGCTTGTTTGCTCTCCACACATTCTTTCTCTCTACACACATTTGGTGGAATGGCGTGGGTCCCAAGGGTGGATCTACACCACCAACGTAAACCAGCTCAACAGTGAAGCCATAGAGTCACCCACTTGACCACACATTCTGCTGTCTGTTGGCTCTTGAGATTTGATGCATGTTTCCACCTGGTATGAGTTAGATAAGCTTAAATTCCCCCATGGCAACAGATCACCTCTCATCTTGGAAGCTAAGCAGGGCAAAGCCTACTTCATACTTGGATGGAAGACTTTACCAGCATGATTGCCTTGTCTAGTAAATCCTATCTTCTGATAATACAGCCAAAGCATGACAGTTTAGTCATCTTGGCTTTGAGGGAGAGTTTGGGCATGGTTTCCCTTAGAACAGATTTGTTTGGGTCTTAGATATCTGTAAAACTCCTCCAGCACCACAGTGATTTCAAATTAGCTATATTTCTTCCTCTCTTTACAATCTAGCTTTCTTCACCATAGATAGACTTTGTCATGGACCATCCTGACTTTAGTATTGAATGATGTATCTTGACCCATCAGGATCTTGTCTAGTTCCTTTATAGCTGGAGAAAAAGCCCTCTCCAGAAAATTCATTTAACTTGGTCAGTTCTGCTGCAGATAGGACTAATAATAGGACTAACAGTAGGTCCAAAACCTTGCCATTGATCGCTTATGGCAATGCAATGAATGAGAGTCCTCCAAGTCACCTTGTTGAGAACTAATGGCAATTCCAAAAATGAGAATTTGACTTACAGCATTGCCATGAAGTAGAGTCTTCTAAGTCACCCTATCCTGAACTTACGGTAATGTCATTAATGAGAGTCTTCCAAGTCATAATCATGGATTTATGACAATTCCATGAAGGAGAGTCTTCCAAATCATGTTATTATGGATTTATGGCAATGCCATGAACGAGAATCTTCCAAGTCACCCTATCATGAACCTATGGCAGTGCCATGAATGAGAGTCTTCCAAGTCACCCTATCATGAACCTATGGCAGTGCCATGAATGTAGCTTTGATGTATGGCAATGCCATAAATGAGAGTCTTCTAAGTCTTGCTATCATGAATGAGAGTCTTCCAAGTCATGCTATCATGCACTTACAGCAATGCCATGAATGAGAGTCTTCCAAATCAGCCTTTCATGAACTTATGGTAATGCCATGAATTAGACTTTGACTTATGGCTGTGCCATGAATGAGACTTTGACTTATGGCAGTGCCATGAACGAGAGTCTTCCAAAATCACTCTATCATGAACCTATGACAGTGCCATGAATGCAGCTTTGATGTATGGCAATGTCATGAATGAGAGTCTTCCAAGTCATCCTATCATGCACTTATAGCAATGCCATGAATGAAAGTCTTCTGAATCACCCTTTCAGGTCTTACAAACTTGTGATAGTCATGTCTTCCTTGAATGAATCCATCCAGATTTCCCACTACTGTTTTCCATCTTACTAATCACCATTGCCTTTTCTAATGACAAAAGACCTAGGATTTTTCAGGACATGCCCAAAATATGACTGCCTCTGTTTGGTTGTTTTGGCCTCAGTGCTTATTTGCTCCAGGACTCCTTTGGGGGGCAAAGTCCATCTTATCTCTTCCCAGGATCACATTAGCAATGAGACGGAAGCCTAGGTGTGCGTCAATGTGGACGTCATCACCCAAGTTTCTTCTTTCCCCGAAGACGACTTTCAAAAAGGGACTCTTGTTCTTTCCATTCTTCCTTATAGGGTGGAGATTTTCCGGGACTCTTCATTGCGCAGTTGGCAACCGCAGCGGGGGATAGAAAGGGAAGAGGAATCTGTTAATTAACAATTACGCGAAGAGGTCAAGCAATGGGGAGGACACACGAAGCTGGCAAAGGGGCAGGAGAGGGCTGTCAGGTGCCCGATTGGCACATCCATCAAGAGGATCGTAGGTGGCAGAGCCGTCTCTTAACATATTGATGGACTGGAGTAGGAGAGGAGAGCTGTGGGTGGTAGAAAATCTGTCTGATTCTTGTGGGAGCAGAACGAGATTTGTTGCAGAACGAACTCATGCTCAACTTTTCTCGAGTGTTTTGCAAGCACTTGTTCCCTCTCCTTGGAAATCAAACATAATACTCGCAACTGCCCCAAAACAGAATGTTTTATTTTCTTGACTGGTTTCTTGGCTAAACGTACCAAGTCGTCTACAGAAATGAACCCCGTTTCACGTGTATTTGTTTTCCGTCCTTTTGCAGCCTCACATGTGCCGTTGTTAATCTTGCCTCCGCTTTTGTGAATTGCAACTGCTTTTTGCAGATTATTAGTGTGTTAAGGTGGGTGGCACAAAAATGCTTTTGCACCCGAAGGGGTTAAGAGGAGTGTGGTGCTCCTTGGAAGGACGGGACGTGCCAACCCTGCGTTTAATCTGGGAGCATAAATCACTTTCCAGTCTTATTATTTGTAAAATCCTCCAGGCTTTGGAAGGGCACAAAAGGGGCCTTTGTCCCTTTATTAATTTAATTTATAGCTTTGAGGATTTTGGAGCCATGGTGAGCGAAAGCTGATTTGCGCTCTTGCTCTGAGCGTGGCTATTTCGGACTGGGCCTGAAAGACTCGGATCGGGAATTGGGAAACGGCTCTCCGTTGATCATGCAATGCCTAGACTCACGTGCCCGGTACTTCCTGAACCCTTTGCCAGGAAACAGCAGTGGGGTGGGCAAAGCGGATGAAAGCACAGGCAGAAATATGGGCACAGAGAGAAAGAAAGAAAAGAAAGTCAGGAAAGTGTCCAGAGATTCACTACCGGGGCTTGGTTTGGAGATAAACACCAAAACACGTTACTACTATATTTGAATTGATAGCAGTAAATTCCTTCCTTCTGTCCTTCCTTTTCCCATGTTTTTCTTATTTCTGTCCTTTTTCTATTCCTTTTCCCTTCCTTTCCCTTCCCTTCTTTCTCTTTCTTTCCTCTCCTCTCAGACTTTTTCCCTTCAGCCCTTCTTTCCATCCTTTTTCTTTCTTCCCTCTCCCTTCCTTTATTTCCCCCCCTTCCTTTTTTCCTTCCTTCTTTTTTTCTTCCTTTTTTTCCTTTTTCCCTCCCTTCCTTTTTCCTTTCTTTCTTTCCGTTTTTCCTTCCTTTTCTTCTTTCTTTCTTTCTTTCTTTCTTTCTTTTTTTCCTTCCTTCCTTTTCCTTCCTTCCCTTTTTCTTCCTTTTTTCCTTTACTTCCTTCCTTCCTTCCTTCCTTTCTTCCTTCCTTCTTTCCTTTTTTCTTTCCTTCCTTCCTTTCCCCCCTTTCCTTCCACATGTCACCTAGGAGTAGCAAATCTCCTTCGCTCCCTTTTTTTCCCAATGACATCACTTCATCTAGT
Source organism: Anolis sagrei (assembly GCF_037176765.1). Lineage (NCBI taxonomy): Eukaryota > Metazoa > Chordata > Lepidosauria > Squamata > Anolidae > Anolis > Anolis sagrei. The sequence goes on along the minus strand of NC_090034.1, from coordinate 20,127,737 downwards.
CACAGCCAATCCACCTCAATCTTTTTCTTTCCCTCTGCTCTGGGCCCAGTAGGAGTGGCTTTATTAGTCCAAACCTCTCGACTTGATTTAAATGATTTTTTTTTTGTCGTGTCAGAATCTGCAAGTTTTATCTGGTGTGAGAGAATTGGCTGTCTGCAAGGACGTTGCCCAGGGGATGCCTGGATGTTTTTTGATGTTTTACCATCCTTGTGGGAGGCTTCTCTCATGTCCCCACATGAGGAGCTGGAGCTGACAGAGGGAGCTCATCCGCGCTCTCCCCGGATTCGAACCTGCGACCTGTCAGTCTTCAGTCCTGCTGGCACAGGGGTTTAACCCACTGCGCCACTGGGGGCTCCAATTGGATGATGAAGAGTCTGTATGCCAAGTTTGGTTCAGATCCATCAAGCCACGGAGGGGCTCTTGTGGTACAAACAGACAAACACACATACTCTGTATATAGAGATTAGATTTCCCAGATCAAGATGTTGCTGCCTCTCTTTCAAGCATCCCAAAGATTTCAAAATCCAAAACACCTCTAGTCCTAAGCATTTTGGATAAAGGATTCTCGATCTGTAGCAATTCTCACTGTTTTCCTTCCTATGGTAGTTTTTGCTCCTGCTCAGTTTTCTTGCAGACTAAAATTCAATCAGATTATGTAGACACGAGAAAAGGAGAGCTCTCACAATCTAGAGGAGTCGACCCTTGTGTCTATATGGTGCCGTGTTTGTATACTCACCATTGTCTACTTATTTGTGCTTTCTCACACGGTGCCTCCGTCTCTCCAAGATGCAAGCCGAGTTTGCCAGAGCCTGAAGCAGGTCTTTGGGAAGCTCACGCCAGGGTTTGGATGCATTTTAGAGGCCAGGGTTCCCCAAGAGACCCTTTTCTTGAGGGCATTGCCATAATGTGGAGTCTTTTATCAGTTCAAATGCCTTGGGAGCATGGTATGGATTTGATTTACCAGTTCAAGATGTTGCCACGTCTCTTTCTACCTCCAGAAATCTTAGGAGGTTGTCTGTCAAAATGGTTGGTGTGCCTTGGGGAAATCCAAGGAGGTAGTTTTAGAATTTCTTATTATCCCACACACACACACACGCATAGTGTGTGCATGCCAAAGGTATGGATTCAAATGGTTTCAGGTAGCTTACGATATCCCCATCTGTCACGAAAGACAGATTCCCTTCTTTTGATGAGACGGGAGAATCTTACAACTGGAAGGGACCCCCAAGTGCCATCTGGACTGACCCCTCATCTGAAGGTTGCCCATTAGGCCTCTGGTTCAAAGACTTCTGAAGAAAGAGAGTCTGCCACCCTCCAAGGCAATCTCTTCTGCTGTCAAACAACTCTTACAGAAAGGAGGGAAAGAGTTCTTTCCAATTTCTTTTCTTGCACTTGACAATCACTAGGGAAACAAGCCCAAAGGAGCTTGGAATAAAAAGGGTTTTATCTGTTTTGAGAAGCAGAATGAGGAGGGGGACAATCTAACTAACCTCTTTGCGAAGGGAATGCTAGACTCATTGGGATTTATAGTTTGGCATTCTTGGACAGAGAAGGCTCAAGACCTTGTAACTCTCATGACTCCAGAGCATTGAGCCGTACTACTTAAAGTGGCATCAAACTGCATTAATTCTATAATGTAAGCACACTCTTGGACCCTTTTAGTCAGGGTGTGGGATTACAGACTGTGTTGGACGGGGTTGCATTCCCCTTGAAGACACAAGTCTGCAGTCTGGGGTGATCCTGGACTGATTGCTGACCCTAGAATCCCAGGTGTCAGCGGTGGCCAGGAGCATCTTTGCACAGTGAAAACTTGTGCATCAGATGCGCCCATACCTTGACATGCCAGATCTGACACCTTAGTCTCATCCTGCTTAGACTACCTCAACGCTCTCTACATGAGGCTGCCCTTGAAGATAATTCGGAGGCGTCAAGTGGTTCAGAGATCGGCAGCCAGATTACTAACTGGAGCTCCATGGAGGGAGAGATCCCTCCCATATTGCAGCAGCTCCATTGGCTGATTATTTGCTTCCGGGGTAAATACAAAGTGCTGGTTATTACCTTTAAAGCCCTAAATGTCTCAGGTCCAGGCTATTTGACATACCGCATCTCCCACTACAGACCAACTTGGACACTGCGGTCATCAGAGGAGGCCCTGCTTTTGGTCCCATGTGCAGCCGGTGGGAACGAGAGAAAGGGCCTTCTCCGTGGCCGCCCCCCACCTATGGAACTCCCTTACTAAGGAACTGAAGATGCCCTTCTCCCTCCCTGCCTTTAAGAAATAACTGAAGACATACTTTTGCTCATTGGCTTAAGAGGAGGAGAAGGAATAGATGGTAATACTGTCATTATATCTCTGATTAATATCGGCCATTCGTATCCGTGCCCTGTTTCCTCCGCTAGCTCAGTAGACATCTTGAGCAATGACCAATCTTTGCCCGCAAGAAATCCTGCTGGCTCTGGGAAACTTGACGCTTCTGTTTGATGCTTTGTTTTGTTTAATGTTTGATATAATAGGTTGCATTTCTTAATTTAATAATGTCAGTTTTCATTATTATGTTCTTATTGCTTTGTTATGTTCAGGCATTGAATGTATGCCTTTTTTTGATTGGAATCCACCCTGAGTCCCTTCGGGAAGATAGGGCAAAATACAAATAAAGTCTATATTTTAGTTATTATTTATTTTATGGCTCAATGCTATGCCATCCTGGGAGTTGTAGTTTAGAGAGACAGCAGCACTCTTTGGTAGAGAAGGCTCAAGGCATTGTAAAACTACAACTCCCAGGATTATATAGCATTGAGCTACAGCAGTTACAGCAATGTCAAATGGCATCCATGCTATCCTGAATAAATCCCATCGGATTTTCAGATTTTTCGGATTTTCCACATCAGAGTTGATCAAGATTTCCCAAATCTTTCCAAATAGTCTTTCCCTTCCAAATGCATTGCTGTTTCTCATGCAAAATGCCATATTATTTCTTGGAGCCATGCAGTGTTTTTCTTTTTTTCCCTACCGCACTTTTTGACAAAAGCATTCCTGACAGGAGAGGGACTATTCAACCCAGCCCCAGCCGAGCTGCGGCTAAAGGACAATTCTGGATCAGTGGGTGGTGAAAGGGGTTCATTTAGAAAATATAACACTGCAAAAACATGCTTTGCGGTTAAAGACATGGTTTGTTATAATCAATATGTGCGGGAGTTAAAAGACAGCGCATGGGAAAAAGGCAAGTGGTCACTAGGGGTGCATCTGCACTGTACAATCAATGCAGTTTGACACCACTTCGACTGCTATGGCTCAAAGCTAGAAAGTTGTAGTTTCACAAGGTCCTTTACCTCCTCTGCCAAAGAGGGATGGTGCCTCACCAAACTACAGCTCCCAGGATAATAAGGAGCTGCGGTGGCACAATGGGTTAAACTAGCCATCCTCAAACTGCGGCCTTCCAGCTGTTTGGGCCTCCAACTCCAAGAAGCCCTATCAAGCTTGTTCAACTGTCAGGAATTCTGAGAGTTGAAGGCGCAAACAGCTGGAGGACCGCAGTTTGAGGATGCCTGGGTTAAACCCTTGTGCCGGCTGAACTGCTGACCTGAAGGTCAGTGGTTTGAATTTGTGAGATGGGGTGAACTCCTGTCTGTCAGTTCCAGCTTCCCTTGCGGGGACATGAGAGAAGCCTCCCACAGGATGGTAACACATCTGGGCATCCCCTGGGCAACGGCCAGTTCTCTCACACCAGAGGCAACTTGCATTTATCTTGCTTCTGACACAATAAAAAAAAGTTCTCAGGATTCCATAGCATAGAACGCACAAATTAGGAGCGGTTGCAGCAGTTTGCTTTTGCTTGGCACCGACTGTGAAGGAAAAGACTTTGTCTTCTTCCAGTGAGTTAATGAAATGCAAATTACTTTTGGGCACAGTTTGCAATTGTTTTGCAGTCAGCTGCAGACAAAAGAGAGGAACTGTGAGGAGGAGACAGAAATAGGGACATTCTAAAAGCAGCTGAAACAGTGGAATGGCAAAGTATGGTATTAGTCAGGACTGTTGGAAAGAAGGCAATGATTAGGTCTGAGATATTCACTAGCCCTCTGTAAGGCAGAAGATTCTTTGGGACCGGTGGAGATTATATGCTCAAACCAATCCCCAGCCAGCAACTGCCCTCTGTGTCCTTTTGTTTGGCTGTTTTGGATGTGCAGTCTTTGGAAGAGGAACACCAAAATACAAATGGGTCATCATTGTGATCCGTATCCTCCTGGCTTGCTCCTTTGGGCCCTGGCTTGTGGCAACTTTAGAAGAGAACACTGAAATAATTTTTGAAGAGGGCCCTGGAATACAAATGGATTATCATTGCGATCCATGTCCTTCTGTTTTGCTGCCCCAAGTGTCAGGTGTGCCACCTTTGTAAGAGGAACAGTGCAATATGAAAGGATCAACATTGCTCTCCATATCCTTGTGGGTTTTCCACTTTGTACCCGATCTATGCCAAGGTATTGTACTAATAGAACTGGGTTGCTTTGATATAAGGCCTGCGATGCCGCTGTGTCTTTGAAGGGCGGCAGCCAGGCCTGTTCCGTTCTCCGCTGGTGTTTGTCCTGCCACCTTTTTGAATGGAAGCGCTCTTCCTTTTGGATTTGTTGTCTTTCCAAAGGCCATCCCTTTCATTGCTTTGGGATGGACGGCAAAGACGCTGCTCCAAATAAGCCGGTGTCACGAGATCTTTTTCCAATAACGGAGGCGGCCAAATGGATTCGTCATGGCAAGGCTTTTTTCGGTGCCGGAGAAGAAAGGTTGCTTTTGTCACCGGGAGCCATAGGCGGTTGGAGCAGGAACTGCACATGATTTGCCTCAGGACAACATGGAAGGGAAGGGGAGGGAAATGTTCACATACACAAACATACAGCATCCTTGGCTTTCTCTCATGCGCCTTTCCTTCCCTGTCGTCTGCCTCCGACTTTCAAAATTTCTGCCCACATTTGAAAACTTTCTCCTTCGAACAGGAAGCATAGACATGCTTCCCTCTCTATTGTGGCTGGAAGAATCAAGCTGCACTCTTGTAAGTGTGGCTAGACTGCAGCTCCCATCATCCCCTTCTAGACCGCAGCTCCCATCATCCATCTAATATGTTGCCAGAGTGTGACTTCCTGCAATCTTAGTTGTTATGGGCAATGGGAAGGAATGCTAGGGGTTCAAACAGTCCAAGTGTAGTTTCCAGCAGGGCTTGTTGGCATGGGCAATGCCAACGAATGCTGGGAGTTCAAATCCAGCTTAGATAACCATCCCTGCATTCCCAGCTGCAATGGACAATAGTGAGAAGTGCTGGGAGTTGGAGTCCATGTGAGCAGCTGCCAAAGTACATCTCCTAGCAGCCCTGATGAGCCCAGGCTATGGCAAAGAATCCTGAGAGTTGAAGTCTAGCTTGGACGGGTGATAGATTGCATCTCCCAACATCCTAAGACAACACAAACTGGGAAAATGGGGGAAAGGTGCGGTGGATTCCAGTGACCAAAGGAAATTGTGAGGCTAAAGATTGTGAGGATAAGAGATGTTTGACAATGGAGCTCACCAACTCAAGTATGGTCAGTAAATCCATGTTTCATTGCGGATTTGAAAGGAGCTCCTATAGCCTTCAAAATAGCTTCAGCACATCGGAGAGCGCCTCCAACACTTCCCAAGACTTGATGAAAACACACTGCCCCACTGAAATGAATGGCATCACCCACTATTGAGCCATCATCGGTGAGACCAGTGTATCCCAGATTCTAATTGTCTAGGGCATTTTAGGGTTACTCAGAGTCAGAAGGAAAAAAAACATCTTGAAGGAATGGAACATTGACGGGATCCTTCTCTGGAATGATTTCCAGTTGCAGGGAGTTCCACAGTTTAACAGTGAAGAAACCAATTGCAGATTTAGGGAGCCCAGCACAGTAAATCTGTTTTCAAAATGGCTTTTTACCCATTTTAATTGAGGAGTGTTTGGAAAATCCACCCCTCCCAATTCCAGAATTGGGCCTATTATAATTGGAGAGGTTGCCCCGTTGTGTCTTTTTATTGCTGAGCAAGTCTACATGCGAAGAAAGTAATGACACACATCACTTGACTCTCTTTACTGTTCATGTCGATGTTTATTAAATGTGGTTTCTGGGTAGCTTGTTTTTATTTTGACTCGTGTGCACGGGGATTCATTAATATACTGATTAAGGCATTCTTGAACTCCTTCCCGATGGTTTCACGCGCGACAGCAGATGTTGGGTTTTTGAGAGGAGACCCATAAACAATGTTGGCATTGGGATGAAAGAAATGCGCTACTTACTAATACCAGCACCAATTAATTGCAAAACTGGAACCTGGAGCATCTGGGTCGCTGGTTGTTTCTTTCTTCCATTAAGGCCGAGCAAAGAACTGAAACTGCATGTTGGAGAAAGGGTCCATAGGCTTTTGTGAACTGTGTGTTCATTGCCTTTCTGTGAGTAGCAACCAATGGCAGTTCTCATGCCTATGATGTTGAGTCCACTTCGGGTTTTAATCCAACTTTTAAAGGAGATATCTGGATCGCTACTCTAAAGTTTATTTATTTATTTACAGCTTTTATATTCTTCCCTTCTCACCCCGCAGGGGACTCAGGACGGATTACAGTGTACACATATATGGCAAACATTCAATGCCAATTTTGACATACAAACATATACAGACATAGGCTATTTAACTTTTTTTTCTGGCTGCCAGAGGAGCTGTTGCTTTCATTGTCCATCTGCGACGCTGATGAAGCACTTCCGCATTCCCCACATGCTTCCCTGCTGGAATGCTTTGCTGGAGTCTTCTTTATAGCCTCATAAATCAGTTAATTTAGCCTCCCCACACTTTAAGGTGGTACCTAATTTTCCTACTTGACAGATGCAACTGTCTTTCGGGTTGCAAAGGTCGACAACAGGCTACACACAATTGGTTGGAAACCCACTCCAACCCGGGCTGGCTTCGAACTCATGACCTTTTGGTCAGAGTGATCTTAAGGCAGCTGACACTCAGCCAGCTGCGCCACAATCCCGGTTTGGAGTCTTATCTGGCATGGATTGGCCACTGTTCTGGATATGTGCCACATTGTGGAGCATAAGATGCATTGGAGGCGCATCCTTGGGATGATGTAGCCAAACCCATTAAAAGCTGCATCAGTAAGAGTACAATATCTAGACCCGTGTTTCTCAACCTTCTCAACCTTTAATACAGTTCCTCGTGTTGTGATGAGCCTCAACCATAACATTATTTTCATTGCTACTTCACAACTGTAATTTTGCTACTGTCATGAATCATAATGTAAATATCTGACATGCAGAATATATTTTCATTCACTGGACTAAATTTGGCACAAATCCCCGATACACCCAAATTTGAATACTGGAGGGATTTTGTCATTTGGGAGTTATAGTTGCTGGGATTTATACTTCACCTACAATCAAAGAGCATTCTGAACTCCACCAACAATGGAATTGAACCAAACTTGGTACACAGAACTTGCATGACCAACAGAAAATACTGGAAGGATTTGGTGGACATTGACCTTCAGAGAGCACTGTGGACTCAAACAGTGATGGTTCTGGACCAAACTTGGCATGAATACTCAATATGCCCAAATGTGAACACTGGTGCAGTTCGGGAAAAATAGTTCACCTACAATCAAAGAGAATTCTGAAAGCCACTAACAATGGAATTGGGCCAAACTTCCCACACAGGATCCCCATGTCTTGAAGGGACTTGCTAGCGTGAGCTTCCCTCTTGACTTGCACGTTCTCCTTCGCCCTGCACATGTGTACCATACTGCCATGCGCCGAGCATGCCTGCTCTCCCCTCTCCATTTGGAGTCTCAGAAACAGCCCTTCCCTTGGCTGAGAGGCTGGTCAATCACAGCAGAGGAGGGCTTTTGATGGGAGGATTTGCTGTCTGTTTCCAAAAAGGAAGAGAGGGACAGGCAGAGAAGTCTTCAGTCTTCTTTGCCAAATGGGTTCCTAAGACCATCAGAAATATATTTTCTGATGGTCTTTGGTTACCCCTCTGAAATCCCCTTTCAACTCCTCCAGGAGTCCTGACCCACAGGTTGAGAAAGGCTCATCTAGGTTGAGGGAAGTCCTAATCCAACTATAGTCTGCTTTGGGCAAATTATAGAAGGAGATAGACACTATTAAAGAAGTAGGCAGATAGAATTAAGGAAAGAGTTGGACAAGATGGAAGGTGTCCAGAGAAGGTGGTCAGAGGTCTGGAAATCAAACCTATGAGAGAAAAGTTGGAGATAATTGGCTGAATTTATCCTTAAGAAGGCTATGAATTGTATGTTGCTTGTGTCTTCAATTCACCTGTTGACATACGGCAACCTCTTGAATTTCATGGGGTATATTTAGATATCTGTCGAATGGAAGATGCTCCAAAGTTGTTTTCTGTTCTTCTGGAACATTGATTTCCTCTGAATACTTTGGACTTTACCTCCCTAAATCCCCAGCCAATGTTCAGGAATCCTGGGAGCTGAAGTCCAAAACATTTGGAGACCATGGTTCTAGATCATAAGGCCCAAAACAAAAGGTTCTACTCAGCAAGAACGTCTTGATGATAAAAAATGGTTCAACTGGGGAATGAACTCCCTTGGAAGGTGGTAGATTTTCCATCTTCAGAGGTCTTTCAATGGAAGTTGGAGGACCACCTCTCATGGATGTTGGAATATGCAACTTTTGTCATCTTTCCTCTGACTCTGTGATTTCCATGGTATTTTACATCTTGTCAAAGTCAAATGTATATCAAACATTGGGATTTGGGGCATCTCAAGTGGAACCGAGGTTGGCGTGATGTGCCCTTGACCATCCATGCTCACTGCTTCCCATTGGAAACAAAGTTCTTCTGGTCGCCATATTTTAATAGTGAATCCCGTTGTACTTCAGATGGAAACACAGCATAGCTCCAGGACAGAGAGCAAAAAGGAAGGGCCTCGGACCCGGCTTTAATTAAATTTGAAGCCCTCATAAATCCCGCTCATTTTTCATTAGCACTCCGCATCAGGAAACCTGGCTTCTGGTATTTGGGACTTAATAAGGCAATCTCCCTGGCCGGGATCCAATAACTCCCGGCTGGTTAAATCTATTAATGGGTGAGAAATTGCTTAATTTGCTTCTCCTGTTTCTCCTGATGCTAACCAGATTCCCAACCGGAGCCCTGCATTCAGGTTTAAACAGTTGCAGAGCGGGGCATCCAAAGGAGGAGCATCGTCCAGCCGTTTTTGGAGACGTTTGGACACCGACATGGTCATGGATATTGCTTCCCAAGGAACTAGATAAGGAACCGGGATGTCTTTTATTTTTTGGTCCATTAAGCGTGGTATTTATTCTTGGTGAAGCTGTCACTTAAATCCAGGCTGGAGAAGCTTGGCTTTGCCTCCAGGGCCTGCTTGCAAAGAGGAAGCAGTTTAGAAATAATACACCACTTCTATTTTACATAAGAACGGCTTGGGGTTTTGGGCATCTGGTTTTGGTTTAAAGGGAAGGAGAGGGAGAATTGCAAAGGGCAAGCCTTTCAGTGCCCTCCCTCCCCTTCTTTTTCTACCTATCATGTCTTCATTTTAAGAAGAGGGGTTCTTTGGAGCTTCTCTTTGTTGGGCGAAATGCTGATTCCATTCCCAAAGGGTGCATCTACACTGCAGAATGCATGCAGTTTGGTGCTACTTGAACTGCTATGGCTCAATGCTGTGGGATCCTGGGAGTTGCTGTTTGCACTCCTTGCCAGAGAAGGCTCGGGGCCTTATAAAATTACAACTCCCAGGACCCCACCATGTTGAGTCAGGGCAATGGGATCAAACTGAATTCATTCTACAGTATAAATGCATCCAAGGTTAAACACATAAGAATATTCTTTGTTGTTGTTGTTTATTCATTTATAGCAGGACGTACCTTGGATTCTCAAAGTGTGGCCCATAGAAGTCCTCCAAAGTGCCCAGACCAATGTGTCCAGGAATTGTATCATTTTGGTACCATATCAGTGTCACATTAAAAGGTAAAGGTTTTCCCCTGACATTAAGTCTAGTCGTGTCCGACTCTGGGGGTTGGTGCTCATCTACATTTCTAAGACGAAGAACAGACATTGTCTGTAGACACCTCCAAGGTCATGTGGCCGGCATGACTGCGTGGAGCGTTGTTACCTTCCAGGAAAAGTGGTACCTATTGATCTATTCACATTTGCATGTTTTCGAACTGCTAGGTTGGCAGAAGCTGGGGCTGACAGTGGGAGCTTACCCCACTCCCCTCAAAGCCAAAGCCAACCTTAAAAACTCTGGCATAGACACTGAGAACTGGGAAGCCCTGGCCCTTGAGTGCTCCAGCTGGAGGTAAGCTGTGACCAGCAGTGCTGCAGAATTTGAAGAGGCATGAATGGAGGGTGAAAGAGAGAAACGTGCCAAGAGGAAGGCACATCAAGCCAACCCCGACCGAGACCGCCTTCCACCTGGAAACCAACGCCCTCATTGCGGGAGAAGATGCAGATCAAGAATAGGGCTCCACAGTCACCTACAGAGCCACCAGAACACTGATCCTGGAAGACTATCCTACTAGGCCAACGAGGGATCGCCTAAGTAAGTACGTACCCCACTCCCCATATTCAAACCACTGACCTTTTAGTCAGCAAGTTCAGCAGCTCAGTGGTTTAACTCGCTGTGCCACTGGGTAGTGTCACATTGCTACTACTAATATTAATCAATAATAATAATAATAATAATAATAATAATAATAATAATACACAGTATGGATCATTGATGCCCCCCTGGTGGTGCAGCTGGTTAAACTGCTGAGCTGCTGAACTTGCTGACTGAAAGGTTAGCAGTTTGTGGGAAGCAAGGCGAGCTCCTTCTGTTAGGCCCAGCTTCTGCCAACCTAGCAGTTCAAAAACATGCAAATGTGAGTAAATCAATAGGCACCACTTCTGCAGGAAGGTAACGGTGCTCCATGCAGTCACGCTGGCCACATGACCTTGAGGTGTCTACGGACAATGCTGGCTCTTCGGCTTAGAAATGGAGATGAGCACCCCCCCCCCCCCCAAAGTCAGACACAACTAGACTTAATGTCAGGGGAAAACTTTACCTTTACTATGGAGCTACAGCGGAATTGACAAGAAGCAACTGGAAAAGCTTACATGATACGAGGATTTAACGATCGAACTGCAAAGACTCTGGTATAAGCCAGTAAAGGTGGTCCCAGTGGTGGTCGGCACACTGAGTGCAGTGCCTAAAGACCTTGGCCTGCACTTAATAACAGTTGGTGCTGACAAACTCACCATCTGTCAGCTGCATAAGGCCACTCTACTTGGATCTGCACATATTATTCGCCAATACATCACACAGTCCTAGATATTTGGGAAGTGTCCGACGTGTGATCAAATACAAAAGCTAGCATAGTGATCTTGTTTGCTGTGTACTAATCTTATTGTGTATATAATAATAATAATAATAATAATAATAATAATAATAATACAATACAAAATACAGCATATAGATCTTGTTTGCTGTGACATACTGTGCTTTTGTGTCAATAATAATAATAATAGTAATAATATTAACTTTTTATATCTATTCTCTCCATGCTTTTTCTGTCTCCGGTATCAAGTTTTCTGTTCAAGACATACAATCCAAGGTGCATCTACACTGTACAATGAAGGCGGTTTGATATCGCTTTCACTGCCACAGCTCAACATTATGGGATCCTGGGAGTTGTAGTTTGGCAAGGCACCAGTCCTCTTTGGCAAAGAAGGTGCAAGATCCTGTAAAACCATAACTCCCAGGAATCCATATCATTGTGCCATTGCAGTTAAATGGGGTGTCAAACAGAATTAAATCTACAGCGCCCAAGATTTCACATGAGCAGTTTTCGCTTCCCTTTGGGCGATGGATGTAGCGAACTACACTGTAGAATGAATGCAGTTTTAATACCGCATGAACTGCCATGGCTCAATACTATGGAATCCTGGTAGCCGTGGATTGGTGTGGCACCAACCCTTTTGGACAGAGAAGGCAAAATAACTTGGAAAACTACAACTCCCAGGATCTCATGGCAGTTCAGGTGGTGTCAATCTGCATTCATTCCATAGTGTGGAGGCACCCTTAGGGCTGCATGGGTTTGAACATATTGAAAAGATCCAGATGAAAATGCTATGTCTCCAGCCAAACCTCCTGAGGATACTCCTTACTGGGATGAGACATGTCATGGGAAATCCAGTCCTTTGCAAAGGACATGCAACGGGTTCTTTCAGCCCAGAAAATAGCCCCAAGTTTGGACATCTGGAGACATTCTCCAATCCCTGCCGGGTTTGATGAAGCCGTGGTTTGAATTATTCCAAACGAAAGGGAGAGGGGTTGCGATGGGAGCGGCCTGCATTTATTAGAAACATCTGCAGTAAACCGGGATTCCTCTTATCAAAGTTTGCCCTAAGTGCTTTTGAGTGAAGCGGTGGCATGTTTTGGTTTCAGAGAGGCTCCGAGTTGAGCCTCCTTTGCTTTCTTCACCATTCGCTTCTTCTTTGCTGCGGCAATAGGCTTAATTTCCCCCAAATTTTGGCACATCTCTCCCAAACAAGACTCCCTCAGAGTTGCTCGTCTCCTGCCTTGGATTTCCTCCAAGTAGAGCCAGCGTTGGTTGAACATTGGACCATGACCCTGGGTTCATCTGCATGGTAGAAATAATGCAGTTTGACACCACTTTCACTGCAATGCCTCATGTCTATGGAATCCTCGCAGTTGTAGTTTGGGGAGGAAGCAGCACCCTTTGGCAGAAAAGACTAAAAGACCTTGTAAAACTGCAACTCCCATAGCATTGATCCATTGCAATCAAAGTGGTATCAAACTGAATCTATTCTGTACTGTAGATCCATGATGATGATGATGTAATTCCACTATATTGAAAAGCATTTCTCAACCTGGGAGTCAGGACCCCTGGGGGTCGTGAGAGGGTTTCAGAGAGGTCACCATAGACCATCAGAAAATGTATATTTGGCAGAGAAGGCTTAAGATCTCTCCACCTGTCATTATTATTATTATTATTATTATTATTATTATTATTATGGTACCTGCACAGTAGAATTATTATATTGTGATTTTTATTGCTATTATTGTTATTATTTTAAGGTTGTTGCACAGTAGGATCAATACTATTACTATTATTACTCCTATTATTATTTAAGATGTGTCTGCACTGCAGAATTAAAATATTATTGTGTCCACTGAAGAATTAATATATTGTTATTTAAGGTGTGTCTCCACATTATTATTATTATTATTATTATTATTATTATTATTATTATTAAAGGTGTTCCTGTACTGTAGAATAAATAAATAAATAAATAATAGTTATTGTTGTTATTTGCGATAGCATGCCCGAGCTTTTTGGAAAACTATATTGTCTGGCTTTGCTCGGGGGCTATCTGATACCTTCTGTTAAGATTAAGACCCTTAGCAAACAGAGGCACTTTAGGCAAAGTGAAAAGATAATCAAAATGAGTTTACTGCAAACAAGATAAATAAAGGGTTAACTCCACCCGGGACTATCATAAGGTAACTTAAAACACTACATTACAAAAGGAGATGTTTCTGGTTGCAGTCATCTTGTTGGGGTCTTTCAAAGTTTCTCTTGCCTCTGGTGCAAAGCGATGGATTATAAGTTGTTGCTTACAAACTGTCTTAATCTTCTCTCCTGTGAAGCTTAGACTGGCCAAAAGCTTCTGTTGTCCTTTGGACTACTGGTACAATAAAACTGCTAAATGCAGTTGCTAAGAATGCCTGTTTTTGGATTGTTTGGCCTTGTATTACCAGACAATGCCCCAAGCCTCTAGTGACTGTAGAAAACGGAGGAGTCCAGCAAGAGAACTCTATACAGGGAAATGGAATAGACAAACTAAGACTGGCCTCTGGGGAGATTTTAAGCTCCACCCAAAAACTAATACAAAGGAAGTTATCTACAGTATTGGGAAAACCTATAAACAGGGGGAACTCAAGCAGAAGGCAATGCCAAGACTTCACATTATGACCATATGATGATGATAATGATTATGATGTTTTTATCCCGATTGAGATGCAAAGCGGCTCAATGAAAAGACCTTTAGTTTTGCCGCAAAACAAAGTTTGAAATGAGACCAATGTTGCAAAACCCAAAGGTCTCCACACGTCTTTCTGTTAATTACCTCTTAGCCTCTCCAAGCCTCCTACCCAAGGGATCCATTTGCTGGCTTTTTACACTTTCTTTCTTTCTTTCTTTCTTTCTTTCTTTCTTTCTTTCTTTTTTCCTCTTGCTTTCCCTACAAGTGGGACGGTAGCAGAGGCGATATTTTTTAATAAGATGCCCTTTGGCGCAAGGAGGAGGAGGTGCAGAAAGCCACTTGTCCGGCTGCCAGGCTCCAGGAAGAATGGCCATTTTGTTCTTGGCTTTACCTGCAAACTTTGGGGAGGGAGAAGGCCCTGGCGCGACACGCTGATGGGTTGAAATTGGACCCCGAAAAATGTAACTGGACTGGTGCAGCATGACATGAGATTTCTAGGAGAAATATACAGTTGGGGTGACGTCTTGCCCTCCCTTCCAGCTGGACCCTCGTTCAAGCTTTACTGTGCAAACACTTAAATCAAGACCAGATTATCCCATTTGGAGATGTGCCTCCCCTTGGGCTGCTTGTGTTTGGCTCCTCCTTTGAGATCCTGCCATCTTTTATTGAGTTTGCTGCCATATCTCCCTTCTCTTAAGCCTCAAAGAAGGGCTAATTTGACCCCATCAACATTATCATGTAATGCAGTTTCAACCTGCATTATATGGCAGTGTACATAGGGAGTTTCCTTAGTCCCTGAAATGGAGCCTACAGTTCCCCATCCTCAATGTTTGACCCCCCATCCAGTGATACAGAACATAACCCACTATTCTTTTCTTTACACAACAGACTCTCAATTAACCAGAACTCAAGTCAAGCAACTGACAAAAGTTTAGTATTGACTGGCTGCCATTAAACTAAAACTGCATATGGTATTCACAAAGCTGTGTTTACAATTTGGCAAAACTGCACTGAGTTTGTCTCAATTTGATTTTAATATTAATATCAAATCAATACAGAGTTGATGGTATTGTGTAGTATGGATTATAGGCCATGTGGAGACAGCAGGTAACAAATAAATTATTATTATTATTATTATTATTATTATTATTATTATTATTTGATAAACAACAGGATTAGTACACAGCAAACAAGATCATTATGTTGGCTGTTGTATTGGATCATACGTCGGACACTTCCCAAGTGTCTAGGACTATATGATGTATTGACGAATAATGCATGCGGATCCAAGTAGGATGGCCTTTTGCTGCTGACAGGTGGCAATTTTGTCAGCGCCAATTGTTTTTAAGTGCTGGCCAAAGTCTTTAGGCACTGCACCCAGTGTGCCAATCACCACTGGGACCACCTTGACTTTCTTCTTCCTTTCTTCTTCCTTTTCCTCCTCTTCCTCTTCCTCTTCTTCTTATGTCACTCTCAAGCAATCAAAAATATTTATGCAGCCAACCCTCATGAGTGCCTTTGGTTAACTGAGAGGAGTAATAACAACAACAACAACAACAATACTTTATTTATATTATATCTTCCCGAAGGGACTCGAGATGGATTCCAAATGTAAAAGGCAAACATTCAATGCCCAAATACAACAACAGTACATCCATACTAACAAAATTTAAACAACACAACATATAAACACAAATTATGACTTAACAACTAAAATTAAATTAAGAAACACAACCTGTTATAGCAATGTAGTGTATATTGAAACAAAATGTAATGTATATTTTGTCACGACTTTTGGCTAGCACAATAAACATAGAGATTGCTATTAAAATATTTCTATCCTTTCCTCCAAAACCGATTTCAAATCTTGGCAAAACTAAGCTATTGTGAATCCATCAGGATATGGATTAAGGTGTCCTTCCAAGGCAGTAAAAGCAAAAGGGGAAGCTGCTTCCGGAGCTGCACCTTGGAGTTCTTCTTTGAGGGACCTCGTCTCTAATTTACCTGCCATGGCTCAATGCTAGGCCATCCTGAGATTTGTAGTTTGGTGAGGCATCAGTATCCTTTGGCAGGGAAGGCTCAGGAGCTTGTAAAACTACATCCCCCGTGACTCCAAAGTATTGAACTCATGTGATTGAAGTGGATTTGTTCTACAGTGTAGATGAATCCCAACTTTCCATTGCTGAAAGTTTTGGTGTCCTAACACTTTTGTTTTTAAAGAATCAGACCTTTGAGTCCTCATGGACAACAAGCTAAACGTGAGCCAACAATGTGATGCGGCGGCTAAAAAGATTAATAGGATTTCGGCCTACATAAATTGGAGTCTAGTATCTAGATCCAGGGAAATCATTCTATTCCTCTATTCTGCCTTGTTCAGACCACACCTGGAATCACACTGTGTCCAGTTCTGGGCACCGTAATTGAAGGGAGATGTTGACAAGCTGGAATGTGTCCAGAGAAAGGTGACTAAAATGATCAAGGGTCTGGAGAACAAGTCCTGTGAGGAGCAGCTTAAAGAGCTGGGCATGTTTAACCTGCAGAAGAGAAGGCTGAGAGGAGACATGATGAGGGCCATGGATAAATATGAGGGGAAGTCATAAGGAGGAGGGTGCAAACTTGTTTTCTGCTGCCTTGGAGACTAGGAATTAGAACAATGACTTTAAACTACAGAAAAGAGGATCCCACTTGACCATGAGGAAGAACTTCCTAACTGTGAGACCTGTTTAGCAGTGGAACTCACTGCCCTGGAGTGTGGTGGAGGCTCCTTCTTTGGAGGCTTTCAAACAGAGGCTGGATAGCCATCTGTCAGGGGTGCTTTGAATGCAATTTTCCTGCTTCTTGGCAGGAAGGGGTTGGATTGGATGGTCCACGTGGTCTCTTCCAACTCTGATTCTATGAAGGGGATTCTAAACATGCAACAATTTCAGTGTGCACCTTTTGGAGCCAAATGACAACGAGGGCACTTTTTTGCCGCTGTGCTTTGTACATTCGACAGCAAATCCTTTTTCTTAGTTTCAGGGTTTTGAAAATTGGGATGCGCATTAGATTTGATGGCTCATTAGTCTCAATACAGCATGTCTTGGAACCAGGGACACCCCCCCCCCCCTCCAAAATCCTATTTTAAACCTGTTGCAACCGGCACTGGAGTGCCACTGGCACCAGTGTTGACCACAAGCGGCCATGAAAATAAACATTCCGGGTCTGACATGACGAGCGGATCGCAGAGGGGAATATTAAATGCAAGGCAAACACTGTTGCGCCCTACTTTTATGGGATTTTCTGAATGCTCCCCGGTCTTGCTTGCCTGCCTCAATGGGCCCACTGTTTGGGAGGCCTGGTGCCAGCGGTGCGGAGAGCGCTGTCCGAAAGGCAGCCCTTGCGTCGCCTCTTGGGTCAACAGGGAGCCCGGCGGTTTGGCTGCGGAGCCTTGGAGCCGAGAGGAGAACCGGGCGTTTGTCCTGGGCTTCCTAAGGGCACCCTTAAGAGCCATGGGAGGAAACGGGGGCGCCTGCACTGCGGAACGGATGCCGTTTGGTCCTGTTGCATCAACTGCTCAAAGGCACCGTTTTGAACCCAAACAGGCAACAGTCAACTGTTCCTTGATCCTGAAAGAAAAAGATTTTAAACTTTTTTTAAATTTAGTAAAATATGAAGGAACAGAAAGGGAAAAAAGGGAACCTGTAGGTGCCAACAGAAGCTGGAACTACGAATGACACAGTTACATATACTTCTATAGGCAAAGCAACACTAAAACGTCCTTTTCAGGCATTTCTAGGTGCCACCGGTGGTGCAGTGGGTTAAACCGCTGAGCTACTGAACTTGCTGATCGAAAGGTTGCAGGTTCGAATCTGGGGAGTGGCATAGCTCCCACAATTAGCCCTAGCTTCTGCCAGCCTAGCAGTTCGAAAACATGCAAATGTGAGTAGATCAATAGGTACCTATCTGGCTGGAAGGCAACCGCACGTCTTGCAGTCATGCTGGCCACATGACCTTGGAGATGTCTGTGGACAATGGCGGCTCTTCAGCTTGGAAATGGAGATGAGCACCAACCCCCAGAGTAAGACACAACTGGACTTAATGTCAGGGGAAAACTTTTACCTTTAGGTGAATTCCTAACATTAAAAGTGCAAAAGGTGAGATTATATCATGCACATACTTGACATTTTACACTTTCTTTTTGCCTTTTCTTCAGTTAATTCATTGACACTTTCTCTTTAGCAGAGAGGAAACAAGAGACAACCCCTGGCTTCAGGAGAATTCAAGTTCCCAATGGGGAGGATTGATGCTATAACTCCCATAGCATTGTGACATTGCAATTAAAGTGGTATCAGACTGCATCCGTTCTATAAGGTAAAGATAAAGATTTCCACTGGCATTAAGTCTAGTCGTGTCCGACTCTGGGGGTTGGTGTTCATCTCCATTTTTAAGCCAAAGAGCTGGCGTTGTCCGTAGACACCTCCAAGGTCATGTGGCCAGCATGGCTGCATGGAGTGCCATTACCTTACAGCCGAAGTGGTACCTTTTGATCTGCTCACATTTGCATGTTTTCAAACTGCTAGGTTGGCAGAAGCTGGGGCTAACAGTAGGAGCTCACCCCGCTCCTCAGATGCAAACCGCTGCCCTTTTGGCCAGCAAGTTCAGCAGCTCAGTGGTTTAACACACTGTGCCAAGAGGCCCTCTAGTTGTAGTTGCATAATATCGTAGGTTCATAACAACAACAACAATAATAAGGCACCAGCACTCAAAGACCTTGTCAAACTACAACTCCCACAATTCTTTAATATAGTTTATATAATTGTTTATATAATATATCTGTTTATATAATAAAGGCGAAAATATATTTGTATGTTTATGGGTGAGTATCTATGTATCTACATTTGTGGGTGACTTCCAAGATGGCACTGTGATGGGTCTGAACCAAACTTGGCACACAGGCCCAACATGACCAACAGAACATACTGGAGGGGGATGGACCTTAGATGTTGGGAGTTATAGTTCACCCACATTCAGAAAGCACTATCCACTCAACTGACAATGAATCTTGACCAGTCTTGACACACAAACCCAACATGACCAATGTTGCATGCTTCTGAGGCTTGGAGGGATGGACTTTAGAGTTTGGGAGTTATAGTTCACCCACATCCAGAGAGCACTGTGCTCTCAACCAACGATGGAGCTTGACTGATCTTGGCACACAAACTCAACATCACCAACGTTTAATGTTGCTGTGGCTTGGAGGGATGGACGTTAGAGTTTGGGAGTTGTAGTCCACCCACATCCAGAAAGCACTGTGCACTCAAACAGCAATGGATCTTGACTAATCTTGGCACACAAACTCAACATCACCAACTTTTAATGTTGCTGTGATTTGGAGGGATGGACCTTAGAGTTTGGGAGTTGTAGTCCACCCACATCCAGAGAGCACTGTTCACTCAACCAATGATGGATCTTGACCAGTCTTGGCACACAGGTACGGCCTGTCCAACTTTCAATGCTTCTGGGATTTGGAGAGATGGACCTTAGAGGTTGGGAGTTCACCCACGTCCAGAGAGCACTGTGCATCTAATCAATGATAGATCTTGACCAATTTTGGCACACCATTCCAACATAACCAATTTTAAATGTTGATGGATAAATGGCTTTGCAAAATCCCTTACCCGGGCATCGGCAGGTACTTAAGCTCATATTTCTATAAATGTAAAGAGACCCTTGAAAGTTATCTTTGCTTTATTTTATTCTCTCTCCCACCTACCCCTATCTTGCAACCCCCCTCCCACCCAAAATCCAGCTTCTTTCATTTGGGAAGTTGGTTTTCAAGCCAAGCAGGATCCCAGTTCAGGGAATTGGCGGTAGCACCAGGTAGCGCCTTCGGTAACGGCACAATTTGCTCTTTGTGAATGCCGCGTTATGAAAGCTCCTACTGTTCCCCGCATCACTTTATGGCACTCTGAGGCAAACATGATCCAGAGCCCCAAATGCCTTCATCTAAACACAGCCACGAGCCGTTAGACTTCCCTTTAAGTAAACCAACATCCCTGATTCTTTTTTTAAAGGTTGTTCTTTGGACAGCGCCTTCGTGCGTCACATTTATGGTTCAGGTTGGGAAAGGGGTTTCGATGGCTGGTGCCTCCCTTAATTTTCCCCTACAGACTGGTAGCAATTGAATTAAAGCAGAATGGAAGCATCGTTGTTAGGTAGGACCCGGCGCAATGCATATCACAATTGGAGGGGAGCGTTCCTATGGAAAATATAGATCCATGAAAAGTGTCCCATGGGGTGTCCTTTCCCAACTCTTGACCCAAGAGCTATTAGGGTTTAAAAAGGTTGGGTTGGATGGTTAATTTGGCGGCAGAGAGGTCTTGTGTACTATCATGAGTACAAATAAACACAACAACAGTAATCCAAATACTCTGGCACAAGCCAGTCAAGGTGGTCCCAGTGGTGATCAGCAGACTGGGTGCAGTGCCTAAATACCTTGGCCTGCACTTAAAAACAATTGGCACTGACAAAATTACCACCTCTCAGCTATTTGGATGTGCACACTTTATTCACCAATACATCACACAGTCCTAAACACTTGGGAAGTGTTTGATGTGTGATCTAATACAAAAACCAACATAATTATCTTGTTTGCTGTGTAGTAATATTGTTATGTATCTAATAATAATAATCATCATCATCATCTATAAATGTAATGTTCATTTGTGGGATTAACATAACTCAAAAACCACTGGATGAATTGCCGCCAAATTTGGCCACACAACACCTATTACCCCAGGGAGTGACCATCACTCAAAAAAATAATAAATGATTTTGTCATTTGGGAGTTGTAGTTGCTGGGATTTATAGTGTACTTAAAATCAAAGAGCATTCTAAACTCCACCAATGATGGAATTGAACTAAAAGTGACACACAGGACTCCCATTACCAACAGAAAACACTAGAAGGGTGTGGTGGGCATTGACTTTGAGTTTGGGAGTTGTAGTTCATCTACATCCAGAGAGCCCCGTGGACTCAAACAATGACCAAACTTGGCATGAATATTCCGTATGCCCAAATATGCACACAGATGGAGTTTGGAGGAAATAGACCTTGACATTTGGGAGTTGTCGTTACTGGGATTTATAGTTCACCTACAATCAAAGAGCCCCTGGTGGCGCAGTGGGTTAAAGCACTGAGCTGCTAAGGTTGTAATGATATAGAAATGGACAAAAGAGGTGCAAAGTTGCTGTTTTTAAAAGAGGGCAAAGGTTGTTTACAAATGTGTTCGCAAATATTGATACAGATCCCAGAATCTGCTGAAACTTTGGTATTTTCATCGACACTGCCATATAATCCAGTTTTGGAATGCCGATCAACGGCATTGAACCAGATTATATAGCAGTGTAGGCTCATATACATCCAGTTCAAACTGCATTATATGAGTCTACATTGACCAGTACAATCCAATTCAAACTGCATTATATGGCAATGTAGATTGGGCCTTCGTTGGAAGTTGATTGTTGAATTTATGAGTTATTTATTTACAGTATTTATATTCTGCCCTTCTCACGTCAAATGGGTCCTTGAATAGGACTCAGAGCAGATCACAGAACACATATACGGCAAACAATGCCATTATAAACCGACAAGACAGACAACTGTACATAGATAGAGGTATATATAGGCTTTCCCATCTTCGAGGCTGTGCCCAGTTCTGGCCACGGGGGTGCTTTTGCTCCACTTTCCCTGCCAAAGAGCTTTGTTCATAAACTTCCATAAAATCGCTGGCATTTTTCTGGCATTTCCTTATGGGTGCCTTAAATACCTCCCCGCTTAAGCAGTACCTATTTATCTACTTACATTGCTGTTTCTGAAACTTCTAGGTAGGCAGAAGCTGGGCTAAAGACCAGGAGCTCAGCCTGAACCGGGCTTTGAATTACCAACCTTTGGTTAGTAAGATTTACTGCCACTCGTGTTTAACCTGCTGGGCTAAAGCCCGGCTCTGGAGGTCTTAGAGAGAGTATTTTTAATCGAATCTGTGAATAATTTAACCTGCATAAGTCAAAATCAAATTCAGAGAGATTGTGTTTATATATATATATCCTTGAGGTTCAGTATAGCCATAAAAAATTTTTCATGAGCCCAGCTTACATAGGTAAAGGTAAAGGTAAAGGTTTTCCTTTAGTCTCTGACTCTGCGGGTTGGTGCTCATCTCCATTTCTAAGCTGAAGAGCTAGCGTTGTCCATAGACATCTCCAAGGTCATGTGGCTGGCATGACTGCACGGAGTGCCGTTACCTTCCCATTGGAGCGGTACCTATTGATCTACTCACATTTGCATGTTTTCAAACTGCTAGGTTGGCAGAAGCTGGGGCTGAAAGCGGGAGCTCACCCCTCCCCAGATTCAAACCTGCAACCTTTCAGTCAACAAGTTCAGCAGCTCCACGCTTTAACCCACTGCCACCGACTTACATATATTGTCTCAACGTATCTGAAATTCAGAACTGATTTATTCTTTTGGACCTTCTGATAAAGGTGCATGTGCTCTAGTCAGAGCTGTTATCAAGATCCAATTGCAACCCTGCTATTTTGTATAAGCTCTATATGATTTTGTCCAGTTGTCCAGTATTTTAGCTACAATATAGGAATATGGGATGAAGGGAGGTCCATGGGAGCGATGCCATGAGTTACTACACCAGGTGGCCCAAACCCTAGATACACCAAACAGAGACACCTGAGTCTATTCGCCCTAAGAACTGAAGAGTAATCCCTACTGACCCAACAAGCAAGCAAAAGTAGTTTGGACTGGATGGCCCCTGGGAGACCCTTCCAACTCATATGATCCACCCATTCATTCATTTATAGGATCTTTTTGCAGAATGGAATCCAGCGCCCTCTCAGAGTTCAGTGGAGTCTCCTTCTCAGGAGACTTAAGCAGAAGCTGGATGTCCATCTGTCAGGAGGGCTTGGATTGTGTCTTTCTGCATGGCAGAAATGAGGTTGGATTGGATGGCCCTTGGGGTCTCCTCGAACTCTAGTGAAATAATAATGCCTCCTCTGGAGTTTTTTGAATAGATGTTGGATGGCCATCTGTTTGGAGGGCTTGGATTGTGTCTTTCTTCATGGCAATATAGGGTTGGACTAGATGGCCCTTGGGGTCTCTTCTAAGTCTGTTATTCAGTAATGGGATGCAAAGGAGGTGATTGAAGGGGGTGGCATAAGGAAGCCAAAGTCCCCTGGATTGTGGAGGCAGACTTCTCCCATCCAGAGCCGCTCCAACTTCTTAAAATATTTTTCAGGGATCCTGAACAAATAAATACCCTGAATGAAGCCATGGTTCATGGCGGTGTAATTTTAGCTCCGTGCTTTCCCCAGGAATGCCCAGAATAAATAGGAGATATTTGCAACCCAGGCTTCTGTTTGTATTCAGAGCAAGACTGTTTCTCCCCCCCCCCCCCCTCCCCAAACGCTGAGCCAAAGGGGTGGTGCAGCGCATACAGAAAATGCGGTCATCCGTGCAATGAAATGAAGATAGATACATGGTTAAAGAAGCCTTTCTCAGCCTAACAGTCGCTGGTGCTTTCTTGTGTCCAGTCTGGGTTTTAGTCCGAACCTTAAAGAACTGTCCGTAGCTTCAGGGTTGATTTTAACAGCAGGTTTCAGGCCTTGGATTTAATTCTGGAGCAGTTTCAACACTCCACTGGCATGTAAAGCACAAGCTGACACTATCTAATGGTGCGTCTACATCATCATAATCAATATTATATATTATGGAATATATATTATTATATTATTATACTAGCTGTCCCCTGCCACATGTTGCTGTGGCGCAGTCTGTATATATGTGTTTTGTGTGTTTATGTATGTGTATATGTTTATAAATGTGTTTTTCGCATGCATTATAATGTATTTTTTATTTTTTTGGCTTTTAAGTCCCTGTGTTTTTCAGTGTTTTTATGAGTGATGGTCACTTATTGAACTGATAGATGGGTTTTTTTAGTTATGTTAACCCCACAAACTAACATCATATTTTTTATTTATATAGATTAATATCACTATCAAAGGGTGCATCTACATCATCATTATCATATTATTATTATTATTATTATTATTATTATTATTTTAGTTTGGACTTAATTTCGGAGCCGTTTTAACACTTCACTGGCATGTAAAGCACAGACTGACAGTATCGAATGGTGCATCTACATCATCATCATCAATATTATATATTATGTATTGGAGCCCCTGGTGGCACAGTGGGTTAAACCCCTGTGCTGGCAGGACTGAAGACCGACAGGTCGCAGGTCCGAATCCGGGGAGAGCGTGGATGAGCTCCCTCTATCAGCTCCAGCTCCTTATGCGGGGACACGAGAGAAGCCTCCCACAAGTATGATAAAACATCAAAAATTATCCAGGCGTCCCCTGGGCAACGTCCTTGCAGAAGGCCAATTCTCTCATACCAGAAGTGACTTGCAGTTTAGTTGCTCCTGACACGACCTCTCTCTCTCTCTCTCTCTTTCTCTCTGTATATATATATATATACATACATAGAAATATATTATTGTTATATTACTATATTTCTATATTATTATTATATTAATATCACCATCTAAGGGTGCATCTACATTATTATGATATTGTTATACAGCTGATACTGTGTTTTTAGCAAGTTTAATGTGCTTGTAATTTGAATTCTATTTTAATATTGGTATCTTCCTACCAAGTAGTTTGAAAGCATGTCATGTGAGTAGATCCAAAGGTACTGCTTCGGCAGGGAGGTAAAAGGGTGCTCCATGCACACATGTCAGCAGTGATCAAAGAAAGTCTATGGTCAACAGGCTCCTCGGCATGAAAAAATGGAACAAGAGCACCTTCCCATGGCCGAAGATGAGCATCACCTCCAGATGCCGGAGGTGGAACGGGGAAGGCCTTTACCTCTGTCCGTGTATTGTATGTCATTGTTGACTGTGTAAAAAGGCATTGAATGTTTGCATTATATATGTAAAACTGTAATCTGCTCTGAGTCCTCCGGGGAGATAAAGCAGTATATAAATAAAATTTATTATTATTATTATTATTATTATTATTATTATTATTATTATGTTGTGGATTGTAAATTGCATTTTTAAATGTGGTGAACTGCTTTGCTTCTCAATCAAAAGTTACTATTAAAATAATAATAATAATAATAATAATAATAATGTGTAACTTTTGTTTTCTATATTTTAATATGTATTTTATGGAAATACATTTCATATGTTTAATATGTTTTAATATATGTATTCTACTGAGAGTTTTTAAATTATTACCGTATGTGTTTTGATTATGTGTTTTAGCAATGTTGTAACCCACTTTGAGCCATGAGTAGAGGCAGGTAAGAAATAAAACTAATAATAATAATAATAATAATAATAATAATAATAATATCTGCTGCTCGAGGCAGGGTCCAACATTTTTAAAACAGATAAAACACAGCACTATTGAAATACCTATAAGAAATTACACACAAGATTGACACCAATAAAATGCTGGTATAAATTCAAAAGTAATAATAATGTAATGATAATTTTATTTAATTATTTATTTATCGTATCAGAAGTGAACCAAGGGTATAGTTGTAATGGATTTTAAAAAATACAAAGTTTTAAAACTTGGCATTATATTAAATGTCCTTTGGTCAGTAGCAGGCCACTTGGAGTGCCTCTGGTGTTGCTATAAGAAGGTCCTCCAATGTGCATGTGGCAGGGCTCAGACTGCATTGTAATAGGTGGTCTGTGGTTTGCTCTTCTCCACACTCGCCTGTCGTGGACACCACTTTGTATCCCCATTTCTTAAGGTAGGCTCTGCATCTCGTGATTGCAGAGTGCAGTCTATTCAGCACATTCCAGTCTTCTGTGTGCCCAGGAGGGAGTCTCTCATTCGGTATCAGCCACTGATTGAGGTTCCGAGTTTTAGCCTGCCACTTTTGGACTCTAGCTTGCTGCGAATATCTCTGTAGATCTTAGAAAACTATTTCTTGATTTAAGGCATTGGTGTGTTGGCTGATATCCAAACAGGGGGTGGCTGTTTGGTCCCTTCATTATTGGCTGCTACTTCCCAGCAGATGTCAGGTGGATAATGATAATATAACAATGCATTTATTACTTGTCTCTCCTTCTAGCCCGAGACACAAGGAGAGGCAGGTAATTGATTGGAAGAGATGATGATGGCAACTATGATTTCAATATCATCACCATCATGATCATCCTCATCATCCAAAGGATCCCCAAAGATCCTGATGCCCACCATTAAGGTTGCAAGTCCAACTGAGACCCACATATAGAATGGCAGAGAAAGATGGCATCATCCCATTTAAAAGTGGAGACTCTGGTATAGAAATAGAATTGTGGCCATTGGTTAAAAAGGAAGCAGCGGGTTTTTTTTTACCCCTTACAAATGCCTGCCTTCTATACAAAATATATATGTATGTGTGTGTGTGTATGTCGCATGCATCTGAAGTTTATTTCGGTCCTTGGGTAAGTGGCGCGGCAGTGTGTCTCTAGTAAATTGCCAGCGTTTTACGGTGGCTCTGGCACCCGAGACCCACAGACGGTGGTGTCGTGGTGCATTGAATATTGAATATTGCCATTGATGGAGCTGGCGGGGAGGGCACCGTTTATAAATAAATTAAAAAAGAGGAAAGCCTCTCTGGAGACGTAATTTATTTTGATGTTTCCTTACCCGGCAACTGTTTTTCCCTCCTCCTCCTCCTCCCTTCTCTGCAAACAAACAAACACAGCATTGCTCTCTGCGTCTGCTTTCACCCGGCCTGGACGCTTCGGATCCTTTTAAAAATAACTTTTATTGGGCTTCTGTTTGCAAACTTTACAGGAGATTTAGGGCTGGAAAAGGAGGTATATTTAGTGTAAAGAACAGGGAGGCAAAAGCTGCATTGGAGGCAAAAGCTGCATTGCGTTTGATTTTTCAATTTTTAGCTGAATCTGTTTTAGATTTTGATGGGTTTGGCTTGAGTCCTGGATTGGGGAGAAGGTATAATCCTGTTACTATCATCAGTCGTCATCATTGCAGATTGCAGCAGCAACAAAAACCTGGAATATTGATTAATAATAATAATAATAATAATAATGTTTAATAACAACAACAACACTTTATTTGTATTCCACCCTATCTCCCCGAGGGAACATAGGGTGGATTCCAGCATAGTCTGACATATACAGACACAATAATAAAATAATAATAATAAAACTTTATTTATACCCCGCTACCATCTCCCCAAGGGACTCGGTGCGGCTTACATGAGGCCGAGCCCACAATACATCAATAATAAAAACAATAACAACAAGTAATACAAAACAATAAAAATAAAAGTCGTAACAGAAAATAAGCCATAAACATTAACAGTAACACAACGACTTTTAAAAACCTATGGCTGGGCCAAATGTAATAATTAAAATTTAAAAATAATGCTGAGCATGAACAGGTGAAATATGACTAGGATAGAGTTTGCAGAGAGTGATGGGTTTCCTTGAAACAAGGAAACAGATACACAAATAAAGGTAAAGGCTTCCCTTTCGTCTCCAGCTCTGGGGGTGGTGCTCATCTACATTTCAAAGCCAAAGAGCCTGCATCGTCCTTAGACACCTCCTAGGTCATGTGGCTGGCATGACTATTGATCTACTCACATTTGCATGTTTTCGAACTGCTAGGTTGGCAGGAGCTGGGGCTAACAGTGGGAGCTCACCCTGTCCATTCAAAGTGCCAACCTTCCAAGTTCAGCAGCTCGACGGTTTAACCCACTGCGTCACCAGAGAGGAATGGTTTGTGCTTTGGAGAGGGGTTCGAATCTCTGCTCAGCCGTAGAGTTGTAGTTTTCCAAGGTCTTTTACTTCTATATCCAAGAATGGCTGTGCAGCTCCAAACTACAACTCCTAAGATTCTATCTAATTGTACCATAGCCATTTAGGTGGAGCCAAACTGCATCAATTCTACACCCTGTCTTGCAGTGGGGGGTGGGACAATGTCAAACGTCAGTCTCCTTCTCTGGATGCTTGTAATCAGAGGCTGGATGGCCATCTGTTGGGAGGGTTCAGATGGTGTCTTCCTTCCTTGAAGAAAGGGGTCAGCCTGGATAGCCTTTGGGGTCCCTTCCCACTCTAGGACTCTATTCATGCTGGCCCAGGAGAGCTGCATTTCCAAGGGTTTGCATCCTCTTCACTGCCTTTGGTCCTTAACTCAAACCGTTCCCATCCAGACGACCCCTTGGTCCTTTGACCCCGGATGTAGAGCTCTCCTGACCTCTTGCCCCCGTTGGGCTTCGTCCTGCGAAAGGAAGGAAAGAAGGAAGGAAGGAAGGATGCTGCGGCCGGGTGTCCCAAGGGAATTCACAACCAGAGAAAGCCCCGCTCTGATTAATCCCAGCTTTGCGAGGCAGGAATTGCATTCGTTACAGTTCTGGCTTTCCCTTTTTTTGCAAAAGGAGGCATATTGCGCATCGAAGAGTGTTCTGGCCCTGTTTGTTTGTGGGTGCATTCCACGTTGTTTTGTTTTGTTTTCCCTTTTGCTCAAAGCTGCAAACAATTTAAAGACGTGTTGCGTCTCCTCCAATTATCATCGGCCTTTCTGGCCATCTCTGTTTTGTGCTGCTTGGATTTTTTCCCCCAAAGGACAGCAAAAACAAAACAAAAGACAAGAAACATTACTAATGGATAGAAGCTGCATCGCAATGAGGCTGGAGTTTTGTGCCTGCCATTGCTTTGCTATTTTTATGCGATACACGTTACAGTCCTGGATCATGTAGTCATTGCTCACCTGTATCTGCTGCATGGGAACTACAACTAACAGGATCTCAAAACCATCCATTGCCCAACAAGTTGGATATCATGCTGCTTATCTTCTCAAGGACTTGGATAGAGATCCATGGAATGAAAATCCATTGGGTAGCCTTGGGCAAGTCACACACTCTCAGCCTCTGAAAGGTGGTGCTCATCTCAATTTCTAAGCCGAAGAGCTTGCGTTGTGTATAGACACCTCCAAGGTCATGTGGCCAGCATGACTGCATAGAGCACTGTTACTTTCCCACCGAAGCAGTACCTATTGATCTACTCACATTTTCATGTTTTCAAACTGCTAGGTTGGCAGAAGCTGGGGCTAACAGCAGGAGCTCACCCCGCTCCCTGTATTCAAACCACCGACCTTTTGGTCAGCAAGTTCAGCAGCTCAACGATCTAACATGCTGTTCCACCAGAGGGCCCTCTAGTTATAGTTGCATAATAATGTGGTACATAACAACAACAACAACAACAACAACAAGGCACCAGCACTCAAAACCTTGTCAAACTACAACTCCCACGATTCTGTAATATTGAGCCATGGCAGTTAAAGTGTTGTCCAACTACATCCATTTCTACAATGCAAATGCACCCTTTGGAAGGCTGTATGTACCCTAGCGTCTGCACTGTATTGTTAAGATAGTTCAACCCCACTATGGAGTTGATGGAGTTGTAGTTTTGCGGTCAGCAATTTCAGCAGCTCAGCAGTTTAACCCATTGCGCCACCGCAAATGCCCTATTTTAATTCAAAATAATAAGTCAACAATTTGCTTTATTAAAAAGATTTTTTGGCTCTTTGATATATAAGTTATACAATGTATACCCATTTTATTATTTCATAATACTTCCGGGTCACAAATCCTATTGCAGTCATCTTCTGTTTATGCACACACGCACACATATCCATAAAAGGTTTCCATTCGTTTTGCAGTTTTTGTGTATTATTGTAGAATTAAACTTAATTTGTCAATTTCAGCCATTTCAAAAAAATTGTAATCCCTTCATAGGACGTTGGTGTTCTGTGTTGCTTCCATAGTTTTGCATATTCAATTCTTGCTGCAATAGTCATGTACAGGAAGATTATTTCCTGGTGTTCTGGTATTTGCTTGTCTAGTAGTCCCAGTAAGATAACCTTCCACCTCCATATGTTTCTGATGATACAATACACTTATGTACAGAACTAATTTACTAACATGGCTCCGCAACTCACATGAGGAGGGTGACTAAACTGATCAAGGGTCTGAAGCTCTATGAGGAGTGGCTTAAAGAGCTGGGCATGTTTAGCCTGCAGAAGAGAATGCTGAGAGGAGACATGATGAGAGCCATGGACCAAGAGTTCAGAGGAAGTCCTAGGGAGGAGGGAGCAAGCTTGTTTTCTGCTGTCCTGGAGACTAGGATGCAATGGAACAATGGCTTCAAACTACAGGAAAAGGGATTTCACCTGTACATTAGGAAGAACTTCCTGACTGTGAGAGTTGTTCAGCAGTGGAACTCTCTGCCTCAAAGTGTGGTGGAGGCTCCTTCTTGGGAGGCTTTTAAGCAGAGGCTGGATGGCCATCTGTCTGGGGTGCTTTGAATGTGATTTTCCTGCTTCTTTACAGAATGAGGTTGGACTGGATCGCCCACGAGGTCTCTTCCAACTCTATGATTATATATTATATTCTTTTATGGTCCTTATTTTGCCCTTCTTTCCCCCTTTTTGTACTGTTTACTTGCGTTATTGTTATATTTTGTTCTTTTGAAAACAAAATAAGACGTATTACCAAGATACCCCAACATGCATATATACATATTTTGACTTAGAAGATTATTCATGTCCACTTGGTTGTTTTCCATAGCCCCGAAGTTCTATAAAATACAGATGCTTCCAATAAACTTTATCTATCTTGAACCGGTGTACTGGGGCTTGGTGGGTCCTTTAGCCAGAGTTATTGTTTCCTCTCTGCTTGCCTTCTTGTTCATTTCAGCTCTGTGTTTTGCTTGAGAAATACAGTAGGGTTGATATTACTTTAGAAGGTTGGAAGTTCAACGATGTAGAGATGTCTGTTTACAATGGTATATTATGTGTGTTAGATGAGGAAAAGAGGTTCTCCTCTTTTCCTTCTTCCAGCAGCCTCACCTAATATACATAATATACCAGGCATGGGCAAACTTGGGCCCTCCGGGTGTTTTGGACTTCAACTCCCACAATTCCTAACAGCCTATTGGCTGTTAGGAATTTTGGGAGTTGAAGTCCAAAACACCCGGAGGGCTCAAGTTTGTCCATGCCTGTAACATACCATTGAAAACAACCATCCCTACATAATTTAACTCTTGGGTTCCCTTCCAAACTGACATTCGTTCCGGTTTTCGCTCTCTTCCAGACCCAACCTGTGCCCAACCCCATCGCCTACTACATGCATCGCTCTCCGGAGGGTTTCCACCAGTTTGAGACACTCTTCAACCACATCATTGAGCTGGCCGTGCCCTTCTTGCTGTTCCTAGGGCGGCGCTTGTGCATCATTCATGGCTTGCTGCAGATTCTCTTCCAGGTGAGGCTGAGCACATTGACTTGTCACAATGACACAACTAGGGGAGGTGTGAAAAGTGCAGCATTTCAGCAATGCATTATTTTTTATAATTTGTTCTAATTGTCATGACATGGTGTGATGGAAGTGTTAGTGCTCAGCAAGAGGCTGGAGATTTCTCAGAGGACGAGGGGGATAATGGGTTTCCAACTGAGGAGTTTGTGTGTGATTGGATGAATTGCAGGCCTTAGATCAGAGATAAGTGTAGACAGTTGAAGATGAGTCAGATAATGTTTTGGATTCCAATGTTTGTTCCTTAGCAAGGAACAAACATTGGAATCCAAAAGGGAAACCAGTGATAGGTCAATTTCTCTTGGGAAGTGTCCTTCGGCTGATGGGGAGTTTTCCCATTATAACAGATTAGGTCTCTGGACAGAGGGAGTGCAGGATAGATTAATTAGGCATTCAGATAGACTCTGTGATAAATCTTTGAAACAATCCAGGTGTGTAAGGCATGATGTCATGGCTTCTTGGTCAGGCTTGGTCCTAAATTAAGTGGTGTTTACTTGGTGTGCTTCAGAGCAGACAACTTTGCCAAAAGGTTCAGGTTCCTGCCTTGGCTTTCAAGGTCATGATTCAAGTTTCCTGTGTTTGCCTATGTTCCTGAAAGAGTTTTCCTTGGAAAAAGTTCCTGCTTTCATGCTTATGGATTTATGTCTGTGATCTTGACTTCCTTAACTTCATGTACCTTGCCATTTTTTGGACTACTGCTCTTTTGTATATAGACTACTATTTTATAGCTCCTTTTCTACTGCTCTTTTGGGTAATGCCCTTCCCTCCCTTTGTACATAGCTTTCTTAATAAACTGCTGTAGTTAGTACAACTGGTCTCTGGTTTGGTGCTGGGTGAAAAAGTGTCTCAAAGATAGAGTGCAAAGGAAGCCTCTGAGTTTGCAGTTTACTACGTCTTAAGCCTTCTCTGCCAAAAACTACAGGTGCATCCCCAAAACTACAACTCCCAGGATCCTATAGCACTGAGGTGTGGCAGCTCAAGTGGTGTCAAATTGTATTAATTCTACAAAGTATATGCCCCTGAGTCACTTGTACTGCATCGGGTTTGCATAGGAGAAGCAAGAGTGGATGAGCCACATTTGCGGATGCTCTCAATGCAAATAATCTCTCTGCTCTAAAACTAGACCCAGGCTTCTTCCACTTGCATCCCCTCAATCTGAAAAATATTAATGGTCTAGAACAGTGTTTCTCAACCTTTTTAATGTTGAGACCCCTTAATACAGACCCTAATGTTGTGGTGACCCCCAACCATAAAATTATTTTCATTGCTACTTCATAATTGTAATTTTTCTACTGTTATGAATCGTCATGTAAGTATATTATATGCGGGATGTATTTTCATTCACTGGACCAAATTTGAATACTAGTGGAGTTGGGGGTGGGAATTGATTTTGTCATTTGGGAGTTGTAGTTGCTGGGATTTATAGTTCACCCGCAAATGAGTATCCTGAACTTCACCAATGATAGAATTGGCCAAACTTGGCACACAGAACTCCCATGACCAACAGAAAATACTGGAAGGGTTTGGTGGCATTGACCATGAGTTTTGGAGCTGCAGTTCACCTACATCCAGGGAGCACTGTGGACTCAAACAATTATGGATCTGGATCAAACTTTGCACAAATACTCAATATGCCCAAATGTAAACACTGGTGGAGTTTGAGGAAAATAGGCCTTGACATTTGGGAGTTGTAGTTGCTCTTTGATTGTAGGTTAACTATAAATCCCAGCAACTACAACTCCCAAATGACAAAATCAGTCCCCCCCAATCCCACAAAATAATGTTATGGTTGGGGGTCACTACAACATGAGGAACTCTATTAAGAATTATGGCATTAGGAAGGTTGAGAAACTCTACCCTAAAGATACCTTTAGGAAACAGGCCAAACCACCGCTGAGTCTTCCTTGAAGAAGAAAATCCAGTGAAACTCATGGAAATGGCATAACGTGCATCTACACATATACAAGATCCGACCTTAGCCTCCCCCCCCCCCCCCCGGCCCAATGCTGCAAACTAGAACTTCCGAAACACCCAATTCCCCACCAGTATACTGTGGTCAATGGGCCATATTGGCACAAAGAATTCACAATTTCCAGTCCATTTTTACCATGAGATGATCCAGGAATCTCCCCTGGAGACGGATGGCAGGCAACAGCAGATAGATTTGTGTCTGATTCCCACACTGTTGCTCACCCCTGATTTTCAAATGAAACTGCAACTTTTGGGGAAGGCAGTTGGCTCCTTTACTTTCTGCGGTTTACAGAGTCCAGTGCAGCATCCCAACTCCCCCTCTTTGTCTTGATGGCATTAAGGAGGTAAGTATACATACATATATGTTTACCTCCTTAATGAAATGAGCTGGCAGGGGTCCCGCTTCCTTTATGAGCCGCATGGTTTCGGTGACACCCGAGAGCCATGCGGTAGCAACTCCCGGCTTTTATGGCAAGTGCACATGGCCTATAAACTGGAGAGCAACATGTATAAACTCGGTTGGAAAGCCATAAAATTGCTGATTGCGTTTTAAAAAAAGAAAACGACTGCGGGCAGGGAGCCTTGTCTTTGCAGGAGCCTTTGCATTCAACCCAAAAAGCATCCCATTGTGTCTGCTGGGATTCATGGACCACTCTTTTAAGCAGATGGCCATCTGTCAGGAGGGCTTGGATGGTGTCTTCCTGCATGGCAGAAGGGGGTTGGACTAGAATAAAGAAGGGGAGCCGGGAGGACATTGCCATCTTGTCCCCTGTGACATCAGCGCCCCTCCCCCAACACCAACGGCCACTCTGGGGCCAGAATTGTTTTTATACTATGTCTTGAATTTTGTTGTTCTTATGTTGTACACCGCTGTGAGTCGCCCCTGGGCTGAGAACAGCGGTATATAAGCAAAATAAATAAATAAATAAATAAATAAATAAATAGATGGCCTCTGGGGAACCCTTTGAATTCTTATGATCCATCCATCCGTTCCGAAGAGTGGTTGGACAGTGGAATATGCTTCCTTGGAGCCCAGTGGAGTCTCCTTCAGTCTCTGAAGATTTTAAAGCAGAGGTTGGATGGCCATCTGTCGGGAGGGCTTGGATGGTGTCTTCCTACATGTTGGAATGGGGTTGGACTAGATAGCCTTTGGGGTCCAATTCTAGGATCCATCCTAGAATGGTGGCTGGGCTCATTTAGCTCAATAGTATTCTGTTCCAGGTGAACATTGGCAAGGTTTGGGATTCCCTGCCTAGAAACCACCCCAAAATATGCTATGATATTCATATTGTATATCAAAATAGGGCATTCTGTTGGCCATACAATCCCTTCTTAACTCAATACAGCGATCCGGATGGATATTATTGATATTATTGATATTATACGGATATTATGCAGAATAGCAGAGATTGTTTTGTGTCGGATTGTGTCTCCACCAGACGTTATTTTGCTTGGTCTTTGTATAATTTTTTGGGCATAAAGCAACAGTTCTTAGTACAGGACGTGCTGTTTACCTATTTCCAGTCCTGAAAACCACCAATCCTCAGAACCTCCATCTTAATGGGATTTAATTCAACTTTACTGACCCTCATTTGGAATGACAAAACTCCAGCTGACATCAGTGATCAGAAAAATAGAGCTGAACGTCATCGGCGGACAGACTTATGTTCGGATCGAAGACCCCCATATTCCCAAGAAAAGTACTTTCCTGATATAGTTGTTATTAATTGCCATAAGTTGACTTTGGCTCTCCTGTGGAACAAGAGACCTCCAAATCCCCTGGCCCTGCTCAGGTCTTTTAAAGCCAAAGAAGTGGCTTCTATGATTTTTTTCAATATGTTATTGGACCCAAGTTTGCCCTGTGATACATTCCAACCTTTCACTACAACAGTTAACATTCCTAACTAAGCATTGTTTTCAGTCTGATGGACTGCTGACCGAAAGATTGGCGGTTCGACTCCAGGGAGCAGGAATCTCAGAACAAGCTCCAGCTTCCCATGTGGGGACATGAGAGAAACCTCCCACAGGATGGTAAAACATCCGGGAATCCCCTCAGCAACGTCCTTGCAGACAGCCAATTCTCTCACACCAGAGGCGACTTGCAGTTTCTCAAGTTGTTCCTGACACAAAAAAGTCTGTTGTTTGTAACTCGGGGACTGCCTGTATATGTAAGGGTAGGTGGATGGCAAAAATTCTTTTAGTGCACAATTCATGCCCTTTTTTGTGTGTGTCGTGAGCAACTTTTGAAATTTCAAGTCACTTCTGGTGTGAGAGAATTGTCTGTCTGCAAGGACGTTGCCCAGGAGATGCCGGGGTGTTTTACCATCCTATGGGAGGCTTCTCTCATGTCCCCACATGGGAAGCTGGGGCTGACAGATGGGAGCTCACCCTGCTCCCTAGATTAATTGACCGTCTGCAAGGATGTTGCCCTGGAGATGTTTTGATGTTTTACCATCCTTGTGGGAGGTTTCTCTCGTGTTTGGAGCTGGAGCCGACGGACGGGAGCTCACCCCGCTCCCCGGATTCGAACCACTGACTTTTTGGTCAGCAGTCCTGCCAGCACAAGGGTTTAACCCATTGCTCCACCAGAGGTGCCTGCAATTTATGCCCTTCCAGATTGGATTTTAGACTAATGCATTCTTTCCCGTGGCTTTGAGCTGGAGAATTGCACCCTCTAGGGGCTTCTGGGATGTGAATCCCAAATCATTCCTCCATTTTTGCAGTGAAAAATCCTCTGAACATTCTCAGGCCACATATGGCCCACTGTAAGCTTGTTCTGAGATTTCTAGGGCCAATATTAGGATTTGTTTGCAGGCACCTATGGCTTTTTTGGACAATCTGGACTTAACAAGAAAAACTTGGCAGACTTGGACCTCAAAAGTTAAAGAAGTCCCTTAACTAGCAATGGAGCCCTTTGTTTGCCATCCCGGGGCTGTGGCAATCCCACAGCAAGTAGCCAGCCGGCTCCCTGCAAAAAAAGAAGAAAAAAGGGGAAACGGTGAGCCATAGCGGCCTCATTCATAATGGCCCATTGTTAAAACACATTCGTCTTATTGCCTTTTAATTGACGTTTTATGGACAGTTTGTAATTGCCCAGCGACTTTCCTTTCCCCAAGGAGTCTGCCGGCGGCCGGAGGGTTTCCCAACAAGGGGCTTCTGTTTATTCCATATTTACCGTTCTTTGCTTCGCTCGGCACGAATTTTATGGAGGCCACTCCGGCTCTGCGGAGGAAACGATAAAGTTTAATGTCAATATCCCACTTAATTCTGCTTTTCAAGATTTTAATTGACATTTCATGCAAGGTTTTATTGGACATTTTTATAATTGTTATTGGAGTCATGGTGGCTGGGCTCATTTGGCTCTATAGTATTCTGTTCCAGGTGAACATTGGCAAGGTTTGGGATTCCCTGCCTAGAAACCACCCCAAAATATGCTATGATATTCATATTGTATATCAAAATAGGGCATTCTGTTGGCCATACAATCCCTTCTTAACTCAATACAGCGATCCGGACGGATATTATTGTATACAGAATAGCAGAGATTGTTTGTGCGTCGGATTGTGTCTCCACCAGACGTTATTTTGCTTGGTCTTTGTATAATTTTTTGGGCATAAAGCAACAGTTTTTAGTATACAGCTTGCTAGGAGCACAAACACAGAAAATAAAATAACAGAGAGACAAATACATTCCACCGCAAATATACTGCCAGACAGAGATTTGGAGCCCCAAATTTAGCCAAACAGCGGGGAGAATATCCTGTAGAATCTTTTGCAGATGTTCGAAGACTCTTTGTGCTTTAGATGCCTTATATGATATCCAGTGCCATAAAACTACAAGAAAATAAGCCTCTTTTCTAACTTGTCGTACTGTACCTGACATTGCTCAGATTGTATCTTGTATCACAGAAGCTATCCTTGTGGAGTTTAGAATTGCAAGTGAAACTGACCATTGAAACTTCGATGACAATAAAAAGTGGGGTGTAAATAAAAATGATACTAAACAGAAACATAATAATAATAATAGTACTAATAATTCTGCAGTTTTCTGGTATTGTATATTTCTGTCGCTTCTGTGATTGTTCATTTGTATTTTGATTCTGTACTCCACTTGTCAATAGATGTCTAGAATCAGCAGGATCCACCGCAGTCCTTTTTATCCTGGGCGTCGACCAAGCCAGTATAGACTTCATTTTGGTTTGTTTCTCCATAGTGCTAATGGGTTGGGTGCTCTTAGTTCCACTCCTCAGCTGAGACCTGTCTGGCTTGGTTGGACCTGCTGGTAATTACACAATGGGACACTGAGACTTGAGAAAAGAGCCATTAGATCTTATCTGGGTTCTTTCCTTCCTGGAAATGCATCCCTTTTGTTTCCTACAGACTCAGCAATAGCACTGCATCTCCTCTTCGCTGTAAGGGACCCAGACAACATAGCAGGGTCCTGTAAGAAATTGGGTTGAGTCAGGAGACCTCCAAATCCCAAACAGCAGAACCAGGAGAGCTGTCCGTGGTCCTGTCCAAAGACAACTTCCTTGGCTGGACTTCTTCCTTCACTTCACATTCCAAAGATTGGCATTAGTGCCTTCTCTTACTAACCACGGATGATGCTGTTGACCTTCCAAAATCCTATTGGATCTTTAGGGCATTTAGGCCCCAATCATACTTAGAATATTTTTTTCCCAGTGGCCATTGAAGACGCTCAAAAGCGAGCCTTGATCTGCAAAACTTGCCTAAAGCTACTTATCTCAAGCAGACTTTTATCAAAGTTGTTGTTATTCTTCAATTATATGCCATCAAGTTGACTTTAAGTTACGATGACTCCATGTAGGAGAGATGGAAAATCTTCAGGATCTTCATTGTCTCCTTTAAAGTAAATGGGTAGAATATTTGTTTTGAATCTTTGCTGCTGATTTCTATCTTGGTTTTGTTGTGTTCTTGGCACTTGTTATTGCCATATTGTTTGGTCTTTAGTCTGATGTTTGATATATATATATCTCACACACATACACACACACACACACTATATATATATACTCAAGTATAAGCTGACTTGAATATAAGCCAAGGCACCCAAATTTACCACAAAAAACTGGGAAACTGAGTTGACTTGAGTATAAGCTGAGGATGGGAAATGCAGCAGCTACTGGTAAATTTCAAAATAATAATAGATACCAATAAAATTACATTAATTGCGGCATCAGTAGGTTAAATGTTTTTGAATATTTCCATAAAACTGTAATTTAAGATAAGACTGCCGAACTCTGATTAAACCATTATTCTAACCTTCGATATAAATGTGCTTATGTATTTTTCCAATAATAATAAAGATTGTAAAAATAAATGACATAATAATAGAGTAAAATAATAGAAATGTAATAATAACAGTAATAATAGAGTAAAATAATAAATATAATAATAACAATAATAAACTAATATAATAAGTGTAGTAATAATAATAAAATAAATAGAGTAAAATATTAAATGTAATGAAAAGAATAATACTAACAGAGTAAAATAATAAATAACCTTGACTCGAGTATAAGCCAAGTGGAACTTTTTCAGCCTAAAAAAAAGGACTGAAAAACTAGGCTTATACATACATATACACATATATACACACACACATAAATACACAACATACATATACATACATACATACATGTACACAGACATATCTGGTAATTCGGAAATACAATAAATAAATAAATAAATTGTCATGTTTCTTGTGCCAAAATAACCCGATATTTATCCCTATGGAGGAGGCCCCTGTATTCTTTGCTCAGCCTCAGGCAGCAAAATGGCTTGGGGTGTGTTCGCTGTGCATAGTTGCTTGCATGGTGTTTCTTTGCTGCAAAACCTTCTTACATCCCTGGACAGAGAACTGGTTCAGCTGTCATGGCTACCATAATGTCATCCCATTTTCTCATGTGGGGCTAAGAAGTTCACGCCTTCTGATTGCTCTAATATCACCTAGAATTATAGAATCCTAGAGCTGGAAGAGATCCCCAAGGGCCATGGAACTGAACCCCATTCGCAAGACACCATCCAATCCCTCCTGGCAGATGGCCATCCAGCTGCTTAAAAACTTCCAGAGAAGTAAGTAAGCAAGTAAAACTTTATTTCTATCTCGCATTATCTCCCCATGGGAACTCACGGCAGCTCACAGCATAAAATATAATAATAATAATACTTTATTCATATTCATATTCCGCCCTTCTCCCCGAGGGAACTTAGAGCGGATTACAGCCTATAAACAGACACAGGCAAACACTCAATGCCTTGTTAAAATGAAATACAATGAGACAAATACACAGACAAAGGCAGAGGCTTCTCCTTTCATTTCTGTCTCTGGAGGAGGTGTTCATCTCTGGTTTTGGGGGAGGTGCTCTTCCCAATTTCCAAGCCAAGGAGCCTGTGTTGTCCATAGACACCTCCTGGTCGGGTGGCCGGCATGACTGCTTTGAGCATCTTTTGAAGGCAAGCATACAATACCATAAAAATACAGCAATAAATTAACAAAATTAACAAAATTCCAATGGACAATACAGCAGATTCAACAATCATACAAATCGGAAGAGAAACAATAATAACAAATTAAAAACAATATCAATAAAAACAGGGTTAAAAGCGATGTCCATATTACATTCTTATTTCTTTAACCATTTGCGTCTCTGTGTTGCCGAAGGCTTTCATGGCCGGAATCACTGGGTTGCTGTGAGTTTTCCGGGCTGTTTTCTGGCCATATTCTAGAGGCATTCTCTCCTGACGTTTTCCCCACATCTATGGCAGGCATTCTCAGAGGTTGTGAAGTCTGTTGGAAACTAAGAAATTGGGGTTTATATATCTGTGGAATGTCCAGGGTGGGAGAAAGAACTATTGTCTGCTTGAGGCAAGTGTGAACCTCTGAGGATTCCTGCCATAGATGTGGACAAAACGTCAGGAGAGAATGCTTCTGGAACATGACCATACTCACAGCAACCCTTTTGCGTCTCCATAAGCCTGTGTATGTAGGATTTTATTTGCTTCCTAAAGGAGGATTACAAGGGGGCCATTCTGATCTCCTTCACAAGGAAGTTCCAGAGGTGAGGGCAACTGCAGAGAAGGCCCTCTCTCTCGTTCCCACCAACCAGGTTTGAGATGGTGTGGGACCAAGAGGAGGGCCTCTCCTGATGAGCGCAGTGACTGGGAAGGTTCAAATAAGGAGAGGCCAGGTAGTCTGGACTCAAACCTCAAATGACCAGTACTTTAAATGTCACCCGGTAGCAAACGGAGCAAGTGGAGCTCCTGTAGCATTGGAGTTGTTCTCTCCTTGTACGGTGCTCCCATTAGTAACATGCCTGCTGATCTCTGCACCAGCTGAAGCATCCAAGTACTCTTTAAAGGCAGCCCTATGCAGAGCACGCTGCAGTAGTCCATTGGAGATGTAACTAAGGTTTGTACTACAATGGCCAGATCCAGCCTCTCAAGGTACGGGCATAGCTAGCACACAAGTTTTAGTTGTGCAAAGGCACTTCTGGCCACTGCCAACACCTGAGCCTCCAGGATCAGTGATGAATCCAGGATCACCCCAAGCTGTGCACCTGTGTCTTCAGGGGAGGGTAACCCAGGTATGGCCAAATTTCGGCCCTTCAGGTGTTTTGAACTTCAACTCCCACAATTCCTAACAGCCAGTAGTTGACGTCCAAAACACCTGCAGGGCTGAAGTTTGCCCATGCCTGGTATAACCCCATCCAGCACAGGTTGTATCCCTGTACCCTGATCTGCTTCTGACAAACAAGGAGCACTTCTGGTTGTTTGTTGTTGATGATGTTGTTTGTTGTTTATGCTCTGGTTTTATTTTGCTGTAATGTTGTCCGGGCTTGGTCCCATGTAAGCCGCTCCGAGTCCCCATTGGGGAGATGGTGGCGGGGTATAAATAAAGTTTATTATTATTATTATTATTATTATTATTATTATTACTATTTGAAACACAACAAGATGGGTCAATTGCAGACACTCTGCTGGCTGTTGAATTGGATCACACGTCGGACACTTCCCAAGTGTCTAGGATTATGTGATGTATCGGCGAATAATGCGTGCAGATCCCAGTAAGGTGGCCTTCTGCAGCTGGTAGATAGTAATTTTCTCAGCGCTGATTGTGTTTAAGTGCAGGCAAAGGTCTTTAGGCACTGCACCCAGTGTGCCAATCACCACTGGGACCACCTTTACTGGCTTGTATTATTATTGTTTTATTATTCTGTCTTGTTAGGATTTACTTTCAATCTGTTCACCCTCATCAAGTCCGTTACTCCTGGCAGACATTGATTCATGACCAGAACAGTGTCTTTGGCTTTTGGTGGAAAGGAATAATAAAGTTGGGTGTCATCTGCATCGATATAGCACCAAACTCCAATCTCTCCCAGCGGTTTCATGTAAATGTGTTGGAAATAGCAACCTCCCACGCTTTTCACTATTTATTTGTTAATGTATATATTTGCTAACCTGTATTCTATATATATGTTGATTTACCAGTTTGACTGATCTCTTTGGTGTGGGAGGGGTTACAAACAGATTGTATTGTGCATGTTCAGACTCAGGCTCTCTTTTGTATTGGGAGTCAGTGGAGGTGGATGCATGTATATGTTTGGTCTTCACTGAAAGTAGGTTACTGCTTAGAGACTTCAATAGAGAAGTATGACTTATGGACTTCAGTGGGTACAGCTATACATAAACATGGGGGACAGAATAGATCCCTGAGGGACCCCACAGGCCAATGGCCAAGGGGTCAAGCAGGAGTTACCCAGCATTACCTTCTAGGAAACTCCATTGGTTTCCAAAGCAGCAGATCTCACTGTTGAATTCTTCTTGTAAAGAAGCTCTTTCTAATGTTTAAGTGGAATCTGTTGGACATCTGTTGGGAGTGCTTTGGTTGTGTTTGCTTACATGATAGACTGAGGTTGGATTGGATGCCCCTTGGGGTCTTTTTCTAACTCTAGATGCTATATTTCTATTATTCTAGTCATCATGGCATAGGAGCCCCCCGTGGCGCAATGGGTTAAACCTTTGTGCCGGCACGACTAAAGACCGACAGATCGTAGGTTCGAATCCGGGGAGAGCACAGATAAGTTCCCTTTGTTAGCTCCAGCTTCCCAAGTGGGGACATGAGAGAAGCCTCCCACAAGGATGGTAAAACATCAAAAACATCTGGGCGTCCCCTGGTCAACGTCCTTGCAGACGGCCAATTCCCTCACACCAGAAGCGACTTGAAGTTTCTCAAATCACTCCTGACACGAAAAAGGATTCATCATGGCAATGAAGCCGGATAAGAGTTGTCCAAGAGGGTTGGGTTTTGCAGTAGTTAAAGGAATTGCATTTAATGAGCTCCTGGTCTGAGGTTCCCTGCACCCTAGTTTATTTATTTGTATCCGTGCCAATGCGTCTCCCCGAACCCGGTGCCGTAAACTCTCTCTTTTGCCATTGAAATCCAGCCGAAGGAACGTGGCTCCTTTTTGCCCCCCCCCCCCCCCCCTCCGAACAAGGCTGGCTTCTCTCAAGAATAAACCCGGCTCCGGCTTTTGACAAGCTCTAATGAAAAACAAATTGTTATATTACTTAGGAAAATAATGTGAAGGAAGCCTGAATTAGTTGCCGAGGTGGGAAAGTTTAAGACTACTTGAAAACAGGGCTTGGGGAAGGTTATTTATTTGGAAAGCTTTGCTGCAGAAAAGAGAGGGCCTTGTTTGTTTCAGGGCTCACTTTGCCAAACCAGGGACATGAATCATACCTTTTGAATCATGACGTGGGGCTGAGAAGGGTCTCTTAGCAGTTGCAAAAGGGTTGGGTCCTGACGTTTTAGGGCCTCCGATTAATCAAAGAGCAGGCGACATGGAAAATGTTCCTTCTCATTTTCAAAAAAGTACTAACAGAGCCGTACATGGCATAGCTATATGTTGTTTTGGACGAGGTCATCGCGGAATCAAATTTGGATAGCCTTGCCATGTAATAAAAGGGATTTTTGCCCAGGCTTACCTTTCACCTGGGGAACCTTTCACAATATAAGTACCATCATGGTACCCACAATTTCACTTAGCTGCATCAAAAAAGATACGTTCTCTCTAAGCATTTTTCTATGTCCTTCAGCACAGGTTGGATATGCTACATTGGTGTTTTCTTGACAGGTTTTTTTTCTAACATGATTCTATGCCATTCTTTCCCTGGAGGCTAGCAATAGAGTTGCGTTGGAAAACCTGGAACTACTAGAGATGTATTCCCTCTCTAGGGTTTTTTCTAGGTTCTCCAGTACAGTCTGTGGATATGCTTCCATTGGAGGTTGATCATAGAATCTCAATGAATGACCTAGAAATGGTAGAGATATATTATGTTTCTAGACCTTTTCTAGGTCCTCCAATGTGATTCTAGATCCTTCAGGACAATTAGGACAGTCTTACTCGAAAACTTTGACATGCTAGAGAGATGTTTTCTGATAGGCTTGATAGGCTTTTTCTAGGACCTTCAAGACAATCTGTCCCATGCTTTTCCTGGAGGTTGGCAGTAGAGTTGTGTTGGAGAACTGCTAGAGATGTATTTCCTCTCTAGTTTTTTCTAGGTTCTCCAGCATAATTTGTGGGTATGCTTCCATTGGCATGTTGATGATAGAATTACAATGGATGATGATCTGGAAATGCTAGAAATATTTTCTGTTTCTAGACCTTTTTTATGTCCTCCAATATGATTCTGTGACATGCTTTTGCTTGACGGAGAACCTAGAAATGCTGGAGAAGCTCTCTCTCTAGGATTTTTTTAGGTCTTTCAGTGGGATCCTATGGTATCCTTCTCTGGAGTTTGCCATAGAATCACACTGGGAGAATCTAAAAATGCTAGAGATGTTTTTCTCTCTCTGAGCATTTTCTATGTCCCCCAGCATGATTCTGTGTTGTGCTTCCATCAGAGTTTGATATACAGTCGCACTGGGGGATCTAGAACTTCTAGAGCCCAAGAGCAAAGACACCATTGATGTAACAATAGAATGGTGAGTCTAGACTTAGAAAACAATGAATGAACAATAGGACATTGGTCTATATCTATGAAAATCTGGGTTCAGATCCCCACTTGGGTGCAAAAATGTGGTGGCTGACCTTGCACAATGACTGAAAGTGCTTTTTGGAGTTGGATGGCAGGGCGCCATGGGTTGAGCGCAGGCGTTTTTGAGTCAGGGAAGCCCCCTAGGTGGCCTTGGGCATGTTGCACTCTCTCAGCCCCAGAAAACCTCATGATTAGGGTTGCCATATATTGGAAAAGACTCAAAGACACCCAACAAGGTCCACAATCCCCTAATAAGAACACAAGAGGGATGGAGAGGGATGGGCCTGCAATTGAGACAATGGGAGCGATGAGCTTGGCCCGTCTTCCCTGGAATTGATAGGCTGTGGCCGTATCCAAGACTTTCCTTGGGGCCCATTGGCATCCTGTTGGGGG
The DNA here is from genome assembly GCF_037176765.1 of Anolis sagrei. Classification (NCBI taxonomy): domain Eukaryota; kingdom Metazoa; phylum Chordata; class Lepidosauria; order Squamata; family Anolidae; genus Anolis; species Anolis sagrei. The sequence continues at coordinate 20,082,890 of NC_090034.1, read as the reverse complement.
CCGCGGAGGCCTCGCGGCTCCTTTCCTGCCACAAATGGGAGCCGGAGCTGGACCCAGGCCACCTTGGACCGCCCCGGTCCCTTTGGCACTTCTGCGGAAACACTCCAGTTTTGCCGAAGCCTTTGGGGCCCTTTGGAGCTGTCAAGGCGATTTGTGCCGGGCAGCCGGACGCAGACCGCAAGGAAACAATGTCTGCCCCGTGGCCTCCATGGGAAGGAGCAGAAAGCCAAACGTTTTCAGCCGTTTCGCCCCACAGACTGTTCCCAAATCTGTCCCACCTGGATGCAATTGGATGTCCTCTTTGGAAGGCGATGTTGCAGGGGATTCTTCCTCGGATTGCACTTAGTTCAAATATGTGTAGGGTCCCAGTTTTGCATAAAAAGCAGATGGAAAATCAGGCTTTTGGCACCTTGCAGGATCCTTTTTGTGGCACCCAGAGGTATACTGCTATTGTTATTGTTGTTGTTATTATGTGCCAAAAGTACAGAGCAGGAAGGGCATTTTCACTGAAATCTTAGCCATATTAAAGACCTTTTAAAAATAGGGAGTAAATGAAAAGTAACTTCAGGGTCACTCTCCCTCCCTTTCTCTAGTCTCAAATGGCCAAAGGGAGGCGGATGTCGAAATCCCAAAAGAGCATTTGTGGCTGAAGAATTGATTTTGGAGAAGGTCCAAAGCCTTTTAAAGGACCAATGTACCCCTTTTACCCATGCCCAGATTTATTTGTTTGTTTGTTTGTTTATAACATTTGTATCCTGCTTTCTCTGTCTCAAGTAGGGTACTCAAAGTACCATATTTTCCGGTATATAAGACGACTGGGTGTATGAGACGATCCCCAACTTTTCCAGTTAAAATATAGAGGTTGGTTTATACTCGCCGTATAAGACTACTCCTTCTTCAAATGCACACCAAATAAAAATTTTAAAAACATCAGATTTGATTTCAGTATGGTAATTTTTCTATTAGCGTACCTCCTTCTCTGACTCTCAGATCTTGCACATGCGCACCTGCACCGCTTCACTGCAGTCCTCAGGAGCGAGATCTGAGAGGCAAAGTAGGAGGTACGCTAATAGGATGCAAAGGTGGGCCAGACGGGTGAAAGAGACATGTTTTTCTGAGCACAGAAAAACATGTCTCTTTTTTCCATACTCTATATCTCTTTTTTCCATACTGTGGCCGTCTCGGATGCCTGCAGCTTGCTCCGTCCTTCACTTATACCTTCCCCGTGAGGCGCCCCCTCACCTCATCATTGGGACCGCAAATATTCACTTTTTCCCCATGAATCCTGGACTTTCTTCTACTGTACCTGTACAGCGCTGCCCTTGCTGCTTTCATAAGTCACCTCATATGGCGGAGATGCAACCGCGGCCATTTTTGAGCTCCTCCCACCATATGTGGTGACCACAGATTCTCCAGTCCAACTCGCAAGTTTTAGCACCCGCCCTATATGACGACACCCAGCGTATAAGATGACACCCGACTTTTGAGAAGATATTCCTGGGTTATACGCCAAAAAGTATACGCCAAAAATACAGTATATGTAAACAGCAATGATGGAAACCTCTAATTTACTATTTAGATTGGAATCACTAACCAGTACTGGTGGATGCCAGTAGGATTGTGTTATCAAAGGCTTTCATGGCTGGAATCACTGGGTTGCTGAGAGTTTTTTGAGCTGTATGGCCACATTCTCTCCTGCTGTTTTGCCTGCATCTGTGGCTGGCATTTTCAGAAGTCTATTGGAGGTGAGGCAAGTGGAGTGTATATGTATCTGTGGGAAATCAAGGGAGGGAAAAAGAACCCTTTTTCTGCTTAATGCAAGTGTGAAATGTGTACACTCTGGGGTACACATTTGCTCCATCCCTAAAGAAGGAGAAAATTCCACTGGGTTGCTGTGAGTATTTTGTGTTGTATGGCCATGTTGCAGTAGCATTTCTAACGTTTCAGCTGCATCTGTGGCTGGCATCTTCAGAGGTTCTGCTGCTAGTGAGGCAAGTGGAGTGTGTATATATCTGTGGAATAATGTCCAGGGTGGGAGAAAGAACCCTTGTCTGCTTAAAGCAAGTGTAAATGTTGCAATAAGCAAGCTTAAATTGCATTGAGTAGCCATGAAGCTGCAAAGTCAATCAGTGAAGGTATCTGCATAGGATAGCCTAGCTTTTGTTGCCTGGAGGCATCCTTTCTTTGGGAGGTGTTTACTGGTCCCTAATTGCCTGCTGTCTGGAGTTCCCCTGTTTCTGAGTGGTGTTCCTTATTTAGTCATTGAAATCCACAAACATGTGAACAATTTCAACAGAAGGGAGAAAACAATGAAAATGAGCAGTATAAAAAACATCAGAATCAAGAGAGTAAATAAGGAACATCACTCATAAATGGGAACTGACAGCAAACAATCGAGGACCAGTTTACACTTCCAAAACAGAAGATGCCTTCAGGCAATAGAGGCAAGGTTACCTCTATGCAGATACCCTCACTGATTGACTTTGCATCTTCATGGCTACTCAGTGCAACATTTACACTTGTTTTAAGTAGACAAGGGTTCTTCCTCTCACCCTGGGCATTATTCTACAGATATATATACACTCCACTTCCCCCACTAGCAACAGAACCTCTGAAGATGCCACCCACAGATACAGGTGAAACATCAGGAGAGAATGCTACTGGAACATGGCCATACAGCATGAAAAACTCACTGCAACCCAGTGGAATTTTCTCCTTCTTTAGGAATGAAGAAAATGTGATTTTTTTAACCACAGTTCTAACATGTTAAACATCTCTGGCAATTTTCAAAACTCCCAAAATTCCAAAAATCTTTTGCACTTTTTGCATCTCCAAAATGTCAGAAACCTTTGGTAGCTTTTTGCAACTCTAAAATTCTGAAAAATTGTAATTCCAAATAAGGATGCACAAATGATCTTTATACCTTTTCTTTTCTGTAGTAAGAAAGGAACTTTCCACAGTGGCATGTGGAAATCTTTCACCACCTTTCCGTCTGCTTTTTTAATGGATCCACGTCTTGACGCCTTTTCTGCCAGGAGCGAGGAGGGCAAGAGCGGCTGCCCTTCAGAAAGAAGGAACCTGACACCAAGTGCTGGGTTTGGGTTAAGAGCCCCGCTTTGGACAGGACCATAAATCCCCTTCACTTTCTTGTTTTTGAAAGGCCTGCCACTCTCTCTTCTTTCTCTCCCTCCTTTCCTTTGCACACTTCTTTTCTTCCTTTCAAGAAAACCTTCTCTAAATTCCTGGAATTGACTTGGCGGAGCAACCACTGGGTTGTCCTCACTTGGGAAGAATATAAATATATATGGATATGTATATATGTATGTAAAATTGGGGGAGGGGTTGCTTTGCATTGCCGTGTCACTGTCTTAAATTACTCTTTTGCTCTTCCACCTGCAACCAGGGAATCAAAAGGTGTTATGTTTGAGCAAAAATCCGCTTTGGGTTGCCTGGAGCAGCGGTTTGTGTCTGCTCCCTTCTAAACCATTCATTCACCTACACTAAATAATAATAATAATAATAATAATAATAATAATAATAATAATACATTATATTATTATTATTATTATTATTATTACCCTACTTTTCTGTCTTACCCACTTTTAAGATTTTTCCCAATTAACCTATTATTGACCTTCAACTATTTATATATAATTGACCTTTAATTATTAAAAGGTTAATAGTTTTAACGAATTAATTACTGGTATTAATTAATTAATATTTAACTTGCAAGTGTTTTTTTCAGTTAACGTTCAATTACCGGTATTTCATATAATTAACCTTCAGTTAATAATAATAATAATAATAATAATGTAATAATTACATGATTAATAATTAACCTGCAAGTATTTTTTTCTAATTAACCTATTATTAACCTTGAATTGTTTTCATATAATTAATATTAAATTAATCTATCATAATTAATTATTATGATTGATTAAATAATTAACCTGTAAGTATTTTTCCAGTTAATGTTCAGTTATTTTATATAATTAACCTTCAATTAATAATAATAATAAAGTAATAATGACATGGTTAATAATTAACCTGCAAGTATTTTTTCCAATTAACCTATTGTTAACCTTCAATTGTTTCATATAATTAACCATCAGTTATTAATAAAATAATAATGTAATAATTAGGAAAATATATTAATAATAAAGTAGTTTCCCCCAATTAACCTTACAGAAGGCTTTCATGGCAAGATTTGACTTTGCGTGTTTCTGAAGCTGAGAGTGTGTGCCTTGTCTAAGGTCATGAATTGGTTCCTAATTGGTTTTAACTATTTATTTTGAATACTCTTAATATTTAATTCTACCTCAATGTATGAATATTTTTAGGCTTTTAAATTGTATTGCCTTGGTTTTACAGCAAGCTGATTTGAGACTTTTTCGTAGAGACAAAAAAGTGGGGTATAAATATAATAATAATAATAATGTCAATAATAAAGTTGATATTGTTGAGTGCAGATTCGAACTCAGGACCCGTTCTTAAAAGTCCAATTTCTAGCAGAGAGCATGAGCTTGTATTGCCTATTGTAGGCTTCTTAACCTGCAATTCAATTCATATGCTTTATATGGCATCTCCCCCATTTTCAATTGCGCAACGTAAGGAATAATCGTCGCCGATGGAGGGGCAGGGAAACAACCCTTTCCTCCCCGAAACTGATCCGCCGAGAGCCATGAATCCCCAGTCTTTCATATCGCACTTCATAAAACTCCAGTCATAATCCATAAAATTGACATTATTAGATTAAAAAAATAAGAAAACGGGGTCTCCGGCTCCTCCTCCCATTCGAGGCTCATTATAGACATTCTGTCATTTTATAACCTTACAGTTGCAACCCAATTACCATGATGGATGCAGTGTCAATAAAAAGAAATCCTTTGGCCGGAGGAAGAGGTCAAACCTTAATGGGATCCAGCTCTGGCCAGGATTGTTTGGGTGCGCCTACACTGCAGAACTATGGCAGTTCGATGCCACTTGAACCACCGTGGCTTGATGCTATCGAATCCTAGAGGAGACACACGAGCAAAAAATGGCATTCCAACAGCTCTCGAGATTCCATAGCATTGAGCCAAGGTCGCTAAATTAGCATCAAAACGGCATTAATTCTCCAGTGTAGATGCACCCCAGGAATCTCTGCATCCTCCAGCATGTCTCTATGGGCAACTTCCAGCAAAGGCAGACCTACACGAGTTGCACTGGAGGATCTAGAGAGTCCGAGAGATAACATTTTAATTAAACCTGCTAATAATTAAATCTGCAAAAGTCACACCCACCAATGTATTGATATGATTTTCATTGTGTCAGATTGGTTTTCTTATAAGCCCCTCTGAGATCTTTGGCTAAAGAGCAGGAAATAGATATAAGATGATGACTATGATAGATAGACAGACAGACAGACAGACAGACAGACAGATGGTATATGGTTGATAAGTACATAGACTGCAGATATATAGGTAGGTAGGTAGATCGATGATTGATAGTTACATAGATAGCAGGTGGATAGATAGCTAGATGATTGACGGGTAAATAGACAGTAGGTAGGTAGGTAGATAGATAGATAGATAGATAGATAGTATATGGTTGATAAGTACATAGACGGCAGATAGGTAGGTAGGTAGATGATTGATAGTTACATAGATAGCAGGTGGATAGATAGCTAGATGATTGACGGGTAAATAGACAGTAGGTAGGTAGGTAGATAGATAGATAGATAGATAGTATATGGTTGATAAGTACATAGACGGCAGATAGGTAGGTAGGTAGATGATTGATAGTTACATAGATGGCAGGTAGGTAGGTAGGTAGATAGATAGATAGATAGATGATTGGCAGGTACATAGACAGCAGGCAGGTAGGTAGGTAGATAGATAGATAGATAGATAGATAGATAGATGGTATATCGTTGATAGTTACATAGATGGCAGGTAGATAGATAGATAGATAGATAGATGATTGATACTTACATAGATAGCAGGTAGATAGATTGATAGATGATTGATATGTAGGTAGTTAGGTAGGTAGATGGTATGTGGTTGATAGGTACATAGATGGCAGATAGATAGATAGATGATTGATAGTTACATAGATGAAAGGCATATTGATAAATAGATCGATAGATGATTGATAGGTACATAGATGGCAGGTAGAAGAGTAGGTCGGTAGATGGTATATGGTTGATAGGTATATAGATGGCAGATAGATAGATAGATAGATAGATAGATAGATGATTGATAGGTACATAGACGGCAGGTAGTTAGTTAGTTAGGTAGGTAGGTAGATAGCGATTGGTAGATGATTGATAGTTACATAGATGGCAAGTAGATAGACAATAGATAGATATTATTTGAGAACACAGAAGTGCTGGACCACTCTCACAACCACCATGTCAGACTACACAGAGAAGCCATTGAAATCCACAAGCATGTGGACAATTTCAACAGAAAGGAAGAAACCATGAAAATGAACAAAATCTGGCTACCAGTATTAAAAAACTCAAAAATTACAGCAGCAAAACAACAGAGGGGAAACAAACAGGCACATGAAATCACTCTCAACAAAAGATTCCCCCCAGGCGCTTCCAAGCCATTGAATGCAAATCAAGGTGATCAGCTGAAACATTCACAGCTAGCCCCAGCAAACAAAAGTCCTTTGTCTCACCCTGGTCATTCCACAGATATATAAACCCATTTTTCCTAGTTCCAACAGACCTCATTACCTCTGAGGATGCTTGCCACAGATGCAGGCGAAACATCAGGAGAAAAATTGCCTCCAGAACATGGCCATATAGCCCGGAAAAACCTACAACAACCCAATAAATAGATAGATGATATAGATGTTTGCTAGATATATAGACAACAGGTAGATAGATGATAGAGTTTGAGAGAGAGAGATAAGAGATAGATAGATAGATAGATAGATAGATAGATAGATAGATAGATAGGAAGACAGACAGACAGACAGATAGGAGAGAGAGAATAGATGATACGTATATAGGTAACAGATAGAAGACAGAGAAATGATAGATATAGTGGCTAGATTACAGATAGATTGATGATGGTGATGATGATAGATAGATAGATAGATAGATAGATAGATAGATAGATGATTAATAGAAGTGATAGATGATAGAGTTTGATAGATAAATGATATAGATAAAGTGCAGATGATAATGATAGATATATGACAGATGGATGATAGAAAGGTAAATGATATAGATGGATTACAGATAGATTGGTGATGAAGATTGATTAATGACAGATAGATGATATAAAGAGATGATAAATAGATAAGATTGATGACCAGTAAATTATAAATAGATTGATAAATTATATGGATACATTAGAGGTAGATGATGATAGATAGATAAATGATGGATGGATAGATAGATAGATAGATAGAAATAATAAATATGCTAGGTTCTTAATTCCGCATCAGATTTGGATCATAGTCTTATATTTATTCCTTTTTTACAATATTTCATATTTCATTTTTCTTTGGACAGCTGGTAGGAATAAGGCTCTTGTCCTTCCAAGCAATAAAAGAGTGATGGATCGTGACCCCCTCCTCCCCAGAATAGAAAGAAAACTGGGGGGAAGCAGAAAAGACCACCCACTGAACTCTCCATAAAGCAGTAAAGTGATCCTGTGTCAGAAGCGGCCAAACTGGGAACTGCTTTCTTTAAATTGCCTCCATATTATAAAAAGAGGGATTGAATTAAACAAGAGATGTGAAATTTCCTAGCAAAGCAGCTAACTGGGAAAGAGTACTAGTTTGGGGGATTATGGGGATCACTTTCACTGAATGGCTTAATGGGGGAATTTTCTCAACCCAGTGACAAACTTCTTCTTCTTCTTCTTCTTCTTCTTCTTCTTATTATTATTATTATTATTATTATTATTATGAGATCATTTCCACTGAATGGCTTGATTGTGGGATTTTCTCAGCCCAATGACAATTCTATTATTGTTATTGTTATTATTATTATTATTTTCACTGAATGACTTCATGGAGGTATTTACTTGACCCCATCACAATTCTATTATTATTATTATTATTATTATTATTATTCTGACACAAAAACACAGTATGTCACAGCAAACAAGATATATGTGCTGGATTTCGTATCACAAAATCTCAACCCAATCACAATTCTATTATTATTATTATTATTATTATTATTATTATTATTATTATTAGAAACGCAACAAGATGAGTCCACAGCAGACAAGATCACTCTGCTGGTTTTTGTATTGGATCACATGTCGGACACTTCCCAAGTGTCTAGGACTGTGTGATGTATTGGCGAATAATGCGTGCAGATCTAAATAAGGTGGCAGATGGTAATTTTCCAGTGCCAATTGTTTTTAAGTGCTGGCCAAGGTTTTTAGGCACTGTATTCAGTGTGCTGACTACCACTGGGACCACCTTTGCTGGCTTGTGCCACAGTCATTATTATTATTATTATTATTATTATTATTATTATTATTATTATTATGAGGCTCTCTTTCACTGAATGACTTAATGAGGAATTTTCTCAACCCAATGAAAATCCTATTATTATCATTATTATTATTACTATTTTATGAGGATTGCTTTCACTGAAAGGCTTAATTGGGGGGATTTTCTCAACCAAATATCATTATTATTATTATTATTATTATTATTATTATTATTTTCAATGAACAGCATAATGGGGGGATTTTCTCAACACAATGACAATCCTATTATTATTATTATTATTATTATTAATGCATCTACACTACAGAATGAATTCAATTTGACGCCACTGGAAGTGCCGTAGTTCAATGCTATGGACATATATTAAATGCACATTGGCACGGTCTTTACTCCTCTGCTATCAAGTGCCGGTGCCTCACCAAACACGACTCCCAGGACTCCATTGCCATTAAAGCAGCATCAAACTGCATTAAACCTACAGTTTAATACAGTTAAATGCACCCTCTATCTCGTTTTTCTCTCTCATTGCTCCTAGGTGCTCCTCATCATCAGCGGCAACCTGAGCTTCCTGAACTGGTTGACCATTGTGCCCAGCATCGCCTGCTTCGATGACGCCTCCTTGGCCTTCCTTTTCAGCTCCAAGGAGAAAGGCACCAAGGCCCAAGTCCTGGGGATTCAAGCCAATGAAGCTACAAGGAAAACGTCTCCTTTACCTTATGGTCAGTCATATTTTAATCCCCTTGGACCTAAGCCACAGGTGGCTTCCAGTCTTGTGTTAGTGAGGCAATGGATCTGTGCCAGGTTTTAGTCCAAACTCTAAAGGAACTGCAGTCTTTTATCAGTGACTTGGATGACAGAATAGGGGGCATGCTTATCATATCTGTTGATGGGACCAAATTGGGAGGGAATAGGTATAATGCCCGAGAGGACAGGATCAGGATGAGAGATTCACAGATGAGAGATTCACAGATTACCATCAGGAAGTTCTTCCTATCTTTTCGTGCCATTTGCTCCATTGTGTCCTGGTCTCCGAAGCAGCAGTAAACAAGCCTGCTTCATCCTCAACGTGACATCCTTTCAAATAAATTGTCGAAGGCTTTCATGGCCAGAATCACTGGGTTGCTGTGAGTTTTTCGGGCTGTATGGCCATGTTCCAGCAGCTCATGTTTCACCTGAATCTGTGGCTGGCATTTTCAGAGGTTCTGTTGGCAGTGAGGCAAGTGGAGTATATATAAACCTTTGGAATAATGTCCAAGATGGAAGAAGGAGCCCTTGTCTGTTTAAAGTAGTTGTGAATGTTGGAGTTTGTTCTTATTTATTCGTTCAGTTGCTTCTGGCTCTTTGTGACTTCCTGGACCAGACCACGCCAGAGCTCCCTGTCGGTCGTCATCACCCCCAGCTCCTTCAAGGTCAAGACAGTTACTTCAAAGATGCCATCCATCCATCTTGCCCTTGGTCGGCCCCTCTTCCTTTTTCCTTCCATTTTCCCCAGCATCATTGTCTTCTCTAAGCTTTCCTGTCTTCTCATGATGTGGCCAAAGTACTTCATCTTTGCCTCTAATTTCGTTTCCTCCAATGAGCAGTCAGGCTCTATTCCTTGAAGTATGGACTGGTTGGATCTTCTTGCGGTCCAAGACACTCTCATAATTTTCCTCCAACACCACAGTTCAAAAGCATCTATCTTCCTTCACTTAGCCTTCCTTATGGTCCAGCTCTCACTTCCATAGGTTACTACGAGGAATACCATTGCTTTAACTATGCAGATCTTCCTTGCCAGTGTGATGTCTCTACTCAAGACTGGTCATTGCTCTCCTCCCAAGAAGCAAACGTATTCTGATTTCCTGGCTGCAGTCTGAGTCTGCAGTAATCTTTTCACCTAGAAACACAAAGTCAGTCATTGCCTCCATGTTTTCTCTCTCTATTTGCCAGTTATTGATCAGTCCGGTTGTTGGAGTTAGCCAGCTTGAATTAGCATTTGAGTAACATTGAAGTTGGCAGAGTCAATCAGTGAGGGTATCTGCATAGAGGTAGCCAAGCTCTTGTTGCCTGGAGGCATCCTCTCTTTGGGAGGTGTTAACAGGCCCTTAATTGCTTGTTGTCTGGAATTCTCCTGTTTCTGAGTGCTGTTCTTTATTTACTGTCTTGGATCTGGTGTTTTTTTAATACTGGTAAACAAATTTTATTCATTTTCATGGTTTCTTCCTTTCTGTTGAAATTGTCCACGTGCTTCTTGTGGATTTCAATGGCTCCTCTGTGTGGTATGACATAATGGTTGTCAGAGTGGTGCAGAATTTTTGTGTTCTCAATCCCTTGCCCTTTGTTTCCACAGGTTGCTACATCCGCAGAGGACTGAACATATCCTTTGGTCTGTTGATCACTGTCCTCAGCGTCCCGGTGGTGGTCAACTTGCTGAGCTCCAAACAAGTCATGAACACGTCCTTCAACTCACTCCGGATAGTCAACACTTATGGGGCCTTTGGGAGGTACGTATAACCTCGAATACATTCTCCTCTCTCTCATCTCATCTAGGCGCATGAAATCATTGTGCATGAAACAGTGCGCATCATCAGAAAACAATGTTGTCACTGTCTCTGCCAACCATTTGGGACAGTTTTGGAGTATTTCAGAATTATGTAGAAAGGAAACTATACCTGGGCCATATTCAGAGTATTCGTTCACATTGTTTCAGGCACAAAATTAGTTTTGGGAAGGCATGGGCAAACTTTGGCCCTCCAGGTGTTTTGGACTGCAACTCCCACAATTCCTAACAGCAGGTAGGCTGTTAGGAATTGTGGGAGTTGTAGTCCAAAACACCTGGAGGGCCAAAGTTTGCCCATGCCTGGTTTGGAGTCATATGCATTGCACTTTGTCGCCCATAGATCTATTGGATGACTTCTTCGGAGCAGCATTCTCTTGTTGGTTGTTTCTCTTCCTCTCCAAATTCTCTTTGAGTGCATCTGCACTGTTGAATTAATGCTGCTTTAACTTCCATGGCTCAATGCGATGGTATCCTGGAAGTTTGGTGCTTTGGTGAAGCCTTAGCCTTCTTAGACAAAAAAGACAAAAGGCCTTGCAAAACTACAACTCCCTTTAACTCCATCGCATTGAGCCGAGGTAGTTAAAGTAGTGTCAACCTGCATTTATTCTGCAGTGTAGATGCCTCCCTTGTTTCTCTTCTGTTCTGACATTGCTCAAACCCTTGCAAACCCGTGACAGAGCCTTGCTGCAATGCATTTGTAATTCCAGCCTGTGTAAACCCATAAAAATGAGGATCGCAGCCCATAAGGAATGCATGATGATGTGAAGGTTGACATACTCTTGAATAGCACAGTAGGAATGGGCTTTTTTGTAGTCCTTCGGTGCCCTGGATTTACAATGTGTTTGCAAGCGCTGGGCTCGTAATTCCAGCAATGGGGAGTCCTGACTGGAAACACCGAGACTATGTTGAATATTAGTTAGTGATTACTGTATGTTGTGCAGTTGGTTGCCAACATCCAGATACTCATCTGGTCTAAGAAAAGTCAAGGTTGGCATTGCCTTTGGTTGCATCTACACTGGAGAATGAATGCAGTTTTGACACTGCTTTAACTTCCATGGCTCAAGGTGATGGGATCTTGGAATGTGTAGCTTGGTCAGCACTCTTTGGCAGAGAGGTGAAAAGCCTTGTTAAACTACAACTCCCAGTTCCCCATCGCATTGAGCCAAGGCTCTCAAAGTGATGTCAAACTAAATTAATTCAGCAGTGTAGTCTTTTGTCATGCACCCGAATGACCCTGCACCAATACTACACCTGCCCTGATGGCGCATCAGGCTAAACCCCTGAGCTGCTGAACTTGCTGACAGAAAGGTTGGAGGTTCGAATCTGGGGAGCGGGGTGAGCTCCCGCTATTAGCCCTAGCTTCTGCCAACCCAGTAGTTCGAAAACATGCAAATGTGAGTAGATCAATAGTTACTGCTTCTTTGGAAACGTAATAGTTTTCCATGCAGTCATTCTGGCCACATGACCTTGGAGGTGTCTATGAACAATGCCGGTTCTTCAGCTTAGAAATGGAGATGAGCACCACTCCCCAGAGTTGGACACGATTAGACTTAATGTCAAGGGAAAACCTTTGCATTTACTTTCTGTTTGGCTTTTAATTTTATTGTTTGGGAATTTTTTTATGTTTCTTTTTAATTGGTTGCATTCCAAAATATTATTTTAAAGAAAACCACTAAAAAGAAAACCTCAGTATATGAATATTCGAACAATAAATCCCCATACCCTGTCCATCCTAGTAGAAATCTGTCTTTTGTTGCACTTCATCTCATCCCTCAGTGAAGACTAACCCCATTGCTTTTTTTTCTTACCGAACCTCCCACTAATAATAATAATAATAAAAACTTTATTTATACCCCGCTACCATCTCCCCAAGGGACTCGATGTGGCTTACATGAAGCTGAGCCCATGGAACAACAATAATAAAAGCAATAACAAAACATCAACACAAACAATCAAAATAAATCTCATAAACAAAAAATAAACAATAAACAGTAACAGTAACAACAAGCATTTAAAAACCTATGGCTGAGCCAAATGTGATAATTAAAAATTTAAAAATAATGCTGGGCATGAACAAGGTAATATACTGGGATAGAATTTTCGGCGGGAGATGGGGTGAGCAAACAATCCTAAATCAATGATAAAGTGCATTTAGAGGACCACTAGATACGTTACTCTATTTACCTATCTCACCCAGATTTTTATAATTTTATCTCTTGCATCTGGCCCAGCCTGTTCTGCTTAATTCCTTGTGTCTTTTATATTTTGTGTTATTCTATTGTATTATTTTGTTATTGTTTAGCATTTCATTTGAAGTTATGTATTTTATTTGATGTTGCTGTCTGTTGTATGTATTTATTTTGCCTTACTGTAATTTTTAGGCTTGGCCTCACGTTAGCCACCCAAGTCCCTTCGGGGAGATGGTGACGGGGTATAAATAAAGTTTATTATTATTATTATTATTATTATTATTATTATTATTATTATCTGCCATTTTTGGGAAACGGGAATCAAACCCATTCCAGTGTCTGACAACTCCATATTTTGTTGTTGTTGTTGTTGTTGTTGTACCCTGATTTTTCTCTCTAAAAAAGAGAAAAGTGGCTTATAGTAAAGCTGATTCAATACAATTTAAAGCCTAATATATATATACAAACATGAAAATAAAATAAAATACCAGCAATACAGGTATTGTTCCAAGAAATGAAGCAACAACAGGCTCTTGCTTTGCTTTTCGAAGTGGTTGTTCCTTGCCAGGAATTCCATTGCATGGAGCCATGGCAGTTCAAGTGGGGTCAAACCACATTCATTCTGCAGTGTAGATACACCCAAAGACATTGCAACTGTTGGAAATAGCAACCTTCTACCAGCCTCCTATACTAGTTATTTGTTATGTATATAATTGTGATTGTTTATTATATTGTATGTATACGATTTCGTATGTAATTTTCCCTTAACTCGATGTTTGAGTTTGTGGGAAGGACTGCAGACCATGTGACCAGATCTGGGACTATTCAGACTGAGACTCCATTTTAGAAGTTCAGTTTGCATCAAAATCAGCACAGTTTAGAAGTCAGTCAGTACAGTATGCATTTGGTAATGTCAGTATGCTGCAGAGAGTAGTCAGTAATGTTCAGTAATGTATTTGACTGAAGAGAGTCGTAGTCTGTATGCAATAGAGAAGAGACTGAAACAGAATGCTTTACAGAACTTAGTGTTTAAAACTCTCAACCAGTAAAAATGTACTTATATGCTGAATACATTAAGATTGCAAGTAAATCAACTATATTACTTTTAACGAAGACTGCTTATTTTTGGTCTCTTGAGAGCAAGATTTAAAAGCAATATATTTTATGGGAGAGTAGATAATATTTTTGGATAACTGAAACAACACTCTGAAGATCTGCTATATATTTTGTGCATTAGCATATGTTTGTTCCTAACAGTTCAGAGAGATAACCAGGTATATCAGTCTAACGTCTGAGAAGCCGAATTTGCCTTGCATGAATAAAAGGTAAAGTTAAAGGTTTTTCCTGACATTAAGTCTAGTCATGTCCAACTCTGGGGATTGGTGCTCATCTCCATTTCTCAGCTGGAGAAGCGGTGTTGTCCATAGACACCTCCAAAGTCATTAGGCCAGCATGACTGCATTGAGCACCATCACCTTCCCACAGAATTGATCTACTCACACTTGCATGTTTTTGAACTGCTAGGTTGGCTGAAGCTGTGCCTAACAGTGGGAGCTCACCCTGCTCCCTGGATTCGAACCACTACCTTTCTGTTAGCAAATTCAGCAGCTCAGCAGTTTAACATGCTGCTCCACCATGGCATGAATAGTACTGGATATTTACCACTAAGGAGAAGATTAATTCAAACGAGTATTTAACTCTTCTCAGGAAGATCATACTGTACAAAAGGGTTGTGATTATTCCAAATAGTGTGTATGCCAATTGATCTCCAGAAGGGTCACGTTTCCAAAAGGCTATGGAGATTTCAGATTTTCCAAAAGGTTATGCCTTTCCAAAAGCAACACTTTTCAGTGTCAGGTTTGCATACAGGTAAGATTTGTGTCCCAAGTTGAAATC
Organism: Anolis sagrei; assembly: GCF_037176765.1. Lineage (NCBI taxonomy): Eukaryota > Metazoa > Chordata > Lepidosauria > Squamata > Anolidae > Anolis > Anolis sagrei. Next base: position 20,067,800 of record NC_090034.1, on the reverse strand, counting down.
CAGACATAAATATTACAGCCATAATCTGCTCTCTCTTCCACAGTGTCACTAAAGAAAGGACAGAGGTTATCCTTCAAGGGACGTCCAGCTTGGACCCCAAGGACCCCGATGCCATTTGGGAAGAGTATGAGTTCAAATGCAAACCCGGGGACATGCACAGGAGGCCCTGCCTGATCAGCCCTTACCACTATCGCCTAGATTGGCTGATGTGGTTTGCTGCCTTCCAGGTGAGGATATCAGGTTTGGAAGTGGGGTCTAAGTTGGAAATTAAAAGAGGGCAGGTAGGCAGATATTGGGGAATATTGGGTGGACACATGGCCTTTAATACATTGTACAAGCAGTCCCCAAGTTACAAACAAGAGAGGTTCTGTAGGCTTGTTCTTATGTTGAATGTATCTGTAAGTCAGAACAGGTACATTTTTAAGTATATCTCCAGCCAAATACATATAAATAAGTAGCTTTGGATAGCATAGGGAAGGGTTAACACCCTTATGATGTTTCCTTTACTATCTGTGTCCCTGTTCAGAAATCTCACCTCACTTACTGTCCCTGTGAGAATTGGATTTTGAAAAATGTGGCTTGTTGTGGAAACAAAAATTGGCGATAAAGCTTCAGTGGAGACACCTTTCCTCCATGATAATCACTCTTCCAAGAGTGAATTTTCCTTCAGGGGGGTAAATTTCTCTCTTCCAGTGGTCTCAGCCCCGTCCTTAACTAGGAGTCATTTGAAAGTCGAATGTTTATATCTCGGGGACTGCCTTCATATGCAAATCAGAGAAAACAGTATGATGTCCAAGAAACTGCAGACAATAGCAAACCCTATAGAAACGAATGCCTTTTAAGGAAGCTTTCCAAAATATTGTGTTGGAGGACCTAGAAAATGCCTAGAGAGAAAACTTTGCAAGTATTTCTTCCAAAATATTGTGCTGGAGGACCTAGAAAATGCCTAGAGAGAACACCTTGAAGGCATGTCTTCCAAAATATTGTGCTGGAGGACCTAGGAAATGCCTAGAGAGAACACCTTGCAGGCATGTCTTCCAGAATATTGTGTTGAAGGACCTAGAAAATGCCTAGAGAGAACACCTTTCAAGCATGCCTAGGTCCGCCATTGCTGTTCCATGGTCAACTCCCAACAAATTCATACCATACAATGCACTGGAAGACTAGGAAAGCCTTCTGTTTCTTAATCTGAACTTGAAAGGATCATCTTTACTCTCAAGACAGATCGATCGCCTTGACAGTTTGGCACTTTATGGACTTTTCCTTTTATACCATTTCTTGTCTGTAGAGCAGTGCGACTTGAGACTTGTAATTAGTGTCATAGAATCATACAGTTGGAAGGGACCTCTAAAGGCTATGCAGTCCAACACGGTTCTGCCAGGTGGGAAAAATACAGTCAAGCCCCTCTCGGCAGATGGCCATCCAGCCTCTGCTTGAAAAATTCCAAGGCAGAGAGTTCCACTGTTGAACTACCCTCACAATTAGGAAGTTCTTCCTAATGTTCAGGTGGAATCTCCTTTCCCATTGTGCCAAAGACCCATATTTGCACCATAGGATTCTTGTATTGTATGTCAACCCATATTTGCACCATGGGGTTCTTATATTGTATGCCAACCCATATTTGCATCATAGGATTCTTGTATTGTATGTCAACTGCAGCCTTTGGGAGATAGTCTTCCACCTCTTGGGCTTGTCATGACAAGCTCGTTTTTGCACTTCTTCGCCACCCAATACATGAGACTTTCCTTCTTTGGCTTCCCGAAATGGATTTTCCACTTTTCTAAAGCAATCAGCAAGATGTTCCTCAGAGAAATGTTGGAACTGCATGGAAAGGAGGAGACGCGAAGCCCATTTATACCCCATGGGAGCACCAAATAATAATTTGAGCATCAAATAATAATTTGTTAGTGGACCGACACTTCATTACTGCTTTTAATTGCTTTACATGCAGCCGGAGAGCGCTTTCAAGGAGAAGCGCTTCTATGGCAATCAGTTATGACCTAATAAATAAAAGCCCCTTTTCATTTTCCTTCCCTTTTTATATGTTTTGAACATCTTATGTAGTTTCTTCCAGCTTTTATAACTATTGATAGAAACCAGAAATACTATGGACCATCCTAACTTCAGTATCCAATGTAAATCATTGCAATTGAGGATCTTGTCTAGCTCCTTGCTAAGCTGCATCTATACCAGAAGTTTCCAAACTTACCATGTTGGTACATGCGTTTCAGACATGCATCCTGTTGTGACATGGTAATTGAGTTTTACTATCCTTCTCTGGATGGCCATCTGTTGGAAGGGATCAGATTGTGTCCTTCATGGCTAATGGGGGTTGGACTAGATGCCCTTTGGGGATCCCTTCCAGCTCTAGTTAAATATAAGCCTGGGAGTCCAGTGGAGTCTCATCCTCTGGCTGTTTTTGAACTAAGGATGGATGGTCATCTGTCAGGAAGGCTTTGACTGTGTCTTCCTGCCTGGCAGCCTTTGTTTTTAGGGAGACATTGTTCATGCAACATGATTATATCCCAATACACAGTTTGGAAAGCTCTGATCTACACAGTAGAAATAATTTGGTTTGACACTATGGTATCTTGGGAGTTGTAGTCTTTCAAGGTTTTGAACAAGTGTTGGTGCCTTCCCAAACTACAACTCCCAGCATACCATAGCGCGGATCCATATCAGTTCAAATGGTGTCAGGCTGCATTAATCCTACAGTGTAGATGCTCCCATAGCTGCCCTTCCAAGTTCTTCTGATTTCGTTGATTGTAGTTTCCATTGTAATGGCTGAATCAAGCGCTCAATATACCAAATTCAAAGCTATCCTACTTTTCCCAACTTTTAATGTTTTTTTCCTCCTTATTTTCCTTCCAAAAGACCTATGAACAGAATGAATGGATAATCCATTTAGCCGCAAAGCTTTTGGCCAACGATAAAGAAGTCCTGTCTCTAATGGCAACCAACCCTTTTGAAGGGAAAGGGCCACCAAGGTAAGCTCAGGTCATGGAAAAACCCTGTGTTTTCATGGGAGATGGAATAATAACAAGGGACCTTTCTTGCACAAAACAAATAGTGTATATTTGTGTGTGTGTGTTTTTGTGTGTATATATGTATAGTATTTTAGATATCTGCCAATGCCCATGTTTGGACCTTCGTAAGCATAAACATTAGACATAGTCATTGTTTCGTTTGGATTTTATGAATGGTCGCATTAGAAAACGCATTCGGGTGTGGGTAAACTACAACTCCCATCATCCCCTGTTGTTGCCTCCAAACTGTACCAGTCATTAAAGTTCTTCATGTTGGCTCTGTGTGCGATGTTTGGTCCAGCTCCATCATCGGTGGGGTCCACAGTTCACATATGGGTGAACTACAACTCACATTGTCCTTTGCCATTACCCTCCCAAACTCCGCCAGTAGTTAAAGTCAGTTGTGTTGGATCTGTGTGCCAAGTTTGGTCCGGATCCATCTTCAGTGGGTTTTGTGGCATACTGAAAATCACGCGTAGTTCATGTTTTATCAGTCCACACATTGTCTTGCCAGAGAAAGAAAATATGCCACACAGATGATCAGTAAAGAACAAGTATGAAAATGAACAAAATCTGGCTACCAGTATTTAAAAACTCTAAAATTAAAACAGCAAAACAGCAGAGGGAAAACAATCGGGGACATCCAATCACCTCTCAACAAAAGATTGCTCCAGGCACTGCCACGCCATCAAATGCTAATCAAGGTGATCAGTTGAAACATCCACACCTAACTCCAGCAGACAAGAGTTCTTTGTCCCATCCTGATCTTTCCACAGATATATAAACCCATTTTCCTAGTTCCAACAGATCTCACTACCTCTGAGGATGCTTGCCATAGATGCAGGCAAAATGTCAGGAGACAATGCCTCTAGAACATGGCTGTATAGCCCAAAAAAACCTACAACAGCCCAGTGATTCCGGCCATGAAAGCCTTCGACAATACAAAGAACAAGTATTTTACTCTTTGTAATGCAGAGCAACATATATACAATCATGTGAACAGTTTCATTGACTCACACAATGTCCTTTTGGAGAGAGATTCAAATGGTCTTTCGGTGTCCACATGAAAGATTTCCTTCCAGCAGCTCATGAAACAAGAACACTAAACTGTCTTGGCAAGCTAATGCTATAAATGTAACTGTTGCCAAAACTCCCAGGCTCAGCTAGCTCCCCAGGCATGACTCAATCAGTCAGCTTCGAGCTTTTGCATTTTCAGTTAACACACTCACAAATTGATTTTTACATGCTCCAACAGGTTTCATGGTGCTCTCTGGATGAAGGGCGAACTACAACTCCTATCTCCCTGGGTTAACTCCCCCCCCCCCCCAAGCCCACCTTCAGTTAAACTTTGTCTAAACGGTTCTGGCCCAATTTACCTGTCCAAACGCATCTCCTCTTATGAACCACCTAGGACATTAAGATCGTCCGGGGAGGCCCTGCTCTCGATCCCGCCTTCATAATAATAATAATAATAATAATAATAGTAATAATAACAACAATAACAACAACTTTATTTATACCCTGCCACCATCTCCCCAAGGGACTCAGAGTGGCTTACATGAGGCCAAGCCCAACAACACATCAATAAAAACAACAAGCAATAAGCGAAATAAACAATACAATTAATACAAAACTTTGGAACTCCCTGCCATTAGAGATCAGAACTGCCCCCTCCCTCATGACGTTCAGGAAACTAACAAAGACCTGGTTGTGGAACGCGGCATTTGACAACTGATTTAATTCTTTGCCCACATGAAAGGAGGATGATGAATGGGATTGTGATGGTGTCGGACGATTTGGCTCTTTTAACTGTGATGATAATGTTTTAATGTGTATAGGGCTGATATTTTAATCATGTTATGAAGTGGCATTGTGTTGTTATTGTATATTCTTTGTGTGTTAACACATGTTGTGAACCGGTCCGAATCCCTCTTCGAAGGTGAGAGGGTCGGTATATAAAACCTCGAAATAAATAAATAAATAATATAGACAATAACACACAAGGATTTAAAAACCTATGGCCAGGCCAGATGTGATAGTTAAAACTTTAAAAATAAACGCTGGACATAAACAGAGGTAGGATGTATCTTCATCACAAGTACGGCTTGCGGGGACAAGAGACAGGGCCTTCTCAGTGGTGGCTCCTCGGCTATGGCACACCATCCCTAAGGAGATTAGATTGGCTCCCTCACTCTTTTGAAGAAAAGTTAAGACATGGTTGTTTGAGCAAGCGTTTACAAAGGCAGAGAAACTGACATAGGAATTGGAATCACTTGACCATGGAATTGGACAATGTTTTTAACTAGGAGATGCTAATGATGTTGGTTTGATTGTTTCTGTTGTGTTTTTATATGGTTTTTAATGTTTGATTTGTATTTTGATATTATGTGTACTGACTTATTGTAAACCGCCTTGAGTCGCTGATAGGCTGAGAAAGGTGGTATACAAGTATAGTAAATAAATAAATAATGGGTCCAGATCCATCATCAGATGGGTTCAGGATGCTCTTTGATTGTGAGTGAACTACAACTCCCATCATGATAGGTTACTTATCCCCCCCCCCCCAGCCCTCCAGTAGAGCCCCCGGTGCCGGCACGACTGAAGAGGCTCGAATCCGGGGAGACTGCGGATGAGCTCCTTCTGTCAGTTTCAGCTCCCCAGGCGGGTACATGAGAGAAGCCTCCCACAAGGATGGTAAAACATCAAAACATCCGGGCATCCTTGCAGATGGTCAATTCTCTCTCACCAGAAGCGACTTGCGGTTTCTTAAGTTGCTCCTGACATGGAAAAAAAGCCCTTTATTATATAAAGTTGGTCATGGTGAATATGTGTACCAAGTTTAGTTCAGAACCATCATTGGTTGGATTTATAGTACTCTTTAATTGTGTGTGAACTACAACTTCCATCATGCTGCATCCCTCCCTCCCCCTCCCCCTAAATGGGAGTCACAGTGCTCTGTAGATGGATAATAAATAGACAGATGGGTCAGAGCTTACCTATATATATCAGGTGTATACACACACACACACACATGTGTGTGTGTTACTGCTGCTACAATTTGATCTATGTGAAATGGAAGGCCGGCGAGTATATTATTTTCTTTTTAATGAGACCGTTGTGGAATCGGCAGCGACCGAATTGGGTGTGAAGCCCGACTTCAAGCAAAGCAAGGCTTGCGAAAATGTCAGCCGCAAGCCGAAAGCGAGTCACTGTAAATCTGAAAACACCCGAGGGTTCCAGCCGAGAGCATGAAGACATGGCCCTTTGCAGCAGGCCCCGCTGAAACCGCAGCCGCATGGTTTTGCTTAAGTGAGAAAAGACAATTAAATTTCAATTAGGAAGGCTCTCAATACTGCTCCCTGCCTCCTCCATTTCCCTGCAATGTTACAGCATACAAGCACATCGATTCTATAAATGGCTAGTTAAAAGTAAACAAACAGGTTAGTGGTTAGAGAGCTGAACGTGAGCCAATAGTGTGATGCGGCAGCTTAAAAAGCGAACACGATTCCCGCTCTATTCTGCTTTGGAATTAACCTGTGTCCGGAGAAGGACAAGGTGGAAGGTGTCCCAAGAAGGAAGACCAAACATATGTCACCTTTCTTTCCCAACGACATCACAGAGGGCCACTTCACCTAGCAACAGCCAATTCAGTAATGTCACAGAGGGCCACTTCACCTAGCCTTTGTTGCACAAACATACATACATACCTTGACTTTTATGTATGAGAAGATACACACACTATCTTAGGTACCTAGCGATGCCCAGATTAGGTCCTGTGTAATGATAAATATTAGAAATAGTGCTTGTTTGGTTTTGGGGTGTTGCAAATGGTTCCATTAGAAGATGTATAGGGGTATAGGTGAACTACAACTTCCATAATCTTAAGTGAATTCCCCTCAATATTCAAAGTTGTTCATGATGGGTCTGTGTGCCAAACGTGATCGAGATCCATCGTCAGTGGGAGTCTCAGTGTTCTCTGGATGTGGGTGGACTACAGCTCCCATCATCCCAGATGTACTTCCTTCCAAACCCCACCAGTCATTTAAATTGTTCATGATGGGTCCAGTTCTCTGGATATGGGTGGACTACAAGTCCCATCATCCCAGTTGAATTCACCCCAAACCTCGCCGGTCGTTTCAGTTGTTCATGATGGGTCTGCGTGCCAAGTGTGACCAAAATCCATCATCAGTGGCAGTCTCAGTGTTCTCTGGATGTGGGTGGACATCTCCCATCATCCCAGATGTACTTCCTTCCAAACCCCGCCAGTCATTTAAATTGTTCGTGATGGGTCTATGTGGCAAGTGTGGTCAAGATGCATCATCAGTGGGAGTCTCAGGGTTCTCTGGATATGGGTGGACTACAACTCCCATAATCCCAGATGAATTCCCCCAAACCTCGCCAGTCATTTAAATTGTTCATGATGGTTCTGTGTGCCAAGTGTGGTCGAGATCCATCATTGGTGGAAGTCTCAGTGCTCTCTGGATGTGTGTGGACTACAACTCCCATAATCTCAAATGAATTCCCTCCCCAAACCTCACTGGTAGTTAAGTTGTTCATGATGGGTATGTGTGCCAAGTGTGGTCAAGATCCATCATCAGTGGGAGTCCAAGGGCTCTGTGAATGTGGGTGAACTACAGCTCCCATCATCCTGGATGAATCCCCCCCAGTACCTCACTGGTAGTTAAGTTGTTCATGATGGGTCTGTGTGCCAAGTGTGGTTGAGATCCATCATCAGCAGGAGTCTCAGGGCTCTCTGGATGTGGGTGAACTACAAGTCCCATAATCTCAGATGAATTCCCCCCAAACCTCGCCGGTCTTTTTGCTGTTCATGACAGGTCTGTGTGCCAAGTGTGGCCGAAAGCCATCATCAGGTCTCTCTGGATGTGGGTGGACTACAACTCCCATAATCCCAGATGAATCCCCCCTCCCCCCAAAAAAACCTCTCACTGGTCGTTCAAGCTGTTTATGATGGTTCTGTGTGCCAAGTGTAGTCCAGATCATGGGGCTCTCTGGATGTGGGGGCTGCCTGGAAAATAATAGATGCATAGTATAGAACACATACATATTCACAAGCATATCTTTTATTTGTATTATATAGATAGATATGATTTTACCCATTGAATTTGTGTACATAGAAGCAAAGGTTCTACTGTCTCAGGATAATTTGTGAGTATTTCGAAGTAATGGATATGGGATGCTCAACCCTTGGTGGAAGTAAGCGCATAGTGCAGGTTCCCGTTGCCCTCGCCTTTCACATTTTGGCCAGGCACCCCAAGATTCGATGCCCTTGCTTTTCTTTGGGGGGGGGGGTCTTCTTTCCCTCCCGAAACCCCTCTCGCTCATCTGTTGGAGGGAGACAGCTGCAGCCTCTGCTCTGCGACTAATTCCAGCTGTCCAGGAGATTTAGACTCGGACGGCCTCGTTTCTTAACACTTTCACAGTTGGGAGATGTCATCGGGGGCCTGACGGGCCGCTGAGCCCCACAGCTGCTCCAGGGCATAAGGAGGAAATTGTGGGATTTGGACGCCCAAGCAACAGACCGCAGGGTTTGGTTTTGTTTTGGCAAAGAGGAGGCACCATTCTCATCTGCCACTCTCCAGTGTTGGCCCCTTTGGACAAAAAAGGGGATTTGGGGTGCGGCCAAAGTGTCAGTATGGGTTGCAGACAGAGAAAGGGGCAACTTTGGGAAGTGCGTCCATTACTTTTGAGAGTGTTGAGGTGTGTGTGTGTGTCAACATTTCCCTTTCCTTCTTTGTGCATGTTTCCTATTCATGCACAACAGCCAGGTAGGTACAATACTCTTATCTTTCCTCTCTTTTTTGCAGTGTTTTAAATTAAGTTTTCAAAGGGATACAACCTTAAAATAAATACAAAAAAATAAAATATGTTTATTTTTTCACGGCTGGAATCACTGGGTTGCTGTGGGTTTTCCAGGCTGTTTGGCCATGTTCCAGAAGCATTCTCTCCTGACGTTTCACCCACATCTGTGGCAGGCATCCTCAGAGGTTGTGAGGTCTGTTGGAAACTAGGCAAGTGGAAATTATATATCTGGAATGATGTCCAGGGTGGGAGAAAGAACTCTTGTCTGTTGGAGGCACATGTGAATGTTGCAATTGGCCACCTTAATTAGCATTGATTGGGCAGTAAATAAAGAACAGCACTCAAAAAACAGGGGAATTCCAGACAGGCAACAATCAGGGCCAGCTAACACCTCCCAACAAAGGATTCCCTCAGGCAGGAAGTATCTAGGCTTTGAAGCTACAAGGCCATTCAATGCTAACCGGGGGGCCCAATTGCAACACTCACACTTGCCTCAAGCAGACAAGAGTTCTTTCTCCCACCCTAGGTATTCCACAGATATATAAAGCTCACTTGCCTAGTTTCCAACAGACCTCTGCCTTATAGATGTGGGCAAAATGCCTTATAGATGTGGGCAAAATATCAGGAGAGAATGCTTCTAAAACATGGCCATATAGCCTGGAAAACTCACAGCAATCCAAAATAAAATAGTCACTAAAATAAAATGTAGGAAGAAACTACCTATCAAAACCCTCCCAACAGATGACCATTCAACCTGATAAATATTAGCAGGGTTTTTTTTCTTTGATTTTGTATCAGCAGCGGCTTGAGAAACTGCAAGTCACTTCTGGTGTGAGAGAATTGGCCATCAGCAAGGATGTTGCCCAAGAGACACCCAGATATTTTGATGTTTTACCATCCTTGTGGGAGTCTTATCTCATGTCCCCGCATGGGGAGCTGGAGCTGACAGAAGGAGCTCAACCCAATTTCTGCAGATTCAAGCCGCTGACCTATTGGTCAGCAATTTTGCTGGCATGAAGATTTAACCCATTGCGCCAACGGGAGTTAATTAAAAACGAGAGATATACAATAATAGACTCATAGAAGTTGGAAGAGACCCCAAAGGCCATCCAGTCCAACCCCCTTCTGCCAGGCAGGAAGACGCCATCAAAGCCCTCATGACAGATGACCTTCATCCTTTGCTTAAAAACCTCCAGTGAAGTAGACTAGTCTCCATAGCAGGAGAAAACAAGCTTGCTCCCCCCTCAAGGGGACATCCTTTCAAATGCTACCCGGTCCCCTCTTGGCCTTCTTTTCCTGAAGCTCAACATCCCCAACTTCGTCAGCCCTTCCTCGTAGGGAATGGCTTCCAATCCTTTGGTCATTTGATCGGCCTTTCCTTGGGCACATTCTCGGTTAGGGTTGCCTTTGCACTTGGCCCCGTTTCTAAAATCAACATAATCTATCAACACCCCATTCTTGGTTTCTTCTTCTTTCTCCTTCTGCGGAGCAGTTGGAATATTTATGGGCATCCCGTGACGCCGCTGCGTGGCCTCCAGTTCCTCGCAGAGAGCTGAAAGGCGATGATGAACAATGTTTTGCCTGTGTAACTTCTGCCTTAAACTTTACTGAGTGCCGATAGGTTTGCTGCGAGGCTCGGCCTTTCCTTGCAGATGTGTCAAGTCGCTCTTCATTATGTTAGGGAGGGAGGGCTCAACAGCTCCAGACCCCGAGGGTCCCCTGAGGCCACCCCACTTTTACTGCCAGGCTCAATAGCTGTTTTTGTGCAGCGGCTTCCATCGGTGCGACTCTTGACATTCTTATACCGTGAATTAATTTATGAACTTCTCCGGCAAATTGACAAGACGCGATGGAGAAAGGCTGCCTTTTGTAGAATCGTACAATTGGAAGGGACCTCCAAAGGCCATCCAGTCTGACCTGCTTCTGGATCCCTTCAAATTGTATGGATGGCTATTTGTCGGGAAGGCTCAGATGGTGCCTTCCTGCCTGGCAGAAGGGATGGGACTGGATGGCCTTGGGAGATCCCTTCAAATTGTATGGATGGTCATTTGTCGGGAAGGTTCAGATGGTGCCTTCCTGCCTGGCAGAAGAGGGTGGACTGAATGGCCTTTAGGGACCCCTTCCAACTGTATGAGTCAATGGCTCAATAATTATTAATAAGAGGCTGGATGGCCATCTGTAGGAAGGGCTCAGATGGTGTCTTCCTGCCTGGCAAAAGGAACTAGGACTGGATGGCTTTTGGGGATCCCTTCCAACTGAATGAGGCTATGGTTCTATTATTATTAAGCATAGGGTGGATGGCTATCTGTCAGGAGGGCAAGGGAGAAGGGGGTCAGACTGAATGGCCTTCAGGGATCCCTTCCAAGTAGTGAAAAAACAGACTGCCTGGGGGTCCTATTCTGGTTGGTATTAAGTACAGACTGGATGGCCATCTGTTGGGGGAGCTTTGATGGTGACCTCCTGCCTGGAGGAAGGAGGTTGGACTGGATGGCCTTTGGGGATCCCTTCCAATTCCAGTCAAATGACCCAAAGGTTTTGAAGGGACGTAGGCATAAGGCAAATAATCAAACACAGGATGTGATGTCTTGATTGTAAAGGCGTGTGTCGCCCTTGGATCGGGGGAGTGTGTGCCTGGCTTTGATTGTCTTGCTTTCTGCTCCTTGCAGGTGGGTCCGTGGCGAGCATTTCAGGTACAAGTTCAGCCGGCCAGGAGGGACACACGCTGCAGATGGAAAGTGGTGGATCCGGAAGAGGATCGGGCCCTATTTCCCGCCGCTCAACCTGGAAGGGCTGAGGAAGTTCTTGAAGGCTCGAAACTGGCCGCTCCCAAAGCGGAGCTGAAAACAAATCTAATACAGACCCAAATCATATCCAAGGCCCGTTGTCTGCCTTGCCTTGGACCCTTTTCAATCAATTCAATGTGTCTTTTACATTAAAGTGCATTTGGGAAGTTGTATGTACAAGTTGCAAATCCAAGTTGCAAACAAGCTTACGAATAATAAAAATTATTTTAAAATACTATACTTACCCCACTGGGCTAAGCTAACAGTAGGGGGCATCAGGTAAACATATAGTCAAAAATAGCACTCCAAAGTTCAATGAAAATACTAAAACTTTATCAGAAAAGGGGGAGAAACAGGTGCAAAAGGGCCAAAGAAACAGACCTTAATTTAAAGCAGAATCCTGGGAGTTGTAATTTTACATAATCTTCAACTTTCTCAGCCAAAAGAGTCCCAGGATTGCATCGCACTGAAATTAAAGTGCTACCAAGCTGCAATAATTCCGCAATATAGATGCTGCTTTTATCACACTTTTTAAGTGGTTCAAGTTTGTGAGTGATTTCAATTTCGAATCATAGACTTGGAGGGGCCAATCAGTCCAACTCCTTTCTGCAGGCATGAAGACACAGTCAAAGCCCTCCTGACAGATGACTATCCGACCTGTGCTTGGTAGTTTCATTACTTTTTAAGCATTTACATTTTTGTGAATGTTAGGCCACATTTTTATCAGTTTCAAGTCACTGGGAAAATAGTAGGGGGTAATTATAATGATGATAATGCTGCAAGTCTCTTCTGGCTTGAGAGAATCAGCCATTTACAGAGACATTGCCAAGAGAATGCCCAGATGTGTTACCATCCCGCAGGGAGGCTTATCTCATGTCTCTTACAATGATCAGTGAAGACATCTGCCCTTGCACTTTGCTACTCTGCTGCTGAATATGCATGCCCAGTGTGGAACACATCTCACCACGTTAAAACAGTGTATGTGATTCTTAATGAGAATGCTGTATTATCACAGGATGTCTATGTCCCACACCACTGGAGAAATTATACCCTTTAAGCTAGTATTGAACTACCTGACATCAATCGGGAAATAGCAGCCTGTAATGAATTAACCAAGGCATTGACATCTCCGGTCCATCCTCTGTTTGAATATCAGACAGCACACCAACACCCTAAATCAAGAAATAACTTTCTAAGATCTACAGAGATACTTACAGGAGCACCTCAGCAAACAAGAGTCCAAAAGTGGCAGACTAAACCCCAGAACCTCAAGCCGTGGCTGAGACCGAATGAGAGACTTCCCTCTGGGCACACAGAAGACTGGGCGACTTGGAAGGCGCTGAACAGAGTGTGCTCTGGCACCACGAGATGCAGAGCCAACCATAAGAAATGGGGCTCCAAAGTGGAGTCCACGACATGCGAGTGCAGAGAAGAGCAAACCACAGACCACCTTCTACAATGCAGTCTGCGCCCTGCCACATGCACAATGGAGGACCACCTTGCAGCAACACCAGAGGCACTCCAAGTGGCCAGCTTCTGATCAAAGGACATTTAGTATCATGCCAAGTTTTTAACTTTGTGTTTTTAAAGACATTATAACAGTATTCTCAATTCACTTCTGACAGGATAAATTATGATGATGACCATGCATCAGTTTCCCTATGGAAGGACTTAGACCATTTGGTCCGATACAAAATACAATGGCTTATTGGCCTATGCATTTTGACTAACCCTGTACATAGGGGTGTGGGTGAGCTACAACTCCCATCATCTTGAGTGAATTCCCTTTAATATTTAAAGTTGCTCATGACGGGTCCATGTCCCAAGTGTGGTCCAGGTCCATCATTTGTGGGAGTCTCAAGGCTCTCTGGATGTGGGTGGACTACAACTCCCATCATCCTGTATGTATTACTCCCAAACCTCGCCAGTCGTTTAAGATGTTCATGATGGGTCTGTGTGCCAAGTGTGGTCAAGATCCATCATTAGTGGGAGTCTCGGGGCTCTCTGGATGTGGGTGGACTACAACTCCCATCATTCCAGTTGAATCCCCCCCCCCCCAAAAAAAACATTGCCATTCGTTTCAGTTGTTTATGATGGGTCTGTATTCCAAGTGTGGTTGAGATCCATCATTGGTGGGAGTCTCATGGCTCTCTTGATGTGGGTGGACTACAACTCTCATCATCCCAGATGAATTGCATGCACTGATACTTTTCTGGCAGTGGTGTAATGTTACAGTCACATAAATGGAGTTCTGCAAATATAACCACAAGAAATGTTATTGCACATTTTGGCGCCTTTGACGATTTGCTTATTTCACAGGAATTGTACAAAGGCACCATTGCACTTGTTGTCCATGCACAAGCACATTGGCAGCTTGCACAAGCATTGGCGCACATCAGAAGGGTGGCAGAGCAAAGCCATGGCCTCAGTATACTTTGCACATACATAACGCCCATCCATGTGCAACGTTCACATGGAGAACTCGACAATATTCCACCAAAACATGGAATCTTGATCCTGGTGTCATGTCCCAACGTCACCCCATATGGACACATGGATCACCTCCCCGTTGAAAGACACACATTTTCTGTAAAACCAATTATCCTTGTTGCTGAAGCCGGGGTCCCGAAGGAAGAAGCGCATGGCTGGAAAACATTGCATTTTGTCCTCTCTCTGGTCGCAATCGGGCAGAAACCGGACGCAGTCCAGACAGATAGCTCCCTTTCTATAAACAGAAGCATTTGGCTTGGAAAAACACCGGCTTTTCTTTCCTTAAACTTTTATAAACTCAAGGGAGTTTTCGGTCTCTTTTTCCCCCAAAGCCTATCACAGAATTGAAGGAAATCAGAAAGCCTCCCCTTTCCTTTGCCATTTGTGTGCCGAAAGGACAATATGCTCTTGTCTAATGCAATAGGTATTCTATTTGTTGTTTTGGTTGTTCTTCTTTGTAATGTTTTCCTTTTAGCTGGTTTTAATTCTTCAAATACTCTTTTACTATTTTGTGGATTTCCAACCATGGCTTGAGTAATTACAAGTCCATTAGCTTGGCATACAAATGTGCACGATAATAGTATTACATAAGGACAGGTCGCATCAAAAGCGGGCAATAAGAAAAAAAAACATTTTTAATCCTCATCTCAATGCAGCTTGATATCAGTTGAACTGCCATTGGTTCAATGCTGTGGAATCCTGGGAGTTTCAATTTGGTGAGGTGCCAACGCTTTTTGGCTTCAGACCTTGTTAAATTACAACCCCCAGGATTTAAGAGGAGCATATTATGATACTGTCATTGCAAGAGGGATCCATGTGCATGTGCATTGACATGAAACCATGCAGAGTGTGCTTGTTGTTTGTTGTTGATTCGTTCAGTCACTTCCGACTCTTTGTGACCTCATGGACTAGCCCACACCAGAGCTCTCTGTCAGCCGTCACCACCCCCAGTTCCTTCAGAGTCAAGCCAGTCACTTCAAAGATACCATCTTGCCCTTGGTCGGCCCCTCTTCCTTTTTCCTTCCATTTTCCCCAGCATCATTGTCTTCTCTAAGCTTTCCTGTTTTCTCATGACGTGGCCAAAGTACTTCATCTTTGCCTCCAATATCCTTCCTTCCAGTGAGCAGTCGGGCTTTATTTCCTGAAATATGGACTGGTTGGATCTTCTTGCAGAGTGTGCATGCCCATCTATATGCATTTCATTTAGAGCATGTGCAAATGGCATCCCATGCTTAACTCCATCGAAATATGAAGAAGAACTTCCTGAAGATCAAATGTGTTCAACAATGGAATAGGCTGCCTTGAAGTCTCTTTTTCTGGAAGTCGTTAAACAATGGCTGGGTGGCCATCTGTCGGGAAGGCTTCAATTATATTTTTATGGCTGAAGGGGGTTGGACTGGATGGCCCTTGGGGGTCCCTTCCAACTCCATGGTTCTGTGTCTCCTCGATCATGAACAGCATGCAGAGGCTCTTTATGGCGCAAAACACCTTCATGTTGTCACCAAAAAGACCCCGGTCTTGTGTCTCCTTCAACAGCCATTTGGTAAAAAACCACAAGCCCCTTGTATGTAGATATTTATATATTTCATCGCCAGTCTTTGCCGAGTTTGGAGGATATGTGGAGTGAAGGGTAAGAGCGCTCCCAGACTTCGCACCCGACCAACACTTAATAAATGCTAATATATATGAGAAAACCCCGACATCCCACCTTGGGATTGTGGAGGCGAATCTGTTCTTCTAACAGCGGTGGACAGACCCAGATGGATTTGCATGGAGACACGGAAGGCCAGATGGGAAAGCCATTCAAGCCCTGTAATGTATACACATACTTTTCATGCTTCCTTTCTTTTGTTTTTGTTCTCCCCACGAGGACTAGTTTTCCAAAAGCTATTGAAAATGTTCATGACTGTCCTCAGCACATATATCATCAACGTGTATAAAAGGCATGCATTATAAACATGTGCTTACATGCGTGTATAGAAGGCACCAATAGAGAAATAGCATAGGGATGTTTTTTATTCTACAGTGAAATATTTAGTGAAGCTTGTGCTGGAATCCACAAATAAGAACCTAATGCTTTTGCAACTTTTCAGTCTCTGCCATATTCCAGATCCGCCTAGTCTTTGCAATAGGGCAACATAGCGTCATGGCAGTTTTTAATTATTCTCATCCCAAATGATGCTCAACATGGAATTTGCAACCCATCTTCAACAAATCAGGATTCCCTGGAATTCTTCCTTGGCATAAAAGTGTATTTATTTTAAGTATATTCCGCCCTTTTCACTGTGAAGGGGACTCAGGGGGAAACATAGAACACACGTATACAGCAAACATTCAATGCTGTTTTATAGACTGACCGACAGACAATTATACATACATAATTGGCAAGTCAGATTTGACCACGGTAGTCCACTCTCTGGTTAATTCTTGAATAGACTACTGCAACATGCTCTACATGGGACTGCCTTTGAAGACTGTTCAGAAGCTACAATTGGTCTAACGGGTGGCAGCCAGATTGCTCACTGGAGCGGCATACAGGGAGCATACAACCCCTCTGTTACGTCACCTCCCTTGGCTGCCAATCTGCTACCGAGCAAAATTCAAAGTGCTGGCTTTAGCCTATAAAGCTCTAAATGGTTCTGGCCCAGCTTATCTGTCCAAATGTATCACCCTCTATGAACCACCACAGAGTTTAAGATAATCTGGGGAGGCCCTGCTCTTGGTCCCACCTCCCTCGCAGGCACGATTGGTGGAGACAAGAGACATAGCCTCCTCAGTGGTGGTCCCTGAGCTGTGGAACTCCCTTCCCAACAATGTTAGATCAGCCCCCTCCCTTCTGATCTTTCGCAAGAGAATGAAAACGTGGTTTTGTGACAAAGCCTTTAAAGAACTCGTGCAATAGATAGACTTGGAACAATGTGCAACGACCATTGGAACGGCCCGGATTACACACGAGGATTACGTGTTTAACTCTGAATGTATTTGTTTTTAAATGATTTAATTGTTTTAATGTACTTTTAAATTCTATTTTAATATTTATTATTTCATATTATTTAAGTGTTCATTGTGTTTTAGGGCATCGAACTGTTGCCTATATATATAGGCTTTTCCCATTTTCTGCATCTTGGAGGCTTGTGCTCGATTCCGGCAATGGGGTGGGGGGTAGGGGTCTGTCGCTCCATCTCCCTGCCGAAGAGCTTAGTTTGTAAACTTCCTCCTTGAAATGAGCTGGCATTTCCTTATGGGTGTCTTTTGAATACCTCCCTGCTCTTAAGCGGTACCTATTTATCTACTCACATTTTGCTTGATTTATTTATTTATTTACAGTATTTATATTCCTCCCTTCTCACCCCATAGGAGACTCAGGGTGGATTACAATGCACATGTACATGGCAAAAATTCAATGCCAATAGACATACAACATATATAGACAGACACAGAGGCAATTTAACAATTCAGATTTCCGACTTCATGAGGGCATGCTCGGTTCCAGCCACAGGGGGAGCTCCCGCTTCACCATCCACTTGTGGCACTGAGTCCTTGATGGAATACTTCCTCATTCTTACCCACATTGCTGGAAGGTTTTATGGTGTTGTAAATTAGTTTAATTAGCCTCCCCATACAAAGTGGTACCTAAATTTCCTACTTGACAGATGCAACTGTCTTTTGGGCTGCATAGGTTAACAGGAAGCTAAATTATTAATAGTTGGGAGCTCACTCTGACTTGGCCTGGCTTCGAACTCATGACTTCTCGGTCAGTAGTGAGCTGCGCCACAGCCTGGTCTTTCCAACCATTAGGTAGGTGGAGGAGCTCACCCTGACTCAGGTTTTGAATTGACAACCTTTTGATTGGCAAGAGTTACTGTAGCCGGTGGTTAACCTGCTGTGCTAAAGCCTGGCCCAAATGTTGCACAAGATCTTGTTTGAAGAATAAGGTGTAATTAGTCCATCCACAGCGGAAACTATGCTATATGGTTGCATCTACAATGTGAATGAATGCAGTTTGGCACCACTTTTGACTGCCATGGCTCAATGCAATGGAATCCTGGGAGTTCTGCTTTGCCCAGAAGGTGAAGGACTTTGTCAAACTACAACTTCCAAAATCCCATCGCGTTGATTGATGATGCTTTGAGCGGTGCCATGCTTCTTATTTTATTTTATTTTATTTTATTTATTTCCCATATTTGTACCCTGCCCTTCTCACCCTTGGAGGGGGACTCAGGGTGGCTTCACAACAGGCAACCATTAGATGCCAACACACAAATTATAAATAAACAATTACAGCTAAAAACAGCAGTTTAATATCAATTATTAAAACATTCATGTAAACATTTCACCAGTTCAGAATCACCCTCAACCTGTGTTTTGCTTTCTTCCAAGAAGCTTGAAAGTAAATCATTTGTTTTCCCAATAAAACAAACAACAATGAAGGGTACTTTCAGCTCCAAGGAACTTTACCTGTAACTAATTACTTTCTTTTTTTAAATGCTCTGCCTTTATTCCTTGGTGGGCCTCTCCTGTCCTTCCTGAGTGAAACAGATGACTTTCAGGGTAAAATATATATGTATTGTGTGTGTGTGCTGCTGCTGTTCTCTATTTCTAATCCTTTGTCTGGTCCGGACGCCCACACAGTTTGGTGGGTTTTTTTTTTTTGCTTGTTAATGAGACATTCTGCTGTCAAGGGGGAAATGGATATCTTTCCTCCATCCGTCTCTCTCTCTCACACACCCCCTCCATCGCTATGTAAGATGTACAGCTGGCCTCCCTTCCTCCTTTGCATTCGAGGAGTGAAATTTATCACTTCCACAGATCTTCTTCCGTATCCCCCTCTCCGACTGTGGAGAATTGCTTTGTGAGTTGTGGAGTGGGCTTCCTCCAGCGGGTCTGGAGAAGACAGGTAGTCATGGAAAGCGTGTCTTCCCGATTTGTTCTTCATGGCCTGAAACTAGAACCAGACCTGCACATTTGCAGGCTGAACTTTTGTGGATTTGATTGGCAGTGGCAGTTGGGATGAGAAGAAGGCCTTTCACCTCCATGATGGAGTCGCATTTGCCTCCTCTCTCTTTCCAAGACCAAGGCAATGGCAGTTGGGATGCAGGAAAGGGCTTTTATCTACTTCTGAATTTAGGCATAATGGAGGTGTGATTGCCTTCTCTCTCTATGAGGCCAAGGCAGTGGCAGTCAGGATGAGAGGAGAACCTTTCTTCTGTTTCATGAGCTAGGCATGATGGGGCTGCATATGCCCTTTCTCTCTCTTTCCAAGATGAGGGCAGAGCTGTTGGGATGCAGAAAAGGCCTTTCATCTGCTTCTGAACTTAGGCACGCTGGAGCTATGCTTGCCTTCCCTCCCTATGAGGGCAATGGCAGTTGGGATGGGAGAAAAGCCTTTTACTTGCATAATGGAACTGCGCCTGCCCCTTCTTCTCTCTCTTTCAAGGTCAGGACAGTGGCAGTTGGGATGGAAGGCGGGCCTACCATCTGCTTCTTGGCCTAGGCACGACAGGGCTGAATCTACCCCTTCTCTTTTTAAGGTCAGGACAGTGGCAGTTGGGTGGAAGTAGGGCCTACCACCTGCTTCTTAGCCTAGCACAACAGGGCTGGATCTGTCCCTTCGTCTCTCTTTCTCTTTAAGGTCAGGGCAGTGGCAGTTGGGACGGTAGGAGGGCCCTCCGCCTGCTTCATGGCCTAGGCACGTCAGGGCTGGATCTGTCCCTTCTTCTCTCTCTCTTTAAGATCAGGCAGTGACAGTTGGGATGGAAGGAGGGCCTACTATCTGCTTCTTGACCTAGGCACGACAAGGCTAGCTCTGTGTCTTCTCCCTCTTTTCGAGGCCAGGCAGTGGCAGTTGGAATAGAAAGAGTCATCTGATTCTTGGCCTAGGCACAATAAGGCTGGATCTGCCATTTCTTCTCTCTCTTTTCAAGGTCAGGACAATGGCAGTTGGGATGCACCAAGGAACTTGAGAACAATGGAACAGTGCCTTCCCCCTTGTTCTCAGTTGAGTCCAGGGCAGTGGCAATCGGGAAAGAAGGAGGGCCTTTTCACCTTCTTATAAGCCTAGGCATGTTTGAAGTGAGCTCTTGTTTGGTTGTAGTTCAACTGAGTTCCACTTACCCCAGGTTATGAGAAAACCATTGGCTGGCATCCTCTTCATCAGCGATGATAGTAGGAGCTGGATTTAAAATATCCTAACTGTTGTAGGTTCATGTTTACAGTCATTAATACCATATCTACATTTGCAGCCTGGTTGCAGTACAGACAAAGTGATTCTGGGATGCTAAGAGGTGGTGCACACAGTATGGTCCTGCTCTTGGGATGCCTTGGGCCCAAAGTGCACAACACCCATAACAGGGCTCCAGCCCCTCCAAAACGCTTCCCTAGATGCTGTTAAGTTGCAAAAGGTAGCTAGCTTTGGAGGGGGACCTCTTCAGCCATAACATTGTGGCCAGAGACGTGGGACCATGAGTCCATGGGGTCAGGATAGGGCAGAGAAGGCTCACGAGAGCTGAGGATGCCATACAAACCAATGGGACAAAGAAGGATGGGCTTCTGACCCGGCTTGGCTTCCATGGAGCCGCCTGCCTTTCCTGTTTACTTGTTATTTTGGCAGCCCAACAACTGATAATTGATGGCCGATCACTGGCTGAGGTCCAACGAGTGCTTTTGGGAGGGATCTCGCTTTTCTAAATGGACAATTCCTGGGGCAAGAAGCCAAAGGCGTTGGGTTGACGGGACTGTCAGCCCAGTAATTATGAGATTAACCCTTTGTGTTGGGAATGAGATGATGAGAAGCAAGGATAGGCCCCCTCCTCATTTCCCCTTTTACTAGCCATTGGGCATAAATTCCCTCCGTTGTGTTGTTGTCTTGTCTCCTTGCACCTGTATCCTCAGCTTCGTATTCATGCTAACCGGTGGCTCTCCACTGCAGCTGCAGTGGCATTATTCGGCATTAACATATTTGCATCTCAATAAGGCCCTGATGAGGATTTAAAGGGACAGCTGCCAGGGCCGTGTTTCTGGGAAGGAGGGGTGGGGGGAGGGTTGAATTTCTATATATTTTTTTATTAAAAAGTACAACACTTGTTGCTCTTTTTTCAAATAGGATCCCATTACTCTCCCCCTGCTTTTCTTTTATCGATGCAGGTTCCTTGCCAACTGGGATGGCGAAAAGTTATGAAACTCTGAAAGAAATGCACAAGTAATCAGTGAGTTGGTTGTATCCTCTATTCTTTCAATGCCATATTTTTTTGCAGCTGCACAGATAGGGGGTTTTGGGGGGAGAACGAGAGAGCCAAGCAACAGTTGAACCAGCAGCAAACTGGTAGGAATCCAGGGACTGTTCCCTCCAAGGCAGCTGGAGACGTCGCTGGAAGGAAGGCGGCGAGAAGAATATGAAAATATCCTGGTAACTCTCTGGATTTCTTCATCAAGTCAACCCAGAGCCAGGCCTGAGGTCCTGTTGGTTACCCCAACTTCTACAAAACCATTCAATTAATGCAGTGGTTCCCAAACTTTTTTAGACCAGGGACCACTCTCCAACATTCGTACCAAAAGAATTACAAATCAGTTTAGATTCGGGGTGCTGGTTCAGAAAATTGCATTCGATAGACCACATCAGCTCTAGTTTCTAATATAGAACATATGCCATCCAGTAGTTGCCATCTGCTCGCCCACAGAAAACCGTATTTAATAAGTTTCGGCACTATAAGAGGGTTTCGCAAGACCGGTCGCTCTTGTTGCAATGGTGTAGTAACAGTGAGGCCATGGACCATATTTTAGTTCTTGCGGCCCACTGGTGGTCCACGGATCACAGGTTGGGAACCACTGAATTAATGGGATTTACCTGCACAACTGAATAAGTCTTCCCAAGTGGGAATGTTCCAAAAGCATTGGATTATTTTCCGGTATCCAAAGAAAAGTTGCATTCTTTCTGATGCTCTTTCTCTGTGTTCAGCCTTTCTCTGCCAAACTTTAGCAATCTTGAAACTGTTTGCATGGAATAAAAGAGTCTTCAGTTTCAGTTAGATGAGGTCATCCCAACTAATACAGACCCAGTTGTTGACTAAACTGTGGCAATCATAGTTTGGAAACATCACAAGATAAAAAGATTCATTGGGAAAGGTATTGAAGTTGAAGGCAGTATGAAAAATGGCAGCACTCCATCAAGTTTGTGCTTCAATCCAGAATCTAGATGAGCTAGCCATCATGTTGACTCAGTCATTACCTTAAGCATCTTGGGAAGCTCATCTAACATCTAGAATTAAACCCAGAATATTACTTCCCTAATATGGAAGTGAAAAAGAACACTGGAGAGAACACCTCTCTGAAATCTCTACATCCTCCAGAGTATAGAGATACTTAGAACATTGTTGTCTCTAGGAATCTTTAGGTTCTCCAGCATGAATCTATGATCAACATAGAGACACCTAGAACGTTGTTGTCGCTAGAAATCTATCTAGGTCTTCCAGTGTGACTCTATTGACTATTTTAAATGATTTTTTATTGATAGCATATATGATTACATGGAAAGTGGGGAAATATTTGTGAAGAAGATAGTAAAGTAGGAAATGAGATATAAAAAGGGATAACAAAACAACCAAAGAAAAAAAAGAAGTTTGTCCATAGGGTTTGCAGGTCCCCTCCAAAAATGTGGGGAAAAGAAAAAAGAAAAATATAAAAAAGGACTTCTGTATGGAGGCTGGATGGCCATCTGTCAGGGGTGATTTGAATGCAATATGCCTGCTTCTTGGCAGGGGGTTGGACTGGATGGCCCATGAGGTCTCTTCCAACTCTTTGATTCTATGATTCTATGATTCTATTATTTGAAGATCTTGAATAAACTTTTTCACCTATATTGTTAGAAAAAGAAAAAATACTTCCCTATTTTAATCCTTCTTTAACTTCTATTTAGTCCTTTCAAAAGATAATCTCTATTTTTTGTGGTTTAAAATATCTTTTTACCATGTCCCAATCTGTATGTTTCTTTGGTATTCCTTCATTTGGCAACAGCTAGTAAGTGAGTTCGTCCATGTTCATTATTTCTAATATTTTGTTTTGCCAATCTTCTCTTTTGGGTATTTCTTTCTGTCTTCAGTTCTTAGCAAATACAATTCGGACAGCGATGGTTAGGTAATTGAAAATTATGTCTTTATTTTTATCTCCTTCAAAATTGAGCATTCCAAGCAGAAAGTATTCTGGTTCCTTTTTTATTTGTATTTTAAGAATCTTTTGTATTTCATTATGAACCATATTCCAGAAGTCTTTTGCTTTAGGGCAAGACCACCAAGTGTGAAAAAAAATCCTATTTGTTGTTCGCATTTCCAACATTTGTTGGAAGCATTTTTGTAGAATTTTGAGATCTTTTGGGGTGTAATATACCATCTGTGGACCATTTTAAGTAAGTTTTTTTTAAGTTTATAGGAATAGGTGTATTTGATTTTTTTGATTCCAGATTTTCTCTCACTGATCCAGTTCTATTTGGTGGCCTATATTTGGTGCCCACTTAATCATAGATTCTTTTATCTGTTCTGTTTCTGTAGCTCGTTCTAATATTTTTTTTGGTAATTTTTTGTAATTATTTTATTATTTGTCTTCATGATGTTGTCCCAGAAGCCATCTTTGTCTACAAAGTTCTGTTCCTTATCTATTTTGTAGCAGTGTGACTCTATTGTCAACTACCATCGAAATTGTGTTGGAGGATATAGAGTTACCTAGAACATTGTTGTTTCTAGGAACATCTAGGTCTTCCAGCATGACTATGTTCAACTTCCATTGGAATTGTATTAGAAGACATAGAGATATCTAGAAAATTGTTGTTGCTAGAAATCTCTAGTTCTTCCAGCATGACTCTTCCATCAACTACCATCAGAATTGGGGTGGAGGACATAGAGATACCTAGAACATCATCTCTAGGAATATCTAGGTCTTCCTGCATGACTATGATCAACTTCCATTGGAATTGTATTAGAGGACATAGAGATACCTAGAATGTTGTTGTCTCTAGGAATCTCTGGATCTTCCAGCAGTGGACGTTAACCACAAGGAGGAGATAGGGAGTACTAAAGGAAAGTTTTTCATCAAGAATAATTAAATCTGTAAAAGTCAGCTCTATATGACTTCCACTGCTGTGCGATACCAACTAGACCAGTGTTTCTCAACCTGTGGGTTCCCAGGTGTTTTGGCCTACAACTCCCAGAAATCCCAACCAGCTTACCAGATGTTAAGATTTCTGGAAGTTGAAGGCCAAAGCATCTGGAGACCCACAGGTTGAGAAACACTGAACTAGACTGAATCCATTGAAGGCCATAGGATTGCTCTTGGAATTGAAAGACCTCCAGGAAAAGTGAAAGCAAACATCCAGAACTAGGACAAATGGTTGGAATGATCTGGCCAGGGCTGAAGGGAAGGCACTAGTGAACCTCTTGCTTCAGATAATCCAAGAACATCTAATGTCTCTCCTGAGGACCAGAAAGTGGAGGCCTGGCCTCGGGATTGCCAGCCAAGGGGTCCTCGTGGCCTTTGAGGGTTAAAGAGCGATGCGGCAGTGAGGGAAAAGCAAAGGCTTCCCTCTCTCTGTCGAAAGGACAGCTGCACCCGTCACCTGTTCGAAGGCAGACAGCCGCAGCTGTCCTCGGCGCAAGTCCCTCCGCTTTGAACCCGTCCGGATTAGAAAAACAAAAATTAAACACACACACACACATACACATACACACTTGTGCACAGAATTCCAATTCTGACTCCTCGCTCCCTTCCTTTGCAAATGGCTATTGGTTCTTGGCGTGCGTCAACGCCAGCCGTGCCCTGAATGCATCCTTTGCGCAGAACCACCCCACAAAGGCTCGCTCTGTCAAACCGGGCTTTTTGGGTCAACCAGGGCAGCGGAGCCGTTAGGGACCCAGATATCGTAGGATCATAAAATTGGAAGAGACCCCAAAGGACATCCAGTCCAACCCCCTGCTGATGCTGTCCTCAGAACATATATCATCAACATATATAAAGCGCCATCCAAGCCCTCCTGAGAGCCTCTGCTTACAAGCCTCCAGAGAAGGAGGCTCCACCAGACTCCCAGGCCGTTCTTACGGTCATGAAGTTCTTTTTAATATTTAGGTGGGATCCTTTTTGCAGTTTGAACCCATGGCTCCATTGTGTCCTTGTCTCCAGAGCAGCAGGAAACAAGCTTTCTCTCTCCTCAATAGGACATCTTTCCAAATATTTCAAAGTGACCATCATGCCCCCTTCTCTCAGCCTTCTTTTCTCCTTCATAGGGTTAGGTTTCCAAACCTTTGATCGTTTTGGTGGCTCTTCTCTGGACCCAATGTTGGGTGGTTATGTTAATCAGGTGGCAGATAATGTTGGGATGTCATTTTTGGTGAAATTCAGGAAAAGGTTGAGTCTTGTTGCAGAAAGATTCAGGGCTTGGAGTGGCATCTACTGCAGAATGAATGCAGTTTGATCCCAGGGATGTTCCATGAAGGAGTCAGCAAAATTTAGCTTACAGAAGAGAAGGTTGAAAGTGGGCATGGGAGCCTTGGTTACATATTTGAAAGGGTGTCACCTTGAGCATTCATTCGGCTTGTAGCCCAAGAAGTGTCCATCCACCCTTGACATCCATTATATCTCAATCAGTCATGGAAAAGGCACTTTGTCACCTTCTTTGTCTGAAGAGCGGAGAACCGTCCGGAGAGCAGACCTTGTCCTCTGG
The DNA here is from genome assembly GCF_037176765.1 of Anolis sagrei. Classification (NCBI taxonomy): domain Eukaryota; kingdom Metazoa; phylum Chordata; class Lepidosauria; order Squamata; family Anolidae; genus Anolis; species Anolis sagrei. The sequence continues at coordinate 20,041,980 of NC_090034.1, read as the reverse complement.
GGCCCATTGCCAGTCAGCTGTCCAGCTCCCCGAAATCCCTGGCTTGCCCCAATTAAAGCTTGAAATAGTTTCCTGGAGAGCTCTAATTCCTGTGTCTTTCGAGGCGCAGGATTCTGTTTCATCCCCGCATCTCCACCTGTCACAGCTTAGCACATTATTTGTCTCCCGGAGTCCCAAGTTCTGGGCTCTTCAAAGGCAATCCTGCCCATTAGCTGCCAAGAGCGGACACCCAACAGCATTGCAGCTGTAGCAACCTGGAACCCTTCCTATGGCCTCTGTCCTACAGACAGCTGGGAGTTATAGTTTGTAGACTGACAGTACCATATCTGAGATATTAGAAAAGGTGGACTATTCAAGTTCTATTTTCCAGATAATAAGCAATATATCTTAGGGAGGAATCAAGGTGACCCTGTTATTGGAATAGAAAATCCTTCTTTCTATTGTAATATCTTTCAGCTACTTTTCATTGTTTGTAATTGTGTATCTTAAATCATTACTGTTTTTATATGCAGTGTAATTACTTAACAACATTAAACTAAATGCATGTTTTAGCTATGTTGTGTTTTAATTCATAATTCACCTTTTGGGGAATAGGAAGGATATTATAAATAATGACATAAGGATCTCATCTAGGGAGCTTGGGTGACTTCAATTGAATCACGTTTCCTGAATTATCTTGATTTAAGCCTCCCTTTTACAGAACTTTGAAACTTATAGTGTACCGAGTGCCATATGTATTGGACTACAGAACCCATCACCCCCAGTTTGCTGGAGAATCACCAGGTTGAGAGTTACCGGTATAAAAGTCTTTAGCAGCATTTCTCATCCTAGGGGTTGGGACCCCTGAGGGGATCACGAGGGGGTGTTAGAGGGTTCACCAAAGACCATGAGAAAACACAGTATTTTCTGTTGGTCATAGGGGTTCTGTGTGGAAAGTTTGACCCAATATTATCTTTGATGGGGTTCCGAATGCTCTTTGATTGTAGATGAACTATAAATCCCAGCAACTACAACTCCAAAATGTCAAGGTCTATTTTCCCCAAACTCTACCAGGGTTCACATTTGGGCATATTGAGTATTCATGCCAAGTTTGGTCCAGAAGCATCATTGTTTAAGTCCACTGTGCTTTCTGGATGTAGGTGAACTACAACTCCCAAACTCAAAGTCAGTGCCCATCAAACCCTTCCAGTATTTTCTGTTGATCATGGGAGTTCTGTGTGCCAAGTTTGGTTCAACTCCACCGTTGGTGGAGTACAGAAAGCTCTTTAATGGCAGGTGAACTATAAATCCCAGCAACTACAACTCCCAAATGACAAAATCAACCCCCCCCCCCAACCCCACCAGTATTCAAATTTGGGTGTATTGGGTATTTGTGCCAAATTTGGTCCAGTGAATGAAAATACATCCTGCATATCAGATATTTACATTATGATTCATAACAGTAGCAAACTTACAGTTATGAAGTAGCAACGAAAATAATTTTATGGTTGGGGTCATCACAACACAAGGAACTGTTTTAAGGGATCATGACATTAGGAAGCTTGCAAACCACTAGTCTATAGGAAGGAGTTCTAAATCCAGAAATTGTCATGATGCATTAAATGAAGACTTTCAACTTGCAGGACAGTGGTGCAGTGAATCTCCTCATTCATCCAAAATTTTAAATTTATGGGGATAAAGTCCTACTAAAGTTCAGACTGTATCCAGAAGTGGAGTCGCTGGCCCTGGAGCACAGTTCACTGTGAATGAAAAAAAAAACGACCTTTGGCATCAATAGGTGTTTAAGAATGCTCTTCCACACTTTGAAGGGCAACCGGGGGAATATTTGTCTGTTCTTAGCATTACCAATGAACAAAAATAGTCTCGGTGAGGGGAACGTTTCTCTGCGATTACATCAGTCGATATGCTGATGTTACTGTCTGGGAATCTTAAATACAAATGTTCTCTTCTTTTTTAAAAATGTATCCAACCCAATATGATCTTTTAAAACCCAGCTTGCAGTGGAAACCAAGGAACAGCCGCACCGAGATACATGAATATGTGGGTCAGTGGCAACTCATGATGGTGAAGCCAAGTTAGTCTGAAAGTTCAGTGAGCTCTCCAAGGTACTGGACTCTTACCTCTCCAACTTGTCTCACCCTGGAAACATCCTTTAGATTTAAACCTGAAATGGCGTTGCTGCCCCAATGATATGAAAGCATCAAGTTGCATTATGCATTAGGTTTGTGCTTGCTGCTCTGATCTAAAAATGCCTATAAGCCTACATGCCATAGTCACTGAAGGCTAAAGGGTGGGCAGTGGGCTGAGGTTTGGTTCCAGGAACTCAGTGGATACCAAAATCCATGGAAGTTGCATACCCGAGTCCACATCATGGATATTGAAATCTGCAGATACTCAAGTCTGTGGATACAGAAATTGACAGGTGCTCTCATCCATGGATACCTAAATCCACACTGTGGATACTGAAACTGACAGATGCTTTCATCCATGCATACCCAAATCCACACTGTGGATACTGAAACTGACAGATGCTCTCATCCATGGATGCCCAAATCCATGCCATGGATACCCAAATCCACACTGTGGACACTGAAATGGACAGACACTCTCATCCATGGATACCGAAGTCCACACTTTGGATACTGAAATTGACAGATGCTCTCATCCATGGATATTCAAATCCATGTCATGGATACCAAAATCCACACTGTGATGCTTACATCCATGATAGCCAAATTCATAGATGCTGAAATCCATGGATGCTCGAGATCCATGGTGGGACCCTAGAATCCTTCATTTCAATAGGGTTTGCTATTATCCATAGTTTCATTTATCCATGTTCAATAAAACATGTCCTCTCAAGGCATTTTCGAGCTTCTCCAATGCAACTGACATTCTTGGGCCTTCATTTCAATAGTGTTTGTTATCATCCATGGGATTGCATATCCACAATATATCTACTGTGGATAAGGGCACATCCCTTCCTAAACTATAAATCTCAGGATTCCATTAATTGTTTTCATGACAGTTAAAGAGGATCCACAGCACAATAACTGTGTATGGCCTGAAAAGGTCTTTGGAGTTATGGGTATGTGGACGCTAAATGTGTCGATAACGAATATCCCAGGATAGCATCGCATCAAACCATGGCAATTAAAGTGTTGTCAAACTGTACTAATTTGACAATGTAGATGCACCCAGAGACTACTTTTTTAGCTCTGCTCTTCCTTTTTTCAAAGCCCCAGTTGCCAGTTCCACCCTTGGCTTGGTCCGCCTGCCGCAATGCGAGTTAATTGCTTGCTCCCCGGGGGCCTGATCTAATTGCCGCACGGATAAAGTCATTTCGAACAGTTGTCCATGAGTTCATCTCCTGGAAAGCTTTGGACACAGCTGTTGCTGCCTCCATCTTTTTTTCAAAAAGCATATTTTTCATATATGTATGCAGAGAGAAGAGGTCCAAGGTCTGGTTCACCAGTTGCATTGCATAAAGTTATACCAGCGAGAGTCAGCCTGGAAAAGTACTTTAAGCACCGGGTTGCTCAATTTGAATACTTTCTCAGCTATAAAGACCCTCTGGGTGGCCTTGGTCAAGTCACACTCTCTCAGCCTCAGAGGGAGGCAAAGGGGGGAAACCAAGCAGGCTTGCAGCAAGGCTAATACCATTCTAATACTGATATTTTGCATGTTTTCACGGGAATGCATTTTAATGTGCAAGTAGTCTTGAGTCCTAGTTTTGTGGGGAAAGCATGGCATAAATCATCATCATCATCATCATCATCATACTTTACACGTGTTAACTAAATTTTAATGGGCAAGTGATTTTGAGTCCCAGTTTTGTTGGAAAAGCATGACAACAACAATAACAATAGCAACAACAACTGTAGCAGCAATGTAAATACTACTACTACTACTACTACTACTAATAATAATAATAATAATAGGTGCAGTGCCTAAAGATCTTGGCAATCAGCTCTGACAAAATTACCATCTGTCAGATGCAAAAGGCCATCCTGCTTGGATCTGTACGCATTATTCACCGATACATCACAGAGTCCTAGACACTTGGGAAGTATCTGACGTGTGATCAAATACAAAAGCCAGCATAGTGATCCTGTTTGCTGAGTATCAATTTTGTTGTGTATCAAATAAAAATAATCCTTTGTATGTTTTAACTAAAGTTTATTTTAATGGGCAAGCTGTCTTGAATACCAGTTTTGGGAGGAAAGCATGGCATAAACAAAATAACAACAACAGTAACAATAGTAGTAGTAGTAAATGATGATGATGATGATAATAATAATAATAATAATGCTTTGTATGTTTTTGCTATATTCTTTTAAATGGGCAAGTTGTCTTGAGCCCAAGTTTTTTGGGGAAAGCATAGCATATTCATCAGCATCAATAATAATGTAACAATAATGCATCTACACCGTAGAATAAATGCGGTTTCACACCATGCAAACTGCCATGGCTCAATGCTATGGAATCCTGGGAGTTGTAGTTCTGAAAGGTCTTCCAAAGAGTACAAACTATGACTCCCAGTGTTCCATAGCAGTTGGTGCCTCACCTAACTACAGCTCCCAGGATTCCATCGCATTGAACCATGACAGTTCAAGTGGTGTCAAACTGCATTAATTTTCCTATGTAGATGCACCCATAATCATGTCATGATGTCAGTTTTCCTCCATGATATACAGGCAGGCCTGTGCTTCAGGACATAGGCTTATGGAAATGGAACATGGGAAAAGAAATGCATGTTGGCTGACATGATTTGCATGATTTATTTGTCCACTGCAGTGGGAATCCAAGTCTCCCCATTCTTCCCTCTCTTGTTTTTCTTTTCATTCGATGGGTGGCCCAAAACACATTGAGACTGTCACCGAATGTGGTTAGTGGTGGCTACAAACCTTTGGAGGTGGCCAGTCTGTTGGGGGCGAAGGCCACAAATGTCAAAGGAGAAGACCAGATGCTGACTTGCAGGGACTAAGGTCAATGTTGCCCTTCATGCTCTGCTTGTGTGTTTCCAGACATATTTGGCATTGTTATTAGAAACAACATGTCGGGTCTCACTGGGATGAGGCATCCGTTGACCATTGCGAGAGCAAAAATGTCCTTGTTCAAAGGCAATGCACCAATGAGGCTATCAAGGCTGGTAGAAAAGGAATGGATGAGTGAGCAAGGCAGAGCTTTCCAAACATTTCATGGTTTTAGATATGCATCATTTAGCAACACAGTATAAGAGATATGGAGACACACTTAACTCATAATCATGAATGGTATGGGGACACAACATTTATAAAACTAACTAACTTGGGTACCCAAAGTTGCCTGGGTTATTTGAAAATGTCATTTTTTATTTTACAAAATACATGAAGTTGTGGGTGAACTACAACTCATATCATGCCAGGTTGACCCCTGAAACTCCATCAGTAGTTGAGCAAGTTTTCTTTCTAGATCAGTGTTTCCAACCTGGGGGTCAGGATCCCTGGGGGTCGTGAGGGGTGTCAGAGGGGTCACCAAAGACCATCCGAAAACACAATATTTTCTGTAGGTCATGGGGGTTCTGTGTGGGAAGTTTGGCCCAATTCTATCGTTGGTGGGGTTCAGAATGCTCTTTGATTGTAGGTAAACTACAAATCCCAGCAACTACAACTCCCAAGTGTCAAGGTCTATTTTCCCCAAACTCCACGAGTGTTCACATTTGGGCATATTGAGTATTCGTGCCAAGTTTGTTCCAGATCCATCATTGTTCGAGTCTACAGTGCTCTCTGAATGTAGGTGAACTGCAACTCCAAAACTCAAGGTCAATGCCCACCAAACGTTTCCAGTATTTTCTGTTTGTCATGGGAGTTCTATGTGCCAAGTTTGGTTCACTTCCATAGTTGGTGGAGTTCAGAATGTTCTTTGATTGTAGGTGAACTATAAATCCCAGCAACTACAACTCCAAAATGAAAAATCAATACCCTCCAACCCCACCAGTATTCAAATTTGGGTGTATCGGGTATTCGTGCCAAATTTGTTGAAAATATGTGCTGCAGATCAGATATTTACATGATGATTCATAACAATAGCAAAATTACAGTTGTGAACTAGCAATGAAAATAATTTTATAGTTGAGGGACACCACAACATGAGGAACTGTATTAAGGGGTTGCGGCATTAGGAAGGTTGAGAATCACTGCTCTAGATGCATCATTGGTGGGGTCCGTGGGGTCTGGCTGCAGGATGAACTACAGCTCCCACCAATGGTGGGTCAGTCCCTTCAAATCCCTCCAGTAGGTTCAGTTGGTCATAGGGGTTTTGTGTGCCAATATTGATTCAGGTCCATCGTTGGTGGGGTTCACAGTTTCACTGGTTGTAAGTGAACTACAACTCCCAAAACTCAAGATCAATCTCTCCCAAACCCCTCCAGTAATCAAATTTGGGTGTATCAGGTATGTGTGCCAAGTTTGGTCCAAAAAAATGCCTTTTTCAACTAACTCGGGCAATGCCGGGTAAGCTACTATAATAATACAATCAATTTTGCAAATGCTTAACCTGCAAATGTGGAGAGATAACTAACTGTAATTTCTCCACAACACCCTGAGACGTAAGGAAAATGGAGAGAATCCTGGGGAGAAACATTGGCAATATCCAGAGGACCAAGCGCTTTCCCAAAGGGATCCTTGGCAAGGGGATGTAAAACCGTGGATATGGAGTCATACTGTACTATAATGACTTGATGGCAGAATGGCTCAGGCTTTTGGTCCCTGCTTTGACCCTTATGGCTCTTTTCAACCTTTGGTCCCTTTCTCATGGGAGAAACCCAAGGCGCATTTTCTCAGTGGCAGATGCATGGATTAGAAGCTGAAGGAAAGCAGGAAGAGGCTGCATCAACCCCAAGCCACAATTGTGCATGCCTTTGGTGCCCGTCCTCTCCTGTTCCCACGTGTTTCCAGAGTTGCAAAGAGGAGAATCCTCAAGGGAAGTGTGGATGTTGAGTTATGGCCAGCCACAAACCTCACTCGTGCCCACATCCCTTCCGCTCATCGCATTACAATCCTTGGCCATTCCATGCTGTCCGTCAAGCATCCATCAGAATTTGCTAGGTCCTCTATCACAAGTCTATGGCGACTTCTGAGGTCCATTCTGCTTCCAATCAATGGCACCCTATGGCAATCAGGGCACATCTTAACTGTTATTTAATGTTAAGCAATCCTAGGAGTTGTAGTTTGGTGAAGCGCCAGCCCTGTTGGACAGAGAAAACTGAGGGCCTTGCAAAACTACAGCTCCCAGGATTTTGTAGCATTGAGCTGCAGCAACTAAAGTAGCGCTCAAACGGCATTCATTCTACAGTGCAGATGCACCCATGGCTCAGTGTAATAGGATCCTGAGAGTTGTAGTTCCATACAGTCTTTACCCTTCTTTGTCCAAGAGTGTTGGCTCCTCCCAAACTACAACTCCCAGGCTTTCAGAGGAGAGCTTTGGCTCCTGCAAGATATAATGTGTTGCCATTGGCTATTTTGGATGGCAGATACAAAAATATGTAACGCTCTAAAAGGGTTTGTTCTTGTGACTTGCTTTCTGTCAATACCTTCAACCATTCTTTGTTTGGATGCCCCAAAATACAGGAATTCCATTTTTTCAGGATTCTCAGTGGCAAAAGTGTTATCAGATTCCATAACTCCTGAACAAGTGTAATGCCTTCTTTTGCTAGACTGTTGCAAGTTTTATTCATGAGATTAATCATTTTAAATTATTTCTTCCTTTGTTTTATCGTGACTTCCTTTTGTTATACATGTCTGTGCTGTGACCTTGTTAGTGTAGGCTGCTGCTGCTGTTGTTGTTGTTAAACTCCCAGGAATCCATAGTATGGGCCATGGCAGTTAAACTGGCGTCCCATTGCATTAATTCGACAGTGATGCCCCCAAAGTCCAGTACTTATTTCAAGGCTTCAGGGGACTTTGTCTCCAAGGTGTATCCCTCTTACCTATTTGCAGCCAACACTGCCCCCTGGTGGTATCAGTCAAGGCCTGCACCTTTTAGCCCAGACCTCTTGCTGACCTGTGCCAACGCCTGGCTCACAATGTGGAATGTCTCTGCTCCATTCCAGTGTGGGTTTCGGTGTGTTTTCCAGCCGCACACCCCAAAAACAGCCACCTGATATTTCCTGCCGGCTGTGTGCGTGTCGGAGCCATTAGTGGCGTGAAATTGGGGTCATAACAGGCAGCGACATGTGCTTGGCTTCGGATCGGAAAGGGCTGGGAGAGGGGCAGGGAGTTTGGCTTCGTCGGGAACAGAAACACCAGAAGCATGGGTATGATTCCGGCAGTGATGATTCCGGCAGTTACCTTGAAATTAAAGCTGCAGCGGACTATAGAGCCCAGTGTCCACATCCAGAAATGGCACATTGGCTTCGTAGGGTTCTAGGCCAGTAAGGCATTCAGGCTCTTTGCCAGAAAAGGCTCAAAATCCTTCTCTGCCAAATTCCAAAATTCCAGTATTCCCTAGCATTGAGCTACGGCAGCCCAACCAATGAGGCATATCTGGGTCCTGTGCCCCAAGTCCTATGAAGTCCCCCAAACCAATATTTTGGGGGTGAATTTAGGGGGCAATCTTTGGCTAGACCTGCATGAGAAACTCCTGAAATACATCTAAATATCCATGCCTCCTGCTTAAAGGCAGTGAACCCTTCTCCAGAGATTGGGGTATCCCTAAAAAAGCTCTCCAAAATATTTAGAGCAATTTTGGAAGATGCTTCAGGACTTTGGATAACTTCCTTGAACATTGCCTTAACTCCATGCTATAGGATCCTGGAAGATGCAGTTGCCCAAGAGTGCTGGCACCTCACCGAACTACAGCTCCCAGGAGTCAATCACATTGAGCCCTGGCAATTCAAGTGGTGCGAAACTACAATTTTATTCTAGTGTCGATGCTTCAAGGAGCTCAGACCTTGGGAAGGAGTTGCCTGATGACAAATAGCCTTTGGATTCCGTTAGTTCTCATTTCCACCTAAAGTACCCCATAAGAATTTAGTAAAATTTGCAGTTTCTGACCCATATCTTATTTGGTGGCAATGAGGTTCCATTAATGCACTTGGATGGAGTCGTACCTTCCCCCAGGAATGAATGAATGGTTTATCGTACCAGCCATAGGCCATGACATCAAATAATATACAACTTGGAGGGAATCAATGCAAGTGGAGTTTTCCAAGCAAGCATTGCTCCAAGTCACCCTATGGCTTCTTTTATTGACACCTCCAGGAAGAAACCTCAGAGCGCTTGGGGAGGGTCTGGGAATCAGGTCTCCCATAGGATAAAAAGGGGGTGTCCTTGCAAAGGGAACCCCAGCAGCCATCTAGTCCAGCCTTTTATTCAATGCCAGACCTCCAGAACTATCCAACTTATTGGGAAAGGAGGAAGAACATATGAAACTTGCCATCCCTCACTTGCCATCTTGAGTTGAATTTCCCCCTTTACAGTTTAATTTCATTTAGTTAAATAATGAGGCAAGGGTAGTTTTCAGAATGCAAGATGCTTCATTTCGAAAAGCAAGAAGAAGCCAAAGAAGCAAGATTGGCTTATCTTCTTCCTGGTATTTTGCACCGTTGGATTTACGACCCTGTGATGGATTGATGGAGGAAATTTTTATTAGAAGGGGAGGGATGGGATAATAAAGGAACTCCATAAATCAGGGATAAAAAGGGGATGCTTAGAGAAGGCCAAGCTTTTTGAACCCTCGCTGGAGCAAATAAAACTGTTGTAGAATATTAGCAGGAGGAGAAAACAGACATTGGCAGCACCTTTGTCATTTCATGCAGACCTCAAAAGGGTGCTTTGTGGTCGCCGGCTGCACTAGACTTCTCAAACTCTCCCTTGTCTGCTTCTAGGAGTGCATCTACACTGTGGAATTATGCCTTTTGATGCCACTTTAAGTGCAATGCTGAGTGCTATAGAATCCTGGGAGTGTTGTTGTTGTTGTTATGTATACCCTGCTTTACCTCTCCCAAATAGGACTCAAAGCTTGACAAAAGTTGCATCTACACAGTACAATTAATGCAGTTTAGCACCATTTGAACTGCAATGCTCAATGCTATAGGATCATGGGAGTAGTAGTTTGGCAAGGCCCCAACCCTCTTTGGCGAAAGTCTTCCAAAACCAATGAGAATCATTGAAATTTGGGATTTTCTCAAGGTTCTACTAGATTTGTAATGGGTTTACTAGTTTTAAGTACTTACCATAAACATCTCTCTGTTTAATTTGATTTTAGTGTTTATACAAATTAGGTTTCAAATTCCACTGTATTGTGTATAGCACTGTGAGCTGCTTTGAGTTTCTGTTAAGACAGAAAAAGCTGCATATAAATAATAATATTAATAATAATAATGTTTCTGCATAAAATTCACACCATGGTTTTGTATAGAAAACATAGAAAACTGCATTTTCTGCACAGAAAATAATATTCCTTTGCAATATTTCTTGTGCTTCTTGTGCACATAAAATGCTCTATTTGGGGATGTTTTCTATGCAAAGTTTGCATAGAAAGAAGCATTTTTTGCACAGAAAATGACATTTTTGCACAAGAATATTATTTTCCATATATTTAGAGGAAACATAAGGAACTTGCATAAGAGACTGATAGTTTTCTGCTCATCTCTTCCAGTCTGGACTGATATGGTTCAGCTGTAGGTGCTTAAAGTTCAGGCTAAAAACCGGAGTGGGTTGGCATCGGAGCCAGTTGGAAAAGGCCTGCAGGGAGAGCCCTTGGGGCAAGGCGAAAGGGGCCTAGAAGCAGCCGTATCGGCAACACCTCGCAAAGACAGTCGACAGGAGAAGCCGTGGTCGTAAATCTGAAATATTAACACGCAAAGAAAGGCCCAAGGAAAAAAAATACAAGGAGCAATATGTTTTGGTAATCATTTTGAACCGCTGACCCGTCCTGCCGCTGTTCAGAAATGGCCGCTCTTCGGCGCCTGTCATTCAAGCCGTGATTAACACGTTCCCACATTTCTCCGGCCGTTTCGTAAAAGCCGGGCGCAACATGGCAGTAATTGCTTCCAAATGTCGGGGCTCAGTCCGACAAGTCAATGGATGGCATTATGTATGTGTTCATGTGTGTGTATATATATCTCACCAACACTTGCCAGATCTATCAAGCCATCTTGGATCCTTTGTGGTCCGAACCAATCAACCAACATACATACAAACATACATACAATGACATGTGTGTGTGTGTGTGTGTGTGTATTATATATATATATATATATCTCATCATCAGAGTTGCCAGATCCATCAAGCTATCTTGGAGCCTTTGTGGTCCAAACCAATCAACCAACATACATACAAACATACATACAATGACATGTGTGTGTGTGTGCGTGTGTGTATGTATTATATATATCTCTCTCACCATCAGAGTTGCCAGATCCATCAAGCCATCTTGAAGCCTTTGTGGTCCAAACCAATCAACCAACATACATACAAACATACATACAATGACATATGTGTGTGTACGTGTGTATACGTGTGTGTATTATATATATATCTCATCATCAGAGTTGCCAGATCCATCAAGCTACAAACATACATACAATGACGTGTGTGTGTGTGTGTGTGTGTGTGTGTGTGTTATATCTATATCTCACCATCAGAGTTGCCAGATCCATCAAGCCATCTTGAAGCCTTTGTGGCTTCACGAACATACATACAATGACATGTGTGTGTGATATATATATATCACCATCAGAGTTGCCAGATCCATGAAGCCATCTTGGAGCCTTTGTGGTCCAAACCAATCAACCAACATACATGCAAACATACATACAATGACATGTGTGTGTCTATGCATGTGTGAATATATATATGTATGAGTATAGGATAAATAAGGATAAATAATAGAAGTAGTCATTATTTGATTTTTGGTTACAGTACGGGGCCCATTAGAAAAGGCATAAGGGCCAGGCTTTAGCACAACAATCTTGCCAATTGAAAGCTTGACAGTTCGAAGCCCGGGTCAGGGTGAGCTCCTGGCCTTTAGCCCAGCTTCTGTCTACCTAGCAGCTTGAAAGCAAATGTGAGTAGATAAATAGGTACCCAAGAGGCGGCAAGAGGCACAGGCGGCAACGTGGAGGAGGAAGAGGAAGGTAAAGAGGGTGAGGGGGCGGCTCTTCTTCCCTCCTTGCTACAGTGTTCCCTCGTTACTTAATTTAAAAAAAAACGCAAAAAAGTGAGTCTGTGGTAAGTGAACCGCGAAGTTACGAGGGAACACTGTATAGGGCAGTGTAGATCCAGCCTTAGAGAGGCATTCTTTCTCTCTCTGTCCGTCTCTAGGTTGCAAATCGTGGCAAATGGCAAACCTAAACACAGAGGTCCCCTTTCCATATTTGTAGCTTCCTAGCAGAACATCGTTGCGGGACTTCAGGGCTTCATTTTGTACCAAAACAGGGTCTTTTCAGGCCACGAAGACTTCTTCATCCCTTCCTCAGCTTCCATTTGAAAACAGAAGAAAAAAGAAAGGATTAGAGGAGAGAGATTTATAGTTCCTCCCCATCAGAGCCGGCTCAGTTCACACTTTGAAGGAAAAGTGATAAAAGGGCTGCTAGGAGGGGAAAGGAGAAAGAAAAAACAATAAAGTTCGTCTGGAAGGGTGGACCGCATTCCCCTTTTGGATTAGGACAAGGTTTTTGGGGGGGAAGAAGCGCTGACATGTTTTTTATTGCTGTGTTATTAATAAAGAGCCAGGAAAGTGCTTACCGTTGCCCTATAAATCTTGAAAGATAAAAGAAGGGGCTTGCGATACAAGGAATCCCATCATCATCAATTGGGGTTGCATCTACACTGTGGAATGAATGCAGTTTGACCCCACTTCAACTGTGTTGCCCCATGCTATAGGATCCTGGGAGTTGTAGTCTGGCAGAAAAGGCAAAAGAATGGGGCAAAGAGAAGAAAAGTGAGCATTTGTCAGGTGTTTATACTACTTTAAGGCCTAGATTATCCCCTGTCCTTTCGGGATTCACAGCGTGGCTTTTTCAAAGCAAGGTTTATTACAATCACCAGAAAAGGCATGCAAAGCTTTGCCAGAGTAGGAGCCATTGGAGAGCCCTTGGAAACAAGACAAAGGCATTGGGAACATTCAAACAAAGGTAGCACCAAGGAGAGTGAGGAGGAGGAAGACGGGACCCCCAAAGGACATCTAGTCCACCCCCTTTGGACAGACAGGAAGACAAAAAGCCCTCCGAACAGACAACCATTCAACCTCAGTTCAAAAACTTCTAGAGAAGGAGACTCTACTGAAAGAGACCCCCAAAGGGCATCTAGTCCAACCCCCTTCTGCCAGGCAAGCACAGTCAAGGCCCTCCCAACAGATGGCCATCCAGCTTCTAATTAAAAACCTCTATTGAGGTTTAATCACTACAGAAATGGAGTGCTGGTACTGTTCAAGTGTAGGTTGTGTTATAACCCTTCTAATGTGTTGATTGGCTTGCAGTAATTACCTCTAAAATGGATCAGTTTCTAATCCAGAAATGAAAATTTGTTGACAGTGACGTTTGTGGTGAACCCCATGGAGCAGCTCTAGAGGAAACAACATAAGAATCAACTGTAGGAGAAACACAAAGAGAAAAATTCCAAACCTCATTTAGCCACTAAAGACTATAAGAAACGTGGGCAGTGGGTTAAACTGCTGAGCTGCTGAACTTGCTGACCGAAAGATCAGTGGTTTGAATCCAGGGAGCGGGATGAGCTCTCACTGTTAGCCCTAGCTTCTGGCAACCAAGCAGTTTAAAACCATGCAAATGTGAGAAGATCAATAGGTACCACTCAGGCAGGAAGGTAACTGCACTCCATGCAGTCATGCTGGTCACATGACCTAGGAGGTATCTATGGACAATGCCAGCTCTTTAGCTTAGAAATGGAGATGAGCACCAACCCCTAGAGTCACACAACTAGACTTAATGTCAAGGGGAAAATCTTTACCATCTATCTATCTATCTATCTATCTATCTATCTTAGGCGATCCCTTGTTGTTCGAGTATGATGGCCTTCTAAGTGTACCCTAATGCATCTGGACAAGAAGGCGATTAGAGACAAAATCTTTGAGAGGGATGCAGCTGACAACTTGCAGATTAGCAAACTGCAAGGTTTCTTTACCTGGTATCCTCGGCTAAAAAGTGACCAATATCGTCAACAATATCTTCAAGACCTAACGTCAGCAGTCCCGAGGAAAGCATTTACAGCCCTGCGATTCCAAACAATGCCATCAAACTGACTAGAGGGAAGATACAGAGGGATCCCCCATGCCCAACGACTTTGCATTTGTGGCACAGGGGAAATAGAAGACCTAACACACTATTTGCTACGTTGCCCCTTCTATAATGACCCTAGGAAAAATCTCCTAGGATCACTCTTGGAAGAAAGGGCATCATGGCAACAATCTGCGGTGATCTGCGACTTGCTAGCAGATCATTCTAAAAATATAACACTAAAGGTTGCCACATTCGCAATCGCAGTCCAAAAGATCAGAGCCAAAGTAGCAAAATCCATCCTGGGGGTCAGAAATGGAAACTGTTTGGAATGACAGAAAGCAGACACTGTTATTGTCATGTTTCTGCTTTCATAATTTTAAAGAACTTGTTTTAGTTTTAATTCTTGTTACATTTTAAGATTTATGGAGGAAAGTTCTGAGAGTGCCTTGGACTGCGAGAAGATCCAACCAGTCCATCCTCCAGGAAATAAAGCCCGGCTGCTCATTGGAAGGAAGGATACTAGAGACAAAGTTGAAGTACTTTGGCCACATCATGAGGAGACAGCAAAGCCTAGAGAAGACAATTATGCTGGGGAAGGTGGAAGGCAAAAGGAAGAGGGGCCGACCAAGGGCAAGATGGATGGATGGCATCCTTGAAGTCACTGGACTGACCTTGAAGGAGCTGGGGGTGGTGACGGCCGACAGGGAGCTCTGGCGTGGGCTGGTCCATGAAGTCACGGAGAGTCGGAGACGACTGAACGAATGAACAACAACAACAAGGTTTATATTGGAAAGTGTTTATAAAATTAGTGTATTGCTGATGTCATGGCCTATGGCTAGTACAATAAACAATTCATTCAAGTGTAGTATCTTGACAGTGGGTCCACAGTTGACTGTGGAGACCTATTCTTGATCCACTTTTTCTTCTGCAGTGAGGGCATTGGTTTCTAGGTTGAAGGTGGTCCTGGCCAGGGTTGACTTGACATGCCTTCCTCTTGGCACATTTCTCTCTTTTGCCCTCCATTTGTGCCAATTCCACAGCACTGCTGGTCACAGCTGACCTCCAGTTAGGGCACTTAAGGGCCAGTGCTTCCCAGTTCTTGGTATCTATGCCACAGTTTTTAAGTTTCGCTTTAAGCCCATTTTTAAATCTCTTTTCCTGTCCACCAACATTACGTTTCCCATTCTTGAGTTAGGAGTACAGTAAGTGCTTTGGGAGACGGTAATATCTGGGCATTTGGACAACATGGCCAGTCCAGGGGGGTTGATGGCATAGGAGCATCACTTCAATGCTGGCGGTCCTTGTTTTTTTCAGCATGCTGACATTTGTCCATCTGTCTTTCCAAGAGATTTGGAGGATTTTTCGGAAGCAACGCTGATGGAATTGGTCCAGGAGTTGCATGTGATATCTGTAGACAGTCCATGTTTCACAGGCATATATATAGCGGGGTTGGGAGGACAATAGCTTTATAAAGAAGCACCTTGGTCTTCTTATGAATGTCCCAATCCTCAAACACTCTCTGCTTCATTTGGAAGAATGCTGCACTTGCAGAGCTCAGGTGGTGTTGTATTTCAGTGTCAGTGTTGACTTTTGTGGAGAGGTGGCTGCGAAAGGAGCGGAAATGGTCAATGTTTTCTAATGTTACACCATTCAGCTGTATTTCTGGCATTGCAGAGGGATTGGCTGGCGACTGAAATTCTTATAAAGGGTTGGTTTAACCTCCAGCTTTCTAGTAAAACTAAATAACCATGTCACGAAAGGATGCAAGGCTCCAAAGTGTGTCCCCAACATGAAAAGTTTGAAAAGCTGTGGTGTACACTGTTGAATTAATGCTGTTTGATCCCACCTGAAGTGCCACAGCTCACTCCTATGGGATCTTCGGAGTTGTAATTTTGCTTAGACACCAATCGAAAAGACAAATGACCATATAAAACTGCAACTCCCCTGATTCCATAGCATTGAGCCATGGCAGGTAAAGTGGTGTCAAACTGCATTAATTCCACAGTACAGACACACTCATAGCCCAATGTTAAAACTATTTTAGAAGTACACAACTCAACCAACGTGGCCTCACCTCCTAAAGGCTTGCCTGAGTTTATCAACCCCTTCCAATGGGCCAAGGTTCTGCTCCTGAAATTGGACAAATTGTCCTTTTATGGCCGCCATGTGCCCAGGGCACCATAAATCTTTCATCCCATTTGAAGCAAAAGGGCTGCCGGGAAAGGAGCCCCTGGGAGCAGGTTTTGAGAGCAGTATTTATGGAAGGATGGCTGCGAATCAGGGCGGCCTGGCCTTCATTAAATGCTTGGAAACTCTGTGCTGGGTCCCTCCCTGTGGGAAGGCAAAGGGATGGAGTGAGAGAGAAAGGGCTGAAGAGTTAAGCCACCCTTCAAACCTCCTTTTCCCTCCTTTCTTTTTCAGTTTCTGCTGCCTTCCATTCATTGTTTCTCTCTCAGGTTTTTGCTATTTCAATTCATTTGTCTTCTCCTACTTTGTATCCTTTTTTTAAAAAATTCTCCTTCCTCCCCCCTCCTTTTTTTACTCCTTCCTTCTGTCCTTTTTCCCTTCTTTTCTTCCCTCACTTTCCTTCCTTCCTGCCTTTCTTTTCAATTCCCACTCCTTTGCCTTTCTCTTCTTCCATCCTTTTTTCTTCATTCTTTCCTTCTTTTTCTTCTCTCCCTTGCCTTCTCTTCTTCCTTCCTTCCGTCCCCCCTCCTTTCCTTCTTTCTTCCTGCCTCCCTCCCCTCCCTTTCTCTTCTATTTCCTTCCTCCTCCTTTTTCCTCCCTCCCTTGCCTTTCTTTCCTTCCTTCCCTCCTTCCTTCTTCCTTCCTTCTTTCTTCCTGCCTCCCTCCCCTCCCTTTCTCCTCTCCTTCCTTCTTTTTTCCTCCTTCCCTTCCCTTTCCTTTTCTTTCTTTCCTTCTCTCCTTCCTTCCTTCCTTCCTTCCTTCCTTCCTTCCTTCCTTCCTTCTTCCTTCTTCCTTTCCTTCTTTCTCCCTGCCTCAAATCCCCTCCCTTTCTCCTTTCCTCTCCTTCCTTCCTTCCTTCCTTCCTTCCTTCCTTCCTTCCTTCCTCTTTCTTTTTCCTCCCTCCCTCACCTTTCTTTCCTTTTTTCCTTCCTTCCTTCCTTCCTTCCTTCCTTTCTTCCTTCCTTCTTCTTTCCTTCTTTCTTCCTCCCTCCCTTCCTTCCTTCCTTCCTTCCTTCCTTCCTTCCTTCCTTCCTTCTTTTCTTCCTCCTTTCCTTCTTTTTCTTCATTTTTTCCTTCCTCCCTCCTTTTTTTTTCATTTTCCTTCCTCCCTTCCCTCCATTTTTCTTCTCCTTCCTTCCTTCCTGGCTTGCTTTCCTTGAAGCCATTTATGGTCTATGGTGAACCTATCATGGGGGTGTCTTGGCGATGTTTGTTTAAAACAGCTTTGCCTTTGCTCTCCTCTGTGAGAGTGTGACTCCCCCAAGGTCACCCAGAAGATTTCCATGGCTAAGCAAGGATTCAAATCCTGGTCTTCAGATTGGCCTAATACTCAAGCCGCTATGTTATGATGGGTCTCAGATAGTTAAGAGGACATGATACTGGATGAGAGGACATTTGCATAGATGAACAATGTCTTCCAGCTCTCCATTCACTGTTATTTGGTGCCTCTACAACCTGGAGGTTTATCTTCATTTCACCAAAAAAGTAACTTGTTGGAGTCTAGTGTCAGCAATAATTGAGGGCTTCCATCCATACAAAAAGTAATGGCTTGACTCTGAGTTCTATAATAGCTCTCCAAGGTCCTGAACTACTTTTTGCACCTTGAACATGTCTTTGAAAGCTTGGGTGAAACTTTATTGGCTTAGAATGGATCCCTTTGGGGCGGGGGTCATGACGGGATGTCAGAGGGGTCGCCAAAGACCATCAGAACACATAGTATTTTCTGCTCGTCATGGGGGTTCTGTGTAGGAAGTTTGGCCCAATTCTCTTGTTGGTGGGGTTCAGAATGCTCTTTGATTGCAGGTGAACTATAAATCCCAGCAACTACAACCCCCAAATGTCAAGGCCCTTTCCCCCCAAACTCCACCAGTGTTCACATTGGGGCATATTGAGTATTCATGCCAAGTTTGGTCCAGCTCCAACATTATTTGAGTCCACAGTGCTCTCTGGATGTAAGTGAACTACAACTCCAAAACTCAAGGTCAATACCCACCAGACCTTTCCAATATTTTATGTTGGTCATGGGAGTTCTATGTGCCAAATTTGGTTCAATTCTATCATTGGTGGAGTTTGGAATGCTCTTTGATTACAGGTTAACCATAAATCCCAGCAACGACAACTCCCAAATGACAAAATTAATCCCCATCAGTATTCAAATTTGGGCATATCAGGGATTTGTGCCAAATTTGGTCCAGTGAATGAAAATACATCCTGCATATCAGGTACTTAAAATACAATTCATAACAGTAGCAAAATTACAGTTATGAATAACAACTCCTGGGAGTTGTAGTTTTCCAAGTTCTTTTGCCCTATCTGCCAAAGAGTGTTTGCACCTCACCAAACTACAAATCCCAGGATCCCATCGCACAGAACCATGGCAGTTCAAGTGGTACCAAACTCCATTCTAAGCCAATAAAGTTTCACCCAAACTTTCAAAGACATGCAGCCACAGCGGGCTACCACTCTGGAGGGTTTGAATTCCGCTCGGTCTAATGATGATGATGATGATGATGATGATGATGGCCAGAAAGCATGCCCAAAATAAATATAATAAATATGAAAGGTAAAGGTTTCCCCCTGACATTAAGTCCAGTCGTGTCCAACTCTAAGGGTTGGTGCTCATCTCCATTTCTAAGCCAAAGAGCCAGCGTTGTCCAGAGACACCACCAAGGTCATGTGGACAGTATAATAATTATAATAATAATAATAATAATAATAATAATAATACTTTATTTGTACCCTGCTACCATCTCCCCAAGGGACTCGGTCCGGTCTTACATGAGGCCAAGCCCACAGTACATCAATAAACAAAAGCAATCACAAAACAATCAAAGCCATACAATTAATATAAATCACATAACAAAAATAAACAATAAATCAACAGTAACACACAAGCATTTAAAACCGATGGCTGGGCCAAATGTAATAGATTAAAATTAAAAATAATGCTGGACATGAACAGGGTAGGATATAACTGGGATAGAATTTTCAAGGAGAGTCAGTCCTAAATCAATGGTAAAGTGCATTTTGAGGGCATATTGCTGAGGCACACTGGAAAAACCACGTTTTCAGGCTCCTCCTAAAGATTGCCAGAGTTGGGTTGGGTCTGATGTCCTTGGGAAGTGAGTTCCAGAGTTGGGGTGGCACCACTGAGAAGGCCCTCTCCCTTGTCCCCACCAATCGCACCTGCGAAGGAGGTGTGAGTGCGAGCAGGGTCTCTCCAGATGATCGAAGAGATTGTGTGGGTTTGTACACAGAAATGCGATCACGCAGGTAGGCGGGTCCCAAACCGTTCAGGGTTTTGTAGGTAAAAACCTGCACCTTGAATTGGGACCGGAAAATGAATGGCAGCCAATGGAGCTCCTTAAACAGGAGAGTTGACCACTCTCTGTAAGAAGCACCAGTTAGTAACCTGGCTGCCGCCCATTGTACCAATTGAAATTTCCGGGCCGTTTTCAAGGGCAGCCCCACAAAGAATGCATTACAGTAATCCAATCTGGAGGTGACTAGGGCATGGACCACCCTGGCCAGATCCGACTTCACGAGGTATGGTCGCAGCTGGCACACAAGTCTTAATTGTGCGAAGGCCCTCCTGGCCACCACCAACGCCTGAGCTTCAAGCGTAAGTGATGAGTCCAGGAGGACAACCAGACTGTGGACCTGTGACTTCAGGGGGAGTGCAACCCCATCCAGCACAGGTTACCACCCTATGAATGCATGGCGCTCTGTTACCTTCCCACCAGAGTGGTACATATTGATCTACTCACATTTGCATGTTTTTGAACTGCTAGGTTGGCAGAAGCAGGGGCTGACAGCAGAAGCTCACGCTGCTCCCCGGATTCAAACCTGCGACCTTTCGGTTAACAAGTTTAGCAGCTAACACATATAATAATTTTTGGGGAAATATGGAAATAATAATAACAATAATCTGCAAATCGGACCCAGAAATTGGAGTCAGCCTGTTACAATGCTGTTCCGGTGGGTGCAATAACAAATATAACATATATAATAATCCATATACTAATCTTTGGAAAAAGGTGGAAATAATAACATAATCTACAGAGCAGGTCTAGAAATGAGAACATTGTGCAATGTTATTCCGGGCCTGTTCAGTGGAACTCATCATCATCATCAACAACAACAACAAAACAACAACCACAACATCACATTGGGGAAAAGATGGGACTACTACTAATAATCAATATAATAATAATAATAATAATAATAATAATAATGAAAATACAAGCCACAAAGCAGACCCAGAATTGAGAGTGAGTATTTCATGATGCCGTAATGTGCAACTTTTCTGCACCACATTAATGTAAAATATTGCCACGCAAAGGCAAAGCCGGGAGGCAGACTGCGGACAGCCTGGAAGTTGTCTGGGTAAATCCTCCTGGAATTTAATTTAAAGGACTCTGCAAATCATGCCATTGCAGGACCAAGCCATTTCTGGACCAGCTGCTCCGGTGACACCCTAAAAGCATCTCAAACGCTCCCTTAAACCCCCTTCTGAGCCCCCTGTAATCTTGGTTTAAAAAGGGAACATCTGTTAGAAGAATCTACCGGCCAATCGCCGCAATGGCGGATAACAACTTATCACCAGGATATTTATTTTTTTAAAAAAAATAAAATTAAAATTGGCAATTTGAAACAGGGCCTTGAACCGAAGAGCCAAACCACTTTGGTCACGTGGCGTTTAGGAATAAAGCCCCAAAAGCATTGTCTCATCTGTCTACAATCTGGAGAGATTAAAAGGCATTCAGAGTGAATGTGCCAGTTACGGGGGAGGCAGGCAGAGAGACGACAAGGGGGGAAGAGGAAGAGTGGGTGGCAGAGAGAAGGAAAGACTGCAAGGAAGAAGGAGGGATGGGGAAAGAAGGGAGAAAAAAGGAAGGGGATCTATGACTGATACAATAATATAATTCCAGCGTTGGAAGGGACTCCCAAAGGCCATCCAGTCCAACCCCCTTCCGCCACACAAGAAGACACCATTTCAGCCCTCTTGACAACCTCTGATTAAAAGCCTCCAGAAAAGAGACTTTATCAGACTCCCAGTCTATATTTTACTAGTTGGGACTCCCAAAGGTCATCAAATCCACAGACACAGAACAAAGATTAAAAATGTGTATACCAATAAATGTAGATATTGGTGCATATTATTATTATTAGTGACCTGCCTTACCTACAGCTCACAGTTGGATACAAATATATATATTCACACACACACAAGCTTGGGTACCCAACATTGCCCGGGTTATTTGACAAAGTCAATTTTTATTTATACAAAATGCATAAGATTGTGGGTGAACTACAACTCACATCATGCCAGGCTAACCCCTTGAAACTCCATCAGTACTTAACGAATCACATTGGCCTTTTTAGCTGCTGCATTACTCGGTTGATTCATCCTCAGCTTGTGGTGAACTCAGACTCCTAGGACTCTTTCCCATGTACTGTTTTCAAGCCAAAAGTTACCCATCCTATATCTGTGCATTTCATTTTTATTGCTTACTAGCCCCCAGCATTGCCCAGGTTATCTGAAAAAGTCAGTTTTAATTGTACAAAATGCATAAGGTTGTGGGTGAACTACACATCATACCAGGCTAACCTCGAGAAACTCCATCAGTACTTAAAGTGTGTTATGTTGGACAAGTTTGCTCTAGATGCATCATCAATGGGGTTCAGTGTGCTCTCTGGCTGTAGGGTAAACTACAACTCCCACTATGGTGAGTCAGTCCCCTCAAACCCCTCCAGTAGGTTGAGTTAGTCATGGGAGTTCTGTGTGCCAAGTCTGGTCCAGGTCCATCATTGGTGGAGGTCACAGTTTCTCTGGTTGTGGGTGAACTACAACTCCCAGAAAGAAAGGTCAGTTCCCTCCAAACCCCTCCAGCAATCAAATTTCGGCATTTCAGGTCTGTGTGCCAAGTTTGGTCCAGATCCATTGGTGTTTGGGTTCACAGTGCTCTCTGGATATAGGTGAACTACAACTCCCCCCAAATCAAGGTGAATTTTCCCCAAAGACCTCCAGTATTTTTTGCTGGTCATGGGAGCTCTGTGTGCCAAGGTTGAACCAATTCCATCTTTGGTGGATTTCAGAGTGCTCGTTGATTGCAGGTGAACTATTCGTTGTTTCAAATAGACTGGGTAGGCCTGTAGGTCTTTATAAATAATAGGTGGTAACAACAACAACAACAACAAGGTGCCATTTCTATTTTTGTGTGTGGAAATGAAGTATCGCTAGATTTCTTCCCTCTTTTCCTTTTCTTAGGGCAAACACTCATCCCTGGATTTAGCTAAGTGTCCCTTAAGCCTGGCTGGCTGGAAAGCCTTTCCTTGCCACTTGTATTTGTCTAGACAGTGCCATCTTCCTAAAAAGCAGAAAACCAGCCAGAGAGGGCTTAGAAGGTCCAATATTATTTCATATATAGGGCATTGGGGAGAGGAAAAGGTTTCCAGGGTCTCCCCTATTTTGGAAAATAGAGGAAGAAAAGTAATTTTACCTGGGCTTTTTCCAACCATAAAATGTCATCCATCATGCTGTTGGCATGACTGGGCTTAATGGAAATTTAGAGGCTGTGACTTGAAATGCCAGAATTCAGCAGGGAGGCTATTAGGAAAGACAACTTGTTGGACTTCGCCAAAGAAAGTGAGTTTGGTACCTGGTTTCACTGCAACGAATGCATCTCTGCAGACCTTTGGAATCAATTTTAAGCTGGGTTGCTATGAGTTTGTCAGGCTGAATGGCTATGTTCCAGTAGCATTCTCTCCTGACGTTTTGCCTGCATCTGTGGCTGGCATCCTTGGAGGTTCTGTTGCTAGTGAGGCAAGTGGAGTGACAAACTGAGCAGCTTTGAAGTCGTGTCCCTATTCCTCAAGGTCCCGACAGCAGACACCATTGCACTCATCAATCAGAATTTCCATGAAGACATCACAACCTTGTTTCTACACTGACTCAAGCTACTTCCAGTGGGGCAATGAATTCTATAAACAGAAAGATGGAGTAGCCATGGGGAACCCTCTTAGCCTGGACATAGCAAACTCCTACATGGAACACTTTGAGGAACGAGGCCTGGAAACAACAACAAAAAAACCCACTATTTGGTTCGGATATGTGGATGACACCTTTGTTGGAGAATGTAAGAAATCAGTTAGTGTGTGCGTTAACTGTAAAATGCAGAGCATGAAGCTGATTGGTTGGGCCATACCCGGAGAGCTAGCTGAGCCTAGGAGTTTTGGTTACTGTTACATTTTTCACGTTTGAGCTGTGCAGGTGCTTGCAGAGAGAGAGACAATTTAGAGAGTGTTCTTGCTTCATGAGCTGCTGGAAGGATTTTTTTCCATATGGACAAAGAAAGACCATTTTTAATTTCTCAAACAGGACATTAAGTGAGTCATTGCAACTGATTTTTTTCTTGTCAGAAGTGACTTGAGAAACTGCAAGTCGCTTCTGGTGTGAGAAAATTGGCCATCTGCAAGGACGTTGCCCAGGGGATGCCTGGATGTTTTGATGTTTTATCATCCTTGTGGGAGGCTTCTCTTATGTTCCCACATGGGGAGCTGGAACTGACAGAGGGAACTCATCAACGCTTTCCCCGGATTCAAACTTACAACCTGTTGGTCTTCAGTCCTGCTGGCACAAGAGTTTACCCATTGCACCACCGGGGGCTCCAATGCAGCTGTTCACATGATTGTATATATGTTGTTCTGCATTAGCAAACTACTTGTTCTTTAATGATCATCTCCGTGGCATATTTTTTTTTCTCTGGCAAGACAGTGTGTGGACTGAACAAACATGAACTACACATGATTTTCATTATGCCACCACCTTCACCATTTGGATCTATAGAAAAGAAGAACTAAACAAGTTCCTGGACCACATCAACAACATCCACTCAGACATCCAATTCACCATGGAAAAAGAAAATGAAGGAAAATTGACATTTCTAGATGTCCTCGTCATCCGCAAAACCACATCAACAACTGGGCCACACAGTTTACAGAAAACCCACGCACACTGATAGATACCTTCATAAAATCTCCAACCATCACCCAGGTCAAAAAAGAAGGTCCCAATAGCTCTGTTAGACTGCACAACCGGATCTGTGAACCCCACCTCCTCCAAGGTGAACTAAAGCACCTAAACTGGGCTCTACAGGCCAATGGAGACTCCACCACAGACATCAGAAGAGCTGCAAGACCAAAAGAAGCCATGAGAGTCAAGACAAAGACCCACCCAGAGGAAAAGTGTTCTTGCCATGCATCAAGGGAACCACTGACCACATAGGGAAGCTGATGAAGAAACACAACCTACAAACTATCTACAGACACACTAAGAAAATCCAGCAAATGCTATGTTCAGCAAAGGACAAGAGGGTTTCTCCCACTTCTGCAGGAGTCTACCATATACCGTGCAACTGTGGACAAGTCTACATAGGGACCCCCAAACACAGCAGACTCGAATCAAATAACACAAAAGGCATTGCAGATTCATTCAACCAGAGAAGTCAGCCCTAGCAGAGCACCTGATGAATCAACCTGGACACAGAATATTCTTTGAGAACACAGAAATGCTGGACCACTCTAACAATCACCATGTTAGACTACACAAAGAAGCCACTGAAATCCACAAGAATGTGGACAATTTCAACAGAAAGGAGGAAACCATGAAAATGAACAAAATCTGGCTACCAGTATTTAAAAAACCCTCTAATGTTGTTGTTCATTCGTTCAGTCGTCTCCGACTCTTTGTGACCTCATGGACCAGCCCATGCCAGAGCTCCCTGTTGGCCGTCACCACCCCCAGCTCCTTCAAGGTCAGTCCAGTCACTTCAAGGATGCCATCCATCCATCTTGCCCTTGGTCAGCCCCTCTTCCTTTTGCCTTCCACTTTCCCCAGCATAATTGTCTTCTCTAGGCTTTGCTTTGTCTCTAGTATCCTTCCCTCCAATGAGCAGTCGGGCTTTATTTCCTGGAGGATGGACTGGTTGGATCTTCTCGCAGTCCAAGGCACTCTCAGAACTTTCCTCCAACACCACAGCTCAAAAGCATCGATCTTCCTTCGCTCGGCCTTCCCTAAGGTCCAGCTCTCACATCCGTAGGTGACTACAGGGAATACCATGGCTTTGACTAGGCGGATCTTTGTTGCCAGTCTGATGTCTCTACTCTTTACTATTTTATCGAGACTGGACATTGCTCTCCTCCCAAGAAGTAAGCGTCTTCTGATTTCCTGGCCAGTCTGCATCTGCAGTAATCTTTGCGCCTAGAAATACAAAGTCTGTCACGGCCTCCACATTTTCTCCCTCTATTTTCCAGTTGTCAATCATTCATGTTGCCATAATCTTGGTTTTTTTTATGTTTAGCTGCAACCCGGCTTTTGTGCTTTCTTCTTTCACCTTGATTAGAAGGCTCCTCAGCTCCTCCTCGCTTTCGGCCATCAGAGTGGTGTCATCTGCATATCTGAGGTTGTTAATGTTTCTTCCAGCAATTTTCACCCCAGCTTTGCATTCCTCAAGCCCCGCACATCCTCGCATGATGTGTTCTGCATACAAGTTAAAGAGGTTGGGTGAGAGTATGCAGCCTTGCCGTACGCCTTTCCCAATCTTGAACCAGTCTGTTGTTCCGTGGTCAGTTCTGACTGTTGCTACTTGGTCCTTGTACAGATTCCTCAGGAGAGAGACAAGGTGGCTTGGGATGCCCATCCCACCAAGAACTTGCCACAATTTATTATGATCCACACAGTCAAAGGCTCTAATAGCAGGACAGTAAATCAGAACAGCACAGGGGAACTCCGGAGAGCAAACAACCAAGTGCCAGTTAACACCTTCCAAATAAAGGATGCCTCCAGGCACAACAGCCAAGCTGCCTCTATGCAGATATCCTCCCTGACTGATTTTGCAGGTACAAGGCTAGTTATTCAAGCTTGCTAATTGCAACACTCACACTTGCTTCAAAGAGGCAAGGGTTCTTTCTCCCACCCTGGACATTATTCCACAGGTATATAAACACTCCACTTGCCTCACTAGCAATGGGACCTCTGAAGATGCCAGCTACAGATGCAGGCGAAATGTCAGGAGAGAATGCTACTGGAATATGGCCACACAGCCTGGAAAACTCACAGCAACCCAGTGATTCCGGCTATGAAAGCCTTTGACAACACCATTTTAAGCTAATGATTTTATATTGGCATTTTGTCAGTTGGAATAATTTGAACGGGTTTTAATCTTAGGTCCTTAGATGCATCAACACTGAAGTTGGAATGCAGTTTGAACCTACTTTTAACTGCTAGGGCCCAGTGCTAAGGAATCCTGGATTTGTAGTTTGGTGCGACACCAGCCTTCTTTGGCAGAGAAGGCTTGGAACCTTGTAAAACTTCAGCTCCCAAGATTCCGTTGCATTGAACCATAGCAGTTAAAGTAGTGTTGAACTGCATTAAACTGTTTAAGGTTTCTGCCAGATGATGAACTCCATATAGTTGAAATATAACTAGCTAGCAACTGAGATTGCGTCTGCACTGGAAAATGAATGCAATTTGACGCCACTTGAACTGCCATGGCTCAATGCTATGGGATCCTGGGAGTTGTAGCTTTGCAAGGCCTTTCACTGTCTCTGCCAGGGATGGCTGGTGCCTTGGCAAACTACAATTCCTAGGATCCCATGGCAATGAGGCATGGCATTTAAAATGTGTTCAAATCCAATCACTTGGATCCCTGGCAAATTGAAATATCAATTGGCAAATGTGTATTAACCTTCTTGAGGGCTGAGGGAAAGGTTCTGGATCTCTGCCGTTGTCATGGCATGAAAAATGGTGATAGGGCTCTGCTACCATCTAGTGCTTGCAAAAGGAAATAGACATATTCCCGGATCTTCCTTTTCCTTGGAAAACTCCAACATTGGGCTTTGTTTTGCATGTGATCAGTCTGCAATGCATGCTAAATGACTGACCAGAAAACCTATTCTTTCCTATGTAGACTCCAAAGTCTTAAAAGCTAGTATTTGCAGCATACGATGGTTCTCCATCAATCTAAGGATGCATCTACACTGTAGGATGAATGCTGTTTCATCCCACTTGAATTGCCATGGGTCAAGGCTATGACATTCGAACCCTGGCCTCCAGAGTCGTGATCTGGCTCTTATCTGCAATTCTAGAATCAATATCCTAATAATATTGTCAAAGACTTTCATGGCAGATATATAAACCCCACTTGCCTAGTTACCAACAGACCTCACAACCTCTGAGGATGCCTGCCATAGATGCAGGCGAAATGTCAGGAGAGAATGCTTCTGGAACATGGCCATACAGTTCTTGTGGGTTTTTTCGGGCTATATGGCCATGTTCTAGAGGCATTTCTCCTGACGTTTCGCCTGCATCTATGGCAAGCTTCCTCAGAGGTGAGGTCCTCACCTCTGAGGAAGCTTGCCATAGATGCAGGTGAAACGTCAGGAGAAATACCTCTAGAACATGGCCATATAGCCCGAAAAAACCCACAAGAACTGAGCATGGCCATACAGCCTGATAAACTTACAACAACCCAATACCCTAATAATCAATATGGCTTGATGTTTCCTTCACTGACCGGAAGGTGGCGCTGCTGGAACATAAAAAGCACAGTTTTTTTTCTTTCTCAACTTAACTTGAAATCTGAACTCAACTTCAACTCCTTGAAGAAGGATCCTGGAATGAATGGGGTTTGACCCTACTTTAACTTCCATGGCTCAAGGCTTTGCCATCCCGTGATTTGTAGTTTGGTGAGGCTCTAGTAAGTCTTTTTGTTTTCTATGCAAGTCTACTATGTGCGAATTCTGAGTAGAATAAATCACAAATTGACAGCAAGTTTTGTGCAGGGAAACATCTTTTCCAGTTTGGGAAATCATAATGTTGCATAGATATATTCTTTCCTATGCACGTCTATTTTAAACCCAATATCACTGGATTATACATGTGTATTTTAATACATGCATTTGTAGAAGTACTTTTTAACATGTGCGTTTTATATAATTTTATGATGATTGTGTGTGTTTTAGCTATGTTGTAACCCTTGAGACACAAGGAGAGGTGGGTAAGAAATAATAATAATAATAATAATTATTATTATTATTATTATTATTATTATTTGAAACACAACAAGATGAGTCCACAGCAAACAAGATCATTCTGCTGGCTGTTTATTGTTTGTGTTTTCGGTTTGCGTTCGGTCATTCTTTATTGTAATTATTGTTTGGGCTTGGCCTCATGTAAGCCGCTCCGAGTCCCCATTGGGGAGATGGTGGTGGGGTACAAATAAAGATTATTATTATTATTATTATTATTATTGTATTGGATCACACGTCGGACACTTCTCAAGTGTCTAGGACTTATTATTATTATTATTATTATTAAGCAAATATAAGAGGTCATCTCAGGGCTATCGAGAAAAGTAATGAATGGTTTCCCAAAAGGTTCAAAATGCTTTCTTCAGCTCTGGGTTTAATACAATTGCAAATGCCAAATCTCTTTGACTCTGAGATCTATTCTTATTAACTCCAAATGATCATTAGGATAATAAGCAAATAATGGCAGAACACCAGGAAGCAGGGAGGCAGGTTTCCAGAGCCTCAGAAAAAGCAGCAGGAAGGAATGATGTTCTCTATGATAGAGGAGTGCAGAAAGAAGCAAATCGGGTTCAATTTCAAGACATGCTTGCACAGGGCCATACTTGATTTACTTTGGCGCAATTCTATGGAATCCTGGAAGTTGTAGTTTGGTGAGGCACCAGCCCACAGACCTTGTGAAACTACAGCTCTTAGGATTCTATGGTCTTGAGATTCCAGCCAGAGTATGTCTACACTTTGCACTTGATCTGATGGATCTGATGGAAATTGTAGTTTAATGAGGGATTTATCTGCAAGAGAACTCTAGGTCAAATCAAGGGAATCAGGGTTTCCAGTTCCTCCCAGTCATTCCTCATATGATTTAGTTTCTGGACCTTTTCTCATTTTGGTCACCCTTCTCTGGACACATTACAGCTTGCTAGGAGCTACGGTGTTCAATGGGTGAAACTGCTGACTTGCTGAACTTGCTGACGGAAGGTTGACCGTTTGAATCCATGGGATAAGGTGAGCTCCTGCTGTTAGTCCCAGGTCCTGTCAACCTAGCAGTTCGAAAACATGCAAATATGAGTAGATCAATAGGTGCCACCTTGGTGGGAAAGTAAATGGCACTCCATGCAATCTTGCTGGCCACATGACCTTGGAGGCGTCTACAGAAAACACCGGCTCTTCAGCTTAGAAATGGAGATGAGCACCACCCCTCGGAGCTTTACCATTATATGTGTTTCATTGTTTCTAGGCATTGAATGTTTGCCATTATGTTTGTGTATGCTAGAATCCGCCCTGAGTCCTCTCAGGGAGATAGGGCAGAATACAAAGAAATTATTATTATTATTATTATTATTATTATGACTATTATTGCTAATATCCTTCTCGAAAGTTGGTGCCCAAAATTGCATGCAGGAATCCAGAAATGGAAAGTATGTTCATTCCATTTTCCACTGCACATCCATTTGGCTGGAGAAGAGTTCTGCAGACACAGAAAGATCAATAAATGGGTCATAGAGCAAGTGAATTATCTCTAGAAACCACAATGACTGAAATGAGGCTTTCGTCAGTTGACCATATCATGAGAAGAGAGGACTCGCTGGAAAAAAGATGAGCATGCTTGAGAAGGAAAGGAAGAAGTCTCCATTCCAGGGGTCATTCAATTCAGGAAGCCACCATATCATCTCTCCATCTTCTCTAGGCACCATCATACCATTTCACCATCTTCTTCATCATATCACCTTTCCATCTCCCCATCACATCACTCCTCAGTCTTCTCCATTATATCACGTCTCCACCTTCTCCATTACAACACTTTTCCATCTTTTCCATTATATCACCTCTCCGTCTTCACCATCATCATAGCACTTCTCCACTTTCCCTATTATATCCATCTTATTCATCACATCACCTCTTCATATTCTCTATATCACCTCTCCATCTTCTCCATCATATCACCTCTCCATCATTTCACCTCTCCATCTTCTTCATCATTATGTGGTCCCTATCTTCAAGAAGGGAAAAAGGACGACCCAAACAAGTCAGCTTCACATCAATATCAGGCAAGATTCTGGAAAATATCATTAGGGAAGTGGTCTGCAAACACTTAGAAAGGGATGCAGTCATTGCTAATAGTCAACATGGATTTATCAAAAATAAGTCATGCCAGACTAATCTGAGCTCTTTTTTTCAATAGAGTTACAAGCTGGGTAGATGCGGGGAACGCCGTGGATGGAGCATATCTGGATTTCAGGAAGGCCTTCCTTTGACAAGGTCCCTCAGGACCTTCTGGCAAACTAATCCAATGTGAACTAGGCAAAACTGCGGTTGGGTGGATCTGTAATTGGTTAAGTGAATGAACCCAATGGGTGATTCTCCCCACTGCTTCATCTTCATCCTGGAAAGAAGTGTCGAGTGGAGTGCCACAAATAGGGTTCCGTCCTGGGCCGGGTCCTGTTCAACATCTTTATTAATGATTTAGATGAAGGGTTAGAAGGTAGGATAATCAAGTTTGCAGACTGGACCAAATTGGGAGGGAGAGCCAATACCCCTGAAGACAGGAGCAGAATTCAAAACGATCTTAATAGATTAGAGAGATGATTGGTCAAAACTAACAAAATGAAGTTCAACAGGGACAAATGCAAGCTACTCCACTTAGGCGGAAAAATTAAATGCAAAGATACAGAATGGGGGGCGCCTGGCTCAATAGCAGTATGTGTGAAAAGGATCTTGGAATCTTTGTGAACATGAGCCAACAATGTCATGCGGCAGCTAAAAAAGCCAATGAGATTTTGGCTAATAGGAGTCTGGTATCTAGATCTAGGAAAGTCACACTACCCATGCTCTATTCTGCCTTGGACAGACCATACCTGGAATCACACTGCATCCAATTCTGGGCACAACAATTTAAGGGAGATGTTGACGAATTGAAATGTGTCCAGAGGAGGGTGACTCAAATGATCAAGGGTCTGGAGAATAAGTCCTATGAGGAGCGGCTTAAAGAACTGGGTGTGAAATTTACCCTGCAGAAGAGAAGGCTGAGAGGAGACATGATAGCCATGTATAAATATGTGAGGGGCAGTCATAGGGGAAAGGGAGCAAGCTTGTTTTCTGCTGCCCTGGAGACTAGGACACAATGAAACAATGGTTTCAAAGTACAGGAAAGAAGATTCCACCTGAACATGAGGAAGAAGTTTCTAACTGTGAGAGCTGTGGAACTCTTTGCCCCGGAGTGTGGTGGAGGCTCCTACTTTGGAGGCTTTGAAACAGAGGATGGATAGCCACCTTTTGGGGGTGCTTTGAATGCAATTTTCTGCTTCTTGGCAGAATGGGGTTGGATTGGATGACCCACAAGATCTCTTCCAACTCTATGATTCTATGATTCTATGACCATATCACTTCTCCACCTTCTCCATCATATCACCCCACCATCATCTTCATTATATGAATGTTCCATCTTCTCCATCATATCACTTCTCTGTGTTCTCAATGATATTGCCTCGTGATCGTCTTCATCATATTATTTCTCTATTTCACCTCACCATCTTTTCCATTATATCACCTTCCATCCCCTCATCATATCACTTCTCCATCTTCTTCATCATTGTGTCACCTCTCCATCTTCTCCATCATACCATCTTATCATCATATCCGTTCTCCATCTCCTCCATCATATCACCTCTCTATCTTCTCCATCATATAATTTCTCCTTCTTCTGCATCATATCACGTTTACAATCCCATCACCTCTCCATTATCTCCAGATGCCATCATATCACTTCTCCATGTTCTTCATCATCGTCACCTTTCCATCTTCTTCAAGGAGGCAGTCACCCCCCCCCCCCAACTCTTCCCCATGAGGACTTGGTTTCCGGGGAATTTGCTCTCTTGGCCCTATTTCCCCTGGCAAGTCCAGGAATCCTCTCCAAAGTTTGCTCTACTCCCTCTTTCTCCCTGCCGTCTTTGTTCTTCCCTCTGGTGCACCTGTGGAGGGGATCAAAGGAGCCCTGTTCGCTCCTCACCTGCTTCCCAGGTGCTCCAGGAAAACTCTTAAATGAGGCCCGTCACTCAACCGATGCATCCCCGGATTGCCAGGACATGTTTGGAATTGGGCCTGGCACCGGGGAATGAATGTTCGTCTATGTCACGAAGGGAAGCAAATAATGATTTATTCCAAAGCGAAAGGGCCCGGCTCATTGCCAGCGAGCCAGACATCCAGCGAGCGTTATGAAAAGGGAGGCTCTGAAAACAGAGATCCGGCACGCTCCCACCTCGTCCTGAAGTTAACTTCACCATTTCAGTTGCATGCTTTGGAGCTGTTGACCCCACCCAGCAAAAAAAATAAAATAAAATTCCAAAGCAAAACAAAATCCCTTGACATGCTCTAGGCAAGGGTGCCCAAATTGAAGACTTTTTTGGCAAAGGAGCCAAGTCATCAGGAGACGAATTAAGCATATTTGCCCGCAGCTTTGGGGAAATCATTCGACTTGAAGTTGTGCATTTTGTGGGAACTCTGCCTTGGTTGCTAGAAGGTGCCCAAGTCTTCCAAAGATTTACAGACTTGCATTTTCAATCTACGGATGATTTACTGTTAATTATATCCTTGATTTATACCCTAATTATTGTTCAACAAACCTAATAAACTGACACAAACATGCACACATTGGAAATGATGCCCAGTGTTAATCGAGAGCCAGGATTCTTTGTTGGGATGTAAGGAATGCCAGACAATGAGCGTAGAGTTGGAGCTGGAGGATTCAAGAGGCATCCAGATTATATATAAAATGGATTTTGGCACCACTTTAATGATTCCAAGGACTCCAAGCTATGGAGTCCTGGGAACTGTAGTTTGGCAAGGTACTGGCAAACTACAGGGGAGGAGAAAGACCTTGTAAAACTACAACTCCCAGGGTTCCATAACTTTGAGCCACAGCAGTTAGAAATGGCATCAAACTGTATTGATTCTACAATGGAGAAGCACCATCAGTCTTTACATCTGCTATCCAAGGTGTTGAACTGATTCTGGATAGATACTCTTTGCACTAAATCCTGGAACAGATTACAGGGAAGATAGGGCCTTCACACAGTAAATAGAATCAGAATTTGATGAAGTTGGTTTATTCAGAACCAATTTACTGCCACCATTGAATTTTAGATGTTTTGGAGATTTATTTTTCTGTCCCAAGGTTTACCATGGTGTCATTCAACTGAGCCTTGGATTTCACCTTTGGAGACGTGGTTTCCAATCCCCACTTGGCCATGGTGTTGTAGTACAGCCTGAGGCTGATGGGTTCACTGATGATTTAGAAGGGGATTGTGGGATTTCCTCTGGGTCTTCCTGGGGCACAAAGTGATGAAGACTCAAGTCAGAGAAATGATGGTTCTCTCTGGGAAAAACCTGACTCAGAAAGAGCAGGACTCCAAGGTCACTCAGAGGAGCCAGAAACTGCAACATTAGATAAAGAGTTGGAAAAAGAGATAAGTGATACAGAAGGCTCCCAGGGAAAAACACCTGGAGCTACGGAGATCAACAAAAGTCTTAATTTACAGGTTAGAGCACAAAATAGACAGTGCCGGTCAGAGTGTTTATGTGGGAAAGTTTGAGAGAAAATTCATGGGAAAAGATATGACTTAATGGGTGCCTATTAATTAGCAAGTTGTTTGCCTAAGGGTTCATTCAGGCAACTAGCGTTTGAGTGAGAAGCTAGGCCTGAGTTCTCCGGTTCTTTTTCCAAGTCAAACTGCAGTTTTG
Source organism: Anolis sagrei (assembly GCF_037176765.1). NCBI lineage: Eukaryota > Metazoa > Chordata > Lepidosauria > Squamata > Anolidae > Anolis > Anolis sagrei. The sequence goes on along the minus strand of NC_090034.1, from coordinate 20,007,746 downwards.
GATTTAAGTATCTTGGAAGTTTTCTATATATTTTTTTTGGTATGCCTGCTTAACCTTTTGCTTGTGGACTTACACTGTACTTGTATTTTATTTTTATTTTTTTGGCTATTCCTGGCATCTGCATCAGACATTTGGATTATTATTTGATTATCACCTAATGCTAACCCTTTTTTAGATTATATATGTTTATTCCTGATTTTTCATATATTTACGTGTTTGCTTATATCCTGGACTCTTGTGTGGTGCTGTAGTCATAGGTGCTTCCAGGCTTGGAATGCAACACATGGAAACCCAATGGGGAATCTTGGACAAGTCACACTTTCTCAGCCTCAGGGAAAAGCAAACCCTGAGTAAATTCTGCCTAGAAAAATCCATAATAGCTTCACTTTAGGGTCACTATAAATTAAAAAAAATGACGTGAAGGCACACAACAGCAACAGGAATATGGTATGGGACAGGGTAATCCTTGTGCCTCCAGCTCTCATTTGGGGCTTTTCCCGGGATTTGTAGTTTGGTGAAGCCACTCTTCCATTTGGGATGGGGAAAAAAGAAACACTTTCTCCTCCTGTATGGAAATCCTCTCTCAAGCCGTCCATTGAGGCTGCTGAAATCCATGATTTGTTGCTTGTAAAAACCGCAATGATTAACCGTGGCTTCATGTCTTATCATGTTTCATCTGGCAACAAAAGAACATTTTACTCTCTTTAAAAGAGGGAACGATTGGGAGGGAGAAGAGATGGGAGGGGAAAAAACAGACTTCAAAGGGACCAAGAGCCAAGGTGAGCAGCCCGAAAAACAAGGCAAATATTTAAGCAGAGTCTGGGCCGCATTAAACTCCCTGGATGGCTCTGCCTGGATCACGATTAATGATCTGATCTAGAGAGAGAAAGGAAAAGCCCCTTTTAAATCTCCTTTATTGTTTTACACACAGGTCATTAATCTTTTTACCATCTCTGTGAAATATCTAAGCACACGTTGGCAATGGAATATTTCCTTCAGCACTTACTTTCTCTTTCTTTGTCTCATTTTAGGCAAGAGTCTGGGTGCATCTACACTGGCAAATTAATGCAGTTTGACCCCACTTTACCTCAAGCTCATGACAGTGGAATCATGGGAGTTGTCGTTTGGCATTCATTGGCAAAGAAGGCTAAAGATCTTGCAAAACAACAGTTCCCAGGATTCTATACCATGGAGCCATGGCAATTTGCATCAAACTGCATTCATTCTGCAGTGTGGATGCCTCCTGTGTGTGTGTGTCTTCAAGACTTTATTGGCTTTTGGAACACAGGTTGAACATCCCTTCTCTGAAAAACATGGGGCGAGTAGTGTTTCGGATCCAGGACTTTGTGAGCATCTCTTATCCAAAAAAAAAGTAGACCAAAAGTGCTTTGGATTTGGGACTTTATGAGCACCCCTCCTCCAAAAATCATGGAACCAAAAGTGCTTTGGATTCAAGACTTTATGAGCATGCCTCCTCCGAAAAACATAGGACCAGAAGTGCTTTGGATCCAGGACTTTATGAGCATCTCTTATCCAAAAAGCTTGGGGTCAGAAGTGCTTTGAATTCGGGACTTTATGAGCATCTCTTATCCAAAAAAGTGGACCAAAAGTGCTTTGGATTTGGGACTTTATGAGCATCTCCCCTCCAAAAATCATGGGACCAGAAGTGCTTTGGATTCAAGACTTTATGAGCATCCCTCCTCCGAAAATCATGGGACCAGAAGTGCTTTGGATTCAGGACTTTATGAGCATCCCTCCTCCGAAAAACATGGAATCAGAAGTGCTTTGGATTCAGGACTTTATGAGCATCTCTTATCCAAAAAACTTGGGATCAGAAGTCCTTTGGATTTGGGTCTTTATGAGCATCTCTTATCCAAAAAAACTTGGGATCAGAAGTGCTTTGGATTCGGGACTTTATGAGTATCTCTTATTTAAAAAATGGGACCAGAAGTGCTTTGAATTCGAGACTTTATGAGCATCTCTTATCCAAAACACTTGGGATCAGAAGTCCTTTGAATGTGGGACTTTGTGAGCATCTTTTATCCAAAAAGCTTTGGACGTAGAAGTTCTTTGGATTTGGAATTTTATGAGCATCCCTTCTTCGAAAAACATGGGACCAGAAGTGCTTTAGATTTGGGACTTTGTGAGCATTTCTTATCCAAAAAGCTTGGGACCAGAAGAGTTTGGGATTTTGAAATAGAAATTGAGCATTTGGATTTGGAACGGATGTCTTTGTCCATAAGGAGATAGCTTGGAGATGTGACCCAGGTCTGAACACAAAACTCCCTCATGTTTCATTTATAACTCATAGCCCAAATTTCCTTTCATACACAACATTTTGAGCCACCAGATGGAGAGCATACCTTCCGCAGGATGGATTACGGCGGCTTTGCACCCGCATTCAGAGGAATGTTTTTGATCCTCCCCAATGATAGGGCTACATGTTTTGTGGATGCACTTAATTAAATAAAAATACATCTCTTTAGGCCTGACAGCAAAATTAAAAAGGCGAAGCAGTTTCTCCCCTCCGCTTAGTCTGAAGGAGGAATAACAAAGGTGTGCCCCTTCCACCGACTGGCACCAAGCAGATGCTTTTCTGTCTGCGTCTGTTCGGTATCAGTTCACATTTTTATTCTGTGTAAATATGTCTAAGGGTGCATCCACACTGTCAAATTAATGCAGCTTGACACCACTTTAACTGCAAGGCAAGATTAGTACACAGCAAACAAGATCACTATGCTGGCTTTTGTATTTGATCACACGTTAGACACTTCCCAAGTGTCTAGGACTGTGTGATGTATCAGCAAATAATGCATGCAGATCCAAGTAGGGTGGCCTTTTCCAGCTGACAGATGGTAATTTTGTCAGCGCCGATTGTTTTTAAGTGCAGGCCAAGGTCTTTACGCATTGCAAGGCTATTATTATCACCATTGTGTTTATGTTTATATTTATTCATATCCCACTTTTGAGGAGACTCAGGCTGGATCTACACTGCCCTATGACCCAGTATCTGAACCCAGATTGTCCGGCAGTGGAGTCTCATACAATCCACTTTAAAGCAGATAATCTGGGATCAGATCCTGGAATATAGGACAGTGTAGAAGGGGCCTCAAAGTGGCTTACATTTAAAGCATTTCAATACAAGTTAAAATCCAAAAATATACAAAAATAGAATTAAACATCAATGGTATTAATTAAAAAATTAACATTTAACATTTCTGGCAGTTGTAGTTCAATAATGTCTTTAGCCTTCCCTGCCCAAAAGTGCTGGTGCCTCATCAAACTACAACTCCCATGATTCCATAGCACTGAGCCATGACATTTAAAGGAGTGTCAAACTGCATTAATTCCACAGTGTAGATGCGCTGAGGTTAACTGTTCGATTGAGGTCTAGAGAAACTTTGCCAATCTCTTTCTCTTTCTCACACAGCCAAAAACATCAAGTGCGGCTCCTTTGAAGAAATTCACAGTGAGAAAATATATTCTGTAACTGCAGAGGGGGAAATACTACAAAATCAATACAAACAGGTGAGGAACGCAATCATCGGTTGGGATTTTACAAGCCAAAACAAAAAATAAATACTCCTCTGGCCTGTTAGCATGGATTTAATTGCTTTACAGGGGCCATCAAAAGGCACACCTGGGCATCAAAGCCAAGGGCATGTCTGTATCAATTTAGGCAGGTTTTCCTCTGTTTGGGAACGTTGCGTTCCTGCTTTCAAAGGGAGAGGAACCTCGCTCCTGTTTGTACAGGCAACGGTCGGATATTTTGGCAATGGCACACTCCCAAAAACATCAAGGAGGCCGTCCGGCTGGGATGGCATTGACAACAGAAAACTTGTGCATTTCTGGACACAATTGGCATCTACTCTTTACAACCGAAAGGTTCTTATGCCCTGCGGTTTCTATGGGATTGCAAAAGCATTCTCAGGTGCATCTATACTTTATAATTAAATTCATTTGCTCCTACTTTCAGAATCCACAAACTTTGCCACTGTCCAGGCTCAGCAGCGATTGTCTCAGTTAAGACCACATTATACAAGTCTACAGTACACTGACCCATAGGTCCCAGGCATTATATGGGTCAGCGTACTGTAGACTCATATAATGCAGTTCAATGCAGTTAAACAGCATCTACACTGACTCTAAAGGCACCAGATCTTGACTGATATTGGACGCTAAGCAGGGCCAGCTCTGGTTAGGACTTGGGTGGGAGACTTCCAGTAAAAACAAGGCGCACCGGGTTCTATTTCAGAGGAAAGAACTGGTAAAACTTCCTCTGAGAATCCTTGTCTAAGATATCACTATGAGATTAATGGGTTTGACCAGTGAGTTGGCAATCCAGTCCAACCCAGGCAGGAAGACACAATCCAAGCCCTCCTGACAGATGGTCATCCAGGCTACAGTTAAAAACCTCCAGAGAAGGAGACTCCAGCAGACTCCCAGGCATCTTATCTCACTGTCAAAGAGCTCTTACCATCAGGAAGTTTTTAATGTTTAAACAGAATCTCTTCTCTGGTATCGGTAGTATGAATCCATAGCTCCCTAATCACTGGAGCAGCAGAGACCTCCTTTCAAATACAGTAAAATCTCGCTTATCCAACATAAACGGGCCGGCAGAATGTTGGATACTTGAAAATGTTGGATAATAAAGTGGGATTAAGGAAAAGCCTATAAAACATCAAATTATGTTATGATTTTACAAATTAAGCACCAAAACATCATAACTTACAACAAATTAACAGAAAAAGCAGTTCAATACAATTATTTATTTATTTATTTTTATTATTTACTTTGCTTGTATACTGCAGTTTCTCAGCCCGTAGGCGACTCAACGCGGTTCACAACAAGAGCAAAAGACATCCAACAACATACAATATTAAAACCATTAACAGTATAAAATACAAACTAATGACATCTCAATAACAACACATTAACGTCTCGTAACTAAAATCGTGATCCAATTCGTCATCCATAATTCCGTTTCCTATATTCATCGTGTTCATTGCACTATTTATCCGAACGCCTGTTCAAACAGCCAGGTTTTTAGTTTTCTTCGAAACACCATTAGCGAAGGGGCTGATCTAATGTCCAAGGGAAGGGCGCTCCACAGCCGAGGGGCCACCAGAGAGAAGGCCCTGTCCCTCGTCCCCGCCAGCCGTGCCTGTGATGCAGGCAGGATCGAGAGCAGGGCCTCCCCAGAAGATCTTAGAGTCCTGGTGGGTTCATAGGCAGAGATACGTTCGGATAGGTAACTTGGGCCAGAACCGTTTAGGGCTTTATAGGCCAACGCCAGCACTTTGATAAGATAACATTATGTAGTAATCACTGTATTTACGAATTTAGCACTAAAACAGTGGACATTATTCCGGGTAGGAGGCAGACTGCGTTGAATAATACAAAGCGTTGGATGAGCAAAGGTTGGATAAGCGAGACTCTACTATATTTCAACATGGCTCTCATGTGCCCTTCTCAGTCAGTCAGTCAGTCAGTCAGTAGCCTTTATTTCGGTCAACAAACCATCGGCTAAGTCAAGTGAAAGTAGAATGATGAAATACAACATTTAAGTAATTAATAACATCACATTTGGCTTATGATTAATGAAAACAAGTATAACCATTCGCTATCAGCTGAATGACTGGTGCCCTTCTCTCAGCCTTCTCTTCTCCAAGCTAAACATCTCCAAGCTGCTCCACATAGGGATTCATACTTTCCATACCTGTGATCATTTTGGTCACCCTTCTCCAGACACCTTTCATCTTGTTCATCTCCTTCTTGGATTGTGATGGACACAGTATTCCAGGTCTGACCAACAGAGAACAGAATGGGATTATGGCTTCCTTCCTTTTAGATACTATTCTCCTATTGATTCATCCTGGAATTGCATTGGCCTTTTTTGCTGCTTCATCACACTCTTGACTCATGTAAAATAAGAAGAAGAAGAAGAAGAAGAAGAAGAAGAAGAAGCATTAGTACCAATGTCATCAAAGCCAGAATTGAAAAGTCGACGACAGATCCCAAGTGTAGACTCTGCAAGGAAGCAGATGAAACAATAGATCACATCCTCAGCTGCTGCAAGAAGATAACGCAGACAGACTACAAGCAGAGGCACAACACCATTGCTCAGATGATTCATTGGAACCTGTGCCACAAACACCATCTGCCTGCGACAAAGAACTGGTTGGTTCACAAGCTGGAAAAATTTACAGAGAATGAACACGTCAAGCTACTCTGGGACTTCTGGAATCAAACAGACAAAGTTCTAGAGCACAATACTCCTGACCTCATGATCGTGTTAAAAAAACAAAGTATGGATTGTTGATGTTCCCCAGGTGACAGCAGGATTGAAGAGAAATGACTGGAAAAGCTGACACAATATGAAGATTTAAAGATCGAACTGCAAAGAGTCTGGCACAAGCCAGTAAAGATGGTCCCAGTGGTGATTGGCACACTGGGTGCAGTGCCTAAAGAACTTGGCCTGCATTTAAATACAATCGGCGCTGACAAGATTACCATCTGCCAGCTGCCAAAGGCCACCTTACTGGGATCTGCACACATTATTCACCGATACATCACACAGTCCTAGACACTTAGGAAGTGTCTGATCCAATACAAAAGCTAGCAGAGTGTCTGCTGTGGATTCATCTTGTTGTGCTTCAAATAATAATAATAATAATAATCATCATCATCATCATCATCATCATCCCAGTGGTGATCGGCACACTGGGTGCAGTGCCTAAAGACTTTGCCTGCACTTGCACACAATCGGTGCTGACAAAATTACCATCTGCCAGCTGCAAAAGGCCACCTTACTGGGATCTGCACGCATTATTCGCCGATACATCACACAATCCTAGACACTTGGGAAGTATCCAATGTGTGATCCAATACAACAGCCAGCAGAATGTCTGCTGTGGATTCATCTTGTTGTGTTTCTAGTAATAATAGTAATAATAACAAAAACAAAACAACACTTTATTTATATTCTGCCCTTCTCCCCTAGGGAACTCAGAGCGGATTACAGTATATATAAGCAGACACAGGCAAACATTCAGTGCCTTATTACAATAACATACGATGAGACACAAACACACAGACTAAGGCAAAGGCTTCTTCTTTCACTTCCGGTTCTGGAGGCATTGCTCATCTCCGACTTGCATCCATAGACACATTCTGGTTAGGTGGCCAGCATGACTGCTTGGTGTGTCTTTTGCCTTTCCCCACCAAAGCGGTACCTATTGATCTACTCACATTTGCATGTTTTCAAACTGCTAGATTGTCAGGAGCTAGGTGTAACAGGAGGAGCTCACCTCATATTGCGGACTCAAACTGCCAACCTTCAGGTCAGCAGTTCAGCAACCCAAGGGTTTAACCCATTGCGCCACTGTGGCCCCATGCTCAGCTTGTGGTCCACTAAGACTACTGGGTTCCTTTCTTGTGGACTGTACTCAAGCCCAGTGCCGCCCATCCTATATCTATGCATTTCACCTCTGGAACACATCGATAGCCAGAGACAAATGCACAATGTCAATTAAAAAGGAATACCGTGAAGCTCCAATAAAGTCACGAAAAGCCTCCAAAGACACATCATTCATCACCTTATTCTGCAACTTTAGCTGAGAATCCAATTCCAGCCTCAAAGGAGATCATTTTGCCAAGACGTTGATTTAAGTTCTTTCCGCAAAGTAGCTGACGATTCAAGGGAATTAGGATTTTTATCTCATTGCACTCATTGCCTGTTTCGTTATGTGTTCATTACCTGCTTTTAATGGCTTAGGCTGTTGTTGCAGTTATCAATGTTACAAGCAGAGTATTTATTTTCGGGAATATTTCTTTGCAGCATTCCGGCCTGCTTTTCGAACTGTTGGGCAGGAACTAACTTGAGAGATATCAAGTCCTGGCAAGCGAGGAAAGGCTTCCGCAACCTGAGTTTCATCTCTTTCATGCTAAAAACTTCCAACCAAGTTCAACGGAATCCCATTATCTGCAGAAATAGTTCCCTTTCAAGGGTTGGTAGCCAGGCAAAGGGAGCATCTACATAGTAGGATGAATGCAGTTTGACACCATTTAACTGCCTGCCATTCCTCAAGGCCAGCATTTCTCAACCTGAGGATAGGGACCCCTGGGGGGGCCGTGAGGGGGTGTCAGAGAGTCACCAAAGACCATCAGAAAACACAGTATTTTCTGTTGGTTATGGGGGTTCTGTGTGGGAAGTTTGGCCCAATTCTATCGTTGGTGAGTTTCAGAATGCTCTTTGATTGTAGGTGAACTATAAATTCCATCAACTACAACTTCCAAATGTCAAGATCTATTTTCTCTAAATTTCACCAGTGTTCACATTTAGTCATATTGAGTATTTGTGCCAAGTTTGGTCCAGATCCATCATTGTTTGAGTCCACAGTGCTCTCTGGATGTGGGTGAACTACAACTCCAAAACTAAAGTTCAATGCCCACCAGACCCTTCCAGTATTTTCTGTTGGTTATGGGAAGGCTAAAGACCTTGCAAGACTACAAATCCCATGGTCCCATAGATTCCTGGGATTTGTAATTTAGTGAGGCACCAACAGTATTGGTCAGGGAAGGTTAAAACCTCACAAAATTACAAATCCCGCAGTCCCATAGAATCCTGGAATTTGTAGTTTGGTGAGGGGCTAGCATGCTTTAGCAAAGAAAGCCCCAAATCTTGCAAAACTACAACTACCACAATTCCCTCATTATTGAGCCACAGCAGCTATGGCTGTGTCAAATAGTGTAGATGTGTGTCGTTGTGACTGAATTTAGATTCTAGAAAAAGAAATCAGACTTATTCTTTCTAGTCTTGGCCTTGAAACGCCCTCCTATTTCTCTTTATGCCCGAATTGAGATGGGTCTAAAAAGGCAGTGAGGGTCTTGGAGGTCTCATCAAAATGCGCTATTTAGACCACTGTTTTGCACCTTTTGGTTTGGTTTTTTAAGAAGAGGCTCCAGCCCGCAATGCGCTGGGAAAGGAGGCAGGGCTGCAAAGGAGGGGAAATGGCAAAAAGGGGGAGATTCTGGGTTTTAGGAATCCAAAAGTTGGCTCTGAGCCTGACATTCAAACACCGTGTTCAAAAAATGTCCCTCCAGCCTCTTCTCGACAGAAAGGGAAAGCTTCAAAGCATCTCCCGGTGCCAGTTAAAAGGCCCCGGTTGCAAGTTGCCACTTTATTATTGATTTACAGAGACATTTGGATAGAGGGGAAATTGGAACAGAAAGGTTGCTGTCATTGTGTTTTTGGAGGGGATAGAAGACAGAAAAAGAATGGAATAATCACAAGATTGAGTGTTGACACTCGCAACAGACTCCTTGGCCCTCTTGCCATACTGACAAAAAGACCGTGCCACTTTAAAGGCTTAACAAAATCCCTGGATTCTGTGTGCAAATCCAGCCGTTGTGCTTCCATCCATTGGGACCAAGATCGCTTTCAGTTGTGTCAACAGAAGCTTTGTTCCCAAGGTTTCTTACCGAAGCCCTGGTAAGACCCCCATGAAGAGAGCTCCCCTCCACCATCCTCAAAAGATCTCCTTCCCAAAAATTCTAATTTAAATAGTCCAAGTTGATGTCCGAGGCCTTACAATTTCTGGCTCAAACTTGTGGAGTCTAGAAATGGACCCTTGGCTATATCACAAAGTGTTATGCATGAGCCAACTGTGTGATGCAGCAGCTAAAAAAGCCAATGTGATCCTAGGCTGTATAATAAGGGCCGAGTGCTTAGATCAGAGCTTTCTAAACTTTTGATGTCAGTGACACACTTTTTAGACATGAATCCTTTCTCAACATGGGAATTCAGTTTAACTAGCAAACTGGAGGTTAAACCAATGCCCCCCATATATGTATATACATACATATTATATATACGTTTCATATAATTTTGACTGTTTAAATGAGGTTTGGATTTTTTCCTTTACCCTTCTTACAGTTGATTCTGATATAGTTTCCCCTACAGCCACTCCATGGGGTTCATCGCAAACATCATTGTCAATAGATTTTCTTTTCTTAATTAGAAGCAGATCTATTTTAGTGGTAACGATTGCAAGTCAATCAACAGATTGTGCAAATTCTAAACATTATAACAGCATCAGCTCTCCACCTCTGTAGGGATTAAACAGAGGCTAGATGGTCAACTTTCAGAAGGGCTTTGACTATGCCTTCCTGTTGGCTGAAGGAGTTAGACTAGATGGCCTTTGGAGGTCTCTTCTGGCGGCGTCTCCTTCTCTAGAGATTTTTGAACTGAGTCTGGATGGCTGTCTGTCAGGAGGGCTTTGATTGTCTTTCTGCCTGGCTGAAAGGGATTGGACTAGATGCCCTTTGAGGTTTCTTCCAGTGGAGTCTCCTTCTATGGGGGTTTTTGAACTGAATCTGGATGGTGGTCTGTGGGTGGGCTTTGACTGTCTTCTTGCCTGGCTGAAGAGGGTTGGACTAGATGCCCTTTGAGGGTCTCTTCCAGCGGAGTCTCCTTCTCTAGATGTTTTTGAACTGAGACTGGATAGCTATTGGAAGGGCTTTGACTGTCTTCCTGCCTGACTTAAAGGGGATAGACTAGATGCTCTTTGGGGGACCCTTTCTGCTCCTCCTCATTCTTGTCGGCTCTACCTTTGATTGTAGTGGGGAGCATTTTTCAGGTGACACACCTAGGGACTGCAAGCAATACATTGTTGTGTCATGACACAGTTTGGAAAGCTCTGGTATACATCTTTTTACCTCTTGGCTAGATGAGTCCCGTTCATGGGAGAAAAGCAGGAGAAAAGTAAATAAATAAATAAATAATGGCCATCTGGCGGGAAGGTTTGGGTTGGATCTTCCCAGTGCCTCAAAGCCAGGACCTAAGCTTTGGCAACCTTGAACCTAGTCACATTCCATTTCATCATAGAGCTGTTCCCTCATTACTCACTGGACTCCGATTCCCATTTCTTGTGTATCCTTTTATGCTTTCAGATCAAGAAAGGACTAAAACTTGGAATGGATTCCACACCCTACTGACATGGAAGCTGGCACAAGCATCGCCTTTTTCCCATGCACGATTCCACCTACACTGGGGAACTAATGCAGCTTAATGCCACTTTGTAGACATTGCAAAACTACAACTGCATTGAGCAATGGTGGTTCAAGAGGTGCCTGGCTGCATTCGTCCTGCAAAGTAGATGCACTCCTGGAAGTCAGCAGACAAAAGAGCAACCCACTTTCTCGTCTCTGGGTTTTCCAACCTTCCAATCCTTCCTGCCTTTTGCTTCCCAAACCCACCCACCCACCGAGGCCGCTTTCGAAATGCTAAAAATGTCCACGGTGCGCCTCCAAGTCCAAGTCTCTCCCCTTTATTAGTCTTTGCGGTCCCGTAATATTCCACCCAGCAAGACAGTCTGGCTGCGTTTTATGGCAGAGAGTGATTTTCTTGGGGGAAAGGATGTTTTCTCGGCTGGAAATGAAACCTCCATGCAGCTTGGAATTTGGTCATGAGGAAATGGAACAAAACCCTCACTCACATAGATACACACATGGTTAGGGTTGATTTCTAATTTTATTTTATTTTATTGGTTGGGGTACAAAATCCCCCTTTGAAATGGAAATCTGAAGTGCCCCGAATGTCAAGGTAAGGATGGAGAAATCCTATTTCCTATCTGCATCAGTTTCATATGAGTTCAGACTGAACTTCATCCTCCCCTCTTCCTGCAAAAAACTGCAGTTATAAAAAATATTAGGCTTGAATCTATACAACCAAATAATGCAGTCTGGAAACTGTATAATAGGGTCCATGTAGACTCATATAATCTGGCTCATATAATTCATTTCAAACTGCATTATTGGGAGGTGTAGATCCAGGCATAGGACACAGGTAGAATTAATATAGTTTGGCAGTTTTTTTTAATTTATCGTGTCAGAAGTGAATAGAAATTACAGTTATAATGCATACAAAAACCACAAAGTTAAAAGCTTGGCATTGTACTAAATTTTCTTTGGCCAGAAGCTGGCCCCTTGGAAAGCCTCTGGTGTCGCTATGAGAAGGTCCTCCATTGTGCATGTGTCAGGGCTCAGACTGCATTGTAGTAGGTGGTCTGTGGTTTGCTCTTCTCCACATTCGCATGTCGCAGACTCCACTTTGTAGCCCCATTTCTTAAGGTTGGTTCTGCATCTCGTATTGCCAGAGCACAGTCTGTTCAGCGCCTTCCAAGTCGCCCTGTCTTCTGTGTGCCCAGGAGGGAGTTTCTCATCTGGTCTCAACCACTGATTGACTTTCCACTTTTAGCCTGCCACTTTTGAACTCTTGCTTGCTGAGGTGTCCCTGCGAGTATCTCTATAGATCTACAGAAGCTATTTCTTGATTTAAGGCATTGGCGTGCTGGCTGATATCTGAACAGAGGATGGGCAGGAGATGCCAATGCTTTGGTCCTTTCATTGCTGGTTGCTCCTTCCCAGCGGATATCAGGTGGTGCAGTACTGACTATAATTTCTCCAGTGGTGCAGGCCGTAGACATCTTGTGATAATGCAGCATGTCTCATTAAGAGCCACATCCACTGTTTTAACATGGTGGGATGTATTCCACACTGGGCATATGTACTCTGCAGCAGAGTAGCAAACCACAAGGATAGATGTCTGGTTGTGATCCCCAGGTTGTGCTAGTCAGTTTTCGTATGATATTATTTCTAGCGCCCACTTTTTGCTATATATAGTATTGTCTCAAACACATTTGGTGGGGACGAGGGACAGGGCCTTCTCGGTGGTAGCCCCCTGCCTGTGGAATACTCTTCCCAGAGAAATTAGATCATCATCATCCCTCCTCACCTTCAGAAAGAAGGTAAAATCGTGCTTGTGGGACCAGGCCTTCGGGCAATCAGGTTAAAGGACAATGGATAATATTTGACTATGGCTTGGAAGTGGATTTGGATAAGTGAAGTGGAGTAATTGTATATGGCTAGAAAAATAGCCACCAGACTGGCAATAGCTAAATGGATCGTAAGTATATTGTTTATTTTTTTATTTTAATGTTCATGGTTTTAATTGTTATTTTTGCTATTTGTATTTTCTGAAGCGGCATTGAATTGTTGCCAATTGTAAGCCGCCCTGAGTCCCCCTAGGGATTGAGAAGGGCGGGGTAAACATGTCATAAATAAATAAATAAATAAATAAATAGCTTGATAGTCAAGCAGTGCTTCTTGTAAGTCTGAGCATGATCCAGGTGTTTTGGTGTGCTGCAATGTTCCAGTGAGATTCTTCCTTGCCAGGTAATCCTCATAACTCAAAATGTTTGCCTGTCCTTAAGATGAAAAGCACATGTCTGCATTTTAGAGGGATTAGGAATCAGCTGGTTTTCCCTGTAATAGGTAGTAAGAGCACCTAAAGCTTCAGAGAGCTTCTGTTCAACCATTTTAAAACTCCCTACTTGAATGGTGATGACACGATTGTCAGCATAGATTAAACTCTCTGTCTCTTCTGACAGTGGCTGATCATTTGTGTAAATGTTAAACATTGATGAAGCAAACACGCTCCCCTGAGGTAGGCCGTTCTTCTGTTTTCGTCATTTGTTTTGTTTGGCAGTGCTGCTGTGGCTCAATGCTACGGGATCTTGGGAGTTGTGGTTTGGTGAAGTACCAGAGAAGGCTGAAGACCTTGCAAAACCACCAGGATCCCATAACACCAAATCTTGCAAAATGTCCAGAATCCCATAGCACTGAGTCTTGCAAAACCTAAAAAATCCCATAGTATTGAGTCTTGCAAAACCTCCAGCATGCCATAGCATTGCTTCATGGCAGCTCAAGTGGTATCAAACTGCATTAATTCCACAGTGTAGATGCATTCTAGGGAAGGAATGACCTAATGGAAGAACTAGAGGTAGAAATATGGTTCTGGTTAGCCAAACTGGCTCTCTTTGTGGGCGGTGCTCAGGAACATCCTGTACACCCTAAACCAAAACCACGGCCATTGATATGTACTTAATAAGAGGAGCATCTTAATCCACTTTGTTCTGTCCTTGTTTATGTCCAAAAAAACGAGAGAAGAAGCTCTGTTTGGAGATCAAAGAGGAAAAGGAATCACCTTCCAGACACTTTGACAAGGAGGGACTGTTTCATTTCACTTCCTCAAGCTCTTTTTTAAAAAAAAACCCATTTGTGATGTGACTCTGCCTTCAACCTAGAGGCAGAAGCGGATGATGGTTATCGCGGAGAGGATCTCTCGCCCTCGCATCCTCCCAACGTTTCTCTGCAGGGCCAACGGTTTCCCTACAAGCCCTTGCCAGGCTGGAGAAAGATGGCTTTGTTTCTGCTGAACACCGTCTGGAATTAAATTTGGGGAGAGTCTCGCTCGATGCAGGTTTCCAACAGAAACAGGAAAAACATTCCCCGTCCCAGGCTTGTCCCATTTCCATGTGCAAGAATGAACACTTTCAGCAGTCTTTCAGCCTGGGAGAGTTTCTGCGCCGATTCCAGCGCTAAGGGTGCATTCATACTGTAGAATTGATGCAGTTTGATAACCACTTTAACTGCCACAGCTCCATGCAATGGAATTTCAGGGTTTGTTGTTTGGTGAGGTGCCAGCACTCTTTGACAAAGGTGGCGAAAGACCTTGCCAAACTACATCTCCCACTGTCCCACAGAATTCTGGAATTTCCAGCACTAAAGGTGCATCCACACTGTAAAATGGATGTAGTTTGATTCCACTGCCAAGACTCAGTGCTATGGAAATCCTGGATTTGTAGCTTTGGTGAAGCCCCAGATCTCTTTGGCAGGGAATCTTTATAAAACTACAACTCCCAGATACTTAACAGTGAGCCATGGTGGGTAAAGCGGTATCATTGAATTAAGTCTATAGGATATATACATTCCCTACACATTTTAAAATAATAGACTTGGCTTCTTTGGATGGGCAACAATTTGCTAAGCTAAAGATATTATTTTATTTTACTGACACAAAAGCACAGTATGTCACAGCAAACGAGATCTATATGCTGGATTTCGTATCACAAAATCACAAGTTGAACACTTCCCAAGCATCTAGGACTGTGTGATGTATTTTTTAATGATGCATGCAGATCCAAGTCAGGTGGCCTTTTGCAGATGACAGATTGTGATTTTGTCAATATTTATTGTTTCCAAATGCCGGCTGAGATCTTTTGGCCGATGACCACTGGGACAACCTGTACTGGTTTATGCAAGAGCCTTTTGAGGTCCTGATAATGGCATTATTATTATTATTATTATTATTATTATTATTATTATTATCTACTTTATGTTGCTGTGGTTTTTAGCTTTGAGCATGTTCTTAAATGTATTTTAGCTGTGAAATTTTAATACCATTGATATTTAATTCTGTTTTAATATTTATATATTGGTAGGTTTTAAATTGTATTGAAATGCTTTTAATGTAAGTCGTTTTTAGACTCTCTGTAGTGAGAAAAAGCAGGGTATAAATAAACAACAACAATAATAAACAAGATCCCGAGGACTCAAGGCAGCACCTAATGCATTAGGCAAAATCTAGGACCAGGTCGATGTTTTCTGCACTTGGCAGCTGTGAAGGAATGAGAGAAGATCCTCAAGTGCAAAGACCTTCAAGCTCCCACCTTATCAGCTTTTAGGAAAGTCTTGAAAACCTGGCTGTTCCACCTTGCTTTTGATGAATGAACAACAATCCCCATACCATGTCCGTCCCAGCATATACTCGTCCTCTTGATGCACTTCTCCTTCTTCCTAGCAGGTAATTAAGCCCCTTAGTTTGTCCTTCCTGTCCCTCCCACCAGATAAATCGCTCCAGTTTCCTATCCCACCCTATGTCCCCTTGTTTTTATCTGTGCATCTGGCCCAGCCCATCCCGATTTACTCCTTGTCCGTAATTGTTCTTTCACTTCATTCCTGGTGTTATATCCCACTGTGTTATCCTTCCTTTACTGTTTTTATGTTATTGTTTTTACTGTAATATATTATTTTAATTTAATTTTAATTTTTAATTCTAATTATTATTTTGCCGTATGTATTTATTTGGAGGCAGCAAAGCCTAGAGAAGACAATGATGCTGGGGAAAGTGGAAGGCAAAAGGAAGAGGGGCCGACCAAGGGCAAGATGGATGGATGGCATCCTTGAAGTGGCTGGACTGACCTTGAAGGAACTGGGGGTGGTGACGTCTGACAGGGAGCTCTGGCGTGGGCTGGTCCATGAGGTCACGAAGAGTCGGAGACGACTGAACGAATGAACAACAACATTTATTTGTTTATTGTATTCATCGGGCTTGGCCTCATGTTAGCCACCCCTGAGTCCTGAGGGGAGATGGTGGTGGGGTATAAATAAAGTTTAATAATAATAATAACAACAACAACAACAAAGTCAGACTCATCCAGGTTATCATATTTCCAGATTCCATGGAAAGCTGCCAAGAAAGTGATAGGAAGAAAAATACGGTGTTGGAGGAGAGTTCTGGAGATACCATGGAAAGCTAAAAAGACCAAGAAATGGGTGCAGGAGCAAAGCAAGCCTGAACCCTTCCTAGATGCTAAGATGACAATACTGAGGTTGTCATCGTTTGGACAGATGGCGATGGGATTCACTGGGGAAGACAATAATCTTTGCCCAAATTGAAGGCAGGAGGGAAAGAGAGAGGCTGCAGTACAGATGGAGAGACTAGGTCAAGAAAGCCATAGGCACATTGACTTTGCAAGACCTGTGCAGAGGTGTTCACAAGACATGGAGGCCTCTCATTCATAGGGTCGCCATAAGTCGAAGCCAACCTGAAGGCAGTGAATGACAACAAAATTGGAAGGCAATATGAAAAGATGGACAGATTCAATGAAGGAAGCCAAGTTGGGAAGTGAGAGGCAAGATGGCTTCAGCATGACAGGACATGATTTTTGTTTTTCCTACTCCCTGTCCTTGAAATGGGGAACAGAAAATGCAATGGGATTAGGCCTGAGTCAACAATCTATATAAATAAAAATGTAATGTTAGTTCATGCTACCATCAGAACTCAAAAACCACTGGGGGAATTGACACCAAATTTGGACACGAGACACCTAACAGTCCAATTTATGTCCTCCACTCAAAAAAATTGATTTTGTCATTTGGGAATTGTCGTTGCTGGGATTTATAGTTTACCTACAATCAAAGAGCATTCTGAACTCCAACAATGATGGAATTGGGCCAAACTTAGCACACAGGGCTCCCATGACCAACAGAAAAAAACTGGAAAGGTTTGGTGGACATTGACCTTGACTTTGGGAATTATAGTTCACTCACATCCAGAGAGCACTGTGGACTCAAACAATGATGGATCTGGACCAAACATGGCACGAATATTCCATATGCCCAAATATGAACACAGATGGAGTTTAAGGGAAATAGACCTTGACATTTGGGAGTTGTAGTTGCTGGGATTTATCGTTCACCTATAATCAAAGAGCATTCTGAACTCCACCAATGATGGAATTGAACCAAACATGGCATACAGGACTTCCATGACCAACAGAACACACTGGAAGGGTTTGGTGGGCATTGACCTTGAGTTTGGGAGTTGTAGTTCACCTACATCCAGAGAGCACTGTGGACTCAAACAATGATGGATCTGGACCAAACTTGACACAAAAATTCCATATGCCTAAATATGAACACAGATGGAGTTTGGAGGAAATAGACCTTGACATTTGGGATTTGTAGTTACTGGGATTTATAGTTCACTACAATTAAAGAGCATTCTGAAACCCATAAACGACAGAAATGGGGCAAACGTCCCACACAGAGCCCTCATGACCAACAGAAAATACTTAAGGCCATCCAGTTCAACTCTCTTCACCAGGGCAAGAAAATGTAATCAGAGCCCTCCCGACGAAGAGCCATCCAGTCATAAATATAGATAGATAGATATGATTCTCTCTCACACACACAGATATAGTATCACAGATTTGAAAGAGACCCTTAAAGAAGGACTATGATATGTTGCATATTCCAGAGTAGGCAAACCAGACACTCTCCACATCAACACTGACAAAGAAACAAGAAATACTGTTTACTCACAAGCATAAAGGAATTACATATATTAGAAACCAACACTTTCTCATTACTTTATTTTCCGGATTACCAGACTGGGCCACAGCAACGCGTGGCAGGGGACAGCTAGTACACCATAAAAAGGTAACGTTTTCCCCTTGACATTAAGTCTAGTCGAGTCTGACTCTGGGGGATGGTGCTTATCTCCATTTTTAAGCTGAAGAGCTGGCGTTGTTCATAGATGCCTCCAAGGTCATGTGGTGGCATGACTGCATGGAGCACCGTTACCTTCGCACAGAAGCAGTACCTATTGATCTGTTCACATTTGCCTGTTTTTGAACTGCTAGGTTGGCAGAAGCTGGGGCTCGCCCTGCTCCCCAGATTCGAACCACCAACCTTTTGGTCAGCAAATTCAGCAGCTCAGCAGTTTAATTCGCTCCGCCACTGGGGGCTCCAAATTTATTTATTTATTTATGGTATCTATATTCCGCCCTTTTCACCCCGAAGGGGACTCAGGACGGATCACAGAACACATATACAGCAAACATTCAGTGCCGTTATACAAAGACAAGACATAAAACTGTACATAGACAGAGGTATATTTAGACTCCCCCCCCCCCCATTTTTGGCATCTTGGAGGCTGTGCTCAGTTTCGGCCACGGGGGGTGCTGTTGCTCCATCTTCCCTGTAGATGAGCTTTCGTTCATAAACTTCCTGGCATTTTCTGGGATTTCCTTATGGGTGCCTA
Source organism: Anolis sagrei (assembly GCF_037176765.1). NCBI lineage: Eukaryota > Metazoa > Chordata > Lepidosauria > Squamata > Anolidae > Anolis > Anolis sagrei. Next base: position 19,989,016 of record NC_090034.1, on the reverse strand, counting down.
AATACCTCACCACTTTTAAAGTGGTAGCTATTTATCTACTCAGAATTGCTGTTTTCGATCTGCTAGGTTGACAGGAGCTGGGCTAAAGGCCTGGAGCTCACCCTGCCCCGGGCTTCAAAACTGCCAGCTTTCCAATTAGCAAGATTTACTGCAGCTGGCGGTTAACCTGCTGTGCTAAAGCTCAGCCAATCAGGCTTTTAAACAACTGAAAATTGACAAACTCTTCAGGGAGGGAACTGTGAGTATACCTGACTACCTGTTTGAAATTACTACTGACAAGGACGCTACTCCCTTAATTCGTCATGATAAAACTAATGAGCCTCTATCAGTTGCCTTTGACAACAACTTGACTGTATATCATGAAGGAGTGTCTTTGGAGTCAAATGAAAAGGACGTGTCAGAAAAGAATTCCCTCATTACCGAGATAAAACAACAAACAGGGCAAACAATTACCCTGCGCCTTGTGATGAACCAATGTCTCCTTACAGCCCACACTGCTGTGTCTGTCTTTGAATGGGAGGAGAGTATGGGGTATGAAAACACCTCTAGGGGCTCCTCAAAAACACCTAGTAAAGAGCTACAAAAATGTAACGGCAATTCAGGGGCGGCTCAACCCATTACACAAAGTAAGCATTTGTTGATTTCTCCCAGGGGCCGTCTTGAGGTGCTCTTGGGGGAAAATAGACCTTGACATATGCGAGTTGTAGTTACTGGGGTGTATAGTTCACCTACAATCAAAGAGCATTCTGAACTCCACCAATGATGGAATTGAACCATCACACAGAACTCCCACGATGAACAGAAAATATGTATCAGTGATTGGTTGGGGGGGGGGGCAAAATACTGTTTGCTTACCGTTGAAAATTACCTAGGGCCGCCTCTGTGGCAACTGGATTTTATAAGCAAATCAAATAATACTACAAATTTGTGAGGATTTAAAAAGAGACGCTATGATGTAATGGGTTGACTGGAAAGACTTGTGTCAGCAGCTAATTGGCTAAGCATGCCAGAGGCCAGAGTTCTGATTGGCCACTATCTCTGGCTTGCTGCTGAGACAAAGGGTTTTAACTGCCACTTTCACTTTGGAGAGTAAAGAGAGTGCTGACTAGAAATAGCCAGGAAGGACATGGCTGCTAACTCTCTGAAGCCTGATCATTTTTAAGGCATGAAGCATATTTTAAAGATTGTTTAAAAGGACTGCTTATTCCCTCTGTTCTCTGCGTGAATCCAGAGAGACTGCTGTATATATTGTTGCCCTGTTTGACCTTTTGAACTGAAGTAAAGATACTGTTAAACATTAACAACTTTAGATATGCAGATGACACTATTTTGAGGGCTGGAAGCAAGGAGAAGCTGAGGAGCCTTCTAATCAAGGTGAAAGAAGAAAGCACAAAAGCTGGGTTGCAGTTAAACATCAAAAAACCCAAGATTATGGCAACAAGAATGATTGACAACTGGGAAACAGAGGGAGAAAATGTGGAGGCCGTGACAGACTTTGTATTTCTAGGTGCAAAGATTATTGCAGACGCAGACTGCAGCCAGGAAATCAGGAGACGCTTACTTCTTGGGAGGAGAGCAATGATCAATCTTGATAAAATAGTGAAGAGTAGAGACATCACACTGGCGACAAAGATCCGCATAGTCAAAGCAATGGTATTCCCCATAGTCACCTACGGATGTGAGAGCGGTCCAGCTCACGGTAGGCTGAGCGAAGGAAGAGAGATGCTTTTGAAATGTAGTGTTGGAGGAAAATTCTGAGAGTGCCTTGGACTGCGAGAAGATCCAACTAATCCATACTTCAGGAAATAAAGCCTGACTGCTCATTGGAGGGAAGAATAGTAGAGGCCAAGATGAAGTACTTTGGCCACATCATGAGGAGACAAGAAAGCTTAGAGAAGGAAAAAGGAAGAGGGGCCGACCAAGGGCAAGATGGGTGGATGGCATCCTTGAAGTGATTGACTTGATTCTGAAGGAGCTGGGGGAGGTGATGGCTGACAGGGAGCTCTGGCGTGGGCTGGTCGATGAGGTCACAAAGAGTCGGAAATGACTGAACGAATGAACAACAAAGATACTGTTTCTTGTTACACAACCTTGAGTGACACTTTATTATACTTCAAGGTATAACTTGGTTCAAAAACTGTGGTAACGCTTCTGTTTATTTACATTTACCAACTGCCACAAAATTGCCCACATTGGGATAAATATGGGCAAATGGAATTCATTTAGAGCTTTCAGAACGTCTTTAAGCCAGCTATTCCACATACACCCACAATAGCATCGATATGCTTACAGTGGAATGGCTTCCCAGAGGGTCGGCTCACGACAGGATTCTCATATTGTTGGAGCAGATGACAGTTCCCAGCATGCTGATGAAGATGAAACTTTCTGTTATTATTTTATTACATTTATTATTTTACTCTATTATTACTGTTATTATTACATTTCCATTATTTTACTCTATTATTATATTTATTACGTTTATTATTTTACTCTATTATTATTGGAAGGATACGTAAGCACATATACATGGAAGAAGGTTAGAATAATAGTTTAATCAGAGTTGGACAGCCTTATCTTAAATTACAGTTTAATGCACATATTCAAAAACATTTAACCTACTGATGCCTCAATTAATGTAATTTTATTGGTATCTATTTTTATTTTGAAATTTACCAGTAGCTGCTGCATTTTCCACCCTCAGCTTATACTCGAGTCAACACGTTTTCCCAGTTTTTTGTGGTAAAATTAGGTATTCGGGTTGGCTTATACTTGAGTATATACGGTACGTTCAATCATGCAGATTTTTGCAATTTATCTGCAACAATGTAAAATTATTTATTTGCAAGGGACATGAGCCACTGAAACTAATCTTCCTTCCCTCCATGGTTTCAACCTTTGGATAGTTCCCTTCCACAATATAATGAAGGAAGCCTGCCTTTGCAAGACCTGAGCAGGGCCATGGGTGATAAGATTGACATGGAGGTCTCAATTTTAAATCTGATTGACTTGGCAAAATTTTCTGCCTCTCTGTTTTGATTCCAAACTCCCTTTGGGGGCCAACGGCGATTGCTAATTGGAGGAGACAACCTCTCTATTTCCCAGGGATGATCCAAGACCTCTGGATTGCCTCACTTTCATCTTTGCTGTCAATGCCAGAGCCCTTTTCGACTTCTCATCTAATTGGATTGTTTGGAAAGAGCTGTTTGCCAATCAGCAATATCCCTTTGATCGCCAGGGCCTTCCCTTTGGGGTCTTGTCTCTACTCTGCTCCAGGTAGAAAAACAGGGCCTTAAAAGAGAGATACACACAGGGGAACACAAATGCTCCAGATGCAACCCTCCAAGGGAGTCTGCTCCAGAGGTGAAGTGGATATGGCAGAAAATACCGAAAGAACCAGACATTCCTCTTTCTCATGTGGATTTTGCTGCACAGCTAGCTTTGAATAGGTTACCTAGATTTAGAGACACCAGTCTTAAATGGGAAACCTTTAACAACAAGCAGCAAAGGGTTGGGGCTTGCCCAAATAATGAATAAGCCCAAATAACTTCAGCCAACTTATCCATGGGTCCATTAAGAAAAAGAAAACTGAACCCTCCTCTTCTTCCCACTCTTCTTAAATAAACCCCAGAGTGCCCTTGAGCCTCTTCTTGCCCACTGAAGAGAGTTGGACCCCTCATTTACCCCAAAGCTGGGAGACCAAAGCACTTCAAAACTGCTGTTGCATTCATCGGCTTGTCTTGGTCCATGTGGATTAATATGCTAATATTTGGTTTCATTAAATCATAGAATCTCAGAGTTGGAAGACACCCCAAGGGTTATCTACTCCAACCCTCGCTTCTGCCAGGCAGGAAGGCACAGCCAAAGCTCTCCTGACAGATGGCCATCCAGCCTCTGCCTAAAAACCTCTGGAGAAGGAGGATCCATCAAACTCCAAGGTATCATATTCCTTCCTAATGTTCAGATGCTCAGATGCCTCTATTGTGTCTCCAGAACAGCATCAAACAAGCTTGTCCTTCCTCTGTGGGACATCCTTTCAAATACTTAAGCATGGCCCTCGTGTCCTCTTCTCTCAGCCTTCTCCAAACTAAACATCCCTAGCGCCCTCAGCCGTTTCTCATAGGGCTTAATTGTCAAACTTTTGATCATTTTGGTTGCCCTTCCACCTGGTCAATATCCTTCTTGACTTGCTTTGCCCAGACACAGGATTATTCCAAGTGAGATTTGACAAAAGCAGAATAGAATGGGACTGTGACATTTCCCCACTGTGCACTGATGGGTGCAGACTAAAATCACATTGGCCTTTTTAGCTGCTGCATTACTCGGTTGATTCATCCTCAGCTTGTGGTGAACTCAGACTTCTAGGTCCCTTTCCCATGTACTGTTTGCAAGCCAAGAGTCACCCATCCTATATCTGTGCATTTCATTTTTATTGCTTACTAGCTTGGGTACCCGGCATTGTCCGGGTGATTTGAAAAAGTCAGTTTCAATTGTACAAAATGCATAAGGTTGTGGGTGAACTACAACTCACATCATGCCAGGTTAACCCCGAAAAACTTCATCGGTACTTAAAGTTTGTTATGTCAGGCAACTTTGCTCTAGATGTATCATCATAGAATCATAGAATCATAGAATCATAGAATCAAAGAGTTGGAAGAGACCTCATGGGCCATCCAGTCCAACCCCCTGCCAAGAAGCAGGAATATTGCATTCAAATCACCCCTGACAGATGGACATCCAGCCTCTGCTTAAAAGCTTCCAAAGAAGGAGCCTCCACCACACTCCGGGGCAGAGAGTTCCACTGCTGAACGGCTCTCACAGTCAGGAAGTTCTTCCTAATGTTCAGATGGAATCTCCTCTCTTGTAGTTTGAAGCCATTGTTCCGCGTCCTAGTCTCCAAGGAAGCAGAAAACAAGCTTGCTCCCTCCTCCCTGTAGCTTCCTCTCACATATTTATACATGGCTATCATGTCTCCTCTCAGCCTTCTCTTCTTCAGGCTAAACATGCCCAGTTCCCTAAGCCGTTCCTCATAGGGCTTGTTCTCCAGACCCTTGATCATTTTAGTCGCCCTCCTCTGGACACATTCCAGCTTGTCAATATCTCTCTTGAATTGTGGTGCCCAGAATTGGACACAATATTCCAGATGTGGTCATCAGTGGGGTTCAGTGTGCTCTCTGGCTGTAGGGTAAACTACAACTGAGTCAGTCCCCTCAAACCCCTCCAGTAGGTGGAGTTGGTCATGGGGGTTCTGTATGCCAAGTTTGGTCCAAGTCCATCATTGGTGGAGATCACAGTTTCTCTAGTTGCATGTGAACTACAACTCCCAGAAAGGAAGATCAGTTCCCCCCAAACCTCTCCAGTAATCAGATTTTAGCATATCAGGTCTGTGTGCCAAGTTTGGTCTAGATCCATCAGTGTTTGGGTTCACAGTGTTTGCTGGGTGTAGGTGAACTACAACTCCCCCATATCAAGGTGAATTTCCTCCGAAGACCTCCAGTATTTTTTTGCAGGTCTTGGGGACTCTGTGTGCTAAATTTGGCCCAGTTTCATCTGTAGTTTAGTTCTGAGTGCTCATTGATTGTAGGTGAACTATAAATCCCAGTACCTATAACTCTAAAATGTCCAGGTCAATTCCCCTCAAAACCCACCAGTATTCAAATTTGGGCATATCAGGTATGCATGCCAAGTTTGGTCCAGGTCCGTCATTGTTTGGGTTCATTGTGTGCTCTGGATGTAGGTGAACTACAACTCCTATAAATCCCTCCAAAGACCTCCAGTATTTTTGTTGATCATGGGGATTCTGTGTGCCAAGTTAGTTCCAGGTCCATTGTTGGTGAAGTTCAGAGTGCTCTTAGAGTGCAAGTGAACTATATATCCCAGCACCTACAACTCATGGTGAATCATGGTGAATTCTCCACAAACCTCTCTAGTATGTTCAGTTGCTGATCAATTCCTCTGTTTAATGTGTGCCATAGAAAATAATAGGAAAGGGTTAAGGGAGAGGCAATGAGCGAAGAGAGAAAGGAATACTGGGATGTCTATGGTGGAGTTAAAACAGAAAATGTAGGATGAAATTGTCCCTGTATGAAAGCCTTCTCTTGTGTGGTGGGCAGTGTGGTGTTGGTGGAGGACACTGGCAGGGCTCTTGTGCATGTTCATGGCACTCACTATAACCTGCAATGTCATTGGAGAGAGGGCCATTGATGTCTCCTGCGTAATGGGAGTTATAGCTGTTTGTGGAGGCAGGAGGTTGTCTGTGTAAGTGGACACCCCAGCCACACACACATACATATTTTCACTTTTATTATGTGTATAGAAGTGCATTTCCATACATGTATTGAATTCGTTTTGTTAGTTTGGGCCAATCGGTCCTCTAATTTGTTTCCGTCATTTTGGGTCCTGATCCTATCCTCTGGGGTATTAGCTATCCTTCCCAACTAGTTGTCATCTATACATTTGATCAAAGTGCATAAAAGGGTTTAATGCAAGGGTTTATCTCTACTTTTTAATTTTCCCTTGGCCTTTAATTTTCCTCTGTTCCTTGGAAGGACAAGGAACTGCACACAACTCTTAGCAAAGTTTCCCCCTTCTTTTGCACAACTCTCCGATATCCAAAGCAATGAATCTTCCCTGTCCTCCATTAGGGCTCTTATCATTTGGGAGCCCTAATTATATTCCAAGCAGATAATTATATTAATGGGCTAATTAGCACTTTTGGTGATTGCGGCTCTTAAAAAAAAGGAATGACACGCAAACGGGGAAGGAACCAAAACAGAGGTATCTCAATGAAATAAAAAAAAGCAAAACATGTTCTTGCACCGGCAATGCACAATGAGCAGAATTTAGGGGAAAATATTATTCTTTGTCTGCTGCAAGCAACACAACAAAATTGTTGGGTGGATTTGGGCAGTTACGAGTCAAAGACAGTTATCTTCCATCCAAGCTCTAATTTCAGGACTTTTCTCATTTTAGGATCATGGAAAGGTCTTCTTCGAATGGCGATGGATCCAAGGATGGTAAATGGAAGCCTTCTATGAAATCTGTGGCCTTCCAGATGTTCTGAACTTCAGCCCCCATAATCTCTGACCAAGTTGGTTGGGGCTATTGGGAGGTGGAGTCCAAATATATATATATCCTGAAGACCAAGATTTAAAACCCCCAGGTAGTGGCTTTTGACCATAGGACAAGGACTTTGGAGAACTGGGTTCAGATCCCCACTCAGCCATTGAAACCCATAGAGTGAGTGTGGGCAAGTCACACACTCTCAGCCTCAGAGGAAAGCAATGACCGACCCCTCTGGACAAACCATATGTCGCTAAATAACCTAATAACACACAAGGATTTCTAAATAAACCTCAAATAGACTTTCGTTTTGTGTTCCTTCCTCAAAACTGCGTGAAGTTCAGACTTAAGTATTGCCTTCAGAAAAGAGCACAGAAAACTCACCAAGGGGCCAGTGGTTTCTATGTCTGGATCTACACGGTCATATAATCTAGATTATTAAATCAAATAATCATCATCATCCTCTTTGAACTGGATTATTTGAGTCAACAGTGCCATATATTCCAGTTCAAAGCAGATAATCTGGATTTTATATGGCAATGTAGAAGGGGCCTCAGTTTTAGTTTGAACGTTATCAGTGCCAACCAAAGTGCTGAACGTTACCTGTTTATCACCTGAATCAATGGGATTGATCTCTACAGGGCAGTTATGAGTCAAAGACAGTTATCTTCCATCCAAGCACCCCAGTGGCTCAATGGATTAAACCCTTATACCGGCAGGACTGAAGGCCGACAGGTTGAAGGTTTGAATCTGGGGAAAGCACAGATGAGCTCCCTCTATCAGCTCCAGCTTCCCATGCAGGGACATGAGAGGAGCCTCCCACAAGGATGGTAAAACATCAAAAACTTCTGGGTGTCCCCTGGGCAATGTTCTTATAGACAGCCAATTCTCTCACACCAGAAGCAACTTGCCGTTTCTCAAGTAGCTCCTGACACGAAAAGAAAAATCTCTATATAGTTGTACCATTCAACAATAATCAGTATCTTTTCTATTTAGGCCCTTTCTACACTGTCATATAAAATCCAGATCTGCTTTGAACTGGGTTATATGGCAGTGTTGACTCATATAATCCAGATCCCTTCTACACTGCCAGATAATCCACATTATCTGGCTTGAACTGGATTATTGTAGTGCCCTTCCACACTGCCATATAATCCAGAATATCAAGGCAGGTAATTCACATTTTCTGCTTTGAACTGGATTATCTGAGTCTACACAGTCATGTAATCCACTTCAAGACACATAATCTGGATTTTATGCTACTGTGTAAAGGCCCCCAGTTTAAAGCAGATAATCTGGATTATCTTCTTTGATAACCTGGATTACAATGTAGTTTGACATCATTTCAGTGCTATGGTTTGGCACCAGAACTCTTGGGAGCCCCCGGTGGCGCAGTGAGTTAAACCGCTGAGTTGCTGAGCTTGTTGACGGAAAGGTCGCAAGTTCGAATCCGGAGAGTAGCGTGAGCTTCTGCTATGTCAGTTCCAGTTTCTGCCAACCTAGCAGTTCGAATACATGCAAATGTGAGTAGATCAATAGGTACTGCTCCGGCAGGAAGGTAATGGTGCTTCATGCAGTCATGCTGGCTACATGACCTTGGAGGTGTCTACGGATAATGCCAGCTCTTCGGCTTAGAAATGGAGATAAGCACCACACTCCTGGACTTAATGTCAGGGGGAAACATTTATCTTTACCTTTACTACTCTTGGGCGGATAAGACTCAAGACCTTGAGAAACTACAATTTCTAGGGTTCCATAACATTTGAACCATGACCTTTTTGTCCCCCCCCCCCCCCCTCCATCATTCCTTTTTAAAAACCCGGATAGAAAGAGGGCAAAATGTGGTATGCACACACTCACTCCTATTGAAACCCTTGTCTCTTTAATTAAAAGTGACGTTTGCAAGGGCTGATTGTTAATTGCCCGGCATGTGGCTATCATCAGACTAATTGCTGTTTATTTATAACATGTTTTCCATCTTTGATTTCAAAGTTCAGCAGAAAAAGAAGAGGGCCCTTTTTTGTATTTTTGCAAATCCCTTCCCAGAATGCAAGCGATGGCAAGCTATAATTACAGTCCCCTCAAATATGGAAGAAGGGGAGGAAACCGAATCAGACGTGGAGCTTTTAGCATCCGTTGCAAGACATTCCTCTCCCTCCGCCCTCCTTCTCCAGGAGCCTCCCCATCCCTGGCTCAGGGGTCGTTTGATCTTCCTTTAATTCCATTTTGGGGCCCTGGGAGACCATAAAACCCGCAGAGACACATTTGCTTTTGATTTGCGTCCTGCGGGTCCAAGGCAGATGATAAATTCAATATTTCGGAGCATGTCGGCCCAAGAATGCCAGGCTTTCCACTTTTCTCTATACTTCCAGATGTCTTGTCTTTGCATGGGCCGGCAGGTCTTGACTGGACTGGTAGCTATGTGGCCCCATCTACATTGTCATATAAAATCCTGATTATTTGCTTTGAACTGGATTATTTGAGTCTACACTGTTGGATAATCCAGCTCAAAGCAGGAGTTTATATGGCAGTGTAGAAGGGGCCTGAGGCTGCCCATATTCCATCTTTAATGTTTGCCTCTTGAAAGCCTGTAGAATCCTAGAGTTGGAAGGGACCCTCAAAGATCATCTAGTCCAATCCCTTTCTGCCAGGCAGGAGGACTCCATCCATCCCACTTGCTCCCCAGATGGCTATCCAGCCTTTGCTTCCTGGGCCCAGTCCTGTTCAACATCTTTATTAATGACTTAGATGAAGGGTTAGAAGGCATGATCATCAAGTTTGCAGATTACACCAAATTGGGAGGGATAGCCAATACTCCAGAGGACAGGAGCAGGATTCAAAACGATCTTGACAGATTAGAGAGATGGGCCAAAACTAACAAAATGAAGTTCAACAGGGACAAATGCAAGATACTCCACTTTGGCAGGAAAAACAAAATGCAAAGATACAGAATGAGGGACAATGCCTAGCTCAAGTGCAGTACGTGTGAAAAAGATCTTGGAGTCCTCGTGGACAGCAAGTTAAACATGAGCCAACAATGTCATGTGGCGGCAAAAAAAGCCAATGGGATTTTGGCCTGCATCAATAGGAGCATAGTGTCTAGATCTAGGGAAGTAATGCTACCCCTCTATTGTGCCTTGGTTAGACCACATCTGGAATATTGTGTCCAATTCTGGGCACCACAATTGAAGAGAGATATTGGCAAACTGGAATATGTCCAGAGAAGGGTGACTAAAATGATCAAGGGTCTGGAGAACAAGCCCTATGAAGAGCGGCTTAAAGAGCTGGGCATGTTTAGCCTGAAGAAGAGAAAGCTGAGAGGAGACATGATAGCCATGTATAAATATGTGAGAGGAAGCCACAAGGAGGAGGGAGCAAGCTTGTTTTCTGCTACCCTGGAGACTAGGACACAGAACAATGGCTTCAAACTACAAGAAAGGAGATTCCATCTGAACATTAGGAAGAACTTCCTGACTGTGAGAGCCGTTTAGCAGTGGAACTCTCTGCCCCGGAGTGTGGTGGAGGCTCCTTCTTTGGAGGCTTTTAAATAGAGACTGGATGGCCATCTGTCAGGGGTGCTTTTTATGCAATATTCCTGCTTCTTGGCAGGGGGTTGGACCAGATGGCCCATGAGATCTCTTCCAACTCTTATGATTCTATGATTCTATGAAAACTTCCCGGTCCATTTGTTAGCGTTTCCGGACCGAGAAGCACTTCCTGGATTGACTGGTCACTATGGATGAGACCTGGATTTATTTGTATAACCCTGAAATCAAGGAGCAGTCAAAAGAGTAGAGGCACAGTGGTTCTCCTCGTCCAAAGAAGTTCAGGGTGCAAAAATCAGCCACTGAGGTGATGGTGTCTGTGTTCAGGGATAAGGAGGGCGTGCTGCTACCGGACTACCTTCAAAATGGTTCCACCATCAATGCAAAGTATTACATAGAATCTAGCTCCCTCCAACTATCATCTGTTTCCAAACCTGAAGAAACACCTCAAGGGGACCAAATTTCACCCCATTTCTGATGCCATGGCTGCTACGGATGACTGGTTTGAGGCACAATGGAAATCCTTCTTTTTCCAAGGCTTACAGAACTTGGAATATTGATGTAAGAAGTGTGTTGATATCACTGGAGAGTATGTGGAATAAATGTAAAGTTTCATCTTCCTATCTCATTTCTTTCTGGGTAAAGCCAAAAACTTATCAGCAGCCCCTTGTACATGAAATGAGTAGGGCACACAGAAGACTGGGCGACTTGGAAGGCATTGAACAGACTGCGCTCTGGCACCACGAGATGCAGAGCCAACCTTCAGAAATGGGGCTACAAAGTAGAATCCTCGACATGCGAGTGTGGAGAAGAACAAACCACTGACCACCTGCTGCAATGCAACCTGAGCCCTGCCACATGCACAATGGAGGACCTTCTTGCAGCAACACCGGAAGCACTCCAAGTGGCCAGATACTGGTCAAAGGACATTTAACCAGCTACCAAACTCACAAGTTGTGTATTTTTCTGTTTGTTTGCTTTGTTCTGTTAGACTGGTTGTTCTGACACGACAAAACAAGTAGGTGAGCCAAGGAAATCTGTTGAACTATTTGGGTTGAAATGCTAGTTGCCTCTTCTTATCCACAGAAGATACATATCCTGGCAATGGAGTCTGTGGATTTTGAGGTAATTGAGCTTTCACTTGCTCATCAGAAACAGTCTTGTTCATATCAAGTCCAATGACACAGCTTCTTCTCTTTGCTCCCCTTCCATTATTTCTTTGGCAGGGATTGGATTAGATTTAATTTTTTTTTTTTTTGCATGTCAGGAGTGACTTGAAAAATTGCAAGTTGCTACTGGTGTGAGAGAATTGGCCGCCTGCAAAGATGTTGCCTAGGGGACGCCCGGATGTTTTGCATGTTTTACGATCCTTGTGGGAGGCTTCATATGAGAAGCTCAGCCTGTCATTGAACATCAAGAAAACCAAAGTGCTCTTCCAGCAGTCACCAGCCAACCCCTCTCCAATGCCAGAGATACAGCTTAATGGTATAATGTTGATCATTTCCACTACCTTGGCAGCCACCTCTCCACAAAAGTCAACATCGACACCGAAATACAACACCGCCTGAGCTCTGCGAGTGCAGCATTTTTCTGAATGAAGCAGAGAGTGTTTGAGGACTGGGACATCCGTAGGGGACGTTAAGATCGTCCGGGGAGGCCCTGCTCTCGATCCCGCCTGCATCGCAGGCGCGGCTGGCGGGGACGAGGGACAGGGCCTTCTCGGTGGTGGCCCCTCGGCTATGGAATGCCCTACCCGTAGACATCAGGCAGGCCCCTTCGTTGCTGGAGTTCCGGAGGAAGGTCAAGACGTGGCTCTATGAACAGGCGTTTGGTCAACATGGCAATTGAACTCATGAAGACGGTATAAATGAACAAGGAATGGTAGAAGGATTACGAGAACGGAATCTGATTTTTACTGAGGCGTTGATGACTATGTTGTGTTGTTGTGTCGTTTGTATTGTCCGTTGTGTATACTGTGTTTTTAACTAATTGTTATTGTAATAAATTGCATTGTAAACCGCATTGAGTCGCCGAATTAGGCTGAAAAATGCGGTATAAAAATAAAGCAAATAAATAAATAAGGATACCAAGGTGCTTGTTTATAAAGCTATTGTCCTCCCAACCCTGCTCTATGCCTGCGAAACGTGGACTGTCTACAGACGTCACATGCAACTCCTGGAACGATTCCATCATCGCTGCCTCCAGAAAATCCTGCAAATCTCTTGGGAAGACAGGCGGACAAACGTCAGCGTGCTGGAAGACAACCAGCATTGAAGCGATGGTCCTCCACCATCAGCTCCGCTGGACCGGCCACGTTGTCCAGATGCCTGGCCACCATCTCCCAAAGCAATTGCTCTATTCCGAACTCAAGAACACAAAACGGGATGTTGGTGGGCAGGGAAAGAGATTTAAAGATGGGCTCAATGCCAACCTCAAAAACTCTGGCATAGACACTGAGAACTGGGAAGCCCTGGCTCTTGAGCACTCCAGCTGGAGGTCAGCTGTGACCAGCACTGCTGCAGAATTTGAAGAGGCACGAATGGAGGGTGAAAGCGAGAAACATGCCAAGAGGAAGGCACGTCAAGCCAACCCCGACCGAGACCACCTTCCACCTGGAAACCAATGCCCTCACTGCGGAAGAAGATGCAGATCAAGTATAGGGCTCCACAGTCACCTATGGAACCACCGCCAGGACACCGAACTTGGAGGACCATCATCCTCGGACTACGAGGGATTGCCTAAGTAAGTAAAAGTAAGGGAGGCTTCTCTCATGTCCCCGCATGGGGAGCTGGAGCTAACAGTGGGAGCTCATCTGCACTCTCCTTGGATTCCAACTTCTGACGTATCGGTATTCAGTCCTGCTGGCACAGGGGTTTAACCCATTGTGCCACCTCAGTTTCCTCAGTTTCCACTTGAAATCCAGGTCAAATCTCTCCTCCTTCCCCCCCCCCCCCCCCGCTTAGGCTTTGCCTGCCAGCCTTGGGTAGCATAGGTATGGGCAAACTTGGGCCTTCCAGTTGTTTTGGACTTCAATTCCCACAATTCCTCACAGCCTCATCCCCTCTTCTGCGGGTAGACTAGGAATGGGCACTTTTGGGCCTTCCAAAACACCTGGAGGGCCCAAGTTTGCCCAGGCCTGTCTCTAGTGCCACTCCACCGTCTCCTCTTCTGGAGGCTCAACAGATGGAGGCCCTGTCATCCCTAGACGCTCTGATCCATCCCCTCCCCCGTCTGAAAGGGGCCACTCCAAGGGGCGTGGCTACCGGGAGGTGGGCGTGGCCGAAGGAGTGGGATCCCTGAGAAGCCAAGGCAGAGCCGTCGGTGCGAGTCCAGGGGAGCGAGAGGGAGCGAGAGGGAGCGCGGAGGGGCTGGGCAGGGGCTCGCCTTGGTCTCCCCCATTCCCTCCTCTCTCCTCCCTCCTCTTCCTCGCCATGCTGGGCTTCCTGGTGGGCTACGTGGTCTTCTGCCTGCCGGGCTCGGCCTCGGGCGTCTCCCCTCGAGGGGCGGCGGCGGCGGCGGCGGCGGGGCTGCGCTTGCCTTGCGGAGACCCCCGCAGCCCCCTTCCCCCGCTCCTGAGGGCCGAGCCCGCCCTGGGCCCCGAGCGGCCCTTCCTCCTGGTGCCGCCCGAGGACAAGGAGGAGGAGGAGGAGGGGGAGGAAGGCGAGGAGGAAGGCGAGAGGGGGGAGGGCGCCCCCCGCCTAAACACCCCCGCCTCCCGCCGCTTCCCGCAGGCGCTGATCGTGGGGGTCAAGAAGGGCGGGACCCGAGCCCTCCTCGAGTTCCTCCGCGCCCACCCCGACGTCCGCGCCCTCGGAGCCGAGCCCCACTTCTTCGACCGCGGATACGGGAAGGGCCTCGCCTGGTACAGGTGAGGACGGGAGAGGGGCGGGGGGCGCAGGACTGGCCAAGGAAGGCGCCCAGGGCACGGGCACGGGCTCCTCAAAGGGCCGTCCAAGGCAGCGGGTGAGCTCGGGCCGCATCCGAGGGATAGCAAAGGTCTCAAAGAAGTGGTAAAGGCAGCAGAGGAAGGCATCCAGGGCATAGGAATGGGTTTAAAGGGCCTGGAGGACCGAAGGTACTGAAAGCTTAGGAAAGGCTTCCAAGGACCGTCAAAGGCACCGGTGGGCAGCAGTTGAGCTTCAGTTGCACCCAAGGGATAGCAAAGCTCCCAAAGGACTGGTAAAGGAAGCAGAGGAAGGCATCCAGGGCATAGGAATGGGTTTAAAGGGCCAGGAGGGCATCAGTAGACAACTGAAGATACCAAAGGCATGGTCAAAGGACCTTCAGAGGTAGGGCATGGGAATGGGTAAGGGTTAGGGTTAAGGGAATGGGTTCAAAGAATCGTCAAAGGCAATGGGTGAGCTCTGGTTGCATCCAAGGGATAGCAAAGGTCTCAAAGGACAGGTAAAGGAAGCGGACCAAAGGTACCGAAGGTATGGTCAAAGGACCTTCAAAGGTACCAGTGAGCAGTGGTTGAGTTCTAGCAACAGAGAAGGTCTCAAAGGACTGGTAAAAGCCGCAAAGGAAAGCATCCAGGGCATAGGAATGGGATCAAAGAATCGTCAAAGGCAGTGGTTGCACTCTGGTCGCATCCAAGGGATAGAAAAGGTCTCAAAGGACTCATAAAGGCAGCAGAGGAAGGCATCAAGGGCCCAGGAATGGGTTTAAAGAATTGTCAATGGCAGCAGTTGAGCTCGGGTCGCAACCAAGGAATAGAAAAAGTCTCAAAGAAGTGGTAAAGGCAGCAGAGGAAGGCACTGAGCGCCCAGAAATGGGTTCAAAGAATCTCCAAAGGCAGTGGTTGGGCTCTGGTTGCATCCAAGGGATAGTGAAGGTCTCATTAATATTGGTGAAGGCAGCAAAGAAAGGCATAGAGGAGATGGGAATTGCTCAAAGAACCAGGAGGGTATAAATGGAGGACCGAAGGTACTGAAGGCATGGGAAAGGGTTCAAAGGGCTGTCAAAGAGCTCCAGTTGCATCCAAGGGATAGTGAAGGTCTCAAAGGACATGTAAAGGAAGCAGAGGAAGGCATCCAGGGCAAAGGAATGGAATTAAAGGGCCAGGAGGGCATCAGTGGAGGACTGAAGGTACCAAAGGCATTGAAGACATGGTCAAAAGACCTTCAAAGGCACCAGTGTGCAGAGGTTGAGTTGAAGCAACGGAGAAGG
Organism: Anolis sagrei; assembly: GCF_037176765.1. Taxonomy (NCBI): domain Eukaryota; kingdom Metazoa; phylum Chordata; class Lepidosauria; order Squamata; family Anolidae; genus Anolis; species Anolis sagrei. Next base: position 19,973,243 of record NC_090034.1, on the reverse strand, counting down.
TCTCAAAGGACTGGTAAAGGCACCAAAGGAAAGCATCCAGGACATAGCAATGGGTTCAAATAATTGACAGAGGCAGTGGTTGAGCTCTGGTCACATCCAAGGGATAGAGAAGGTCTCAAAGGACTGGTAAAGGCAGCAAAGGAAGGCACCGAGTGCATGGGAATGGGCTCAAAGGATCAGGGGGGAATCAATGGAGGACTGAAGGTACTGAAGGCACGGGAAAGAATTCAAAAGGTGGTCAGAGGCACCAGTGAGCAGTTGTTGAGCTCCAGTGGGCATCAAGGGATAGTGAAGGTCTCAAAGGACTGGTAAAGGCAGAAAAGGAAGACATCCAGGGAACGGGAATCGGTTCAAAGGGCCAAGAAGGCATAAATTGAGGACCAAAGGTACTGAAGGCATGGTCAAAGGACCTTCAAAGGCACCAGTGGGTAGAGGTGGAGTTCTAGGAACCGAGAAGGTTTCAAAGGACTGGTAAAGGCAGCAAAGGAAGGCAAAGAGGGCATAGGAATGGGCTCAAAGGACCCGGAGGATATCAATGGAGGACCAAAAGTACTGAAGGCACAGGAAAGGGTTCAAAGGGCCGTCAAAGGCATTGGTGGGCAGCAGCTGAGCTTCAGTTGCATTCAGGGGATGGCGAAGGTCTCAAAGGACTGGCAAAGGAAGGCATCCAAGGCATAGGACTGGCAAAGGAAGGCAACCAGGACAAAAGAAGGCATAGGTTCAAAGAATCATCAAAGGCAGTGTTTGAGTTCTGGTTGCATCCAAGGGATAGAGAAGGTCTCAAGGACTGGTGAAGGCAGCAGGGGAAGGTATGGAGGGCATAGGAATAGGCTCAAAGGACCAGGAGGGTAGCAATGGAGGATTGAGATGCTGAAAGCATGGGAAAGGGTTCAAAGGGCCATCAAAGAGCTCCAGTTGCATCCAAGGGATAGAGAAGGTCTCAAAAGACTGGTAAAGGTAGCAAAGGAAAGCATGGAGGGCACAGAAATGGGCTTAAAGGACCATCAAAGACAGTGGTTGAGCTCTGGTTGCATCCAAGAGATAGCAGTGGTCTCAGAGAACTGATAAAGGCAGCAAAGGAAGGCATGGAGGAGATGGGAATGGACTCAAAGGATGAGGAGGGTATCAATGGAGGATGGAAGGTACTGAAGGCATGGGTAAGGGTTCAAAGGGCCATCAAAGGCACCAGTGAGCGGTGGTTGAGCTGTAGATACAGCCAAAGGATAGAAAAGGTCTCAAAGGACCAAAGAAGGTCTCAAAGGGCCACTGAGGACAGCAAAAGAAGGCATCAAGGGCACAGGAATGGGCCCAAAGGACCATTGCTGGCACCAGTGGGCAATGGTTGAACACTGGGCACATTGAAGGGACAGAGAGGATCTCAAAGGACCAGTAACGGCAGTAAATGAGGAGTGAGGGCATTGAGGGCACAGGAATGGGTTCCAAGGGCCAGTGAGGACACCAATGCAGGACGGAGGGCAACAATTGAGCATTAAGGGCATTGAAGGGACACTGAGGCTATTGGAAGCATACTGAAGGTTCCAAAAGACTGGTGAAAGCAGCAGCGGAGCTTTGGGAGTACTGAAGGCAGAATGGGGGCATCAAAGGGACAGAAAGGGGTTCAGAGGACCATGGAGGGCCCCAATGGAGAGCCTGAAAGTAGCTGTGGAGTATTGGGGGCGTTGAAGGGACAAGGAGGGCATGGAAGGTACAAAGGGGGCTTTGAAAGACTAACTCTTTAAACTGTGTCTCCCTTAATCCAATATAGACTTTGGTGGATTGGGTAGAAAGCAGAAGCCAGGTCTCAAGATAATCAGATTGATGTTTTTGGCTCATTTCTGGACTCTGCCCAATTTCTGTTGCTGCTTCAAGGTATGACAGTTAAGCATTTAATGGGCTAGTAGAAAGAAACTTGGTTTTGGCTATTGAAGTTTTGGATTTGCATCTCCGTCCCGACATAAAGCATGATTTGATTCAAAGCCTGCCATCTCTGCTCCTCTGCATTAAATCTGACTGAACCTTTTCTTTCATAGCCAGGCTTGAAAATATTTCCCAAATGTTTCGGTTTCTCTGCCATTCCTTTTTTTGAGAACCTGCAAAAAAGAAAGCAGCAATGTGCCATTGTGTATCTGATGAAGTCTTCGGTGATCTTCTTCTCTTTCTGGGATGAATCTTTCTATTATGGGCCAAACTATGAATGACTTTGTCCTTCAAAGGGGAAGGTCTGCCTCCGTTTGAAGTCGGAGACCAACCCTCTGCTTTTGTGGACTTCAAAGGGATCTAGATTTCCCAAAGACAAGGGGACAGAAGTCCAGCGGCTATTGAAAAAAAAAAGGCTTTTTAAAAAAAGTGATTAATTGTGATTTAGTTGACTTATGGCAATCCTTACATTTTCCAAAGCCTTGACTCTGGAAAGTAGACTCCAAACTTTTGAAAGAGTTGTTTCATCATGAGCTGCTTTGAATCTCCTTTTATGGAGTAAAGTGGAGTATACATAGAATAATAATAATAATAATAATAATAATAATAATACAGTAGAGTATAGTTTCCCTAACATAAATGGACCGGCAGACTGTTGGATAAGTGAAAATGTTGGATAATAAGGAGGGGTTAAGGAAAAGCCTTTTAAACATCAAATTATATTATGATTTTATAAATTAAGCACCAAAACATCATGTTTTACAACAAATCGACAGAAAAAGCAGAATAATACATGGCAGTGTTATGTAGTAATTACTGTATTTACGAATTTAGCGCCAAAACATCACAATGTATTGAAACAGTTGTAGATCCGGGCGGGAGGCAGATTGCATTGGATAACACAGAACGTTGGATAAGCGAAGGTTGGATAAGCGAGACTCTACTGTGATAATGATATTTTGACTCTTGCTCCTCATTCAAATGCATCTTAAGAGACTTCCAAACTTTCAAATTGCTCAACAAAATATCAGTCATATTGGTGTGCCAAGAAAAGCTAAAATCTCCAATCAATTCCTTTCTTTCCTGCCTACGTCTGTTCTCTCTTTCCCATGTTTGAATTGTCTATACTTTCCTGTCTTTTCAAGCTTGTGTTGACAATGGATGTCACAGGATGGGATTTGCATTAAACATAACGTCTTGTGGTATATAGAGTTGTTTTCAAGGTTTTGTATCACTTTAAGCATGCTTTTTTGGAAGTCCTTTCTCTGAAATTGAGGTTTACTTCCTTGCAAAGATAGATTGGATGGGGCCACGGAACATGTGCCTTAAAGCGTCTGAGAATTGACCTTTTCTCCTCTTAGAAACCATAAATATGACAGCATCCTTATCTGATCAAGCAACATAAAGAGACATGCATATGTGTTGCAGAGAATGTATCATTTGTGCTTGCATATGTTTCATAGTGTTCCCACTGTATGTCAAATTATCACACAAAGTATGTGTGTGATACATTCATACCTGTATGAGGCTGCATCTATACTATGGAATTAATGGAAGGATGTGTGTGTTTGTGATTCAGATACAGATATACGCCCGTATAGATGGATGGATTGATTGATATGTGCTTGTGTAGTATCTATTTATTGCTATCTGTATATCATCTACACTAGAATGAGTGGAGTTTAACTCCACTTTAGTTGCTATGGCTCAGTGTGATGGGATCCTGGGAGTTGTTGTTTTGCAAGGTCTTTAGACTCTCTGCCAGAGTGTAATTCTCAGGATTCCATACCTTTGAGTCATAAGTATCAAACTGCATGAATTCTGCAATGTAGATGCACCCTAAGTTGACTTAATTTTTCAATCAAACTGCATGAATTCTGCAATGTAGATGCACCCTAAGTTAAGTTAATTTTTCCATCAAACTGCATAAATTCTACAGTGTAGATGCACCCTAAGTTGAGTTAATTTTTCCATAAGAAATGCATGAATTATGCAATGTAGATGCACCCTAAGTTGTGTTTCTCTCGTGTTAATTTTTCCATAATTCATAACTTCCACAAAAGCATTCCCAAACTGTCCAAATTTGGGTGAGAGATGTTTTGATCCAAATGATCTGAGCTTGAGTCGACTCGCTAAACGAACTGCGCTCAATTGTTAAATTCTTATTGATCCCGAGGATCTATTCTCATTGGGATCATTGACCGGATTTAGACCGCGATAAATCTTTTGACCGGGGTCTTATATTCGATTATGTTGTGATCCAAAGGAATCGATGCAGGGGATATGAATGCCTTTCTAAGATAAATGAACTCTTTTGGTGGTCTGGCTTTGAAGGCGATCTTCCGCTACTGTTCATCTGCTTGATATTACGCCTTTGCCTTATGGATCAATGCCTGGGGTTGATTTATCTGGGCTCAGAAGTCGGCGGATGTATCCGGTGTATTGTCTTTGGGGTGGGTTTGGGGGCGGAAAATTAAAAACAGCCACTTTTTATAATTATTCCCATTGCTGCCCAATGGGTCTTTTTGGGGGACGACGAAAAGTCCCACTGGAAAGAGAAGTTAGCTAACCAAGTCCTGCGCTTTGCAATAATTTGGAAGAAGACTTGATCAGTTTTTCCATCTTAGCAAAGGCATCGCCAGCTGGCAAATATCTTGGGAGGGTTTTTTGCCTTTGGTAGCAATGTGTTCAATGGTTTTGCATTCAGGAGGTAGTGCTTTGTTGCACCAGAAAGCAATTCTGTTGCATTTAAGTGGATTTGATGATGCACACAAAAGCCCCAGTTGGTAAATAGTAAAAAATACAAAAGGAAAATCTCATGCAAACCATGCCATACTTTTCGAAAATATTTCTGCTTGCCTTCAGCAATGAAAAATGCAAAGATTTAGCACTAACAGAGGTTAGATAGATGTACAATGCAATGTGAATCTCCCTTGTAGGGTCAATGTAGACCCATATAATGTAGTTCAGTGTAGATCCATTCAAAGTCTCCTATTTACTCAGAAGTGAATGTTACTGTTTTTCTTAAAGTGACAGTGGAATTTTTTAGCAGGATTACATATTTTCCCAATACACCCCACTTCTCCTTTATATTGCATGGATTCTTTGGATTTGTTTGTTTCTATTTATTTATTTTTTGGCTGTCTCAAACCAAATGGGGATTTACTAACATCTGCTGGAATTGCATTCTTGGAATCAATGGCTAGGAGGAAAATCTAGAGCCAATTGAGCCTTGATTTTGGACATATATTTTTGAAAAAATATTGTACGGCTACTCAGACTCCTAGCAGATTACTGAATGTTATCAGCAGGTTCTAAGAGGGGAAATGAGGATGATTTCTGATCTCTTGGCTGTGTGCACGCTTGTAGACTTGCAGAAATAAGAGGGGTTTCTTTTAAATGTTTTTTTTTAATAGAAAAAAACAGCTTTAGGTAAATGCAACGGGCTTGGCTTTTTTGATGAGCACAGCGTTTAATTAAAACGACATTCTTTCGGCTGTAAAAGGCAGGTGTTTGCCGCTTTGCCAGAACTAAGCCCTTTTAAGGCTGCGTGCCAACTGAATGCAATTGAGTTTATGTGCATAACATTTAACTGCTTTTTCAATGGGAAAGAGTCCTCTTTGCATTCAGCATTTCCAATGGCATTTAGGTCCAGGTCAGTGCAGACCCGTGCAATGCAGTTGGATGCAGTTAAAACGGCATGATATGAGTCTATACTAACCTAATAATAATAATAATAATAATAATAATAATAATAGTTACAGAAAATAGTTACAGAGCATGTCAAACTATTCTGGGACTTCCGAATTCAGAATGACAGAGTTTTGGAGCACAATACTCCAGACTTCGCAATCGTGTTAAAAATCAAAATATGGATCATCGATGTTGCAATCCCAGGCGAGAGCAGGATCGAAGAGAAACAGCTGGAAAAGCTGACACGATACAAGGATTTAAAGATTGAACTGTAAAGACTGTGGTGCAAGCCAGTAAAAGTGGTCCTAGTGATGATCTGCACACTGGGTGCAGTGCCTACAGACCTTGGTCTGCACTTAAACACAATCGGTGCTGACAAAATTACCATCTGTCAGCTGCAAAAGGCCACGCTACTCGGATCTGCATGCATTATTTGTCGATACATCACACTTTTGGAAAGTGTCTGACGTGTGATCTAATACAACAGCCAACATAGTGATCTTGTTTGCTGTGTACTAATCTGTTGTGTTTCAAATAATAATAATAATAATAATAATATTTTATTTATACCCCACCACCATCTCCCATAGGGACTTGGGGTAGCTTACAAGATAACACACAGTGGTGCCGTACAACATATAAATGCAATACAACAATGTACAAAATCAATAACACATTCGATAAAACCAACATATAGAATTAATGAAAGCAACCTCTATTAAACAGAGACAGTAAAATATGGCTATGGCCATGATTAAAAGATTCATACAATGAATTCAGCATCTCAGTTGTGTTCCCTTAAAAGATACACGGTGCTAACATAATTGGCAATAAGATTGGCAACTATCTTAAACATTGTCAAAAGCCTGCTGAAACAACCAAGTTTTTAGCTCTTTCTGAAAGTGCTGTAGTATGAGGGCTTGCCTAAGTTCCCTGCTGGAAGACGTTCCAGAGCCGAGGGGTTGCCACCGAGAAGACCCCCTCTCCCTCGTCCCCACCAACCGCATGGGGATAGAATGGGACCCTGCAGAACCCCATAGGTCAATGGCCAGGGGTCCAAGCAGGTGTCCCCCAGCATCACAATCTGGGAACGTTCCTCCAGTAAGGAGCGGAGCCACTGCAAAGCAGTGCCCCCAAAAGCCATTCCGGAGACCCGATCCAGAAGGATACCATGATGGATGATATCGAAAGCCGCTGAGATGTCCAAGAGAGCCAGCAGGGATACACTCCCCCCTGTCCAGCTGTCTGCAGAGGTCACCCACCAAGGCAACCAAAGCTGTCTCTGTTCTGTGACCAGGCCTAAAATCAAGATAATTGGCTTTATCCAAGAATCCCTGGAGCTGAGAAGCCACCACTCACTCAAGAACCTTGCCCAAAAAGGGGAGATTAGAAATAGGCAGTAGTTACTTATTATCAAGGAGTCAAGGGACGACTTCTTCAGAATTGGTCTTACAATAGCTTTTTAAAAATCTTGATCATATGTGTCCCTGCTCCAATGAGGTATTAATGATCCTCATAAACCACTCCGTCAATCCCCATAATATAATTCATAATATAATATAATTCAGATTCAGCCCACACTGTTGAATGAATGCCGTTTGACCCTACTTGCACTGCTATGGAACACTGGGAAGCATAGTTTGCACTCTTTGGCAGACCTTGCAAAACTACAATTCCCAGTATTCCATATCATTGAGCCTACAGCAGTTAAAGCCATCTCAAACTGCATTCATGGACCTAATGTCAATTTCAGCAAGCTGTAACCTTTCTTTCGTTAAAAAAGCAAAAAGTGTTTTCCTCTTTCCTGTGTCTTCCCCATCGAATCTGCCATATAATGCAATGTGACTGCATTGAATTGCATTGCATGGCAGTGTAGACTCATCCAATGCAGCTCAGTGAGGTTAAACTGTATTGTGAAACTGCATTACATGGCAGTGTAGATGGGGCCCCTCTCTCCCTTCCTTTTGGCAGAGAGAGATGGATGCGTTTCTTCATTCGGGTGTCTTTCAGATTGCAGGTGTTGCAGCTATTCAAATCTGGGGCGTGTGTTTCTCTGGAAAAGGACAAAAGTTGGCGCTCCTTCACTCCTGGGAATCTTTCAAAGCCATGTCAATATTTCTGAAATAGTTGACTAAGCCGTAAAACATGCAGCTTGTGCCAGAAGCTTTGCGTCGCCAACCTGCTCCGCTCCCCTGCGGCACCTGCTGAACCTTTTGTTTTTGGAGGTCTCATGAACTCGAGCATTGCAACGCGACCCTCTTTGTATTTTCCACATGCGTTGGAGCCTTTCAGGGAAATGACACAGGTCACGTCTACACGGCCGAACAAATGCAGTTTGAACTGCTATGGCTCAACATTGTGGGATCCTGGTACTTGCCATGTGCTCTCTTTGGCAGAGAAAGTTGTTAAACAATCACTCCCATAATGACATAGTATCAACCATGAGAGTTAAAGCGATGTCGAACTGAACTCATTCTATAGTGCAGATGCATCCATAAAGAAATATTTATTATTACTTATTTACAGTATTTCTATTCCACTATTCTCACCCCAAAAAGGACTGAGAGCAGATCACAGGACACATATACAGCAAACATTCAATGCCGTTATATACTGACAAGACAGACAATTGTACATAGATAGAGGTATATATATAGGATTTCCCATCTTTGACATCTTGGAGGTTGTGCTTGATTCTGGCCACAGGGGGTGCTGTCACTCCACTTTCCCTGCCAAAGAGCTTTATTCATAAACTTCCTCCTTGATCAAATCACTGGCATTTTTCCTGAAACTGAAACTGGTTTTAAATGTTTGTGATTGTTTTAATAAGATTTATGTTTATGTTTTATAATGTTTAATTTTTTGTATGGTTTCTGTTTTCACTCGGCAATTGAATGTTTTGCCCTATGTTGGAAACTTCCCTGAGCCCTCTTGGGGAGATTGGGCAATATATAAATATATAAATAAAGATACACACACACATACACTTAAGCGGTACATATTTATCTACTCACATTGCTGTTTTTGAAACTGCTAGGTAGGTAGAAGCTGGGCTAAAGGCCAGGAGCTCACCCTGACCTTCGAAATGTCCATCTTTTGTTTGGCAAGATTTACTGCAGCTGGTGGTTAACCTGCTGTGCTAAAGCGTGGCCCTATGGCCTTTGTCGTATTTGTTGAAGCAAATATGACACTTCGTGGAAATGTTCCTTTTCCAACCCATGATCCAAGTCAAAGTTGGGGTGCATTTACACTGTAGAATTAAAGCAGTTTGACACTGCTTTAACTACCATGGATGAGTGCTATGGAATCCTGGGGACTGTAATTTTTACAAGGTATGCAGACTTGTCGATTGGTGCCTTACCAAACTACAACTCCTTGGATTCTGTAGCATTGAGCCATGAGAGCTAAAGCAGTGCCAAACTGCATTCATTTGATGGTGTACATAAGTGTTTCTCAACCTGTGGCTTCCCAGATGTTTTGGCCTTCAACTCCCAGAAATCCTAACAACTGGTAAACTGGCTTGGATTGCTGGGAGTTGTAGGTCAAAACACCTGGAGACCCACAGGTTGAGAAACACTGGTGTAGATGGTACTAGTCGTAGTGTATGTACACTAGAATATATCTACTTTGGCTACACCCTAATTGCCCAATGCTCTGAGAGCTGGGGAGTTGTAGTTTTACCTTTTTAGGAACTTTCTAAGTCATCCAGGTGACTCTATGCTATGCGACCAATGGAAATTAGTTATCATTGAGTCGTGTTGGAGAAGCTAGGAATTTTCTAGGACTAGTTGTTTGTGTGGTACGCTTCTATCATATTGCCATCTTCCTAGAAGACCTAGAACATTCCATGTTCTAGGTCTTCTAAAGCGACGCTATGAGAACTTCTGGCCAAAGTCACTCATTGCAACAAGGATTGCTATTATTTAGGGGTACGTTCAGGAATATAGATATGGGGTCATAGTATCGGTCCAACATTTTCAGTTCCTTGATATGTATTGGAAGAGCAAGGAAGCCATCTTTGGCCCCATCTACTGCATTAGATAGTCAATGTAGATGGAACTGCATTAGATAGTCATATGAGGCTACACCAGGCATGGGAAAACTTCGGCCCTCCAAGTGTTTTGAACTTCAACTCCCACAATTCCTACAATTCCTACTGGCTGTTAGGAATTGTGGGAGTTGAAGTCCAAAACTCTTGGAGGGACGAAGTTTGCTCATTCCTGAACTACACTAACCATATAATGCAGTTTCCCAGCTTCACTATAGGGCAGTATAGATGGGATCTCATATTCTTTTTGATATAACCAAAGTAATGAAGGATTGCGGCTCTGTAATGGAAGCCAAAACTTAATCACCTTGATCTTTATGGCTTTTCTCAAAGGTTAAAAACCATTCATTATGCGCCTGGGCGTGAATGCATGGACTTGGCCCAGAGCGATGAGTGTTATAGATCTCAAGTGATGATATAGTATTGAAATAGTATCAAATCTACTATGAGAGCCAAGGTGGGTTGCATAAGCGTAAGGGTTGGAGGCTGCCAGGGCATTCCTTGGCAGTCAATGAATTGATTCCTCGCGTTGTGTTCTTCTCCCGTTAAACGATCTATACTCAATCTTATATCACCAGATCTCAGGTAAACATATTTACTCCTGTGTTGCAACACCTCCACTGTTACATATCCTTCTCTTGTTACGACAGCGCCTTCAGTTACCGCTCTCTTTCCGGTATCGATGTAAATCTTCCTAAATTGCATTCCTGCAGCCAACAATAAATAATTTTGCCATTTCCCTCTTGGCTGCCAGGAAAGTACCAGGATTGAAGACTAGATCCTCTTTGTAGCCCCTTTCCAACTCTATCCTTCTCCAAAAGAGTTCTTCATTCTGCATCTATACTGTAAAATAGATGCAGTTTGAGGCCACTTTAACTACCATGGTTCAATGCTACGGCATCATGGGAGCTATACTTTGCCGAGATCCCAGCACTCTTTGGCAAAGGATGCCAAAGGCTTTGTAATGGGAGTTGTTGTTTGGGGAGGCACCGATGCTCTTTTTGGTGGAGAAGGCAAACGGCCTTGTAAAACTACAACTCCCATGATTCCATGGCATTGAGCCAGTGAGGTAAAGTGCTGTCAAATTGCATTACTGAAAATGGAAGTTGTTTGATTTCCAGTAGGGTTACATCTATACTAGAGAATTGATGCAGTTTGACACTGCTTTATTGTCACAGCTCAATGCTATAGAATCCTGGAAGTTATAGTTTGCCATGCTATGCATTCCTGGAAGTTATAGTTTGCCATACTATGAAGTTTTTGGAGCTATAGTTTGCCATGCTATGTATTCTTGGCAATTATAATTTGTCACCCTGTGGAGTCTTGGGAGGTGTTGTTTGCCATGCTACAGAGTCCTGGGAGTTATAATTTGCCATGCTGTGGAGTCCTGGAAGTTATAGTTCGCCATTCTATGGAGTCTTGTGAGCTATAGTTTATTTACCATGCTATGTAATCCTGGGACTTATCGTTTGTTGTACTATAGGGTCCTGGGAGTTATAGCTTGCTATAGTTTGGAAGCTATAGTTTGCCATGCTGTGGGCTTCTGGAAGTTACAGTTTGCCATACTATGGAGTTTTGGGGATTATAGTTTGACATGCTATGTATTCCTGGGAGTTATAGTTTGCTGTGCTGTGGAGCCTTGGGAATTTTCGTTTGCCATGCTGTGGAGTCCTGAGAGTTATAGTTTGCCATGCTATGGGGGTCCCGTGAGCTATAGTTAATTTACCATGCTGTGTAATCTGGGACTTTTTGTTTGTTGTACTATGGGGTGCTGATAGTTATAGCTTGCTATGGAGTCCTGGGAGCTATAGTTTGCCATGCTATGGGGTCCCGTGAGCTATAGTTTACCATGCTATGTAATCCTGGGACTTATTGTTTGTTGTGCTGTGGAGTCCTGCGAGTTATAGCTTGCCATACTATGGAGTCTTGGGAGTTATCATTTGACGAAGCACTAGCACTCTTTGGCCCAGGAGAAGGAGACCATGACACATCTGACATGAATTATCCCTGCATTTTGCATTGCTACACCATCTTGCTTCACTCCCCTTTTTGGAGAGGATTTCCAAAGGCTTGCGTAAAAGGCTTTATCTCCGTCTAAGATCTGTATTTCCGTACTTGGGCTTCTTAATGGGAAGAACTGTGATCCAAACGGCTCTGGGATGCGGGGTGTACCAAAATAACCTCATGCCGATACATATTCAGTAGTGTTGGCACACACTCGCATGTCAGGTTTTGGTGTCAAAAGTGATAAATGTTCTCCAAATTACTGTTTCCTTTCCACTGCATCTCTGTGAGAAATCTACCTGCTCTCGCAACCTGCCTCCTTTATTCCCACCCCATAAGCACGCATGTTTTCTAATCTCAGATTAGTCAACACTGGTAATTTATGGAATAACCCTTGATTTATTCAAGGGTCATATCAAAATCCATAATGGTGCCCCCAAAAACTGAACATGAGACCATTTATACATGTATATATATTAAGTTATGGAATTCCAGCTGAACTGTTTAAAATCTTAAAAGATGATGCTGTCAAGGTGATGCATGCCATATGCCAGCAAATATGGAAAACACAAGAATGGCCATCAGACTGGAAAAAAATCAACTTATATCCCCATACCAAAAAAGGGAAATGCGAAAGACTGCTCAAACTTCCGTACAGTGGCCCTTATTTCTCATGCCAGTAAGGTAATGCTCAAGATCCTGCAAGGAAGACTCCAGCAATACATGGAGCGAGAGCTGCCAGATGTTCAAGCTGGGTTTAGAAAAGGCAGAGGAACGAGAAACCAGATTGCCAATATCCGCTGGATAATGGAGAAAGGCAGGGAGTTTCAGAAAAACATCTATTTCTGCTTCATTGACTACTCTAAAGCCTTTGACTGTGTGGATCATAATAAATTGTGGCAAGTTCTTGGTGGGATGGGCATCCCAAGCCACCTTGTCTCTCTCCTGAGGAATCTGTACAAGGACCAAGTAGCAACAGTCAGAACTGACCATGGAACAACAGACTGGTTCAAGATTGGGAAAGGCGTACAGCAAGGCTGCATACTCTCACTCAACCTTTTTAACTTGTATGCAGAACACATCATGCGAGGATGTGCGGGGCTTGAGGAATGCAAAGCTGGGGTGAAAATTGCTGGAAGAAACATTAACAACCTCAGATATGCAGATGACACCACTCTGATGGCCGAAAGCGAGGAGGAGCTGAGGAGCCTTCTAATCAAGGTGAAAGAAGAAAGCGCAAAAGCCGGGTTGCAGCTAAACACCAAAAAAACCAAGATTATGGCAACATGAATGATTGACAACTGGGAAATAGAGGGAGAAAATGTGGAGGCCGTGACAGACTTTGTATTTCTAGGCGCAAAGATTACTGCAGATGCAGACTGTGGCCAGGAAATCAGAAGACGCTTACTTCTTGGGAGGAGAGCAATGTCCAGTCTCGATAAAATAGTGAAGAGTACTGGCAACAAAGATCCGCCTAGTCAAAGCCATGGTATTCCCTGTAGTCACCTACGGAAGTGAGAGCTGGACCTTAGGGAAGGCTGAGCGAAGGAAGAGAGATGCTTTAAAGCCCGACTGCTCACTGGAGGGAAGGATACTAGAGACAAAGTTGAAGTACTTTGGCCACATCATGAGGAGACAGCAAAGCCTAGAGAAGACAATTATGCTGGGGAAAGTGGAAGGTAAAAGGAAGAGGGGCCGACCAAGGGCAAGATGGATGGATGACCAAGGGCAAGATGGATGGATGTATTTGTGGCCTGAACCATCCCCATCTTGTTAGTCTCCATATGATTAGACCTGTTGAATCAATGGAGCCAACTTACTGTATACATTCATAGAATCGCAGAATCATGGATTTGGAAGAGATCTCGTGGCCATCCAGTCCAACCCCCTGCCAAGAAGAAGGACAATTGTATTCAAAGCACCCCCAACAGATGGCCATCCAGCCTCTGTTTAAAAGCCTCGAAAGAAGGAGCCTCCACCACAGTCCGGAACAGAAAGTTCCATTGCTGAACAGCTCTCACAGTCAGGAAGTTCTTCCTAACGTTCAGGTGGAATCTCCTTTCCTGTAGTTTGAAGCCATTGTTCCATTGCGTCCTAATCTCCAGGGCAGCAGAAAACATGCCTGCTCCCTCCTCCCTATGACTTCCCCTCACATATTTATACATGGCCATCATATCTCCTGTCAGCCTTCTCTTCTGCAGGTAAACATGCCGCTCCTCATAGGGCTTGTTCTCCAGACCCTTGATCATTTTAGTCGCCCTCCTCTGGATACATTCCAGCTTGTCAATATCTCTCTTCAACTGTGGTGCCCAGAATTAGATACAGTATTCTAGGTGTGGTCTAACTAAGGTAGAATAGAGGAGTAGTGTGACTTCCCTGAATCTACACAAGTTGACATCATATATGTTGAGGGCAGGTCTTGGGGTCACAATTATGGATTACAATGTGACACTTGTATAAGTCTAGACTTGTGCATGCGTCTGTGCAAAATTACTGATTTACCAATTGGGGCAGCAGTGGTGCAGTGGGTTAAATTGCTGAGCTGTGGAACTTGCTGACCAAAAGGTCAGTGGTTCGAATCCACAGAGTGGGGTGAGCTCCCGTCATTAGCCCCAGCTTCTGCCAACCAACAGTTCAAAAAAATGTAAATGTGAGTAGATTAATAGGTACTGCTCCGGTGGGAAGGTAATGGTGCTCCTTGTAGTCATGCTGGCCACATGACCTTGGAGGTGTCTATGGATGATGCCTGCTCTTTTGCTTAGAAACGGAGATGAGCACCACTACCTAGAGTTGGACTCAACTAAAGTTAATGTCAAGGGAAAATCTTTACCTTAAATTAACGAATTGGCCATTGATTGAGTGACATGAACCAATCTCCATCGGAGTAGGCCTACTGAATCAATGGGATCGACTTGCTGTATATACTTATGTATAAGTTGACCTCATGGATAAGTCGAGGCCCAAAATTACAGAATTTGATATGACCCATGGATAAATTGAGGGTTAGTGTATAGACGGGTGAATGCACGACTCTCGGGGCATTCATAAAGACTGGAAGCAGTCAATGGTTGAAATAGTATTTGGGATTAGCACTTATTTTGGGTTCTTCTTGGATGGACTAAGCTCGCTTTTTGGTAAGAGATAAGGTACAGTACTCACATTGACTTGTGGATAAGTTGATTTAGTTTTTATAGGTTGATTTTTCAACAAACAGTTCTAGATTCATACATGAGGTATATAAGGTACTAAGGCAGTGTTTCTCAACCTGGGAGTCGAGACCTCCGGGAGTCATGAGGGGGTATCAGAGGGGTCACCAAAGACCATCAGAAAACACCATATTTTCTGTTCGTCATGGGGGTTCTGTGTGGGAAATTTGGCCCAATTCTGTCATTGGTGGAGTTCAGAATGCTTTTCAAGTCTCAAGGTCTATTTTGCCCTAACTCCAAAGTGTTCACATTTGGCCATATTGAGTATTTGGGCAAAGTTTGGTCCAGATCAGTGTCTCTCAACCTGGGAGTGGGGACCCCTGGGGGGGTCATGAGGGGGTGTCAGGGGGTCGCCAAAGACCATCAGAAAACACAGTATTTTCTGTAGGTCATGGGGGTTCTGTGTGGCCCAATTCTATCATTGGTAGGGTTCAGAATGCTCTTTGATTGTAGGTGAACTATAAATCCCAGCAAATACAACTCCCAAATGTCAAATTCTATTTCCCCCAAACTCCACCAGTGTTCACATTTGGGCATACTTAGTATTCATGCCAAGTTTGGTCCTGATCCATCATTGTTTGAGTTCACAGTGCTCTAGGGATGTAGGTGAACTACAACTCCAAAACTCAAGTTCAATGCTCATCAAACCCTTCCAGTATTTTCTGTTGTTCATGGGAGTTCTGTGTGCCAAGTTTGGTTCAATTCCATCATTGCTGGAGTTCAGAATGCTCCTTGATTGTAGGTGAACTATAAATCCCAGCAACTACAACTCCCAAATGACAAAATCAAACCACCAAGCCCACCAGTATTTAAATTTGGGCGTATCTGGTATTTGAGCCAAATTTGGCCCAGTGAATGAGAATACATCCTGCATATCAAATATTTGCATTATGATTCATAACAGTAGCAAAATGACAGTTGTGAAGTAGCAACAAACATAATTTTATGGTTGGGGGTCACAACAACATAAGGAACTGTATTAAGGGGTCACAGCATTAGAAAGGTTGAGAAACACTAGTCCAAATCCATCAGGATGTAGGTGAACTACAACTCCAAAACTCAAGGTCAATGCTCACAAAACCCTTCCCATACTTTCTGTTGGTCATGGGAGTTCTGTGCGACAAGTTTTGTTCAATTCCATCATTGGTGGAGTTCAGAATGCTCTTTGATTGTAGGTGAACTATATATCCCAGCAACTACAACTCCCAAATTACAAAATCAACCACCCCCAACCCCACCAGTATTCAAATGTGGGCGTATCAGGTATTTGTGCCAAATTTGATCCAGTGAATGAAAATACATCCTGCATACCAGATATTTACATTACGATTCATAACAGTAGCAAAATTACAGTTATGAAGTAGCAATGAAAATATTTTTTTGGTTGAGGGTCATCACATGAGGAACTGCTTTAGGAAGGTTGAGAAACACTGCACTAAAGGAGATGGTTCGGAAGGACACAGCAGTGTTTGGTGTGAAAATTATATGGTCATAGCACTGACAACATTGACCCCTTGCCTCTCCAATAGATACAGTGTTCTTTTTTTTTTTTACGAGAGCAAATTGATTACAAGCCGAAGAGAATTACGTTAATAGACTCGGCTTGTCGCTTGGGTCATATTTGTAATCACCTCTCATTCATCTGCAAAGCATACAGAGCTGACCTTGTTAAGTATGCTTGCAGATGGGGGAAGTCTGACCCGGTCGGGATTGATTTACTATCAAGAGGCCCATAAATGCCCTCTCCGTAGTACACGCAGCCCTAGCATCTGGAGGAAGAAGAAATACCGGGGCTTAACTTGTCCTGCTGGGTGCTTGATTCGCAATAGATGTTTTCTTTGGTGATCCCTTAGTACAGTATTTCTCAACCTGGGGGTTGGGACCCCTGCGGGGTCGTGAGCGGGTTTCAGAGAGGTCGCCAATGACCATATATTTCTGATGGTCTTAGGAACCCCTTTGGCAGAGGATGATGATCTCTCCGCTTGTCTTTCCTTTTTGGAAACAGATGGCGAATCCTCCCACCAAAAGCCCTCTTCTGCTGTGATTGGCCAGCCTCTCAGCCAAGGGAAGGGCTGTTTCTGAGACTCCCAAGTGGGAAGGGGAGAGCAGGCGTGCTTGACTCGTGGCAGTGTGGTGCACATATGCGGGCAAGGGAGAGCGTACGGGATTGGAGGGAAGTTTGCACCAGCGAGTCCCTGACATGGGGGTTCTGTGTGGGCCCAGTTCTATTGTTAGCGGGGTTCAGTATGCTCTTTGATTGTAGGTGAACTATAAATCCCAGCAACGACAACTACAAAATGTCAAGGTCTGTTTTCATCAAACTCCAGCAGTGTTCACATTTGGGCATGTTGAGTATTTGTGCAAAGTTTGGTACAGATCTTTCATTGTTTGAGTCCACAGTGCTCTCTAGATGTAGGTGAACTACAACTCCAAAACTCAAGGTCAATGCCCACCAAACCCTTCCAGTATTTTCTGTTGGTCATGGGAGTTCTATGTGCCAAGTTTGGTTCAATCCCATTGTTGCTCTTTGTAGGTGAACTATAAATCCCAGCAATTACAACTCTCAAATTACAAAATCAATCTTCTCCACCAACCCCACCAGTATTCAAATTTGGGCATATCAGATATTTGTGCCAAATTTGGTCCAGTGAATGAAAATGATCCTGAATATCAGATATTTACATTACAGTTCATAACAGTAGAAGAATTACAGTTATAAAGTAGCAATGAAAATATTTCTAGGTTGGGGGTCACCACAACATGAGGAACTGTATTAAGGGGTCAAGGCATTTGGAAGGTTGAGAAACACTGCCTTAGTATGACAGGGTCCCAAATGAGTGATGAGTTTGGTTTGGCCTGAAGGCATTAGGCCAAGGCTGACTTGGATGTCATTGTAAAGCAGGGAAGTCTCAGCAGATCTAGATCTTACAAAAAAAAAAAAAAAAAAGGCTCAGCGACCATGCCATCGTCCACAGTTGGGGACCTTTCTGTGAAAAAAAATTGCAAAATCAATAGTTTTGTATATAGAAACCCAAATTCAGGATGGTGTGTCTTATACTCACGTGGCACATTGGTTTGAGCACTGGACTACAACTCTGCAAAACAGGTTCAAATCCACGCTCAGCCTTGAAACCCTTTAAGTGATCTTGGGCAAGTCACACTCTCTCAGCCTCAAAGGAAGGCAAGGACAGACCCGCTCTAAACAACCTTGCAATCGCTCATTGATATGGGATCGTGGGAGTTGTAACTTTGGTAAGACTACATCTCCCAGGACTCCATAATAGTGCTCCATAGCAGTTAAAGTGATATCAAACTGCATTAATTGTACATTGTAAAAGCATCTTCAGTGAAAAATAAGCTCTCTATGTTAGGAATCCCATTTTTTCCAGCAAAAAAATACAAATCAATACATTCTCCATATTTATGGGGTTATTCCTTTGCTCTTTAAGGACAGGTTTGTCTTTTTGGACTTGACAAAATAAATAGTGGTGATAAATCTTGAGTTCATCTCTCTCACACACTAATTCACTCTTTCTCATTCACTCTCTTCTGCTCTTTTCTTCGGTCCCCGCAAGACCTTCTCTCATGGGGGCTTTTTGGAAATGAACATGTGCAGGGCAAACCCGGCTGCCCAAGGGTTGGATTTATTTGATCAAAGCAAAGTATTTTGCCTCCCAGCTCTCTCAATCATTCTCGCTCTCTTGCAAAGCAATTAGTTTTGTTTTTTTTTGCAACTGTAGCTCAGGCCCTTTGCCAGTATATGGAAAGATGGAGGGCTTTTGGTTTAGCAAAACACCCCCATGGCTTTGTGCAGAAGAGGGCTCTGGAGTCGAACCAGATGGATGTATCATGATGCCAAGGTGGTTTGGACAGCACCTTTATCTATTGACGTACCTATTGTTTATATTACTTGGACACCAATAAACCTCTTCGGTGCTGCCCATTGGCATCAGGCCAACTTTGCCTTGTGGCAACCCTACGAATGAGAGACTTCCAAGAGTGCACCTAAGGCTCCTTCTACAGTGCCATATAAAATCCAGATGATTTGCTTTGAACTGGATTATATGGCCGTGTAGACTCTTACAATCCAGTTCAAAGCAGATAATGTGGAGTATCTGCTTTGATAATCTGGATTGTATGGCAGTATAGAAGTGCTTTCCGTGGAGGGTTTTTAAAAGGCTGGATAGCCATCTGTCAGGGGTGCTTTGCTTGTACTTTTCCTACATGGCAGAGGGTTGGACTAGATGGTCCATGTGGTTCGTTCTAATTATTATTCTGTGATTTTACCCACACTGCAGACTACTTTAGTTTGACACGGCTTGATTTGCTGTGTGCCAGTGCTATGGAATCTTGGGATTTGTAGTTTGGCAAGGCATCAAACTACAACTCCCATGATTCCATAGCATTGAGCAGCAGCAATTCAAGCTGCCTCAAACTGCATTCATAAGTCAGAGTCAACTTGATGGCAATTAAACCCCTTAATTCACTTGGAATCTACTAATGGCATTTGGAAAGGCTTGTGTTGCCTTATTGAGTGGTCTAGTTCCTGCCTAAGTACCCTCCAAAAAACTACAAATCCCAGGGAGCTACAGTGTTACCAAAGGGGTATAACGGTGAGGTGCGGACAAACTCAACCAAATTGAGAAAAGGAAACTATTTTGTCCTTTGGGTCCAAAGGCGAAATGTGGGCAACATTGGTGCTTGAAGTTGGTCCCCACTTTGCCTTGTGCATTTAATTGTCCCCATAATTCAGAGCGACACCTTGTCTTGGGCAATGTCTTTACGGAGGAAACATCGATAGCACTGGGTATGACATGAATCGCCCCCATTTCCCCAATTACTGTCTCTTAAGAAACAGGGTCGTCAGGAGAATATGGCGAAAGCTCAATAAATAGCATTGATCCGAACATGGACGAGGCATATGCCTCGGCGTGTCAGTGTGTGCCAGCCTCCTCATTACTGAACCTTGTCAATAGAAGCTTGGCGCAGATGCAGGCATTGGCAGCCAATACAGTCCCATGCCAATAAAGCCATGGCTCACTCTATAGGACACTTTGAGAGATTGTCAATAGCCAAGCAAGGCTTGGAGGGCTCGGGGTCCAAACAGTGGGGTTTTTTTTCATGTCAGGAGTGACTTGAGAAACTTCAAGTCGCTTTTAGTGTGAGAGAATTGACCGTCTGCAAGGATGTTGCCCAGGGATGCTCGGATGTTTTGATGTTTTACCATCCTTGTGGGAGGCTTCTCTCATGTCCCCTCAAGGGGAGCTGGAGCTGACAGAGGGAGCTCATCCGCGCTCTCCCCGGATTTGAACCTGCAACCTGTTGGTCTTTAGTCCTGCTGGCACAAGGGTTTAATCCATTGCACCACCGAGGGCTCCTCAAACAGTGGTGCAACCCTTGGATCCCTTTGCTCCAGATTACAGAATGCAACCCAGTGGTTTGAAATGAAAAATAATTCCTATAAACATTAAGAAGAATGTCTTTAAAAGTTGGGTCTGTTTTGCAAATGAAAGCCACAGATGTTCAGACTCTCTTTTGCATGACCTTTGAAGCGTGCCATAAATCACCCCATTGGAATTGCTGATCCGGAAGGTCTTAATATGCTCTCCCCGCACTCTCTTTCTCTATAGCTAGGAGATCTCAAGGTCAAAAGATTTTCCTGCTGGGAGATTCTGGAAAATAACTTTCCTTGCACATATGGAAAAGGTGAGACCCTTCCTCATCTTTGGAATGAGATAATGTGTTTCAATGGGCATTAGGAAGAACATCTTGACTGGGAGAGCTGTTTGACAGCTCTCCTTCTCTAGATGTCTTGAAACTGAAGTTGGATGGGCATCTTATTTATTTATTTATTTATTTATTTATTTATATCCCACTGTATCTCTTCATACGGAGACTCAAAGCAGTTCACAATACTATATTATTATGTCCAAGAAGGCACATGTTGGATGGGCATCTCAGGCATTTGGGTGACTTGGCATTGAGGTAGTCGTGCAGTGACTGGTTTCACACCGGCAAAGAGAGAGGATGCATTTTGGCATGGGGACAAGTCAATGGGCCGATCAAAGGCAAGTTGGGGTTTTTCTTTATTGCGTGCCGGCCTTATGTAAGCCGGTCCCTGGAGGGCATGTGACTCGATCTAAGCTCCAAAGAGAGAGAAAGAGCAGCTGGTCTCTGCTTGGGAAAACCTTGGGCATGAACCGACGGGAAGCAGTTGTGTAAGATTCCCCATTGGGCCCCATATGAAAATATGGGTCTAAAATGCTTAAGCTGGGATGCATCTACACTGCAGAATCAATGCAATTTGACACCACTTGAAGTAGAGCCCCAGGTGGTGCAGTGGGTTAAACCCCTGTGCCGTGAGGACTGAAGACCGACAAGTTGCAGGTTCGAATCTGGGGAGAGTGCAGATGAGCTCCCTCTATCAGCTCCAGCTCCTCATGCGGGGACATGAGAGAAAGCTCCCACAAGGATGGTAAAACATCAAAACATCCGGGCATCCCCTGGGCAACATCCTTGCAGACAGCCAATTCTCTCACACCAGAAGCGACTTGCAGTTTCTCAAGTTGCTGCTGACACACACACAAAAACCCAAAAACAAAACAAAAAAAACCAGCCACTTGAACTGTTGTGTCTCGATATGTTGACACCCTAGGAGTTGCAGTTTGGTGAGGGTTTGGCACTCTGGCAGAAAAGTCTAAAGAAAGTGTCAAGCTAGAACTCCCAGGATCCCAATCACATTGAGCCATGGCATTGAAAGTGGTGTCAAACCGCATTAATTCTGCAATGTAGATGCATTCTAGGTTATCCAGCTCAGCTCCAGGGAAGTTGACTATAAAGGACCTACAAATGTCTAGAGAAGTCTTCCTGCACAACTCTCATGGCAGAGATTTACCTGGAGAACATACTGTGGAAATTATTGAGGTATCTCCCTTCTAACCTCTGCTGGGAAGCATTTTGATTCCTTGGATCCTGGCATGGCTCCATGGGATGTCAATGGGAAAAGTTTGTTTTTGGAGGAGTAAATCTCTTGCGACTCTTAAGCACAAGTGAATGTTCACTGGAGAGAAGCCAGTTTTGCCTGGACCGGTTACGAGTAGTGTGTCTCCCGCTTGGCCTGTGAAATCTAACCGCATCCCTTCTAGTTGAGCGGCTGTAGGTCTCCAGAAAAAAAGCATTTCGGCTTTGCATTCTGCATGGAAATACAATTCCATAGTGTCTCATGGCAAGTTTGGGATTTTCAGGTCCAAACTTTCCCCTGTTCCTTTGGTTTCCATTAGAAATAATTTGTGGGGTTTTTTTTTCTTCTGGTCCTTCCCTTAATCCAAACTCTTAGAAAATTGTTTAAAGTATTAAATAGACATCTCATGCTTCAATTTGAGATGGCGAACAGGAAGACCAAGGTTCAAATTGCTGCTCAGCAAAAGGTTTGCATCTGCACTGTGGAATTAATGCAGTTGGACACCATTTTAACTTCCCTGACTCAATTCGTTGGAATCTTGGGAGTTTGTAGTTTACACTCTTTGAGTTTGATAAGCTACAACCCTAAAGGACTTCATGGCATAGAGCCATGGCACTTAAAGTGGCGCTGAACTGGGTTAACTGTACAATGTAGATGGGCCCTAAGTCAATATGAATGATGCCACCCCAAGTTTGGAAACTCACTAGGATCCCCTTTCATTGAACTGCTCCCAAATTCACACAATTCCATAGTAATGAGCCATGGCAGTTAAAGTGGCATCGAACTGCAGTAATTCTACAGTGTAGACCAGGCATGGGAAAACTTTGGCCTTCCAGATGTTTTGGACTTAAACTCCCTATCAGCTGTTAGGAATTGTGGGAGTTGAAATCCAAAACACCTAGAGGGCCTAAGTTTGCTCATTTCTTGTGTAGACGCACCTTTAACCTTTCTCCTTTCCTTGCAAATGCTTTCAGCAGTTGCATCCTTTTACGTCCATTTGATTGCTATTTGACCCGCTTTTCCCCCATCATGTCTTCATTCAAGAAGATGAGTTTCTAGGGAATTGAGGATAGAGGCCTTGTGCAGGTAACAAATGCAAACCTTGGCCACTTAGACCTTTCTGGGAGCTGTTTCTGATTAATTCCTTTTGCTCCTCACGGTTTCCGCCCATCCCTTCCCGTCCTTGGGTTGGGTTTCTTTCCTTCTCCTCCTCCCTTGCGCCCAGATAGGGTTTCTGGGTTTACAGTGGGGATCAAATAATAATCTCCTCTTTTGAAAGAAAAAGAGAGTAAAAATGCTGGAGCTCCTACTAGGTCCCGCTGACCCCAGAATATATCCATTTGCTGGGAAGGAATGCAAGGAAACGCTCCAAGTGGCTTCCTGATGAAGTTGTTAAGCTTGACAGAAAAAGGAATATTGTGGCCAGAGCTGGATTTTTTCCCTTGATGACTAGCTATAAAACCAGAAAGCTGGAAGGGAAGGAAGATAGGAAGATGGGCAAATAACTCACCCTTTGGGGGTGAGTTATTTGGAGCTACTGAAATGCTTTGCAAGTGTGTTAATTTGGGAGTTCTCTATCTGTCAGAGCTTGGAACTACTATGTTCAAGTAACTAGTTACTTGGAATTACTTGCCAAACTACAACTCCCAGGATGCCATACCTCAATGCAATGCTATTCAGACAGGGTTTTAAAGAAGGTTTTTTTAAAGTCAAGTGGTGCTGTGGCTTTAGCTTTGAATAAGTTTTCATTCGCTTTTTAAAGGATTTTGTTGGGTTTCATCCCTGACTGCACAAGTCTGCAGCCCTCATTGAGTTTTGTATTTCTTGGATCAGGAGCAACTTGAGAAACTGCAAGTCGCTTCTGGTGGGGAGAATTGACCACTGCCCAGGGGACACCCGGATGTTTTGACGTTTTACTATCCTTGTGGGAGGCTTTTCTCATGTCCCTGAAAGGGGAGCTGGAGCTGACAGAAGGAGCTCATCTGCGCTCTCCCTGGATTCAAACCTGTGGTCTGTCTGTCTTCAGTCCTGTCGGCAAAAAGGTTTAACCCAGTGGTTCTCAACCTTTTTAATGCCGTAACCCCTTAATACAGTTCCTCATGTTGTGGTGATCCCCAGCCATAATAACATTTTCGTTGTTACTTCATAACTGTAATTTTGCTACTGTTATGAATTGTAATGTAAACATCTGATAATGCAGGATATGTTTGAATTTACTGGACCAAATTTGGCACAATATAGCAGGGTTGGGAGGACAATGGCTTTATAAACAAGCACCTTAGTATCCCTACAGATGTCCCGGTCCTCAAACACTCTCTGCTTCATTCGGAAAAATGCTGCACTCGCAGAGCTCAGGCGGTGTTGTATTTCAGTGTCAATGTTGACTTTGGTGGAGAGGTGACTGCCAAGGAAGCAGAAATGGTCAACATTTTCTAATGTTACACCATTAAGCTGTATTTCTGGCACTGCAGAAGGATTGCATGGGGAAAGTTGATTACACAGCAAAAAACTTAGTTTGTGTGCCACAAACTTTGACAAACTTGTATGAGCAATGCACATATTCACATCAGCACATTAATTAAAAAAAAATACCGCCAGAATTTCTGGTGGATGTCCTGAGGCGGCCATCTTGTGGGCTTCTAAATCCTGGAACAAAGCAGCAAGTCCAGACGTTGCAGGCACAAATCCCGGTAATGACGGGTCTGTGTGTGGACCTGCTCTCGGGTCCTGGTTTTTTTTGTCCTACCTATTAAACCCGTGATTTGGTGCTGTCTGGAAGCATACTGGATGACTATCTGTCAGGAGGGCTTTGTTTCTTCCTGCCTGGCAGGAGGGGATCAGACTAGATGTCCTTTGGGGGTCCTTTCCAGTTCTTTGATTCTAAGAAGAAAACCCATCGTTCTGTAGCAGCCAAGTCCTCGATTTGGGTTCAGTTTCCCTTCTAGTGGCATGTGTGCCTCTGTCCCTGCGATGAACGAATCGTGGTGTTCAACGCCAAGGAAGCTTTTCTCGGAAATCCTTGGCAACCTTTCACTGTTTGGGTGTCTCTGGGATTGCTCAAGTGGGTTTAAAGTGCTTTCTATTAATAGTATTTTTTTTCCTCTGGAACCGGGCTGCATCGGCAAGCTGTTTCCAGAGCCTAACAATGAACAGTGGGTTTCTTTTTACTTATTTTCTTTCCCCCGCTATGAAATGGTTCGAGCCTCCTTGAGCTTGTTTCCTCCGGTCGTGCCGATGGGCAAAGCCAAAGGGAAGTGCTGTGATTTCGAACTCAGGGCTCTGGAGCCTCAAAACCGGAGGCAAATGGCATTGGGAAAGGATAGGGTTTCTAGTTTAGGATTGATCTGGGTCCAGATTTTGTGCAGGACCAACTATGAGCAACTGTTCATGTCATTAAGCATTATGATCTAAATACAATTTCTCACTGATTTTCATTCCAATGCAAACAAAACCCACAAGCATAGGCTATATATTTCCCAATTGGAAATTCCATCCAAAATCATAGCCGTTGAGGGTAAACATGTTGCATTGTGACTGTGACTCCATGTACACTGCCATATGATATAGTTAGAAACTGCATTATACCGTCAGTATAAACTCATATAAGCCAGTTCAACGCAGTTAAGGCCCTTGTAGTCTCATCTAACTCTATTATTCAATGTTGCTATGATTCATCTCTAAGGATCTACACTCACCCTTTAATGCAGATCAAACTGGTCAGTATAGGAACATATAATGCAATTTAACTGCACTGAGCTGCATCTTATATACATAAAAATGTAATGTTCGTTTGTGGGGTTAACATAACTCAAAAACCACTGGATGAATTGACATGAAATTTGGACACTATATCCCTGACAGACCAATGAGTGACCATCACTCATACCCTCCCCCCCAAAAAAAACCAGCAGAAAGGACTTAAAAAGCCAAAAAAGCTAAATCACGAAAATCTACATGACGATACAGAAAAAAGGAAGGAAGAGGAGAAAGAAAGAAAGAAAGAAAGAAAGAAAGAAAGGGGGAGAGAGGGAGGGAGGGGAGAAATAGAAGCAAGGATGGAAGCAAAAAGTGAAGGAAGGAAGGAAGGAAGGAAGGAAGGAAGGAAGGAAGGATGTAGAGCAGGAAGAAAGAGAAAGAGAGAAGGAAAAGAAAAAGGGGGAAGGAAGGGAAGAGGTAGAGAAGGAAGGAGAGAAGGAAAGAAAAAAAGGGAAGGAAAGAATGAGGGAGCGAAGGAAGGAGAGAAAGAAGGGGAGAAAGAAGGAGGGAAGAAAAGAAGAAAAGAGAGGAGGAAGGATGGTAGCAAAAAAGCGAAGGGAGGAAGAGGTAGAGAAGGAAGAAAGGAGAAGGAAAAGAAAAGGGAAGGAAAGAGGTAGAGAAGGAAGGAAAGAGAGAAGGAAAGAAAAAAAAGGGAAGGAAGGAAAGAGGGAGCGAAGGAAGGAGAGAAAGAGGGAGGGAAGGTTGCCAACAGCAACGCGTGGCGGGTACAGCTAGTTATATATATGTCTATACTGATCACATAATTCAGTTTCATCTTCATTAAATGGTCAATGTAGATGGGTCCTAAGAATGCAGGAGGGACTTATACTTTGCATTTGGATATAAAGCCACCTTATTTGCATCTTCCTAAACAGCAAAAGCATATTGGACTGGAATTATTTTTAAAACAGTTTCCACTTAAGGGTGAGTGTTGATGGGTATCTTTAGGGCCATTCCTGTCAATCCTATGGTGTGTTTTTCCTGGCTGCATCTACACTGGAAAATGAATGCACACTGTGGGATCCTGGGATTTGCAGTAGCGAACCTTGGGCAGAGAAGGCTAAAGACCTTGCAAAACTACAAATCCCATTATTCCATTGACAGTTGAAGTGGTATCAAACTGCATTCGTTGGAGGGTGTAACTATACAGGAAATGTCCCAGAAGATTGCCACATGTTGGGAAACAAATCTCTGCGTGGCCATGCTTTCTTCTCGTCCTGCCAGACTGGCATTTCGGATCACTGGGCAGGGATGGATTTGCAGAAATTAAGGATTTGCTCGCTTTATTTTTGGAAAGTCTGCTCTAATGGGGGAGTCCTTTACTTTGGCTGTACCGAAAATGCACCATCTGCGGAATGGACTTTTCCTTGGCTCTTCCCTTTGGCTCCGCGGTCCGTCTGAAGACATGTTTCATATTGAGCCCATCCCAAAAACTGGGTCGAAGCCACAAAAACATCATCCCTGAATCACCAGCTGTAATTTGCTCGTTCTATGTGCTTTTTTCCCGACCAGCCATCCAAACAGATGGAAACGTTTTCACTGCCGATCAATGTCGGATGGGATCAAGTCACCCAGGGAGCAGGAGCCACTAACCCTGGCTTCCGGGATTTAAAATGTGTCGTCATTTGACTATAAATTCACCAAAAGTGGAATCCATAAATACTCCTACAAATGAAATTAAATGCATTTTGGTCCAAATGAACATTTCTTTCCATGTTTAGTTGTAGTGCAAAGCTACAGTTTCTTAGGGTGCATCTCCATTGTAAAATGAATGCAGCCTGACACCTCTTTAACATCTATAGTTCGATGCTATAGAATTCTGGGAATTGTAGTCTGCTAAGGCCCCAGCACTCTTGGGCAAAAAGAAGGCTTCAAACCTTTCAAACCTATTTTCTGTATATATTTCAGATTTCAATTTTAATGTCAAAAAGGCATAGTATGATTTTACATAGATTTTGTGCTACATTAGAACAGTAAAGACAAATGTCACTTTAATAAAATAAACATTAAATATTAAATAACCAGAAAAATAAAATAAGGTGTAAACACTAAACTAATCTGGGAATCTGCTGTTGCAACACATCCCATGAAGTGGTTTAAAACTATTATAAAAAGTTTAGGACTAAGTACCTTCTAGTCCATTTGGAATACATGAAGCTCCCATGATGGTATGACATTGAGCAATTGCAGTTTAAAGTGGTATCAAACTGCATTCATTCCATAGTGGAGATGCACCTACTGAAGGAAAACGACCAAGCTCTTGCAAGACTTTCTGCAATTGGGGCCTTTTGGGCAAAAACTTTGCTCCTGTTGGAACATGCTTATTATAATTTAACCGAGTGTTTGTGCACAGAAAAGGATCATGCATTTTAATCTCGTGTCCTGTGTTTTCATCTCTTGTCATGTGCATTTAATATGTATTTTAAAGAGATACATTTTAATATGTATCTTTTATAGAACTACATTTTAATTTGTGTGTTTATAGAATTTTTGTGTGTTTTGAGTGTGCTGTAACCTGCCTCGAGCTATGAGGAAGCAGGTAAAAATAAATAAATAAATAAATAAATAAATAATAATCCATATAAATAAAAATGTAATGTTCATTTGTGGCATTAACATAACTCAAAAACTACTGGTTGATGATACAAAATTTGGACACTACACCCCTAACAGACCAACAAGTGACCATCACTCATAACCCCCTCCCAAAAAACAGTGGAAAGGACTTAAAAACCCCAAAAAGTCTAAATTATGATACCGCACATGTACTGCTTCCAAGCTGCAAGCTTGCTTCTTCTTGGATTTCTTTGAGAGCATCCCAATCCATACATATTTCCTATTGAAGTCCTACTCCTGGACTTCAACTCCCAGCAATCCTCCAGATAGATAAGATATATACATTAGATAGAGATAGACAGCAGGTAGATAGATCAATCAGGAGGACTGCTGGGAGTTGCAGTCCAAGAATAGGTAGAGAAAGAAGAAAGGAGAGAAAGAAAAAGGGAGGGGAAGGAAGAAAAGAGGTAGTGAAAGAAGGAAGGAAGGAGAGAAGGAAAGAAAAAAGGGAAGGAGGGAGGGAGGAAGAGAAAGAAGGAGGCCACAGCAACGCGTGGTGGGTACAGCTAGTAATAATAATAATATCCAGTCAATCAATTTATTAATAGTCAGACCAATGGTCATATGCATTTACACTGACAGAAACAACATCTAACAAGCATCTAGACAAAACACTGTAAAATCCAGCAGTTAAAAGCAGGATGCAAGCAGGATAAAACAGAACATGCAATATATATATATCATGAAGTGCAGTGACGCAAGTGCGACTTGCACTACAAACTGCACATTCACCGGTAAGAAGCCAGTATTAAAAAATCAGTCATGTTAAAAACTAAAGAAAGAACCCCTTAAGGGTAGTCAACACTACTCGGGCTAGATAAAAGCATTCCCGGCACAGTCAACTGCGATATCCACAATCAGTCTTGCCCTGTAAAGAGAGAAACCTGATAAGCGATTGCAGAGTTGGAATTGGATGAAAAGTAGAAGATATTTTTCTGCAACCATGTTTGATTGTGAGTATAGGGAGCAGGTGAACTAGTAGTGGGGCATATCTTCAATTTCTAGGGCCCCGCAAATGCATAACCGATAAGCCAAAGGAGTGCCCGAGTATCTACCATTCAACACTACTGAGGGCATACTTTGGCATCATAGGGCTGTAAAAGCTCGTCTGAGTTTGGGGAATGTAATGTTGGTTAGGTTCGTAGCCCTTTCATGTTCAGATTTGTATAACTTGATCCATGTTGAAAATTTGGAGCTGTTTATAGCCTGTCTGTCTATTTGAATGCATTGATTATAAATGTATTCATGCAGCTTCTCTCTTGAGTTCAAGATCAAAGGCTTATAAGACAGGGCAGGGTATACTTCCAGCCATTTCTGATATTTGGGCTCCAGATTTTGTATTCTGATAGATGTTCAAAGCATAGCTTTGGAAAAACCCTAGCTGAGGGATCCTCATGTAAGCCACCCCGAGTCCCCTTGGGGAGATGGTGGTGGGGTATAAATAAAGTTGTTTTATTATTGTTGTTATTATGATTCTCCAGTAGTTGTATAGGGAAAAGTGAATGCGGGAACTTATGGAGTGTAGACCAGCCTCTGCCCGAACCAAGGCTACTGTAGTGCCCAGTGAGGGATGGTGGTGGTGGTGGTGGTGATAATGATGATGATGATGATGATGATGATGATGATGATGATGATGATAGACACTTGAGAAGTATCTGACGCGTGATCAAATACAAAAGCCAGGATAGTGATCTTGTTTGCTGTGTACTACACTTGTTGTGTATCTAATAAATAATAATAATAATAATAATAATAATAATAATAATAAATCACATAATCCTAGATGCTTGGGAAGTGTTCAACTTGTGATTTTGTGATATGAAATCCAGCATATACTGTATAACTTGTTTGCTGTGGCTATGTTTTTGTGTCAATAATAATAATGATTTTTTTTTGGTCGTGTCAGGAGCGGCTTTGAGAAACTGCAAGTCAGTTCTGGTGTGAGAGAATTGGCTGTCTGCAGGGACGTTGCCCAGAGGATGCCCGGTTGTTTTGATGTGTTACCATCCTTGTGGGAGGCTTCTCTCATGTCCCCGCACAGGGAGTTGGAGCTGACAGAGGGAGCTCACCCTCACTCTCCCCGCATTCGAACCTGTGACCTGTTGGTGTTCAGTCCTGCCGGCACAGGGGTTTAACCCACTGCACTACCGGGGACTCCAATAATAATAATAATAATAATAATAATAATAATAATAATAATGTGTCAAGACACACATTTCTGCCTAAAAATATCATTTTCCAGCAAAGTAAGGTGGGATTTTTTGTGTGTGCAAAAATTTTCATTAAAAAATTACACCTCACGAAATTATCAGGATCAGTCACTTCCTTGGAGAAGAGAAAACTTTTGGAATAATTTATGCAAATTAAAAACAATAAGCAAAGATGTAGATTTTTCATGCACACGGGAGGAATGAGAAGCTAGGATTTATGGCAGTTGGAACACTGCAATTTTTGAGGCTTCTATTCAACTCGAGCGGCATTGCTCTCAAAGCAAGGGGTCATCTCAGTGTCCTTGCCTTTTGATAATGACCCCCTTGCAAAAGGTTTCCCATGAAAAGGTGGCTGATGTTCATGGGGAATTTGGGAAAGCAATAGTGCGCCTCGAAGCCATCCGCCCCGCAGCATGAAATGTGTCGGCGAAAGCATCAATTAGAAGCCCCCTTTTATTGATATCTCCTCCCTGGAGTCCCTTTGATTTGAGCGGAGTGTGCAGCGGAGGAGAGGGAAAGGGGACAGAAGAGGGGGTCCTGTCCTGGTGACAGGTGTCACGCTCGCGACCCGGTCAATCGTGGGCTGTGATCGTCCCATGACCCTGTCCCTTAATGGCCAGGCCCCCAAACAGCTTGTGGATGGGGAGGGAGCAGCAGAGGGGAGAGGGTGTCTTCTCAAATGAAAGGCCCCTCTTTCCCTTTTGAAGACACGGTCAGCCTCCGCTGCACACAATTAATAAGACGGGGTTGCTTTCCGCCGCAGCGGATGGGTCTGCAGAAAGGGAACAATAGCCGCCAAGCTCATCCTGTTTTGCAAAATTGCTTGCAAAAATGGACTGTCTGCTGGATCGGCATCCGAAGATGCATCTTGATTGGCAAAGCAGTTGCACAACTCACTGTGAACTGTGGCCCCATCTGCACCAACCATTTACAGGCAGTCCCCAAGTTATGAACCAGATAGGTTCTGTAGGTTTGTTCTTAAGTTTGTGAAAAAGATCTTGGACAACAAGTGAAACATGAGCCAACAATGTCATGCAGCGGCTACAAAAGCCAATGGGATTTTGGCCTGCATAAATAAGAGTCTAGTGTCTAGATCCAGGGAAGTCATGCTATCCCTCTATTCTGCCTTGGTCAGACCACACCTGGAATCACACTGTGTCCAATTTTGAACACCACAATTGAAGGGAGATGTTGACAAGCTGAAATGTGTCCAGAGGAGGGTGACTATAATGATCAAGAGTCTGGAGAATAGGCATTATGCAGACCGGCTTAAAGAGCTGGGCATGTTTAGCCTGCAGAAGAGAAGGCTGAGAGGAGACATGATGAGGGTCATGTATGAAAATATGAGGGGAAATCATAGGGAGGAGGGAGCAAGTTTGTTTTCTGCTACCCTGAAGACTAAGACACGGAACACTGGCTTCAAATGACAGGAAAGGATATTCTACCTGAACTTTAGGAAGAACTTCCTGACTGTGAGAGAGAGCTGCTCAGCAGTGGAACTCTTTGCCCCAGAGTGTGGTGGAGGCTCCTTCTTTGGAGCCTTTTAAACAGAGGGTGGATGCTTCTTGGCAGGGGGTTGGACTGGATGGCCCATGAGGTCTCTTCCAACTCTATGAGTATGATTCTAAGTTGAATTTATATCTAACAGGTACTTTTTAAAGTGTAACTCAGCCATATATCGTCTGTCTGTCTGTCTGTCTGCCAGTCTCTCTGTCTGTCTTTGGATAGTACAGGGAACAGTTAACACCCTTGTGGAGTTTCTTTTGCTGTCTGAGCCCCTGTTCAGGAGATTTCACCTCACTTTCCCTGTGATTATTGGATTTTCAAAAATTGGGTGTGTTGTGGAAACAGAGATTGTTAATAAAGCTTTGGTTGAGATACCTTCTCTCCATGATAATAACTCTTTCAGGAATTAATTTCCCTTCCAAGGGGTAGATTTTTCTCACTACCTGTTGCCATTCGTAAGTCAGATGTTTGTAACTCGGGGACTTCCTGTAGTGTGGTTCCATACAGGTATTGAAGAAAGTGCTCTCCCGGCACAGATGATTCCATAGTTCATCCTTTTGGAACCTGTTGGATAGTGACTACTCAAACCACAGAACACTGATGCGTATTAAGGGCTTTTTTTGGCATGTTTTGGTGGGAATTTGTTGTCTTTCCGCCGCAGTCTGAAACTAGCTTCACACTGCATCAGTATAGATGGGGGCCTCTGTTAGTAGAAGTCTCAGGATACTCCTGAGCTCCCCTAAAACATTGAGTAAAGCAATTGTGCAGTATCAGGATCCTATATTTAGGACCTGTCATGGTTGGAATTATGCTGTGTTTATATTGCTAGACCTTTCCAATGTTATATACTAAAATAGTTTGCTAATAATATTCATTTGTAGTAATAGTTAGGTAATATTGCTAAGTGATTAAAGAGCTATAGCTAACTGGAGTTGCCCGTTGCATTTTCTAAATATAGGATTCTGTGAAAAACTGAATTATGACCCGAGTTTTGTCATCTTACGGACTCCTTTCTCCAGCTCAATTCCATTCTTGCTTGGACCTCTGAGAAGGCAATCCATAGAACGTTTCTATGGCAATACTCTACCCTCCTAGAGTCTCTCTGCTGACTTTGTTTCCCATTTGTCATTTTGCCCTCTGACATAGCCCTTCTATCTATATATTGCCCTCTTGTGGTTGCATCTCAGCACTGCATACTGTCATATTTATTTGTTTTGGGGGTCCTAGCCCTGAAATGGGGAGGATGTTTTAGTTGAGACTCCACCAGTATTTTAAGTTGGATCTTGAAGGGTTTGTGTGCCAAATGTGGTCTAGATACATCAAGCCACGGAGGAGCCATTGTGGAACAAACATACATACATATTTTTCGATAGATAAGACTTGTTTGGTAGGGAGCCAAATGTCTGCAGCTGAAAACCACTAACTTCCAACTCCCAGATCAACATTGTGTTGTGCTGATCCAGAAAGCAGCCTTCTCCGCTTAGGAATCCATTTTTCTGCTCGCTTTCTCATGGCATTTGAGCCAAGACAATGCAGACGAAACTCTTTTGGTGGCTGGGGTCCAACTGGGATCATTAATTGAACGGCCGGGATAATTTGTTGCATGCAAATGCCATTGTTGATATGGGCGACTTCCGCCGCTGCCAGCCCTGGGAAAAACTCCCTTGCAATCCCTCCCTTCCCAGCGCATGACTAATTAAATGAATTGTTTGGGAGGAGTGCCATTTATGAAGCATCACACTCCATCCTTTGGAAAGCGCCAAATACCTTAGCAAGAGAATGCATTTGTAGGATTGGGTCTACAAACATGGATCTCAAAATGGATCTTTTAAACTAGGCAGAATAGCTGTCCAAAAGGGTCAGTTTCCTCCAGAAGTTGGCCACTGGTTGGTACTGGAGTTGAACTGCATGATATGTGTCGACGCTCACCATATACAGTAATAATATAGTTGGGACCCTAAAAAGTTATAGAAAAGTATTCTCTCGGATTAAAGGAAACAGATGGGTTTGTACTTCTATTTTTAAATTCATGTCTTTCCCCACTTTTTTTGGGAATCCTCTCTCTCGAAATTTCTGCAAATTTGAAGACCGGGCTGCCATTCATCCCAGGCTTTCTTCATCCCATATTCATTCGGAGTGTTTGCAGACAAGCCGCGAGCGAGAGATTTCTTGCAAGAAATCCCCCCCTTGAATAATCAAAATTAATCATCCCTTGACCGACAGCTGATGTCCTACGGCTCCTGCTGCGAAAGGGCTCAATCCGGATGCCTCCTGTTGCCACGCTTTTGTGAGCTGTCCTTTTTGTAAGTGAACAGATGCTCCATTTTTAACTCCTTCCACTAATGGGGAACCCCCGACCTCCCTAGAGCCCTGGAGTCATCTTGTTTCTTCTCCTTCTATGACCATGTTTGCAGGCTAAAAGAGAACATATTGTTATCTCTCTCAAATTGTCATTCCATTGATTTATGCCCTTCTTTCGATAGTCCAGGGGTCCTTCCACTTGGCTCATTACTATGAGATCCTGGGATTTGTAGTTTGGGAGTGCAGTCTTGGGCAGAGAAGTCTCAAGACTGCTGTTGTTGTAGCTCAACCAGAGGCCGATGGTTTGACATGATTTACAGAGGATTGTGGGCTTTCCTGTGGCACAAAGTGATGGGGCCTCAAGTCTGGGAGATTCAGGTCTGGGAAATGATGGTTCTCTCTGTGAGAAAACTGGCTTGGAAGGTGTAGGGCCTCAAGGCCAGTCAGAGGAGCCAGAAGGAGCAACAAGGAATCGAGTAAAGAGCTGAGTGATAAGGAGGGTTTCCAGGAGGAGAAAGCACCTGTAGCTACAGAGGTCAACAAAAGTCTTTGTTTACAAATCAGAGCCAATAATAGATCATGTCAGTCTGAGAGATTACGTGGGAAAGTTATGGAGAAGAGTCATGGGAGACGTAATGCTTTCATGGATGCCTGCCTATTAAACAATAAGTTGTTTGCTTTAAGGGTAGTTCAGGCAACACTGTGCTAGAGTGAGAAGCTTACCCTGAGTTCTATTGTTCCTGGTTCAAATCAAGCTTTTGTTTTGGATTTTAATATCCTGGAAGTTTTCTATGTTCCTGTTCATATACTCCAAATTTTACTAGTTACACCTT
Source organism: Anolis sagrei (assembly GCF_037176765.1). Classification (NCBI taxonomy): domain Eukaryota; kingdom Metazoa; phylum Chordata; class Lepidosauria; order Squamata; family Anolidae; genus Anolis; species Anolis sagrei. The sequence goes on along the minus strand of NC_090034.1, from coordinate 19,938,192 downwards.
ACTTGTGAACTGATCCTGTGTCTGTGATTTCTGGCTGTTCCTGGACTTTGTCATCTCTGGAACTTTATGAAACATTTGGATTGTTGTTTGGTTATCACCTGTTTCAAAACCTTTTTGGATTATATATCTTCCTTTTCTTATTCATGTTTTAATATGCTTTTATGTTTTACAATAAACTGCGTATATTCCTGGACTTGTGTGGTGCGGTGGTCATAGGTGTGTTCCAGGCCTGGAGTGCAACATCTGTTTCATGGGATACCAACTTCTCTAGAAGGCATCCCACGAATTACCCTTCAATTCCTAGGATTTGCTCTTATCCATGGTTTCCTTCCTCCATGTCTGACAAAATTTGTCCTCTCTAAGCATTTTCTAGGTCCTTCAGTGCTATTCCATGTTGCTCTTGGGACAGGCGCCCTTCCTTACAATAGGGTTCACTATTATCCCCTATTAATAACAAGTCGTTGAATGGTTTAGCCCAAATGCAAATAACTCCAGCTGGAAATCATGTTGGCTTTGGGTCAAGGGCAGGAGCATTCCTTCCCCTCCAAATCCTTCCAGATCTTTAAAGCAAATAGCCGGAAGAGGAAAATAAATTTCAGCTCGCTACCCTCATAAGCCGGCTACTTTTCCCCTGTTGCTTGAGTGTTCACAGTTGTGATTAGCGGCTTCCAGGTTGTGACCTCTGGCGCAGCAATAGTTGACTCAAGAACGCCAACTGTTCCAACTGTTTGAACTCTGTTCGCTTCAATTAGCGGCAAAAGGAGTTGAGGATAGACGCAGCTCCTTTGAGAGCCCCACACACAAATGCACCGCCCATAGGCACACATGGGTGCATGTTGCTTTACTATAGAAGAAATCCAGAAAGTCTGGAGGCTCCTTCAGCACTAAACAAGCTCCCTTTGGAACATGGAGCCTGTTAACAACCACCTGCTATTGCACATCCTGGACTAAGCCATTTCACAGAAATTGTATAGCTATTATAGCATTGTACAGCTATAATAAAGCTACTGGATGATACTGTTCATCCATTGTATCACTACTTCACATCAATTATATCACTCTGCTATTGGACAACTATTAGTTATTGAAATGCTATTCACATTCTGGGAGGAGCTATTTCACAGCTATTGTATTGCTTTTTCGTGGTATTTTACAGTTATCATAAAGCTATTTGATGGTTTTGTACTTTTATTCTATAGCTATTGTGACACTATTGTATTACTATTGTACAACTATTCGCTAATGGAATACTATTGCACTTCCTGGGATAAGCTGTTTTACAGCTATTGTACGGCATTGTACAGTTATCATAAAGCCATTGGATAGTATTGTAGATGTATTCTAGAGCTATTTAGCATCTATTGTACCACTATTAGGCAATTGTTAGCTATAGAAATGCTATTGCATTGCTGTAATACAGTTTTACAAAGATCTAAGGCAGCTTTTGTGAGACTATTAGCTATTGTATGGCTAATACATGGTATTGTTTAGCGGCCTTTTATCTACTTTATAGCTATTTCACAGTGGCCAACTATTAATTATGGAAATTCTATTTCAAAGCTGTTTTACATTTTTGCAAAGCTCTTAGGCAGCTATTGCAAATAGCTATTTCACAGCTATAAAGCAACTATACATCTATTTCACAGCTATCTGACCACTATTGCAAAGCTATTGTACAGCTGTTAGAAAGCTATAGTACAGCTGTTGTACAACTATTAGTCATCTATTGTACAGATGTTTGGCAGCTATTGCAAAACTATTGGACAACTATTAGTCAGCTACTGTACAGCTATTTCACACCTATTACACTGCTGTTGAAAAGCTATTCTACCGCTCTTATGTTAGATAGATACCGAACAGCTTTTTCACAGCTATTAGACAGCTGTTGCAAAGCTATTGAATAACTATTAGGAAGTTATTTCACAGATGAAGATATTATATAGCTACTTCACAACTGATGTTTTGCACCTAGTCATTTTTAGAACGAAGGTAGGATTATACGTAGTATTTTACTTCTATATGTATTGGTGCTCATAGGGAGGAAGGTTGCACAAAATGCGTTGAGAAGTGGGGATTTTCTGCATGCAAATGCTTCTTGGAGTGAATTTCTCCTTAAAATGCACTGTTCTGAATTTGTGATTAAGGCAAAACCTTAATTGGGGGGAACCTCAAAGGTCATAAAATGCACAGGTTTTGAAGGCTTCTCCCCCTTTCCTCCTGACCTTTGAGTTTGCCTAATGAAGGCATGGCATTAATATAGATTTCTTTTCTTAATTGCCGCTCCGGATGACTTTGCTTTTCCAAAAATTTCCCCCTCTCTCACAAAAATCACTGCTTCATCCAGGCTCCTACTAAGCATTGGATGCATCTACATAGGAGATTGAATGTAGTTTGGTCTCACTTTAACCATCATGGCTCAAAATTATGGAATCCTGGGAGATTTATTTATCCTGTCCAAAGCAAATTGAGGGTACAGTTATAATGTACGTGGTCTGTGGTTTGCTCTTCTCCACACTCGCCACTTGGTAGCCCCATTTCTTAAGGTTGGCTCTGCATCTCGTGGTGCCAGAGCACAGTCTATTCATCACCTTCCAAGTCACCCAGTCTCCTGTGTGCCCAGGAGGGATTTCTCATCCGGTCTCAGCCACTGATTGAGGTGGCTGACTCAGCCACTGACTGGGTTTTCACATGCCACTTTTGGACTCTCGCTTGCTGAGGTGTTTCTGCAAGTATCGCTGTTGATTTTAGGAGGCTGTTTCTTGATTTAAGGCATTGGCAAGCTGGCTGAGATCCAAACAGAGGATGGGCCGGAGATGTCACTGCCTTGGTCCTTTCATTACTGTCTTCCCGGCTAACGTCATGTGGTGCAATATTGGCTAAACGGTAAAATTTCTCTGGTGATGTGGGGTGTAGAAATCCTGTGATAATGTGGTATATCTCATTAAGAGCCACTGTTTTAGCATGGTGAAATGTATTCTACACTGGGCATGCCTATTCAGCAGCAGAATAGCAAAGCGCAAGGGCAAATGTCTTTACTGTGCCTTGTTGTGATCCTCAGGTTGTGCTAGTCAGCTTTAATATGATATTATTTCTAGCATCCAATTTTTGCTTGACATTCAAGCTGCTTCTTGTAAGTGAGAGCACAGTCCAGAGTGACTCCCAGGTATTTGGGTGTGCTGCAATGCTCCAGTGGGATTCCTTCCCAGGTAATCCTCAGAGCTCGAGAAGATTGTCTGCTCTTAAGATGAAAAGCACACATCTGCATTTTAGGTGGATTAGGAATCAGCTGGTTTCCCCTGTAATAGGTAGTAAGAGCACCTAAAACTTTGGAGAGCTTCTGTTCAACCATTTCAAAGCTCCTTGCATGAGCAGTGATGGCATGATCGTCAGCATAAATGAAACTCTCTGTCCCTTCTGGAGATGTATTTTAGTGAGGCACCAGCTCTCTTTGGCAAAGAAGTCTAAAGACCTCATGAAACTGCAACTCCCATCATTCCACAACATTGAGCCATGGCACTTAAAGGGGCTTCTGACTGTATTAATTCTATAGTGTAGCTGCACTCATGTGTCGGGGAGTTCCGCAGGCAACGACTTTAATCCAAATTGAATCTGAGCTGGAGATGTAAAGGATTGTGCTTTGGTGGGAAGGGGAATAAATATAAAATACTTTACAAATGTGGAAGTAGAAGAACTAGAAATCTCTGTCTCCTTTCTTTGTTTTTCCCCCGAAGCAAATGGGTTTTGTTCCGAATTCCCGTTATCTAGCAGCCACAAAGGTCCTTTGAGTATTTTCCACTCATTAAAAAAACCCCTTAATTAACTATTAGCGAAGGATAAGGCTGGAGAGGATAGCAGAAGAATGCTGCTCGCACTTAGCCCCCACGTAATGGCTTTCCTTCTGTTTCTGTTTTGGGGGTTATTTCCTGCTAATTAAATTCAGATTTCAGCAGATAAAGGGAAATATTCCGCCCTGTTCCCAATTACGTGTGCTGTGAAGTCAATAAATGGAGACCCCGTGAATTTTGCTGGGATTCTCTTAAGCAAGGAAGACTAAGGATCCTTCCAGACAGGCCCTATATCCCAGGATCCAGTCCCAGGTTTTCTGTTTATCCCAGATTATCTGGTAGTGCGGACTCATATAATCCAGTTTAAAGCAGAAAACCTGGAATCAGATCCCAAGATATAGGGCCTGTCTGGAAGGGCCCTCAGAGGGGGTTTTGCCAGTTTCTATTGGAAATTCTATAACCTATTGGAAATAAGTTCACCATAACCTTATTGAACAGGTAAAAATGATGTCGCATCCATTTGGCAAATGCTAATCTCCATGAACATGTGGAGACCACCTTTTGAAAACTGCAAGTCAAGAAAAGCTTGACCTTGTTAGAAGTCAACCCTTTGAACAAGTGATATTCATAAGCATTCATGTACTGGCACACAGGTAGCTCAACTGTTAAACTGAAGAGCCATGTCTTTAAACTGCCACGGATAAAAAATATATTGGATTAGCAGAGGATGGTTGTTTCTTTGAAGTTGAAGTTACCCATCTACTCTCCCTTGAAGCCCTCTTGTTTAAAACATGCACTCAAGAGACAAAACAAAGTAGTCTTCTTTAAAAATAACATCTCAGTTTTACTAACAAAACTTCTTGTATATATTCAGCATACCAGTCCATTAGTCCAATGTCTTTAAGCATACTGTATAGCTGTACTCACTGAAGTCTGAAAGGAGGCAAATCGCAATCCACCTCCATTGAGGTCTAAAAACATACTATATAACAAAAATGAAGCCTCTCCTACACCAAAGAGATACAGTCAAACTGGCAAACCAAAATGTACATACAATAAAAGTTAAAAATGTTTCCCCTGACATTAAGTCCAGTCGTGTCTGACTCTGGGGGTTGGTGCTCATCTCCATTTCTAAGCTGAAGAGCCGGTGTTGTCCGTAGACACCTCCAGTCATATGGCTGGCATGACTGCGTGAAGCATCATTACCTTCCTTATTGATCTACTCGCATTTGCATGTTTTCAAACTGCTAGAATGGCAGAACCTGGAGCTAACAGCGGGAGCTCACCCTGCTCCCCAGATTCAACCCACGACCTTTCGATCAGCAAGTTCAGCAGCTCAGCAATTTAACCCACTGCGTCATAGGATAACTATTATACACATTTACAAGATAGTGGAGGCTTGGAAGGTTGTGATTTCCAACAGCTCCTTCCTCCGAAACACTGGGATCTATTGGCAGTCTCCCATCCAGGTCCTAACCAGGGCTGGCCCTGCTTAGCATCCAAGATGATACACATCTGAAAATGCAATATCATTGACTTGGAAATTGCTGCATTCGACCATGGCTGGATTTATGTAATGAATTCCAAATTGCATTATGTGGCAGCGTTCCCGTCCAAATTCTAACCCGGGATGACCCTGCTTAGCATCCAAGATGATACACGTCGGAAAATGCGGTGTCATTGACTTGGAAATTGCTGTGTTAGACCATGGCTGGATTTGTGTAATGAATTCTAAATTGCATTACAGTGTTCCCTCACTTATTACGGGGGTTCCATTCCAGGACCATCTGCAATAAGTGAAAATCTGCGAAGTAGGGATGCCATATTAATTTTAATATTTATGCATTATTTTATGTATTATTTTCTTACCCACGCTTCCTTACCTGCCTCCCGGACCATCCCAAGGGCACCTGCCTGCCTCCTTGGCCTCCGCAGACAGGCCAGGCAGCAGCAGGCCAAGGAAGCAGGCCTTCTCCACCGCACCACAGGCCACCGCACTTCCAGGGTCTGTGGAGGCCAGGGAAGCAGGCCTTCCCCGCTGTGAAGCAGGCCGCCACACTTCTGGGGTCCCTGTCCTCCATTGGATGTAATATTTTATATTAATATTTTCAAAAACCCGCAAAACAGCGAGTTCGCTAAAAGCAAACCACGAAGTAGCAAGGGAACACTGTATATGGCAGCATTCCCATCCAAATTCTAACCTAGGCTGACCCTGCTTAGCATCCAAGATGATGCACACCTGAAAATGGTGTGTCACCACCGTGAAATGTTTGGAAAGCTCTGCCTTGGACTATGGATGGATCTCTGTATTGCAGTTCCAAATTGCATCATATGACATTAGTGTGTGTATATCCACACTAAGGACATCTTCATTAGGAGGACAGAGCCCAACCTCTAGGAGAGCTCCTTTTAAAGTTCAGACTGAACACCGAACCCATTGAAAGAAAAAGAGGTACCGGTGTTTTTATTGCAACCAAACCGCTGCCTGGAAAAGAACATTTGAGCTCCCCTCTCATCCTTTGGAGAGGGCTCCCTTCCCTTTCCCACAAAAGGTGCCTTGTTCCTTTTATTTGACAAATGCAGATAGAGAACAATGGAAATGCAGATCCGCCAGCTTTGGCCTTTCCAGGGACCAGGGGATAAATCTACGGCCATCTCTCCGCCCTGGATCCCTTGATAATATTTTCCAGCCTGTTTTACATTTTTGGACAAGAAAGGGTCTGTCCCCTTTAATCTGCCTTTCGGGGGGAGTTTTGCCTGTCACGCCTCCGCCTTTTGAAAAAGGGAGCAGCCGCCTCCGGACCTCATTGAAAATGCCTTTATGGAGGCTGACCGTGTGAATTGAGGGATGGAGAGGCAGAAGTTAATCTGCGTTGGTGTTGTTGTTTTTTTTTAAAAAAAGGAGACTGAGGTTAGAAAATTTGCGACAAATAAAATGAGATTCATAAGCAAGAGTCGAGGCCACAAAAATCAAATGCAATTATTATTATTATTATTATTAATGTAATAATAATAATAATAATAATAATAATAATAATAATGAATGTATTACTCACCTCTCCCTGCAGCTTATCCACTGCTCTTTGTTGGCTTTAGAGATGGAGGACAGAATGCTTTGCGCTGCCTGAAGAGTTTGCTTTTTAAATACAAGGGTTGAATGAAAAGTAATGCTTCCACCTTCGTAACTCCTCAACAGATGGCAGTACTGGTATGCGGCAGGTACTGGCTTATTCAGTCTCCTCTACAGTTCCATTTTGTCAGGAAGCCTTAGGATTGAACGGTTGTGCAAAGTATGGAACCCTGTGCAGACGGTCGGTCAATGTGACTTAAGCAACATGCAGTCATTGAATTCTTGACAGCAGAAGGTGTCACCCCAAAGGAGATTCATCAGAGAATGCAAGCTGTTTATGCTGATTGTGTTGATGTGAAAGAAGATCTGCGGGGACATCATTATGCTTCTGATGAAGATGTTGAGAGAACTGTGAGATGCTGGTTGTGAAAACAGAGTGTCAACTTCTTCCGTGACGGTTTCAGAAAACTTGTTAATCGTTGGCAGAAATGTATCCAATTGTCTGGTGATTATGTAGAAAAGTGAATAGTGGTAGTAGTGTGTTCTGAAGACTCTCGGGATAGAAGCCCCTGAGCAGGTTTTTACTATGTCGATAAAGCACTCTTGTTCCTCAGGGACTGGGGCAACCAATATGATCTTGTCTTCTAACATATCTGAGAATTTAGTCTAATCTGCCTTTCAGAAGTTGAATTTGTGTAAATTGAACTTCCTGAGGTCTTAAAGTTGGAAAGAATTGGCATACTATCAGCCGATGCTGTGCGTTTGGTATTGGTCATCCCACCAGTTTAGACCATTGTTGCACAATGCTGTCACTCACAAATAGGAGGTCGAGGTGAAAAAGATCTTGGAGTCCTTGTGGACAACAAGTTAATGTGAGCCAACAATGTGATGCGGCAGCAAAAAAAGCCAACGGGATTTTGGCCTGCATCAATAGGAGTATAGCGTCTAGATTCAGGGAAGTTCATTCTACCACTCTATTCTGTCTTGGATAGAAAACATCTGGAATATTGACCTCACAACCTCTGAGGATGCTTGCCATAGATGCAGGCGAAACGTCAGGAGAAATGCCTCTAGAACATGGCTCTATAGCCCGAAAAAACCCACAAGAACCCATCTGGAATATTGTGTCCAATTCTGGGCACCACAATTGAAGGGAGATGTTGACAAGCTGGGATGTGTCCAGAGGAGGGAGACTAAAATGGTCAAGGGTCTGGAGAGCAAACCCTATGAGGAGTGGCTTAAAGAGCTGGGCATGTTTAGCCTGAAGAAGAGAAGGCTGAGAGGAGACATGATAGCCATGTATAAATATGTGAGAGGAAGCCACAGGGAGGAGGGAGCAAGCTTGTTTTCTGCTGCCCTGGAGACTAGGATGTGGAACAGTGACTTCAAACTTCAATCTGAACATTAGGAAGAACTTCCTAACTGTGAGAGCTGTTCAGCAGTGGAACACTCTGCCCCAGAGTGTGGTGGAGGCTCCTTCTTTGGAAGCTTTTAAACAGAGGCTGGATGGCCATCTGTCGGGGATGCTTTGAATGCGACTTTCCTGCTTCTTGGCAGGGGGTTGGACTGGATGGCCCATGAGGTCTCTTCCCACGTTAAAATCAATACATAGGATGGGGGGAGCTTACTATCATGAATAAGCAATAGTTTGTGCAATTCAGCCCTGGAGAGGACAGACTCTCAATTTTTATCCTCCTGAGCATCACCCCATACATTGCTATGGCTGTTAAAGGCACCAATTATTGCCATCCTTTGGTGCCTGTCCAAGTTCTCAGAAGAGGAGAAACAAAACTCTTTATATAGGGTCTTGTACATAGAAGTAATGGTTATGTTACTAAGCTGTACTGTTATAACCTCTATATTGTTTTCGTCAGTGTTATGGGCACACTGTGTGTGTCTGTGTGTGTGTGTGTGATGCTGCTGCAAAAGAAAGTGAACACAGTTGTGGTTTTGCAAGACCTTTGGCAAAAATTCCGAAAGGCCTTGCAAACCCAATGAGTCATTGAATCATTCCCAACTAGAAGAGACCCCACCAAAATACTAGATGCGGCTGTTCAAATGTGGTCAAACTGCAGTATAGATGCACCCAGTGATGGCATTAATTCGGCTGCCAAGACAATTCACTTCCTATGTATAAAGCAGGTGCCGTCTTCCCCAGGAAAACATCCAGGACCAGATGAATCCATTGACATTATTCCGTTTGGATTGAAATGTCCAGTCTTTCCTCAATTCCACCATCGTTTTGCTGTTGTGGATCAATTGTCCCCTCGAGGGGTGGCTGGTCGAAGACACCATTTGATCTCAGTGGGCGCCTCGGGAAGAAGGGAGCGAGAGAGAAGGGCGGCGGAGGTCTGTTGCTCTCCTTCCGTGGCACCTGCTCCTAGAAAGAGCCATTAGAGGTTATTATAGGCAGAACTGTGCGCCACGTTGGCCCTAATGAAGGCCCCTGATGCGCAATCGATCCTGACTCATAATGAAACCCAGGGTCGCCAACCTCTCCCAAATATGACTCGCCGATTGAGAAGAGAAATGAGGTTGTTTCCTATCTCAGTTCCCTACAGCCAACCCATCTTCCTCTAGGGTCCCTCTCAAAATGGCTATGGAAATGTTATTTCATATCATGGGATGAGCTATTTCATGGTACTGCACAACTATCATAAAGCTATTTCTTGGTATTGCACATCTGTTGTATAGCTGTTTGACTGTTAGGTATTGAGAAGCTATTTCACTTTGATCAGGGACCCAAATTCCTCTCCATTGCTGTTGTTGTTGTTATGTTTATTTATGCCCCGCTTTTTCTCTCTACAAGGAGACTCAAAGCCATTTATATTAAAAACATTTTGGTACAATTTAAAATCTACAAATATATAAACATTAGAATTAAATATCATGGGCATTTAAAAAAAGTTAAAATCAATACATACACTATATACATATTCAAACTAAACCCCACAGCGACCCCTGACTTCATCTGAAAAATCTTTCCATGGATGACTTCCTCTTCATAGCAAGCCCATTTTCCACTAAAATCCCTCTCAAAATGGCAATTGAAATGTTATTTCACATCCTGGGATAAGTCTTTTTATGGTACTTCATGACTCTCACAAAGTTATTGCGTGGTATTGTAATTGTGTTGTATAGCTATTTCACCATTGGCTATTGAAATGCTATTTGACAGCTGTTATATAACTTTGCAAAGATCGAAGGCAGCTATTTTATTTTATTATTTATTATTTGCTTTATTTCTATACTGCATTTTTCAGCCCGATTAGGCGACTCAATGCGGTTTCACAACTATTAGACAGATGTTGTATTGCTAAGCTATTGAATGGTATGGTACAGATATTGGATGGCACTGTACATCTATTTTATAGCTATTGCTCAACTGTTTTACAACTATTTATCAGCTATAGTACAACTATTCGACAGATAATTGTATACGTATTGCATGGTATGGCTATTTATTCCGTAACAAAAGCATTGCATAATAAATACATTTAAAACTGATAAAATAAAGAGATCAAGAGCAGCTAAATAGTTTTAGACCCAAAACAGGCAACAGCGACTGCATTGTCTGTAGCTTTAATCTTCCTCTGTGCATGGGGCAGGGCATGGTGGGCAGGCATACAGATGCTGAGTTGTTTGTTCTGCTCCACTGTTGCACAATGCCGAGGATTCTTCTAGGTAGTGCCATTTTGCCAGGTTGCCTTTGATCCACTCCTGAGTCTGTTTGGGGACTTCCAAGTTGTCCATTCTTGGTTTGCCCCTGGAGGAAGACCCTCGTGGGGGGCATTCCGTTGGGATTTGCTGGTTTAGCTGCCCAGAGGGATACTCCTGCTGTTGCTGGAGGAACATTAAGAGGAGTGGTGGTTCTCATGAAACTTTCCCTTGATTTGAGTTTTTAACCTTTCAGTATGCAGACAACAACAAAGTTTTTGCAGTTTAATAAACCTTTTCCATGTTTTCATGATAGAACCAATTAGGAAATGATATTTGTAACCCAGGAACAAAAACCATGTTACATAGTGTTGTTGTTGTTGTTGTTGTTGTTGTTGTTGTCATTATTATTTGTGCTATTATTATTATTACTATTACTATTATCACTATTATTGGTATTATTATTACTGTTGTTATTGCTATTATTATTATTACTACGACTACTATTATCATTATTATTACTACTATTATTTTTCAATGTGGGGTAAGCGTCTCACCGGTGCCCTTTCTGCCCCTTTGCAGAAACCTGATGCCCAGAACCTCGGAGGGCCAGATCACCATGGAGAAGACCCCCAGCTACTTTGTGACCAAGGAGGCCCCTCGGCGCATCTACAGCATGTCCAGGGACACCAAGCTGATTGTGGTGGTGCGCAACCCTGTCACACGGGCCATCTCGGACTACACGCAGACGCTGTCCAAGAGCCCGGGCCTGCCCAGCTTCCAGGCGCTGGCCTTCAAGAACCTTAGCACGGGCCTCATTGATACCTCCTGGAGTGCCCTACGCATTGGGATCTATGCCAAGCACCTGGAGCACTGGTTGCGCTACTTTCCTGTCTCCAGCTTCCTCTTCGTCAGCGGTGAGCGGCTAGTCAGTGACCCGGCTGGGGAAGTGGGGCGCGTCCAAGACTTCCTTGGCCTCCGGCGCCTGGTGACAGACAAGCACTTCTACTTCAACCAGACCAAGGGCTTCCCCTGCTTGAAGAAGCCTGAAGGCGGCAGCGGCAGGCCCCGGTGCCTAGGGAAATCCAAGGGGCGGCCACACCCCAAGATTGACCCCCAAGTCGTCCAGCGCCTCCAGGACTTCTATAGACCTTTCAACCTGAAGTTCTATCAAATGACAGGGCAGGATTTTGGGTGGGATTGAAGGACCCCTTCTCTGGAGGTATCCAATCAGAGGCTGGGTGGCCATCTGTAGGGAGGGCTTGGATTGTGTCTTCCCTTCTGGCAAAAAAGGGTGGCCCTTATGGTTTCCAAGCACAGACTGAATGGCCAACTCTCAGGTTGGCTTAGATTGTGCCTTCCTGCCTGGCCAGAAGGAGGTTGGATTGGATGGCCCTTGGAGTTTCCAAGCAGAGGCTAGATGGCCATCTGTGGGGAGGTCTTGAATTGTGTCCTCCTGCCTGGCAAGAAAGGGGTTCCAGCTCTACAATTCAATGAAAGGCAGCTACCCCTCTAGTTTTCTGTGCAGTTCATGGAGACAAGGCACTTTGGGGCTCCATCCCCTCTTGCTGTTGGCTGGAGAAGTTCATAAAGGAATTCTATGACTCTTTGCACATTGGAAAGGCTTTGAGGGGAAGTGGGCCGAGTGCCCCATTGTGCAGGCCCCAAACCAGACCCGGCGCCCCAAAATCCATCATGTGCTGGAGGGCCCACAGTCCAAGGAAAATGGCTCCTGGGTCTAGAATGAACCCCCTCCTCTTCCTTCTAATTTATATCTCTGGCCAGGAGGGGAGAAATGTACTCTTTGCGGAGGAGAAAGGGAAAATATTTAAGTTGTCCTTTTTTAAAAAACACAAAAGTGGGTGCAAACCAACTAGGGGGAGCCCAGATACAAATAAACCTGGCAAATATTGAGTATCCAATGTGTTTGCGTATGTGTTTGAATGTAAAAGGCGGAGGAGGCATTGATGGATGCAATTCAGTGGGTTCTTTTGCAGATACTGAGAGTTTGGGGAAATTGCCTTTTTTTTTTTTTTTTTTTTTGGATTGTTAAGTCCTAAAATTGCCCAGCCAACAAAGCATTGGGTCCTGATGGCTCCAGGGTTCTGCATGGTTTGGGGAATTGTAGTCCAAAAAAATATTTTTCCCAAGCTCTCCATATTCCCATTGTCTGAGACCTGACAGTCACGAGACTAAGAAAGAAGGTAAGCTTCACTTAAACTGAACCCAAAGGGAAGAATTCACTGGGTAAAGTCAACAAAACTGAATACATAATGCTTCAACTTTCAGAGACACAAAAATGGAAAAAATGCTATATTCTCCCCAAAAAGCATGAGAACATATCTTTCCAGGAAGCCCATATGGTCAACTTTTGCCAAACTTGACCACAAAATCACACAGGAAGACCTACAAATACATAGGAATCTTTAGGTCCGCCAGCATGACTTTATAATCAACGTCCAACAGAAGTTGACCATTGATAATAATTAATAAGTGATTAATAAAGCAAGTGAGTTGAAAATCCACTCCAGGGCATAGCCTCAAAAGTGCCATCCAAGGTGCTGAACTCAGTGGGGAAGTTCAGGCTCAACTTCTGCAATACCTTCTTTAAAGTTTGGGCTATTAATTTATTTATTTACAGTATTTATATTCCAATATTTACAGTATTTATATTCCAATCTTGTGTTTTATACACAAACAAGACAGATAATTATACATAGATAGAGGTATATCGATTTTCCCATCTTCGGCATCTTGGAGGTTTTGTGGTACTGACCACAAAGGGGTGCTGTTACTCCATCTCTGTGTTGAAGAGCTTTGTTCATAACTTCCTCCTTTTGATCAAATCACCGGCATTACTTCTGGGTGCCTCAGAATACCTTCCCGCTTTTAAGCAGTACCTATTTATCTACTCACATTTGCTTTCAAATCACTAGGTAAGCAGAAGCTGAGCTAAAAGCCAGGAGCTCAACCTGACCCAGGCTTCAAACTGGCAGCTTTTCGACTGACAAGATTTACTTCTTTTTTCATGTCAGGAGCAACTTGAGAAACTGCAAGTCGCTTCTGGTGTGAGAGAATTGGCCATTAGTATTTGGATGGGAGACCAGCAATGACTGTCAGGGGACTGTAAGTTACATTTCAGAAGAAGGAACTGCCAAAACCACCTCTAAGTCTTCCTTGACTAAGAACACCCAATGAAAATGTGTCATGTCCCTATAAGTCAACAGGTTTTTCTTCTTTTTCTGGAGTGACTTGAGAAACTGCAAGTCACTTCTGGTGTGAGAGAATTGGCCATCTGCAAGAATGTTGCCCAGAGGATGCCCTGATGTTTTGATGTTTTTACCATCCTTGTGGGAGGCTTTTCTCATGTCCCTGCTTGGGGAAGCTGAAGCTGACAGAGGGAGCTCAATCCGTTGTCCCCGGATTCGAAACTCCGACTTGTCAGCCTTCAGTCTTGCCGGAATAAGGGTTTAACCCATTGTGCCACTGGGCATTGGGATTTACTGCAGCTGACGGTTTAACCTGCTGTGCTAAAGCCCAGCTCAGTGCAAAACCCAATGCAAATTTACCACCTCATTGAGCCAAAAGCAATCACTGGAAGAAGCTGTTTGCATGGCACACGGTTTACACATTGGAGCCCCATTGTGTTTTGCATCACAATTGAATACAGATAGTTTAAAGAGATAGTTGATATTTATTTCATGCTGAGTTGCCTTGGAAGTCTATAGCAGCAGAGGGCAAAATTTGGCCAGCATTTGCCACATTTTGGGCCTGCATTTGCCCCTTACATGGGCCATTTTAGCTCTATGAAAGGTATTTTTGAAACAATAGATAAACCGGGAGCAACTTGGGAATGTCTTTTCAAATGAAGCCTCTTTCTTGGCCTTAAAAGGTGGTGAAAACAATTCTCAACAGCCCTAAATGGGAGACAACGCACGGCTTGTTTAGGGTGAGAGTCCAAAGTCTCTAAAGGGGTTAATGCAATCCCCAGTTTCCCAAACCTGCCCACCCATAAACATGCAGACAATAAAACCCTGTGACAAGACATTTGGGAAACAAATGAAGCAAAGGAACTGATTTGGCGGATGGAAAACCTAATGTCGGCAGATATGTATTTATGGGCCCTTGCAGAGTTTCTGCCAGACCTCCTCGCAGCTAATAAAAGGGAAATAATCAAAACCCGCTCTCAAAACGGCTCCAACTGTTTACAATTTTTAAAATTCAGGCACTTTCCCATGTCCGTGGTGCAAAGTCTTTATCTATCTCATCCTTGTGGAGGAGACCAAGGGATCCCGAAGAGAGGTTAAGATTGTTTTAAGTTCCTTCAAGAGCCTTATCCGCTCTTTGTTCTTTGGGCCTCTCCGTGGGGTGCTTGTTTTGTCCAGGTGATGGTTAAGGGCTCTCCAGCCTCCTCCAAAACCAGGATTCATTCAAGGCCTCTTCAGATGCCTTGTTTACCAGAAGAAATTTTAAACAAGCAAAGAATGCAATGACATGGATCAAATGGCTCTCAAGCCTCTCCAAGATTTGCACAAAGACATGCAGTCGGTGCAATACCTTCCTGAATGACTGACTTCTGAGATCAGAGGAAACAATTATAGAAAGGAACAGAAGGGAATCTAGGTTAAATTCCTTTCCATGGAGGCTGAGACAAGGACACAATGGAGCCATGGGTTCAAATGGCTGGAAAAAGGTTCCACGTAAACATTAGGAAGAATTTCCTAAACAAATGTAGGACCCCTTCAACAGTGGAATCTGCTGCTGCCTTGGAGTTGGGTGGTGTCTCCTTCTCTTTAAACAGAGGCTGGATGGCCATCTGTCAGGAGGACTTTGATTGTGTAATCTTGCATGGCAGAAGAGAGCTGGCCTGGACAGTCCTTGTAGTCATTTCCCTATCTAGCTAAATATAGCCTCACTGGGATCCTGGTAGGGTCTCCTTCTCTGGAGATTTTGAAACAGAAGTTGGATGGCCATCTATCGAGAGGGCTTCAATGGTGTCAAAAAAGGTTGGGCTGAATGGCCTTTTGGGAATCCCTTCCAACTAGTGAGCTGTAGCCTCTTGAAATCCTGGTAGTGTTTCATTCCTTGGAGGTCTTTAAACAGAGGCTGGATGGCCATCTGTTGGGAGGGGTTGGATGGTGTCTTCCTGAGTGGCAGAAGAGGGTTGGACTGGATAGCCTTTGGGGACCCCTTCAACTGTAGTGAGATATAGATTGCTTTGGAGTCCAGTGGAGTCCCTTCTGGAGCATATGAAGTGAAATCTAGGTGGCTGTCTGTTGGGAGGGCTTGGATGGTGTCTTCCTACCTGGAAAATTAGACAGGACTGCATGACCATAGGGGATCCCTTTGAACTAAATTATGTGCCAAAATAAAATCCAGTCCTCTTTAAAGGTGCTGCTGGATTATTTTCCCCTTCTGTACTGTTTTCTCAGTTATGATGCTACAAGGGACTAACAAAGTGTTTCTCAACTTGGGGTTTGGGACCCCGGGGGGGGGGGGGGGGTCACAAGGGAGTGACAGAGGGGTTGCCAAAGACCATCAGAAAACACAGTATTTTCTGTTGCTCATGGGGGTTCTGTGTGGGAAGTTTGGCCCAATTCTATCGTTGGTGGGGTTCAGAATGCTATTTGATTGTAGGTTAACTATAAATCCCTTCAACTACAACTCCCAAATGTCAAGGTCTATTGCCCTAAACTCCATCAGTGTTCACATTTGAGAATCTTGAGTATCCGTGCCAAGTTTGGTCCAGATCCATCATTGTTTGAGTCCACAGGGCTCTCTGAATGTAGGTGAACTACAACTCCATAACTCAAGGTCAATACCCACCAAAACTTTCCAGTATTTTCAATTGGTTATGGGAGTTCTGTGTGCCTAGTTTGGTTCAATTCCATCATTGGTGGGATTCAGAATGGTCTTTGATTGTAGGTTAACTATAAATCCCAGCAACTACAACTCCCAAATGACAAAATCAATCAACACCAATATTCAAATTTGGGCATATTGGGTATTTATGCCGAATTTGGTCCAGTGAATGAAAATACATCCTGTATATCAGATATTTACATTATGGTTCATAACAGTAGCAAAATGACAGTTATGAAGTAGCAACGAAAATAATTTCATGGTTGGGGGTCACTACAACATGAGGAACTGTATTAAGGGGTCGCAGCATTAGGAAAGTTGAGAACCACTGGACTAACAGGACTTCTTTGAAAGCCCTGAGACTGGTCACCTGTCCTAGGAGAAGGCCCATTCACTCTCTGGGTTTGCATGCTCTTGGAGAGAGTTCTGGACTGGTGGAATGGCCAATTTTTGCAGAGGAACACCCACCAGTTTGGGTCAGTGGTTGGGAATGCTGGCTGTCCTTACAAAACCAGTGAGTTGAGACCCTTTGGGGCCAGCCCAGATGGAAATGGGCCACCAAATGGGAGCCAGGGTTGGGTGTCAGCGCCAAGCTGGGGAAGGGATTTGGAGAGGGGGGCGGCTCAGTTGTCACTTTGGCCGGCTTCCCCCCACATGATAGACTGTGCCCTGCTTGTTTAGGTTTTGTTTCCATCCGTGTGACATTCGACCAAATTATTCTCTGCCGAGGGGCTTTGAAAGGTTCCCAAGGGCCCCTGAATGGCAGCCAGTTCCGATGCGACCCTCTTTCTCAGCTGAGTGCTTTCATTCACCATTGATATGCAAAGCGGCCAGGTCTGAAAGCTGGTTTCTGTCCCCTCTTTATGGAGGCAAAAAAAAGGGGAGTGGGGATAGGGAAGGTCTTCCCCTCCTTCTCTCACCATCCTCCTTTTTTATTTATTTTTTGCAATGAAAGCCCTGGCCCTTTAAAGGGGACACAATGACATATAGAGTGGGGACCCCCTAAAAGGCATTGAAAAGTGGGCCTTGGCTTGCAAACTCATTAAGGGCCCCTCAATGGGTTTTTTTCTTCTTCTCCTTGGTGAAGGCCAGGCCTCAGAGGATTAAGACTTCTGAAGTGTTACATGAGTCCCCGCTTAAACTAATTGCTGCCCCACAGCTCAGAGGGTCAAGCCTTTTTGCATTCATGGCATCGAACAGGCGCCACTTGTGGGGCTGGCCGGCTGAAGCCTCCACTTCATTAGTTGGGGACAATGCAAACAACCCCATAAGAGAGCAAGGGAGGGGAGGGGAATGGTCACCCAGGGAAGGACGATGGCTAGCGTTTTCCTGTTCCAAAGGAATCCCTGCCGGCGTGCCAAACAAGGCCCACATAGGTAAAGGTAAAGGTTGTCCCCTGACATTAAGTCCAGTCGTGTCCGATTCTGGGGGGTAGGTGCCCATCTCCATTTCTAAGCCAAAGAGCTGGCGTTGTCCATAGACACCTCCAGGGTCATGTGGCCGGCATGACTGCATGGAGCGCCGTTACATACACACTCCCAAAGAGGTTAAGTGTGGCAAACCAGGGCACATCATTTGAGTCACAGGGTAGCCAACCTCACCATCAACCTTTTGGGAAAAGCATGGAGTTGCTTGGTCATTGCCTACTGGGATTATTTCCAGGGGAATTTGTCCATAGTGGCATCCTGAGTCTTGTGTAGTTGCTTGCTGTGCATTTCACAGAGTTGACTTATGAGACATTTCCGAGATGGTTTTGCCAGTTCTTCATTCTGAAACACCTAGTCGTTCTTGGAGGTCTCCATCCAAGTCCGAACAGGAACTGGCCTTCCTTAGTTTGCAAGATCAGGCAGGATTTGGTGCTTTTGGGATATGCAATGTGTATGTATGCCAATGTCCTCAAGTCACCTTTTGACTTGGAGCCCCCGGTGGTGCAATGGGTTAAACAGGTCATTGGTTCAAATACTGGGAGAGCACAGATGAGCTCCCTCTGTCAGCTCCAGCTCCCCATGTGGGGACATGAGAGAAGCCTCACACAAGGATGGTAAAACATCCAAACATATTGGGCAACCTCCTTGCAGATGGCCAATTCTCTCACACCAGAAGAAACTGCAAGTCGCTCCTGACGCGAAAAAAAAACCTGTTGACTTATAGCCGTGTTTCTCAACCTGAGGATCAGGACCCCTGGAAGGGTCATGAGAAGAGGTCAGAAGGGTCACCAAACACCATCAGAAAACACAATATTTTCCATTGGTTATGGGGGTTCTGTGTGGGAGGTTTGGCCTAATTCTCACATTGGTGGGTTTGAGAATTATATTTGATTGTAGGTGAACATCTCCCAAATGTCAAGGTCTATTTTTCCCAAACTCCACCAGTATTTGCACCTGGGCATATTGAGTATTCTTGCCAAGTTTGGTCCAGATTCATCATTCTTTGAGTTCACAGTGTTCTCTGGATATAGGTGAACTACAACTCCAAAACTCAAGGTCAATGCCCACCAAACCCTTCCACTATTTGCTGTTGGTCATGGGAGTTCTGTGTGCCTAGTTTGGTTCAATTCCAACGCTGGTAGAGTTCAGAATGCTCTTTGATTGTAGGTGAACTATAAATCCCAGCAACTACAACTCCCAAATGACAAAATCAATCCCCCTCCCACCCCCCACCCCCCAGTATTCAAATTTGGGGCTATCAAATATTTGTGACAAAGTTGGTCGAGTGAATGAAAATACATCCTGCACATCAGATATTTTCATTACGATTCATAACAGTAGCAAAATTACAGTTATGAAGTAGCAACAAAAATAATTTTATGGTTGGGGGTTACCACAACATGAGGAACTGTATTAAGGGGTTGCAGCATTAGGAAGGATGACATAGGGACACCACACATTTTCATTGGGAGTTCTTAGACAAGGAAGATTCAGAGGTGGTTTTGGCAGTTCCTTCTTCTGAAATGTAGCTAATAGTTCCAACAGTCATTGGGGGCCTTCCATCCAAATACTAACCAGGGGTGACCCTACTTAGCTTCTAAGATCAGGCAGGGTCTAGTGCCCTTACAGTGTTGCCAATTCTGTCAGATTTTTTTTACCAGGACAGTGAACAGAGGGGAATTCTGGGGATTGCCGTGTGGGTTTATATTGCTTCAAGTCACCTGTCATCTTATGGCGACCCTATGAGTTTTATAGGGTTTTGTTTAGCAATGTGTAAAAATGGCTTTGCCAGTTTCTTCCTCTTCAATGGAGCCCACAGCCCTTACTATTCATTGGTGCTCTCCCATTGAAGTCCTAACCAGGGTTGACCCTGCTTAGCTTCCAGGATATGGTGCCTTTGGGATATATGGTACTTTCCAGCATTTCACATCTAACTGAAGTCAAGTTGGCAAAAGTGACGAATAATGAGGTAAACAGATAATCTGGGAGAGTCTTGAACCCATCATTTTATTATTAGTAAAGAATGCAAAGCTGAAAGCTCCCAAACAACTAGTGTTTTCCAAGTGTGTACAGGAGTAACTGGCTAATGTTCCTGTGTGCCGAAAATAATAATTGAAAAGCTCTTGTGCATTTGAAAGGAAGTGGGACTGCCGGAGCTTCTTTTATGGAGACCAACCACATGTGGTGTTTCTGAAGCTTCCCAGGGGTTGCAAGCACTGAAGATGAATTTACCCCAGATGTTATGATGCCCTGGATCCTATTAACAGTCTCAACTAGAGTGGCCCCATTGGAACAATGGGATTTGCAGCCATTGATTTCATGGCTCAACTTCCACTGGATTCAGGACCCAGAAGTGGACAAATACATGGGTTGGTGGAATTTTAACCTTGTGCCCAACCAATGATGCATTTCTATATTTCCCAGCTGCTTATATTGGCTGGTTTTTAGCATTTCTTACGAGTTTTGGAATAGGGTTTTGTTTTTTTTTTGTAAGCTGCTGTGGCCTGGGCACATTTTGGGCAGCTTGGAGGATAAAGAAAATCACCTGGAAATGGCTTTCAGGGCCTGCACTTAGTTGTCCAATGGTACATTCTTGGCATGCTGTATAAATGCTATTTCCATGTTCAGTTTGATCATAAGGAAGTGCTTTGGGAAGGGTCCCATGCATGTGCACATTGCATAGACATCAGTCAGAGGAAGGGTTGCACCTCCTCTTTCCCCAAAGCCATCTGACCAGGTCTTCTGCTTTGGGGACCCTGCTCAAGGCAATATGTGGGGAGAGGACGTGTCAGAGGCACTGGCAGGGTCAGCGAGTAGCCATGCGGCCTTGTCACTCACTCTCGCCGGCCCCATCTCCCCGGCTTTCTTGTCCGTCGACCCCGTCAAGCGTCTGGACAGAGGGCAGCATTGGCTGTCAAGAGGGATTAACCCACAAAGTGGAGAAGGTTGCCCACTTGGCTACTAAGGAACACTCGGAGTGCAAAGGCTTCGTATTGCATTATGCATCACTTGGCTCCTGCTGAATCCTCCCGCCTGGGGAGCCATGTCCCCTGCCATTGCAAAATTGGAGATGTCATTGTTGTGCCAACTCCTACTCATGGTGGCCCTATCATATATGGCGGTATGAGAGGCTTTGCCACGGCCTTCTTTGAAGGAGAAGATTGTGCCCCTTGCCAAGGGTCACCCAATGGGTTGCATGGTTCCACGAAGGATTTGCACCCTGATCTCCCAAACCACAAAAATACACTGGCACTGAATTGTTTGCTTTTCAGTAAACTCTGGATGCATCTATGCTACGGAATTAATGCAGTTAGACTCCACTTTAGGCTGCATGGGATCTCGGGAGTTGTGGTTGGGCACTTTCTGAAAGAGAAGGTGAAAAAGCTTCATTTCCAAAGAGTAAAAATTGCCCATGACTCCACAGCACTGAGCTATGCCAGTTAATGCAGTATTGAACTGCACTGATTCTACAATGTAGATGCACCCTAGGAAAGTAGCATCACATTTCTCTTTAGCTCAGAGGGAGGGAGGGAAGAAGGAGAAAGGGGGGGAATGAGAAAGAAAAGAAAGAATGGAAAGGAGAGAAAGAGGGAGGGAGAGAGGAAGGAAAGTAGGAAGGGGAAAGGGAAGGAATGAGAAGGAAAAGAAAAGGAGGGAGAGAAAGGGGAGGAATGAGAAGGAAAAGAAAGAATGGAAGTGAGAGAAAGGAAGAGAGAGAAAGGGAAGGAGGGAAAGGAAAGGGGAGGAATGAGAAGGAAAAGACAGAACAGAATGGAGGGAGGGAGGGAGGGAGGGAGGGGAGGAATGGGAAGGAAAAGAAAGAATGGAAAGGAGAGAAAGAGGGAGGGAGAGAGGAAGGAAAGTGGGAAGGGGAAAGGGAAGGAATGAGAAGGAAAAGAAAGAATGGAAAGGAGAGAAAGAGGGAGGGAGAGAGGAAGGAAAGTGGGAAGGGGAAAGGGAAGGAATGAGAAGGAAAAGAAAGAATGGAAAGGAGAGAAAGAGGGAGGGAGAGAGGAAGGAAAGTAGGAAGGGGAAAGGGAAGGAATGAGAAGGAAAAGAAAAGGAGGGAGAGAAAGGGGAGGAATGAGAAGGAAAAGAAAGAATGGAAGTGAGAGAAAGGAAGAGAGAGAAAAGGAGGGAGGGAAAGGAAAGGGGAGGAATGAGAAGGAAAAGACAGAACAGAATGGAGGGAGGGAGGGAGGGAGGAAGGGGAGGAATGGGAAGGAAAAGAAAGAATGGTAGGGAGAGAAAGGGAGGGAGGTGAAAGGGGAGGAATGAGAAGGAAAAGTAAGAATAGAAGGGAAAGAAAGGGAGGGAGGGAGGACCACACCTGGAATATTGTGTCCAATTCTGGGCACCACAAGCTGGATATTGACAAGCTGGAATGTGTCGAGAGGAGGGCGACTAAAATTATCAAGGGTCTGGAGAACAAGCCCTATGAGGAGCGGCTTAAGGAGCTGGGCATGTTTAGCCTGAAGAAGAGAGGGCTGTGAGGAGATATGATAGCCATGTATAAATATGTGAGAGAAAGCCACAGGGAGGACGGAGCAAGCTTGTTTTCTGCTTCCCTGGAGACTAGGACACAGAACAATGGCTTCAAACTACAAGAAAGGAGATTCCATCTGAACATGAGGAAGAACTTCCTGACTGTGAGGGCTGTTCAGCAGTGGAACTCTCTGCCCCGGAGTGTGGTGGAGGCTCCTTCTTTGGAAGCTTTTAAACAGAGGCTGGATGGCCATCTGTCAGGAAGGAAGGAAGGAAGGAAGGAGAAAGGGGAGGAATGAGAAGGAAAAGAAAGAATGGAAGGGAGGGAGGGAGGAGGGAAGGAAGGGATGTAGATGGAAACAATGAAAGACAAATGGATGGGTTAAAGCACAACAAGGGTACCCATAATAGTGCAACCATTCCCAGAGATGAAGGAAAAGAGGGGTGGTTTCATTCTTGGGGCTGTGGCATTCAAAGATATTTCAGGAATCTGACGCAGGCCCTGGGCTAAGGAAAACCAGAAGGAAGAGAGCGAAAGGGAGCACCCGCCATTTCCACAGCTGGCCTGCTGGTTCGAATTGCGGTGCAATCTCCCAACAGAGATTAAACTCATGCCATATTGGAAAGGAGATGGAGGGAGTGGATGCCCAGGCCTGGGGAAAAGGTTGCAATGATAATAACAGCCATATGTCTGTGGGTTCCTTCCAAGCCCATCAAGTCAAAATACATGGAGTTAAGCCCCAGTGACCGCTATCGCATGGAACCATCTTCAGCGAGAACGGGGCCAGCAGATGAGACCCAATGGCCTCTTCTTGATGCTCCGATAAATAGGATGTAATGGGATACTCATTAGCCTATGGACTGGGGCTACTGGTGTTGCATGTTTTCCAATAGAGCCAAAGTCATGCCTGCCTTGCAAATGTGGTTCAACCACCCTCCTGCATTTCCATTCTCGCCTTCACCGTTTGACATGATCTTCCAGGCCAACAATGGGGCCTAATTTATTATTCCGTGGGCCATCTGCTATCATGATCTGAAATGCAGCAAAGGCCATCGGCGGCATGGAGGGGAGGGGAAGGTGTTGGGCACAATGGGGTCAGCATTGGTGGAAGACCCCTGTCTACCCATTGTGGTCCCAAGCCCACCGCCCTTTTTTTGGATCGAGAAGCTTTTCAAAGGAGCCCTTTCTGTCCTGGTACAAGAGAGTGAAGCCTGCAACCTCTTTGTGGGATATCTGTTTATTGACCACTTTAATGCTCTTCTGCTTTGTTGCACTTGCTCTTGGGACTGAAAAGTGTGGCGCAGGAGATCCCGAAGCAGCGATAATGGCATGCAGAGAAAACGTATAGGAAAGAATCCATGTTATAGCAATTGACTCTTTTTTCTTAAGGTATAAACACATGAGTTCAATTACTAGTCCCAAATGGGATAGATCCTCTGAGTCAATGGGATCATTGTCCAATACCATACGCATTGAGCAATTAATCTGATAGATCTGCTTTTAGGGGAACAAAGCTATAAGGCTAAGGCCATTGTGTAACTCTTGCCATCATTTCTTTGCTATGTATCCAAAACCTCCTATTAATTTTATACCTACAGACTGTGTGGTTTCAGCCACTGGTGGAGGGGGAATACAACACAGTTCCAGTGCTGGTGTGCACCACTGTGTTTAATGGAAAGGATATGGGAGGAGAGCATCTATCCAGAACTATTTAAAATGACTTCCTTATTTTTGTAAGCTATTTTTATTCAAGAAGGGAAAAAAATATTAGTACTGCAATAGTAGACAGTGTGTAGTTATGTAGTTTTTAGTGTCATATATCTCCAATATTTGCTCATTGTTTGTTTGTTTGTTTGTTTCTCTTCTTAGGAATTTTATACTATAGTCCAAATTATAAAGGAATTGCCAATCCAGCACCATTGGTCTATCTCAGCATTTCTCAACCTGGGGGTTGGGACCCTGGGGGGTTCATGAGGGGGTGTCAGAGGGATCGCCAAAGACCATCAGAAAACATATATTTGGCAGAGAAGGCTGAAGATCTCTCCGCCTATCCTTCTCTTCCTTTTTGGAAAAAGACAGCAAATCCTCCCACCAAAACTTCTTGAGCCAGTAGTCTTATTTGAGCGCATGGATTATAGTTTGTATTAAAATCCAGATTGGATTCACAATCTCCTCTTTGCTGTGGAAGCTATTAGCCACAACAGCTACCAGAGCTCCTGTACTGGACTGCAACACCCATTGCTCCTCACTGTGCATGGCCTATTTGTGAGTTGGGGTAATGGGGGGTGTAGTCCACCATACTAGGAGACCTCCAGATTGCAAGGGACGGAAGAGGGAGGTGAACCCAAGGCTATTGTGTCCTCCTCTAAATGATTGAAACATTGGCAGGACAGCCAAGTCTCAGTACGTTCTTCCACAACATGTTGGGGACAGATGGGGAAGAAGAGGAGGGGGCGGGGAAGCCCAACGGAGGGATTTCTGCAAGGATGTTCTGGTTAAGAGGAAAAAGGGATCCTGGTGGGGGAAGAGTCGGCCTTTAATTACCAATGCTGGAATCCATTCCCAGCTGGTTAGCATTGCTGGCCCATGTTGGAATGGTTTAAGAGCAACGCTTTGCTGCAGCGATGCTCCGGCTCTTTCATCAGGCCCTTGCTGCCTTACACACATCCATATGCTTCTTTGGGCCCCGGGGTCCGTGAGATCTGGTTTGCATCTCAGTTTTGCCATATCGTTTGCAAACCGTTCTCCAGACCCCAAAGGCAAAAGTTGCACCACAAACACGGGAGGTATGACTTCAGCCAAATTACATTTCAGTGGATCAGATTTTTCAGGGTGAAAGACTCAAAGCTCTGGATCTGGATGGATACGTTGGCCAATTTTTGCCTGGAGGTTTTTCCTTTTCAATAAATGCATGTCCAATCCTAACTGAAATGAAATCCAGAATATTTCAAATGGCTTCCATATTCCAATTGTCCAACCTGTAAAGCAGCTACCAACTTTGGGTATCTGCACTGTGGAATTAATCCAGTTTGACACTGCTTGTACTGCTATGGCTCAATGCAATGGAATCCTAAGAGTTGTAGTTTGGTGTATCACAGCACTCTTTGGCAGAGAAGGCAAAATACCTTGAAAAACTACAATTCCCAGGGTTTCATCATATTGAGCCATGGCAGTTCAAGAGGTGTCAAACTGCATTCATTCTATACTGTAGAAGGAGAAGGAGAAGGAGAAGAAGTTTAGATGTAGATGTACTTTAGGACTGCTAGTGATTGAAAACAAAATACAACTCTTTCACAGTGATAGCATTATGATTCCACTGTAAATGCCAACTTTGGGGAGGAACTAGAGCTCCCTTAATTAGGGTTATAAAACCCGTCTCCGTAAACTGCAAATCCCAGAATGTTATTGGACAAACATGGCCTTATTTTGAGGTCAGTGTGGAAAAAAGTTACGAAAGTCTGTGGCCTTCTAAAATAAATCTTTGGATAATTTGGATTTTCAAAGCTCTTGGGGATCACCGAGGCTGAGAAGGCCTTGCAAAACAACACCTCTCAGGATGCCAACACATGAAGCCATGACAGTCAATCTGCATTTGTTCTACAGTAGAGATGCACCCCATGTCAGTGTTGAGTTTAGCATTTACGATGCAATCATACACCCGAGACATGGCCATATATTTTCATGCGGCTCCATAAGAAACATCAGCAGCTGCCAGAAGGGAGAGAATCAATAAACCGATTGACCAGACCGTGTTTTAATCTTGCTTCTGACTGTATCATTGGCCCCCTCCCATCTTCCCTCTTTGTAAGATTGACGTGGTGACATTTGCCACCAAGGCAAGAGAGAGGCAGCTAATGTGCAACACAACGTTGTAATGCTGGACAAGAGAGAAGGGCCAAGAAGGATCAATAGCTGGCGATAAACACCAGTAATCCCATATTGATGAGCAGGCAGTTTCAAATGGCAGAAGGGCACTACATCAAAAAAATTAGACTCGTTTATTTATCGTTTTATTGGAAAATACACTCTTATATAGACCAGAGTTAGCCTTCATGGGGCCTCAAGGACTTTGGGGGGGCTCATCAATCCAAAGACTCGTTCCCTCCCCCCCCCCCCCCCCCCAAATAAACTTGTTCTGATACAAGAAAAACTGCATTGCTACTCCTAGAGCTGTAGGAAAAGCCAAAACAAGTGGATTAAAAGCCACTTCTGGTTTCTGTCACCCCTCACTTCCAGATCTGGGGCTAGTTCTCTGCATTCAGATTCATTCAAAGCCCATCTACATGAATCAAGTTCCTCCAAAACACAGAGTTCCTCAAAAATCCTCCCAGTTTCCTCCAAAGACCATTGGAAAACAACGGGTGTTCCTCCAAGGTCCTCCAAAGGCTATACACACAAACTACATTCCTTTCAATTTCCTCCAAAGACCATTGAAGAACAAATGTCCTTAAAAGTTTCTCCAAGTTCCTCCAACGGTCATAGACATGAACCAAGTTCTTCCAAAATTCCTCCAAGTTCCCCCAAAGATCATACAAATGAACCAAGTTCCTCAAATCTTATTTCCAAGTTTTTCCAAAGACCGTGAACAAAGCTCCTACAAAGTTCCTCCAAGATCCTTTAAAGGTCATAAATATGAACCAAGGTTCTACAAAGGCTATAGGCATGAACCATGATCCTCCCAAGTTCCTCCAAAGCCATAAATATGAGCCAAAGTTCTTCCTATAAACTTCCTCCAAGTTGTGTTATTGAAGGCTTTCATGGCCAGAATTACTGGGTTGCTGTGAGTTTTCCGAACTGTATGGCCATGTTCCAGAAGCCTTCTCTCTTGATGTTTCACCCACATCTATGCAGGCATCCTCAGAGGTTGTGAGATCTGTTGGAAACTAGGTAAATGAGGTATATATACTTGTGGAATGTCCAGGGTGGGGGAAATAACTCTTGTCTGCTTGAAGCAAGTGTGAATGTTGCAATTGGCCAGCTTGATTTACATTAAATTAACCACCATGATTACCATTCCTCCAAGTTCCTACAAAGGCAATATCAATGAACCAAATTCCACAAAAGTTCCTCCAAGTTACGTTCCAGCTTGTCAATGTCCTTTTTCGAATTCAGATATCCAGCACTGGACCCAGGATTCCAGATGAGGTCTAGAACTTCCCTTTCTCAGTTGAATCTAGATTTTTGCAAAAACAGAATCTGTGATTATGGAGGAGGGATTGTAATCCAATTGATCCAGTGGATCTGTTCATTCAGGTCAATCAATGGGATTTAGATGGGTACTGGCACTACAATGTTCCAGAAGAAAGCAATCTCTAGGTCCCCAGAATGGGATTTATATAGAGAGAAATATATACCCGCATCCATTATTAATATGCAAACACATGTACGCAGGGTCCTAAATATGCATGTGGGCAATATGACTAGTCTTTCCTAAAGAATAATGGTCTCTCCCTGCTTGGAGTGCCAGAAGGGAATGGATTTCAAATCAAGGTAAATGAAAAATGAGGGAATGCATCATCGTGAAATGTACAGTTCCAAAACACAATCAATACCATCTAATCCTTTGCAAAATTACTTTCATGCCTCAGATTTTCTCCTCCTCTAGTATGTTAATGTCACCGTAATTGTTTTCCTTTCTTTATCTGGATGTAAATCTCCGCTTGTTTCGTTCTCGTATGCAAGAGCAAATCATTTCCCAAAGTTTTCTCCCATATGGCGGAGATTACAAGAGTTTCTGGGCATGTGTGCAATGATTGTTTTCTCATTTGAACTGAGTTCAAATTCTATTTGCACAAAAAACAAAAACAAAAACAAAAACAAAAACAAAAAATCCCACTCTTTGGTTTCATGCAAAAAAAACAAAAAACAAAACAACTATTCATACAATTTGTGTCCCAAATTCATAATACAATCTCTGGGAGCAGTACCTACAATTTCGGAAATATAATTTCTCCAGGCATTTAATAAGTCCTCCAGCATGATTCGATTATATATCTCCATTGGAAATTGCCCGTAGGATTGTACTGGAGGATCTAGAGATGCTAGAAAAGTTTTCTGGTCCTCCAGTGCAATTTTATAACAACAAAAACAACAACACTTTATTTGTATTCCACCCTATCTCTTGTGTATGCTGGAATCCGTACTCAGGGCAGATTCCAGCATACACAAACACAAAAGGCAAGGCCTAGAAGCAATGAAACACAGATAAAGGTCAAGGCTTTCCCTTCCGGCTCTCAGGGGTTGTGCTCATTTCTGGCTCTGTGTTGGTTGACAAATTAATAGTGTGTGCACAAATTGTTTTGGGGAGGGGTTGGAAAGATAAGACAAAATGGACATTGACTAATTGATAATTAACATATAGTTAATATGTTAAATGTGGAAATAACAAATTGCAAATGGAATAATATAGATAAAATTGAAAAGGTTACAATAACTAAGGGGATGTGGGAACCAGTTAGGAATTATTTACAGAATGTGCTAAGATGTGGAGTAGAAAAATTAAGACTGAGATTGGTATTTCAAATGTAACTACTGTAGTTTGCTGTATAAATTGCATGCACAAGGAGGAGAGGGCGGGAGTGCGATAAAACAATAAATCATAATTTTTTTAAAAAAGCCCCCCCCCCCCCAAAAGTGATTTAACCCGTTCTGCTACCATAGCCCATTCTACAGGACCCTGTGGCTGGAAGAGGACATAGTGTTGTGCCATTCAGGCTCAGTTCAAAAACTCCAGAGAAGAAGACTCCACTGGAAAAGGCCCCCAAAGGACATCAAGTCCAGCCCTCTTCAGCCAGGCAGGAAGACACAGTAAAGAATTCCCAACAGATGGCCATCCAGCCTCCATTGAACAACCTCCCGGAGAGGTTTAATCACTATATAATGTTATATGTTATTTATATTGTATGAAACTCTTATAAGGGGTAGGCTCAGGCATGTAGCTGGGGGGGGGGGCTTCAGGGGCTTCAGCCCCCCCCCCCCCGAAATTCTCATGGTGGTCCACAAAAAGGCCTTACTGGTACATTATTTCAACTGTTATATTGATACCATTTCGGGATCTGTGTGTCATCCTCTTCGTGAGCCCCCACCCCTCTCTTATGCTCTCTGTACATTGGAGCCTTTCAAGTGCAGAACACTGTCTCGCCATTTGGTTCACGGATGTTCCCTTTATTCAAAACATGCCTCCCCGCTGTCCGGTACTTTTGAAAGCATTCTGGCACGGCCTCCTTGGGCTTTGAAGAGGCACATTGCAAAATCCCCTGGGCTCTCTATGTGACTCCCAACCCCAAATGTGCTTCCCCTTGGAAACAGGGCGGATGCATTTCTTTATTTCGGGTGAGAAAGAGACAACGAATGTGCCTTTGCATGGCACATTCCCTGGTCTCTATTGGAAATTTCCCAAGTTGACGAATACAGCCTTGACATAATCCAAGAGGAGACACTGATATCTTTGAAAGAAGGCCTTTTGGAAATCCTTCCTTTGGTTCCTCTCTCCTTTCTACAACTCTAAAGACAGTGACAAAAGTTTGGTTTGTCCAGAGAATTACATATATTGGAGCAGAACTGTTTGCACACTCCACAATCGCCACTTGCAGATCTTGAAATATAGGGTTCCTTATCTATTTATCTATCTATCTATCTATCTATCTATCTATCTCTCTATCTCTCTATCATCTATCTCTATATATCTGGTTATCTATAAAAGTATAAGTGCATAGAAACTTCAGCTTCCCTTTTGAGTGGCCTAATTACACTATACAACACGATTTTTGTTCCTGGGTTATAAATGTCATTTCCTAATTGGTTCTATCATAAAAACATGGAGAAAGTTTATCAAATTGCAGAAACTTTGTATTCGCAGGATGGACTTCCTGCAGCACATTTTGCTCATTGAGTCTCAAACCATTAGTTTATGCCCCAAAAATGAAGTTTCTGGAGTAGAACAAGGACTTTCAAAGGGAGGGCCGCACATTTAAACAGGAAATAACACTTTCAAACCAGAAACAGATTTCTTTTTTAAATTTTGTAACATAAAAAGATAAAGGTTTTCCCCTGACATTTAAGTCTAGTGTCCAACAATGGGGGGAGGTGCGCATCTCCATTTCTAAGCCAAAGAGCTGGCGTTGTCCATAGATGCCTCCAAGGTCATGTGGCCAGCATGACTGCATAGAGCCCAGTTGCCTTCCCACCAAAGTGGTACCTATTGATCTACTCACATTTGCATGTTGTTGAACTGCTAGGTTGTCAGAAGCTGGGCCTAACAGCGGAAGCTCACCCCAATCCCCGGATTCAAACCGCCAACCTTTCAGTCAGCAAATTCAGCAGCTCAGTGGTTTAACCCACTGTGCCATCAGGGGGCCTTAAATAAATAACAACAAATAATTATATTTGTTGTTAGCAGCCTTAAATCCCTAAGTGAGGAAAAAATGGGATAAAAATAAAGTAAACAACAATGCTTAGCTGCCTTGAGTCACTATAATGGGAGAAAGGTGGAATGAAATAAAGTAAATAACAACAATAAATAATGATAGTTGTTGTTAGCAGCCCTGAATCCCTAAGTCAGGCAAGAGATGGGATAAAAATAAAGATGATGTGTTGTCAAAGGCTTTCATGGCCGGAATCACTGGGTTGCTGTGAGTTTTCAGGGCTGCATGACCATGTTCCAAAAGCATTCTCTCCTGACGTTTTGCCCACATCTATGGCAGGCATTCCCAGAGGTTGAGGGGTCTGCTGCAAATAAAGAAGGTGGGGTTTATATACCTGTGGAATGTCCATGGTGGGAGAAAAAACTCTTGTCTGTATGAGGCAAATGTGAATGTTGCAACTGACCAGCTTGATAAGTACTGAATGGCCTTGCAGCTTCAAAGCCTGGCTGCTTCCTGCCTGGGGGAATGCTAATTCAATGATAATCAAGCTGGCCAATTGCAACATTCACACTTGTCTCAGGCAGAAAAGAGTTCTTTCTCCCACCCTGGACATTCCACAGATATAAAAGCCTCACTTGCCTAGTTTCCAACAGACCTCACAACCTCTGAGGATGCCTGCCATAGATGTGGGCGAAACGTCAAGAGAGAATGCTTCTGGAACATGGCCATACATATTCTGGGAAACTCACAGCAACCCAAAGAAGGAGAAGGAGAAGGAGAAGGAGAAGAAGTTGTTGTTGATGATGAGCCGCCTTGAGTGTCCTTATATTGGGAGAAAGCTGGGATTAAAATAAATTAATAAATTCAGCCATCTGAGACTTTTAAGCCATGTAGAGTCAACCACACAAATTTTTGCTCAAAATGCCATTCTTCCCGAAAGGCCTGCAACCTTTTCTTCTTTCTTTCCACCTTTTCAAAAGGAAAGGCAAACTATGTGGAGAGGAAGACAAAAAATGCCAAAGTCATGCAACAGGGCGCCACCCTCCAATACGAAACATGGTGCTCTCAGTGGTTAAATTCCTAGCTTTTCTTGCCAAACCCTCTCCCCAAAGACTCAACGGTCCCCCGATCAAAGCTTGGCACAAAGTAATGAAATACCCATCCCAAAAAGGAAAGAGTGTTTTTTCCCCCAGCTTGAAGCTCCACCGTCTGTCAATTCCAATGATATGGATGGCTTTTTTCCCTCCCCCATTGGGTTGCTTTCTTTTATCTCCGCATTAGGGAGGCATGGCATTCCACGGAAAAAGAGCCAAGGAAATGCAAAATAAATTCCACTACTGTAACGTTATTAGAGGCGGCTTTGGATGGAGGAGCATCTTGGAGAATTAATTTTGGAACAAGAATGTGAATACAACGCCAGTTTGCACCAATAAATGGAAATATTTGAAGCACAGCAAAGGGCTTTTTTCCCCTTCCGAAAGCCACACAATTAAAAGCCGCAGGGATATACAAAGAAATCAGATATCGGCCCCAGGGTTCGGTTTCTTGGCATTGATTTTTGTGGCTTGTTTGGAATTATTATTATTACTAGCTTGGGTACCCGGCGTTGCTTGGGTTATTTAAAAAGTCATTTTTAATTGTTCAAAATGCATAAGGTTGTGGGTGAACTACAACTCACATCATGCCAGGTTAACCCCAAGAAACTCCATCAACACTTAAAGTTTGTTATGTTGGGCAAGTTTGCTCTAGATGCATCTTCGGTGGGGTTCAGTATGGTTTTTGGCTGCAGGGTAAACTCCAGTTCCCACTAGGGTGAGTCAGTCCCTTCAAACCCCTCCAGTAGGTTGAGTCAGTCATGGGAGTTCTGTGTGCCAAGTTTGGTCCAGGTCCATCATTGGTGGAGGTCAGAGTTTCTCTGGTTGTGGGTGAACTACAACTCCCAGAAAGGTCACCTCCAAGGTCATGTAGCATGGAGCGCCATTACCTTCCTGTAGAAGCGATACCTATTGATCTACTCAGATTTGCATGTTTTCAAACTGCTAGGTTGGCAGAAGCTGGAGTTAACAGCAGGAGCTCACCTCACACCCCGGATTCGAGCCACCAACCTTTCGGTTAGCAAGTTCAACAGCTCAGCGGTTTAACCTACTATGTCACCAGGAGGCCCTATCAAAGCAGGTAATCCACATTATCTGCTTCAAAGTGGATTATAGGAGGCCCCTTCTATACTGCCATATAATCCAGATTATCAAAGCAGGTAATCCACATTATCTGCTTACAATTGGATTATATGAGGCCCCTTCAAAACTGCCATATAATCCAAATTATCAAAACAGATAATCCACATTATCTGCCTTGATCTGGATTAGGAGTTCTAATCAGATAAATCTGGATTTTATATGGCAGAGTCTACTCACTATTGAATGTATGCCATTTGAAACTACTTTAACTGCCCTGGTGCAATGCTTTGGGACTCAGGGAGTTATAATTTGGTGAAGCACCAGGGCTTTACAGCAGAGAATGATAAAGAGCTTGCAAAACTGTACTTCCTTGGACTCTGTTGCAATGAGTCAGGGAGGGCATAGAATCAGAGAATCAGAGAGTTGGAAGCCACCTCGTGGGCCATCCAATCCAACCCTCTGGCAAGCAGGAAAATCGCATTCAAGGCATCTCTGACAGATGGCCATTCAGCCTCTTCTTAAAAGCCTCCAAAGAAGGAGCCTCCACTACAGTCCAGGGTCGACAGTTCCACTGCTGAACAGCCCTCACAGTCAGGAAGTTCTTCCTAATGTTAAGTTGGAATCTCCTTTCTTGTAGTTTGAAGTCATTGTTCCACGTCCTAGTCTCCAGGGCAGCAGAGAACAAGCTTGCTCCCTCCTCCCTGTGGCTTCCTCTCACATATTTATACATGGCCATCATGTCTCCTTTATCTGTCACCTTGATGCTGTCAAGGTGATGCATGCCATATGCCAGCAAATATGGAAAACACAAGAATGGCCATCAGACTGGAAAAAGTCAACTTATATCCCCATACCAAAAAAGGGAAATGCGAAAGACTGCTCAAACCTCCGTACAGTGGCCCTTATTTCTCATGCCAGTAAGGTAATGCTCAAGATCCTGCAAGGAAGACTCCAGCAATACATGGAGCGAGAGTTGCCAGATGTTCAAGCTGGGTTTAGAAAAGGCAGAGGAACGAGAGACCAGATTGCCAATATCCGCTGGATAATGGAGAAAGGCAGGGAGTTTCAGAAAAACATCTACTTCTGCTTCATTGACTATTCTAAAGCCTTTGACTGTGTGGATCATAATAAATTGTGGCAAGTTCTTGGTGGGATGGGCATCCCAAGCCACCTTGTCTCTCTCCTGAGGAATCTGTACAAGGACCAAGTAGCAACAGTCAGAACTGACCACGGAACAACAGACTGGTTCAAGATTGGGAAAGGCGTACGGCAAGGCTGCATCCTCTCACCCAACCTTTTTAACTTGTATGCAGAACACATCATGCGAGGATGTGCGTGGCTTGAGGAATGCAAAGCTGGGGTGAAAATTGCTGGAAGAAACATTAACAACCTCAGATATGCAGATGATACCACTCTGATGGCCGAAAGCGAGGAGCTGAGGAGCCTTCTAATCAAGGTGAAAGAAGAAAGCGCAAAAGCCGGGTTGCAGCTAAACGTCAAAAAAACCAAGATTATGGCAACAAGAATGATTGACAACTGGGAAATAGAGGGAGAAAATGTGGAGGCCGTGA
The DNA here is from genome assembly GCF_037176765.1 of Anolis sagrei. Lineage (NCBI taxonomy): Eukaryota > Metazoa > Chordata > Lepidosauria > Squamata > Anolidae > Anolis > Anolis sagrei. The sequence continues at coordinate 19,903,794 of NC_090034.1, read as the reverse complement.
CAAACTTTGTATTTCTAGGCGCAAAGATTACTGCAGATGCAGACTGTGGCCAGGAAATCAAAAGATGCTTCCTTCTTGGGAGGAGAGCAATGTCCAGTCTCGATAAAATAGTAAAGAGTAGAGACATCAGACTGGCAACAAAGATCCGCCTAGTCAAAGCCATGGTGTTCCCTGTAGTCACCTACGGATGTGAGAGCTGGACCTTAGGGAAGGCTGAGCAAAGGAAGATCGATGCTTTTGAACTGTGGTGTTGGAGGAAAGTTCTGAGAGTGCCTTGGACTGCGAGAAGATCCAACCAGTCCATCCTCCAGGAAATAAAGCCCGACTGCTCATTGGAGGGAAGGATACTAGAGACAAAATTGAAGTACTTTGGCCACATCATGAGGAGACAGGAAAGCCTGGAGAAGACAATTATGCTGGGGAAAGTGGAAGGTAAAAGGAAGAGGGGCCGACCAAGGGCAAGATAGATGGATGGCATCCTTGAAGTGACTGGACTGACCTTGAAGGAGCCGGGGGTGGTGACGGCCGACAGGGAGCTCTGGCGTGGGCTGGTCCATGAGGTCACAAAGAGTCGGAGATGACTGAACGAATGAACAACATCATGTCTCCTCTCAGCCTTCTCTTCTTCAGACTAAACATGCCCAGCTCTTTAAGCCACTCCTCATAGGGCTTGTTCTCCAGCCCTTGATCATTTTTGTCGCCCTCCTATGGTCACATTCTAGCTTGTCAACATCTCCCTTCATTTGTGGTGCCCAGAATTGGACACAATATTCCAGATGTTTTCTAACCAAGACAGAATAGAATGGTAGAATGAACTTCTCTGAATCTAGACACTAGACTCCTAGTGATACAGGCCAAAATCCCATTGGCTTTTTTTGCCGCTGTATGACATTGTTGGCTCATGTTTAACTCGTTCCCAAAAACAGTTGGCAGTTGAAAGTGATGCCAAAACGGCATCGATTCTAGTGTAGATGCTCCCAAAGATAAGTTGCACAGGAGACAGTGTGGAATCCATCTATTCTTCTTTTCTTTTTATGTTCTTGTCCTCCTTCTTTTGAATGAGGCTTTTCTCATCCTTCTTGAAAAGCAATGAAAGCTTTCAAGCCAAAAGGAGATAATAGGGGTGAGATTTCAAATACAGGCAATTTGATCTTTTTTCCTTTTTTTTCCCTGCCCCTTTTTCTTCTTTTGACTCAATGGGAGGACTTTGATTCTCTTTTCCAAAGACTTGTCTAGCAAAAGGAAAGAAAGAAAGATTTACCCTAATTGGATGAAGGGGTCAAATAATCCCCTTCCATTTTTCAGCAAAAAGAGGCTGTCTTTGTATATGCAGTTGCATCTACACTGCAAGAATGAATGCAGCTTGGGCTGCAAGACTTGGAAAAATAATTTTTCATTGCAGGATATGACTCCCAGAACTGCAGAAATGGCACAGCTAATGGCCCGCTGTTTCATTTAATGCTTTCCAAGCTCTGAAAGATTGCTTCTGAGTTCTAATCGTTATACCTTCCAATGAAGAAGCAGAACTATGGTCACAAGACACTGAGAGCTCACTTCCTTCTCAAAAAATGAATTTCTTCCAATATGTGCTGGCCCTTTAAGGAACGGGAGGGGGCAAGGAGTGTGATGATATCCGGGAATTAGCCTTATCCTTAACGCGTGCGCAGTTGGAACATTGACGTTTTTTCTTCCAGAGGGACATGAGAGCTCCTGGCACTTGTTGCGCCTGCGCAGTTGGATCATTGGCTTTATTATTCCCGGGCTGGTTATTTCAGCGAAGGAAAGCGTGCGCCTTTAGTGCGCCTGCGCACTGAGAGCTGTGTTGTTTTCCCGCCCATTTGAAAAAAAAGAGGGAAAGGTGGGCGAAGCCGTCTGAGAAGACTGTCATTATTGTTTTAATGTAATACAATCTAGTACTAATGATATTGTAATATAATAATGTTAATATATTATATAGGATTTGAAGTTACATTATACAGGAATGTAGTCGTAGGCCTTAATCTAAGACAGGCATAGGCAAATTTGGGCCTTCCCTCCAGGTGTTTTGGACTTCAACTCCCACAATTCCTAACAGCCTCAGGCCGCTTCCCTTTCCCCCTCAGCCGTTTAGGATTTGTTGTTTTACTAGGCCTTCTGTGCCAAAAAAATGCTGGTGCCTTGCCAAACTACAACTCCTGTGATTCTGTGGCACTAGCACTTGAAGTGGTATCAAACTGCATTAATTCTACAGTGCAGATGCTCAAGATGAGCCATATTCATGATGTGTGAAAGGCCCAACATTGTACCTTCTACACTGCCATATAACCCAGACTATGATCTGCTTTGTACTGGGTTATCTGAGCCCACACTGCCATTTAACCCACTTTGAAGCAGATAATCTGGATTTTATATGACAGTGTAGATGGGGGCCTCAGAAATCTAAACTATGAGATGTGGAAACACGATAATGTCATTCTGGCCCCATTATATGAGTCTACACTGCCATACAAAATTCAGATTATATGTTTTGATCTGGATTATATGGCAGTGTAGACTCATATAATCCAGTTCAAAGCAGATCATGTGGATTATCTGCATTGGTAATCTGGATTATATAGCAGTGTAGAAGGGACTTCTGATACCAATCTGAAACAAAAGGAATCAATTTTCATTTCAGAAGGCTTGAGATGCTTTTGTTTTATCATTGTAGCAAATGCATCCTATGTTCTGTGTATATCAAAGCAGATAATTCACTTTATCGGCTTTGAACTGGATTATCCGAGTCTACACTGCCATATAATCCTGTTCAGATAATCTGGATTTTAAATGCTGGTGTAGAAGGGGTCTGAAAGATTTGTTTTGATTTTGCAATCTTTATAAATAAAAATGTAATGTTCGTTTGTGGGATTAACATAACTCAAAAACCACTGGGTGAATTGACACCAAATTTGGACACAATGAACCTATCAGGCCAACAAGTGACGATAACTCAGGAAAAACACAGAAAAACACAGCGGAAGAGACTTAAAAAGTAAAAAAAGGAACCATTGCAACGCATGCGCAAAACCACACATATATATGCAAATACAAATATACACAGATATATACACACACAAAGCACATATACACAGACTGGGCCACAGCAATGTGTGGCAGGGGGTGGCTAGTTTTAAAATAAATTGTTGTTATTATTATTACAATCAATCACCATATATGGAATTACTGAGGCCCCTTCTACACTGCTATATAATCTAGATTATCAAATTAGATGACCCACATTATTTGATTTGAACTGGATTATACAAGTCTATATTGCCATATAATTCAAAACAGATAATCTGAATTTTATATGGCAATGTTGAAGGAGCCATAGTGATTTGCTTAGATTTTGCTATTTCTAAAATAATAGTAATAGTAATAATAATAATAATACTATCCACCTGTGGAATCACAAAATGATTTGTTTTGATTTTGCTGCTTTTTTTTTAAAAAAAAGTATTATTATTACCTTGCTTTTCTCTCAGCTGCTTGCATTTAAACAGCAATACAATGGAAGACCTACAAAAGCTAAATTAAATTGGCATTAAATTTATGGAAACTGCTCTAATGTATTTTGTTTTGGTCCAATTCCAGGAGGAACGAATGGCGTATTCAGCGCAGAATTTTGTCGCCGTTTCTGATCTGCACCCGAATCTCACTCGTCCTGTAGGTCTTGGCGACAGAAGTCCTTTTTGTTTCTCTGGTGAAACTGTATATAACTACCTTAGATTGTATTACTGCAAAATTATGTAATTGGTTTGGCCCTTTATAGACTCACAGCATTGACATAATGATGGGGCACAAAGGATGTCAGCTGCTCTTTGTGCCGCCTCCGAAAGTGAAAACTGATGCTCCTGCTGACCGTCAGTGCCGGCTGGACAGTCCATTGACGGAAGCCTCAGAAGCCTCTTTGTGCTCCCTTTAAATAGATGTTGAGTTGATAATTTGCACAGAGTCTGCATTCTGCCCTCACAATATATTCTTTGGGGCCGGAGACACCAGATTGCAAGCTGGGAGCTCCTATCACCTGGGAAGCCCCCCCCCCCCCCCAATTCAGGCAAAGCTTGACTTCTCTTCATCATTGCAAAAAAAGATAATTAAGGAGGAGAAATATCCATTACTGGCTGCTGTTTTGACCCTGAGAGAGACTCAATATTGCAAGGCTCATTATTGTGTGCAGTGCATATGTTCATTGCATACAACTACAGGCTTTTTGAAAAACCTAATGCAGTTTCCTATGCAGTATTTCTGGCTTCATGTTTAGATCTAGGCCCCTTCTAGACTGCAATATAAAATCCAGATTATCTAATTTGAACTGGAGTATTTGGCAGTGTAGATTGATATAATCCAGTTTAAAGAAGATAATGTGGAATATTCGTTTTTATAATCTGGATGTAGTGTAGAAGGGGTTCCAGTAGTGTTAATTAGAGAAGTACATATTGCTCACACACACACACACACACACACACACACACAATTCATCAATTTGTACTTCTCACCCATTCCACAAGACAAAGGCCCCTTCTACACTGCCATATAATCCAGATTATGTGGAATTTCAATGCAGATAATCCACATTTTTTGCTTTAAACTGGATTATATGAGTCTACACAGACATATAATCCAGTTCAAAGCAGATAATCTATATGTTATATGGCTGTGTTGAAAGGGCCCTAGTCTACACTGCCATATAACATCCATATTATCTCATTTGAAGTGGATTACATGGCAGTGTAGACTCACATAATCCAAAGAAAATTATCTGGATTATCTGATTTGTTAATCTGGATTATATGGCAGATGCATGCTTAGACTTGATCTAAACTGCCCTTCAGAATTTCCTTTTTTAGAAGTTCATGTTTACTTTAAAAATACACACCTATTTGGTAATTTCTGCCCTACATCCCAGGATCTGATCCCAGGTTATCTGCTTATCACAGATTACCTGGCAGTGTAGACTCATGCAGTTCAGATCCTTAGATACAGGGCAGAAATTATCAAATAGGTGTGTATTTTTAAAGTAAACTTGAACTTTCAGTAAAGGAAATTCTGCAGTATTATCACATTATGTCACTCTATAACAGGCATAAGCAAACTTTGGCCCTCCAGGTGTTTTGGACTAAGTGGCTGAAGTGGCTGAAGGGAAAAAGGAAGGGCCTGAGGCCAGGCCCATAGCCAGGATTTTGTTTCGGAGGGAGGCTGAGTTTGATTTGGGGGGGGGGGGGGGCTGAGTCTGAGTGAAAGAGGGTCTACCCTAGCAAACCTTTTGTATTGTTACCCCAATAACCCCATCCATATGAGATATATTCAGCATGGTGATCGGATAATGATATGAATACACATAACAGCCCCCCCCCCCCCCCCCGGCTACATGCCTGCCTGAGGCTGTTAGGAATGGTTGGAGTTGTTGTCCAAAACACCTGGAGGGTCAAAGTTTGCCCAAACCTGCTCTATAATATCAGAAGTGAGCTGTAGAAACAACCAAAATAGCAAATATTTGGCAGAATGTCAACCCGAAGCGCAATCAAATGAACACAGAAATTCCTGTTTTCGGCTCCTTCGACATTCAGGATTTTACTAGAGGCTGCAGGAAAGAGATCTTATGCTTTTAATTTGGAATTAAGGAAATTTTGCTTGGCCAGGATCTAAACGGAATAATTCAGCAAAGATAAAATTTAGGAAGACCTTTGAAATAAATACTGTTGTAAGTGAAGTCTTTTAAGGCATAAAATAAATGCCAGCTCTCCATTATCGGCAGATTTATGCGCAGGATATGTTGCCATCTAATTAAATTACAATGATTTCAGAAGCAAAACATTTCGAATGGGGATTAATAGGCCGCACTTTATCAAAGCAGGCTTGAGGAAATTATAGTTCATTACACAGGAACTCATCCAGATAAATGCAGAAACAGCTTCCTTGCCCCATCTAGTGATTGAAAGAAACACAGCGCCCAAACACAAATCAAGGAACATGAAAGGCACTGCAGACTAATTCAACTATTATTATTATTATTATTATTATTATTAACTTTATTTGTACCCCGCTAACATCTCCCGAAGGACTCGGTGCGGCTTACAAAGGCCAAGGCCCTCAATAAAACAACAGCATAACAAATACAACAATAAAACTCAAAAAAGCAAAACCAATAAACATTAAAGTGATAAACAGTAAACATCAAACAATAACATCATGGCACATTTAAAAACAAGGGGCCGGGCCAAATGCAATGAATAAAATTAAAAAAGTGCTGGACATGACAGGTGAAATGTAAGGATTTTGGGATAGGTGCGATGTGCAGACAATCTTAAATCTCTAATAAAGTGCATTTGGGACATGCTGCTAGAGAAGTCAGCCATAGCAGAGCACTTGATGAACCAGCCTGGAAACAGCATATTATCTGAGAACACAGAAATGCTGAACTACTCTAACAACCACCATGTCAGACTACACAGAGAAGCCAGTGTAATCCACAAGCATGTGGACAATTTCAGCAGAAATGAGGAAACCATAAAAATGAAAAAAAAATCTGGCTACCAGAATTTTTTTAAAAAAAAACCCTTCTAAAATCAGGACAGTAAATAAAAAGTAACACTCTGAAAACAGGGGAATTCCAGGCATGAAACAATCAGGGCCAGCTAACACCTCCCAACAAAGGATTCCCCCAGGCAGGAAGCAGCCAGGGTTTGAAGCTGCAAGGCCAGTCAATGCTAGTCAAGGTGGCCAATTGCAACATTCACACTTGCCTCAAACAGACAAGAGTTCTTTCTCCCATACTGGACATTATTACACAGATATATAAACCTCACTTGTCTGGTTTCCAACAGACCTCACAACCTCTGAGGATGCCTGCCATAGATGTGAGTGAAACATCAGGAGAGAATGCTTCTAGAAAATGGCCATACAGCCCGAAAAACTCACAGCACCCCTGGAATACAGACTGTTTATCAATGGGGATAATCTTCATTCTGTTTGTGTAAAAACACACACAAAGAAAGAAAAATAGATATAAGATCTATTTGTGTGTGAGCAAATTGTTTGGCAGATAATACATTTGTTAACTAGGTTTTGACCTAAGTCTCTTGTTTGCTTGCTCGGCTGCAGAACACAAACCACAAAAGACAATATGCTTTGGAATAAAAATAAATAAATGAACATACTTTTTATATTTCAAATGAGAAACAAATAAATAGGAATGTACGGTATGCAGAACCAAACAGAATGTCATAACCAGTACGAAAGCTTATCACCCAAACCACTGCATAGGAAATCTGCTACAAAACTGGAGGTTTTTTTGTTGAGTTCTAGGGCTAGAGAAGCAGAAACAGAACGACCCACCCTAGGGGAGCGTGCTTGCTTCTTCAATATTCAACATTTACACAAATAATCAGCCACTGCCAGAAGGGACAGAGAGTGTTCGGTCGCCGCTGGATCTGAAATGAAGCGCCTTTAAGGGAGGATGTGCAGCTTAAATCCAGCGGGAAGCCAGGGCCCCCAAAAAGGAGCCTTTAGGCAATTTTCCCTCATTAAACAGTCTTTAGGAAGCTTGAGCTTAAATATAACAGTCATTTATTGATGAACAAACAGGAATTGTAAAGTTTGCTTGGTAAAGAAACCAGTTCTCTCAAACTTGTCCACAGGGAACAGGCACTATCTTCAATAACTTTGTTCAAAGGAAAATTCCCCTTTCTAGCTCCTCCCAGGCTACCGGCTGAACTGCGTCTCAGAACCGAGCAGACGTACCAGCAGGTCTGTAGTCACTTAGCTGAAGATCTTGATGATTAGAGCTGTTATTCCCTCCAGAATTCCTCAGGGCTGTAAGGCTGTTTCTCCGGAACCTTTGGGAATCTTTAGAGGCTTAAGACTGTTCTCCCCCGGGAAGTCTTAAGAGATGAAGCCTTTGTACAGGAGGACGTCTATACACATCCTCTGCATTGACTTCCTTTGCTGAGACTAACTGAAAAATGGCCCCTTCCCTCCAAAAAACCCAGAGAGGGGCGGGACCAGGGATCCTAACTATTATTGACAGGTGGCTTGCCCTATGAATGCAGCCAAGGGAAGCCACCTATCTGCAAAGTCCCTGAAACTTAGGACTATGAACAAACACTCAGTGCAAAACACAAAATTGGAGCCCCTGGAACAGCCGTTCCAGAACAGAGAGTGTCATCGATGCTGACGATTGTGCCATCACCGCTCAAGCAAGGAACTTTGAAATGGTTGTACAGAAGCTCTCTGAAGCTTTAGATGCCCTTACAGCCTATTACAAGGGAAACCAGCTGATCTCTAATCCATCTAAAATGAAGATTTGTGCTTTTCACCTTAAGAAGAGACAGGCAAGCATCTTGGGCTCTGATGATTACTTGGGAAGGAATCCAACTAGAGCATTGCAGCACACCAGAATATCTGGAGTCACTCTGGACCATGCTCTGACTTATAAGAAGCACTGCTTTAATATCAAGCAAAATGGGTGCTAGAAATAATATCATATGAAAACTGACTGGCACAACCTGGGGATCACAACCAGACACAGTGCCCTTGTGCTTTGCTACTCTGCTGCTGAATACGCATGCACGTTAAAACAGTGGATGTCACTCTTAATGTGACATGCTGCATTATCAGAGGATGTCTACGCCCTACACCACTGGAGAAATTAAACCGTTTAGGCAGTACTGCACCACCTGACATCAGTAGGGAAGTAGCAGCCAATAACGAAAAGGACCAAGGTAGTGACATCTTCAGCCCATCCTCTGTTTGGATATTAGCCAGCAAGACAAAGCCTTAAATCAAGAAATAGCTTCCCACTATTACCAAACTAATCTTAGACAATTATTAATCAAATCTGTTTGTTACTATGTTAGGCCCCTACCATACAGCTGCATAAAATACATATATATATATAATATGATATAATATAATACTTTATTTATATCCCACCCTATCTCCCTGAGGAACTCAGGGCGCTTTATAACAGATATCGGCAAACATTAAATGCGACAATGGCTATATCAAAATAGCAGAAAATAGTGTAACAAAGAATACCAATAGAAAATGAAACTTATAACAAGTAGACTTACAAAAATAAAATCTAAGGATATATCTACACTGCCATATTATCCACATTATCTGCTTTGAACTGGACTAAATAAATCTACACTGCCATATTATCTAGTTCAAAGCAGGTAATCTGGATTTTGTTTGGCAGTGCAGAAGGGTCTTAAGGCCCCATTTACACTGACATATAATCCGGGCAGTGTAGAAGGGGCCTCATATAATCCAGTTAAAAGCAAATAATGTGGATTATCTGCTTGGATTATATGACAAACAGATAATGATTTTTAAACAAAATTTCTCACAATTTTTTTTATTTACAGAGCAGGCTATTTGCACTGTTTATGTATTAATGCATCTGGAGAATAAGTACATCGAACTTATACCAAGAATCAAGTATGCTTTTTATTAGTGAAGAAATATCAATGAAATCAAACCCATCCTGTACATCTGCATTTGATGTATATATTTTGTAATCTTTTTTCCCCTAGAATATAATTGGTGTGGTGATTGGAAAAACAGATGCCAAAGGCTTTCCAGACCGAAAAAGTAAGTTTTTTAAAAAGTGATTAAGATCTGTCTCTCGGGTTCTGTCCTGGTCAGCGGTTTCTCTGAATGAGAAATGTGTGTATTGTATATTTTAACAGATCTGGTGACCTCTACTGGTTACACACAGGATTTCTCAAAGGTCCAACTGTGTGAAACTAGCCTTCTGATCACCATTTCCCTTAACTTCTTGACTGCTTGCTGGCATCACATGCTTGGCTTCCATGTTTGCTATGACATATGGATGTAAGAAACATGATGCTCGATAAGCAAGGGCAGATGACAATCTTTCAGGATCAAGTTTGAATGAAGAGCACTGTTTGTACCATGATTTAAAATGGATAATAGCAGGTAGAAACTGGATTGTAAGAGGCCCCTTCTACACTGCCACATAAAATCCAGAGTATCTGCTTTTCACTGGATTATATGGTTGCATAGACTCATATTATAATGTGGATTATCTGTTTTGATAATCTAGATTATCTGGCAGTATAGATCCATCTTTATATAATCCAGTGAAAAGCAGATAATCTGGAATCAGATCCTGGGATTACAGGGCAGTGTAGATCCAGCCTGAGTCTCCTTCTATACTGCCATAAAATCCAGATTATCAAAGCAGATAGTCCACATTATCTGCTTTGACCTGGATTGTATGAGTCTACACTGCCATATAATCCGGTTCAGTCAGATAATCTGGATTTTATATGGCAGTGGCCTCCAGCTGTTCATTGGCTTGTCATGAATGCTTCTTGTTTCTCCAGATATTGGATCAGAAAGATACATTTTCAATTTCACTGTTCGCGATTCGCCATCATACTTCATCAATGTGAATTCCTGGGGAAGGGAGGACTATATTAAGTCGCTTTCCGATAGCTTTAGAGTCGGCGATTGCGGTAAGATGAAATCTATTCAACATATTTCAGTTGCAATATATTCCTCCCGCCTTTGAAATAAATGCAATGTACTTGTGATATCAGTGCACTTTCCTTCAAGGATATTTAATTGGAACCAAAATGTTCTGTTAAACTGAGTGAAACGGGAAGAAGTAAACTTTAGAAAACCGTGCAATAAAGCTGTCATCAAGAGGCAAAAGGCTAAAAAAGCAATTCCAGTTTTCTTGGAACATTAACATGCATTATGTTTCATTGTTCCTCAAATGGCTCATAAATAAATTCAATGATAGATATCATTAAAGGGACAAGTCAGCCAGAGTTATGAGTACAATTCTAAATACTTGTAGGGCTGTGGTGGCACAATTGATTAAACCGTTGAACTGTTGAATCTGCTGACCTAAAGGTTGTCAGTTTGAAGCTGTGGGTCAGGATGAGCTCCCACTGTTAGCCCTAGCTCCTGACAGCCTAGCAGTTCAAAAACATGCAAAAGTGAGATCAATAGGTACTGCTTTAACAGGAAGGTAATAAAAGCACCCATGCAACACAATCAGGAGGTGTCTACGGATAACAGGCTCCTTGGTATGGAAATGGACTAAGAGCACCTCCCCATGGCCAGAGTTGAGCACCACTTCCAGAAAGCCGGAGATGAAAGGGGAAGCCTTTACCTTTGTTCTGTGTATTTGTATGTAATTTTTATTCCACTGTATTAAAGGCACTGAATGTTTGCCTATCTGTGTATGTTATGATCCACTCTGAGTCCCCTCAAGGAGATAAAACGGAATATAAATAAAGTGTTGTTGTTGTTGTTATAACTTAGGAATATCCACCGAAAACAGCAAGATTTATATATGAATAAACTATAAGATTGCAATGGACATTCTTGTCATTTCAGTGAGAAAGTTATGCACAGTCTTCATTATGTTATCTGTATTTATTGAAATTAATGGGCCTGAATGTGCTATGCATGTACATTTATACTTTAAAATCAGAATTTATGTGGCTTTCTTCCTTTTTTCCTCCCATTATAGTCATAATTGAAAACCCTTTGGTACAAACAAAAGAAGTGGAAAGGGAGGAAAAATTCAGCCCGACAACTCCTAGGTATGAATTACTTTAAGGGTCAGGTGATTTCGTCAAAAAGCCAAGATATACGGAACTACCCGTTTTCTGACGCTTGGAGAAGGTAAGGTCTGGAAATCATGATGTAGGAGTGCAGTTCCCAGCATGCCTTACATATGAAATGACCAAGAATAATAGGAACTGCAGTCCAGAAATACTTATTCCCACCTGAAGTGCAAGTTAATTATTTTTTCAGGAACATGGTACTTCATTCAAATACCTGGTAACAATTTTACTCACCAGTGGACAAACCTGAGTTTGCTTATTCACGTTATCTTCTTTGAACTGCATTATCTGAGGCCCCCTTCTACATAGCCATATAAAATCCAGATTATCTGCTTTAAACTCAGTTATGTGGCAGTGTAGACTCATATAATCCTGTTTAAAGCAGATAATCTGGATTTTATATGGCAGTGTAGAAGGATCTCCTCCAATGATCTCAAGACATGGGCAGGCTTCTATAGGGAGACAGATAGGATCCTTCAGCTGAACCAGCATGGCACAGTGGTTTGGGAGGAGGGCTTAGATTTAAAAGGTTTGAATCCACACTCAGCCATTGAATCCCATTGGATGGCCCTGGCAAAGCCATACATTCTCAGCCTTAGGCAACGGAAAACCCTTTCTGTACAAATCTTGCTAGGAAAACCTCGTAAGAGGCTGGTTGTAAATTGAAAATGAGTTGAAGGCTACAAGGGTCATAAAGATTTGCACTGAAGAAGGGCTTTTTACAGAATAATAGTTCAAATTACAGGAAAGGAGATTCTAACTGAACCTTAAGAAGAACTTCCTGACCATGAGAACTGTTCAGCAGTCTCCTTCTTTAGATACTTTTAAACAAAGGCTGTATGGACATCTGTTGGGGGTGCTTTGATTTTGCTTTTCCTGCCTGGCAGAATAGGGTTAGACCAGATGGCTCACAGGTCTCTGCCAATCATTATTCTATGATTCTAAGTATGACATCCGTTTGACAATAATTCAGAGTATTGGGTTGCTGTGAGTTTTCTGGGCTCTACATAAAGAGCAACACTCAAAAAACAGGGGCATTCCAGACAAGAAATAATCAGGGCCAGCTAACACCTCCCAACAAAGTATTCCTCTATGCAGGAAGCAGCCAACCTTTTAAGCTGCAAGGCCATTTAATTTTAATCAAGGTGACCAGTTGCAACATTCACACTTGCCTCCAACAGACAAGAGTTCTTTCTCCCACCCTGGACATTTCGCAGATAAATAAACCCCACTTGCCTAGTTTCCAACAGACCTAACAACCTCTGAGGATGCCTGCCATAGATGTGGGTGAAATGTCAGGAGAGAATGCCTCTGGAAAATGAGCACATAGCCCAGAAAACTCACAGCAACCCAGTGATTCCGGCCATGAAAGCCTTCGACAACACATTCAGAGCATTCTTCATATATGAGCATGCTTTCTTTACTGGTAAATTTGTTTATGTCCGCAAAGCAACTACAAGCTTCTGCTGAGTGAAAACCATTCATCTGTGAGGATCTGTTTCCCGGATGAAGTGGACCCCCAACTGCTCTCCCTGTTGAACATTCCTGTGAAGGACCCCCAAGACTTCTACTCACTGGGGGATATTGTGGCCAATGGACAGAACCTGGATGGGAGGATTATTAATGTTCTTGCTGCTATTAAATCAGTAAGTCAGAAAAGTAATACAAATTAGAGTCTGGGGAGTATCATTGATATCTGCACAGATAAGGATTTATTGGGTCATGGTCGATGGGAGTGTCCTGGTCAGCAGTCACTTGGCTTGATGTAGACTGGAGGGAAGTATGTTAGTTTATTGGTTATTGTTTATATGTGATTTATATTAATTGTATTGTATTTATTGTTTTTGTTTATTCATTTTGTTTATTGATGTACTGTCGGGCTTGGCCTCATGTAAGCCGCTCCGAGTCCCTTGAGGAGATGGTGGTGGGGTATAAATAAAGTTTTTTTTATTACTTATTATAAGTTAACAAGCAACATTGATGAACAGTTTCAAAAATCAAGTCAACAAAGACTTCCTGTATCTAGAATGGCACTTGGATATCGCACATTGTAAAGAAGTTGATTATATATCATCATATAATAGTCACCATTGCATTACAGTCACACTCCCATTTTTGGGATGGCAAAATTGGTATATATTTGGGTCTGATTATTTATTTACTTATTTATTTACAGTATTTATATTCCGCTCTTCTCACCCCGCAGGAAACTCAGGGTGGATTACAATGCACATATACATGGCAAACATTCAGTGCCATTTAGACATACAATATATATAGACAGACACAGAGGCAGTTTAACATTCCAGCTTTTTCTGGCTTCATGAGTCCACAGGGGGAGCTGCCTTTTCACCGTCCACTTCTGACAAAGCGTCCTTTGATGGAGTACTTCCTCATTCTTCTGCATGCTGCTGGAAGGTTTTATGACATCGTAAATTAGTTAAATTAGCCTCTCTGCTTAAAGCGGTACCCAAATATCCTACTTGACAGATGCAACTGTCTTTCGGGCTGCATAGGTCAACAGCAAGCTAGACTATTAATGGTCAGGAGTTTACTTTGACCCGAGCTGGCTTCTAACTCATGACCTCTCGGTCAGTAGTGATTTAATGCAGCTGGGCCACAACCCAGTTTTCCCTTCTTTCCTTCCTTTTTCTGAGGTCTTAAGGCAGTTTAAAAACTATGAAAAGATCTTCCATCTTTCCTTCAAGAGTACAGTTTCAGATTTTGTAAACTGCCTTGCTTTCAGAGAAACAAGGAAGGGAGGGAAGGAGAATCTTCTTTCCCCCTTTTTCCAAGGCATATTAAAACAAAACAGAAATAGAGCTATTTATTTGAGGCTGGATCCTCCCACCTCCTCTTCCTCCTGTCTCATCCGCAAGGCAGTTATTTATTTATTTTTACAAAAACCCAGAAATTGGAGAACCAAAGGCAGATTTTTTTCCTCTACGTAAGGGTTGCCCTCATTTTTCAAGTAAAAAGGGGGCAATTATTCTTATGCAATGAAATGCGATAACATCTACAGTGATCAAGTCTTAAATTAAACATTAACAATGAATTGGCTTCTTGACGTCATACTCTACATCTGACTAAACTCTATCTTTGTCCTTTTATTACACAATCTGTTCTTTTGATGGGTGTTGTATTGTTTCAGTGTGAGTACACACTGAACAGTAGAGAGACACAAAGAATGGAACAATAGTACTATTTGATAATCTATGTACAAATACAAGATTGCAAGCCCCATACAGGGAGAGATCCACTCCCACGTTGCGGCAGCTTCACTGGCTGCCAGTCTGCTTCCGGGCTAAATATAACGTCCTGGTCATTACCTTTAAAAGCCTAAACAGCACGAGTCCAGGCTATTTGACTAATCACTTCTCCTCCTCCTCACTACTGACTGAGAGGTCATGAGTTCGAAGCCAGCCTGGGTCAGAGTGAGCTCCCGAACATTAATAGTCTAGCTTGCTGTTGACCTATGCAGCCGGAAAGACAGTTGTATCAGTCAAATAGGAAATTTAGGTACCGCTTTATGTGGGGAGGCTAATTTAACTAATTTACAACACCATAAGGGAGCCCCCCCGGTGGCGCAGTAGGTTAAACCGCTGAGCTTGTTGACCAAAAGGTCGCAGGTTCAAATCCGGGGAGCAGTGTGAGCTTTCACTGTCAGCCCCAGCTTCTGCCAACTGAGCAGTTCAAAAACATGGAAATGTGAATAGATCAATAGGTACCGCCTTGATGGGAAGGTAACCGCACTCCATGCAGTCATGCTGGCCACATGACCTTGGAGGCGTGCCACCCCTCAGAGTTGGACACAACTAGGCTTAATGTCTGGGGGAGACCTTTACCTTTACTTACAGATCATGTTAGCTCAGTTAAAATCACTGGTCACATAATCAACTCACATATCTTAATGAACTTTCATTGGCTTCTGTAAATTAATGTGGATGTGTTGTTTAAGTTTTATGTTAGATATAATTTTGATAGGTTACATTTTATTTCATTTATAGATGTCATGTTACAAATAGTTTTCATATGTGGGGTTATTTTGGGCTATTATGTTTGTATTTGTTGTTGTACCAAGGCATTGGATGTTTGCCTTTTTTGTTTGTTGGAATCCACCCTGAGTTCCCTTGGGAAGATAGGGCGGAATATATATAAAGTTTATTATTATTAATAATAATAATAACAATACTTTGGAGACCCCGGTGGCACAGCGGGATAAATAGCTGAGCTGCTGAACTTGCTGACCGAAAGATCAGCAATTCGATTCCAGGGAGCAGGGTGAGCTCCTGCTATTAGCCCCAGCTTCTGCCAATCTAGCAGTTCAAAAACATGCATAATGTGAGTAGATCAATAGATACCACTGTGGCGGAAAGGTAATGGTGCTCCATGCAGTCATGCTGGCCACATAACCTTGGAGGTGTCTACGGACAACACCAGCTCTCTGGCTTAGAAATGGAGATGAACACCACCCCCCCAGATGGATATCAGAGTCAGACACAACTAGACTTGATGTCAAGGGGAAACTTTTACCATTCTTCTTCTTCTTCTTCTTCTTCTTCTTCTTCTTCTTATTATTATTATTATTATTGAGACCAAATCCAGATATTGTTGTCAATCCCCCCCCCCCACCCTTTGCAAAGGTTGGTGTGCCAAAATGCTTCACCACCTCGGACAGAAGGAAAGGCCAGCGATGTGAAGTAAGGCTGTATGATGAAACAGAGTCTTCCTTTGCAATGGTATGGTAAGTTGTTTCCTGAGGACAGGGCCTGGTAAAACAAAGCAATAGACACTGTGATCCTATTGCATTTTTTCTTTTTACCTTAAAAGACCTTCAGTACAAAAAGAAAACACGAATGCAGAATATTTGGTGGAGAAAACTGAAAAGGTTACAAGTAGAACTAATCTCCCCTCGTATTTTTGCACAATTCCATGTGTTTGCAATTGCATGACAAAGACTTGATTGGAAGCACAGTTTAATTATTACACTCCAGAATAGGGGAAAAAACAGACACTGAACCAAAGTGCAAGCTCCTACCATTAACTGAAGACTTTTTTATTGTGACAATACTTCAGTGTTAATTAAATGGCACCAATAACCATTAACCTCTATTACACATAAGCCTGGCCTTGAATATATTACCTGTTTCTGTGAGTTATTGACAGATTTTTCCCTCTGGAGAGACAGAGCGAAGCAGCTGCAAATCAATTATGAAAGGTCATTGTGGAGAGGAGCAAACGAAAGAAGCCATTTCATTAGGAAAGCCCTTGATGGTCTTACCTATAGCCAAGATTGGCATGAATGCTGCCGTCAAGACTTTTATAAGTAAACAGATATTAAGTGGAACATTAATGAGCAAAACCAGAAAGCATCCTGTTTTCCACAGGGATCTTCAGGGGCGAAAATAAGGCCAAGTATTTATTTATCGTGTCAGTTAAATGAATTGAGGGTGCAGTTATATATTTAAAAACACAAACAAAGTTAAAGATTTGGCATTATACTAGATGTCCTTTGACCAGAAGCTGACCACTTGGAGTGCCTTTGGTGTTGCTGTGAGAAAGTCTTCATTGTGCATGTGGCAGGGCTCAGACTGTCTTGTAGTAAGTGGTCTGTGGTTTGCTCTTCTACACACTTGTATGTCATGGACTCTACTTTGTGGCCCTATTTCATAATATTGGCTCTGCATCTCATGGTGCCAGAGCTCAGCCTGTTCAGCGCCTTCCAAGTCGCCCAGTAGGCTCAGGAGGGAGTCTCTCATTCAGTATCAGCCATGGATTGAGGTTCCGTGATTTAATCTGCCACTTTTGGACTCTCGCTTGCTGAGGTGTTTCTGCAAGTATCTCTGTAGATCTTAAAAAGCTATTTATTTATTCAAGCCGTTGGCATGCTGGCTAATATCTGAACAGAAAATGGGCCGGAGATGTCAATGCCTTGGTCCTTTCATTACAGGCTGCTACTTCCCGATGGATATCAGGTGGTGCAATACCAGATAAACAGTATAATTTCTCCAATGGTGTGGGGCGTAGACATCCTGTGATAATGCGGCATGTCTCATTAAAAACCACATCCACAGTTTTAGCATGGTGAAATGTGGTCCACGCTGGGCATGCGTATTCAGCAGCACAGTAACAAAGCACAAGGGCAGATGTGTTCACTTTGTCTGGCTGTGATCCCCAGGTTGTGCCAGTCAGCTTTCGTATGATATTGTTTCTAGCACCCACTTGTTGCTTGATAGTCAAGCAGCACTTCTTGTAATTCAGAGCATGGTTCAAGGTAACTCCCAGGTATTTGGGTGCGCTGCAATGCTCCAGTGGGATTCCTTCACAGGTAATCCTCAGAACCCGAGATGCTTGACTGTTCTTAACGTGAAAAGCACACATCTGTGTTTTAGATGGATTAGGAATCAGCTGGTTTTCCCTGTAATAGGCAGTAAGAGCACCTAAAGCTTCTGAGAGCTTCTGTTCAAAGCTCCCTGCTTGAGTGGTGATGGCACAATTGTCAGCATCGATGAAACTCTCTGTTCCTTCTGGCAAGTAAAGCATTGAGACAACAGCCCTCTTTCATTGTGTATACCCCCCCCCCCCCCCAGGAAAAAAAACAATGGCATATTGATCAGTGTTTAGTAGCATACTGTCTGTGAACATGGAGGTCCAGTTCGGTTGTTATAGTCCTTTGCAGTACCTCCTCCAACATTTCAGAAGAAAAATGAACACTTATTGCCAAGCAGCTGCATATTGAGATGGCAAAACTTATCATTAAAGAAAGGCACACGCATTAGGAGGGGCTGCAGAAGTTTGCTTTTGCCTGAATCAACTTGAAAGAGCAAGACTCCCTTCCTTCCCTTGCTAAATTGACTAAGCTTGAGCTTAAGCGGCTGAGTGGGAAAAGGAAAGGGCCTGAGACTGTTAGGAATTGTGGGAGTTGAAGTCCGAAACACCTGGAGGGAGAGCCCAAGTTTGCTCATGCCTGATTTAAACTATATAATTGGGTCTATATTGTGAATGTATATGATTAGAAACCTTCTGTGGGTGGTTAGACCTACAAATCAACCCATAAATAATGGTATATTGGATCTTCCCTCTCTGTGCAGAAGATGTTCACTCCTGGTCTGCCTCCAGACATCCTGGTGAATTTCTACATCTACTTGAACAAACTCTGCTTGACAGTTGAAGTCCAAAATGCCTGGAGGGCCAAAGTTTGCCCATGCTTGGTTCATATAGTATTCTCTTTTCTGTGTTATGCAGTTGTGTGTTTACCTTGTTTAGAAACATTTATGATTTTTCAAGAGTATCAAAGTTTTATCGTTACACAGAAATAAAATGCATACCGTATCTTGTAATCTAATTAAGGTTTTCGTTCTCTCTCGCTCTCCAGCTGGGACAATGAATCTATCCAACTTGCACAGAGCTGGATGCCTCGAGAAACAGGTAGATCATTTCCACTTCCTTCCCAAATATTTTGAGCTGAGATTATCGCTACAAGCTAAAGCTTTGGCAAATATAACACAACAATTGTATCCTCCTTACAGTTATCTTTGCAGCAGATGTAAGAATAAACTTTGACAAATTCAGAAATTGCATGGTTGCCACTATCATTTCAAAAACCATCATCACTGCAAATCCTGGTAAGGAACTGTGGTAAAACCTTGTCTAAACTGTATAAAATCCCATTGACTTGAGTGCTGAAGCAATAAGGCAGCTTTGTAGATGACAATTAGCAAGTATAGCTTGCTGAATGAATCCTTTTTGAAAAAGAGATGATCAAATATTTTGGCCTTGTACACACTTCTCTTTATTAATAACACTTTGATTTTCATTTTCATTTTTTGGTAAGATACCCCAGAAGCAAATAATCTTCTCAACTTTATACGAGAAAGTGCAGAAATGTTAGATCTGGATGATGACATCAGAGAGCAATTCAGAGAATTTGTAAATTGTGAGTCTGATTTGTTAAACTGATATATGGAGGCCTTGATTCGGGTCTTCCATACACACCCCGTATGTACTTGAGTATAAGCTGAGTTTTTCAGCCCCCTTTTTAGGCTGAAAAGGCCCCTATCGGCTTATACTCGAGTCAGAGTTATTTATTATTTTACTCTATTATTGATATTACATTTACATTATTTTACTCTATTATTATGACATTTATTATTGTACTCTATTTAATATTATTATTACATTTATTATTTACTCAATTGTTATTATTACGTTTATTATTTTACTCTATTATTACTATTATTATTATTATTATTATGACATTTATTATTTTACTGTCTTTATAATTATTGGAAAGATACATAAACACATTTTTATTGAAGAAGGTTAGAATAATTGTTTAATCAGAGTTGGACAGTCTTATCTTAAATTAGTTTTATGTAAATATTCAAAAACATTTAATCTACTGATGCCTCAATTAATGTAATTATGTTGGTATATCTTTTTATTTTGAAATTTACCAGTAGCTGCTGCATTTCTCACCCTTGGCTTATACTGAAGTCAATACGTATTCCCAGTTTGTTGTGGTAAAATTAGGTACCTTGGCTTATATTTGGGTAGGCTTATACTCGAGGATATACCGTATTTATTATTATTATTATTATTATTATTATTATTATTATTATTATGTTTATTTAAATTCTGCCTTTTCCTCAAAATTGGCACTCAAGTACATAAGTCATACATAACTTAATATTTCCAATGCTAAAATGCAACTTTTGGGTAAATCAGTTCGGTCTTGATACATTAAAATATAATAATTTCACTCCTTTTGCGATGAATTTAACTTATGTTAAAAATCCACCCAAATAACTAGGAATCACTCAGTATCTTTAGAATTTGGACTACATTTCAGATAACCCTAATTCTCCCATATACTCCTCTTTAGTGCAGACAATAGCTGATGTTTATACAGTGGAACAGTTAAAATCTGAAGTTGTGCAGAAAGTCGGAAAGCCTGAACCTTTCTATGGCATCATTTTTGCCTACATTTCGACACTGAATATTGATACCGAAACACCAAAGGTCATACGCAACAGATGGTAAGCAGCACATTAAACATCACCTTGACTTTTTATTTTCTTCATTGTCCCAAACCATCTAAGAATTGAGTTTTCTAGGCTGTCTGGCTATGTTTCAGAAGTATTTTGTTCTGACATTTCACCCACATCTGTGGCAGGCATCCTCAGAGTTTGTGAGGTCTGTTGGAAATTAGGCAAGTACAGTTTATCTATTTGTGGAATAATATCCAGGGTGGGAGAAAGAATTCCTGTCTGTTTGAGACAAGTGTGAATGTGTACAACCAGATATAATTATGCTAGGCAATGGTTATTAGACTCAATAACCTGTTATCTTTGTTCTGTTAGGAAAACAGTGCATAGAAACAGCAGTGCTTCAGAAGTGTTTTTGCCAGTGCATAAAAACAGCAGTGCTTCAGAAGTGTTTTTCAGTGCCCAGAAATATATAAACTCTCTCGTAAAACAACTTGTTTTATATCATGCACTCAAGAGACAAAAATGAAGTAGACTTTGATAAAAATAACATATTTGGTTTACTCACAACCTTCATGTGTTCAGCACCGGGATTGTGGCGCAGCTGGCTGAGTGTCAGCTGCATTATAAGATCACTCTGACCAAAAGGTCATAAGTTCGAAGCCAGCCCTGGTTGGAGTGGGCTTCCAACCAATTGTGTAGCCTGTTGTCGACCTTTGCAACCCGAAAGACAGTTGCATCTGTCAAGTAGGAAAATTAGGTACCACCTTGTGTGGGGAGGCTAAATTAACTAATTTATGAGGCCATAAAAAAACGCCAGCATGCGGGGAATGCGGAAGTACTTCATCAGTGTCGCAGACGGACGATGAAAGCGACAGCTCCCCTGGCGGCCAGAAAAAGTTAAATAGCCTCTGAGTCCCCTGCGGGATGAGAAGAGCGGAATATAAATACTGTAAATAAATAAATAAATACCTCCCTGACAATTTCCATTGCCCTATCTCCCAGTGTATTAAAATTTTTATCTTTGAATTTGGCCCTGCCCAGTGTAATTCCTTTGTATTTTAATGTTTGATTTTATATTGCTGTGTCGTGCATTATATTGGTTCTGCATTTTATGTATTTTATTTTCTGGTTTTATTATGCTTTTGTGTAATATTGTGTTTATTGTACTGACAGGCATGGTCTCATGTAAGCTGCCCCGAGTCCGCCTGGGGGAGATAGAGCGGGGTATAAATAAAGTATTATTATTATTACTAGCCGTCCCCTGCCACGCGTTGCTGTGGCCTAGTCTGGTAATCTGGAAAATAAAGTAATGAGAAAGTGTTGGTTCCTTATATATGTAATTTCTTTATGCTTGTGGGTAAACAGTATTTCTTGTTGTTTCTTTGTCAGTGTTGATGTGGAGAGTGTCTGGTTAGCCTACTCTGGAATATGCAACGTATCATTGTCCTTCTTTAGGGGTCCCTTTCAAATCTACGATACTATATCTGTGTGTGTGTGAATCATAGCGCTCTCTCTCTCTCTCTCTCTCTCTATCTATCTATCTATCTATGGCTGCATGGTTCTTTGTCAGGAAGACTTTGATTACATTTTCTTGCCCTGATGAAGGGAGTTGGACTGGATGGCCTTAAGTATTTGATGTTGATCATGGGGGTTCTGTGTGGAAAGTTTGTCCCGATTCTGTTGTTCGTGGGCTTCAGAATGCTCTTTGATTGTAGGTGAACTGTGAATCCCAGTGACTACAACTCCCAAATGTCAAGGTCTATTTCCCCCAAACTCCATCTGTGTTCATATTTGGGCGTATTGAGTGCTTGTGCCAAGTTTGGTCCAGATCCATCATTGTTTGAGTCCACAGTGCTCTCTGGATGTAGGTGAACTACAACTCCCAAACTCAAGGTCAATGCCCAGCAAACCCTTCCAGTATGTTCTGTTGGTCATGGGAGTTCTGTGTGTGGTGGAGACTCCCTCTTTGGAAGCTTTTAAACAGAGGCTGGATGGCCAACTGTAGGGGGTGCTTTGAATGTGATTTTCCTGCTTCTAGGCAGGGGGTTGGACTGGATGGCCCATGAGATCTCCTCCAACTCTATGATTCTATGATTCAATTCCATCTTTGATGGAGTTCAGAATGCTCTTTGATTGTAGGTGAACTATAAATCCCAGCAACTACAACTCCCAAGTGACAAAATCATAATTTTTTGAGTGATGGTCACTCCTTGTGTTGTGAGACGTTTTGTTGCCCAATTTGGTGTAATTTCATTCATTGGTTCTTTTGTTTTTAAGGTACTAATTACACACATATTACACACAAGGTACTCATTACACACACTTATTATTATTATTATTATTATTATTATTATTATTATTATTATCAGTCCAGTTTCCAATATGTTTGAGATGGTTCCCTGTGCCAGCTAGCCAAGGCATCTCTCTTATAACAAAACAGCTATCACATAATCAAAAGGAAAGAGAGAGAGAGAATGTGATGTGCAGCCTTTTTAAAACTTCTCAGAAACCATAGAGTAAAGGAAGCTGCATATCGGATCATACATATAGGAAACAGTAATCAGCAGGATGATGGATAAATATTACTAGAGAAGGCTTGAAGAAGGTTGTCATTTCCCACAATATGGCACACAGGAACTTGAATCCTAGTCTTCCAGGGCCAGCACCCAAATTGTTTTCAAAACTGGCCCATTCAGCAATAGTATGGATCAGTTTATTTAACTGTGCTATTTATTCCCTTCCTTCAGTGTCAAGTGCCGCTTTGTGGTCAACGAAAACACAAACGCGTGTTCTTTCTGCCCCGATTTTGGTGCCTCTTCTGATGCCATCTCAGTCTTCCCCAGCTTTGATCTCTTTGTCGATCTGACTGATCACACAGGCACCCTCCATTCTTGCAGTCTCTCCGACACAGTGGCCGAAGAGACTCTGGGTTATACGGTGAGACACCTTACCAGGAAAAAGCTTCCCTCAATTCCTCTTTTTTTCTTTGATGCAGAAAAAATGTGATGGGGGTCTTTTGATTGCCATGTTTATTTAGGATCCTTTCAGCTTAAAGGGTTTTATACACGGCAATAAATAATGCTTGTAACTCTGACAGCCAACCTCACATTTGATGAAGCGCACTGTGGATCACCAAAAGTAATTTCTTAAGGCGCAGTAATTTCTTAATTTATTTAAGTTATTTACTTAAGTAATTTCTTAAGCTGTTGCTAGTTTTTGCCTATAGAGATATAAAATTATTTTCCAAAATGAGCATTTTGTGGAAGCCGATATGTTAATATTGAAGCAAATCATTTTTAAAATTCCAAAATGATCACTTGGATAGCTCTTTAATCAAAAATGGATTCTTCCATTGACCGTGCAATTGAAACAAATCCCAGCACTCTTTTTTCCCCATTGCAAGGAATTATGAAAAGCTAAGATGGATGCTTGAATTATCATCTGGTCTGGAAAAAGTTTGGCATTTGGGTCCTTGTACTGGATTATTGGGGCTCCTGGTGGCACAGCGGGTTAAACCTCTGAGCTGCTGAACTTGCTGACTGAAAGATCAGCGATTCGAATCCAGGGAGCAGGATGAGCTCCCACTGTTAGCCCCGGCTTCTGCCAACCAAGCAGCTCGAAAACATGCAAATGTGACATTAATAGGTACCGCTCTGGCAGGAAGATAATGGCGGTCCATGCAGTCATGCCGGCTACATGACCCAGGAGGCATCTACGGACAACGACAGCTCTTCAGCTTAGAATGGAGATGAGCACCAACCCCCAGAGTCAGACTCAATTACACTTAATGTCAAGGGGAAACCTTTACCTTTATCTTACTGGATTACTGAAAAACATACCTTCTTCTGAATTATATGTATTTTATACTAGCTAAACTATGGCTATTCCATTAGGTCCAGGAGTTCCAGGCTTTGACCGAGGCTCAAAGGACTGCCTTGAAGTGGCACTTTCTGTTGGAACGAAGCAAAATTTACTTTAAAGTATGTAATAGAACAATACTTAATTAAATATGTACCTGAGAAAGCAGCGGTCCTTTTGACACTTGCTCCAATCTCATCTTATTGTGTAGGAGCCCCTTGTGGCACAATGGGTTAAGCCCTTGTGCCGGCAGGATTGCTGACTGAAAGGTTGGTGGTTCGAATTCGGGGAGCGGGGTGACTTCCCATCTGTCAGCTCCAGCTTCCCATGTGGAGACATGAGAGAAACCTCCCATAGTATAGTAAAACATCTGGGCGTCCCCCAGGCAACGTCCTTGCAGACGGCCAATTAATATGGGGAGCAGGGTGAGCGCCTGTCTATCAGCTCCAGCTTCTTATGCAGGGACACGAGAGAAGCCTCTCATAGGATAGTAAAACAACCGAGTGTCCCCTGGGCAACGTCCTTGCAGACAGCCAATTCTCTCACACCAGAAGCGACTTGCAGTTTCTCAAGTCGCTCCTGACACACACATTGTGAAATCCACAGTCTTTGCAACGTTATTTTGTTTTATATCTATTTAAAAGAGAAAGAAATTTACAATTATTTATTTCTTTTTACAGCAATTAATTTGAAATTTCCTCCACAGATTATTCCTTCTGCAAGTTCGCGAACTGGACTGAGAGTGAACCTCCTCTCTTGCAAGCTGGCTGATCCTGTGGAAGCCAGTCAACACCTGTCAGTGAAAGAAAAATAACTATGCTCCCTTCATAACAGTTGGAAAGATTTTTTTTCAGATTCTGTTGTAATTTGGTGGAATCATTATTTCTTCATGTTGCATCCTTGTTGCAAAGTTGCTTTATTACAACTTGTTTAAGTTCATTACATTGCTGAAGAAACAGTCTCCAAGATTATTCCAAGTATTGTTGAATTACTCTTTGAAACAATGATCTAAATGTGATCTAAATTTGTTAAAATTTGAGGAAAATGTTAAGAGGATATTTTCAATTGGGAGCAAGCATTTGGCCCAGCATAATTATCTGTGCAATACATTTGGAATTGACCCTGGATTGATGAATATGATTGATTGATTGGCTTTGGATCTATGCACAATAGTTATCTAATGTTAACATATGTTGTTTAATGTTGTTTTAAATTGTTGTTTCATTGCTTTTAATTGTTGTTATTGTTGTTTGGGCATAGAGTAATAATTTATATAAGCTGCCCTGAGTCCCCTTCAGGGTGAGAAGGGCGGGATATAAATGTTGCAAATAAATAAGTAAATAAACTTTAACAAAATTGTTCTATTAAAGCAAAGATATTTATTCACCATTTTAGTATTCAGTTACATCAGACTTTGTGACAATTTATTTCATATCAAAAATATTTAATAGAACATTCTGTGTTGTTTTTGCAGGCACTTTGCTGTGTTTTTCGGGGGGGGGGGGAGTCATTGTCATACTTTTGGTTTGTTTTGACTTAAACAGAAGTAAATGGAGTTCAATCCTAACATCTCCATGAAACTATGGACAACTCTACCCATTGATCCATTAGATGGTTGAATATCTCCATGAAACCCATGAACAACCCTACCCATCGATCCATTAGGTGGTTGAATATCTGCATTAAAACCATGAACAACCCTACTCATTGATCCATTAGGTGGTTAAATATCTCCATGAAACCAATGTATAACCCTACCTATTGACTCATTGGATAGTTGAATACCTCCCACGGACAGCCTTATCCATTGAATTTGCATGGACAACCCTACCCATTGGGGTATTGGATGGCCAAGGGCCTAATTAGCCACTGCAGTAATCTCACCTGGGATCCCCTGGACCTGAAATGACAAGATCCTAGTGGACTGGTCTGAGAAGAAGCTCAGCTTTCATTTCCTTGCATGACTCAGGAAAAAGACGATGCTGGTGTCCCCCTATACAAGGCATGGGCAAACTTTGGCCTTCCAGGTGTTATGGACTTCAACTCCCACATTTCTACCGGCTGTTAGGAATTGTGGGAGTTGAAGTCCAAAACATCTGGAGGGCCAAGGTTTGCCCATGCCTGCCCTATAATACAGTGAGCAAAACTCTCTTTGGGTCCTGGACCATTTTTTCAGGGCCGGCTTCTTTGCTGGGCAACTCGAAACCTCATGGTGAGCAGCCCTTCGATCCCGGCTTCTATCTCGTCATTCTCCTCGACAGCCGAAACCCCTTTGGGTGACCCCGTTAGTATGACATCCCCTTCTTCCAGAGGAACGATCCCACTGATGTAGCTGATGATATACGGGATGGAGAAGATCATGCTGGACGTCTCTCCTTCTTGCCGCAACTCCCCGTTGACCTTCAGCCAGAGCTTCAACTGGTGCGGATCGGGAACCTTTTCTTTGGGGAGGAAGTCGCTGACCGGGCAGGAGGTGTGGAAGCCTTTGGCCAAGGTCCAGGGGAGGCCCTTCTTCTTACACTCCTCCTGGGTGTCCCTGGCGGTCATGTCCAAGCACAGGGCATAGCCCCCCACATGCTCCATGGCCGCCTCCGGGGACACCCCCTTGGCCCCCCTCCCCATCACCACCCCTAGTTCCACCTCGTGGTGCAGTTTGTGGCAATAGTAGGGCCGGACGATGGGGAAACCTTCCCGGACGTAGGCTGAGGAAGGCTTGAGGAAGAAGAGCGGCTCGGAGGGGACGGCGTTCTTCATCTCCTTGGCGTGATCGGCGTAATTCCGCCCCACACAGATGATGTTCTTTCCCCACTCCCAGAACCGGGACAAAGGCTTGGTGGAAGCCATGTTTCATACTGCCAAAAAGTAAAAGGAGGGAAATGAATTTTGATCCAAGCAGCAGGGGATACAGTTTCCTACATCAACCTGACAGCTTCCTTCCCTTCAAATTGAGGCCCATTTTACACTGTCCTTATATCCCAGGATTTGATCCCAAGTCACCTGTTTTGAACTGGATTATATGACTCTCCACTGCCATATAATCTGGGATAAGCAGATAATCTGGGATCAGATCCTGGGAGATAGGGCAGTAGAAGCCCTCCCTGTTGGCGCAACGGGTTAAATCGCTGAGCTGCTGAACTTATTGACCGAAAGGTCGGTGGAGCAAATCCGGGGAGCAGGGTGAGCTCCTGCTGGTTAGGCCCAGTTTCTGCCAACCTAGCAGTTCTAAAACATGCAAATGTGAGTAGATCAATAGGTACCACTTCTGTGGGAAGGTAACGCCGCTCCATGCAGTCATGCTGGCCACATAACCTTGGAGGTGTCTACGAACAACACTGGCTCTTCAGGTTAGAAATAGAGATGAGCACCACCCCACAGTCGGACACGACTATACTTAGTGTCAGAGGAAACCTTTACCTGTACTAGAAAGAGCCTGAGAGACAAATGGGTTCATCTGCACTATAGAATGAGCACAGTTTAATACCGCTTTAACTGCCATGGCTGAACACAACAGAATCCTGGGAGTTGCAGTTTCAAAAATCCTTTATCCTTCTCTGTCAAAAAGTGCTGGTGTCTCTATCAAAAAGTGCTGACTACAGGGTTGGCCATAAGTCAGAAAGTTTTAATAACCTTTTGAAAACAGTTTTCAAAAATATTTTATACATAATGCAATTTTCTTTACGTCTCCTGTATTCAGTGCTATGGCCTTGTACATTAAAATCAAAAACTAAAGAAGTTATTACATATTGAAACCTCTTTGTAACTTTTGGCAGACCCTGTAGAATTTTCACAATTCCAGAGCATTGATCCACAGCAGTAAAAATGGTGTCAAACTGCATTCATTCTACAATGTAGATGAACCCAAAGAAAGAGGCCGGGCTTTAGCACAGCTGGTTAATCACCAGCAGCAATAGATCACACCCATTGAAAGGTTGGCAGTTTGAAGCCCGGGTCCATAGGGAAGGCTGAGCGAAGGAAGATATATGCTTTTGAACTGGTGCTGGAGGAAAGTTCTGAGAGTGCCTTGGACAGCGAGAAGATCCAACCAGTCCATCCTCCAGGAAATAAAGCCCGACTGCTCGTTGGAGGGAAGGATAGTTGAGGCAAAGATGAAGTACTTTGGCCACATCATGAGAAGACAGGAAAGCTTAGAGAAGACAATGATGCTGGGGAAAATGGAAGGGAAAAATGAAGAGGGGCTGACCAAGGGCAAGATGGATGGATGGATGGCATCCTTGAAGTGACTGGCTTGACCTTGAAGGAGCTGAGGGTGGCCACGGCTGACAGGGAGCTCTGGCATGGGCTGGTCCAGGAGGTCACGAAGAGTCAGAAGCAACTGAACGAATGAACAACAACAACTTTGCTTAAGTTGCATTGACTGACCCTCTGTGTAGGGTTCCATACTTCACACTTTAACAACGTGAAAGGCCAATAGTGAAAGGACCAAGGCAGTGACATCACCAGCTCATCCCTTGTTTGGGTATCAGCCAGCACGTCAATGACTTAAATCAAGAAATAGTTTTCTAAGATCTAGAGACACTTGCTGGAACACCTCAGCAAGCGAGAGTCCAAAAGTGGCAGGCTCAAACCCAGAACCTCAACCAATGGCTGATACCAAATGAGAGACTCCCCCTGGGCACACAGAAAACTGGGCGACTTGGAAGGCACTGAACAGACTGCGCTCAGGCACCACAAGATGCAGAGCCAACCTCAAGAAATGGGGCTACAAAGTGGAATCCACGACATGCGAGTGTGGAGAAGAGCAAACCACAGACCACCTGCTGCAATGCAACCTGAGCCCTGCCACATGCACAATGGAGGACCTCCTTGTTGCAACACCAGAGACACTCCAAGTGGCCAGATACTGGTCGAAGGACATTTAATCAACTACCAAACTTGCAAACTCTGTGTTTTGTCTGTCTGTCTGTTTGTTTGATTCTGTCAGAAATGTAATACAATGGTCTGGTTGCCCCTAGAATCATAGAATCAAAGAGTTGGAAGAGACCTCATGGGCCATCCAGTCCAACCCCATTCTACCAAGAAGCAGGAATATTGCATTCAAATCACCCCTGACAGATGGCCATCCAGTCTCTGTTTAAAAGCTTCCAAAGAAGGAGCCTCCACCACACTCCGGGGCAGAGAGTTCCACTGCTGAACGGCTCTCACAGTCAGGAAGTTCTTCCCAATGTTCAGATGAAATCTCCTCTCTTGTAGTTTGAAGCCATTGTTCCATTGCGTCCTAGTCTCCAGGGAAGCAGAAAACAAGCTTGCTCCCTCCTCCCTGTGGCTTCCCCTCACATACTTATACATGGCTATCATATCCCCTCTCAGCCTTCTCTTCTTCAGACCAGGCCCGTAGCCAGGATTTCGATTGGGGGGGGGGGGGGGGCTGAGTCTGAGTGAAAGAGGGTCTACCCTAGCAAACCTTTTGTATCATTACCCCAATACCCCCATGCATATGGGATATATTGAGTATAGTGATCAGATCATGATATGAATAAACATAGCAGTTTAAATAATGCACCAGTAAGGCCTTTTCGTGAAGCACCATGCCTGCTTCAGGCTAAACATGCCCCTGGCACGATAAATAAATAAATAAATACTTTAACAACACAACCGTTCCACGCTAATGGAGCTGTGGAGCAAGCCAGTACCTGCTGCACACCAGTCCTGTCATCTGTTGAGTTAGGAAGGTGGAGGCATTCCTTTTCATTCCACCTTCGTACTAAGGCCTTGCTTTGCAGTGAGGCTCTGAAGGCAAGGAGAAAGAGGTCACCAAGAGAAGGCGGTCTTTGGCGCGCTCTCTCCTCTCCATTGCGCCCTTCCAAAGTCCGCCCTTCCTTTCCAAAAAAGATGGACACTCTCCCCTAAAATCTTCCCCTTGGGCTCTGAAATGAGGCAGGCCTTTGGGGAGGAGGCCAGTGAGGTTGCAAGCCCTCCCCAAAATGCAAAAAAGGCCGTTCTGTGGGGTTGCTTACCGAGCGTGCGCCTTCCTCCTGCGCTTTGACGCAATGCAAGCAATGCAATGCCTTGCAAGCTCCCCACCCCTTTCCCTCTCTTCCTCTTCCTCCTCTTCCTCCTCCTCCTCCCGGGGAGGCTGGGCCTGGCCAGGCGGAGAAGCCTGCCATTGGCTGTCGGGGGAGGGTCAGGGAGGAAAGGCGAAGGCGACCCAAAGCGAGCTGGGTTTGCACCGCCTCCGCCTCGGATCATGGTCTGGGCCGGCGGAGGGAGGCTCTGGGCCGCCGCGGGGCTCTCTTTGGGGCTGCGATCCGGTAAGGGAGGCTCAGGGGAGGGGAGGGGGGGGTAGGGCAGAGGAGCCCTTGGGGGCACCCCCTCGTGGCTTTGCCAAGGGCGCGCGGGTCTGTCATCCAGCCCAGGAGGGTTCAGCATGGCCTTGGGTTGCAAGGCTCCCTGCTTACATAAGACTGGCTCAGGCCAAAGGGCAACGTGGGCCTTCCTCCAGAGAGAGTGGACCTGCAAAAGAGGGCATTGCAGTTGTGATAATGGAGAGGAGCTTGCAGTCTGGGCACCTTGGCAGTTGCCACACTCTTCTGTTAGGTAAAGGTTTTCCACTGACATTAAGCTCAGTCCTATCCAACTCTGCAGGTTGGTGCTCATCTCTGTTTCTAAGCCAAAGAGCCGGCGTTGTCCATAGACGCCTCTTGGTCACATGGCCGGCATGACTGCATGGAGTGCTATAACTTTCGTACTTAGAACTGGAAAAGGATCTACAGCGTTCCCTCACTTATTGCGGGGTTACATTCCAGGACCGCCCGCAATAAGTGAAAAACCGCAATGTAGGGATGTTCAATTGATTTTAATATTTATACATTACTAGCCGTCCCCTGCCACTCATTGCTGTGGCCCACATGGGGGTTCTGTGTGGAAGGTTTGGCCCAATTCTGTCATGAGTGGGGTTCAGAATGCTCTGTGATTGTAGGTGAACTATAAATCCCAGCAACTACAACTCCCAAATGTCAAGATTCTGTTTTCTCCAAACACCACCAGTGTTCACTTTTGGGCATATTAAATATTCATGTAGAGTTTGGTCCAGATCCATCATTGTTTGAGTCCACAGTGATATCTGGATGTAGGTGAACTACAACTCCCAAACTCAACGTCAATGCCCACCAAACTCTTGTAGTGTTTTCTGTTGATCATGGGAGTTCTGTGTCCCAAGATTGGTTCAATTCCATCATTGGTGGAGTTCAGAATGTTCTTTGATTGTAGGTGAACTATAAATCCCAGCAACTACAACTCCCAAATGACAAAATCAATTTTTTGAGTGAAGGACATACATTGGGTTATTAGGTGTATCATGTCCAAATTTGCTGCCAATTGCCCCAGTGGTTTTTGAGTTCTGTGAATACCACAAACGAACATTACATTTTTATTCATATAGATTTTAGTCTATTTTAAGTGAAGGAAAGGAAGCAAAGGCCCTTCAAGGCTGGAGGGAGGGAAGACTGAGGAGGGAAAGTGCCTTGGAGAGCGGCAGCAGCAAAAACCCACAAAACAGCGAAAATGGAAAATGTATTATTTTTTTTTAAATCTGCGAAACAGCAAGTCCGTTAAAAGTGAACCATGAAGTAGCGAGGGAACACAGTACTCACATTTCCATGTTTTTGAACTGCTAGGTTGGCAGAAGCTGGGGCTAACAGCGGGAGCTCACACCGCTTCCCGGATTTGAACCACCAACCTTTTGGTCAGCAAGTTCAGTAGCTCAGTGGTTTAACCTGCTGCGCCACCGGGTTCTTCTGCTAGTGGTGGGCAAATTCGGTAGGCCCTTTGGTCTGGTTCAGTCTTACATAAGCAGAGCTTCGAGCCAGGCATGGGCAAACTTGGGCCCTTCAGGTGTTTAGGACTTCAACTCCCACAATTCCTAACAGCCTGCAGGCTGTCAAAGGCTTTCATGGCCGGAATTGCTGGTTTTTCAGGCTGTATGGCCAGTGGCGCAGTGGGTTAAATGCTGAGCTGCTGAACTTGCTGACTGAAAGGTTTCAGGTTCGAATTAGGGAGGCAGGGTTAGCTCCCGCTGTTAGCCCCAGCTTCTGCCAACCTAGCAGTTCAAAAACATGCACATGTGAGTAGATCAATAGGTACCACTCTGGCAGGAAGGTAACAGTGCTCCATGCAGTCATGCAGACCACATGACCTTGGAGGTGTCTATGGCTCCATCGACTCATTGTGGCCTCTATGGAGAACTCAGGCCCAGTATATTCTTGGGTCATTGATTTGTGTTCTTAGCCCTCCACAATTGAGTTGAGTCTCCTCCTATCAGCTTACTTCACTGCTCAGATTGCATAGTCATACATAGAAATCGGAAATACGACGGCATGGAAGGGCCTAACTTGGGATATTCAATGATCTATCATTACGCTTGAGCTTATTTCATTTTTCCATACTTTCAATGCTTAAAATTCCTAATTTTTAATTCTACCCTCAGTAGCTCAGTGGGTTAAACAATTGAGCTGCTGAACTTGCTGACCAGTTTGAATCCCATGAGCAGGGTGAGCTCCCACTGTTAGCCCCAGCTTTTGCCAACCCAGCAGTTTGAAAACATGCAAATGTGAGTAGATCAATAGGGACCGCTAACGGCGCTCCATGGAGCCATGCCGGCCACATGACCTTGGAGGTGTCTATGGACAACGCCGGCTCTTCAGCTTAGAACTGGAAAAGAGCACCACCTCCCAGAGTTGGACACGACTGGACTTAATGTCAGGGGACAGCCTTTACTTTTACCTACCTTTTGGGTCTGTAAACGCATCTGAAAAACTCCAGACAGCCCTAAGTTATAGGAGTTTAGATTTAGATAGAACATTAGAATCGAAATCTAGGTCGTGTGAACAGTAGGACATTGGAACCAATTGCCTGGGGAGATGGAAGGGATCTCTTTCTCTGGGCGTCTTCCCAAAGAGGCTGGAGAGCGCCTTGTTGGACTTTCTGCTTTGTGTGAAATTGCACTTATTGACCTCTAGGGCAGTGTTTCTCAACCTTCCTCGTGCCGCGACCCCTTAATCCAGTTCCTCATGTTGTGGTGACCCCCAAGCATAAAATTATTTTCGTTGCTGCTTCACATCTGTAATTTTTGCTAGTGTTATGAATCGTAATGTAAATATCTGATATGCAGGATGTATTTTCGTTCACTGGACCAAATTTGGCACAAATCCCTTCTACGCCCAAATTTGAATACTGGTGGGATATCAGATTTTGTCATTTGGGAGTTATAGTTGCTGGAATTTATACTTCACATACAATCAAAGAGCATTCTGAACTCCACCAACGATGGAATTGAACCAAACGTGGCACACAGAACTCCCATGACCAACAGAAAATATTGGAAGGGTTTGGTGGGCATTGACCTTGAGTTTTGGAGTTGTAGTTCACCTACATCCAGAGAGCACGGGACTTAAACAATGATCGATCTGGATCAAACTTGGCACGAATACTGAATATGGCCAAATGTGAACACTGGTGGAGTTTAGGGGAAATAGACTTGACATTTGGGAGTTGTAGTTGCTGGGATTTATAGTTCACCTACAATCAAAGAGCATTCTGAACCCCACTAATGATAGAATTGGGCCAAACTTCCCACATAGAACCCCCATGTCTTGAATGGCATCTCTGGCACGAGCCTCCCCCCAACCTCACACGCTCTCCCTTGCCCACACATGCACAACACGCTGCCATTGCACCGAGCACACCTGCTCTCCCCTCCCCTTGGCTGAAAGGCCTGTCAATTACAACAAGAGGAAGGCTTTTGGTGGGAGGATTCACTGTCAGTTTCCAAAAAGGAAGAGAAGGACAGGCGGAGAGATCTTCCGCCTTCTCTGCCAAAGGGGTTCCGAAGACCATCAGAAATATATGTTTTCTGATGGTCTTTGGCAACCCCTCTGAAATCCCCTCGTGACCCCCAGGTTGAGAAACGCTGCTCTAGGGACTCCTTCCAATTCTAGAATTCAGTGAAAATCAACATCAGCTGCTGAGGTGTTTGTTTTCATTTTGACTCCGGAGTCCTTTCACTTTTACTAATGGATTTCTTTGCACAACTCCCTGTGAACAGCTGAATGTTGTTTGCCAACTCTGTGACGGACTGACTTTATCAAGGGTGTGCCTGCCTTACCTGGCCGCAGGTTTAGTGCTTTCAGAATAGAAATAAAAGCCTGGAAATTACATAACCACAGAGCAGGGGTCGGAAACAAGGCCTTTCAATGGCTCAATGCTACAGAGTCCTGGGAGCTATAGTTTGGTGAGGCCCCAGCCCTCTTTGGCAGGCAAGGCAAAATACCATGTAAAACTACAACTCCCAGAATTCCATAGCATTGAGCCATGGCAGTTCAAGTAGTGGAGCCCTTGGTGGCAGAATGGGTTAAAGCAGTAGTTCTCAACCTGTGGGTCTCCAGGTGTTTTGGCCTACAACTCCCAGAAATCCCAGCCAGTTTACCAGCTGTTAGGATTTCTGGGAGTTGAAGGCCAAAATATCTGGGGACCCCAGGTTGAGAACCACTGGGTTAAACCCTTGTGCCGGCAGGAATGAAGACTGACAGGTCGCAGGTTCAAATTTGAGGAGAGCGCAGATGAGCTCCCTCTGTCAGCTCCAGCTCCCCATGTGGGAACATGAGAGAAGCCTCCCACAAGGATGGTAAAACATCAAAACATCCGGGCGTCCCCTGGGCAATGTCCTTGCAGACAGCCAATTCTCTCACACCAGAAGCGACTTGCAGTTTCTCAAGTCACTCCTGACACGATAAACAAAAGTTCAAGCAGTGTCAAACTGCATTTATTCTACAGTGTAAACACACTCCTAGGCTCTTTCCACACGGCTGAATAAAATCCCACGTTATCTGCTTTGAACTGGATTATATAGCAGTGTGGATTCAAATAACCCAGTTCAAAGCAGATATTGTGGATTATTCTGTCTTGATATTCTGGGTTATATGGCTGTGTGGAAGGGCTCCTTGTGTACTCTTGATGTTTCTGGACTGCTGGAGATTAAGCTTGCAGAGCCATTCAATTTGCATCTGTTTTGTGGAGATTACACATAGGCAGAGAAACAGCTTTTCTCCATCTTGGCCGGCTAAAAGATGGTTGTGCCTGCACTGTAATATTAATGCACTTTAGTCCCACTGTAACTAGCTCAGTGCTGTAGAAACCTGGGATTTATAGTTTGGT
This sequence comes from Anolis sagrei, assembly GCF_037176765.1. Taxonomy (NCBI): domain Eukaryota; kingdom Metazoa; phylum Chordata; class Lepidosauria; order Squamata; family Anolidae; genus Anolis; species Anolis sagrei. The sequence continues at coordinate 19,868,147 of NC_090034.1, read as the reverse complement.
GAGGCACCAGCGCTCTTGGGCCGAGAAAGCTAATGGGCTCCTAAAAGTACATCTCCCAGGATTCCTTAGCATTGAACCAGAGTTAAAGTAGTGTCCAACTACATTAATTCTATGTGTTGTCGAAGGCTTTCATGGCCAGAATCACTGGGTTGCTAGGTGCCCAGGTTCCAGAGGCATTTTCCTCTGACGTTTCACCCACATCTTTGGCAGGCATCCTCAGGGGTTGGGAAGTCTGTTGGAAACTAGGCAAGTGAGGTTCATATATCTGCGGCAGGTGTGAATGTTGCCATTGGCCAGCTTGATTAGTACTGAATGGCCTTGCAGCTTCAAAGCCTGGCTGCTTCCTGCCTGGGTGAATCCTTTGTTTAGGTTGTGAGGTCTGTTGGAAACTAGGCAAGTGGGGTTTATATATCTGCGGAATATCCAAGGTGGGAGAAAGAACGCTTGTCTGTTGGAGGCAAGTGTGAATGTTGCAATTGGAAACTGTGATTAGCATTGAATGTCCTTGCACCTTCAAAGCCTGGCTGCTTCCTGCCTGGGTGAATCCTTTGTTTGGCAGTGTTAGCTGGCCCTGATTGTTTCCTGTCTGGAATTCCTGTTTTGTGAGTATTGCTCTTTATTTACTGTCCTGATTTTCGAGTTTTTTAAAACACTGGAAATTAAAAGGGCGGGAAGAATTGGAGATTAATGATTGGTTTCGTTATCACCAACTGCATGAAAGATACAAAAAAGACTTGAGGATTGGATTTGCAACCAAAGAATCAGAATTGGAAAGAATATGGGAAAAGGCGGATAAAGGGTTAATCTCTAGATTATACAAATACATACTAAGCTATAACATGGAGGACAACAGAGTCAAGACAGTAATGTTATCCTGGGCCAAGGACCTAGGCAGATCAATAGAATTGGACAAATGGGAATACCTATGGAACAAAGAATTCAAATTCACTTTATCGGGTTCAATCAGGGAGAATCAATACAAAATGTTTTATAGGTGTTCTATCACTCCAGCAACATTGGCCAAAATAGACAAGTCACAACAAGGTATTTGCTGGAGGTGCAGGAAACAGAAAGGGACATTTCTCCACATGTGGTGGACCTGTGTGATCATACAGGAATTTTGGGATAAGGTAATTAAGGAGACAAATAAAATGTTACATAACAAGATTAAAAAAAAGCCCAGGACTGTGTCTGCTAGGTCTACAGAGAGAAAACAATAATCAAAAGGACCAAGAAATATATCAATATAGCTTTGCAGCGGCAAGATTGACCATAGCCAAAGATTGGAAAGGGGAAAATGGTCTAACCAAAAAGGATTGGAGGGAAAGAATGCGAGAATATATGCTAATGGCCAGACTAACTTATAACAGGAGGAATAAGAGTAATGAGGACTTTCTAGAAAAATGGAAGTTGGCCATGGCATATCTGAATAGAGAGTCAGTAATATAGAGGAGCTCCATTAGGAATTTAGGTTTACCATGAATAAGGAGAGATAAATAGGCTTAAAGGCTTCATAGTGTTTTGGTGTGGGAAGCCATGGTGAAGGGTGCACGGGTGTGGGGATGAGGGTTTAGTTTGTTTAGGATAGGGGTTTTGGGATGAGTGTAAGGTCTGTGGTATGTGTGTAAAATGCCATGTGATGATTTACTGAATGTTATGGAAAAAAATTAATACAAAGCTCTGACTGAAAGCAGTGGAAAACAGGCAGAAATAGCAAGTCTATGTGTATTAAGATATGTAAATGATAATAATTTGTACTTAATGACAAAATTAACTGATCGATTGAATAAGGTAGAAAGGCATATACACGTCAAAAATATTGGTACTTGATTATATCTGCCATGATTTGCTTTTCTGTTATGTACCATAATTAAAAAAAAAACAGTTTTAACTTTAAAACAAACAAACAAACAAAAACCACTGGTAGCTGGATTTGGTTCCTTTTCATGGTTTTCATGGCAGAGTTCCACTGCTGAACGGCTCTCACAGTCAGGAAGTTCTTCCTAATGTTCAGATGGAATCTCCTTTCTTTTTTTTTTGTCTTTTTTAATTGCTGACACAGGTAGACTCTCCTTTCTTGTGATTTGAAGCCATTGTTCTGCGACCTAGTCTCCAGGGCAGCAGAAAACAAGCTTGCTCCTTCCTTCCTATGACTTCCTCTTACGTATTTATACATGGCTATCATGTCTCCTTTCAGCCTTCTCATCTTCAGGCCAAACATGCTCAGCTCTTTAAGCCACTCCTCATAGGGCTTGTTCTCCAGACCCTTGATCATTTTAGTCGCCCTCCTCTGGATACATTCCAGCTTGTCAATATCTCTCTTCAATTGTGGTGCCCAGAATAGGACACAATATTCAAGGTGTGGTCTAACTAAGGCAGAATAGAGCATGGGGAGCATGACTTCCCTGGACCTAGACCAGGGGTCCTCAAACTTTTTAAACCGAGGGCCAGGTCACAGTCCCTCAAACTGTTGGAGGGCTGGATTATCATTTGAAAATAACATGAATGAATTCCTATGCACGGTGCACATATCTTATTTGTAGTACAAAAAACACTTTAAAACAATACAATAATTAAAATGAAGAACAATTTTAACAACTATAAACTTATTAGTATTTCACTGGGAAGTGTGAGCCAGCGTTTAGCTGATGAGATAGGAGTGTTGTTGTTGTGTGCTTTCAAGTAGTTTCAGACTTAGGTTGAGTTCGAGCGAGGGCCGGGTAAATGACTTTGGAGGGCCATATCCTGCCCCCGGGCCTTAGTTTGAGGACCCCTGATCTAGACACTAGATTCCTACTGATGCAGGCCAAAATCCCATTGGCTTTTTTTGCTGCCGCATCACTTTGTTGGCTCTTGTTTAACTTGTTGTCCACGAGGACCCCAAGATCTTTCCCCCAACCTCTGAGGATGCCTGCTATAGATGTGGGTGAAATGTCAGGAAAGAATGCTTCTGGGACATGGCCATACAGCAACCCGGAAAACTCACAGCAATACATTAATTCTGTAATGTAGATGCAGCCTCCGAGTTTGGAGGTCTTTCGGCAGAGGTTCAGTGGGCATCTTTTATGGCTTTTGGGTGGCAGGGTGTTGGACTTAGATAGATGGTTGGACTACATAGCCATTGTGGGCCCTTTCCAACTCTCTTCTCAGACTTCCTTCCTTTATATTTATGCTGAAGTAGGCTTTGTTGTTGTTGACACCAAAAGAAAAAAAGCTGGTAGAACAAGAGAGGGGAGCCTTAGGCCAGGTGACTTTTGCGTCTCCAAAACAGGTTGATCCGCTTGGAGACTGGAAAGGAAGAAACCTCTTCGGAGGGACGGAAACTTTGGCGGAGAGGTGTAGATTTGGCAGGTTTTGCGGGGATTGAATTGCACAGTGCAAAGGGGTCATACTATGGGGACAAGAGATGAGAGCCATTTTCAAAGCTTGGCTTAATTTAAGGCGTTGGAGCGTGGCGTTGGTCTTGGGGCTGTCAACGTGAGTGCAACTCTTTGGGTCGCTCTGACAAACTCCCTGATCTTTGCCTTCCTTTTTGCTCTCGTAGTTGCTGCCTTCTATCTCCCGTCTCCTGGGTCCGTCTACACCTGCTCTGTAGAGGCGTAACTGCCGTACAGGTGAGGAGAAGAGCTCCTTTGGGGAGAAGGGGGGAGGGTCTTGGAAGAATTGGGGTGCGTCTACACCAGGCCTGGGCAAACTAGGGTCCTCCAGGTGTTTTGGACTTCAACTCCCACAATTCTTAACAGAATTAGGAACAGTTTGACCCCACTTTGGCTGTTACATCTCAATGCCACAGGATACTGGGAGTTGTCGTTTCACGGGATCTTGAGTCTTTTCTGCCAAAGAGTGCAGGTGCCTCACCAAACTACAAATCCCACGACTCCACTGCATTGAGTCCTAGCAGTTACAACCAGGTCAAACTGTATTCATTCGACATCCGTCTCCTAAAAATTCTTCCTGTTTTGTTTGATGGGTTAGGGTTAGTCCGGAGCTACACTGCCATATAATGCAGCTTGAACTACTTTATATAATTATAATTATAAAAATTAATATATAATTAATTATAATTATATAAATTAATTATATTTTTTGAAAAAATATTACATACCCAGCTTGAAGCAGGATACAACATAATTCAAACAAGAGATAAAATACTATTATATGGTCAATGAAGCCCATATTAACTGCATTATATGGGTCTACATTGATCATATAATGCAGTTCAAGCTGCATTACATGGCACTGTAGATCCAGCTTTAGTTCTTTTGATTGTTCAACTGCCGTCCAGTCCCAGAATTCTCTCTTCCATCTTCTCCTAGAAGGAGCCAACAGATCTTTGACTCAGGATTCTCTCCTTCTCCTCCTCCATCTTCTCCACCATCTTCTCCCAGAAAGATCCAACTGACAGTTGACCCAGAGCGTTGTGGACCTTTCCTCACTGACCGTAACTTCTCTTGTCTAAAACGTCTCTGGTTTTGCTTCTCTCCTGAAGGTTTCCCCCTTTTCCGGGCACACTTTCTCCATACGGACTTTGAGAGAAGGCCTTCCAAGGTGGTCGCTCAAGCCAACATGAAAGTGGAGCTGCTTCCTGCCTTGACGGACAACTACATGTACCTCCTCATTGATGAGGAGACCAAGGAGGCCGCCATCGTTGACCCAGTTCAGCCCCAGAAGGTATCTTGAAATGAATCCAAACACAAAGCATTTTCAACAGTGGTTCCCAACTTTTTTTTTTTTTACCAGGGACCACTTTGACCAGGGACCACTCTCCAACATTAGTACCGAAGAGTTACAAATCAACTTTGGTCAACTTCAGATTCAGTTTGGTTGTTTGGGGTTCTGATTCAGAAAATTGCATTGGATAGACCACATCAGCTCTAATTTCTGATGCAGAACATATGCCATCCAGTAATCTCCATCTGCTCACCCACAGAAAACCATCTATATAAATAAAAATGTAATTTTTGTTTGTTGGATTAACATTACTCAAAAACCATTGGACGAATTGACACCAAATTTGGACACAATACACCTATCTGACCAATGAGTGACCATCACTCATAAAACACTGAAAAACACAGCAGAAGAGACTTAAAAAGCAAAAAAACATTACATTGCAATGCATGCACAAAACCACATATATTCAAATATACACATATATACACACACAAAACATATATACACAGACTGGGCCAAAGCAACACATGGCAGGGAATGGCTAGTATTTAATTAGCTTTATTGGAAATTCCATAACCCATTGGAATTAACTGCACCATAACCTTATTGAAAAGGTAAAATTTATTTATTTATTTACAGTATTTATATTCCTCCCTTCTCACCCCGCAGGGGACTCAGGGCGGATCACAATGCACACAAACATGGCAAAAATTCAATGCCATAGACAAACAACATATATAGATAGAGACACAGAGGCTATTTAACTTTACAGTTTCATAAGGGTATGCTTTTTGAATTTCGGCCACCGGTGGAGCTGTCGGTTCACCATCCACTTGTGACACTGATGGAGTACTTCTTCATTCTTTAGCACGCTGCTGGAGAGTTTTTTATGGCGTCATAAATTAGTTAAATTAGCTTCCCCGTAGAAGCAGTACCTAAATTTCCTACTTGACTGATGCAACTGTATTTCAGTCTGCAAAAGTTGACAGGAAGCTAGACAAATGGCCGGAAGCTCACTCCAACCCAGGCTGGCTTCAAACTCATAACCTCTTGGTCAGTAGTGATTTTAATGCAGCTGACTCCCAACCAGCTGCGCCACAACCCGGTCACATCCATTTGGCAAATGTGAATCTCCATGAACATGTGAAAACCACGTTTTGAAAACCACAAGTCAAGAAAAGCATGACCTTTTTTAGAAATCAATCCTTTGAACATGTGATATTCATAAGCATTCATGTAATGGCACACAGGTAACTCAGCTGTTAAACTGAAGAACCATGTCTTTAAGCTGCTAAGGATAAAGACATGCTGCTACAAAAATATATTGGATTAACAGGGGATTGTTGTTTCTTTGAAGTAGAATTTGTGGTTGCAATTGCCCAAAAGATATACACTCCCTTGAAACCTCTTAGTTAAAATATGCACTCAGAGATTTTTAAAAAAACCAAAAAACCCCACAAAATCTTATTCGAAAATAATATTTCAGGTTTACTAACAAACTTCTTGTATATATTCAGCATGCCGGTCCCTAGCCCAATGTTTTTAAGCATATAGATAGAGTACAAACTGTATAACTGTACTCACTGAAGTCTGAAAGGAGACACATTACATCCACCTCCATTGAGGTCTAAAAGCATACTGGATAACAAAAATGGAGTCCTATGTATGAAGCCCCTCCCACACCAAAGAGGGACAGTCAAACTGGCAAACCAAAATGTATATACAATATAGGTTAACAATTATACACATTTACAAATAGTTAGTGGAGGCTTTGAAGGTTGCAATTTCCAACAGGCTTTGGCACTATAAGAGGGTTTCGCGAGTCCAGTTGCTCTTGTTGCAACGATGTAGTAACGGTGAGGCTGAGGACCATATTTTAGTTCTTGCAGACCACTGGTTTTCCATAGACCACTGATTTACAATAAACTCTCGGTTAACGTATAGGCTTTGGTCAATGTCAGATAAATATAATATAATGTATTGTATATACATATAATATTTATAATACTATAATGTAATGCAATACTAATACTAATAATATATTCTAATTATATATTTATATTACATGTAATATTACTAATAATATTACAATATAATGGTATAGTACAATATAGTAATATTTAATACTGATATTGTACTATGCTAATAATATAATATATTGTATGTATATATATCTTGTAAGCCACTCTGAGTCTCCTTCGGGGTGAGAAGAGCGGCATATAAATGTCATAAACAAACCAACAAACCAACAAATAAATAAATGCCACTTCCGGTTGCTTTAGAGTTACTTTTAAAAAGAGGCCTCACTAATACTACACCCCATACTATACCATACCATAACCTCTGTATTGATCTGATATTAATATAGAAATACAGTCATTAAGAGCAGATTCAGACAAACTTCCCGTAACTTGCTGTGACACTAATAGCTAAAACCTTTCTTTTCAGGCAGGCTTTTAAAGAAAGTCACTTTATAGTGAGATTCAGAGGGATGCTGAGTAGTGTTTATATCTTTTAATAGGCTTTTAGTTATTTCAATGGCTTTCAGATTATTTTTAATACTCCTGTGTTTTCATTCTATTTTTAAGTCTCTGTTTTCCATTTCAAATTGCGCATTGTTTTGGGTTTTTTGCTCGAGTCTTTAAGAAAGACCAAGCAGGAAACAGAGAAACATTACTTGAAATTGCTTCCTTGTCTCGCTCTTCCGATAGGTTCTGGACGCCGTCCGAAAACATGGGGTGAAATTGACCACTGTCCTCACAACGCATCACCACTGGTAATCCTTTTTGCAATGAGATTCGAATAAATAAAAAGATAGATGCTTGGAGTATGTGCCCGATCCCATTCTCCGTGTTGCAGTGCCAAGAATAGCTTGCCCCAATCACGTTTGCTTCAAGACAAAAAGCTCTAAGCTTGTGTTCTGGGGTAGTTTGACTCACCTGGACGTTTTGGCCCACTTTCATCCACTTGGCAGGGTCTCCTGGTCAAGCTGGGAAATGTAGTTCTCCAAAATGAAAGGGGGAAATAAAGATGCCAACATCTCCTCTCACGCTGTAGTTTTCAGTTTCTTTGCAAGACTCTGGGTGCATCTGCACTGTTGAGTGAATAGAGATGCTGTTCGTTGATAGGTTTCTTCCAAAGCAAAGGCTGGTTTGCTTGAGAAGTGCATTGTCGGGGAATGTCTCTTGTGTGTCTGCGCAGCCCCCCAAGTCTGACGTTTTGACCTTCCAGGGACCACGCTGGTGGCAATGAGAAACTGGTAAAGATGGAGCCTGGGTTGCGAGTGTACGGGGGAGATAGCAGGGTTGGAGCCCTCACCCAGAAAGTCTCTCATCTTATGTCATTTCAGGTAAAGAACATACAAAAAAAGGGGGATGGGAGGAGAACACATTGGCCCAAACGCTATCCAAACCTTGTGCTTCACTGAGGCGGTTGGTCGGCATCTGGTTCTTTAGCACCTCAGAGGTCTCACTGGGAAACGATAGGCTTTGATTTGTGCTTTGTGTGCATTGGAGTGGGCTGGAGCAATGCAGAACGTAGGTCTTGAAAATGGTTTGTGGGCAGCACAGATAGAGTTGCTGTAGGGAGAAGAGGCCAGAATGTGTTTGGAAAGGCAGAGGAAAAAGTCCCTTGAACTAATAACTACTTATTGATCCACTGGATGGTTAAAGGCAGCATTGAGTATTTCCATGATGTCCCATGGACAGCCCTTACCCATTGAAATACCATGAATATCTCCAAGAAACCCATGGGCAACCCTACTCATTGATCCATTAGATGGTTGAATATCTCCATGAAACACATGGATCCATTAGGTGGTTGAATATCTCCATTAAACCCATGGGTGCCCCTGCCATTGATCCATTACATGGTTGAAAATCTCCATGAAACCCATGGACAACCCTACCAATTGATCCATTAGAGGGTTGACTATTTCCATGAAACCCATGGACAACCCTACCCATTGATTCATTAGATGGCTAAATATCTCCATAAAATTCATTGACAATTCTACCCATTGATTCATTAGATGGTTGAATATCTCAATGAAACACATGGCCAACCCTACCCATTGATCCATTAGATGGTTGAATACCTCCCATGGAAGCCTTACCTATTGAATTCCCATGAACAACCCTACCTATTGATGTATTGGATGGCCAATGGCCTAATTAGTCACTGCCATGATGTCCCCTGGGGTCCTTGTGGTGCGAAGCAATGGGGAGCACCTTCCCTGAGATTCCAAAATTCCACTTTTCTTTCCCCCAGTTCCCTGATTTCATCCTTTCTATCTACAAATCCTCCCCCCCCCCCCCCCGGAAACGAATCTATCCAGGTCAAAGACAGAGATAGTTGACGAAGCCATTGGGAAAACCCGTCCATCTCCACTTCTGGCCCGCAGTGACCAAGGCAAGGCAACATATATCGATATTACAGGGGGAAAGCACTTCCTTCCTGCAAGTTTCCCTGCTGCCTTAAGGAGAGTCCATTTTAAAGGAAGTCAGCTAGAATAGAGCAGAGTAGTGAGGATGCCTCAGTTTCCAGGGTGCTGTTGTTTCACATTGCGTTTTCTTGTGCCTCAGTATTCACTACAAGCTGGGACTTTCTGTGTGCTCAAGAGCCCAGTCCTTCTTTGTCGTTTGGACCTTCTTATCAAATATCCTGAATGTATCCTCTCTCTTAGGTGGGCTCCTTGAATGTGAAATGCCTCGCCACCCCTTGCCACACTTCGGGGCACATCTGCTATTTTGTGACCAAGCCCAACAGCTCTGAGCCCCCAGCCGTCTTCACGGGTGAGATTCGGAATGGATCGCATGAAAATAATAATAATATACTTTATTTATATTCCGCTCCATTTCCACGAGGGGACCCAGGGCAGATAACAGAACACATATATGGCAAACATTCAATGCTGTTATACAAATAACAGGGACAGACAATACATAAACAGAGGTAGGCTTCCCCATTTCTTCCATCTCCAGCATCTGGAGGCTGTGGTTGACTTTGGCCATGGGGTGATACTGTCACCCCATCTTCCATGCGGAGGAGCTTTGTTGTCCGTACATGTCCTCCTGATCGAATTGCTAACATGTTCTTATGGGTACTTTTTTATTACCTCCCCGACGGCAAGGATCTGGATGAGTGGAAGAGCTCCTACTTTGTCCTTACCATGCATTACTCTGGTGGAGCCCTTGTGCCAGCAGGACTGCCGACCGAAAGGTTGGTGGTTCAAATCTGGGGAGTGGGGAGAGCTCCTGTCTGTCAGCTCCAGCTTCTCAAGCGGGGACATGAGAGAAGACTCCCACTAGATGGTAAAACACCTGGGCGTCCCCTGGGCAACGTCCTTGCAGATGGCCAATTCTCTCACACCAGAAGCAACTCGCAATTTTTCAAGTTGCTTCTGACATGAAAAAAATCCTCCCCACGAAAAGCGGTACATATTTATCTACTCACATTACTGTTTTCGATCTGCTAGGTGGGCTGACAGTGGGAGCTCACCCCGACCTGAGCTTGAACTGCCAACCTTTCGATTGGCAAGATTTTTTACAGCTGGCGGTTTAACCCGCTGTGCTAAAGCTTGGCCCCAAAAGGGTGCTGTAAGTCAGAAATAACTTGGAGGCATACCACAGCATGTGACGTCGTGATTTACAAAAGGGAAATGTTAATATGGTTTATTTTTTCTGCCTCTCTCTCTCTCTGTCTCTCCGTTTAGGGGACACGCTCTTTGTGGCCGGCTGTGGGAAGTTCTTCGAGGGCACTCCGGAGGAAATGTATAAAGCTCTGATCGAGATCTTGGGCCGCCTCCCTCCTGAAACGGTAACTTGTAACCAGTAAAAATTGGACCTGTTGGCCCGAAATCCATGTTTGAATTCCCCATGTATTTGGAACATATCTATCCAAGAACATTTTACTGTCCCCAAATTTAGCATCACTATTTTTGAGAGAGATTGAGAAGGAAGATATTTGAGCGTGCTGTGAAAGGGAGGATCCACAGGAGAAACACAGAACATGAAGCCTGGCCTTCTTGTTTTCCTGTCCCTTCCCTAGAATGATGCATGGAGTTGTGATTTCAGGGCTGTATGACCCACTTTGTTTTCATTGAATCTTGGAGCTGGAAGCGTCCCAAAGGGCTATCCATTCCAACCCCCTTCTGCTAGATAGGAAGACACCATCCAGGACCTCCTGACATGGTCATCCTGCCTCTGAATCATTGAAGCCTAGAGTTTGAAGGGACTCCAAGAGCCATCCAGTCCAACCTCCTTCCAGTAATCTATCTATCTATGTATATAATAAAAGTCAAAGTTTGTATGCGAAGGACAGAAGTGCGGAGGGCGGAAGTGTAGAGGGCAGAAGTGCGGAGGGTGGAAGTCTATGTGCCAGCTTTCTGATTGGCTGCCGCTGTGGTGCTATTTGCATATGGTCTCTGATTGGCCAGCTTCAAGAGGAGCCCCTGGTGGAGAAAAGGGTTCATGACAGAAATGGGGACATGAGACAAGGAAATTTGCATATGGTCTCTGACTGGCCAGCCTCAATTCCAAGATTCCAAGATGACAAAGAGAGGAAAGGAAAAGGCCAGAGGAGGCTGCGTCAGAAAATTACCAATACAGACCACACTTGGCACACAGAGCCCCCATGACCCACTCGACATCCTACTGCAGTTTGGAGGAGGATGAACCATGGATGATGGGACATCACTCACATTCTGAGACCGCTGTTAACCTCATCCAATGACTGATCAGGACCAAACTTGGCACATAGACCTCTCATGACCCACTTTACGTCCAGGTGTGGTTTGGCTGGGGATGGACCATGGATTAAGGGACTTGCAGTACCTTTGCTCAATTTTTGAGACCACTGCAACCCTCATCCAGTTACCGATAAAGACCAAACTTGGCACACTCAGTTTCCATGATGCACTCTACATCCTGGTGCAGTTTGGAGGAGGATGCACCATGAACGATGGGACTTGCAATACCTGCACTCCCTACCTAAGACCATTACAACTGCCAACAATGATGGATCAGGACCACAATTTACACAGAAAGCCCGCATGACCCAGTCTACATCCTGGTGCAGTTTGGAAGAATTTGACAATGGATGATGGGACTTCCAGTCACTTCACTCACTTCCCGCCAATGACTGATCAAGACCAAACTTGGCACACAGAGTCCCCATGACCCACTCTACATCCTGGTGCACTTTTGAGGAGGACAGACCATGGATGATGGGACTTCAAGTACCTCCACTCCCTTCCCAAGACTGCTGCAACCCTCATCTAATGTCCAATCAAGACCAAACTTGGCACACAGAGCCCCCATGACCCACTCTACATACTACTGCATTTTGGAGGAGGATGGACCATGGATGATGGGACTTGCAGTACCTAAACTTACTTTATGAAACCACTGTGACCCCGAACCAATGACTGATCAAGACCAAACTTGGCACACAGAACCCCCATGACCCTATCTACATTTGGAGGAGGGTGGATCATGGATGATGGGACTTGCAGTCCCATCACTTCACTCACTTATTGAAACCACTGCAACCCTAATCCAATGACTGATCAAGACCAAACTTAGCACACAGAGCCCCCATGACCCACTCTACATCCTGCTGCAGTTTGAAGGAGGATGGACTTCAGATGATGGGACTTGCAGTACCTTCACTCACTCACTGAAACCACTGCGACCCTGAACCAACGGCTGATAAAGACCAAACAATAAGCAATTGAAAAAGGAGGATAAAGAAGCGATAACAAACTTACTAACTATAGCAAGACTGCTCATAGCAAGGAATTGGAAAAAAGAAATGAATATACAAATAGAGGAGTGGTATAAGGAAGCATGGAAAATAGCAATAAATGATAAATTGACATGTATATTAAAGGTTAAAAAAGGTATATGGAAACAAAGTGATTTTGATGCTGTATGGGGAAGATTTGTGGTAAATGGATTAAAAAATAAGGAAGGAAAATTACCGTCACAAGAAGAAATGAAATTTTGGACAGATGAAATGTAAGAATTGTGGCTTGAGACGGGAGGAGGGGAGCACTGTGGTGATAAAAAAAAAAAGAGAAAGGGGGGGGGGGGAAATGTCAAAGCAAAATAATAAAACAACATGTTAAAGAGGCTGATGTACAAAATGCAATAGTATGTAATAAATGTGATAAACCAATAAAAATTATTATTAAAAAAAAAGACCAAACTTGGCACACAGAGCCCCCATGACCCTATCTGCATCCTGTTTCAGTTTGGAGGAGGGTGGATCATGGATGATGGGACTTGCAGTACCTTCACTCACTTACTGAAACCACTGCGACCCTAATCCAATGACTGATCAAGACCAAACTTAGCACACAGAGCCCCCACGACCCACTCTACAGCCTGCTGCAGTTTGAAGGAGGATGGACTTTGGATGATGGGACTTGCAGTACCTTCACTCAATTACTGAAACCACTGCCACCCTCATCCAATGACTGATAAAGACCAAACTTGGCACACAGAGCCCCCATGACCCGCTCTATATCCAGGGGCTGTTTGGAGGATATAGTACCTTCAAGTACCTTCACTCACTTCCTGAAAACAATGCAACCATCATCCAATGACCAATAAAGACCAAACTTGACATACAGAACCGCCATTACCCACTTTCTCAAATACCCTGGGCAGCACTGGGTCCCCAAGCTAGTATATAAATAAAAATGTAATGTTCGTTTGTGGGATTAACAGAACTCAAAAACCACCGGACGAATTGGCACCAAATTTGGACACAAGACACCTAACAACCCAATGTATGTCCTTCACTCAAAAAATTGATTTTGGGAGTTGTAGTTGCTGGGATTTACAGTTCACCTACAATCAAAGAGCATTCTGAACCCCACCAATGATGGCATTGAACCAAACTTGGCACACAGTTCTCCCATGACCAACAGAAAATACTGGAAAGGTTTGGTGGGCAGTGTCCTTTGGTTTTGGAGATGTAGTTCACCTACATCCAGAGATCACTGTGCACTCAAACAATGATGGATCTGGACCAAACTCTACACGAAAACTCAATATGCCCAAATGTGAACACTGGTGGAGTTTGGGGAAAATAGAATCTTGACATTTGGGAGTTGTAGTTGCTGGGATTTATAGTTCACCTACAATCACAGAGCATTCTGAACCCCACCAATGATAGAATTGGGCCAAACCTCCCTCACAGAATCCCCATGTGGGCCACAGCAACGTGTGGCAGGGGATGGCTAGTAGTAATAATAATAATAACAACAACAACAGCAACAGCAACAACATAATCCTTGAGTAACAATAATACATTATATAATAATAATAATAATAATAATAATAATAAATAAACATCAACAAATCACAATCTGTCAGCTGCAAAACGCCACCTTACTTGGATCTGCGTGCATCATTCGAAAATACATCACACAGTCTTAGAGGCTTGGGAAGTGTTCGACTTGTGATTTTGTGATACAAAATCCAGCATATAGATCTCGTTTGCTGTGACATACTGTGCTTTTGTGTCAATAATAATAATAATAATAATAATAGAATCTTAGAGTTGGAAGAGACCCCCAAAGGCCATCCGGTTCAACCCCCTTCTGCCAGGCAGGAAGACACCATCCAAGCCCTCCCTACAGATGGCCATCCAGTCTCCATTTAAAGACCTTGAGAAAAGGAGACTCAAACACAATCCAAGGCAATAGAATCCTTCACTGTTGAGAAATTCTGTCAGGAAGTGCTTCCTAATGCTTAAGTGGGTTCCTTTTCCTGGAGTTTGAACCCATTTTTTTCCTCTTTCCCAGAAAGTCTACTGCGGCCACGAATACACCATCAACAACTTGAAGTTTGCTCGGCACGTGGAGCCCAACAACAGCGCCATACAACACAAACTCTCCTGGGCAAAGGTAAGGAGGGATACGGTACTTCTCTTTGCGAGACAAATGGGGTTGCCTCATCGCTCCCCTTTTCTTCCATATTTCTTCATATCTTCCATATGAGACCTCCTTTTAAGCTGGGGGATTCTGGGAGTAAGAGTCTGGAAAAAAGTTGGCCTTCACAAACTTGGATCTTGGCAACCACTTCCTGATGTTAGTGGATGGAAATTGCTTCTCTTAAGTTGGCACACTGGGGGCTAGCCAAAATGTTAGCATACCTGAAGAGTATCTATTATTATGATTATAACTGTTATTAGTTGAGTATCCCTTATATTGTGGATTTTATTGCAATCCAAACTGTTGCAAGCATTAAAATAAAATGTGGTTTGAGCATCTCTTATCTTCGGAGCAAAAGTGTTTGGTATTTTGAATTTTTCCCCTCTTGAATTTCGGACTTTTTTGCATATCCAGGTCCGAACACAAAATAGTTGCAGAATACACCTTGCATGCATTGTGTGGAGGTTAATGTTAGACATCGTATTTTTAATCATTTTCTGCACAAAGCCAAGGTTGTATCCGTTGAGCCACCAAAGGGATCACAATCTCAGTTATACATCTGAAGCATTTTGGAAGTTTCAGATGTTCAGATTGGAAGAGACCCTCAAAGGGCAACTAGTCCAGCCTCCTTCAGCCAGTCAGGAAGACACAGATTTTTGAACTGATAGCCACTCAACCTCAGTTCAAAAACTCCAGAGAAGGAGACTCCACTGGAAGGGACCCCCAAAGGGCATTTAGTCCAGCTCCCTTCAGCCAGGCAGGAAGGCACAATCAAGCCCTCTCAACAGATGGCCATCAGCCTCAGATCAAAAAGCTCCAGAGAAGGAGATTCCACTGGAAGGGACCCCCAAAAGGCCATCTGTTGAGAAGGCTTTGATTGTGCCTTCCTGCCTGGCTGAAGGGAGCTGGACTAAACGCTTTGGGGGTCCCTTCCAGTGGAATCTCCTTCTCTGGAGCTTTTTAGCACCTTTCAGCCAGCCAGGAAGGCACAATCAAAGCCCTCCTGACAGATGGCCATCCAGCCTCAGTTCAGTAACTTCCAGAAAAGGAGACTCCACTGGAAGGGACCCCGGAAGAGCATCTAGTCCAACCCCTTCAGCCAAGCAGGAAGGCACAGTCAAATCTCTCATGACAGATTGTCATCCAGCCTTAGTTCAATAACTTCCAGAGAAGGAGACTTCACTGGAAGGGACCCTCAAAGGGCATCTAGTCCACCCCCTTCAGCCAGGCAGCATGGCACAATCAAAGCCTTCTCAATAGATAGCCATCCAACCTCTATTTAAAAACCTTCAGAGAGGTGTAATCCCTACAGAAGTGGAGTGTAGGTGTTGTTCAAGTATAGGGACTGTTATAACTTTTATGATTTGCACAATTTGTTGATTAAGTCACAGCAATTACCACTAAAATTGATACATTTTTAATTAAGAGAAGACAATCTGTTGACAACCATATTTGTGATGAAGGTGGCTAGAGATGAACCAAAACAAGAATCAAACGTAGGATATAAGAAGAGTCAAGGGGAAAATGTCCAAACCACATTCGTACCATAAAGATTATATGACACTTTTCTTTATAATGTGTATTATATAATCTATATATTGTATGAAAGTCTTCTAAGGGCTTCATTTAACCCCCGGTTTGCCAAAAAACCTACACGAAGGGTTTGGAAAGCTGTGGGATAAGGGATGCTCAGCCTGTAGCATCAGTTTCGCCGTCGTTCCAATGTGGCTCCCAGGGCAATGTGGGGTCAATCTGCTGACCTCCTTTTCCGTCACTTCCACATAAAATAGCAATAGCTCCCCTTTATTTCTCTTTCTTCCAGTGGGGATAGTAGATAACCACATTATTCCAAAATCATGCCTTTTTCTGGTATCCCAAGCACCAAAGACATTTTGCCTTTTCTCTGCAGGCGAAATATGACAGTGGCGAACCGACCATCCCTTCGACTATTGGAGAAGAGTTTGCCTACAATCCCTTTATGAGAGTCAGGTGAGTTTGGGACATTTTGGGGTCTGTTGCTGATCCAGAACGCAAGCAGGACCCTAAGGGCTTGAGAGAAGAAGGGAGGACAGAAGAATATTATCATCCAACATTTTATCTCGTAGAAGAGACTCAAAGCAGCTAACACCGTTAGAAAAAGAAATACAATGTACAATTTAAAACCTGCAATATAGAAACACTAAAATATAACTAAATATAGAGCAATTAAAGATAAACACCATATTTCATTGCTTAATAGTTGCAACCCCCCCCCCCCTTTTATTATTATTAGAAATATTTTGTGATGAAAAAATAATCTGCCTTTGATTTTCCAGTTTCTTGGTTGTTGTTTGGAGTTCTTTGGAGGAAGGAGGGAAGAGTGGAGCTCCAGAGACAGTCATATTATAGTTTTTAAACTGCCTTAAGGCCTGGAAGGGAGGGAGGGAGGGGAAGGAAGGGAGGGAGGGAGGGAGGGAGGACAAAAGGAAAGAAAGAAGTTAGGAAGGACAAGAGGAAAGAAGGAAAAATGGAAGGAAGGGCAAAAGGATAGAAAGATGGAAGGAAGAGAAGGACAGAAGGGAGGGAGAGAGAGAGAGCAAGGAAGTTAATAAGGAGAAAAGGAAAGAAAAATGGAAGAGAAACAGGAAGGAAGGAAGGAAGGAAGGAAGGAAGGAAGGAAGGAAGGAAGGAAGGAAGGAAGGAAGGGCAAAAGGATAGAAAGACGGAAGGAAGAGAGACAGGAAGGAAGGAAGGACAGAATGGGAGAGGGAGGGAGGAAGGAAGGAAAGAAGGACAAAGGGAAAGAAAGGTGGAAGGAAGATAAGCAGGAGAGAAGGAAGGATAGAAAGATGGAAGGAAGAGAGACAGGAAGGAAGGACAGAAGGGAGAGGGAGGGAGGAAAGAAAGGACAAAAGGAAAGAAAGATGGAAGGAAGATAAGCAGGAAAAAAAGAAGGACAGAAGGGAGGGAGGGAGAAAGGGATGAAAGAAAGAAGGAGGAAAGGAAGAAAAATTGGAAGGAAGGGAAACGGGAAAGAAGGAAGGAAGGAAGGAAGGAAGGAAGGAAGGAAGGAAGGAAGGAAGGACAAAAGGATAAAAGGATAAAAGGATAAAAAGACGGAAGGGAGAGAGACAGGAAGGAAGGAAGGAAGGAAGGACAGAATGGGAGAGGGAGGGAGGAAGGAAAGAAGGACAAAAGGAAAGAAAGGTGGAAGGAAGATAAGCAGGAGAGAAGGAAGGAAGGATAGAAAGATGGAAGGAAGAGAGACAGGAAGGAAGGACAGAAGGGAGAGGGAGGGAGGAAAGAAAGAAAGAAGGACAAAAGGAAAGAAAGATGGAAGGAAGATAAACAGGAAAGAAAGAAGGACAGAAGGGAGGGAGGGAGAAAGCGATGAAAGAAAGAAGGAGAAAAGGGGAAAAATTGGAAGTAAGGGAAACAGGAAAGAAGGAAGGACAGAAGGAAGGGAGGGAGAGAAAGAGGAAGGAAAGAAGGACAAAAGGAAAGAAAGATGGAAGGGAGGGAGTCAGGAAGGAAGGAGAGAGGGAGGGGGGAATTAGCCCAAAACACTTCTGTGACTATTATGCAAGAAGCTGAAAAATACCAGTTTTGGAACCCAAAGAGGACTATTATGTGATGAAATACAAGCAGGTAAAAACTATTAAATGTCAGCCCTTGCATCCTAGACATTAGCCTAACCCTAACCCTAACCTTCAGCGGCCTCAAACGAACTCCTCTCCCCTTTTCTGAACCAAACAGGGAGGCCGCGGTCCAGCAGCACGCCAAGGAAGCGGACCCCGTCCGGACGATGGGAGCCATCCGCAAGGAGAAAGACGGCTTCAAAGTGCCAAAGGATTGAAGCCGACCCCGGTTGATCTCCCTCCTACCCCCTCCTCCCTCTGCTGTTTTTGTTCAATCCGTTCTGGTTCAGTAATTTCCACCATTTCGTCTCCATGCCAGCCAGGCACCGCTATTGAAAATGATTTTAATTTTTCGTGGAATGTGCCCATTGTGTGGTGATATATTTTTATGTTTTGGGGGCACGGCCGCAGGGAGCAGAATGGCCACCCTTTTTGGCACGAATCTTTGTCTTTCAACTTTTCGATTCATCCGTTCTTTTTCTTTTCCTCCATTAAACGGCTTACACGTCTTTCCCGCAACACAAGGATAACCACTTTGTTTCCACTTTTAACTGTCTTAGGCTGGATCTACACTGCCAGATAATGCAGTTTTGCATTATGTGGGTGAGTATTGACCAGGCCTGGGCAAACTCTGGCCCTCCGGGTGTTTTGGACTGCAACTCCCACAGTTCCTAACAGCCTCGGGCCCCTTCCTTTTCCCCCTCAGCCGCTTAAGCCGAAGTTTGCCCAGGCCTGGTATAGACCCATATAATGCGGTGTACCCTGCATTGAACTTCATTATATGGATCTTATATGCATTATATGACTTCCAAACTGGATTATATATTGGAACGTCGATCCAGCTTTGGCTGGTATTGTTGGAAACCTAGGATTTGTCGTTTTAGATAACGACAAATCCCAGAATCCCACGACAATTAATTTGGATCGAAGCGCTATAATTGTGTTGTGCGAAACAAGGGGGAAAGAGTCATAGGAAAAAATGTCTCCTTTCTGAGCTTTGAAATAACTCTTGATTTGCAGCTTTGGGACGCTCAGCTGTACCGGATTGTCCCCTTTGTCTTTCTTTGTAGTTTCCCCCTCTATAGGGCTTGGGAAATATCCCTTTAGAGAAAGCAATTGGGGCATGAATTGTGAGAGAAAACAGATTATTGTTGAGTCCCTTTGCTTCCTTTCTACTAAAAATCTATTCACCAGTTTCACTTAAATACCTGGTATGAAAAAGCTCGATTCTATTCCCATTGGATGCGGTCAGAACTAGAAATCCCAACCTTTCCTGCTCTGTATAGAGGAAAGCCACCATTGTTGTTAACAATGTGTTTGGACAAGGAGAAAGGGAAGTTTTTTTAAATGCATTTCAAACTACATTACAAATGTAGTTTTCCAAGAACGGCTGGCATTTGGAACAAAGTGTGTTTGGGTTGCTGTGAGTCTTCCAGGCTGGAGGTCCATGTTCCAAAAGCATTCTCCTGACATTTCACCAACACATTTATGGCAAGCATCCTCAGAGATTGTGAGATGTGTTGGAAACTAGGCAAGTGGGGTTTAATGTCCAGGGTGGGAGAAAGAACTCCTGTCTGTTGGAGGCAAGTGTGAATGTTGCCATTGGCCAGCTTATTTAGCATTGAATAGCCTTGCAGCTTCAAAGCCTGGCTGCTTCCTGCCTAACACATCTCAACACAGCATCCCCAAAGGCAGGAATCCTTTGTTTGAGGCAAGTGTGAATGTTGCCATTGGCCAACTTGATCAGCATTGAATAGCTTTGCAGCTTCAAAGCCTGGCTGCTTCCTGCCCAACACCTCCTGACAAAGAATTCCCCAAGGCAGGAAGCCATTCAGTGCTAATCAAGCTGGCCAATGGCAACCTTTACACTTTGCTCAGATATATAAACCTCACTTGCCTAGTTTCCAACAGACATCACAACTTCTGAGGATGCCTGCCATAGATGTGGGCGAAACGTCAGGAGAGAATGCTTCTGGAACATAGCCCTACAGCCCAAAAAACTCACAGGAATACAGTGATTCCGGCCATAAAATCCTTCAACAATGTAGTGTTTGTCTTCTTGAGGAAACTACATTTCTTAAGGTAATGGAGCAAGGATAATTTAATCAGGTTCAGGATTATTACATTTAATCCCTGATGTTTAGGAGAAGTTACTTTTTTGACGAGTCCCTAAAAAGTCATTTATGCTGCCACTTAGACATGAAAAACAAAAACCCAGTCACTTGCTCAGCTTGTGCGCCTTCCCCTCTTGATCCCACTAATGTGTGTCTGTACATATAAATATAGATAATATATAAATATATATTCCTATAATAGGGGCGAGCTTCCAGGATTTTCAATGCACCGCATCTTCCTTGGAGATTGGAGAATGGGAAATGTTGATCAGATTTTCAGCAGGTCATCAAAGGCCGATAGAGAAGAGAAAGCACTTACTAAGGATTTACTTGGAGAAGCCCCTGACTTTAGACTAAGTGGTTAGGAACAGCATGGCAATTGCTTCCCTTTGACTGCCAATAAGTTTTGCCTTCTCTAATCCAGGTGCATGTACACTATGAAATTAATCCAGTTTGATCCCACTTCAACCACCAGGGCTCAAGGCTTTGGAATCCTGGGATTTTGGGCAACGAAGGCCCTTGAAAAATGGCAACTCCCCGGATTTTGTGCCGTTGAGCCATGGCGCTTAACGTGCTATGGAGTTTAGATGCACCCTTTGCCTGTCCTCCCACCCACCTGGCCATCTGGAATCTCTCAGTTTGGGGCCCGTCCTTGACTTAGGTGCCTGCGCCCTGTCAATAAAGATCTATTGCACTACTAAAGCGTGTGTGTTTGTGTATTTTTCCATTATTTCCTGGAATCAAAGTTTTCCCAATTTTGGCAAGTATGGAATCTTAGAGTTGGGATACCCCCAAAGGCCATCCAGTCCAACCCATTTTGGCCAGGCAGGAAGACACCATCCAAGCCCTCCCGACAGATGGCTACCCAGCCTCAGCTTAAACACCACCAGAGAATCCTTGAGTTGGAAGAGATCCCCAAGGGTCATCAAGTCCAACCCCCCTGCCATGTAGGGAGATACAATCAAAGTCCTCCCAACAGATGGCCACCTCACATCACTAGACTCACTAAGCTCCTATTGACGAAGATTAGTTTCCATGAATATTGTAGGGAATGTCTGAGTCCCTCTACGGAGGTAGGGAAGATCAGGATACAAAAGTTTTAAATAAATAATACATTTAAATAATGTGCATATTTTTTACTTTCTCAATCGTGACATTTGACATTGGGATTCTTCCTTAGAGAAAAAGAGCAGTGGTTATAGAATCATAGAATCAAAGAGATGGAAGAGACCTCATGGGACATCCAGTCCAACCCCCTGCCAAGAAGCAGGAATATTGCACTCAAATCACCCCTGACAGATGGCCATCCAGCCTCTGTTTAAAAGCTTCCAAAGAAGGAGCCTCCACCCCACACTCCGGGGCAGAGAGTTCCACTGCTGAACGGCTCTCACAGGAAGTTCTTCCTCACATTCAGATGGAATCTCCTCTTGTAGTTTAAGCCGGGTTTGGGTAGCTTAAGCCGGGTTTGGGGGTTGTGTAAGGCTCTATTGTGGGCCATGGGAATCTGGTCCCTGAATATATATTGAGCCCCAATATGGTTTGGGTACATAGAAAAGCTATGAGACCTCCTTGCATGAGTGCCACTCTCTCAGCCACAAAGGAAGGCAAGTGGCAGTCTTACACCGGATGAATCCGGCCCAAAAAAGCCTTCTAAGGGTCAGTGTTGGCTTGAAGGCGCAAAGCAACGATGAATGGGTCGGATGGGTCCCTTCCGTTCCACTGACAGTTTGCCATAATTTTTGGATTTCTGAAAATGGGCACGAGGAAGCAGCCTCTGGATAAAGACAACAACAACGACAATGATGGTGTGGCATAATGTAAAACAAACCATGTGTAGTTCATGTTTGATCAGCCCACACACTGCTGTGCTAGAGAAAGAAAATATGTCACGTAGAGGAACAGTAAAGAACAAGTAGTTTACTCTTCTTAATTCAGAACAACATGTACAATGTGATTAGTTGCATCAACTCACATAATGTCCTTTTATGAGAGATTTAAAATAGTCTTTCTTTGTCCATTTGGATAAACTCTTTCAGCAGCTCATGAAGCAGGAGTACACTCTAAAATATATCTCTCTCTGCATCTCTCTTTTGCTCTCTGCACCTGCAATAGTTCAAGCCTGAACAAAAATGTAACAGCAACCAAAAGTCCCAGGCTCAGCCATCACTCTAGGCATTGTCTGACCAATCAGCTTCATGCAACTTATTTTGCAGTTGACACACAGCCACATTAATTGATTCTTTGCATGCTCCAACAGATGGGAGGTGAACAGGAAGAGGAGGAAGAAGGAAGTGAGAAGAAGGGAGAGAAAGTAAGAGGAAAGAATGAGAAGAGGAAAGATGGCAAGAGGAAGAAGAGTGAGGAGGAGGAAGAGAATAAGGAACTGCAGGGGAAGAGGAAAAGAGTAAGGAGAAGGAGGAATAGGAGAAGAGGAAGGAGCAAGAGAAGAGGAAAAGAGAACAAGAAGAGAAGGATGAGAAGAAGAGTAAGAAGGAAGAGAAGGCAAAGAGAAAAATGATGAGAAGAAGAGTGAGGAGGAGGAGGAAGAGAATAAGGAACTACAGGGGAAGACGAAAAGAGTAAGGAGAAGGAGGAATAGGAGAAGAGGAAGGAGCAAGAGAAGAGGAAAAGAGAACAAGAAGAGAAGGATGAGAAGAAGAGGAAGAAGGAAGAGAAGGCAAAGAGAAAAATGATGAGAAGAAGAGTGAGGAGGAGGAAGATAATAAGGAACTACAGGGGAAGAGGAAAAGAGCAAAGAGAAGAGGGAATAGGAGAAGAGGAAAAGAAGAGAACAAGAAGAAACAGGAGAAGAAAAAGGAGAAGAGAGAGAAGGCAAAGAGAAAATAATGAGAAGAAGAGTGAGGGGGAGGAAGAGAATAAGGAACTACAGGGGAAGAGGAAAAGAAAAGAGTGGGGAGAAGGAGGAATAGGAGAAGAGGGAGGAGAAACAAGAGAAAAGAAGAGGGAGGAGGAAGAGAACAAGAAGAGCAGCAGGAGAAGAAAAGGAAGGAGAAGAGAAAGAAGGCAAAGAGAAAAAAGATTAAAGGAAGAAGAGAAGAATGAGGAAAAGGTAAAAGGAGCTGCAGTGGAAGAGTAAGGAGGAGGAAGAGAAGTAGATTGGGAAGAAGTGGAGAAGCAAGAAGATTGAGGAGGGGAGGAGAAAGAGGAGAAGAAAGAGAAGTAGAGAAGGAGGACGAGGAATGTCTGACAGAGTCGAACTGGGCATCAAAAACCATAGTAAAGGAATCCCCCAATTGCAGCCACAGCCACAGCCGTGTTATGGGAAGAACATCCACCTGTAGAAGGAAAAAAATAATAATTTGGCATCAGATACATTACTGAACACTGTCCTCGCTGATCCTCAGGGTGTCCTACTTTGCAGGGTTGTTGGGAGAATAATAAGCCAAGCAAGCCACATACAAAAACGGAGATCATAGGATAGAGCGAGCTGCGTCCAAAACATATCACCTCAAATACACAACCACACATGCAAGCCAATCCCTTCTACCTTTATTAAATTTCTCTGTTCTCTTCATTCTTTGTGGTTTGTGGACGGGGTCTTCCACATTTGGAGGAGGATCTTCTGAAGGGAGACGGGAAAGGCTCATTAAAGCAGGCGCTGCATTGAAAAGCTCCTTCTGTGCTATCTTTCTGCTTTGGCCTACCTTGCAGGGTTGGTGTGGGAGGAAAGCATGATGGAGGCAAACCAAGAAGGGCCTTGAGCTCATTGGGGAGGAAAAGCAGGATGAAAATGCTATCCAGGGAGGAAGAAAACCTACTGCACAACAAACATCTTGAGCAAAACAAGAGCTTGAAGGACAGTGCCGGGCTTTGCTTCTCCAGATTAAGTCCTTATTGAGTTCAGTGAGTGCAATGAGATTATAATCTTACACCTTTCAAAAAAAATGTAAAGTGCATTTAGCTTCTATGTACTCTATATAACATTGTTTCTCAACCAGGGGGTCAAGGCTCCGGGGGGGGGGGGGGGGTCGCGAGAGGGTGTCAGAGGGGTCACCAAAGACCATCAGAAAACACAGCCTTTTCTGTTGATCATGGAGGTTCTGTGTGGGAAGTTTGGCCCAATTATATCGTTAGTGGAATTCAGTATATTCTTTGGCTGTAGGTGAACTATAAATCCCAGCAACTACAGCTCCCAAATGTCAAGGTCTATTTTTCCCAAATGACATTAGTGTTCACATTTGGGCATATTGAGTATTCGTGCCAAGTTTGGTCCAGATCCATGATTGTTTGAGTCCACAGTGCTCTCTGGATGTATTTGGACTATAACTCCCAAACTCAAGGTCAGTGCCCACCAAACCCTTCCAGTATTTTCTGTTGGTCATGGGAGTTCCATGTGCCCCAGTTTGGTTTGAATCCATCATTGGTGGAGTTCAGGATGCTCTGTTATTGTAGGTGAACTATAAATCCCAGCAAATACAACTCCCAAATGACACAGTCAATCCCCCCAACCCCACCTGTATTCAAATTTGGTTGTTGTCAGGTATTTGTGCCAAATTTTGTCGAGTGAATGAAAATACATCCTGCATATCAGATATTTACACTAGGATTCATAACAGTAGCAAAATTACAATTATGAAGTAGCAACAAAAATAATGTTATGGTTGGGGGTCACTACAACTGTATTGTGGAACTGTATTAGGGGGTCGTGGCATTAGGAAAGTTGAGAAACACTGCTCCATAGAGACCAGGGTTCGAATTGTATATAATTGTATAACTATACTGAGGTGCGTCTCCACTGTAGAACGAATGTGGTTTAATCCCACTTGAGCTGCCATGGCCCAAAGTTATGGAACCCCGGGAGTTGTAGTTTTGCATGGCTTTCAGCGTTCTCTGCTAAACTGCAACTCCCAGGATTGCAGAGCATTGAGTCATGGCAGCTCAAGTGGTTTCAAATGGTATTCATTCTACAGTGGAGACGCACATTTTGGAGTAGATTTGTTCTCCAATGCCATAGACTCCAGTCCAGTCTGAAGTTCCAGGAGGACGCATTTTGGCTGAACTTTTTGGAACAGACTTTTGGATAATAAGTGGTTCTGCAAAAGGATTCATTGTTTGGATCTCTTTCTGTGGACATCTTTCAGACCTGGGTTGAAACTTCCCAACTGGAGATGCTGCGTTGGGCAAAGGGTTGGACTAGATGGCCCCAAGAGGTCCCTTCCAACTCCACAATCCCATGAATCCACCCCAAATATCTTGCCCACTCACCGTACATCCAAAAACATCCCTTTTCTGGGAGCTGCCAGCTGAGGATACGGTCCAGCCATTCTGGCTTGTAGAAGTTGGAGAACCCCGCCAAGCCGCAAAACATAACTGCGGAGAAGGCAAAAGAAGGATATCCATAGCATGTTGGCCAAAGAGAAAGGGATCAAAGGCAGAAATTGTCAGACATGGCTAGACTCAATGTCAAGGGGAAACCTTTCTCTTTACCTTTTTATCCCCCAAAGTACTAGGCTTGTGCACAAATTCAGAGTGGTTAGTTCCCTTTGGCCAATCTGGCATGTTTGGCTTGGCCAGATGGCCGTAACGGTAAGGGCCCAGCCATCATGTTTTCCATCCGTTACGGGACTACATGGCAGCTTCGGCATCACGCGTGAGAAGAGGCTGCCACGTGTTGCCACGTGTTGCTCCCTGTGAGCCCTGCCTGTTGGGCCAATCTGAATCTGAACACTGTGACGTGTCTTACGAACTGTTTCCTTCACCCCCTTGCTGAAACCCAGACTCCCTTGAAAGGCAGAAAGGAAAAGGACCCAGGAATGGCGCTTCCTTAACCGCGTTCCTCAAACCCAGGTTCCCTTGAAAGGAAGAATGGAAAGGATTCCAGGAATGGAAAGGGGAGCCTTGTAAGTTCCCCATTGCCTCCAGTTAGAAGGATCTTCCAAGATCTTTTGGCTGCCTAGCTGAAAAATATTTTCATTAGCCGATTTTCGGGAGGCTCCAGAAAAATGGATCTGGGTACGCAACAAAATTCTGATGCCAAAACCGGATCGTCGTCCAGCCGAATTGCACAAGTGCAAAGCCCTTTCGCTAAAACAAAAGGCCTCTCCAAGGAACCAGCATGGCAAATTGGTTTGAAGGTTGGTTCACAATTCAAGGGACCTGGATTCGAATAGCTGTTCAGCCATTCAAACCTATTAGGTAGGTCACATTCTCTCAGCCTCTTGCAGAGAAAATCTTTTGAAAGGTCACTTGAGAACATGATGTGAAGGCACACAACAACTACCCGAAATAAACTTTGGAGCCTTAATGAATAGGATACTTTGAGGACGGGGATGCAACAATTTTTCTTTTTTTGGGGGGGGGGGGGTTAATGCAGCTCTCTCGCCTCCTACATTTGCCCATTCTTGGGCTATAAGGGTTTTTTTCGATCTCCAATGGTCGTTTTGCAGGGCCCAGTATCCATACTGGGGGACCTGCCAACCAAGGGCGGAGGTTGCCCATCAAAGGCGACGAACCTCTCATTCCAAAACAGCCAAGAAACGTGACATGACATCCATGGAAAGTTACATGACATCCTTTTAAAACCAACTGGCTCACTGTTTTCCGTAAAGAGGTCTCCCGGAGCATTCAGAAGCGCGTTCTTTTGGGGATGAAGGTTTTCCTGCATCATCAAACGGCACAAGACGTTCCTATAAAATCTGGCGTTGAGGAACAAGGGGTTCCGACATCCTTTCTAGGCACAGAAGGGATAGGAAGAAAGGAAGCCATGACCGCTTGCAGTTTGGCAAGGTCTTGAGCCAAACAGCCCATAGCATTGAGCCAGGGCCATTCAAGCGGTGTCAAACTGCATCAATCTCGCAGTGTAGATGCACCCAGGGAAAGGGAAGGTTTGTCCTTCTCCTTTCTTCTTCCTATGTAGGTGTAACGTCTTACCATTTCTGCAAAGAGGAAGTTGAAGAGCTGGTGGGACAATGCATAATCGGAGCAGTGGGTTTGGGTCATAAGGCGGCTGCACTTTCGTGGGACGAGGCAAGGCTCCCCGTCATCCTTCCTGGGCAAAAAGGATGGAGTTAGGCACACTTCTGTGGTCAGGTGAGAGGAACTGTACTTTTTCAGTTAAAAACACCTGGGAAAAGAGTTTTAGGTCCCTTCTACACTGCCATATAATCCAGATTATCAAAGCAGATAATCCACTCTCTGCTTTGAACTGGATTATGTGAGTCTACACTGCCATATAATCCAGTTCAATGCAAATTATCTGGATTTTATATGGCAGTGCAAAAGGGGCCTTAGTGAACCACAAGCTGAGGATGAGCCAAGTGTGTGATGCAGAAGCAAAAAAGGTCAATGCAATTCTAGGATCCTTGTGTATAGATTGAGGGAAGTAATATAGGTTATGGGTTGACAGTAGCTTTATACGTATTTCTATGTTGTTCATTCGTTCAGTCGTCTCCAACTCTTCGTGACCTCATGGACCAGCCCATGCCAGAGCTCCCTGTCGGCCGTCACCACCCCCAGCTCCTTCAAGGTCAGTCCAGTCACTTCAAGGATGCCATCCATCCATCTTGCCCTTGGTCGGCCCCTCTTCCTTTTACCTTCCACTTTCCCCAGCATAATTGTCTTCTCTAGGCTTTGCTGTCTCCTCATGATGTGGCCAAAGTACTTCAACTTTGTCTCTAGTATCCTTCTCTCCAATGAGCAGCCGGGCTTTATTTCCTGGAGGATTTCTATATCTATATCAATATCTACATCTATATGTGTGTGTGTGTATATATGGAGCCCCTGGTGGTGCAGTGGGTTAAACCGCTGAGCTTGTTGACGGAAAGGTTGCAGGTTCGAATCTGGGGAGCGGCTTGAGCTTCTGCTGTCAGCCCCAGCTTCTGCCAACCTAACAGTTCAAAAACATGCAAATGTGAGTAGACCAATAGGTACCACTCCAATGGGAAAGTAATAGCGCTCCATGCAGTCATGCCGGCCACATGATCTTGGACATGTCTACGGACAACGTCAGCTCTTCGGCTTAGAAATGGAGATGGGCACCAACCCCCAGAGTTGGACACGACTGGATTTAATGTCAGGGGAAAACCTTTACCTAGGAGTCTAATGTATACATTGAGGGAAGTAATATAGGCTATGGGTTGACAGTAGCTTTATACACACACACATACACACACCCCTATTAAAGGGATTTAGGAGTCTTAGTGAACCACAAGCTGAGGATGGGCCAAGTGTGTGATGCAGCAGCAAAAAAGGCCAATGCAATCCTAGGAGTCTAATGTCTAGATTAGGGGAAGTAATGTAGACTATGGACTGACAGTAGCTCCGAGGGTATGTATATGTGTGCGTGCACACACACACACCTATGAAAGGGATCTAGGAGTCTTAGAGGACCACATGCTGAACGTGACTCAAGCTTGTGATGCAGCTGCTAAAAAGGCCAATTCAGACGTAGGATTCTAGTGTCTAGACCAGGCATGGACAAACTTCAGCCCTCCAGGTGTTTTGAACTTCAACTCCCACAATTCCTAACAGTCTGTAGGCTGTTAGGAATTGTGGGCGTTGGAGTCCAAAACACCTGGAGGGCTGAAGTTTGTCCATGCCTGGTCTAGATTGAGGTCCCTTCCACACAGCTGTGTAAAATCCACATTGAACTGGATTATATGGCAGTGAGTGTGGACTCAGATAACCCAGTTCAAGGCAGATATTGTCGATAGTCTGCCTTGATATTCTAGGTTATGTGGTTGGGGGATGTAATAGAAGCTATGGATTGACAGTAGCTAAAAAGCCCAATGGGATTCTATGAAGTCACAGCCCTGCTCTATTCTGCTTCGGAAAGACCTCACCTGGAATAAGAACCCAGGTCCAACACTCAAAAGAGGATGGCAAGGACTCACGTTCAGATGGGAAAGAGAGGGGAGGAAATCCCTACCAGGATCCTAAGAGGAAGGAAAGGCACACATCGCTCTCTTTTAAATCCAGACAGGAGCCGTTTGTTGGGGTGAAAGCGACCGCATAGTCCAGCCGCTCAAAGTGCTCTGGGACCTTCCAGAAGCTGGGACGCAAAACCTGGGCCCATTCTGCAAATCAAGCAATGAATACGTTTATTAAAAAGGAGAGAAGAACTAGAGCGGAGTAGCCTAAGTACTAGACCAAGGGGGTCCCCAAACTAAGGATTTCATCACATTGAAGAAGGGAAGTCTTTGGTAGAGTAGAGCTCAGTCTTACTCAGTTGTG
Source organism: Anolis sagrei (assembly GCF_037176765.1). Lineage (NCBI taxonomy): Eukaryota > Metazoa > Chordata > Lepidosauria > Squamata > Anolidae > Anolis > Anolis sagrei. The sequence continues at coordinate 19,838,607 of NC_090034.1, read as the reverse complement.
AAATGAAACGGGTGATTTCCCTACCTTCGTCACACTGTTAAATGTATCCATGTTACTCAGTTGTACTCAGTATTCTTTCAGTAGATTCGCCATCACACTGCAACCACTGGGCACTGACCCCTCTCTCTCTTACTCTTGGCTGCCCCGCAGAGAAGGGTGTGGACCTTGGAAAACTATAACTCCCAGGACTGCATAGTATGGAGCTATGGTATTTAAAGTAAGGTCCAGCTACATCCATTCCACAGTGTAGATGCACCCAGAGAAGGTTCGTGGAATTCCCAAGACCATCTCATGGAGACAGGGTTGCATCCATTCCACACTGTAGATGCAACCATGGAAGGTATGGACCTTGGGAAACTATAACTCCCAGGAGGGAAGTATGGCATTTAACGTATGGCACAAGGGCATTCATCCCACACTAAATGCACCAGGAGAAGGGTATGGACCTTGGGAAACTATAACTCCCAGGACTGCAAAGCACAGAGACATGGCACAATAATAATAATAATAATAATAATAATAATAATAATAATCCTTCTCTCCCAGCTTTCCCATGCAATACAAGGCACAGGCATATTACGGAAGGAAGGGAAGGGAAGGGAAGGGAAGGGAAGGGAAGGGAAGGGAAGGGAAGGGAAGGGAAGGGAAGGGAAGGGAAGGGAAGGGAAGGGAAGGGAAGGGCCCTCTTTCTCCCTCCCAAACAGGGAATGATGGAGGGGAGAAAGAAAGGAAAAGTTAGAAAGAAAAGGAGGTAGGAAACAGAGTTGGAAGGTAAAGAAGAAAGGAAGGAAGGAAACATGAGAGGGAAGGAAGAGAAGAAAAGGAGAAAGAAAGTTAGGAAAAAAGGATAGAAGGAGAAAAGGAAGTAGGTAGGAAACAGGGAATGAAGGAAAGAAGAGGAGAAAGAAAGGTAGGTAGGGAGAAGAAGAGGGGGGAAGGAGAAAAGGAGGAAAGAACTCTAGGTAGGAACAAAGAAGGAAAGAGAATAGGAGAAAGGAAAGAAGAATAGGTAGGAAAAAGTGGGGGAAAGATTTCATAAAGTGTGGTGCAGTGGTTTGAAGCGGAAGCTGGATGGCCATCTGTTGGGAGGACTTTGATGGTGCCTTCCTGGCAGAATGGGTTTGGTCTGAATGATCCTTGAGTGCCCTTTCCAACTCTAAGATCTGGATTGTGTTGACTGGATGGCCATCTGTTGGGAGGGCTCGGATTGTGTCTTCTTGCCTGGCAGAAGAGGGTTGGGCTAGATGCCCTTTGGGAGTCTCTCTCAACTCTAGGGTCCTAAACAGAGTTCCAGCTGGAGAGACATCCAAGCTGGGCGTGCTTTAGGTCCAATGCAAATATCTCCAAGGCATTGGCACAAAGAACATCCTGCTTGCAAACAAATAAAGAGACATTCAGCCACAGAGCCACTGAAATTCAAAAGCTTCCTGAAATAAATACTAAAATAGAGGACAAAGATTCAGACAACTCAGTTAAAATCCAATTTCAAAGCAGATCCACAAACATAATAAATTAAAGAAATGCATTTTCTGCAACCGCTCAATGCTCAGCACCTTTGCCCCAACGACAGCTAGTTCTTCTGCCCAAATAACATGTCTTTTACCTCTATAAGAATCAGGATTTTCCAATTCCAAGGCACTTCGGGCCTCTTCCATCCCGGCAGAGAGTTTCTTCTCCAGAAGCGCAACGCGTTTCGAATCCGGCTCCAACCCGGGCTTTGTCTCCCATTTTGCCAAGGTTTTGTTCAGATAGGCTGGTCATTTGCAGAAGGATAATACATAATATTAGCAAAGGCAGCAAGGGGCATTGGAAGTTTATTTACCGGGTGTCAACTGTTTGCATACGAAGCATACTATAAATCCCAGGATCCCACAGGAGGTTGCCAAGAACTGGATATTAAAGGTAAAGGTAAAGGTTTTCCCCTGACATTAAGTCAATCGCGTCTGACTCTGGGGGTTGGTGCTCATCTCCATTTCGAAGCCGAAGAACTGGCATTGTCCATAAACACCTCTAAAGTCATGTGGCCAGCATGACTGCATGGAGCACCGTTACCTTCCCGCCAGAATGGTACCTTATTGATCTACACACATTTGCATGTTTTTGAACTGCTAGGTTAGCAGAAGCTGGGGCTAACAGTGGGAGCTCACCCCACTCCCCGGATTCAAACCTGCGACTTTTCAGCCAGCAAGTTCAGCTGCTCAGCGCTTTAACCCACTGCACCACCGGATGAGAAAAACAAGTTTTGAAAGTAAGTGTGAATTTGGAGGTCAAACTCAGCAATGGCTTCACTCCCGGTTTTAGTCTGAACTTTTAAGGAACTCCCTTTGGAACTGAACCCCGAACTGGGGTTGAAACATTTCCTTCAAAGTTTAGACTGAAACCAGAGCAGATTCCCACCGTTTCCTATCCCCTTTGATGCAACCATGAGCATGCAGAATATCAATGGGCCTTCTTTAAGAGGAAAACATGTTGAGGACAGGTACCTTGCAAAACCGCAAATCCCAATATGGCGTCTACGTTGATATCTTGGCTTTCCTCCTCCAGGAACAAAGCGGCTCTTTCCAGGGCCAAAAGGATGTCACTCCTCTGCTGCTTCTGCTCCTCGCATCTAAATGAATGGAGAAGAAGGTGGCAAAGGAACAGCCGGGAGACGTAGTGCAGCCTCCAAAGCATCCTGGTTTTGCTGGAGTGTGTGCGACTTGACCCTTTGCTTTTCGGTGGTTCTGCGGTTGAATGGCTTTTGAACCGTTTGCAAGCCGGATGTTCTCTATGCCAATGCCTTGGAGATGTTTGCATTGGACCTGAAGCACGCCCAGCTTGGATGCCTCCCATTAATTCCGCTCTCCAGCTGGAACTCTTTTCAGAACTCTAGAGTTTGGAGGGACTCCCAAGGGCCATCTAGTCCATCCCTACTCTGCCAGGCAGGAAGACACAATCCGAGCCCTCCCAACAGATGGCCATCCAGTCAACACAATCCAGATCTTAAGAGTAGGAAGGGGCACCCAGGGTTCGTCCAGTCCATCCCTAGTCTGCCAGGTAGGAAGACACAATCTGAGCCCTCCCAACAGATGGCCATCCAGTCAACACAATCCAGATTTTAAGAGCTGGAACAGGTTCCAAAGGGTTATCCAGTCCAAACTCATTCTGCCAGGGAGGCACCATCAAAGCCCTCCTGACAGATGGCCAGCCAGCCTCTGCTTAAAAAAAACTCAGAGAAGGAGATTCCAACACAATGTATGGCAGTTGAAATGGTATCACTTCTTGGCCTTTTGGTTAAGATCAAGTGCAGATCTTCAAGTTGAAAAGGACACTCAAGGGTCATCTGGTCCAATCTCCTTCTACCAAGCAGGAAGGCACCATCAAAGCCCTCCCAACAGATGGCCAGCCAAACTCTGTTTCAAAAGAGATGGAAACTCCACTGAACTCCCAGGAAGCATATCCCACTTGCAAACATCTCTTTAGTCAGGAAGTTCTTCTTAATATTTAGGTGGAGTCTCTTGTTTTAATTGCTCCATTGTCTCCTACACTCCAGAGCAGCAGAAAACAATGGGACATCCTTAGAAGCTAACAGGGATTTATAGTTTCCGGACTATTGACCATTTTGCTCACCCTTCTCGGGACACCTCCCAGTTTGTCAACATTCTTCTTGAAATTGTGCCTATCTGTTTTCAGATTTGGTGCAGAACAAATGGTGGCACATGTATGTGCAGTGGCCCTGGAAGCCCCCTCCAAAGTTTCCCAACCCAATTTTTGGAGGAAAATGTTGATTTTGTCATTTGGGAGTTGTATTTGCTGGGATTTATAGTTCACCTACAATCTGAGAGCATTCTGAACACCACCAACAATGGAATTGAACCATACTTGGCACACAGAACTCCCATGACCAACAGAAAATACTGGAAGGGTTTGGTAGGCATTGGTCTTGACTTTTGGAGTTGTAGTTCACCTACATTCAGAGAGCACTGTGGACTCAAATAATGATGGATCTGAGCCCAACTTGGCATGAATACTCAATATGCCCAAATGTGAACACTGGTGTCATTTGGGGAAAATAGACCTTGACATTTGGGAGTTGTAGTTGCTGGCATTTATAGTTCACCAATCAAAGATCATTCTGAATTCCACCAAGGATGAAATTAAACCAATCTTGGCACACAGAACTCCCATGACCAAGAGGAAATACTGGAAGGGTTTGGTGGGCATTGACCTTGAGTTTTGGAGTTGTAGTTCACCTACATCCAGAGAGCAGGAGGAGGGCTTTTAGTGGGAGGATTCACCATCTGTTTCCAAAAAGGAAGAGAAGGACAAGCGGAGAGATCTTCAGCCTTCTCTGCCAAAGGTGTTCCTAAGACCATCAGAAATATGGATTTTCTGGTGGTCTTTGGTGACCCCTTTAAAACCCCACATGTGATCCCCAGGTTGAGAAACACTGGATCAGACCCTAATTGATGGCACTGTGCTTGCAAAACAGAGTACTTTTAAAAAGTTCCCTCTTCACTGCATGGAGCTACAAGAGGTTTAGTCTGTTTGGGAATCATTTCTCACACTCTGAGGCTTTTATTTTCAAAGCTTGTTTGTGCAAAAAGCAAAAACCCTCCCAAACCCATACTGTTCATATGCAAGTGGTTTTGTTTCTTAGGCGTCGTCAGTGCCACACAGAACCTTTAAAAGGCCAATGTTGATCCTAGGCTGTATCCATAAGAATGGAATGTTTGGATGATCCGTTTGGATTGATGGAGTGAGAAGGCCAGGAGAATGTCTCCTTTGTGACCCACTTCTGGTTGTCTAGGAGATAGTGCAGTCTTCCTTGGGAGAGACTCCATTTCACAGGTGAGAAAGATGGAGCCGGGTGACTGCCCTTATGTCTCCCTGTGGGAAATGGCCTTAGGTTTAGCTGTTATTTGGGGGAACCTGTTTATCCTCTTCAGCTATGTCATCTTCAGGATGATGCGACGTTGGCTAGCCCGAAAGTCTCCTAAGGTTAGCAGCTTCACAACATCTTTGAAGAGCAAGACAGTGGAGTCTTTTTTGTCAGAAGACAAGAAGTTCATGAGCTTTTGCGCTTCCCTGCCATCTTGGGAGAGCAAAGAGCTTTCCATTCCCCACAAATCGCAGAGGGCCTTTTTTCCGCCTGCTCCGAAGCACACTTTCCGATTGTCTTCTGAAAGGGAAGTCGTGGTGAGACCAAGGCATCCTCCAAACCTTTTCCGGAATGCAACCTTCAGGAGGATCCTGGAAGAACGCCTGAGGAAGATAGTTGAACAGAGGCGACGGGGACTGCGCCTAAGAGTCCGGGCGATGCTTGCCTTGAGGTGTTTGTCCACGCCTGCCTTCAAGGAGGAGTGCCCTTGTGCTAGAGCGAGGGGTGCAGGAGCAAGGATGCCTCACCAGCGCTGTCCCTGTCATGCTGCCACATCCAGTGAGGGGTCCCATAGCTCTTCCCAAGCCAAAACTTTGATTTGTAGTGGGAAGAACTCGCTCCAGATTAGACCGAAGGCCCTTGCTAAACTGATGGAGACTTCCCAGAAAGTTGTTACCCCAGAAGAGGTGGGGAGGCAGCCTCTGCTCAAGCTGATCCTGGCCACTTCTACTGGCCGCCCACAGGAACACAGTGGACCAAGCCTCCTTCTACGGCAGAGGACCGACCGCGTGTCCATGAACCTGGAGTGCAAGTTCCTCCAGGCCCTATGGAACCACCAAACCCAGTCTCTGCCCAAGGCAGCACCCACTCCTTCTCAGCCATGGCCAGATACTCCACCCCAGATATACACAGTCATTGAATTCAGAGGTATAGACACGCCATATTTGCTCCACCGTGTGCGCCAGCTATTGGAGTCTCATGCCATTGGGATGAAATTCCAGCGGCAGTGGGGACAGCCGAGGCTGGTACGACGGTCCTTGGAGAGCTTCCTTCCAGAGGCACAGTTGCCTGATTTCTGTCGAATGCCTCTGCCGGACGTAGATGTGAAGGTGTACTTCACCAGCTCTCTGTTTTTCATCTGCTCAGAGACTGCACAGCGCCTGGACAACCACATTAGGAAAAAGATCGCAGAGAGGATGTTTGGCCTTCCTAGGAGGTTCATGCACTCTCTCCATCACTTCATGTTAGCCCCCCTTGCAATGCCAGAGGTGGATAGGAATAGCAGGGAGGCCTCAAGGTCACTTCAAGGTGAGACACCTTGGAGGATGTCTCCTTCAGATGAGGCACTCTTGCAAAGACAATGTCAAGAATTCAACCAGTGCAAAATGCTGCGAAGACATGTGGCCAAAAGAGCCATGGAGATCCACCTAGAATTGGCAGGTGCGGCATTCAAGATGTCCCCAGCGACTGCCAACCAGGTCAGGAAATGCCACAAACTTCCAAAAATGATCCCACATGGGATGAAAACCCATCAGCTGTGAATCCAAGAGCTCTCCTTCATGGAACGTGAAGCCTTGGGCCACCTTGAATTCAGCCGCATCCACAAAGACTTGATTTTCAAGTGGGGCCTGTCCACACTCTACCAAACATCCCTCTCCTTCCTGTCTGCAGATATCATGTATCAGGGAGCCCCTCCTTCCTCAACTTGCAGGAGCACAAGAGCCGACGTGGCTGTGCTCCCTTCTCAGCTCCCCTTCCTCAGCAAGGCCACCCAACGACAGCTGGAGAGAAACGTGCAGAAAAGGGTCATCTTCCGGGAATGGCACCTGCCCAAAAGAGTCCTTAAGTCCCTCTTACTGCTTTGCCCTGAAATGGTTAGAACCACAGATACAGAGCACAGATTGAGGAAACTGAGAGAATCAGCTCCGCGGCAACCTCGGGTGTTCCCCATGCTGCGGTGCGAAGCCCTGGAGAAGATGGTGCTCCACTTTGAGAAGAAGTGTGTGGGGATGCACCTGGGAGTCTCTCAGACCTTGACCCAATCATCCCGTCAATGCCCCTCACCCCCTTTGAGGCAGCCTCTGCCCCAAAGGATCTTCCCTGGCCAGAGATGCCCCAAGCCATTTCCTAACCTTTGGACACCAGGAGGACATGGACTACCTAGAATTGAACCTGCGGCACAAGCACCTGATGTCCCTCTGGGGACGGGGCACTCGTTTCCTCGAGGATCTAGGTCCAAGGGCACCCTGTGCCCCTTCCTGCTTGCAGTCCCCCAGGACCAAGCAGGCAAAGGCCCTCCTTTTCGCAGAAGAGGAGACCCCATTCCTCCAAAAGAAGGAGAGGGAAGCCTTGGAGCTCCATGTTAAAAGGAAGAGGCTCCAGCATGAATGGCGCCTGCCCGGATTGGTTGAGAGGTCACTTGCAGCATTCAGGCCAGGCCCCCACCCACAGACCAGCCACTCAAAAGCATATATCTATGTCAATGTTCTGTGGCAGGACCCTCCCTTTCTTCCACAAAGCAACTCCAAACACTTGGGCTTCCATCTTCAGAGAATGAAGCTGCAGTGGCAGTGGGGGCTGCCCAAGAGGATCCTGGAATCGCTGAAGGGTCTCTGCCCAGGGATTATAGTAGAACCCCCTGATGCCCAGCAGACGGAAGATGAGGTGACACTCTCCCAAGGTCCTGCTCATCGTGTGGATCCTGGGCTCTCCATCCCTGGGAGAACAAAAAGGAATCTTCGCCCCATGTTGGCGCCCAAAATCATGAACAGGATGAAGGTCCACTTGGCCAGGAAGTACATGGAGATGCACCTGGAATCCGTTCCAGATATGGTCAGGCGCTCTTGGCTGCAGATGCGCCTCCTTTCCAGGGAACCCCTCCCCAGAAATATCTCTCCAGGTTTAATGCCACAGAAGCTCTGCACTTTCCCCTTCCCATTTCTCCATGCAGCGGAAATTGACAAGATTGAAATTCCCGTGAAGTGCCACCACATGGCATTCCATTTTGGCTTGGGGTCTCCCTATGCAGAAACTTTGAGAGGGATAATGGAGTCCAAACCCACTCCTGAACATCCAGGACCCAGAGGGAGCCATATTGATTTCTCAGAATCAGCCATTCTCCTGAAGGAGGAGAGGCAAGCTTTAGAAACTCATGTGTCAAATAAGAAGATCCACCATGAATGGGCGTTACCAGGTATTGTCCAGAAGTCCATGGTGGCTTTTGTGCCAGAGACTCCTCCAACACCGGACAACAAGATCTCAAGAAAGGTGGCTAAAAAAGAAACTGAAATGTTTTTTGAGAGTCCCCCAACAGAAACTGGACACACCTGTGAGGATAGAAATCCCCTGATAGGACAAACCCTTCCTAAGCTGATCCATCCTGGCCATGGCATAAGGCAGCCCCAAAGCACTGCTCTGCTCATTGTATCCCACAAAGAGATGGGGAGGGTGGAGTTGGCTGTCCGGCACCGTCACTTGGCTTCATTGGGGGGGCTGGGCAAGACTTACATAGAAGGCCTCACAGGAATGTTTCCAGAGCTATCCACCCGGTTCCCCAGGTATAGACAGGTAGATTGTGAGTTCTTGGAGATGCAGACGCCCTTCATCCTTAAAGTGGTGAGGGAAGCCCTAGAACTTCATGTGACAAAGAAAAGGATCCACCATGCATTACCAGGTCTTGTCCAAAAGTCCATAATGGCTTTTGTACCAGAGTCTCCCCAAGCACCCTTCCACCAGAAGACCACGATTGACATTAACGCCATTCAAGGGGAGCTCTCCTTCCTTTCCCAAGAGGTCTCCAGTTGCTTGGAACTCCACATTTGTAACAGAACTTTCCAGCATCAGTGGGGCTTGCCCAGGAGGGTGCTTCAGTCCCTCCGCCTGATGGGCCCAAGGGATGGTGGTCTTCTCCAAGAGCCATCGGATGGCCAGAGCAGGAGAAGCTCCCTCAGAGGGCCTGATCTTGGGATAACCCCCATTGAAAGTTGGCCAATGGGAGCAACAGGTGCAGAAAAATACATCTGGAAAAGAAGAGGGGCAGAGCCAATGCTGGATGCTGAGATATTGAAGAAGGTGCAACAACATGTGGCTAGGAAACAAATGGAGATTCATTTCAGGGTTTCCTCAATGGACACTGGAGCCTCCTGTGAAGATGGAGGTCCCCTGGAAAGACAAGCCCTTCCCAAGCTGATCCGTCCTGGCCATGGCACCAGGCAGCCCCGAAGCACTGTTCTGACCATGGTATCCTGCAAAGTGATGCGGAGGATGGAGTTGGCTGTCTGGCACCGTCACTTGGCTTCCTTGTGCAGCCTCAGCAAGACTTACATAGAGGGGCTTGCAGGAATGGGTCCAGTGTTATCTATCCGGCTCCCCAGGTACAGACAGGTAGAAGTTGAGTTCTTGAAGAATAAGACACCCTTCCTCCCAAAAGATAGGAGAGAAGCCCTAGAACTTCATGTGCCATGGAAGAAGATCCACCATGCATGGGCCTTACCAGGCCTTGTCCAGGAAGAAGTTGGACCGGCAAAACCCAAAAGAGGAGGTCAGGGACTTAAAATGGAAAGGACACTGCCAAGAGATGACCCTCCTCAGAAAAAGCAGCAGCTGTCCCAGAAGCCCAGTCCTGGTCATCCACCGAAGAAGACGAGGTGCCTTGGCGGAGCCTGCAACATCCAGATGGCCATTAAAGACCCCGAAGAAAACATCATATGGGACAAAATGCAGTTCATCCAAGAGAGAAGCCACCCTTACCCATCTGGCCCCACTGGGAAGAGAAGCAGGGTTCCTCGTCTTCTTCGGTGGATGACCAGGGTGGCCTCCATCTTTGCCCCTCAAGACACCGAGGAGGACATAATATGGGATAAAAGACAGTTTTTACGAGTCTCTGGACTATGTTAAATAAGAGTGTATATGGTTGAGAAGTAAATCAGTGTATATAGAATATATGTGAAGTGTACATAGAGTGTGTGTGGAATGTATATAGAGTGTACATAGAATAATAATCATATTAAAGTGTTTGTTTCTTCTGGACACTGTCTGCTTTGCTTGTTTTCTTTCATGCCATAGGAATTCACTGGCCACAGTTGGTCTGACCCCACGTTATTTATTTATTACTAGCTGTCCCCTGCCACGCGTTGCTGCGACCCAGTCTGTTGATCTGGAAAATGAAGCAATGAGAAAGTGTTGGGTTCTAATATATGTAATTTCTTTATGTTTGTGGGGAAACAGTAATTCTTGCTGTTTCTTTGTCAGTGTTGATGTAGAGATTGTCTGGCTTGCCTATTCTGGAACATGCAACATAACATAGTCCTTCTTTAGGGGTCCCTTTCAAATCTATGATACTATATCTGTGTGTGTATGAATCATATATACCTATCTATATCTATGGCTGGATGGCTCTTTGTCAGGAGGGCTTTGATTACATTTTTTTTTTTTGCTCTGGTGAAGGGAGTTGGACTGGATGGCCTTGAGTATTTTCTGTTGGTCATGGGGGTTCTGTGTGGGAAGTTTGGCCCAATTCTGTCATTGGTGGGGTTCAGAATGCTCTTTGATTGTAGGTGAACTATAAATCCCAGTAACTACAACTCCCAAATGTCAAGGTCTATTTCCCCCAAACTCCATCTGTGTCCATATTTGGGCATATGGAATATTTGTGCCAAATTTGGTGCAGATTCATCATTGTTTGAGTCCATGGTAGTCTCTGGATGTAGGTGAACTACAACTCCCAAACTTGCGCTATGCTACTCTGCTGCTGAGTATGCATGCCCAGTGTGGAACACATCTCATCACACTAAAACAGTGGATGTGGCTCTTAATGAGACATGCCGCATTATCACGGGGTGTCTGCGACCCACACCACTGGAGAAATTACACTGCTTAGCCGGTATTGCACCACCTGACATCCGCCGGGAAGTAGCAGCCAATAGTGAAAGGACCAAGGCAGAGACATCTCCAGCTCATCCCCTGTTTGGGTATCAGCCAGCACGTCAACGACTTAAATCAAGACATAGTTTTCTTAGAACTACAGAGACACTCGCTGGAACACCCCAGCAAGCGAGAGTCCAAAAGTGGCAGGCCCAAACCCAGCACCTCAATTCATGGGTGATACCAGATGAGAGACTCCCCCCTGGGCACTCAGAAGACTGGGCGACTTGGAAGGCGCTGAACAGATTGCGCTCTGGCACCACGAGATGCAGAGCCAATCTTAAGAAATGGGGCTACAGGGTGGAATCCTCGGCATGCGAGTGCGGAGAAGAACAAACCACTGACCACCTGCTGCAATGCACCCTGAGCCCTGCCACATGCACGATGGAGGACCTTCTTGCGGCAACCCCAGAGGCACTCCAAGTGGCCAGATACTGGTCAAAGGACATTTAACCAAATACCAAATTTACAAAATCTGTGTGGTTTTTTTTTCTTTTTCTTTTTCTTTTTAATCTCTGTGTTTGTTTTGCTCCGTTAGAATTGTAATACAATGGTTGCTGATGACACGATAAATAAATACTCCCAAACTCAAGGTCAATGCTCACCAAACCGTTCTAGTGTTTTCTGTTGATCATGGGAGTCCTGTATGCCCCAGTTGGTTCAAATCTATCATGCTATTTGATTGTAAACTATAAATCCCAGCAACTACAACTCCCTATTTATCTATCTCTGTGGCTGGATGGCTCTTTGTCAGGAGGACTTTGATTATGCTTTCTTGCCCTGATGAAGGGAGTTGGATTGGATGGCCTTAAGTATTTTTTGTTGGTCATGGGGGTTCTGTGTGGGAAGTTTGCCCCAATTCTGTCGTTTGTGGCGTTCGGAATGCTCTTTGATTGTAAGTGAACTGTGAATCCCAGTGACTACAACTCCCAAATGTTAAGGTCTATTTCCTCCAAACTCCATCTGTGTTCATATTTGGGCGTATTGAGTGCTTGTGCCAAGTTTGCTCCAGATCCATCATTGTTTGAGTCCACAGTGCTCTCTGGATGTAGGTGAAGTACAACTCCTAAACTCAAGGTCAATGCCCACCAAGCACTTCCAGTATTTTCTGTTGGTCATGGGAGTTCTGTGTGCCAAGTTTGGTTCAATTCCATCGTTGATGGAGTTCAGAATGCTTTTTGATTGTAGGTGAACTATAAATCCCAGCAACTACAACTCCCAAATGACAAAATCATAATTTTTTGAGTGATGATCACTCCTTGTGTTGTGAGACATTTTGTTGCCAAATTTGGTGTGATTTCGTTCATTGGTTCTTTAGTTTTTAAGGAACTAATTATGCATAGAGCATTTATATATATATAGATTTATTTACACCATTTCTACCCCACCCTTCTCACCCCCAGGGGAGGGGGGACTCAGGGCGGCTAACATGGGAAACAATTAAATGCCATAATATCAATACAACAATGTAAAATCAAATACATAGCAAATTAAAACAGTAACATTAATTAAAATCACATACTCATATACTAACATAGTCGCCTAATCAAAGTCTCATAGTCGTTTCCAATTGTCATAACAATCCTATAGTCCGGGTTCAGTATCTAAAGTGCTGATAATGCTCACTAGCCAAAGGCCTGGCTCCAAAACCACGACTTTAGTTTTTTCCTAAAAGTAAGGAGGGAGGATGCCAATCTAATCTTGCTGGGGAGCGAATTCCACAAGCGGGGGGCCACCACTTAGAAGGCCCTGTCCCTCATCCCCACCAGACGCGTTTGTGACGCTGGTGGAACCAAGCGCAGGGCCTCCCCAGTAGATCTTAAAGGATGCCCCTCCCCTCTCTATGGAGAATGGGGCACCAGAAGCCCCCCACACCTGGACCCAGGCCCGTAGGCAGGATTTTGATTGGGGGGGGGGGGCTGAGTCTGAGTGAGAGAGGATCTACCCTAGCAAACCTTTTGTATTGGTATCCCAATACCCCCATGCATATATGGGATATATTGAGCATGGTGATCAAATCGTGATATGAATAAACATAGCAGTTTAAATAATAAATGTTATTTATTTACTTTCATTAACAAAAGGTTTAGAATACTTTTGACTTATTTTTTACTTTACAGCAACAGGCTTCTTTTCTTCTCCCCAGCCATTTTGTCAATTCCTTTTTCTGGTTTGATAGTGATGTCCCGGTGGATGGAAATCATTGCTAGTCCACTAAGTCTCTGGTCTGTCAATAAACTTCTAGATACACTTTTCACTCTCTTCGTGGTTGAAAACGATCTTTCCACACTGCATGTCCTTACTGGTAGAGTAGCTAATACAGTCAAAAGGAAATGTATTGACCGATAGTAGGTTTTGTCACACAGTTCCAACACTTTAAGTACCTCAGTATCTTTCTGAATTGATGGTCTAATATTACACCACATGATGTACTCAACCTTGACGGAAGCAAGTGCTGTGTCATTTTCAAAGTATTCTGAGAGTTGTTCCATATGGTGAACTTTGTCTAGACCTGAAAACCCAGGGAGGAAAACCTGGAAACTGGTTAAAATGTCTTCATTTGACACGAACCCTTCAGTAATGTTCTGTATGAGTCAATTGACACATGGTATGAACACTGTAACTCTGAAATAATCTTCTACAGAATTAGTCCCGGGATTTGCCCCATGCACCTGTCTTGAACTTTGCCTTGGAATAGTCAAGTTGCTTTGAAATATTTTTTCAGATGTAGTTCTTGCTAAGTCAAAGAGTATTACAAAATGATCTTTTGCATCTGCTCTCACAATTTCGAAAGACTTTAACAGTGACTTAGTGTGGTTTCTGGCAGATGCCACATCAAGACTTTTTTCCTGAAGAAAAACGGATAGGGGCAAAGTAAGGCTGAAGAGTTGTTCACAAACAAACAGGCTAACAAGGAAATCACTTTTTTCAATTGCAGTCAAAAATTTTGAAGCTGGAGAAGAGATTTTCCATGGTTTCTCTGAGATTTAATAATAAACAATAATAAACTTTATGTATACCCGGCCACCATCTCCTGCAACGGGGACTCGGGGCGGCTTACATGTGGCTAAGCCCAAACAACAAATTATAATTAAATAAGATACAAGATTTCTTCTAAGGCAACTCCAATCGGCTTAAATAGTTCAACAAATGTCAATACACTGTCATGCCTCTCAATGAAACAAGTCTCGCATAAACATGTCAGTCTTTTTTTCTTTGAACGCTAATATTAATCTCCTTAGCCCTCGCCTACTCTTAAAGATACAGGCTCTAAATTACATATTCTGCCTTTGGAGGCAGCATATTAGTAGCATAACTGACTTCATTTTAACGTAGGATAACTGTTTAATAACAACAACAACAACTGTTTAATAACAACAACAACAACAACAACAGGACATTGAACCAAGACAATGCTGGATCTGGACCAAACTTGGCACATAGAGCCAATGTGGCCAACAGTGCATAGAGGCAGGAATTAGGGAATGATTGTCCTTTTTCAAATGTGAGTTGTTGTTTATCTGGATCCAGAGAGTCCCAGAAGGCTCTCTGGATCCAGACAGGCTCGACACACTCCACTCCCAGCCACGAGTGTGGCAAGACTTCAATACACAGGCACGAAGGCCTGCCGAGTGCATGGGCGCAAAGGCCTATTGTGGCCTCCAAATGGTCTGTGGTGCGGTGGCATTGTCTTTGGCGCCTGGGCAGTCTTCTCCCAGCACTGAAGGCTAAAACCAGGGGCACCAAAAAGGAAAGAGAGTGCACCGAGGGCCCAGGTGCGGACATGTACGCCACCGTGCCACGTACCAGTAAGGCCTTCTTACGGACCACCCTGAGACCACCCTTCTTACGGACCACCCTCAAGCCCCCTCCCCTTGGCTACATGTCTGCCTGGACCCAAACCGGCTCAAGAGTAGGGCAAGGGATCTCTTGGCTTTTGGATATTGAAATTTTCACTGATCAAAAAAAAGGTACTACAGAGAGGGTGGACGAAAGGATTCCTCGTGTGATGGTTCTGAATGTGGGCAACAATAGGTGAGCACCCGAAGAGAGCAACGTGTGATGGGACGTCAGAACTTGAAACAGGACAATTGGGCATCTAACAGTATGGAGCTCATCAGACGGGGCCTTCTGCTGGTGGCAGCACTGGAAGCCCAAATATTCCTATTGGCAAGGCTGGGGTACCAGTTGTTTTTTGCCCCGCCTCTCTGTGCTTCGCCAGCCTGGCATCACACAGCCAGAAGGGAGGTGCGCGCATCAATACATGCTCAGTTGCTTTCGTTCCTGCCTCTGGGCATATGATGAGGTCCTAAGATTTCTTTTACTACACAGACAGTTCCCAATGCTTCTCAAGGCCCATGTGATGTATTGAAAGGGGATTAGACTGACATTTGCATACAGGGCAATGTATTTGAATTCTACTGCATTGAAACCTAGAATTGGAAGAAACCCAAAGAACTGGAAGAAACCTCATCCATTCCAGCCCCATTCTGTCAGACAAAAATACACAATCCAAGCACTCCCTTACAGGTGGCCACCTAGCCTCTGCTTAAAACACTCCAGAGAAGGAGACTCAGTCAGCATATTCCACTGCTGAACAGCATTAACTGTCAATGCGTTCTTCCTAAACTTCAGGTGGAAACTTTTTTCCCCTGCAATTAGAATCCATGGCTCCATTAAAAATGCCTTTCAAACTTTTCCAACTGTAAGGACCCACTTCTGAAAGGAAAATGTAGCTTTCCAAGAATGGCTGGCATTTGGAACAAAGTGTGTTTGGGTCGCTGTGAGTTTTCCGGGCTTGATATCGAGCTCTTTTGGGGGGCCCTCCCAGGAAGGGAGATCCCTAAAGACCGCTAATGGGGTCTTTTGACCTCGGTGAGCAGCCAGCGAAAGCCAATCCAAAGCGCAAAATATTAAGAATTAATCCCACCAGAGGCTGAAGAGGTATCCAGTGACCGAAGCGTTTATTTCTGCGATTCAGCTGAAAAGGATGCGATTGTAGTGATAGTTCACATACAAGCATACATTCATAGAAGTTACAGGCATTTTTATATTGTCAGAACAAAGGAAAAACAGTTTGAAAATCCCGCCCACCCTCTGCTGGTTGGCTTCGCCCTGATTGGCTGGCCCCCTAACAGCTGGGAGGAGGCTTGGCTGCACGTCCCGCCTCTTGACCAACCAGCGGGCGCTGCTGCCTCCAGGGGGCCAATCGGAGCCTTCCTAGCGCCTCCGGAGATGGTCCAATCAGAGGCCAGGAGGCGGGATGAAGTTTGACAGCTTAGGGGAGGCGGGACGCCCCGGAGGCGTCCCCCAGCTGATTTCCGAGCCTTTGTGTTTGTCAAGGGGTGGCAGACAGGGGGGACAAAGGGCTTCCTGGTTTTGTTGATGAGATTTGGAGGAAATATGAAAAGGGGCTGATGATGGTATTTGGATCTCAAAACTCTGTAAACAGGGGAGCCCTGTAAACAAAGGAGCTGCACAAATACCAAAGGTTGAGTTAATCATCCTTTTACCGGAGTTTCTGTTGACTTATCTCTCAGCCCATTGTCTGAACTCTGAAAATGAGCCCCGAGATAAGACCAACTGCGGCCATGCAGATGCAAATATGGATTTACCTTTGAGGAAATAGGATTTCCTCTTGACAGTAACCTCAGGTCACATTCCTTTTTGGGGCAAGGTTCAGAGGGAAAAAAAGGTGGGGAAGAGGGTCAGGGTACATCTCATATGATTGATTTCTATTTTATACATCTCATCATGCTTCATATCCTTTATGCATTCCATAAATGAATCCCCTTCCCCAACCCAGCAAAGTTTATTAAAGACAACAATAATAAATGTATTTCATTCTTGTTGGAATCATAGTCTCCTTGGTGAAGGCGCATGTAGGCTAGAGGCTGCTTGTCCCTCCAAGCTAGCCTGGTCTGAGGTTTGTGTCCAAAAGTGTGGCTGAAAACAGTCCGGGATGTGGAGCAGAAAGTCAATAGGAGAGGGCAAGCAAGAGAGTTCAAAGGGGGGGGGGCTCTGGGTTGCAATCTGTGAAGCAGTGTCCTTTGGGAAACTACATTTCCCTGATCAGGGGCCAGGGTCCAGTACACAAGCCAGAGAATTCACAGAGAGGAAACAGGAACCCAGTTATGTGTGCTGGGTCAGGAAGCAACAGAATCCATTGTCCGGCCCTTGACGAACTACAAATACTTGGGGGGGAAAGATGCTCCACATCAGGCTGTATGGTCATGTTCCAGAAGCATTGTCTCCTGACGTTTTGCCCACATCTATGGCAAGCATCCTCAGAGGTTGTGAGGTCTGTTGGAAACTAGGCAAGTGGGGTTTAATGTCCAGGGTGGGAGAAAGAACTCCTGTCTGTTGGAGGCAGGTGTGAATGTTGCCACTGGCCAGCTTGATTAGCATTGGGCTAATTCCTGCCTAACACCTCCCAACAAAGGAGTCTGCAAGGCAGGAATCCTTTGTTTGAGGCAAATGTGATTGTTGCCTTTCGCCAGCTTTATTAGCTTTGAATAGCCTTGCAGCTTCAAAACCTGGCTACTTCCTGCCTAACACCTCCCAACAAATGATTCCCCAAGACAGGAAACAGCCAGGCTTTGAAGCTGAAAGGCCATTCAGTGTTAATCAAGCTGGTCAATGGCAATATTGACACTTTCCTCAGATATATAAACCTCACGTGCCTAATTTCCAACAGACTTCACAACCTCTGAGGATTTATTTATTTATTGCATTTATATGCCGCCCTTCTCACCCTGAAGGGGACTCAGAGCGGCTTACAAGTTATAATTGTTTCAGATTTGTGCGCTATTTTCTTTGGACTTCATTCTGGTCTTTCTGTAATATAATGAAGACACAATAGGTGTTGCTATGGCCAAGAAGCTAGGCTGCAGCTAGGCCGCTGAAGTACTCTCACTGAGAGGCTGTGGGGCCATGCAGGCTCCCTGCCCAGCCGTTGTAAGACAGCAGGGCCGAAGAAGTGCTGCTATGGTCCCAAGCAGTTGTTGTTATGGCCAGCAGCAGGCAGTTAGGCAGTTGAATTACTCTCACTGAGAGGCTGTGGGGCCCTGGAGGCGCCCTGCAAAGGAGTTGAAAGGCAGCAGGGCCAAAGAGGTGTAGCTATGGCCTTGCGCAGGAGTTGCTATGGCCTGCAGTGGGCAGTTAGGCCACTGAAGTACTCTCAATGAGAGGCTGTTGGGCCATGGAGGCAGCTTGCCCAGGAGTTGTATCCCATATATGTGGGTGAAACGTCAGGAGAGAATGCTTCTGGAACATGGCCCTACAGCTGGATAATAAGGGTTAAGCCTTGGTCAATTTGGCAAGACACTAACAGCAACAAGGACCCTTCCAATATTAGATAGTGTGCACATTTAATCAAGGTTTTATGCCCTATGCTTCATATATAGCAGAAGGTAGCACATTTATTACTGGGAAACCACCTCCCTTTACACTTATGTGCTCTCTTGAACTTCTATGGGACTCTGGTGGGAGGGATAAGTGGGTATATTCTCTGTATCATGATTTCTATATTTTCATATTTTCTCCCTCTGTATCTGACGTTTTCCTGACCCTTTTCGCCCCATTCCCCTTTTGGAAAAAATGTATAAAAATATAAGGAAGCCACCCTGACCCTGGAAAGGAAGAAATTAACAGTTGAAAGAAACCTTATCAAAAGACACTCTTTGCATGGACAAAGGATCGTGACCTCTGGCCTCGGAGGTTTTGGCCACCAGAGGAAACGGCCGCTTGGCAATTTTGATTATATCACAATGGGACAGAGGGGAGCCTTTGGAAAGCTGCACCTCACCCTGACCTGTCAACCATTCAATCTCTCTACCAAAACATCCACTCAAAGTTTCCCCCCATTGTTGCTCTGTCTTGGCATGGAAGAAAATCCGGATTATGGCAGTATCACCAACATCCATGTTTATTAGAACCACTCAAAGAACAATAGAAGGCTAGCTTGTAGGCCTTTAGGACTCGCCGGCCCCTTGGACATTTCATGAATTTCCATAATCCACTCAAAAATGCATTGTATTCCCTTGTCCCACCTCCCTCTCTCCTGATTTGCTGAAGCACCAAGGCAGCCGAAGCCTTTTGATTGGCCCAGGCAGGCAGCAGAAGCCTTGTGATTGGCCCAGGCGCTCGAGGGGCAGTCGAGCCTCCTCCCAGCTGTTGAAGCGCCAGCCAATCACCTTCCAGACGGGCGGAGGGCGGGGAGCAGGAGATTCAAACCAGACAACTCTGCTTTTCTATAAAAATGGCTTTTATTTGTACTCATGCATGCTCAGCTTGGCGATAAATTGCTGCTTTGCATCCTTTTCAACTGAATCGCAATATACTCATCTTGGTAGCGCTTCCTTCAACTTTGGTGAGATTTCTTTTGGGAACTTAGGAAAAACCTTTTAAATTGGACTTCTCTTTGCTTACCATTGTAGCAAGCCCTCTTTGATGGGTCCGCAGGGTCTCTCCTTCAGGGCAAGACCTTTTTAAATTCCCCCATGATTTCAAATGTAGTGTTTGTCTTCTTGGGGAAACTAAATTTCTTAAGGTAATGGAGCAGGGATAATTTGACCAGGTTCAGGATTACTACATTTAATCCCTGATGTTTAGGAGAAGTTACTTTTTTGATGAGTCTCTAAAAAATAACTTATGCTGCCACTTAGATATGAAAAACAAAAACCCATCCACTTGCTCAGCTTGTGCGCCTTCCCCTCTTGATCTCACTAATATGTGTCTATACATATAAATATAGATAAGATATATATATTCCTATAAATAGGGACAAGCTTCCAGGATTTTCAATGCACCGTGTTTTCCTTGGAGATTGGGGAATGGGAAATGTTGATAAGTCTTTCAGCAGATAATAAAAGGCCGATAGAGAAGACAAAGCACTTACTAAGAATTTACTTATAGAAGCCCCTGACTTTAGACTAAGTGGTTAGGAACAGCATGGCAATTGCTTCCCTTTGACTGCCAATAAGTTTTGCCTTCTCTAATCCAGGTGCATGTACACTATGAAAATAATCCAGTTTGATCCTACTTCAACCGCCAGGGTTCAAGGCTTTGGGATCCTGGGATTTTGGCAACAAAGGCCCTTGCAAAATGGCAACTCCCTGAATTTCATGCCATTCAGCCATGGCGCTTAAAGTGGTATTGAACTGCATCAATTCTACACAGTTTAGATGCACTCTTTACCTGTCTTCCCACCCACCTGGCCATCTGGAATCTCTCAGTTTGGGGCCCGTCCTTGACTCAGGTGCCTGCACCCTGTCAATAAAGATCTATTGCACTACTAAAGCGTGTGTGTTTGTGTATTTTTCCATTATTTCCTGGAATCAAAGTTTTGCCAATTTTGGCAAGGATGGAATCCTAGAGTTGGAAGGGACACTCCCAAAGGCCATCCAGTCCAACCCCCTTTGGCAAGACAGGAAAACATCATCCAAGCCCTCCTGACAGATGGTCACCCAGCCTCTGCTTAAACACCACCAGAGAATCCTTGAGTTGGAAGAGACCTCCAAGGGTCATCAAGTCCAACCCCCCTGCCATGGAGGGAGATACAATCAAACAGATGGCCATCTCACATCACTAGACTCACTAGGCACCTATTGACGGAGGACCTGATCGATGCGGTTGAAGTGGTCGGATCCTTAGGGGCAAGTGACCATGTGCTCCTGCAATTTGAGGTACAAAGGAAGGCCGAAACTAAGACAAGTCAAACCCACATTTTGGACTTTAGGAGAGCTGATTTCCAAAAAATGAAGGAAACGCTGAGCAGCATTCCGTGGACACTAAAAGATAAGGGAGTTACGGATGGATGGGAATTTCTCAAGAGTGAAATACTCAAGGCACAATTGCAAACTGTGCCAACAAAGAGAAAAAATAGGACAAGTGCAAAGAAGCCAGAATGGATGTCCAAAGAACTTCTAGGTGTTCTAACACACAAAAGAGACATGCACAAGAAGTGGGAAAAGGGAGAAATCACCAAAGAAGAATTCAAACAAATAGCCAACACCTGTAGGGAAAAGGTCTGCAAGGCTAAAGCACAAAACGAGCTCAGGCTTGCCAGGGACATTAAAAACAATAAAAAGGGCTTCTTTTCTTATGTCAGTAGAAAAAGGAAAAACAAGGAGGCGATAGGGCCTCTTCGAGGAGAAGATGGGGCAATGTTGACAGGGGATAGGGAAAAGGCAGAACTACTTAATGTCTTCTTTGCCTCAGTCTTCTCACAAAAAGAAGGTCATCTTCAACCACAGCAAAATGGAGTGGATGAGGGATTGGAGGACATCCAACCCCAAATTGGGAAACAAGTTGTCCAGGAATACCTGGCTGCTCTAAATGAGTTCAAGTCCCCAGGGCCAGATCAACTACACCCAAGAGTACTGAAGGAACTAGCAGAAGTCATTTCAGAACCATTGGCAATTATCTTTGAGAGTTCATGGGGAACGGGAGAAGTTCCAGAAGACTGGAGGAGGGCCAATGTGGTCCCAATCTTCAAGAAGGGAAAAAAGGATGACCCAAACAATTACCGTCCGGTCAGCCTCACGTTGATACCAGGCAAGATTCTAGAAAAGATTGTTAAGGAAGTGGTCTGCAAACACTTAGAAACAAATGCGGTCATCGCTAATAGTCAACATGGATTTATCAAAAAAAAAGTCATGCCAGACTAATCTGATCTCTTTTTTCGATAGAGTTACAAGGTGGATAGATGCGGGGAATGCCATGGATGTGGCGTACCTGGATTTCAGTAAGCCCTTCGACAAGGTCCCCCATGACCTTCTGGCAAGGAAACTAGTCCAATGTGGGCTAGGCAAAACTACGGTGAGGTGGATCTGTAATTGGTTAAGTGGACGAACACAGAGAGTGCTCACTAATGCTTCCTCTTCATCTTGGAAAGAAGTGACGAGCGGAGTGCCGCAGGGTTCCGTCCTGGGCCCGGTCCTGTTCAACATCTTTATTAATGACTTAGATGAAGGGCTAGAAGGCATGATCATCAAGTTTGCAGACGACACCAAATTGGGAGGGATAGCCAATAGTCCAGAGGACAGGAGCAGAATTCAAAACGATCTTGACAGATTAGAGAGATGGGCCAAAACTAACAAAATGAAGTTCAACAGTGACAAATGCAAGATACTCCACTTTGGCAGAAAAAATGAAATGCAAAGATACAGAATGGGAGATGCCTGGCTCGAGAGCAGTACGTGTGAAAAAGATCTTGGAGTCCTCGTGGACAACAAGTTAAACATGAGCCAACAATGTGATGTGGCGGCAAAAAAAGCCAATGGGATTTTGGCCTGCATCAATAGGAGCATAGTGTCTAGATCTAAGGAAGTAATGCTACCCCTCTATTCTGCTTTGGTTAGACCACATCTGGAATATTGTGTCCAATTCTGGGCACCACAATTCAAGAGAGATATTGACAAGCTGGAATGTGTCCAGAGGAGGGCGACTAAAATGATCAAGGGTCTGGAGAACAAGCCCTATGAGGAGCGGCTTAGGGAACTGGGCATGTTTAGCCTGAAGAAGAGAAGGCTGAGAGGAGATATGATAACCATGTATAAATATGTGAGAGGAAGCCACAGGGAGGAGGGAGCAAGCTTGTTTTCTGCTTCCTTGGAGACTCGGACGCGGAACAATGGCTTCAAACTACAAGAGAGGAGATTCCATCTGAACACTAGGAAGAACTTCCTGACTGTGAGAGCCGTTCAGCAGTGGAACTCTCTGCCCCGGAGTGTGGTGGAGGCTCCTTCTTTGGAAGCTTTTAAGCAGAGGCTGGATGGCCATTTGTCAGGGGTGATTTGAATGCAATATTCCTGCTTCTTGGCAGGGGGTTGGACTGGATGGCCCATGAGGTCTCTTCCAACTCTTTGATTCTATGATTCTATGATTTCTCCTAGCCTCAGTCTGCCACTTCATAGCTGCTAAGACCCTCTTACGTTCCTCCGTAGTAAGGAGGGACGTCATCAACTGCTGACAGTCCTGCCATGTAGGGTCATGTGTATTGACAATATTAGTGAAAACATCTGTCATTGGTCCTGGATCTGTAGAGAAGGGGGTGGTGTGTGTTTTCCAATTGAAAAGATCTGAGCTGAGCTGGTAAATGGCACATGCGTAAAAGCTGGCCGGAACCAAGGTACTTGTCCACCCTCAACTTGAGTCCCTATGAATTCCCTCACTTGACGAAGGGGCATTACTGTAGCCAATTTCTTGTTTGCCTTGTCCATATTCCTTAAGTTATGGTCATGGCCTTTTGCTGCTTTCAGAGTTGCCTTTGTCTGTAGGGATTCTTTTTCAGGGGAAGGAGTTGAAGAAGACTCAGTCATAGTAGAGTCTGTGTCATCATCTAAATCTTCAGGGAGATCTGGGTACAGTTGTGCTGGGGCCATAGGGTGCGTTGGAGGGCTTACTGTTGCTGGATCGTGGGCTGGATTTGCAGGGGCCTGGGGGGCTATGAGCTCCCCAGTTGAATAAGGAGGAGGTGCAATGATTTCTTCCTCAACAGGGCATGGCAGAATAGGAGCTTTAGTTTTCTGTGCTAGGAGAGTTTTGTAATGTGCTAAAGCACAAGGCTTCAGCCATTCTGGCATTTGGCGCACCACATCTCCCCAAGCTAGGATATATGGGATATGTGTGGGATAACTTCCCTCAAAAGGATTTGCTCCTCTTGCTTTATCATAGACACTAGCAATGATTTGTTGATCAAGAGTGCCCTCTTCTGGCCAACCTACGTTAAATTTAACCCATTCCTTCTGGCATAAAGTTTGCAACCTACTGGGCCTTAGTGGTTCTCCATAGTCTAGCTTTCCAAAGCTTTTGTCAAAGTGTGCTAACATGAGCTCTAAAGGGCTTTTAGGCTTGCTGCTAACAGACCCTCCCATGTCAGACAAATAGACAACTAATACAGCCCACACATAGCTAAGAGAAAGAAAATATACCACACAGGTGAACAGTAAACAATGCGTAGTTTATTCTTCTTAGTTCAGAACAAGTCATGTACAGAGTGAACACTTGCACATCAACTCACACAATGTCCTTTTATGAGAGATTTAAAATAGTTTTTCCTTGTCCATTTGGATAAACTCCTTCAGCAGCTCTTGAAGCGGAGTACACGCCAAAATCTGTCTCTCTGCTTCTCTCTTTTGCTCTCTGCACCTGCTTAGCTCCAGCCTGAAAGAAAATTTGAAACAGTAACCAAACATGCTGGAAGTGTAGAAAGGAAGTAGGAACATACTACCATATGTTCTGGAATTGCAATGAGATCCAAAAATTTTGGATATCGGTCCACAGACATATACAAAATATATTAAAAACGAAATTTGACATGAAACCCAAATATTATCTACTAAATATAACAAACCTGGATTTGAAGAGAAATGAGGAAAAGATTCTTTTCTATCTGTCAGCAGCGGCAAGAATATTAATAGCCCAAAAATGGGAGACAATGGAAACACCTTCAAACGACGATTGGATAAGGAAGGCTATAGAGTTTATGGACATGGACAGACTTTCGTGCCTACTGGAAAATCAGGACAAGAGGAATTCAATTAACTGGAATCAATTTAAAGAATACTTAAAAAAGAAGCAACTAAACTAAAAGCTACAACCTCTGTGGACCGAACGGAAGTTACCACAGATTCACTACTCTCCCCTCTTCCCCCCCATCCCCCTTCTTCCCCCCCCCCTTTCCCCCTTTCCTTTGCCCAACCTCTTCCCAGCCTGCCCCCACTTCGAACCCTCACTTCAACTATTTTCCTACCTTACTATCACTGAGATTGTTCCCACTCTTTCAATGTTAAAAGGAAAACTTTAATAAAAATTAATTAAAAAAAAATAAGAAAATTTGAAACAGTAACCAAACATCCCAGGCTCAGCCATCAACCCTGGCATTGTCTGACCAATCAGCTTCATGCATCTTCTTTTGTCCGATGGTTAAGCTTTCATAGGTAAGATGAGCACACAGGCCATAGAAGGAGAAACGTGGCTTGCGGAAGGGGCAACGGCAGCCATAGGCAGCCCTGGGCCACTGAAGATGCCTCAAGAGAAACCACAACAGTGAGCTCAGAATCCACAAAAGGCAAGAGTTGGCCTGAGCCACAGAGCCCACCTGCTGCTAAGGAGGAGACCCTCCCTGACAGCTATACCTCCTCACGGTCCTCCAGCTCTTTCACCCAGCGAAGTGGAGAGTGGCCAGCTGTCCCTGGAGCTCAGTCCTGCAGGCGGTGGCAGCATCATCCAGGTGGCCCTTGACGACAGCGATTAAGAGCTCATCTGGGACAAAAGAACGTTTTTGCAGCAGCTGGGACATGACGCCCAAGGTATGCAAGAGAGTAGCCACTCTTCCCTGTCATGGCCTGTGGCTGCAGGCGGCGGCAGCAGCATCCTTCATGGCTCGAACGTAGAAAGCAGGAGGTTCAGGTCCATGATTCGGTGCAAGACTTAAAATGGAAAGGACACCGCCAAAAGATGATCCTCCTCAGAAAAAGCAGCAGCTTTCCCAGGAGCCCAGTTCTGCAGGCGGAAGCTGCAACATCCAGATGGCCCTTGAACACACCAAGGAAGACATAATCTGGGACAAAAGACAGTTTATGCAAGAGAGGAGACACTTTTCCATGTCAGCCCCCCCTAGGAAGAGCAGCAGCTTCTCCCTCCCCCGCTGTCCTGCAGGGCACCTCCTTTTCTTCGGTGGATGACCAGGGTGGCCTCCATCATGGCCCTTGAAGACACCAAGGAAAGCATCATCTGGGACAAAAGACAGTTTATGCAAGAGAGCAGCCACTTGTCCAGGTCAGGCTCCACTGGCAAGGTCAGCAGGTTCTCCCTCCTCCGCTGTCCTGCAAGGCACCTCTTCTTCTTCGTTGAATAACCAGGGTGGCCTCCATCATGGTCCTTGAAGACACCAAGGAAGACATCACCTGGGACAAAAGACAGTTTATGCAAGAGAGCAGCCACTTGTCCAGGTCAGGTCCCACTGGGAAGAGCAGCAGGTTCTCCCTCCCCTGCTGTCCTGCAAGGCACCTCCTCTTCTTCGGTGGATAACCAGGGTGGCCTCCGTCATGGCCCTTGAAGACACCAAGGAAAGCATCATCTGGGACAAAAGACAGTTTATGCAAGAGAGCAGCCACTTGTCCAGGTCAGGCTCCACTGGCAAGGTCAGCAGGTTCTCCCTCCTCCGCTGTCCTGCAAGGCACCTCCTCTTCTTCGGTGGATAACCAGGGTGGCCTCCATCATGGCCCTTGAAGACACCAAGGAAGACATCATCTGGGACAAAAGACAGTTTGTGCTAGAGAGCAGCCACTTGTCCAGGTGAGGCCCCACTGGCAAGGTCAGCAGGTTCTCCCTCCTCCGCTGTCCTGCAAGGCACCTCCTCTTCTTCGGTGGATGACTAGGGTGGCTTCCATCCTTGTTTCCCACCGATAGAGAACACCATTTCCCAGAAGGACCACCTCCGGCCCACAGGAGCAAGCAGAGGCTAAGCTCCGGAAAACAATACACAGGAGGACCAGAGAGGGGACCCACAGAGGCACCCATAGTCTACGAGCCTCTGGACTATGTGTAAATAAGATTGTATATAGTTCAGAAGTAAATCAATGTATATAGAATATATGTGGAGTGTACATAGAATGTGTGTGGAATTTATACGGTGTGTACATAGAGTAATAATCATATTAACGTGTTTGTTTCTTCTGGACACTGCCTGCTTTGCTTGCTTTCTTCACATTGAAGGAATTCACTGGCCACAGTTGGTCTGACCCCACCTTGGGACCCAAAGACTGCCTCTCCCCTCTGTATGGAGAATGGGGCACCAGAAGCCCCCCCACACCTAGAATCATAGAATCAAAGAGTTGGAAGAGACCTCATGGCCATCCAGTCCAACCCCCTGCCAAGAAGCAGGAATATTGCATTCAAATCACCCCTGACAAATGGCCATCCAGCCTCTGCTTAAAAGCTTCCAAAGAAGGAGCCTCCACCACACTCCGGGGCAGAGAGTTCCACTGCTGAACGGCTCTCACAGTCAGGAAGTTCTTCCTAATGTTCAGATGGAATCTCCTCTCTTGTAGTTTGAAGCCATTGTTCCGCGTCCTAGTCTCCAGGGAAGCAGAAAACAAGCTTGCTCCCTCCTCCCTGTGTCTTCCTCTCACATATTTATACATGGCTATCATATCTCCTCTCAGCCTTCTCTTCTTCAGGCTAAACATGCCCAGTTCCCTAAGCCGCTCCTCATAGGGCTTGTTCTCCAGACCCTTGATCATTTTAGTCGCCCTCCTCTGGACACATTCCAGCTTGTCAATATCTCTCTTGAGTTGTGGTGCCCAGAATTGGACACAATATTCCAGATGTGGTCTAACCAAAGCAGAATAGAGGGGTAGCATTACTTCCTTAGATCTAGACACTAGGCTCCTATTGATGCAGGCCAAAATCCCATTGGCTTTTTTTGCCGCCACATCACATTGTTGGCTCATGTTTAACTTGTTGTCCACGAGGACTCCAAGATCTTTTTCACACGTACTGCTCTCGAGCCAGGCGTCACCCATTCTGTATCTTTGCATTTCATTTTTTCTGCCAAAGTGGAGTATCTTGCATTTGTCACCGTTGAACTTCATTTTGTTAGTTTTGGCCCATCTCTCTAATCTGTCAAGATCGTTTTGAATTCTGCTCCTGTCCTCTGGACTATTGGCTATCCCTCCCAATTTGGTGTCGTCTGCAAACTTGATGATCATGCCTTCTAGCCCTTCATCTAAGTCATTAATAAAGATGTTGAACAGGACCGGGCCCAGGACGGAACCCTGCGGCACTCCACTTGTCACTTTTTTCCAAGATGAAGAGGAAGCATTAGTGAGCACTCTCTGTGTTTGTCCACTTAACCAATTACAGATCCACCTCACCGTAGTTTTGCCTAGCCCACATTGGACTAGTTTCCTTGCCAGAAGGTCATGGGGGACCTTGTCGAAGGCCTTATTTATTTATTTATTTATTTATTTATTTATTTATTACTGCGCTTGTATACCGCTGTTTCTCAGCCTAAATTGGCGACTCAACGCGGTTTACAACACTACAACAATCAACAATATTCAGTTTAAAAGGCATAAAAAACACATACATAATACACAGTATTGGGCCACCAATAACAATCCAATGCATCTCTTAACTATAATCGCAATCCAATTTCGTCGTCCATGATTACCAATCCTTTAGTCATCAAATTCATTGCACCGGATTAACCGAATGCTTGTTCGAACATCCATGTCTTCAGTCTTTTTCGAAACACCATCAGCGAAGGGGCTGATCGTAACTCTATGGGGAGGGCATTCCAAAGCCGAGGGGCCACCACAGAAAAGGCCCTGTCTCTCGTCCCCACCAGCCGCACCTGTGAAGCAGGCGGGATGGAGAGAAGGGCCTCCCCAGAAGATCTTAGGGTCCTGGTGGGCTGATAGGCCGAGATACGTTCGGATAAGTAAGTTGGGCCAGAACCGTTTAGGGCTTTAAAGGCTAAGGCCAGCACTTTGAATTGAGCCCGGTAGCAAATCGGCAGCCAGTGGAGCTGGTGCAGCAGAGGAGTTGTATGCTCCCTGCGCTCCGCTCCAGTTAGTATCATGGCTGCCGCCCGTTGGACTAATTGGAGCTTCCGAGCTGTCTTCAAAGGCAACCCCACGTAGAGAGCATTGCAGTAGTCTAAACGGGATGTAACCAGAGCGTGGACTACCGTGGCCAAGTCAGACTTCCCAAGGTACAGTCGCAGTTGGCGCACAAGTTTTAACTGTGCAAATGCTCCCCTGGTCACCGCCGAAACCTGGGGTTCCAGGCTCAACGATGAGTCCAGGATCACACCCAAACTGCGAACCTGCGTCTTCAGGGGGAGTGCGACCCCGTCTAACATAGGCTGTAACCCTATACCCTGTTCGGCTTTGCGACTAACCAGGAGTACCTCTGTCTTGTCTGGATTCAATTTCAATTTATTCGCCCCCATCCAGACCGTCACAGCGGCCAATCACCGGTTCAGGACCTCGACAGCCTCCTTAGTAGCGGGTGGGAAGGAGTGACAGAGTTGGACATCATCTGCGTACAGATGACATCGCACTCCGAAACTCCGGATGATCTCGCCCAGCGGCTTCATGTAGATGTTAAACAACATGGGGGACAGTATTGAACCCTGAGGAACCCCACAAGACAAAGGTTGTGGGGTTGAACAGGAGTCTCCCAGTAACACCTTCTGAGACCGACCCTCGAGGAATGAGCGGAGCCACTGCAGAACAGTACCTCCAAGACCCATCCCTGCGAGGCGCCCCAGAAGGATACCGTGGTCGACGGTATCGAAGGCCGCTGAGAGGTCGAGCAGCACCAACAGGGACACACTCCCCCTGTCGAGCTCCCGATGTAGATCATCCACTAAGGCGACCAAGGCTGTCTCGGTACCATGCCCCGGCCTAAACCAGACTGTGCCGGGTCCAGATAATCCGTGTCTACCAAGAATGCCTGGAGTTGTGAGGCCACCACACGTTCCATGACTTTGCCCAAAAAGGGGAGATTGGAAACAGGCCGATAGTTGACGAATTGAGTGGGATCCAGTGATGGTTTTTTCAACAGCTTACTGAAATCCAGGTACGCTACATCCACGGCATTCCCCGCATCTACCCAGCTTGTAGCTCTATCGAAGAAAGAGATCAGATTAGTCTGGCATGACTTGTTTTTGATAAATCCATGTTGACTATTAGCGATGACTGCATTTGTTTCTAAGTGTTTGCAGACCGCTTCCTTAACAATCTTTTCCAGAATCTTGCCCGGTATCGACGTGAGGCTGACCGGACGGTAGTTGTTTGGGTTATCCTTTTTTCCCTTCTTGAAGATTGGGACCACATTGGCCCTCCTCCAATCTGCTGGAACTTCTCCCGTTCTCCATGAACTCTCAAAGATGGTTGCCAATGGTTCCGAAATGACTTCCGCTAGTTCCTTCAATACTCTGGGGTGTAGTTGATCTGGCCCTGGGGACTTGAACTCATTAAGAGCGGCCAGATATTCCTGGACGACTTCTTTCCCAATTTGGGGTTGGATGTCCCCCAATCCCTCATCCACTCCATCTTGCTGAGGTTGAAGACTCTTTTTTTGTGAGAAGACCGAGGCAAAGAAGGCATTAAGTAGTTCTGCCTTTTCCCTATCCCCTGTCAACATTGCCCCATCTTCTCCTCGAAGAGGTCCTATCGCCTCCTTGTTTTTCCTTTTTCTACTGACATAAGAATAGACGCCCTTTTTATTGTTTTTAATGTCCGTGGCAAGTCTGAGCTCATTTTTTGCTTTAGCCTTGCGGACCTTTTCCCTACAGGTGTTGGCTATTTGTTTGAATTCTTCTTTGGTGATTTCTCCCTTTTCCCACTTCCTGTGCATGTCTCTTTTGTATCTTAGCACAGTTAGAAGTTCTTTGGACATCCATTCTGGCTTCTTTGCACTTGTCCTATTTTTTCTCTTTGTTGGCACGGTTTGCAATTGCGCCTTGAGTATTTCACTCTTGAGAAATTCCCATCCATCCGTAACTCCCTTGTCTTTTAGTATCTGTGTCCACGGAATGCTGCTCAGCGTTTCCTTCATTTTTTGGAAATCAGCTCTCCTAAAGTCCAAAATGCGGGTGTGACTTGTCTTAGTTTCGGCCTTCCTTTGTACCTCAAATTGCAGGAGCACATGGTCACTTGCCCCTAAGGATCCTACCACTTCGACCGCATCGATCAGGTCCTCCGCATTTGTTAGGATGAGATCAAGAGTAGCCAATCCCCTAGATCAGAATGAATAACAAGATGGAGCGACAAATAAAATGTTTTTCTAACAATATTAATGGATTGAACTCCCCCCAAAAACGTAAGAAAGTCTGGAATAGTTTGAAGAAATCTAGTTATGACGTAATAGCTCTCCAGGAGACGCACATCTGTGATAGACATACAGCACACTTACCGAACAAAAAATTAGGAAAAGAATATCATTCGTCATACGAGAAAAAGAAGAGAGGAGTAGTTACATACGTAAAGGAAACAATAGAATCAGAATTGGCTTTTAGAGATTTAGAAGGAAGATGTGTTGCAGTAAAGATGATAATTGGAGATTCTAAAATTTTGATTTGTAACATCTACGCGCCTAACGGTCCAAAGATAAAATTTGTTGAATTTTTAAATGTTAAACTGAAAGAAGTGGAATTTGATGAATTGATTCTGGTAGGAGATTTTAATGGGGTATTGGACTCCAAAATGGACAAAAGCTTGAAGACTAGAAAGTCTAAGGAAGGCAAACTTCCACAAAAATTTACAGACCTTCAGAAAGAATTTGATTTAGAAGATATATGGAGAAACAGAAATAAAGATAAAAAAGACTATACCTTCTTCTCGAATAGACATCAATCTTGGTCGAGGATAGACATGGCTTGGATAACTAGGAATCTCTCCGCAAAAGTCAAGGAGATCAATATATTACCACGAGATCTGTCTGACCACTGCCCTCTAGAAATTGTTATTAACCACAAAAACTGGCTCAGAAAATGGAGATTAAATGAGAACCTGATAAAAACAGAAGAAGATAAAGAATACTACAATAAAATAATCCAAGACTTTTTGCAAATAAACAAATTGGATGAAATGGAGCCACGAGTGGTGTGGGATGCATTTAAAGCAGTTCTGAGAGGACACTTTATACAACAAGGATCAAGGAAGAATAGAGAAAGGAATAAAAGAATAAAGGAATTGGCAGCAGAAATAGCAGCCAAGGAAATGGAATCAAAACGAAAACCATCGAAAAGAATAGAGAGACAACTGTGGGCACTAAAACAAGAGAAAAACCATGTGGAGTTAGAACTCCAGTCAAGACAAATGAAATTTTTAAAACAACAGACTTTTGAAAATGCGAATAAACCTGGTAAATGGTTAGCAAATCAAATCCGGAAAAAAAGACAAATAAATTATATATCTAAAATAACAACTGCAGACAAAGACTTGAGGACGGATAAAGAAATCATAGAGGAGTTCAGGAGATTTTATACTCAATTATATACAAAGGACAATATAATGAAAGAAGACATTATGGAGTACATAGGCCAAATGAAGCTAGATAAAATAACGGATGAAGATAGAGAAGCATTGAATAAAGAGATATCTGAGGAAGAAATTGAAAAAGCAATTAATAAAATGGAGGCAGATAAGGCCCCTGGACCTGATGGGTTTACGGCGGGATTTTATAAATCCTTCAAACAACAGCTATTACCAACACTTAAAGTTATTGTAAATGAAGCGATGAAATATCAGAAGGTACCAGATTCTTGGAAGGAAGCGGAGATCACAGTGATACACAAAGAAGGCTCCCCGGAAACGGATATTAAAAATTATAGGCCAATTTCCCTCTTAAACACGGATTATAAAATATTTGCAAACATCATGGCCACAAGATTAAAACTATTCTTAAATAAATGGATTGGAGAAGAGCAAACAGGTTTTCTGCCAAATAGACATATGAAAGAAAACATACGCAACGTTCTAGATCTTTTGGAATATTATGAGATGAACCATCAAAAAGAATTCGCTATTCTATCAATAGATGCAGAGAAAGCTTTTGATAATTTGAATTGGGATTTCTTCAAGATACTAATACAAGAATTGGACATGGGGGAAAAATTTAATAATGCTATTAATGCAATCTACGAATTTCAAAAAGCTAAAGTGAAAATAAATGGTCAAATGACACAAGAATTTGAAATAGCAAAGGGTACCAGGCAAGGGTGCCCATTATCCCCATTGATTTTCATAATGGCAGTGGAGATCCTAATGAAGAAAATTAGAGAAGATGAAAAGATAAAAGGAGCGAAAATTGGAAAATTTGAATACAAGATACGAGCGTTTGCGGATGATCTATTAGGAACAATTGAGGATCCGGAGAAAAATTTACAAAATTGGATAACTAAAATAGAACAATTCGGAAAAGTGGCAGGTTTTAAAATGAATACGAAGAAAACAAAGCTCCTATTTAAGAATGTGAAAAAGGAGAAACAAGCAAAGATACAACAACAAGTGGGGATAGAGAGTGTTAAGAAAATTAGATACCTCGGAGTCTGGATTACAGCGAGAAATGGTCAACTTCTGAAGAATAATTACGAAATAGTTTGGAAGAAAATTCAAAAAGATCTACTAAAATGGAATTCTTTAAACCTATCACTTCTTGGCCGGATATCTTTAATAAAGATGAATGTTCTACCAAAACTTATATTTCTATTTCAAAATATTCCGATAATAAGAAATCAAACCCTATTCAAAAAATGGAAGAAGGATTTATTGAAATTTGTCTGGAAAGGAAAAAGGCCAAGAATAAACTACATAAATCTGATAGATAAAAAATCTAGAGGAGGGTTGGGATTTCCTGATTTGAAGACTTATCATGAGGCATGTGCTCTGTCATGGATAAGAGACTGGATGACGTTAGATAAAGAAAAGTGTTTAAATTTAGAAGGTCATGACCTGAGAGTAGGATGGCACGCATATGTTTGGTATAATAGAGAATTAAAAGAAAAAAACTTTGGTAATCATTTTGTGAGAGCCTCCCTACTGAGGACATGGATGAGATATAAAGCTCTCTTTTACAAAAACACACCATTGTGGGTCTCAGCAATGGAGGCACATCAAAGAAGATTGTTAGGATGGAGGGTTTGGCCAAGATATAAGGACATCTTGGTAAAAGGGAAAATGGAGATTAAATCTTTTGAACAACTCAAGAACTCTTATGGCAATATAACTTGGTTACATTATTTACAAATTAAAGAATATTTCAAACAAGATCAAAAAATTGGTTTTGACTGGGAAGAAAACACATGGGATAAAGTATTAAGAATACAAAAGAAAACAGTGACAATACTCTATAATAAATTGGTCCAATGGCAAACGGAAACTGAACAGGTGAAAACATGTATGATTAAGTGGGCCGAAAATTTAAGACGACCCATTCAGTTTAGAGAATGGGAGCAAATATGGAACAAAAAGTTGAAATATACATATGCCATGGACCTGAAAGAAAATTGGTATAAAATGTTTTATAGATGGTATTTGACACCGAATAAACTTAGTCATATGTATCAAAATGTCTCAGATAAATGTTGGAAATGTGGGGAACAAACAGGCACATTCTACCATATGTGGTGGACTTGTAAGGATACAACTAAGTTTTGGGCTTCTGTCCATGAGGAAACACAAAAGATGTTGAAGAAGAGGTTCAAAAAGAAACCTGAGTATTATTTATTGGGATTTACAGATTCGGATTTTAAACTGGATGAGAATGGAGACAAATTATTTACATACTACACTACAGCGGCAAGGATTGTTTTTGCCAAATATTGGAAGAATGACCAAATACCGACCATTGAAGAATGGTTGGAGAAAGTTAAAGAAATAAGAGATATGGATGAACTAACTTTTTTGATGAGAAGAAATACTGGAAAATCGCTAAAGAGAACAGACTGGACCTTTTTCTATGACTACGAAAAGAAACTTAAAGATAAAAGTTTTAGAGGACAAGAATAGATAAGTAAGTTGGAGAAGTAGAGTGAGAAGATCCTGAGGTTGGAGTGGAGGTCATTTTAGATTAGTTTAGGTGTTTTTTGTTGTTGTGTTTTTGTGCTACCCTTCCTTCTTTTCTATCCTCTTGTTATTGTTCCCCTTCTTTCCCTGTGTTGATTTATAAAATGTTTAATAAAAATTATTTGGAAGACATAAAGTGAGCAGAAAAAAGAGACAATGCCATATATGTACAGGTAAACATCCCCCTCTGGTGGTCATAAATAAAATTGCAGACACCAAGAGTAGCCAATCCCCTTGTTGCCTCTTCTACGTTCTCTTCTACCATGAAATTGTCTGCAAGGCAAGCGAGGAATTTGTTGGACCTTGTACTCTTGGCCGAGTTTGTTTTCCAGCAAGTATCGGGATAGTTGAAATCGCCCATGACTACTATATCTCTTCTCTGTGCCTGTTTGGTCAACTGTTGGCAGAAGACTTCATCAAGTTCTTCCTCCTGGCTTGGGGGTCTGTAGTAGACGCCTACAATGACATCTTTATGAGTCCCAGTTCCCTTGATTCTTGTCCAGATGATTTCAAGCTGGTTTCCCAGATTGCTATCTTGAATCTCTTCTGCAGCATAAGAGTTTTTGACATATAAGGCTACTCCGCCTCCTCTCCCCTTTGTTCGGTTTCTGTAAAAGAGGTTATACCCCTCGATATCTACATTCCAGCAATAGGAGTCATCCCACCAGGTTTCAGTGATCCCTATGATATCATATTTGTGGTGTTGTGCTAAAAGTTGGAGTTCGTCTTGTTTATTTCCCATGCTCTGTGCATTAGTGTAAAGACATGTGAGCCCCTGAGATCTTCCCTTGAGCTGTTTAATTGGGATTATTGTGCTTTTGGTACTTGGTCCTTGTTGTGTTTGTTCAGCCCTCCGTTTAGCCTTCTGGCGATTCCCAAACATTATGGGTAAAGTAGTGTTCGCAAGGCTGTTGTGCCCCTCCCCCAGTGGGCCTAGTTTAAAGTGCGCCTAATGAGGTTTGCGAGTCTGTGAGCAAAAAGGTGTTTTCCTACTTGTGTGAGATGCACCCCATCCCTTGCCAGTAGGCCATCCTCCTGGAAAAGCAGGCCATGGTCGAGGAAGCCAAAGCGTTCCTCCTGACACCATTTTCTAAGCCAGTTATTGACCTGTACTATTTTTCTGTCTCTTGTGGGTCCGTGTCTTACAACAGGGAGGAGGGATGAAAAGACCACCTGTACATTACATTCTTTTAGCTTTGCTCCTAGAGCTCGAAAATCATTTGTGATCTTTTGAAACGTATGCCTTGCAGTATCATTAGTTCCTACATGAATCAACATGAGGGGAGGACGGTGATAGGGCTTGAGGAGCCTGGTGAGCCTCTGAGTGATATGGTGTATTTTTGCCCCCGGTAGGCAGCATATTTCTCGAGCCATCCCATCCGGTCTGGAAATGACAGCTTCCGTTCCTCTAAGGAGGGAGTCGCC
This sequence comes from Anolis sagrei, assembly GCF_037176765.1. Classification (NCBI taxonomy): domain Eukaryota; kingdom Metazoa; phylum Chordata; class Lepidosauria; order Squamata; family Anolidae; genus Anolis; species Anolis sagrei. The sequence continues at coordinate 19,802,811 of NC_090034.1, read as the reverse complement.
TACTACCAAGACCTGTTTACTTTCGGGAATGACCCAAAGCGGCTCAAGCGTAGAGCAAGGGATCTCTTGACTTTTGAATATTGAAATTTTCCCTGATTAAAAAGAAAAAAAAGTATTACAGAGAGAGTAGACAAGTGGCTTCTTTGTGTGATGATTCTGAACGTGGGTAACAACAGGAGGGCACCCGAAGAAAGCAACGTGTGATGGAATGTCAGAACTTGAAACAGGAAAATTAGGCATCTAACAGTATGGAGCTCATCAGACGGGGTCTTCTGCTGGCGGCAGCAACGGAAGCCCAATTATTCCTAATGGCAAGGCTGGGGAACCCGTTGCTTTTTGCCCCGCTTATTTTATTGTAGTATTCTTTATCTTCTTCTGTTTTTATCAGGTTCTCATTTAATCTCCATTTTCTGAGCCAGTTTTTGTGGTTAATAACAATTTCTAGAGGGCAGTGGTCAGACAGATCTCGTGGTAATATATTGATCTCCTTGACTTTTGCGGAGAGATTCCTAGTTATCCAAGCCATGTCTATCCTCGACCACCGCTGAGAGGTCCAGCAGCACCAACAGGGACACACTCCCCCTGTCGAGCTCCCGGCGTAGATCATCCACTAAGGCGACCAAGGCTGTCTCGGTACCATGTCCCGGCCTAAAGCCAGACTGTGCCGGGTCTAGATAATCCGTATCTACCAAGAATACCTGGAGTTGTGAGGCCACCACACGTTCCAAGACTTTGCCCAAGAAGGGGAGATTGGAAACTGGCCGATAGTTGTCGAATTTAGTGGGGTCCAGTGATGGTTTCTTCAATAGCGGTTTTATTATAGCTTGTTTTAAGCTCGCTGGAATCTTGCCTTCCCGAAGGGAAGCATTAACCACCACCTTAACCCACTCAGCCAATCCCCCTCTGGCCTCCTTTAGAAGCCAGGATGGGCAGGGGTCCAGGATGCATGTGGTTGGCCTCATTCCTCCAAGTATCTTGCCCACATCCTTGGGTTTCACCAATTGAAATGAATCCATCAAAACTGGACAAGCAGGTGCTCGTGTTACATCCTCAGAGACTGCCATTAACATGGTATCCAGACCAGAACGGATCAAAGCGACTTTGTCTGCAAAGAACTGAGCAAAAGCTTCACAGCGAGAAGTCGAATCGTCAGGGTTCCCACCTTGAGCGGTGGGATTTAAAAGGCCTCTGACAATTCGGAACAGCTCAGCCGGACGGTTCTTTGCAGACGCAATAGTGGCCGCAAAGAAGGCCTTCTTTGCGGCTTTTATTGCCGCGGCATATGCCCTTAAAAAGGACACAAACTGTGTTCGATTTGGCTCACTCGGATCCGAACGCCACACACTCTCTAGTTCCCTCTTCCTTCGCTTCATCGCTACCAGCTCCTCGGTGAACCAGGGAGCTGGTTTAGCTCGGCTACTTGAGAGGGGACATTCCGGAGCAATCGTGTCAATTGCCCTAGTCATCTCACCATTCCAGAGAGTGACCAGGGCCTCGACAGGATCACCTACCGAGGCGGCGGGAAACTCCCCAAGAGCCATCAGGAATCCATCCGGATTCATAAGCCTCCTGGGGGGGACCAACTTAATGGGTCCTCCACCTCTGCAGAGGTTAGGGGGCGCAGTGAGCCTAAAACTGACCAGGAAGTGGTCGGTCCATGGCAACGGAGAGATGGTCAGCTAACTTACAGAATCCCTATTCTGTCCCGGTCACCCAACCTCAAGTGGACGCATTCAAAATTTGTTGACTGCGGGATGGGGCCCCTGGTCAGAGGGATGGAATCTCTATAGACCACTGCGACCCCGCCTCCCCACCCTCTGGATCTCGGCTGGTGCTGCACGGAAAAACCTGGTGGGCAAAGCTGGGTCAAATTCACGCCTCCCGCTTCGTCCAACCAGGTCTCCGTAATGCACGCCAGATCTGCCCGCTCATCCAGGATTAAGTCTTGGATGAAAGTTGTTTTTCCATTGACAGATCTGGCGTTCAACAGCACCACCTTCAATCCAGAGGGACCGCCATCCTGGTTACACCAGCTTACCATATCAGGAGACCGGTTTGGAATTACTAATGTTGTTACACGATCCCTAGGCCGAATTAATGGTCTCCTTTTCCCGCATCTCCCCTTCCCCACCACCACTTCTATGAGAGCCCCTCGGCTGGCGCAACACCCCTCCTCCTCCACATTCCATATCCAGAACCTCAATATGTATTTCATTGTTGGCTATTTGCTTTGTTGGGATCTCAACTTGCCATGGTCTTCTGTTCCCTTTATCTTCCCCCACCCCTGTCCTATCATTTCCCAAGATCTCCAGCTCGCTTTGTCCCTTGCCCCTTTCACAATTAACTAACAATAAGAATAATAAATTCTAAGACAAGATGGAAGTGTCTTCTGTTCCCTTATGTCTTTGCTCTGGCTAGAGCAGCCCTTGGAGCCAGAAGGGGGAGGGGCCTCTCAAGTGATGATATAGGCAGAAGACAAGATGGAAGTCTCTTCTGTGCCCTTCTGTCTTTGCTCTGGCTAGAGCAGCCCTTGGAGCCAGAAGGGGGCGAGGCCTCTAAGTGATGATACAGGCAGAAGACAAGATGGAAGTCTCTTCTGTGCCCTTCTGTCTTTGCTCTGGCTAGAGCAGCCCTTGGAGCCAGAAGGGGGCGAGGCCTCTAAGTGATGATATAGGCAGAAGACATGCAGAAGAATATGCCACACAGGTGAGCAGTAAAGAATGAGTAGTTTATTCTTCTTAGTTCAGAACAAGTCATGTACAGAGTGAACACTTGCACATCAACTCATATAATGTCCTTTTATGAGAGATTTAAAATAGTTTTTCTTTGTCCATTTGGATAAACTCCTTCAGCAGCTCTTGAAGCAGGAGTACACTCCAAAATCTGTCTCTCTCTGCTTCTCTCTTTTGCTCTCTCTGCACCTGCTTAGCTCAAGCCTGAACAAAAATTTGAAACAGTAACCAAACATCCCAGGCTCAGCCATCACCCCAGGCATTGTCTGACCAATCAGCTTCATGCATCTTATTTTGTCTGATGGTTTAGCTTTCATAGGCAAGATGAGCACATAGGCCATAGAAGGAGAAACATGGCTTGCAGAATGGCAGCCATAGGTAGCCCTGAGCCACTGAAGATGCCTCAAGAGAAACCACAACAGTGAGCTCAGAATCCACAGAGGGCAAGAGTGGGCCTGGCACAGAACCCACCTGCTGCTAAGGAGGAGACTACCCTTGACAGTTATACCTCCTATGGACCACAGAAGACCATGGAAACACACTGCACCTCCTCCAGTTCCTCTGCCCAGCAAAGTGGAGAGTGCCCAGCTGTCCCTGGAGCCTAGTCTTGCAGGCGGCAGCAGCATCATCCAGGTGGCCTTTGACGACAGCGATGAAGAGCTCATCTGGGACAAAAGACAGTTTTTGCTGCAGCTGGGACCTGACGCCCAAGGTATGCAAGAGAGTAGCCACTCTTCCCTGTCATGGCCTGTGGCTGCAGGCGGCGGCAGCAGCATCCTTCATGGCTCGAACCTAAAAAGCAGGAGGTTCAGTTCCATGTTTCGGTGCAATAAACCATGTTCCTCCCTGAAGTCACCAGGACCTCCTTGGAGCGGCACCTTCAGAGGCGGAAGGTGGAGCATGTCTGGAGCTTACCACAGCAAGTGTTGAGGTCACTGAAAAACCTTCTTCCACCATCACACCCAGCAAGATTCCGCTCTTCTTCCAGGAAAGAAGCAGGAATATTGCATTCAAATCACCCCTGACAGATGGCCATTAAGCAGAGGCTGGATGGCCATCTGTCAGGGGTGATTTGAATGCAATATTCCTGCTTCTTGGCAGGGGGTTGGACTGGATGGCCCATGAGGTCTCTTCCAACTCTTTGATTCTATGATTCTATGAAAGACTTTGCAGAGGACGACTTGGATGAGGAAAGGGAACAAATGCTCAAGAGATGTATAGTGATGGTTCCTGTCCAGGTAGTGGGTATCCCATTTCTCCAGCCTGAGGAAAAGGAAAAGGTGGAATGCCATATCCAGTGGAAGAAGCTTCAACACCAGTGGGGTCTTCCCACTACCATCAAAGGTCTCTTCAGGCCTTCCTCTCACCCCCTCTGCCTGTGCCAACGCCAAAAGATCACCCGCTTAGCAGAGTTCAGGAAGTAGAGATCCAGACCAATGAGCCACCTTTCTTCTCTGACTCGGTCCAGAAGGAACTGGAGGCTAGTGTGTAGAAAATGGCCATTCGGCTGCAGTGGGGCTTCCCCAAAAGGTCCAGGATTCTCGCTTTGCAGTCTCGCCTGCTGCCCCACCTACCAGGGCACAGTGGTCCCACCAAGGAGAAGCTGGATCGGCAAAACCCGCAAGAGGAAGCCAGGGACTTAAAATGGAAAATACACTGCCAAGAGACGATCCTTCTCAGAAAAAGCAGCAGCTGTCCCTGGAGCCCAGTCTTGCAGGCGGAGGCTGCAACATCCAGGTTGCCCTTAGTGACAATGATGAAGATGCCACTGGCAAGGTCAGCAGGTTCTCCCTCCTCCGCTGTCCTGCAAGGCACCTCTTCTTCTTCGTTGGATAACCAGGGTGGCCTCCATCATGGTCCTTGAAGACACCAAGGAAGACATCACCTGGGACAAAAGACAGTTTATCCAAGAGAGAAGCCACTTGTCCAGGTCAGGCCCTACTGGCAAGACCGGCAGGGTTCTCTCTCCTCTGCTGTCCTGCAAGGCACCTCCTCTTCTTCAGTGGATGACCAGGGTGGCCTCCATCATGGCCCTTAAAGACACCAAGGAAGGCATCTTCTGGGACAAAAGACAGTTTATGCAAGAGAGCAGCAACTTGTCCAGGTCAGGCCCCACTGGGAAGAGCAGTAGGTTCTCCCTCCCCCGCTGTCCTGCAAGGCACTCCTCTTCTTCGGTGGATGACCAGGGTGGCTTCCCTCCTTGTTTCCCACCCGTAGAGAACAGCATTTCCCAGAAGGACCACCTCCAGCCCACAGGAGCAGCCACGTACCACCCGCACCAGACACGCATCTACCAGCGAGCTCAGGGGCCCTTTCTTCACCTCGCTGACACTGTCTATGAAGAGCTGGTCGTAGAGCTGACTCAGCAAGCAGAGGCTAAGCTCCGGAAAGCAATACGCAGGAGGACCAGAGAGCAGGACCCGCAACTCTATGCTGGCAGGGGACCCACAGAGGCACCCACAGTCTACGAGCCTCTGGACTATGTGTAAATAAGAGTGTATATAGTTCAGAAGTAAATCAGTGTATATGAGAGGTTGCTTACCTGTAACCGTAGTTTCCCTAGTGATGTGCTGTGAATTCGCACTAATGGTACTTCTGCGCATGCGCAGCATTGCTCCGGAATCTTCAGTTAAGATTTAAAAATAATCGGCGGTTGGCCCCGCGCACACTCCCCAGTACATTATAAATAGACCGCGGTCTATTTATAATGTACTGGGGAGTGTGCGCGGGGCCAACCGCCGATTATTTTTAAATCTTAACTGAAGATTCCGGAGCAATGCTGCGCATGCGCAGAAGTACCATTAGTGCGCATTCACAGCACACTCACGTAGGGAAAATAGAATATATGTGGAGTGTACATAGAATGCGTGTGGAATTTATATGGAGTGTACATAGAGTAATAATCATATTAACGTCTTTGTTTCTTCTGGACACTGCCTGCTTTGCTTGCTTTCTTTCACGCTGAAGGAATTCACTGGCCATAGTTGGTCTGACCCCACCTCGGGACCCAAAGGCTGCCCCTCCCCTCTGTATGCAGAATGGGGCACCAGAAGCCCCCCACACCTGGACCCAAAGTGGCTCAAGCGTAGAGCAAGGGATCTCCTGGCTTTTGAATATTTAAATTTTCCCTGATCAAAAAGAAAAAAAGTATTACAGAGAGGGTAGACAAGTGGCTTCTTTGTGTGATGATTCTGAACGTGGGTAACAACGGGAGAGCACCCGAAGAGAGCAACGTTTGATGGAATGTCAGAACTTGAAACAGGACAATTGGGCATCTAACAGTATGGAGTTCATCAGACGGGGCCTTCTACTGGCGGCAACAACAGAAGCCCAATTATTCTTAATGGCAAGGCTGGGGCACACGTTGCTTTTCGCCTCATCTCTCCATGTTTCGACAGCCTGGCACTGGCGTCACACATCCAGAGGGGAGGTGCACATGCAATACATGTCCTGTGGCTTCTGTTCCTGTTGCTGAGCGTATCACGAGATCCCTTTGCTAGACAGACTATACCCAACGCTTCTTGGGGTCCACGTGATGAGGTCCCTAGAGGTGTACTAAAAGGGGATTAGACTAACATTTGCACATAGTATCAGCTTATCAGGGAAATATCTTTAAATCGAATCCTAGAATTGGAAGAAACCCAAAGAACTGGAAGTGCCCAAGTTATTTGAGAAGCACATATTTTGTTTTGGGATGTTTGGTAATATCAGTTTGGTAATTTGTAATGCTATTTATTAGAAAAAAGCCAGTCTTTTTTGTTATTTATGAATGCTCCCATTAGAAAATACATAAGGATGTGAGTGAACTACAACTCCCAAAATTGTGGGTCTTCACACACCAACCCCGTCAGTATTCAAAGTCAGCTACATTGTGTTTGTGTGCCAAGTGTAGTCCAGATCTGTCATTGCTGGGGTTCAGAGGGCTCTCTGGATAAGGGTGAACCACAACTCCCATATTCCAAGGTCAATCAGCCCCAACCTCACCTGTATTCACAGTTGGCCATGTTGGGCCTGTGCTCCAAGTTTAGTCCGGATCCAATGTCGGCTGGGTTCAGTGCTTTCTGAATGCTCCCAAAAATCAAGGTCAATCCTCTCCCAACATCTCCATTATATTTAGTTGTCAGGGGGCTTCTCTGTGCCAAGTTTATTCCAGGTTGGTCATTCATAGGGGTCGCAGTGTTCTGAAATTGAATCCGAAGTAGGTGATCGTACTGCAAATCCCATCAACCATGGTCCATCTGTGGTCAAGAAGGCAGAATGGGGTTGGACTGGGGGGGACCCCTTAAAGGGGGAACTTCAGGCCACCCTCCCACCCCCTTTTCCTCAGAGGAGTATTTCCACAAATTGGGTAAACGTATCATTTTAAACCTTAGTACAATGAATGCCATCACATTACAGTATTGGCCATTTTGCCCATCTATATCTGGAACATTACCCAAAAGTCCACTTCCCAACCAGCTCTTGAAATGTATAAAAAGCTAGCTGTTCCCAACACTCGAGACACAGAAAGAATGCTCTATCCTCTATTTGAACCCAACCTAATGTGATGAACACAGTGGGTTACCATTTCTAAAGTGTAGAACTCAGTGTAATTGAATAAATGTGATTAATAGAGTCCCAACCAATTCAATGTATAGTTTGTGGCAACCACAAAAAATGAGAGGTTGCTTACCTGTAACCGTAGTTTCCCTAGTGATGTGCTGTGAATTCGCACTAATGGTACTTCTGCGCATGCGCAGCTTCGCTCCGGAATCTTCATTTAAAATTTTAAAAGGATCGGCGGTTGGCCCCGCGCACGCTCCCCAGTACATTATAAATAGACCGCGGCTGGTCCAACCGCCTCCAGATCTCTTCCGCCGCTAAAGCAGTCAGAAGGAGGAGGCATGACAAACTGCGGGGAGGATGGGCGGGGCCGTGCGAATTCACAGCACATCACTAGGGAAACTACGGTTACAGGTAAGCAACCTCTCATTTTCCCTACGTGAGTGTGCTGTGAATGCGCACTAATGGTAAAAGACTAGCGAGCTACCCACCTTGGACGGCGGGAGTCATGCCACCGCAGAAAACAACACTGCACGACCGAAAGCTGCATCCTTCTTGGCCTGTAGATCCAGCTTATAGTGCGACACAAACGTCAGCGGAGTGGACCAGGTGGCAGCACGACATATGGAATCCATAGGTACACCCTTCCAGAAAGCAGCTGTTGCAGACACGGCTCTCGTAGAGTGTCCTTTCACACCGACCGGAAGCTCCTGTCCCGATTTGTTGTAGGCCAATTTGATCACAGACACTATCCAGGAAGATAGACGTTGTGATGTAACAGGGAGACCGCAGGCATCTTTCCTGTATTTTACAAACAATCTTGGCGTTTTCCTCATACTCTTAGTTCTACTGAGATAAAAGGCCACTGCCCGACGTACGTCCAGCAAATGAAGACCACGTTCCATAGGGGAAGTGGGAGACTGAAAAAAGGCTGGCAAAACAATCTCTTGGGACATGTGGAAACATGACGTCACCTTGGGAAGAAAAGAAATGTCCGTGCGGAGCACGATTTTATCTTTGTGGAACCGGAGGTAGGGTTCATCCGATCTTAAAGCGCAAATCTCACTTACACGCCTAGCCGATGTTATTGCCACCAAAAAGGCGGTCTTCCAAGAAAGGTGCGAAATATCGCATGTGGCTAATGGCTCGTAAGGCGGGCCTTGAAGGGATGAAAGTACAACCTCCAGGCTCCACGAAGGAACAATTGGAGTCACTGCTGGCTTAACATTACCGAACCCCTTAAGGAAAAGCTTGACCAAATATTCAGAAAAAAGGGAAGGTAAACCCTCCTTCCTCCTATACCATGACATGGCCGCCAGGTAACATTTTAGTGATGACAGGGACATACCCGAATCAGACAAAGAAACTAAAAAATCCAAAATCGCCGAGATCGGGGCATTTACAGGATCCAGATTTCTCCCCTTCATATACTGGGAGTAGCGTGTCCACTTATATACATACGAGCGCTTTGTAGATGGTTTTTGCGCTGCGTCTAAAATTGCCTTAACCGAGGCGGATAATGTCTCAGAAGGCCCTAACTGTCTGGGACGATTCTCCAGGCCGTCAGCCTTAAAGCATGGGCATCTGGGTAAAGGACTTGCCCGTTCTGTGATGTTAGCAAATCTAACCTGTTTGGAAACCTCCTGTACCTCCCCTTGGACATATCGAGGAGGGCTGAGAACCATGGCTGGCGAGGCCACCATGGCGACACCAGAATACAGTCCCCGTTGTCCCTCCGAATCTTTGAGATGACCTTCGGGAGCAGCGGGAAAGGAGGAAACACATACAGAAATTCGTTGCTCCACTTGCGTAGAAACGCGTCTCCCAGACACCCCCGGGTCAGATCCGCCCTCCTGCGGGCACAATAAAGGGGACACTTTGCGTTTTCCTGTGACGCAAAAAGATCTATTCTTGGGAACCCCCAGATCCTGAAGATCGTATTGAGTTCCCTGTGATTGACAGACCACTCGTGGTTGGACATAGGGGTTCTGCTCAAACTGTCTGCTAGGACATTCTCCTCCCCCGGAAGGTGTACGGCCACTAGGTGTATCTCTCTGGCTATACACCACTCCCAGATGCGCATTGTTAGACTTGACAGGATCTGTGATCTTGTTCCACCCTGTTTGTTTATATAATACATTGTCGTAGTATTGTCCGTTACCACCTGTACCACTTTGCCTAACAATGCCATCTCGAAAGATTTTAACGCCTTCTCTACGGCGAATAACTCCAGAACATTTATGTGGTGTATAGACTCCTCTGGGGTCCAGACACCCTGGGCAGTAAAACCCTCTAAATGCGCGCCCCATCCCCTTAGGGAGGAGTCCGTCGTGACCACAGCTGACGGTTCGGGGCCCTGAAAAGGCAAACCCACAGTTACATTGTCCGGCTCTGCCCACCACAACAGAGCACGCCGAACTTTCTTCGGGATACGGAGCCGCACATGGGGGTTGTCCAGGCCAGGGCGAAAAACGGACAGAAGCCAATTCTGAATGGGCCTTAGCCGAAGCCGGGCATAAGGTGTAACGGCAGTCGTAGATGCCATGTGCCCTAGCAGAACTTGGATCTTTTTCGCAGACACTTCCCTTGAACTCAGGGCACACACAACCAAAGACTTGAGGGACGAAAATCAGTCCTCCGGCAGAAAAGCCCTCTGTTGGATTGAATCCAAAATCGCTCCAATAAACTGGATCTTGCGAACAGGTAATAGGTGTGATTTTTCCCTGTTTACCACGAGACCTAAAGACTGGAGAAGAGAAAGAGTTAGGTCTATGTGTAGTTGTAAACGTTCTCGCGAATCTGCCACCAAGAGCCAGTCGTCAATGTATGGATACACTGTAACGCCCTTAGTTCTAAGGTGAGCAGCAATCACCGCCATACATTTAGTGAAAACCCTGGGGGCCGTAGTAAGGCCGAAAGGCAAGACATTAAAACTGTAGGCTCTGTCGCCAACCATAAAGGCGAGGTACTTCCTATGATGTTCTGCCATGGAAATATGAAAATACGCATCCTTTAAGTCTATGGTTGCGAACCAATTATCTTTATTTAGAAGAGGAAGGATCATTGAAAGAGAAACCATTCGAAATTTCTTTGCATCAATATACATGTTCACCCCTCGTAAGTCTAAAATTGGACGTAAACCACCACTTTTCTTAGTCACCAAAAAATAACGCGAAAAGAAACAGTTAGCAAACGATGAACTATCAACAGGGGAAATGGCCCCTTTAGCCAGGAGAGTTTCAACTTCCTCCAGCAATGCTGGAGACTCTGGTGTGGCCTTCAAACATCCCAACGGGGGCAACGAAACAAACTCTATTGAATAACCCTCCTCAACTATCTGGAGGACCCACCTATCGGTGGTTATGGCAGCCCAGGCTGAGGCAAAAGGCCGTAGTCTATCCTTATACCAAAATATACTAACACTTGATACAGAATCCACCATGCCATCCTCGGGGCTGCAGACACTAGAAACATAAGATCCGTCAAAGACGACGCCTCGTATTACTAGCGGCCTTAGTCTTTGATTGATACGGCTGATATCTGGGTTTAGCATAATAATTCTGCTTGCGACCAGATTGGAATTTGGAAGAATTATTCCGATTACCCTGATTGGCTGTAAACCCATTAAAACCTGCCCTACGATAAGAGGGCGGGGTTTGTTGCCACCGAGGCTTTTGGAAGTTACCTGGTTGCCATGGGTACGGAAATTGGTATGGGTATTTGGCAGCGTGTAAAACCTCCCGTGATTGTTTAATTTTTTCATCCGTTGTTGGGTCAAAAAGACCTTCCTCAGTCATAGGAAGGTCTTCTGCCAACAAACGGCTCTCCTCCGACAACGAGGATGTACGTAGCCATGCATGTCGCCGTATGGCCGTGGCAGAGGCAAAAAGCTTGCCCGATATCTCAGCCATATGTTTGGCGAAGTCCTTCTGTAATCTAGAAAGAATCATAGCCTCGGACTGATAAGCCCTGGGAAGACGTCGGTCTTCAGCTGGCAGAAGGTTGATATAGGGCAGCATATTGTTCCAGAGAAAATTCTGGTATCCGCTGAAATAAGTGGCATAATGCGCCATTCTGGCCAGCAATCCCGCAGCCACATGTATTTTCTTCCCAAGGGAGTCAATCTTTTTGCCCTCCTTATCAGGAGGTGTTATTGAATATTTCTTTGGTCTTTTTGCCCTAGCTGCCTCTGCCACCACCGTATTTGGTAATGTAGGATGGGCAATCCAGCTCGCTAAAGATAGATCAACTTTGTAGAGAAGATCGACCCTTCTAGGGACTGCAGGAGCAGCCGACGGAGCAACATCAGGAACTTTAGTCAACTTAAGTAGGTATGGAAGAGTAGGGAGAAGTAAAGATGGCGAACTGTCCTGTTCGTCGGAAGGGTACATTGGGTCATCAACCGTTGAAGCCGGCTTGGAACCAGTAGTCTTCTGGGGTTTCGCCGAGGCCGCCTTGCCTTGAATAGCCCTCTTTGCCTTAGGCTTTTTCAGGGCCGCATGCAGGATCGTCAAGTCAGGTAAGGATTTTTCTCTTTGTTGTTGGGGTTCAGGAAGAAGGGCCCGTTCGTAAAGGGCAGCTCTTAACCGAATCTCCCTATTTTTGCGAGTCTTCGGGGTGAAGGACTGGCAGATGGGACATTCCTGTGTTAAATGTCCTTCACCCAGGCAAGCGATGCACAGAGAATGTGCATCGTTATCAGGGAAGTTGCTCAAGCATGTAGAGCAACGTTTAAAACCTTTAGTATTCGCCATTCCGTATTAAGGCTTCAGTGAATGATTGAGAAGAATTCCGAGCTACTGCTGTTAGCGCGGATGAAGAGATCTGGAGGCGGTTGGACCAGCCGCGGTCTATTTATAATGTACTGGGGAGCGTGCGCGGGGCCAACCGCCGATCCTTTTAAAATTTTAAATGAAGATTCCGGAGCGAAGCTGCGCATGCGCAGAAGTACCATTAGTGCGCATTCACAGCACACTCACGTAGGGAAACCAAGTTTCTGGAGTAGAATGACTACTTTCATAGTAAGTCCCGCACAATTAAAAAGGAAATAACACTTTCAAATAAGGAACAGAATTTCTTTCAAGTTTTGTTACACAGTGTTATAGTGTCAGTAGACACATATAACTATACTAGCCGTCCCCTGCCACGTGTTGCTGTGGCCCAGTCTGCTTTTCTGGAAAATAAATAATGAGAAAGTGTTGGTTTTAATATATGTAATTTCTTTATGCTTGTGAGTAAACAGTATTTCTTGTTTCTTTGTCAGTGTTGATGGAGATTATTTGGTTAGCCTACTCTGGAACATGCAACATATAATTGTCCCTCTTTAGGGGTCCCTTCCAAATCTACGATACTATATCTGTCATATGTATATGTCTGACTGTGTGTGTGTATGTGTGTGTGTGTGAGAGAGAGAGAGAGAATCATATATATCTATTATCTATGGCTGGGTGGCTCTTTGTCAGGAGGGCTTTGATTATGTTTTCTTGCCCTGGTGAAGGGAGTTGGGCAGGATGGCCTTAAGGCAGCGTTTCTCAACCTGGGGGTTGGGACCCCTGGAGGGGTCGCAAGGGGGTGTCAAAAGGGACGCCAAAGGCCATCAGAAAACACAGTATTTTCTCTTGGTCATGGGGATCCTGTGTGTGAAAGTTTGGCCCAATTCTATCATTGGTGGGGTTCAGAATGCTCTTTGATTGTAGGTGAACGTTAAATCCCAGCAACTACAACTCCCAAATGACAAAATCATTTTTTTCAGTGATGGTCGCTCCTTGGGTTAGTAGGTGTCTTGTGGCCAAATTTGACGGCAATTCGTCCAGTGGATTTAGAGTTATGATGTCACTCAAAATATACATACATACACATACATACACACACACACAGAGAGAGAGAGAGAGATTATATGAGTCTGTGCTGCAGTTTCAGTCTATGGCAGTATAGATGGGGTCCCAGTGTTTCTAGCAGGTTCAGACCTTCTCCTTTAACACCTTGTAAATAAGAGCTGATATCCCAGGTGGCTTTGGCTTTGCCCTTTCCCAGCGATGAGGGCGTTGCTTATGCTCAGGTGGTTTATAAGTCAACTGCTTGACTTGGCAGGAAGAGGAACAAGGAAGCGAAAGAAAGCTTCACTCCATACGAAACAGCTGGAAAGGTGCTGCCAGGTAAAGAACCCACCCTTGGGAGGATTGGTTCATTAACTTTAAATTGTTGCTTATTGCAAAGCAGCTGATCTTTAGGGTCTGTCTCTCTCTTCCTCTGAGGATGCCACTTCCTCATTCCTTCCTTTTCTGCAGAAAAAAGTAACCTCATTCTCTGCTCTGTCATGTTTGCTGGAGGGAGGAAAACAAGTCTGCTGGAGCCCTGCAAAGAGCTTAACTACATGCCCAAGGCTTTGTTAAGAGGGGTCTTGGGGTATTGAAAATGTGGGTGGCTCAAGATATGTATTTTTCTGCCTGAAAGCAATGACAAGATGGCAGACCCTCTCTCTGCATTTCATACATAAAGTTTGACCATAGTTGCATCTTGCAAAACAGGAGTCTGATAACCTGAGAACTGTTTTGGGTTCTGCAAGGTTATAGTTATAGTTCTGCAAGGTTTCAGACAAAATGGATCTGATATTAACCTAGCCTTTCCCTGTCTTTTCCTAAGCATAATAGATATGCATATTTATAGAATCATAGAATTGAAAGAGACCTTGTGGGCCCATCCAGTCCAACCCCCTGCCAAGAAGCAGGGAAATCGCATTCAAAGCACCCCCAACAGATGGCCATCCAGCCTCTGTTTCAAAGCCTCCAAAGAAGCAGCCTCCACCACACTCTGGGGCGGGGAGTTCCACTGCTGAACAGCTCTCACAGTCAGGAAGTTCTTCCTAATGTTCAGGTGGAATCTCCTTTCCTGTAGTTCGAACCCATTGTTCTGCGTGCTAGTCTCCAGGGCAGCAGAAAACAAGCTTGCTCCCTCCTCCCTATGACTTCTCACATATTTATACATATTTATCTTGGGAACTGGAAAAAAGGAACTCTTAGAGTTAATGGGTCCTACTGGAAGTAAATCCGGCAACTGTTGAGTCTGCACTCAGACCCAAAATGAGCACCTGGAAAATGGATAGAAGCCTAGCTGGCATAATGAATGGGATGCATTTGGGGTTACAAATGGCATCAGAAGGGAAACCCATAACAGATACAGAAACATTCATAGCCAATAAGCTTTGCCAATGAATCAAGGCAAATGTTGTACAAGAACAGACTCCTATAGAGAAATGGTTCATTTTAGAAAGGATTGTTTCTGTTAAGTGTCCCAAAGGCATCAGCCTTTTAATAGAAATCTGAAATATTGGTTTTCAGTATTCCGTCTCCAAAATAACACATTCTCTTGCATTCATAGTGAGGAGCAATGAATATTTTGGAAAACTATGATATCTATGTTTGCTGACGAAGGCTGGGATGGCTTTCCTTTTATGGTTTCTCTGTTGGCATTTCATTCTGATCCTGTGCCATCTTACGGCATGCATGTATCTTGAATATTGTACTCAATTTGCAGCTACAACTGTTCGTTTGGGAGAGCGCAAAGGGAGGGAAAATGAGCGAATCAGGCAAGGATTTTGGCCAAGAGCTCAGTGACCAGATCAATGATGTCCTGAGTCGACTGCAGAGCAAGGAGCTGTTTCAGTCCACCTGGGACATTGTGGCCTTTGTCATCTTCTTCACCTTTATTGGTAAGTCAGAGTGGAAGGAAGGACAGCACTGGCAGTTTGAGGAGTCCTGGCTTCTATGATTTTGAGCTTTTCACCCAAACATGCTTCGCTGGGCATTTCAGTAGATCAGCAGAGACTCAAGTTGTTTGGGGACAGAAATAACCATATAGTTTGAAAAGTAGTCGCTAAAAGAATAAGTAAAGGTTTCCCCTGACATTAAGTCGAGTCGTATCCAACTCAGGGGGGTGGTGCTCATCTCCATTGCTAAGCGAAGAGCCAGCGTTGTCCATAGACACCTCCAAGGTCATGTGGCCAGCATTACATGGAGCACCGTTACCTTCTTACTGGAGCGGTATCTATTGATCTCACATTTGCATGTTTTCAAACTGCTAAGTTGACAGAAGCTGGGCCTAACAGCAGGAGTTCACCTTGCTCCCTGGATTCGAACCGCTGACCTTTCGGTCAGCAAGTTCAACAGCTCAGCGGTTTAACCTGCTACGCTGTCGGGGGCTCCAAAAAAATTAAACTGAAAAACTAAATCATTATGCTTAAGCAGCCTTGCTGAAACTAAGCAGATTCTGGATTTAGTCAGTGGCTGGATTGCCAAATACCAGATATGCATGACACTGAAGAAATGTAAAAAATTCACTTAAAGGGAAAGGAACAAAACAGATTGGCTGTGGTTAGGTAAAGAATCTGAAGTGGTCTGCTGTGATGTCACTGGGAAAGAAAGAGGGTGAAGTAGCTTGGCTGCTGCTAGGTTATGTGGATGAGGAAAAGGGAGGAAGGAAAGAAAAACCAAAGGAGGAAGGAAAGGAAAGAAAGATGGGAGAAGGGAAAGAAGGAAGAGGATGAGGGGAAGGAAGGGAAAAGAGGAAAGGATTAAGAAATGAAGGGAAGAGAGAAAAAGGGGGAATGGGAGGAATGAAAAAATGAAAGAGGGAAGGTAGAAAAAGGAGATGAGGAAAGGTATAAGGGGAGAGGAGGGAAAGAAGGAAGAAAAAGAAGGAAATAGAAAAGAAGAGAAAGGAAAGAAAGGGGGACAAGAGAGGGAGAAACTGTATGAGTGAAAGGGAGGAAGGAAAGAAAGGGCCACATAAGGAGCCTGTCCACTTTTACTAGAGTGTTGTCATGGAGACATTGTCAGACTGGTTTTATCAGAGCTGGAGAAGGGAGAAAGTAGGCAAGCAGTGGTCCCAATGGCACCCAGGCAATGCTTGGTATTTTTGGGAGTAGTATTTCAAACACCTAAGTTGGAAGACAAAATAGGTATTCCTTCTAGTATGGCCCCTGGTAGGTTAATGTCCTCAAAAACTGATGCCCTTTTTTGACTATCTGCCAGGTGTGGTCCTCTTGATGGCTCTTCTGGTCCTTATCCGCTGTTTCTGCTGCTGCTGTGATTGTGACTCACCTAGATCATACAACAAGGTAAAAACCCTCTGAGATCCTGTAGCAAAAGCTTAGCACACTGGAAGCAGCAAATTGCACACAAACACAGGTATTCTTGCAAAGGAGGCAGATGTGTCCTGCACAGCTGCATGCAGGACGGTGCTATTGCAGCTCTTTTTCTTTGAGGCCAGGTAACTGTCACAAAATTCTGAAATGTTGAACACACAACTCTGGGGCAAATTAGTACTATATATTAAGGACTTATTCAATCAGAAGGAACCTCTGCATCTCATGGAGTTCATTGCTGGAGCCCAAAACCTGGTTCAACTTGTACATTTCCCAAGCTCAAAGGTAAGAACCTGACACTTTCCAGGTGTTGCTAGACTCCAGCTGTTTGCCCAAGACAGTATCTAGTGCCCATGAGAATTGTAGCCCATCATCTGATAGGCCATAGGTTCTGATAGGTTTGTGCCTGCCAAAGCAGTTTGCTTAATAGTCAGTAGCTCATAGCTCGAGGATTATTGTCTTCCAGATGTGGTGGCTTGGCGGTAGGTCCGCAGGTGGCTGTGCAGCCCTATTCTTGATCCGCATCTTCTCCCACAGTGAGGACACTGGTTTCCAAGTGGAAAGCAGTCCCGGTTAGGGTTGGCTTGATGTGCCTTCCTCTTGGCATGTTTCTCTCTTTCGCCCTCCATTCGCTGCTCTTAGAATTTTGCAGCACTGCTGGTCACAGCTGACCTCTGGTTACAGCATTCAAGGGCCAGGGATTCCCAGTTCTCAGTGTCTATGCCAGTTTTTAAGGTTGGCTTTAAGCCCATCTTTAAATCTCTTTTCCTGTCTGCCAACATTCTGTTTCCCGTTCTTGAGTTTGGAGTAGAGTTGCTGCTTTGGGAGACGGTGATCAGGCATTCGGACAACGTGGTCAGTCCAGCGGAATAGATGGCAGAGGAGCATCATTTCAATGCTGGTGGCTTTTGCTTCTTCCAGCATGCTGACATTTGTCCGCCTGTCTTCCTAAGAGATTTTCAGGATTTTTTGGAGGCAGCGCTGATGGCATCGTTCCAGGAGTTGCATATGATGCCTGTAGACAGTCCACGTTTCGCAGGCATATAGCAGGGTTGGGAGGACAATGGCTTTATAAACAAGCACCTTGGTCTCCCTATGGATGTCCTGGTCCTCACTCTCTGCTTCATTTTTTTACCCATTTACTAGTCATATACATTCCCTGAAGATCTAAATAATTGCTTTTATGTATACAGGTTCCCAGGGGAAAAGTCGGCATCGACAACAAGGGCATGGAGCCTTAGCCCTGCTGGAACAGGTCACCTCTGCAAACACAATCAAGTGCCTTTGCTTTCATGCTTTTTCTGTAAATTGGATCCCACCAAAGAGGGGACCATTGGGTTGGTGTTAAAACTGTGATCCTTTCTAACCTTTACCTATAAACAGGGACGCAGCACAGCACTCAGGTCTTCATCCATGAGCCGATTGTCAAATGCTTCAAAGATCTGATGTTGCAAAAACTGTGAAGCTCAACATCTTTGTGTTTCTTGAGAACAGAGCTCAATCTTGATTTTCCCCTTCTATAACCATGAACCGAAGTCCAACTGAAAAAGTGTGGTTTCGCCCTTATAGAATCATAGTGTATTTTATTTTAGGCTACTATGACCAAATTCTAATTTGCCTGGATTCTTGTGAATCTTGGTTTCTGAAGGTAATGACTTGAATAAAGTAAAAAACACAGCATCCTTGAGTTGCCTTTAAATGTTTAGTAGACACAATGGGGTAAGAGGAAAGAATTAAGAGACACAATGGGTTGCAATGGGTTCAAATGACAGGAAGTGAGATTCCACTTGAACATTAGGAAGTACTTCCTTACAATAAGAGCTGTTTAACAGTGGAACTCCATACCTCAGAGTCTGATGGAAGCTCCAAAACAGAGGCTAGATGGTCATCTGTCGGGGATGCTTTGGTTGTGTCTTAACTGCCTGGCAGAAGGAGGTGGGACTGGATGGCTCCTAGGGTCTACCTTGAGGATCCTATGAAAGTCTTTAAACAGAGGTTTGGATGGCCATCTTTTAGGAGGGCTTTGATTGTGCCTTCCTGCTTGACCAAAGGTGTCTGTGGATTGAATGTCCTTTATGGGATCCCTTTCAACTATAGGAATCTATGAATGTTCAAAATTGCAACATTTGAGGTGGAATGGAAGGTGGTGCAGTCTCAATCTCTGCAGGTTTTGAAACAGAGGCTGATGACTATCTGCTGAGAGGGATCTGATTGTACTTTTCCTGCCTGGCAGAAGGGGGTTAGTCTGGATGGCCCTTGGGGGTCTCTTCCAACTCTATGATTCAAGTAGACAAACATAATTTTGTTCATTTCAACAGTGTAGGAAGTCACCTTCAATTGCATTTTGGTACTGAATTTGAAACAGTGCCTCAACGAACTTGCCTTGAGTTTAAACCATCCTGTGTCAACACACCACACTCAAAGGAATCACTTTCAAAGAAGGCCAAGAACTGACATCCATCCATCACAATATTCAGGGAACTTTTATTTCACAATATATTCATTATTTTCACGAATGTAGCAGCAATCAATTGACCACTTCCGCCACTCGGACAGCATTTATAGTTTTCTTTGCCTTGTGGCAGATGGGCCTAGAAAGGGATCACCGGAAGACCTGATAATGAGATAGTGCCTCCACTTCAGGCCCTCTAGATGTTTGGAACTCCAACTCACGGAAGCTCTTACCAGCTTGCCTGACAGCCAGGAATTTTGGGAGTTTCAACTGGAGGGCCACAAGCCTGACATCACTGCGTCTACTTGACAAAAACAGGTTTAACCCACCATCAAAAGGAAATAGTTCCCTGTGCCTCTGAGTTCCAGTTGTGGAAATGAACAGTAACATTTAAGCAAAATGGTAGGTGCAGATGCCAAACCCAAAATGGAAATTTATATGGGAGGATTATGAGTGAATGCTATGGCTCCAGTTGGTCCCTCTTCTCCTCCAAAGGGACAGGGAATAGGCAAAGATAGAAGTCCTAGCCTCCTTCCACAGTCACTCCCACAAATGGGACTGTTTTAAAGGCTTAGTGTCACCCCTAACCTCATTGCCCTTGGGAAGAAATATCTTGTGCCCCTAAAGTGCTAATAAATAATGACATATATATGACGCACAAGGAGGCCAACACTCCATGGCGACCAGGAGTGGAGGGATCCCACAATACACAGCTTATACGACAACAACCTCCTCCCCAGAAGAGAGTGATTGGAATGGAAACTACAATTTGGACCACGTTTGAAAGAAGGATTAGTACAGCTTGTAGTTCCAGAAGCCAGAAAATACAGAGATCTGGAAAAGAAGAACAGGATTTGATCAGAAGCAGAACTAAAGTCATTCATTTGGAATCCTCTACAAAGACTCTTTAATAAACAGGACGCTTTGTTCTGTGGTCCTCCAGCTCCCAAAGGCCCTAGCTAGTCTGATCAATGATTCTGGGAGTTCGAGATCTAAACAGCTGGAGGACTACACAATGAAAAGGCCTGCTTCACAGGGAGAGGAATGCCAAAGCCTAATCTCGTCTTGTTTGTGTACCTCTGCAATGTTCATTCAAAGGTATTTACTCTAGGTGCAGATAAATCAACCATAAAGAGGATATTGAATCATGTCAGCAAGATCGGATGGTGTTTATAACCCTCAGCGTAAGAAGCAATGTGCTTCTAAATACCTATTATTTACTATTAGTAGTAGTCCACTTTTTCTCTCTAAAAAAAGAGACTCAAAGAACCTCACAAAAAACGAATGCAATACACTTTAAAACCTCAAAATATACAAAACTAAAATTAAATTAAATATTAATGATATTATTAAACAGTTAAAAACATTAAAATTGATTAAATACCCATTCAGAGCGAAAAACCTCAGCACCCCCTGAAGCTGCTGCAACAGGGGGGCTGTCCGCTCCCATGTTATTGCCACCCAGTTCAATGTATTGAGGGAAGCGGTTTGTGGGCTTCGCATGGGCAACTGGACTAAACAGGACCTTTGCCTCATCCTTGGCAGGAGATATACAAGTTTAATAAACTCCAGGTCTTACTCATAGTCGTCTTTTTAAAAGGTAAAGGTAATTAAACGTTTCCCCTGACATTAAATCTAGTTGAATCCAACGCTGGGGAGTGGTGCTCATCTCAATTTCTAAGCCGAAGAGCCAGTGTTGTCTGTAGACACCTCCAAGGTCATGTGGCTAGCATAACTGCATGGAACACCATTACCTACCTTCTGTAAGTAGATCAATAAGGGGTATCTATTGATCTACTCACATTTGCATGTTTTTGAACTGCTAGGTTGACAGAAGCTGGGCCTAATAGAGGGAGCTCACCCCACTCCCCAGATTCAAATCCCTAACCTTTTGGTCAGCAAGTTCAGCAGCTTAGCAGTTTAACCCACTGTGCCACCATAGGGCCCCGATATATATACCCTAAGTTAAACTCTTGGTCTGTTTACCTTACTCATAGTTGTCCTTTAGCAATAAATATAAAACCAAACATATGTAAATCCTCAAATGTATCACCTTGGCAAGTCAATTACACTTCCAATAGCCACAGTCTCCCCCCAAAACATTCATTTTTTGCCAAAAACACCTTTTCTACCACCTCACCTTGTCCTTTAGCTGCTGGCAGAGCTGCAATGATACCGTGAAGAAAACGAGGGCATCGTTTAACCAAGGTACGACACACTCCACCTTATGAACATGGCTGACTTCATATCTTTGGTTGTTGTATTCACTGGAAAGAAATGAGATGGATATTTTGATGATGTGGTTGTTATTATTATTGTTCTCATTGGGTCAATTATACACAGAAACAAGACTAACATTTGAGGCGCCCCAATGTGTGTCTACCAGTATTATTATTGGCTTGCTGTGAGTTGGAAACTAGCCAAGTGGGGTTTATATACTGTGGAATAATGTCCATGGTGAGAGAAAGAACTCTTGTGAACATTCCATAGTAAAATAAATCTCACTTGCCGAGTTTCCAACATATCTCACAATCTTTGAAGATGCCTGCCATAGATGTGGATGAAATGTCAGGAGAGAATGCTGCTGGAAGATGGCCATACAGTCCAGAAAACTCACAGCAACCCAGTGATTCCGCTCATGAAAGCCTTCGACAATATTATTATTATTATTATTACCCTGTTTTATCTCTCCAAAAAAGAGACTTAAAGAAGCTCACAATAAAACCAGATTTGCAGCTCTCTGCAGTCCTATCATTATGATGACTGACAGGTCAGAAGTTCGAATCTGGGGAGAGCACAGATGAGCTCCTTCTGTCAGCTCCAGCTCCCCATGCGGGGATATGAGAGAAGCCTCCCACAAGGATGATAAATCATCAAAACATCCAGGTATCCTCTGGACAATGTCCTTGCATATGGCCAATTCTCTCATACCAGAAGTAACTTGTGGTTTCTCAAGTCGATTCTGACATGAAAAAATTATTATTATTATTAATAATAATAATAATTTTATTTCTTATCCGTCTCTCCCTCACCAACTGCCAGAATGGTACTTACAACATGGCCCCTGGGTTATGGAGAATGGACCCTCCAGCAGGCCGAAAGTTCTGAAAGGGAACGAAAGATTACAACTTGTAACATTTCAAACAAGATAATACAGTTCTTAGCATTGTTTACAACCATCAGATGCAAGAACAGCAAGGTTTCCCCTTCACTTCGGAGTTGGAATGAATGCCGATCTCTCTTCTAGCGGCAAGAGATGGTCCCCTTAGGGAGAACCTGATCTGTTTTGTATTAATCTAATTTCAGAAGAGACAGTCGGTAAGGCCACCAATACCTTTGTGGAACTGGGCTGCAGGGCATGTAACTGATAGACTGTCAAGCAGAGTTTGTTCAAGTTGATGTAGAAATTCACCAGGATGTCTGGAGGCAGACCAGGAGTGAACATCTTCTGCACAGAGAGGGAAGATATACCATTATTTATAGCTTGATTTGTAGGTCTAACCACCCACAGAAGGCTTCTAATAATACACATTCACAATATAGACCCAATTATATAGTTTAAATCAGGCATGAGCTAACTTGGGCCCTCCTTCCGGGTGTTTTGGACTTCAATTCCTAACAGCCTCAGGCCCCTTCCCACAATTCCTAACAGCCTGATTTTCCCCCTCAGCCGCTTAAGGAAAGGGCCTGAGGCTGTTAGGAATTGTGGGAGTTGAAGTCCAAAACACAAACTGGGGGGCCAAAGTTTGCCCATGCCTGATTTAAACCATGAATATTGTACGAAGGCAAGTAATAAATAACAATAAACCGTGTCATTAAGGTCCTGGCCCTTCAATAAAGCATGAAATAATGCAACAAGGGATAGGAATCTAGAAGTGACCCAGCAGCCCTAAATCACACAGTTTTATCCAATCAGAACATGAAGAGCAAGCACCAGTCCCAAGCAAACACAAGCCAGAGGTTTAGCACAGCTGATAAATCAGCAATTATAAGATCTATCAACCAAAATGTTTCAAGTTTGCATGAGCTGTCAACTGTCAGCCTAACTCATTGTTTAGCTAAGCAATTCAAAAACAGCTTTAGATGTGATTAGAGAAATTAGGTACCACTAAAAGCAGGGAGGTATTTTAGGACACCATAAAGAAAGAAGATCAGAAAATGCTGGGCAATCAAAAGGAAGGAGGAAGTTCTGATGGCTCTTCATCACAGAGGACAGAACAGCAGCCGCCCCTGGTCTTGAGTCCATCCTTCCACGGCACCTCCTTCTGTTCTGTCTGTCTGTGTATTGCCTATACAAAGCGGCATTGAATGTTTGTCGTGTATGTGTGCTGTGATCCACCCTGAGTCCCCTTCGGGGTGAGAAGGGTGGAATACAAATAAAGTATTATTATTATTATTATTATTATTATTATTATTATTATTATTTAGTAAGTAGCTCCAAATTACACATAAAAAGCCGCAGAGGCCTGTCTGTTTTAAATGCGGCTGGCATCTTCTGGCTGATGTCTGTACAAACCCAGATGCCTGAAGCACTTCGTATATGGGGCAGGCCTATCTGGAGCCTAAGTATAAGTGGTGACAAGTTACCGTGAGGCCGCTCAAAGCGATTTCTGGCAATGTCAAAGTAGCCGGTGTGGTGAGTCGGTTTCGAGCTCTGGTCAGTTGCAACATCACTGCATCCATTAGCTGCCACGGAAAGAAGATGATCATGTAAGACATAGGAACACAATATGTTATAGTGACTCAGTCAGATATGTATAGACAATCTCAGTGGCAGTCCGTTATCACTGTGGAAAGACTGCAGCCATTTTGGGCCCCTGCACCTTTCCCAAGGGTTATATCTCAGGCCAGCAGTCCCATCTAATCCAGTACTGTCTAGTTCAACAGCACAACTCCATGCTCCCAAGCAGTCATCCAAACCCTGTCACTAGTGTATCTTTAAATGCAAAAGGCTCAGCCCCATCAAGCTCAAGGCAGAAGCTTCCTTGGCCAGAAAAGCTGTTGTTGCCATGGAAGCAAAGTCAGGCTTCATTTTGTGCCATTCTTGGAAAACCAGACCCCTGGCTCACCTTGATGACCTCAGACCCAGTTTTGAACTGGTAATTGGTGCTTCTATTGGTGAGCAGATAGATTGCTTGGTTGACGTGATTCCTTGCATCCTGAATCTAGAAAAGTAAACAACATGTTGAATCAAAACTGGCAATATACTGAATATACACATGCAGATTTGCTGCTAGTCGCTCTGGGTAGAAAACAGCCAATAATGCCATTTTCCTCTCATGTGATCAGCATTTTTAGGGAGGTGATTTTCACAGGAAAGGCAACAGAGAGGAAGAATACCTCCAGGGTCAGGAGCTCCCATTCCTCTGCCTCTTAAGAGCAAATTAGGAATCTTTAATGATTATACCCAAGGACTTAGTTATTATTTCATCTTAGCACTTTATATTAATTATATTAATTACAGTTTATTTTGTTTCTGCAGCCACTGTTGCATTTTATTGAATTTTAACTAGTAGAGTTTTATGATGTTACATTATTTGTTATTGCTATTGTCTTATTGTTTATGCACTTGTTGTACTTTCTGTGTTTGCACTACTGAGTGCTTTTGTGAACTGCCCTGAGTCCCTTCGGGGAGATGGTGGTGAGGTATAAATAAAGTATTATTATTATTATTAGATTAGAAAAAAAGATGCATACATTGTCTCATGTGACCATCAGGTGAAGTTAATTTTTGATACTGAATCAGGATGCTGATTTTGGTTTTCGGATTTTTAAATTGTACAAGAAGAACAAGAGGGATTATGGCCAAACTGAAAAAAAAATCTTAGTTGAGCAATCACATGAATGTTGGCTAAATCTGCACATCTGCAGCAATAAATATTATCAATGGAGGAAGAACACTGTGTGGGTATTTAAAGTTCATGCCTCGCTCATCTGCGTTCTAAGCTTTAGAAGACATTGCTCATACAAGCCCATAGGTGATTGGGATTGAATATGGCAGCTTTCATGCTTGTTTAGAAATCTGTTTGCAAAGTTGGGAGAGTTAGGACATTTCCTGCTCAGGCCACCAGTCTGTTTCTATCTAAAATATTGTTGAGCTGCTCTACAGTCTCCTGATCTTTTAAACATTTATGTATTTATTAGAGGTAATGAAATAGCCCGCAGTTGTGCAGCAGGTAAAACCACTGAGTTGCTGAACTTGCTGACCAAAAGGTTAATGGTTCGAATCTGGGGAATGGGGTGAGCTCCTGCTGTTAGCCCCAGCTTCTGCCAACCTAGCAGTTCAAAAACATGCAGATGTGAGTAGATTAATAGGTACCGCTCCGGCAGGAAGGAAACGGCACTCCATGCAGTCATGCCAGCCACATGACCTTGGAAGTGTCTACGGACAACGCTATCTCTTCGGCTTAGAAATGGAGATAAGCACCACCCCCCAGAGTTGGACACAACTAGACTTAATGTCAAGGAGAAACCTTTACCTTTACTAATGTTCTCAGTATGACTTATACAAGATTAATAATAATAATAATAATAATAATAATAATAAATAAATAAATAAATTTTATTTATACCCTGCCACCATCTTCCCTAACAGGGACTCGGGGCGGCTTACATGAGGCCAAGCCCAAACAACAAATTACAATGAAATAAAATACAATAAAATAAAAACCAAAATGCAAACAACAACATAGTAAAATACAAAAACAATAAGCAATATACACAAAACATAAGAATGCAATGAACAACCATAATGACAATGAGTGGGCCGCATGTACAATTAAAACAATACCTGAAAAGTGGGTTTGATTCTTCACTCATTGGTGGCACAGTGAACACTTTGCCAGAGCAGCACCAATATTTTTTATTCTGCTATAAAAGTTTAGAATTTAATATACTTAAAATCTAAATGACAGAAGTCTGCAAGGCACAGCTGTGCAGGTACAACTGCACCAGGAGCTCCAATTTTGTTTGCTGTGCATTTAATGTTCGTTGTAGTCCTGAGTTCCAGGGACTCTGCAGATAGGTGGCTTCTTTTGGCTGCAATCATGGGGCAAGCCACCTGTCAATTATGGTTGGGTTCCCTGGTCCCGCCCCCTTTTTAAGTTTTTGGAGGGAATAGGAGCATTTTTGGTTCAGTCCACACAGAGCAGCTTTTCATGCAAGACATAATACCAAGAGCTCCTATAGAAAGCTTCGTCTTCTATGGCTTGGCCGGGGAGATATACAGCCTACAGCTTGGCCGGGGTTATAGAGCCCATGGCTTGGCCGGGGAGATACAGCCCCACAGCTTGGCCGAGGATCATACAGCCTTACAGCTCCTTTGCTGAGGGACTTCAGCCAGCCACCACCGAAACCTGAACTCCTTTTTCCCTGGAAGTCTACAAAGCTCTGCTTGGTAAGGGTCACTCGCAGAAGCCAGACGCAGTTGGTACCGGGTACAGGGGCTCCACGCCAACAGAGGCAAAGAAAGACTGCTCAGATTAGAAGTTAAGGATTTCCCCATTAGTTAAAATACCAGTCATGAAGATAGTGCCTGTTCCCTGTGGACAAGATTGAAAGAGCCTATAGACTGTTAAGAAAGCCTTGAAATACCTGTTTGTTTTCATTAATAAAGAACTTTGTTGAACCTTTAAGCAATCTAAAGACTTTGTTTTGGGGAGGTCCAAGGGCCTTTAATCTGAGGCAGCCCCAGCGTCCCGTTGGGCACACAGAATTTATGTCCTGTCTACAGTCTTATGCACAGGCCCAGCATGCGACAGCACAACAGCAAATAATAAGATATCATGGGAAAATATTTGGAGGGCCACAAATGCTTGCAAGGCAGAACTTTACACAAAATATGTTGGGAGATGAAATACCTGCTGCAATTTCCACTGCTTGTCATCCCGGAATGCAAAGTGTAGGAGTTGGTTGTTTCTGGGCATTTTCACATTTATATCCTGAGACAAGGAGGGACACAGACAAACACATTTATTAGTCTTCAGCATGCTTCAGCTAATGTGAACTCAGCAGAATCCATCCCTCCAATGAAACAAAAGGGTAAGGTATTGAAGGAAGCAGCATCTTGGGCACAGAACCTCGCCCACTTTAATCATAAACAACTAGAGTGGGGCAGAGATCATGGTGCCTGGTGTTTGAGGGAACATCCTTACAAAGGAAAGGAGATTCCACCTGAACATTAAGAAGAACTTCCAGGCCATAAGAAGAGCTGTTGAACAGTGGAACTCACTGCCACAGAATGCAGTGGAGGCTCCTCCTTTGGAGGCTTTTCAGTAGAGGCTGGATGGCCATCTGTTGGGGATGCTTTGATTGTGCTTTTCCTGCCTGGCAGAAGTGGGTTGAATTGGATAACCCTTGGGGTCTCTTCCAACTCTATGTTTCTCGGAGGCATGTAGTGCATGAAGGGACGATGCAATATCCTCTTGCATCACTGGCAGAGAAGTTGCAATTTTGCAACCAGAAACGTGACAATTTGTGGGCTCTGAAAATATGCAGGATCTGTGAGCCACTGCTTCTGCCCTAATATACAGTTCACAGGAGACAAAAGATGTTCCACAGTGATTCTTTGGGATCATATTTATTTGCATTACATCAACAGTGTACTGAGATTGAGAGGCTGGTTTAACTATTTGGGGAATCCATTGTAAAGCCCTATAAGCGATCCCCAAACTATTGTACAATATGCTGTTCTAGTTTGTGGGAGGGGGCAGGACACACAAATACTGCAGTAGAAAGCAGTAGCGATGCCTGATCAAATTAATATTAATTCTGTCTGGCAACAACAACATGCTAGAAACTTGGCTAGGGAACTTGGAGAGATTTCCTGTTCTAAAGAGGAAACGGACTCAGCAGCTATAAAAGAGCCTCTTTATCCTTGAAGTTACTGAAAAGTGGTTAGACAAGATAAATGAAAATGAGATCAAGAGAACAAACAAAACCAGGCAGTTAATTTATCTGATGACCACAAGGGAACAAAACATGAGAATGTTGAATAAAATGTTAAGACGGTTGTCTGCAGATGAATTTGTCTTTCCCAAGACATATACCAATTTCTCATAAAACATATAGGAAAAATGCTTACTGCCTGGCACAGGGCATCTCCCTGAAGGGTCAGGACCCCTTTCACCTGGTCAGCACTAGAATGAGAGACAATATGGTTAAGAAGGCAAAATACATCCAGTGTCCAAACAGTTCTGAGGATGTCTGCCCAGGCTTAAAGAGCAGATCAAAGCTTTCTAGAGTTTGGATATTTACAGTGGACTTCAATGGGAAGCATAAAGACTGGCCTTGTACTAATTCTTAGCCTAACAGTTGCCATAACATTGCAAACAGCATAATTTAAGACACCAGATTTAGCAAGCCAACCCCAGTTTATTATCTAGACACAAGCGTATTTTGTTTCCATAACAGGAAAAGGAACTGGGCGCAGTTCAGAATTTGATTATGATATGTATGTTGGTTTCAAATAAAAGTGAAGTACTGGAGGTCCTCTATTTTAGGACTCTACTTCTATCTCAAATTCAGTCTGGAACCAATATCTGGAACAAGGAAAACTGTATGTTCAAGCAAATTGGGATGAGAAAGAATTCCGGCTCTGCCAAATCTAATAGGAAAAAAGCATGGACTGAACTCTAATGCATGGAGGGAAGGTTATCTTTTGAGCAGTGTCAGGAAAGAACAGCTTCTCTGTTCTGTTTTTTTTTTTTTTTAATTGTGACAATGCAGCAATAGGAGAAATAGCAGCAAAACACAACACTGTTTTGGGGGGCCTTAGTGTATTCCCAAAAGATTCAGAGGGGTTTTTTTTCTTTGTGTCAGGAGCAACTTGAGAAATTGCAAATTGCTTCTGGTGTGAGAGAACTGGCCATCTGCAAGGACGTTGCCCAGGGGACGGCCGGATATTTGATGTTTCACCATCCTGTGGGAGGCTTCTCTCATGTCCCTGCATGGGAAGCCAGAGCTGAGACGGGAGCTCACCCCTCTCCTCAGATTCAAACCGCCAACCTGTAAGCCAGCAATCATGCTGGCACAAGTGTTTAACCCATTGCACCACAGGGGCTCCAAGATTCAGAGTCATCCAGGGCCACTAGAGTGCTGGAGGCTGAGATATTGCAACTTGTTGTTTCTGAATGCCTTCATATCATTTTTTGGCTTATGGAGACCTAAAGATAAACCTATTACTGAGTTTTCTTAGCAATATTTCTTCAG
This sequence comes from Anolis sagrei, assembly GCF_037176765.1. Lineage (NCBI taxonomy): Eukaryota > Metazoa > Chordata > Lepidosauria > Squamata > Anolidae > Anolis > Anolis sagrei. Next base: position 19,773,734 of record NC_090034.1, on the reverse strand, counting down.
AGCAGGCTTGTTAAGGCTTTCTTTTGAGGCTGAGAGGGCCACTCACTGAACCAGGATTTCCACAGCAGAGCAAGATTTAACCCCTCATCTCCAGAGTTGTAAACAAATGCTGAAACCAACATGGCTCTCCCCAAATGGCACTACTCTAAAGTCACTAAGTGTTTAAAGCTGCCCAAAGTGGAGCTATTGTCTTATAGAGAGCAGCATCAGCAGACTCAAGGAAAAATATACAGGTAAGCAACAGATCACATTATTGTTAAAAGGGAGGGAGTTTTGCCTATCAATGAAAGAAATGAACACTTTGCTTTTCTCAAATGGTTCTATAAGATTTTTGGAGGGGAAGGCATTGTGTATCCCTTTATCTCAAACACATCCAGCTATATTCAAAGTCCTAAGGCACGACTTACTGCAGTCCAACCAGCAAAAAGTACAGGACATGCAGCCATGCTTTCTATTGAAACAATAGTACCTCAGAGAGGGAAAAGGGCAGGAATGAACTGTCCTTCTCAAAAGCACTGCACTTTCTAAGAAGCACATCATGTCTTTTTCCTTGATCTCCCTTTGTTATTCCTATGGCACCTCTCTATGAGTGGGAAAGAAGAAAAAGCAGAAATGCAAGTATGCCAGCAAACGCCGCTGCTACAGTGAGAATAAGTTATGGCCCAGAGAGGTGACTTCTGAGGAGGAATTCAAAGGAAAGGAGAAGGCAAATGCTTTAAATTCCACTATGGAGGAGAATAATGAGAGATCTTATCAGCTCAAACATAGGCTTCTGTTTAAATCTCATTACACAATATAAGCTAAATGTTTTTGGACAGTCCAGTAGAGAAGCTCTTTGGGAGACAATCTGAGAGCCCATTTCTGAACAGTTCAGTGGGCCAGAAGGCCCAACCATGACCAAAGACTTTAAATGTTAATATTTTTCTCATGAACAAGCCTCCGCTATGAGGAAACAAAGGACACCAAGATCTCAAGACATACTTTGAACTACCCAGAATGAAGTTCTCTTGCTTGAGGGGTCCCTCTGAGCCTCCCACAGGCAACGTGAACCGATGGGATGCCTCCTAGGCAAGAGAGAGAGAAAGAGAGGAAAATGAGTGTGAAGGGCTACTCTTCTTTTGGCACAGACTGAGGGACACACTACTTTTGTTTCCTGCAAAAATAAAATCCACAGATCGAACGTATACAATCTGCCCCCAATAATAAAAACAAAATGATGATTTTTTTCCCAAAAATAAATGCTTGCTGTAAAATGTCCCTCTAGAGCAGTGCTTCTTAAACTTTTTCGTCAAATGTTTATGAATTGGTTTTATTGTGAGCCACTTTGAGTCTCTTTTTATATATACAGAGAGAAAAAGCAGGATATAAATAATGATAATGATAATGTGAACACACGTAGATATAACGAATCAGCATTTGCAATGCTTGCAAAAAAGGCTGATTCTCCTTTTTTGTGGTGCACAGCGAAGCATTTTCTGAAGTTTTCTGCTGCTAACAGATTTGTGTAGATCAGTGGTGTGCCAAAACCTTTAGCTGTAGTCAAATTTTTCGTGACCCCAACGTTGAGCTCCCATGGAGATCCCATTTGGGGTTGGGACCAACATTTAAAAGCAGTAAGCTAGAGCTCAAGAAGATCAAAATATATGCCCCAAAGGGAGATACGTATGTATGTACACAGGCAGTCCCCGAGTTACAAACATCTGACTTACAAATGACTCATAGTTACTAACGGGGATGAGACAACAGGAAGTGAGAGAAGGGAAAGCCACTAACTGAAGAGTTGTTATGGGGAAAAGGTATTTCCACTGAAACTTTATTGCCAGTTCTTGTTTCCACAACAAACCAACTTTTTCAAAATCTTCTGAGCAGAGGCACACACAGCAAAACAAACGCCACAAGGGGGTTCACCCCTCTCTATGATATCCAAAGCTTTTATATCTATCTATCTATCTATCTATCTATCTATCTATCTGGAGTGACACTTAAAATATATCCCTGTTCCAACTTACATACAAATTCTGATGAAGAACAAACCTACATAACCAATCTTGCTTGTAACTTGGGGACTGCCTGTATATTGGTGGGAGCAGGTGAGGGATGTGTAGGTTTCCTGAAGGGTGAAATCAGCCTCTTAGTCTTCCATAGTTGGACTTTCTTAATGGAAATGCTTTTATTGGATGTATGAGAACACCTTGTTTTGGAATGCAACTTCATGCCACTGACTCAGGTGCTTTCCAGCTCCACCTGGAATGGACAATGAGAAGGCAAAGCAGGTTTGCAGCTAACTGTCTTCAGCAGGGTCCTTTTCAGACTTTCTTGTGAAACTGGCCTGGGCTCCTCACTGGGGACCCCTCTATCTGGCTTGCAGTGACTTCTTCCATATGAACATAAACTTTGATAAGGGAATAAAACAGCAGAACCCACAGCAATGTTCAAGACCGTTTTGTGATACAAATCGCTGAGTCGCTGATAATAAGGTTAGTCATCTGAAGAGAAAAAGCACAATTGAAAGTAATGGGGATGTTTTGTAAATACCTTCAGAATTTCCTGCAGTTGCCGGAGAACACTATGAACCTCCTCCCGTAAAAGCCAGTTAAATTCTTCTTGCTGCATAGAAAGAAAAATAAGTATTTATCTCCAAAGAGCCAGTTCCAACTTTTTAAACTTTTCCTAAAATTGTTTTTTTTAAAAAACAGCATATAGGGTAATATGAAATTAGAGGTTTCACGCAATACACCTCTTAGTCTTTTCCTAATGCTGATGTCTTATTGGTCCTCTTTATAGAAACCTTTCCTGGCTTTAACAAAATAAAGAATGTACAAAATATTTACGTGCATTTCCAAGTTCTGCTTTCATTGACAGCACTGGGGAAAGTATTGAAATTTACAAACAACAGAAAAAGAAGATGATGCACCCGTTTAAAGAACACTAATACTAGGAATGTTGGAAGGGGGACATATTTGTTTACATAGGACGGAATCCAAACAGAAAGCGTGACATTGGCTGGATCTACAATGTCAAATAATGCACTTTGAGCTAAGATACTGTGTGTGGACAGTGTAAACCCACATACTGCAATTTGAACTGCATTATATGGCTCTACACTGACCATACAGTGCAATTCAGGCTGCATTATTTGCCAGTGTAGATTCAGCCATCGTTAGGCCCCAAAGGGCAACCAAGCCATAGGAAGAGTGTTCTTCCTAAGGTCACCTTGGACTTTCTTCCCTAGCAAAGATGGCCATAAGAAATTTGCTCAGAAGCGTTTGATTAGCTGCTGTTTCCCACACCGCAGTAATCATTAACTTGCATATGTTGCTTCAAGCTGTGTTTTCTTTTAAAGTGGTGGTTCTCAACCTGTGGGTCCCCAGGTGTTTTGGCCTACAACTCCCAGAGATCCCAGCCAGTTTACCAGCTGTTAGGATTTCTAGGAGTTGAAGGCCAAAATATCTGGGGACCCACAGGTTGAGAACCAGTGTTTTAAAGGGAATGGTATAAAGATAAAATTAACCCCAAATTCTGCCCAACATTGCTCTAGTCTTCCTCCGCCACTCTTTCTAAAAGGATTGTTCCGAACTACACAGCATGGGCCAGTTGTTTCAAGCAATTGCATGAACAAGGCTCAGGAAATTCAATGAAGCATGCAAAGGAATTCATGACCAGTCGGATCCCAGTTAATTGTTAACCTGATGGGACCAAGAGCATCAGATTATAGTAACATATATTCAAGACACTATAAAAGCAGCTGAAGATGAGACAAGCAGTTTTCTAGAATACTAAACGACTTAAGATAGCTTAAGTATAGGCCAGATGTTGGGAATCAGCTTGCAGAGTAAATATCTTCCAACGAGATGTTGTCATCTGGCCTTGCAGTTTCACTAAATAGTAATCAGGGATAAGGGATCTTATCTTTTCCTAATATGTCACACTGAGATTTTTAAAAAAAACTGCAAGGTGTGTTTTAGTAGAAGTTTATTAGGGTCCTACTTGTAATGCAGGAGGAATCATTTAAGTGGTATTGAGAGGGAGGAAAAGACTAATCCTTATCCAATGTTGAGACACTCTGAAAAAACAGTCTTCCTCCACTGCAATGAAAAGCTTGACATGAAGGCCAACCAGGCTTTTCTTCATTTTTTACCAAATGGTGGGCCATGAATGTTGTTGTTATTATTTGCTTTGTTTGTATTTACCCGCCTTCCTCCTCGAGGGGGCTCACGGCAGCTAACAATCACACACTTTTATTAATTTAAAATAAACCAAATACAAAAAATAGAAGTCAATTGAACAGTATTGGTGTGTGTTAGGTTAAAAGATACAGATAAAGAAATAAATACAATTAAAATGCATTTTAAAACATGCAACTGCCCCCAAAATCCCACCCAGAACCTCCCCAGCTGAAAGGCTAAAACACGTTTCCCAAAATATTTCAGCCATGAGGAAGGGTCCCAACCACTGTTTTAGGACTTAACCTATAAACTCAGGTCCTTACAAATGAAATAAACTATAATAATTCTGGGTCTGAATAATAAATACTGAGATTCAAGCCCACAGTCCTGCCTGAAAAGTAATAAGAGAGAGCAATGAAAGCATTCTAGGGGCTGAACTCTCTGTCTGAGATATTGTAGGTCAAAGCATCTAATCTCCTGATCTGAACCATTGCCTCAAAGAAGCGGTCATGGGGCTTAGAACAATACAGAGCTGCAGAGTGGCCCACATTTTCTTTTTACTCCAATGAAAATAGGAATCTTAAATCCACATCTTTCAGAAAAAAGCTTTGAAAGGTGTTTAAGAAATCATTGGGAAAGGAAAAATGTGCCTTTATAGAAGGAAAGAGACTCTATCTGTTAGAACAATGATAGGGAGACTGGTCTTAAATAATCCACTTGGGTGCCTTTTACTAGAATTTAGGGTTCACCTAATGAAGCCAGGAACAAAAGACATTTAGAACTAAAGCACTGCAAAATTTTGTACCAATGCTAAAGCTCTGAGTGCTCCAAATATGCTTCATATCTGTAAGATTATTTATTTATTTATTTACCAATTTTGTATACCGGTCTTCCCCCCTCTATCGGGGGACTTGGGCCGGTTTCCAACAATAATATCACAAAACAATAATTAAAAACGTCATATAACATATTCAATTACAACGTTAAAACAGCAAAATGCAATCACATAATAACAATGGTCAGTCGTCATAGTGAATTCGTTGTCCGTCATTCATCGTCATCTATCCAATCACAGAAATATTGATTCACTCGTCAAAAGCCAAACCCCATAGCCAGGTTTTCACCCGTTTTCTGAACGACAGAATGGAGGGGGCAGTTCGGATCTCCAGTGGGAGAGAGTTCCAGAGTCGAGGGGCCACCACCGAGAAGGCCCTGTCCCTCGTCCCCACCAGATGCACTTGAGAGGCCGGTGGGACCGAGAGCAGGGCCCCTCCAGACGATCTTAACAACCTAGATGGTTCATAGGGGAGAATACGTTCGGACATGGGCCAGGCATGGGCAAACTTTGGCCCTCCAAGGGTTCTGGACTTCAACTCCCATAATTCCTAACAACCTGTTAGGTCTTGTGGGAGTTGAAGTCCAAAACACCTGGAGGGCCAAAGTTTGCCCACACCTGATTTAAAGGGATAGGAAGTATCCCCTCCCCTTGCTGTTTCAAATTTGGATTTAGAAATCCTTCCCAATCTAATGCAAATCATCCTGAATTCAAGCAATATTTCTACCTCTGTGCTACAAAAAAACAACAACAACTGGGTTTTATGGTGAAAGTGGCTGTTTCCAAAAGGAAATGGTTGCCATATTTGGAGGTCATTCCATCGAAGGTTAATTTAAAGGTCAAAGGAATGTGATAGGGAAAACTGATCATCCCATATTCAGAAGCAGGACTTCCTTGAACATAAAGCACAGAAGCTGTACATCAGCCTAAAGCATGTCTTTGTGCATTAGATGGAGGCATCTGGAAGGCTGCTGCTGAGGAAAATGCTGAACAAAGGGACTTTTTGTGTATTTTTTAAATTAAGAAATCTGATACTTTCATTGGTGTAACTTGTTGTTTCCATAATTTTGCATATTTAATTCTTGCTGCTTTTGTCATGTACATACACACAAATATATATAGGTCGTCTCCGACTCTTCATGACCTTATGGACCAGCCCACGCCAGAGCTCCCTGTCGGCCGTCACCACTCCCAGCTCCTTCAAGGTCAGTCCAGTCACTTCAAGGATGCCATCCATCCAGCTTGCCCTTGGTCGGCCCCTCTTCCTTTTGCCTTCCACTTTCCCCAGCATAATTGTCTTCTCTAGGCTTTGCTGTCTCCTCATGATGTGGCCAAAGTACTTCAACTTTGTCTCTAGTATCCTTCCCTCCAATGAGCAGTCGGGCTTTATTTCCTGGAGGATGGACTGGTTGGATCTTCTCGCAGTCCATGGCACTCTCAGAACTTTCCTCCAACACCACAGCTCAAAAGCATCTATCTTCCTTCGCTTGGCCTTCCCTAAGGTCCAGCTCTCACATCCGTAGGTTACTACAGGGAATACCATGGCTTTGACTAGGCGGATCTTTGTTGCCAGTCTGATGTCTCTACTCTTTACTATTTTATCGAGACTGGACATTGATCTCCTCCCAAGAAGTAAGCGTTTTCTGATTTCCTGGCCAGTCTGCATCTGCAGTAATCTTTGCGCCTAAAAATACAAAGTCTGTCACGGCCTTCACATTTTCTCCCTCTATTTTCCAGTTGTCAATCATTCTTGTTGCCATAATCTTGGTTCTTTTATGTTTAGCTGCAACCCAGCTTTTGTGCTTTCTTCTTTCACCTTGATTAGAAGGCTCCTCAGCTCCTCCTCGCTTTCGGCCACCAGAGTGGTGTCCTCTGCATATCTGAGGTTGTTAATGTTTCTTCCAGCAATTTTCTCCCCAGCTTTGCATTCATCAAGCCCCGCACATCGCATGTGTTCTGTATACAAGTTAAAAAAGGTTGGGTGAGAGTATGCAGCCTTGCCGTACGCCCTTCCCAATCTTGAACCAGTCTGTTGTTCCGTGGTCAGTTCTGACTGTTGCTACTTGGTCCTTGTACAGATTCCTCAGGAGAGAGACAAGGTGGCTTGGGATGCCCATCCCACCAAGAACTCGCCACAGTTTATTATGATCCACACAGTCAAATTTATTTATTTATTTTATTTATTTACAGTTCTTATATTCCGCCCTTCTCACCCCGCAGGGGACTCAGGGCGGATTACAGTAAACACATATATGGCAAACATTCAATGCCAGTTTGACAAACAACATTTAACAGACAAAGGCTATTTAACTTTTTTTTTTTTTCTGGCCGCCAGGGGAGCTGCTGCTTTTCATCGTCCATCAACGACACCGATGAAGTTCTTCCGCATTCCACATTCCCCGGAGTCTTCTTTCTTTATGGCTTCATAAATTAGTTAAATTTAGCCTCCCACACAAGGTGGTCCCTTATTTTCCTACTTGACAGATGCAACTGTCTTTCGGGTTGCAAAGGTCGACAACGGGCTACACAATGGCTGGACACCCACTCCAGCCCGGGCTGGCTTCGAACTCATGACCTTTAGGTCAGAGTGATCTTAATGCAGCTGACACTCAGCCAGCTGCGCCACAATCCCGGTGCTTTAGAGTCAAAGGCTTTAGAGTAGTCAATGAAGCAGAAATAGATGTTTTTCTGAAACTCCCTGCCTTTCTCCATTATCCAATAACTAATGTATTATTCCCAAATTTTTCCTTTCCCTTCCCTTGTCCCCCATCCCCCACTTTCCTAGTAAATGTTTAATAACAATCATTTGGGGGCGGGGGAGAGAAAAGAAATCGGATACTAAATCTATTGCCACTCCTTTGGCAGGAAGGAAGCCAGGGTTGGGACTTGAAAGTGTAGCTGAATAATATTGCAAAAGAGCTACATATGGGAGAATAGGCTAGCGGTTGCCAAACTATGTTCCATGGAAACCTAAGGTGCCACAAAAAGGCATTGTATGGGTTCTGTGAAAACACTTTAAAATAACAAACACATGCCAGAGTATAAGGATCTGATTTTAATTCGATATACCTCTGGATGGCGCCCAGATTTACCTCTTCAGCTGTTGAATATAAAGCTCAATTTCCAAACCTATTTTTTAGGTACCAAAATGAAACAACTTTCATTCATCACTTTAAGTGTGTATCCAGTCTTTTCCTGCACCAGAAGGAATGCTTGTGGTGACACCAAATATTTTTTATACTAAAATAAAATGTTCAAGGTTATATTTAATATGTTTCTTCTTTATTGTCCAAAACACTCAGGCAATAGGCAAGAAGGAAGAACTTTGTGGGTTTGAAAGGTTTTGGGTTAGAGTTAAGAGTGCAATTCATTCAATTTTTCCCAGGAAAAGTCAGAGGAGAGCCTCCTTTTGCCAATTTTCCCCTCTGCTCTGCAATTTATTTTTACGGTATTTGCTCTTTGTCTTTTGCACTTTAAGCAGTTTACTGCTATTAACCTCCATCAATGTTGGTTTTTGACTGCCTTTCACATAATCTGCCAGTGCATGTTTCTCTTCTTCTACCGTTTGTTTCACTTGTAGAATCCCGCTGCTTCCCGATTTTCTGGGCAGGCAGAGTCTGTCGACATCACTACGTGGGTGTCATGAGTAGTGGATTGTCATCAGTTTACTTGTTTTTCTGTCTAGATCATCCAGCTCTGCTTGTTTCCAGGTCACAATTCCAGCAGTGTATCTGATGATGGGGATGGCCCAGGTATTGATAGCCTTGATCGTATTTCTGCCATTTAATTGGGTCTTCAGAATTTTTCTGACTCTTTGGATATATTCTTTGCTGAACACATTTTTTCTGACTCTTTGGATTTATTCTTTGCTGAACACATTTTTTCACATGCCCCTGCTTGATATTGCCCAGTTGTAGGATGCCCAGACATGTATGTATGTATGTATGACATTTATATGCCGCCATTCTCACCCCGAAGTGGACTCAGAGTGGCTCAAAAGATATATGGAAATACAATATATTATATTATTAGCATAGTACAATGTCAGTATTATATATTACGATATTGTACTATACCAGGGGTCCTCAAACCTTTTAAACAGAGGGCCAGGTCACAGTCCCTCAAACTGTTGGAGGGCCAGATTATAAATTGGAAAAAACATTATTTGAATTCCTATGCACACTGCACATACCTTATTTGTAGTGCAAAAAACACTTTAAAACAACACAATTAAAATGAAGAACAATTTTAACAAATATAAACTTATTAGTATTTCAATGGGAAGTGTGGGCCTGCTTTTGGCTGATGAGATAAAATTGTTGTTGTTGTGTGCTTTCAAGTCATTTCAGACTTAGGTTGACCCTGAGTGAGGGCTGGATAAATGACCTTGGAGGGCCGTATCCAGCCCCCGGGCCTTAGTTTGAGGACCCCTGTACTATACCATTATTGTTCATTTGTTCAGTCGTTTCCGACTCTTCATGACTTCATGGACCAGCCCACGCCAGAGCTCCCTGTCGGCCGTCACCATCCCCAGCTCCTTCAAGGTCAATCCAGTCACTTCAAGGATCCCATCCATCAATCTTGCACTTGGTCGGCCCCTCTTCCTTTTTCCTTCCATTTTCCCTAGCATCATTGTCTTCTCTAAGCTTTCCTTTCTTCTCATGATGTGGCCAAAGTACTTCATCTCTGCCTCGACTATCCTTCCCTCCAGTGAGCAGTCGGGCTTTATTTCCTGAAGTATGGACTGGTTGGATCTCCTTGCAGTCCAAGGCACACTCAGAACTTTCCTCCAGCACCACAGTTCAAAAGCATATAATGGTTTATTACAATAAACCATTATATTGTAATATTATTAGTAATATCACATGTAAGATACATATATATATAATTGTAGTATCATATTATTAGTAGTATATTGTATTATATTATAATATTATAAATATTATATGTATATACAATATATTACATTACATTGTATTATTGGTATAGCACAGGAGACAAGGTGGAACTGTCCCATGGCTCCCTCTCTTTTCACTGTATAGGCTTCAGGCTGATCACACTTTATGGTTTGTCCATTTGGCATCTCTACGCCCTCACTGGGAATAATATTATTATCGTCATGATTATATAATGATTTACCATATATGCTGTCACAATGGTTTGGCACACAATGATAAGACTAATATCCCCCACTCATTCTTGAGGATGTTCACGGTGATTGACGTTCCATTCCACCAATGACTGTTCGAATATCGTACCGAACGACCAATCCCGTCAGTAGTGACGTCACACAGACCCTCCCCCCTCCTCAAATGCTCCCTAACAGCCTTTCCGAAGCGGTCTCGGTTCCCTCAGAGAGAAGCCCCGTTGTTCTCCCCCGCTCCCTTACCAGGACGGCGCGCTCAGCCGCGCTCGCCAGCGCCGCCATCCTCATCGCCTCGGACGATTCTCACGGAGAAGAGGAACGCTCCCTCTGACTGCCTCAAGGAGAGCCCTCACGCGCAGACCCCGCCCCCTCGCTCTTCATTGGACTGCCTCTTCTGACGCGGACGCGCCGATTGGCTGCGCTCCTTGTTTACGTCCCGCCCACTCGCCTGAGTGGCACCGCCCATCTCAGAGGGCGAGACGTGAGGCTTGGGCTCCACCTCCTCACTCCTGATTGGATAGCCGCTTCCGGCGCAGGCGTTCTCATTGGTCGCGCCTCTTGTTTATATCCCGCCCAGGCGTCTGTGCGAGACCTCCCATTTCATTGCCGTCTTTTATCGGCACTTCCGGCATAGAGAGCGAGCGCGATGTATAGTCAGCGGCAGTTGTGGCCTTGTCTTTATGAAATGGTAATGGCTCTTCTCCCCAGGCTGGGGATTCTGCCTAGCAACTGAGAAAACGCGGCAGCTGATTGGTCAAAAATCAGGGAGCGGTGACGTCACCCGAGCCCAAGATGCCCCTTAAAGCAAAAGTACTAAATGAAAGGCTTTCTTTTAATTATCTGAACCTGGGCAAGCTCATCATAGGAGAGAATGCAATGCACAAAAGGGAAAACTGCACATAATAAAAATATCTCAAATTAAGGAAGGGTCAAATCCACAAATAAGGAGGGTTGACTGTTCCTGGTATCCATTGGTGGCTTCCCAACCAGATACTAACCAAACTTGAATCTGCTTAGCTCCCAAGGTCAGATGGGACCTGGTACATTCAGGATTTAGGCCCCATCTACACTGCCATTTAATCCAGTTTCTGTGAATGCAGATTATTTGCTTTGAACTGGATTATCTAATAATAGGGTTGCTGTGTGTTTCCCATGCTGTTTGGCCATGTTCCTGAAACATTCTCTCCTGACGTTTCAGCCAGATCTATGGCAGGCATCGTCAGAAGTTGTGAGGTCTGTTGGAAACTAGGCAAGTGAGGTTTATATATCTGTGGAATGTCCAAGGTGGGAGAAAGAACTCTTGCCTGTTTGATGCATGTGTAAATGTTGCAAATGGCCACCTTGATTAGCATTGAATGACACTGTAGCTTCAAAGCCTGGATGGTTGCTACTTGGGGGAATCCTTTATAGGGAGGTGTTAGCTGACCCTAATGGATTCTTTTCTAACAACTACCATGTCGGACTACACAGAGAAGCCATTGAAATCCACAAGAATGCAGACAGTTTCAACAGACAGGAGGAAAGCATGAAAATGACCAAAATCTGGCCACTAGTATTTAAAAACTCTAAAATCAGGACAAGTAAATAGAGTAACACTAAAAAAAGGGGGAATCCCAGACAAGAATCAATCAGGGCCAGCTAACACCTCTCAACAAAGGATCCCCCAGGCAGCAATCAGCCAGACTTGGAAGCTACAATGCCATTCAGTGCTAATCAAGTTGGTCAATTGCAACATTCACACTTGCCTCAAGCAGACAAGAGTTCTTTCTCCCATGTGGACATTCCAGATATATAAACCTCACTTGCCTAGTTCCCAACAGACCTCACAACCTCTGAAAATGCTTGCCATAGATGTGGATGAAACAGGAGAGAATACTTCTGGAACATGGCCATACAGCCCGGAAAACTCACAGCAACCCAGTGATTCTGGCCATGAAAGCCTTTGACAACACTAATAATAATATTAAAAACGTTATTTATACCCCACCCCTTCTCCCTGGAGGGACTCGGGTGGCTTACAACCAACCAAACTGATACAATAAATGATATACATAAAAAGTGATTACATAAAAGCAAAACAGGACAATATAAACACAAACAATTTTAAAACACTATAAAAGCAATGTAGATGTAATATATGGCAGTGTAGATCCAGCCTCAGGAATGGATCCTTGCTATGGAATCCTGGGAGTTGTAGTTTTGAAAGCTCTATAGCTTTGTCTGCCAGACTGACCAAACTACACATTCCCAGAATCCTATCACATTCAAGCGCTGTCAAACTGGATTAATTCTACAGTGTAGACACACATGGTTTTGAAATGTCTGCCTTAGAGCAAGGCCCTGCAGGAGTGAAAGAGAAAAGCGTTTTTATAAAAATAGCTAAAGAATGTCAAGAAAGTGTGCTTTCTTTCTAATGTTGGAAAAGATGGACTCAGAATCTGTGTCCCTGGTATCCAAATAAATAGCAACGACAATATGGTATCTAATGTACAGGAAATGACGTGAGAAGTTTTTAGGAAAGAGACAAGCAACATTCTGTTACCAAGAAAGGTTTTATTTCCATTTGCCAGTAGCTTTGTTAATTGCACAAGAAAAGAAAAATCATTTCTTCTGTTTTTGCCATTTAATCATCACCACACATCCTATTCTGAATGACAAAGGTTAATTAAAAACAAGGCAAAAAATTAAAAAAATTCACAACCTTAATTACCTATAGATCGGTCATCAAAGGAGAGGGTTTAAAAAGAAAAACTGCTTTTTTCTTACAAGCTTTCCACAAGTGTCACATTGTCTTTTCTCTTTAAAAAGGGAAGGGCAGGAGGGAGGAAAAGCGATGGCTAAAACAGAAATCCCCATTAAAAAGGAACTTTACAGTCTTCTCAACAATATTAAGACAACAAAGACTAAGCCAGTCCCATTATATTCTCTTGCAATCCGTGCATCACCTCCTGCACCATCACCAAGTGGGATCTGAACTGGAACAAGGCAAAGGTTTTGAAGGAAAAGTGGCTCCTGGAGCCTGGGAGAAACCTCATAGCATTGAATTAGAGAGTCTTGGGCACCTTAAACTACAAAATATAAAACATTATGAGGGCAAATCACTATTCTGACCCTAGAGAGCTTATGCCATAATGTTAAGGCACCACACACTCTTTACTGATTTACTATCAAGGTGAAAAACATGACTATCCTTTTGAAATGGCATCAGAGACGTTCCAACCTTCATTTCTATTTCATAATATCCTTATTCTTCGTCATCAGTAACTGTATAGTTCCTATAGCAAATGACATACACTTTAGGTATATCTTTCTTCTCACTGCCAAACAATTCACAAGAGAAAGGCCTTTATTGGAAGACACTACCTTTCTCCTTTACCTCCATTCTCAAGTTTACTGGAAGGTAAAAAAGGGGGGGGGGGGGAGAGAAAGCATTTTTGGGATCTGTTTAAGAAATTATTACTTGAGCAAACTTCACACTTTGGGAGACACAACTCTAGGGTCTTCAGAAGGATCCAATGGAGCTGTCATTCATTACAGCAATTTGCACAAAAGACTGGAAAGCAATCTCCAAATGCTCCCACACACTCATTCAGAGTCTGGCATTTTCTAGCAGTCCTCACAAAAGCCATCTGGAACGACTATGTGTGATTTTCCCATAGTAAGATGAATCTGAGTCTCTAGAAAAGCAACTTGAATGGCTATCTGGGGCTGAAAGAGCCACTTCCACATAGGACTACACTTTGCCCTCACTGAGTGGGGATAATAAGGTTTGTGGGCTTAAGCATTGGGAGGAAACATGTTTCCTTTCCCATGAGGACTGTCTATCCATCAGAAGACAAACTGACCCAAGACGCATTATGTTCATAAAAGACCAGGACACAAGCTGAATGGGTTCCATTTCTGGAGTCTGAATCACACCATAAACCCCTTGGGTTCTGAATCCTCATGGGTCCTCACCTCACAGAGCTCAATCTGATCCATGTGCTGTGCGCACCTTTTATTCAAGATGCACAGGTTTGACAAATGCAGCCACTTCCTCACATGAACCCAATGTACAATCCCCCGCCATCGAGATTTTCTTAAGCTGTAAGATAGGAAGTTCTTTGAGGAATAATACTGATAGGAGCTTTAAAACAGAAGCATCTGATTTTCAAAAATCTTTGTAATGTTACAGGTCTGCATTTTTTTTGCTATGTGTACAACCTTTCTATATAAATCTTTTCAATCTAAAAATTAAAGGGCCATCAGGGAGTAGTCAAGAGTGCCACTAGCTCTTTTTGTTAGGGATGTATGTTGATGTCAAGACCTTTTGGGTTCAAAAAGCTTGCCTTTACAGAGTGATGACCAAGTCATTCAAAATCTCTTTAGGATTCTGCTTTATTTCCTATAGTATTGTTACAGGCCTCATCAGCAGAAGCCCTTCTCCATAAACTTTACTACAGTATGCATGTAACACAGGCACCTGATTAACCAGCCCTTGGGAAAATACACAATTTTACCAATGGATTGTGGAGCCTTGTTGGGACTTCAATTACTTCAAGTCTTCAGTTACTCACACAGGATTCACTAGGTGGTGCTCCCCTCTTTGTTGTGAAATAGAGATTTTTTCTCTTTGAGAAAAAGGAAAGCCTGGCCACAGATTTATGAGGTTTCCTGAGTCCTATAACTAACCTTAGCAACATTAGAAGAACCCAAACCTTCAAACAGCAACAGATGTGTATCTGGCCTGCAGCCAATGTAATGCACTAGGAAGACACCGTGAAATTTATCTCCATTCATCTTAAAACATATACAGGGTAGTTAAATCTTTCTATGGGTAAAAGCACAGATGGACAGAATCAGTTTTTATCCTCAGAAACAGCAATGAGTTAATGAAGTGACGCATACTCCTACTAAACCCTCTATTGATTTTCATGCCATCCCCTCTCAGGAGCCAAGCTGCCATCCTATTCGAAGTCGAGAGCCCTAAAGTTCCATAGGAAAGTGGGACATCCTCCCTCTTCCCATTGTCACAAATGCACACAACAGGCCCACGTTTACAATTACCCACAGGAAAGAAGTGAAACAGCGGTGAAAAACAATAAAAAGGAAACTTTGGGCGACACGCAAATGGACGTGAACCAGAAGAAGGCCAAGCAGCAGTTGTTGTTTTCTTGGCCAGAGCCACCTGCCACCAATATTCTCTCCAAGACTCTCATCGAGTGGCATAGATTTGCTGGCGAGATGGTCAAGGGTCCAACCCCTTCTGTGGCTCTTCTTGCTGCTGGTACAGAAAGGCTTGCTGCAGCAACTGCCCTAGCGGCAGATCTCCAAAAGAGTTTTTGTATTAAAAAGGAAAAGAAAAGGAGGTGGGGGTGGAAGAGACAGACAGACAGAGAAGGACTGGTCCAGAGTTAAAACCCAGTATTCATCATCATCAATAATAATCATAGTATTAACAAGACGATCGGGATGCCTAGTGGATGTAGGCCCTGTATACAGCAGACATATCGTTGTCAGATTGGTCCAATGCTTTTGCCCGTTTATAGACCTGAGGGAGAGACAAGGCGGGAAGAGATGAATCACAGTAGAAATGAATGTTGCTGTTTTAATATGTAACAGTTCCACACTGAAAACTTAGTAAGATTAAAAAAAAAACCTTTCTTCTGGCACAGCACTATGTTGGATGACCCAGCCAGGATCTGGGTATGTCTTGCTATGCAAACTAATCCTGTAGGCTGCAATCGA
The DNA here is from genome assembly GCF_037176765.1 of Anolis sagrei. Classification (NCBI taxonomy): domain Eukaryota; kingdom Metazoa; phylum Chordata; class Lepidosauria; order Squamata; family Anolidae; genus Anolis; species Anolis sagrei. The sequence goes on along the minus strand of NC_090034.1, from coordinate 19,757,860 downwards.
CCCCTAAGCACTGCACGATGGTTCTATCATGTACACAATAACACTGGCCAACATATATTTGGTGGCTCCAATGTTAAGACTACTTTCTAGATATATCTGATGTGCTGATTCCAAAAACTACCCCAGTTTCTCCTCCCAGCTCTAGTTTTTGAGATATAAAACATGCCATCTGCTAGACGCCATCTGCTTACCCATAGAAAACCATGATAACAGTATTTAAGAAACTAGGGTGGATGAGGTCTCTTCAATACAATTTTCTGAACCAGCACCCCAAAGAACCCCACCAACAGGACTAAAAGCCAAGAAACATTTTTGTTGGTCTGTGTTATTATTGATCATAATAAATATCACAAAACAGTTTATGCTACTTGATTATTTTCAAATGTATAGCCTTAATGCAAACAGGAAGGTGGTCAACGTGTTGTCAAATGCTTTCATGGCCAGAATCACTGGGTTGCTGTGAGTTTTCCGGGCTGTATGGCCATGTTCCAGAAGCATGTTCTCCTGATGTTTCACCCACATCTATGGCAGGCATCCTCACAACCTCTGAGGATGCCTGCCATAGATGTGGGTGAAACGTCAGGGGAGAATGCTTCTGGAAAATGGCCATACAGCCTGGAAAACTCACAGCAACCCAGAAAGGTGTTATCAATGCATTAAGGGGAAATGGCACACTGGGGAAGAAAGAGCTTTCCAGTAATAGAGCAATTTCTGCTGCTACCCAGGCTAGGCTAAATATAGTGTGTGTTTTTAAAATGAACCTCTATTGATAGTCATCTCCTCCTGTTGTAATTCCTTCATAGGTTGAGACACAGGAAAGGAAAGAGTCCTTGCAACAAGGAGAGGCATAAGGCCTTGCCACCAGGATGAGGCCAAATTGTTCTTTCTCTTGGCTCTAATTTTCACCTGACTGAAGGTATGTTTAAGGAGGAGGCAGGAAGGGAAGAGAAATGAAGAAAAAAGAAGGGAAGAAATAAGAAGCTGCAAACAAAAGGTTGAAAGAATAATGCCAGAGAAAGCAGAAAAGGTGGACATAGGACCTTTCCTGGTGAGGAGATAAATACCAATGGAGGCTTGATTGAAAATAATATGATTTCCTGCCTAGTCCAGACAGCAACAGAAGTTAACCCTGCTGTACCACAAGGAGGGGCGGGTATTATTATTATTATTATTATTATTATTATTATTATTACCATCATAATCCATTGTTGGCTCCTTCTCCACCTGCTGAGAATGCCTAATTTCATTGACAAGTCAACTGAAAAACTGATTTAAAATACTGTATCTGCCACAGACTTTTGATTATAATCCTAATAATAATAATAATAATAATACTTTATTTATATTCCATCACCATCTCCCCAAAGGGACTCGGGGTGGCTCACAAAAGCACTCAATAGTGCTAACATATACCTCTCAATAGTGCAAACATATAAATACAACAAGGCACTTAAACAAAATCATACAATAACAATAATGTTCACATAAATTACATACAACATTGTATAATACCCTTTCTCCTTGAAGCATAAACAACTCATAAGCCTTCTCTTAAAATCATGATGTCAGTCAACCCGGTTTTTGTTCCCAGCAAACTCAACAGCTATTGCAGTGGTTTTCAACTTGGGGTCCCCAGATGTTTTTGGCCTTCACCTCCCAGAAATCCTAACAGCTGGTAAACTGGCTGGGATTTCTGAGAGTTGTAGGCCAAAAACATCTGGGGACCCCAGGTTGAGAACCACTGATCGCCTGATCAAAAGATGGTTTCACATTTTTGAACTAGGAACGCAGGTAACAAAACCCTTCATTACAGCTGCCTCAAAAACAGAAATGAGTTTAGACAGGACCTACCTCATTGGCTGCAGCTGCCATAGGAGTTGGGTGGTTGACAGAATCACCTAGTGCAATGGCTAATCTGAGATCCTTCTGGATGTATTTCAGATAGAAGTCTGGTTTAAAATTTCCTTGCAAGATGTCTAGAAAAGAAGGAAAAGGTGCAAGGTACTGTTTCCACATTCCACCTTTTGAGCTGCTGGTGACAGCATTGCTTTGTACAAATGTAACTGGCACTGCACCCTCATGAATATACGAAGACAGCTTACATCCGGTCAATATTAACTTGTGAATTTTGACCTGCATTTTATCAGTAAATTGTAATCTACATTTTACTTCTGTATTGTTTTTTATATATATATATATAAAACATATATACTTGAGTATAAGCCGAGCTTTCCAGCCTCTTTTTTAGACTGAAAAAGCCCCCCATGGCTTCTACTTGAGTCTAAGTTATTTATCATTTTACTCTGTTATTACTATTATTTTATTACTCTGTTATTACTGCTATTATTATTACTACATTTATTATTTTACTGTCATTATTATTGGAATAATACATAAGCACATTTACATTGAAGAAGGTTAGAATAATAGTTTAATCAGAGTTGGACAGTCTTATCTTAAATTCCAATATTATGTAAATATTCAAAAACATTTAACCTACTGATACCCCAATTAATGTAATTTTATTGGTATCTATTTTTATTTTAAAATTTACCAGGAGATGCTGCATTTCCCACCCTCGACTTATACTCGAGTCTATACATTTTCCCAGTTTTTTGTGGTAAAATTAGGTGCCTCCGCTTATATTCAACTCGGCTTCTACTTGAGAATATACGGTATATATAATAGTAGTGTTTTATCTTGCTGTTTTAACCATATTGTACTCCACCTCGAGCCGTGACGTGAGGCAGGTGACAAATAAATCATCATTATGTTGTATTAGCATTTGAAGCACAACAAGATTAGTACACAGCAAACAAGGTCACTTTGCTGGCTGTTGTATTGTCCAATATATTATTATTATTATTATTATTATTATTATTACTATTACTATTATTATTATTATTATCATCATCATTATATTTTACACTGTATTAATACGAAATTGTTGTTGATACTATTATTCATATATTATTACTACTTCCAATTGAAACCACTGCCCCTTTTACCCCAGGATTATCTCTCTCCTAAAAGAATTTACCTAGGAGCTTAGATCTGCTATCCAAGATCAAACTTGGGGATGTTCTGAATGCAACATGTGTTTTACTATCGTGTCTCTACATCATGTCTCTAACCCACTTTGATTTAAAGCCACTGCAGCTCATGAATATGCTTGATATCACTATGGGAGAACTGGAGGTATCTAACTGCAACAAATTCACACTAGAAAGGGAAGTGTGGAGACACGAGACCTCACAAAGGCATTCCTTATTACACCTCTTCTCCCATCCCTTGAGCCTTCTGCTCAGTGACATTTCAAGACATACTGCCTGTCTATATCAAAGGAAAATGGGGGTCAGATGAGGAAGGGTCTTTACTTTGGCACTTCTGGTCCAGGAAGATGCTGGCGAGTTGTCCCTGATTGAGAATATCCAGAAGCGTCTGCTGAGACTGGCCGGTGACTTGAGCCAAAGTCAGTCCTTCTGCGATTGTGGCCATGAAGCTCCCTTGGACCATGTTCACAATCAGCATCATCTTGGCAGCATTGCCCACTTCGCCTGGGAGGAAAGTACACAACGCTTGAGAAGAAAAAATAACAGAGTCTACACGCAAGGGAACTGGCCAAGCCATCCTGAAACATTTACTGTGTTAGTAGAGGGGCCCATCTGCTGAAAGTCTTATCCCACAGACCGAAGGAGAAGAAACACTTCTGCCAAGGATAACACTAAGAAAAGTTCCTTTTAAGCCAGAAGGGAGTTTTACCTAGGAAAAAAGAGGTCTTCCCCATCGCCTGGAAGCAACTACTGCAGTCTTCATATAAACCCCGGTCTCCAGCCGCTAATATCACCAGCATCCCATCATTGGACAGTTGTTGGTTCCCTGAAACGGGAGCTTCCAGAAAACGACCGCCTCTGGATACAATCACCTAAAAGGAACAAGAAGAGAAATGTCCTATTCATGTATCACATGATCATCTTGATGTATCTCAATTAAGAAAGCAGGTAAGTTCTTGGGCATTATTTATTTAAAGTCTATTCCTTTAACCGAACTGATTTATTGTATATACTCGAGTATCAGCCAACCCAAATATAAGCCAAGGCACCTAATTTTACCATAAAAAACTGGGAAAACATATAGACTCGAGTATAACCCGAGGTTGGGAAATGTAGCAGCTAGGGCCCCGCCTATCTCCGCGATCGCATCTCCTTCTATGAACCAGCACAAGCTCTAAGATCTTCTGGGGAGGTTCTCTCGGACCCACTACCGTCTCAAGCGTGGTTGGTGGGGACAAGAGAGAGGGCCTTCTCAGTGGTGGCCCCCCGCCTCTGGAATGCCTTTCCAAGGGAAATAAGACAGGCCCCATCCCTCCCCTCCTTTCGTAAGAGCTTGAAGACCTGGTGGTTTCAACAAGCCTTTGAAAATGACCAGTTCTAACTCAGCCCCACACATTGTCTAATATGGCCTTATTCTTCCTACTTATTTTTACTCTATATGTTTTACTTGGGAACTGCTCTGAGTCCCCTCGGGGAGATGGAGCGGTATATAAATAAAGTTTTATTATTATTATTACTGGTAAATTTCAAAGTAAAAATATATGCCAACCAAATTACATTTATTGAGGCATCGGTAGATTAAATGTTTTGGAATATTTACATAAAACTGTAATTTAAGATAAGACTGTCCAACTCTGATTAAACCATTATTCTAACCTTCTTCAATGTAAATGTGCTTATGTATCCTTCTAATAATAGAGAGTAAAATAATGACTGTAATAACAATAATAAAGTAAAATAATAAATGTAATAATACAGTAAAATAACAAATGTAATAAATATTTAATAGGGTAAATACTTTAAACGTAATAACAATAATAGAGTAAAATAATGTAAATGTAATAATAATAATAGAGTAAAATAATAAATGTAGTAACAATAATAATAGAGTAAAATAATGTAAATGTAATAATAATAATAACAATAATAATAATAATATGGTGAAATAATAAATGTAATAAAATTAATAATATAACACAGTAAAATAATAAATAACACTAACTCGAGTATAAGCCGAGGGGCGATTTCCAGCCTTAAAAGGGGGCTGAAAAACTTTGCTTATACTCGAGTATATACGGTAAATGGATTTCAGTCATAACTGCTATTCCATGGATGGGAAATAATACCACCCCCACTCCTCCCCTTCAGGGAGAACAGTATAAAAGATTATGGCTATATACAGCATTACTGACAAGTACAAACTGTTGAAACTCCTGCACAAGTTTGTAGACCTCATCATTTACTTTCCTATTTAGATATGTAGTTCTTAGAATAAATTATTTAATAACGTTTAAAGCTTGACGCTGTTCCTCTACTGCTGAAGTTCAATCACTGCACTGCTGGCTCAAAAGCTTCTGTTGCTGCTTTATATTTTAAAATGTTATTTTTTCCTTTTCAAAAATACCACCGACAGACAAATGCCACTTGGCTTTCTCCAGCATTTCAATGGGAGAATCTTCCTCAGTTAGCAATTGAGAGGAGCAAGCTGAATGGAGCCCACTGGGAGACTGAGTGAAAGGAATCCCTGCTATTACTCCACAGATTGGAGATAACAACATAAATTCATCTACCTGTTACTCTTCCTGCAATGGGTCCTGGGAGAGTGATTTAGCTGGATATCCTCCACTGCCATGCCAAAGAGTATGCTAGTAAGATAATGATGTTTCTATGAAGGAACTAAATCTTCATCCTAGATGCAATAAAAGCTACTATCTAAAGACAGAAGATTTCTGTGTGTGTGTGCAATCCCTAAATGAATCAGATGGAAAAATAAGACCTACAGCAAGCAAGAGGTAATCCAGTTAAAGTGAACACAAAAAGGACTCTGTTGTTCAATCCAGCATGGTTACCTGGGCCAGTTCGGTGACCGTGTCCGCGTCAACAGTGGACATGTCCACGTAGCACTTCCCGGGACGTATACCTTGGAGCACTCCACTTGGACCGAGCACCAGCTGTGGGAACAGAGGAGGGGGAAAGCAATAGGGTGTCTGCAAAGAGACGCTGACCTCCCTGACAGCAAAGCAGCTTTTACGGATCTCCTTTTGCTAAACTATCCCAATGATGTGTATCCAAAGTCAATTATTCAGGGAAAAGAGCTGTTCAGGATCAAATGTGAAGATGACCTACTTCCAGGACTGGAGACCATACTGATCTGTTCCCATCCCACAGGACAGCATTTCTTGTTGATGTGAGATCTGGCAAAAGAAAAGCTACAGTATGACTTCAAAACAACATGTATAGCAGTATGCACCTTGTTTTCAAATGGATCCTAATTTTAATCACGGTGCACACTTACCGTACACATTTCTTTTAAGTCAAACGGCTGCCTTTTGCCTCCACTAACCTGAAAGCTGCAAGCTGCGTTGTCATCCCTTTAGTACATAACTTTAGAGATGTTTCACACATATTGGCATTGCCATTTGAAGTGCCATGCAAACTTTTATGCCAGTGGTTCCCAAACTTTTTTTTTACCAGGGACCACTTGACCAGGGACCCCTCTCCAATATTAGTACCAAAAGAATTCCGAATCAGTTTTTGGTCAACTTTAGATTTGGTTTGGTTATTTGGGGTGCTGATTCAGAAAATTGCATTGGATAGACCACATCAGTTCTAGTTTCTGATGCAGAGCATATGCCATCCAGTAGTTGCCATCTGCTCTCTCACAGAAAACCATATTTATCCTCGGCACTATAAGAGGTTTCGCGAGATCGATCACTCTCATTGCAACAGTGTAGTAATGGTGAGGCTGCTGACCATATTTTAATTCTTGCGGATCACTGGTGGTCCATGGACCACAGGTTGGGAACCACTACTTTATGCAGTCAAACAAAAAGCCTCCACTGATCAACTCACATCGCCTTGCACTTCCAAAGGAAAAACAAAAAGGGTTTGCTCATTGTGTTAACACTGGAGGACTCTGAGAGGCAATTACTCATGACACCCGATTGTGTTAAAATGGGGCAGCTACTACAGAAGAAGAATGGCTTTTGAGACTACAATTCTGTTTAGAGATCCCAATTTAATTTGTTTTCTCCTTAGTTCTGCATTTATAGAAATTAACATGCCAATTCTTGCAGCTCTACAAAAAGCTTCTAAAGCTTGCACACTTCATGTAAAGATAGAGAGATCTAGGTAGCAGCTGAATAATCCTGAGCACAATTTGAATGTCTGCTACCTCCTTCAAGATCACTAAAGGAAACTGGACTGTTAATGAAAGAGTCATAAAGCCAATCATCTGGAATCTTTAGAAGTCATTCATCTGGAAGCAATGTTTGCTGGAACAGCTTTGGGGAAGCGCAGGACACGGCAGTAGGGAAAACGAAAAGGTACACGGGGTTGTGGGGTGTGAGAAAAGAGGTAATCCTTACATCCTTGGCAGCTTTTGGGTCAGATACGCAGGCGAAGGTGATGTCACAGGTGGAGACCACTTCAGCAGGGGTCCTTCCTAGCCGTGCCCCCTCCTGGACGAATAAATCACACTGCAAAAGGCACAGGACCAAAGGTAAGAAATGGAAACCACTGGACGAAGCAGATCTACTCTGGGCTTTGCTGCTTTGGAACAGAGGTTTATATGTGGGACAAAGGCATAACCTAAAGACTTCCTCTTCTCTGGACAGACTGTCATCTTCCTCTGTTGCTCATTAATGTTCATGCCACAATGTTCCCTTTCTCTGTGGTTCCACAGAAGCTTGTCAAGCCCCTAGACTCAAGAAGCATCTAACAGCAGTAAAGGCCAGTAGCAGTTCCAAGTCAGAGCTAAAAAGACTGAATGTTCCAAGCATGTTCCCATGTTTCTAATGCTTCTTTCTGGTAGGGTGGCTATTGGGCAGTGCTCCTTTTGACACTAGTTTCTTTCATTCTTCCGACAAAAATGAGACCTATTCCCCACCCCCATCTTTGCTGCTTGGCAGTCTTAACTGGCAGCAGGTGGCACTGATATTACACTAAACGCACAGATATCTGAGTAAAATTCAGTGTTTTTTAACCCATGCTTTGCTCTACCCTCTTTTTCACATCTCACCAGAGTTCAGCTGGGCAAATCCATTTCCAAGACCCATATTGTGTGGATGGCCTCTCCCACACTATGTAATACATAAAAAATTGGGCGCAATCCTTTTTTTTTTTTTTTTTGGCTAAAATGTGGGTACTGGGCTAATGAGACTTTTGCTGAATCAGAAGACAGAGTTTCTGTCACTAGACACAAAAATAGCACACACTCAGAAGAAAAGGATGAAACAGAAATAACGGAAAATGTTACTATGGCTGCTATGGCCAAAGCAGATAAAGAGCTCAAAAATGCATGCCTCAGACACTTACTTGGAATGTGTCTGGTAGAGCAGCTTAGGTTTTGGCTAACTGACTTCTCTCATCTCACTCTTCCTTAAACAGGGAAATCTACTGTCCAGGGTTTGGGGGTGTTCTCTTGTTCTGGGGTCCACAACACAAAAGTTGAGCTGTCTCTGCAGCTCAAAGCTCTGCCTATGTCAGGAGGTAGACTGCAATTTACTGACAGATCTGAGTAATTTACGGCAGACTGACAAAGGTCTGCAATTCTCATTTGTTCAACATTAATCAAGCCGAATAACCAACCTATTAGAATCCTTCTGCTACAATAACTGAGATGCAGATTTCTAAATGCAGAAAAGAAATCAGCCCACTGTATGACTATTAGATAGATTGTCCACTGTGACATCTTAAGACACCATTTATACTTGGCTCTAGTTGTTGTTGTTGTTGTTGTCATCACCATCACCATCATCACCACCATCATCATTGAACCAAGAACTCAAAGCCTATCTGCTCCAGTTCCTACTGGTTTTGGCACATAGCTTTAATATCATCTTTTCTAGAGGAAAACCTCACCTTTTCAGCAGTCCGGTTCCAAACTGTAACAGTATGACCCATTTTTATTAAGTTGGACACGATGCCACTTCCCATTAGGCCCAGGCCAAGGAACCCTATCCTGAGTGGGAGAAGGGAAGGTTATTACTGGAAATTTATTTATTTATTTTTCACATTTGTACCCCACACTTTTCACCCAGGAGGGGGACTCAGGGTGGCCTCACAACAGGCAGCAATTCAATGCCAACAACGTACAATTACAAATTAACAGTTGCAATTAAAATCAAGTAATTAAATATCAATTAAAATCATGCAAAGTCAAATCATAGTCCAAGCTCTATCCATTTGTCAATCACATTAAATCACTCTGATTATTGCATTGCTACATTTACTGCTCGAATGCTTGGTCCCACAGCCATGTCTTAAGTTTTTTCCTGAAGCACAGGAGGGGGCTAACCTGATTTGATTGGGGAGGGAGTTCCACAGATGAGGGGCCACCACTGAGAAGGCCCTGTCTCTTGTCCCCACCAGTCGTGCCTGTGAAGGAGGTGGGACTAAGAGCAGGGCCTCCCCAGAAGATCTTAACCCCCGAGGTGGTTCATAAAGGGAGATACGTTTGGACAGGTGAGCTGGGCCAGAACCATTTAGGGCTTTATAGGCTAAAGCCAGCACTTTTAATTGTGCTCGGTAGCAAACTGGCAACCAGTAAAGCTGACGTAACAGGGGGGTTGTGAGCTCCCAGGTGAGCAATCCGGCTGCAGCCCGTTGGATTATTTGAAGCTTTCAAACAGTCTTCAAAGGCAATCCCACATAGAGCACATTGCAGTAATCTATTTGGGATGTAACAAGAGCATGGAAATCCTTGTAGAGGGAGCAAATGGTGGGCTTTCTTTCCGGGCAGCACCTCCTGACAAAGGTTCCATCTCTATGGCAACAGAAATGTAGCCACACAGGTGAGCAATGGGGTGCACTCTTTGTAGAAAGCTTTTTGTACAAGGGACCCAATATTTCAAAGAAAATAATACAAACTTCAGGTCCAAATGAAGTATTTAAAAATTGACTCTGACAACACAAATAAGAAAACGTGACAGAAAGAAGCAAGTATTTTGGCTTAAAAAGGGAAGTGATCCCTCTCATTCAGGAACAGTTACAGGGAGGCCCATGCAACACAAGTTGTCTTGAATAGCACATGAGTGGCTTAACACAGTGCAGTGGAAAATGCCCTGGGTTTGAAATAAAGAAGCATTTCCCTTTCTAGTGAAATATAACAACAGCGACAAAGGTCTGAAACAAAAAGACTCTTTAAAGCTCATCCTAACGAAGCAAATTCTTAAGCATTTTATTTCCTGCATGTCAGCTCCTCAGCACACAGCTGCCTGAACTTGCAAATCTTAAGTAAACCGACATGAAAGGACTGTGGCAAGCCACCGTTAGATCAGCATTGCGCCCCCAATTCACCCCAGCTGCACTTGTCAGCTTCTGTGCTGTCAGGGAAAGAGCTTACCTGAATGCCTTCATAGTTATTTTGATTTCCCTTCAGCGAGTCTGAAAAACTAACATCCTCAGATGGTGGCAGTGAGAAACAGGCAGCAGCCTCTGCTACCACTGAGGAGGAGGGAAATCGCTTCCGGGGACAAGGCAGGAAATGCAACCGTGGCTTCGGTCACCCTCGAGGGGGAGCACAGGAAGTGCCCAAAGGCACAAGTGTCACAGAAGGCTGTTTCTGGAAGCTGCAGGCGCTCCATCTCTGCCCCCTCCTTCTGGCAGTTTGGAGTTCATGGTTAAAGAGGTCTTGTCACATGAACAGCACTGAAATTTGGGTTGAGCAAACAGGGAGCAGAGGCAACGCCCAACAGATGCTTCAGATAAAGCTCTGCTGGGAGACAGGAAATTTCACTTTTCAGAAAAGCCATTTAAACCACCCAGAAGGGAAACTCTCTTAAATGGATGGGGAGCCTTGCCATCCATCACGGTTGCCTCTGACCTTCCTCTTCAACGGAAGCGTACAGGAAGGTCATTCTCATTATTTTCTAAGTTTATTGCATTTTAAATTTTGCTTCATGTATTTTAAATATATGTATGTTCTAATATATGCTTCTATGGTTGCATTTTAACTATGTTTTAATATGTGCTTTTATAGATGTATTTGACTACATTATTATGATTATTATTATTTTATCCACACAATCCCTCTGTGAGCTGGGCCAGGCTGGGAGAAAGCGATAAGCCCAAACTCCCAGAGCAATTTTTTTTTTACTTCAGATTTTACTCTTTCTGCTTCAAAATCCAAGCCAGGAAGACAGAGGGCTTGTAGCCAGGTTACGTGGGCATTATCTAGAACTAGATCTTATATTCACCACAAAACTCAAGTGAAGACAGACAAAATACACTATTGGTATTAATCATGACTCTGTTGCTAAGTGTCATTCAGAGCTTGCAGAAGCTGCTTTTTTTAACTACAGTTCCAAGAATCCCCTTCCTGGCAATCAACATGTTAGTTAAGAGATTCTGGCAACTGCATTCCAAAAAGCAAAGCTCTGTGACTGTGGAAGCTCTACAGAGGACAGCTGTAGAAAAAGTCAAACATGCACACACAAAAAGCAATGCAAACAAGATTCTTACTTTTTGTCTGTAGGAGTGATGCTGCCATTTATAGCTGTGCTGTCTGCTGCCTGGATGGATGTGGACCCGGTTTCCTAGGAGAGTAAAACACACCCACCAGAGATAATTTTACATGGGGAAGACAGGCAGCAACCAATAAAGGCAAATCAAAAGCAAAGTCTGCTGTACCTCTTCACACACCTTCAGCTTCTTTGTGATGGCCTGGTAGCAAACTGCTGGCTGCACAGGAAAAGAAAAGCAAAACACATTTTGAGTAGGTGCAACAGGTCCGTCTGCTTCTTTGCAGGGTGAATAGACCCAAATACTTTGCAGAAAGAGGTTGCTTGATCTGAACATGCCAGGGACCTCCACCCCCCAGTTCTAGGTGTGTGAGAGAAAATGCATTCTTGCTCTATTACAAGCATCCAAAATCCCTCCTCTGACCCTCATGCTCAACATTTTTAACCCAGTGTATTCCTACTAAGATTAAAAATGTGTCAATAAAGAACAGGAACTACTGAGTTGCCTTGCAGTAATCTGCCTACACACAGCAACTAAATAGCTACTTCTCAAGTTGTAACAAATGGCTATTTCCCCTGCAATTGATTTATGGGCCACCCTTAAGTTTTAGGGACTACCTTTCTGACCCCCTAAATTTTAGGGACTACCTTAATTCTACCTTCTCATTAGGAGAATGAGTCTGGATTCCCCCATGGGTCAACTGACAAAGGGGAGAAGACCATGCTCACTAAAGTCATAGCATCCCTAGCAAAGGTTGGGTAGTTTTGCTACTTGATGCTCCTTTCCAAGAATCAGGTCCTACTTTGCTGCAGCCCTCAATGCTCAGGATGCAATAAAAAAAAAAAAAACAGCTGGTGCTCAGGGAGTCCCAATTGAAAGCACTTTTCTTTTTGTGCCCACCTCCCATCATCATTTGGAAAGATGAGTGAAAAAATCAAAACTATGTGCTCCCAGCTGGCTCTTACAAGGGCTCCATGAGGGTGCCAGTTGAGAGGCAGGTGGATTGCTCCCCATACTTTTTCCCACTATGAGGAAGGGAAGATGTTAACTGTTCTCAGTGGGTAATGAGGCAGCAGAATCACTTCCCTGCCTTTTTTTCCATCTGGGGGAAGCCACTTGGTTTCCATTGGTTTTTCCAAAACATGGACTCCTATGGGAGTGGTAGATCAAAACACCCGCAAGGCCAAATGTTCCGCATCCCACTTTATTTGCATATGTTCCAAAATAAAGTGGAAATGTTTGTGGAAATCTGAAAAAGAGACAGCCTTCATCATGGAAGAATTTGCATTGAAGAACATGAAATCAAAGACTATTCCGGGTTATTCCAGAGGCTTTAACTCCTGGAAAAGATACTAGGTAAATTCACCACCTACACCTATGGCTCACCTTCTCTGTCTGGCTAAGCAGGAAGTGATGGAAATGCGGGTCGCCATCTTTCACAGGCTGTAATAGCAAAGAGGCAAACTGAGAAACCAAGACAACCAAAGTTGAGGTCAGAGCCCTTGTAGATTCTGATGAAGTTCCTTGACATCCTTCGGGAGCAGTTTTGCTTCTCTCCCTACTTACTACAGGACATGGCCTTTAGTCCCCCTAAACTAATGCACTGTTGGCACTTCCTGTGTTTTGGATTCAATGAGCAAGAAGGCAAGGAGGCACATGCTCAGTTAGGCAAAAGGGGCACTATGTGGACTATAACCAGCAGGCACACTGATTGCCTTGTGCATAGCTTCAGGAACAGACTTCCTGAATGTCTTCTGTTTGTGGGGATTTACCTGGAAATATATTCAGTTCTAAAGTACAATCAGCCCTATATATCAACAGATTCCGCATCCACAACTTCCACAAAGCGAACCTTGATTTTGCTATTTTATACAAGAGACACCATTCTACTAGACTATTGCATATAATGGGACTTGAACATCTATGGATTTTGGCATCTACAGGGGGTTATGTTTAGTAAAGCTATCTATTTTCAAAGTCACATGGAGCAACGCCTGGCTTGGTTCTTCAGTAATAAAGGAGGCATGGTAGTGAAAGGCAGCCTTAATGGATTTCATTGGTCCCTCTTTTCACCTTCTGTTAGGTGAGACAAACAGAATACAGTGGTGACAATGGGAAGAGGTGGCCAAGAATCACAGGTGAAAGGAACACATCTGACATGAGGTGAACAAGACTACCATCCACAAGAAGATAGGAATAGGTCCTTCTGTGTAGGAACATCACTAGCAATCCACTAGTAGAGAGGTGGGAATCTGGGGAGGAGGGGAAGCTATTTTCACCCACTTCCCTGGTAGTGCTGATGTGGGTGTTGCCACTGTGAGCCAATTAAATAGCTTTCTTAACTTTGGGATCATTTGGGAGCAAAATCCTCTCCAAAATTACCTGGAAATTACTTACTGGACACTAGGGGACTGACATTTTGATACTTTGGTGGCTGCAAAAGTGGAGGTTAGGGGCCACCTTTAGTCACGCTGTTTCCTTATCCATGACAATACCTGCTACAGCCAATAGCCTACTGCTTACTTTGACTGAAAAATATTATGAGTTAAATCACCTCGCTTCCACTTGGTGGCCATTTAAATCCAGCCACAGTGCCGGTCATCATTCTCTTCACTGTGCTGGATTCAGGGATCGTCAGGTCCTGCAATGAAAGAAATTGTTGATCAAGAAACCAGTTTAAAGTCCCAAAAGCTGTTGTGTGTCCTGGGATACATGTACAGCAGCCGTAAAGATATGCTAGAAGTCTCATGAGCTCCTTCAAAGTGACTGAAATGAAAATCCATGCAGCAAGATCTTAGTATGCTTATTCAGAAGCAAGTCTCACATAGCTGATCAAGACATATACCCTCATAAACATGCCTCAATATCACACTCATAGAGGTTAAACCCTTTTGCCAGCAGAAGAGCTGACCGACAGCTTAGTGGTTCAAATCTAGGGAGAGCAGTTGAGTTCACTTTGTCAGCTCCAGCTCCCCATGCAGGGACATGAGAGAAGCCTTCCACAAGGATGGTAAAACATCAAACACCAGGGCATCCTCTGGGCAAAGTCCTTACAGACAGCTAATTCTCCCACACCAGAAGCAACTGGGAGTTTCTCAAGTTGCTCCTGACACAGAAAAAAAATCACACTCGCACAGGGCAACATTTTGACACCTGCTGTTTTATCAGTTTCACACCTGGGGTGAAACTGATTTCCTTCATTTTATTTTCTATGTCCCTCTCTTCATGGAGAAAACTCCAAAAATACAATGTGTGCATAATAAATGTTATTAAGAGGCTTTCCATTCGAATGCACTGGCATTTCTCTCCCTCCCTTTCTTATTCTTCTGGAATTGGAAGGACGCCAATGGCACATTGTATTCCCATCCAGTTCAACCACTGGAGGGAAAAGACAAGAATACACAGAAACCTGACACACAATTCCGTTCTCATTTTATAATCTTTAGCGGATTCCCACTGTATGTCTTGCAACCACATCATAATTTAAGATACTATTTTAAAGCAGAAATGAAACATGTTTGATTTCTTTCCTGGATAAGAATGTATTGATTACAGGTGGCCTTTTCAACCTTTGGTCCTCCAGGTGGTTTGGACTTTAGCTCCCAGAATTCCTGACCATTGGACAAGTTGGCTAGGGCTTCTGAGAGTTGGGAGGCCCAACCATCTGGAGGCCCTATGGTTAAAGAAGCCTGATTCAGAGCCTGGTGCTCTCCAAATGCGCTGGAATAGAATGCCCATTGCTCTACCAGCATCTCTAACCATAACAAACCATTTGTTTGGCCTGATGGAGTTTCAGTCTAACAGAAGGTTGATTCAGATAATAACCAGCTGTTGTGAGCCTTCTATTTTCCCCCCAAGTTGTGGGTTTTACAGTTCCACCCTTAACTGGGCAAAGTCCGGGCATTAGTGGCCTTAAATCATCTTAGTTTAAAAGCTGAACAGTTACACAAAGAGAACAGTCACACAACCAGTTTTATAACTTGCTAGGCAGGTGTTAAACGAAAATATGACTGCAATTCTAGGCGTAACTTACCCAATATCTAAAGAACATAGAACTACACAAAACTATACAATCATCAAGAAGCATGGGATGAAAATATTACTAAAAACCAGTGGTATCTGGGACATGTATAACTGAATCTTTCTCATAAAAGATCTCAATAATCAAGACAGAGGAGGGAAGTCTGCATGTGAAGAATGCCATTTTAATAGTCCCCTGGAGTATTAAAAGCATTCAAAACCTGATTTAATTGTAATTTCCCTGCTTCTCAAAATAAAATTCATGCTCAAAGGAAAATTATGTATGCCAAAAAGCTATTCTTTTTCTTGCCATCCTTCTGTTCTTCAAGATCCAATTTGAAGGATGAGATTTACATCAAACTAAGCATTGGTGCACCTTCCAAAAGACTAAGGGAATACATATCTATATATTAAAAAAACCAAAGGGCTCGGGAAATATATAACCTCAGTTTAGCACATAAAGAAGAATTAAGGAACCCAGGACTCTAGTGTGAGCAGTTTATTTATTTATTATTCAAACTTATATGCCGCCACTCCCCTAGGGCTCGGAGCGGCTTACAAGAAACAAACTCGAATCTAACACAATTTAAAACAACATACCAAAGTGTTGTTATTAATGTGCATAGGGCATTGATAATTAATGACACATCAATGTGAATCACTGATGTCCAAAACCAAAACAGAAAAAGACCAGCACCACACCTATTTAAAAGGGAAGAAGCACAATATCCAACTTGCCTGTGGAAGAGTAGCTTATAATAATTTTAATAAATCGTAGTCGGCTTATGCTTCTTAGTGGCTTTAGGGTTCAACCCCTCAAGAATAGTGATCCACGTGGTAGTGGGAAAGTCAAGAGCAGGGAAGTTCCAAGTTTCTTTTTAAAAATCACAGAATGACTACATTGCCAGATAAGGGTATCTCAGCAGTAAATCCACATTATCTGATTTGAACTGGGTTATCTTAGTCTACACTGCCATATAATCCAGTTCAAAGTAGATAATGTGGATTTTATACAGCTGTGTAGAAGGGGCCTCAGACTGCACAAAAGACTACTCAGAAGTGTCCAAAGGACAAAAAAGTCAGGAAATCAATGAGTTTGTCACGTTACCATTTTGGTTACTTTAGGGAAGGAACTATCATTACAATTTGGGAGCCATGGAGTCCATGTATTAACATCTCCATCAAATGAAAATCCTTTCAATTTATCTCTTTCCCTTGTCTACTCAGGTTGGACATGAACAACAAAGGAATTACAGTAGGAATCAGAGAAGAAGAAATGATTTTGGAGTTGAATGGCCCAGTTAGAAGACTTCTTTAATATTCTGTTGGTTTGTCTATATTTATTTTTTACTCTTGCTCTGTCCCATTTTCCAGGCAGAAATTAAAAAAGGGAGCCTGTTTTAAAGGAAGCTTTAATCTTCACATTCTTCTGTAAGACTCCATTTTTTTTTCATTTTTTTAAAAATTGTGTCAAAAGCGACTTGAGAAACTGCAAGTCACTTCTGGTGCGAGATAATTGGTCATCTGCATAGACCTTGCACAGGGGACACCCAGATGTGTGTTAGGGGTTCCTCATCTTCAGAAGAGGAAGGGGAGCAGGTAAGTGCTCAGGAATTGGAGGAGGAAGAGGAATCAGATGATGAGGTTTTGCAAGTGCCCACATTTCTGGAGAGGCGAAAGGAAACAGAGCACAGACAGCATTCAGCTAGAATAGCTGACAGAAACACCGAAGTAATTGGGAGACACCCTAGCACCTCCTGCGTGGGGAATTCAGGGATATAAATCAGAAGCAGTTAGCTTTTGCTGGTAACAATGACTCTGATGCTGATGTTTTCACTCCAATTGAACCTGCTTCGAGTCTGCTTCTAAGGATTTAGTGATCATTGCCTGTTGTCTGATGTAAGACTGCTGTTTCTTTTGGACTTTATTAGAGACTTTAGTTTTGTGTCTGCATTAAGACTTCCTTGCTTTCTTTTGCATTTTTAAACTACATTTGCTGTTATTTTGTGTTTGCTGAAGTAAAGCA
This sequence comes from Anolis sagrei, assembly GCF_037176765.1. Lineage (NCBI taxonomy): Eukaryota > Metazoa > Chordata > Lepidosauria > Squamata > Anolidae > Anolis > Anolis sagrei. Next base: position 19,740,298 of record NC_090034.1, on the reverse strand, counting down.
TTTTTCTTTTACTTTCAACATTGTATGAAGGCTGTTCTTGAAGGGCAAATCAGGACAATGTGTCACCATCCTGTGGGAGGCTTCTCTCATGTTCCCTCATGGGAAGCTGGGGCTGACAGTTGGGAGCTCACCCTGTCTCGCGGATTCAAACCACCGACCTTCAACTGGCACAAGGATTTAACCCACTGCACCACCGCAGCTCCATATTTTTCATATTATGTCTTTGAAATAACAGATTGATTGGTACTCTCCATTAATAGGGAAAGCTTTCCAAATGGCCACAGCAATGAAGTAATCTGGTTCACTAGTAGGGGGTACATTCCACCTGGATAAGCTCACAGAACATGAGTGGAGACGCGCCACAAAACACAGACCTTCTCATCTTTGGGAGGACGCCCTCGCTTCCGGGGGCTCTGCTCATACGTTCTCTTCAGCAGAGGTTTGACCCCTCGCTCAGAGGAAACGGAGGAAGCCCTCTTTTTTGCCTTCCCTTCAGACAACCCAGATTTGTGCTTCTCTTCACCCATGGACTGCTTGCTTGTCTCTTCACTGGAATTTCGTCGGTTCTTCTCTTCAGTTGAATTGTGAGAAGATGCCTGATTGATTACAGAACAGAAGTGTAAGATGGGACAAGAGCTGGCAATGGTTTTGTTTTCCTCACACTGACAAAACCCAAGGGTGACAAGTCAGGATAAACATTTGATGGCACATCAGTGCTGTGAACTCAGGTTTTAAAAAGGTCCCAGCTATTGGCTAAGAAAACATACAAAGAGTGGAGAAGCAGGTGGATATGGTAAAGCCAACTTAAGAAGAAGAAAAAACCCGCAGAGTAAAAAAAATGCAATTGTGACGATGTGCAAGTTTTATCCTTTGGTTATGTGTAATTTTAACAATGGTTTAGGGATGGTAAGTATGTAAGATTATGTTTTGTTGGAGAGAGTGGCTTGGCGTTAGCTGAGTTGCCATAGCAACAGGGGCGGAGCCAACTGCCTCTTCAGGGGCAGCTGTTTTGAAAAAGAGTCAGTACAGTACGCCAGCGAGCTACTGAGTGGACTGAATCTTTTGGTGGAGATTAAGGGAATGTGTCTGTAGCCAGTGTGCTATAGGGAAAGACTGAATCTCTTGGTGGAGATTCAGGGAATGAATTGGTGACCAAGTGGTTGCAGAGAAGGACCCGGTACAGGGGGTTGTTGATTCTGAATTAAGAATCAAGGTTTGGCTGGGTTTAAGCCTGTTGTGCCAGCTGTGAAACCTTATGAAGTGTTTGCCTGAGTTTACTCATGAAACCTTTCCAATGTATCCATCAAGATCTGTGCCTCTTTTGAAGAACAGTTATACATTGTTATACTCCTGTTAAAATAAACTTGTTACTGTTTTCCTCAAGCCTTGCCTGATACAGTTTTTCCTAAGTTGAACAGCCTGCAATAGTAAAGTCAAGCCAAGAAAGTAAACACTACGCTATCAAGTGAATAAAGCCTTCTGTAATTAACAGTCCCTTTATAAAATAGCTCCTAGGTTGATATTGATCGTTGCCCGGCTTCCCTCATAGATTAGGTGGCAGTGGGTGCTTTACCACGCGCACCTTCACAATTGGTGGCATTCAGTGGCATTAAAACGGTCATCGTTACAATTGGTGGCAGCAGTTTAACAACTCCTTCACAGCAATGTTATAAGTACCTCAACGGAAACTTTCAGAGCCATGCCAGGCAATGTGAAAACCAACTGCTTTACAAATGCTAATAGAATCATAGTCTCTGTTCCAAAGAGGCCACTTAATTCCCCTGCCTGGTGATACAAACCCTCACCCGTTACTCACCTGGTCTTTGTCTTTGCCTTTTCCTTTCTTGAGAAATTCTTCCACAGCATCGACAGCTTGCTGGAACCTCTTGCCTTTGTTGATTTTGATCATTTCTTCTTTGTGGGCATGATAAGGCTTCAACTGCTCCACTTTAATCCAGGCACTAAGAAATAAAGAAAAAATAGATTCTCAGGTATCACTGCTGTTCTTTTGAATCTGGTGAACAGGCAAAATCCTCAAAACAACTTGTTATAACCCCTGAAGGGAACGCGTGGATGGGGCTTGCTGCTATCTCTATAGACCAGGCATGGGCAAACTTCAGCCCTCCAGGTGTTTTGGGCTTCAACTCCCACAATTTCAGGAAGCAGCCTGAGACCAGGAATTGTGGGAGTTGAAATCCAAAACAACCGGAGGGCTGAAGTTTGTCCTTGCCTGCTATAGACTCATAAGATTTGGAAGTGACAAGAGCCATTGAGTCCATTCTGCAACACTGGAATACAAAATCCAAGTCCTCCTGACAGATGGCCATCCAGGCTCTGCTTAAAAACCTCCAGAGAAGAAGACACCATCACCCTCTACTGTCAATTGCAAAAGTCTTCTGTTACCAACTGACAAATTCATTTTACATTTTCAAAAGTCATGAAAATGCAGTGTATCCCAACACAGTGCTTCTCCACAGGCATTCTAAAGTTTAAAAATAACATATTCCCTGGAGGCAAAAAAAGTAGATACATACTGGTCTTCAGTCCCAAAAAACTTCACAAAGAAGCACTTCTTCCCACGAGGCTTCTTCAGGTCCTTAGGCGGATTAACAATCTGTCAGCAAAAAAAGGTACACACAATACTGAAGAGATAACAAAGACTGAATTTTGCACTAAACATCTTCACTGTAGTCTCTCCAACATCTGTTTTGATAAAAACAATGATGGAATCAACCTTTATAGAAAATACCTCCCAACTCAAGATAGATCTGTACTAGGAAAAAAGACAGCAGAGATAGATTCCTGGCTATAGTATGCTACCTTTGATTCCCATTCTACCAAAACAATGAGGTAGAACTTCCACAGATTAACAGCCCTTCCCATACACAAGCTTTACTTGTTCTATGCTGGACGCCACATTTATACAGACAGGTAAAAGAAGTAACGATTTTTGTAATCTAGCTCTCAGAGGATCTTTCACTATAGGGAATATCCTAAGAACTTCCAATATGCCATCAGCAAGGGAAGCAAAGCTCTAGCATTTCTGCACATGAATCAATATTTACTCATTAAGACTGTTCCTGATACGGTAATTAATATTAATGCCACTCTGGCATGGCTAAACTTTGTTGGTATACCTGCAAGTGGACAGGGAGCATAAGTATTCTTCACACAGCACATTATCAGACATATTGCAATTGCCCTTGGCATAGCACCTTTATGACAAGAAAAAAAAGCTACAAAAGCAAAATGGAGGCTCAGCCTATTAAGAGACAAACCCAGACATTTGTCACAGCTGTCAGCCATTTCCCGGGTTTCTCCAAGACTGTGGAAGAAAACATCATGCCTGCATAGAGCCTATACTTCAGCAGTGCACTGCAGAAAGACCATACTGAAAGATTAAGGAGGAGGAGTTCAATATATGAGTTCCCACTCAATCTCCATGTGCTTGCCATGGTTATTGAAACAGTTTTTTTAACACACAGGCTGGGATGGATTGATTGATGGTACAGAAGCATGTGTTTCTGGAACACCACAATAAAAGAAGCTTGGGTCGCTTCTTAATCAGAAGATTATGTTGTGATTTTTTTAACATATAAAATGCACAGTATTCCTGTGCAGTCATGTGAGGAAATTATTTTCTTTTGGCTGTAAAACTATGCATAATGATTTGGGAATAAGCCCCACCAATCTTAATAGGATTCTCTTCTGGACAAATACAGAACCAAAGCATACACAACAATTAAAGGTAGCGCTGAGACTGACTTATGGAAGGAGAAAACCAGTTTGACAGAAATAAGGTAATGATTAAGTAGCTGCACCCAGGGATACGATTCATTTCTAAACCCACCTAAATCTCTCTACTGGTTCAGTGTTAAGATATGTTTCCTCCTTTAAGAAGAAAACCACAAGCTAGTTTGCCTTATGTTCTTGGGGTGGAATATAAATTTGTAAAAACGGAGGAAGTAACTTAAGCACATATTAAAATCCACTTAAAGACTCACCTTCCCTGGCCAAGGAGGATATCGGCCCAGCTTCCCCCTAAGGAAAAAAGAGAAGTGAGCCAGAAGCTATCAAAAAAATAGTAGCAATTCTTCAAATTTCTTCTTCTACACAAAGCCCCTAAAAACAAAAAACATAAGTTACTTGGTGAAGGATTTGTGACAATATTTCTCCTGAAATACTATGAAATAGTACCGTCCAGGCAGGGTCTTAATATAATCTTTTGCACATTGCAACTGTTTCCCAAATGACAAGCAGACTTCCAAATGTGACAAACAGGGGATTCATTGAGACGCATTTGTGCTATTACTTGCTCATTTGTTCCTGTGTCATTACAGAACCTCACTTCTAATCTCAAATTTGTTTACAGACCTAACAAAAATGGCTCAGAATAAAAGGGAGACAAGACTACCACAAATGAATGGTTGCCAACACTGTGAATTGCCCTGTGTCCCCTTCAGGGTTGAGAAGGGTGGTATACAAATAAATAAATAAATAAATAAGCTTAGAAGCTACGTGAAAATACATAAATGAGCAAAAACTAGCACATGATTGTTTATGCAAGCAGAATTTAAATGATATTGCAGGATATGAGGCCTTCTGCTCTGTTCTTGTTTCCCTAAGAAAATAAAAGAGAAAGAGATAGAAATGTAGGTAATCAGGGCAAGAAAGGTGGATCATTAATGAGTGGCAAACAGCCATGCATTTGGACAATGATGTTCCTACAAACGGAGAGTGTTGTGCTAATGTACCAACCAAAGAAACAATTCCAAGCTTATTCTCATGCTACATGTGAATTTTCACTTGAATTCAAATGTAGTAAACCATTGTTGGAAAGAGTAAAACCAAACAAAATAAAAACTGGAAAAAGTATAACCTTACACTTACTTTGCTATGCACATTTAATAATTTCACTGTCAAGACCCAGAAGCCTCAAGAAGGCCAAACACAGTATAAAAGGTCCAAACAAAGGTTTATTAAACACAAAAAAAGGCTTAGAGACACTTAACTCAGTGCCTCTAGCACAAACTAACTTATATCCTATAACTCCTCATCAGAGGATGAACTGCTCCCCACCCTTTCATCATCACTTTCAGCTGCCCCATTCCCTGCAGCTGAGCAATGCCTCCCCATTCCCTGCAGCTGAGCAATGCCTCCCACCTTTGCCAGCGTCTTTCAAGACTTAGGTCTTCCCAAGTGTTCCCAGATTGCCAGTCCTCTGCAAACCCCTCAAAGTCATCATGGGATGTAGGCTGAGTACAGATATCCCTAATCTCCTGCACACGGGTCCAGTCTAAAGCATCCTCCTACCCATCATCACTCCCAGTCCCATCACTCCTTTCAAAACCCACAATGTCTTCAACTTCTGTTGGAGCGCTAAGTATATCATGGATACGCTTCCTTTGGATCTCCTCATCTGATTCTTGTTCTCGAGTAACCCACTTAACTCCCCTGCTTTCCTCTCCTTCCCCCATTTCACAACCTGAGAAACCCTCAAAGGACTCTGAATCAGTTGGAGCCATGAATATGTCTCTAATCCGCTTTCGTTGCTGCTCCTCCTCCAACACCTGCACAGCCCTCTTCTCCCTTCTACCAGTAGTAGTAACGTCACTATCACGCTGTACTACAACATTCACACTGCTACCAGCGAGGCAGTTCTGGAAAAATCTCAGGCGATAGCAACCAAGATTGTTCAATATGTTTTCTTTAAGATAAGATTACACACTGGGATCTTTTTTCATGCACATCCAACTATATAGAATAAGAACTGAAAAACCTAAATGAGAATGAACTTCACATCAGGGAAAATCTACAGAAAGCAGGGTTGGAACCCACTTAATATCTGGACAGGAGACAACAAAAGACTATCAAGAATCTCCATGACACTATCATGCTCAAGGTAATGATTAAGTTAATCATCATCCCACCTCTTCTCTGAATTCTAACACAATCAAGCAAACGAACTTGCTCAACTCAATTTTTCAAACATATCCAGAGCCTTATCACTAAAATTATATAGGCTGACTTCCAGCAACCTCTTTTGTGGGACAAGCACTTAAGAATAAGATTTGCGATTTTTAAGATAAAATATAAAAAGAGAGTAATGAGACAGCAGAGATATATCAAACAGAGTAGAGCAGTTCCCATGTGGTTCTTAATATGGGATTCAGAGTCTCTGTGAGGCAGAGAATGCTGTTGCAACTCTTGGCAAATATAATTAAGAAATATTATTAGCTTTCAAGGAGAACTTGAGTCCTAACCTGACTCTAAGTAGAAAGCCTTTTCTTGTTGCATAAAAGCACAGAATTCCTATCTATAACATGGTTGCACTAGTCACCTATCTCTCAAGGATGTCAAGAGGAACAAGAGTTATTACTACTAGACTCAGGCAGCAATCCTTATCTGAAAGAAAGCTCTATGGGATTTACTTCAGAGTAAGCAAGTACAATACTGAACTGCAGGATTACACCCAAGGTTAAATCACACTTCAGTTCTGGAGTCCAAAATGGCCCTGCTAACCTCTACCTCACAATATAGGAATGACAAACCTACTAGGAAAACAGACTCTTCCAAGCAATTCTTTATATAACAAAAAAATCTTAGTTTTGTGTATCAATTCTATTCTGAAAAGGTGAACAAATCGCAAATATAATAAAGTATCCAAAATGGCTAATGAATTATTTTCATTCATCTATTTCATTTATTTACTCCATTTCCCAAGTGCACAAGGCGGTTCTCCAAAATTGGGAATACAGGAAGCTTTCTTATTATTGGGTCAGAGTATACCCATACTACCAACAGTAACTGGCAAGGTTTTGAATTCTCCAGGGTTTCCTGCCCTGAGAATCTATAGGCTGGGCCTGAGACTATCTAAAGGAAACATATGCCCTCTCACTAAAGAATGTCATCTCTTCTTCCCTTTCTAAAGTTTAAACTGCTTTAGTTTTACTTAGTTCAACAGTTCTTACAGCAACCTATACCATATCATTAGTCCATATCATTTTCCAAACAAATAGAGCTAAAATTAAGAAAAAAATGGCTTATCTATGGCAATATAAGATTTAATCCAGGGACCATGTATCTCATGCCTTATTCTTAACTATACCTGCTACAGTTATGCATCAATCATATGCTTCTTTATGTTTGTGAGCCCAAATAAATTCAGGAAAACTTGTTTCTAACTACAGTAGATATACCACAAAAGTAACATACCAACACGTAAGAGAGTTTGTAAGATCTGTGTGCTGCCAGAGCTCTGTTTCCAAAATTAGAGGCCTAACCCAGCTGGCCTACCATCAATGGAAAAAAGCCCTCCCTTCCTCCCTCTATTGCCACTTTGAAAAGGAAACTACACCCACTTAGGTCTTTCTCTTAGCTTTTTCTGGTTCAAATTCCAGTGAACCAGGAATGATGAGAAGCCCCTTTAATTTGCTAACATGCTTAACCAAAATTAGGTGATTTCATAAATATCCTGTTTGGGGTATTTCAATGTTTAAAATGATAGTACATCAGGAGATAAGTACATTTAACAAAGTACTTCTCAAACTAACGTGAAATATAGGTTTGAAATAGGAACTGAACTACACAGAGATAGGTTTGTAGATTTCTGTAATGCTCTCATTTGGAAAACTTTGTTAGTATTGATCCTTTCTCAATCCCTTTCCCATACACTTCAACAGATGCTATAAACATTTCTTGCAACTATAACTCTGTGTGTTGTGGTTTGCTTTTGTCATTCATCATTATACAGTACTATAACCCACAACCTAAAGAATAATTAAAACAAATTAAGCCTCCATTTTAGCATGGCTAAAATTAGGAATCAGCAGGGTGAGGCCTGTATATTATATACCCAAAAAACCTTACATTCTTTGTACCCAAAGTTTCAGCTGTTTGCCTTCTTATTCAAGTAAATACTTTAGGCCAGCACCAACACATGTCATAACTACATGACAGTCAACACCCCTCCCCAGTTAACAACGATAATCATAATGCTCTTTTCAACAAAGGGGTATTTTATATTGGTGTATTTGGACTGCATTGTACCCTGCCTCGCCATGAGGCTGGATACTTAAGTCACCCTGAATTCGATGCAAATGACTCAAATCCATTCTGCCTTGACTATTATTACTGCCCACACGATAGTTGATCTATTTCATTACAGATAGTTACCATGTTACAAACAAGCTAGATTTTGTAGGTCTTTTCTTGTTAAATTTGTATGCAAGTCAGAACAGGTACATTTTTAAATGTAATTCCAGCAACAAGTTTGCCTCTTAGGAATTGTGGGAGTTGAAGTCCCACAAATTACAGTGGACCTTGGCAATGGACCTGACAACAGTCTGAAGGAATGGACATTTGTTATAATCTATTGAATTGAATGTTTAAATTGTGTTTTTGCTAGTTTTGTACTATGCGTGTTGTGGGTCTTACAATTTTTTATAAGATATATTTTGGTGTGATTATCATGTTTATTTTTATGCTATGCAATGTTTTGTTTACATGTTGTTTGCCGCTTTGAGTTCTGATCTGGGAGAAAAACAAGAAATACATAAATAAACACCTGGAGGTAGGGCCGGTTTGCCTGATAAGAATTGTGGGAGTTGAAGTCCAAAACACCTGGAGGGAGGGCCCAAGTTTGCCTTTTAGGAATTGTGGGAATGGAAGCCCCAAACACCTGGAGGGAGGGCTGAAGTTTGCCTGTTAGGAATTTTGGGAGGTGAAGTCCAAAATACCTAGAGGGAGGGCCGAAGTTTGCCTGTTAGGAATTGTGGGATGTGAAGTCCAAAACACCTGGAGGGAGGGCTGAAGTTTGCATGTTAGGAATTGTGGGAGGTGAAGTTCAAAACACCTGGAGGGAGGGCCGAAGTTTGCATGTTAGGAATTGTGGGATGTGAAGTCCAAAACACCTAGAGGGAGGGCCCAAGTTTGCCTGTTAGGAATTGTGGGAGTTGAAGTCCAAAACACCAAGAGGGAGAGCCTGTTAGGAATTATGGGAGGAAAGGCCCAAGTTTGCCTGTTAGGAATTGTGGGAGGTGAAGTTCAAAACACCTGGAGAGAGGGCCCAAGTTTGCCCGTACCTGCTGTATAAGAGGCCCTAGAACTGTAAGAAATACACCACAATGCAGTGCGAAAAACTCCTTTTCGAACGTTCCCCTTTAAAAACCTCCTTGCGCCTCAGGCTGGGAAGCAGGGCCTTACCTGGAAGCCGGGCTTCCTGGTTCGGGGCGAGCGGGTCAGGAGGCGGGGCCTCCTCCCTCCTTCCCTGCCCGTCCCTGGGGCCTGGCTGGAGCCTTGTCCTGGAGAACGCCCAGCCACTGAGGGAGGGAGGGAGGGAGGGAGGGAGGGAGGGAGGGAGGGAGGGAGGGAGGGATTTCTCAGGCCCAAGACCCGAGGCAGGCCCGCTTTTCGCTCGGCTTCTCACCCGATAGGCCTCACCCGCCCCTGTAGGCCGCAGCCAAGCCTCGCCACTCACCACACTAAGTCTCCCTGCCGCAGGTTCACCGGAACAGCCGCTGCTGCAGCCGCCGCCGCCATTTTCCCGGCGCCACACCCCTCCGCCTCTTCTCTCTCTCACGCACACACACTCCCTTCCTGCCCCGTTTCCCCCTCAACACCGGGCAGACAGAAATCCAGGCCGTTCAAGAGGGTTGGAAGGAGCCGAGCTGGGATTGGTGGAAAGCGCGTCACGTGGCAATCGGTACTCTGGCGTCACGTCATCCTCCATTTCCGGCTTTGTTTCCTTTCCCCCCTCTCTTCTCCAACAACAACTTCCGGGGTGAGGATGGCGAGGTATTGGATCCGGGGCAGCCACAACAGACAGGGAGGATTGTTGAGGCGCCAGAGACAAGGCCGGTAAGGCTCCTTCTGACTTACAGGGCGGGGGAAGGGACAAACCTCCTCTCAGGCGCCGGGAGAGGGTCCTTCTCCTCCTCCTCGTTGCTTGGATGAGGAAGGGAAAGGACTGTGGAGGGCCTTTCCTAAGCTTGGCGGAGGTGAGGCCTGCCTGGACGTTGTAGTTCGGGGAGGCCCCAGCACTCTTTGGCAGAGAAATGCAAAGGCCCTCGCCCTGAATGGAATTAATTAATCTATATAAATAAAAATGTAACGTTCGCTTGTGGGATTAACATAACCCAAAAAGCACTGGACGAATTGACACCAAATTTGGACACAAGACACCTATCAGGCCAACGAGTGACCATCACTCCTAAAAACACTGAAAAATACAGTGGAAGAGACATAAAAAGCCAAAAAACATTACAACACATGTGCAAAACCACATACATACACAAACACACACATATACATATATGTACACACAACACATATACACAGAAAAGGGCAATAAAGGAAGGAGAGAAGGAGGGAGAGAAAGGGGGGAAGGAAAGAAGGAAATAAAAAAGTGAAAGAAGAAAGGAAGGAGAGAAGGAAGAACGAGAGAAAGAGGGAGGGAAGGAAAAGGAAAGAAAGAAAGGTAGAGAAGGAAGGAAATAAAAAGTGAAAGGAGGAAGGAAAAAGAGAGGGAAAGAAGGAGAAAAGAGAGAAAGAGGGAGGGAAGGAAGGAAGGTAGAGAAGGAAGGAGAGAAGGAAATAGAAAAGTGAAAGAAAGAAGGAAATAGAAAGGGAAGAAAGAAGAGAAGGAATGGAAGAGAAAAAGGGAGGGAGCGAAGGAAGGAAATATGAAACCAAAGAGCAAAGGAAGCGAGGATAGACACAGGTAGAGAAAGAAGAAGGGAAAGAAAAAAGAGGGAAGGAAGGAGAGAAAGAAGGAGGGAGGATTGGCCACAGCAACGTGTGGCAGGCACAGCTAGTATAATAATAATAATAATGATAAAACTTTATATCTCCATCTCCCCGAGGGGACTCAGAGCAATTCCCAAGTAACATCACAAAACATACAGAGTAAAAACATAACCATAAGATTAACAAACAAAATATAAGCATAAAAATTGCTGCTATAACACACATATATTAAAAGTAATTCTGCCTGTTCAAGGCAATTAAAAATTTAAAAGATTTGTGCAAACACAAAAAATTCTAGGGTGCCCGGGAATTAAGTGCAATGCTATGTCAGGCAACAATAATATTAGGTACAGGTCTGTGGCTGTTCATTCCGGGGCCGATTAGAGGAAAGAATCTGGGTAATTAGTAGGAAGAATAAGGCCATATTAGACAATGTGTGGGGCTGAGTTAGAACTGGTCATTTTCAAAAGCTTGTTGAAACCACCAGGTCTTCAAGCTCTTACGAAAGGAGGGGAGGGATGGGACCTGTCTTATTTCCCTTGGAAGAGTGTTCCAGAGGCGGGGGGCCACCACTGAGAAGGCCCTCTCTTTCTCCTCCCCACCAACCGCACTTGAGATGGTAGTGGGACCGAGAGGAGGGCCTCCCCAGAAGATCTTAGAGCTCACGCCAGTTCATAGAAGGAGATGCGATCGCGAAGATAGGCGGGGCCTGAACTGTTTAGGGCTTTATAGGTCATGACCTGCACCTTGAATTCGGCTCGGCAGCTTATTGGCAGCCAATGAAGCTGTTTTAATAGGGGTGTTGTATGCTCCCTATAGTTTGCTCCAGTAAGGAGCCTGGCTGCTGCCCGCTGTACCAGTTCAAACTTCTGGGCTGACTTCAAGGGAGTTGGAGTCCAAAACACCTGGAAGGAGGGCCAAAGTTGGCCCATGCCTGCTGTAGAATGAATACAGTTTGACTCTTGCTTTTAACTGCCACACTTTGCTGCAATGGAACAATGTGAGTTGTAGTTTTATATAGTCTTTCGTCTTCTCTACCAAAAGAGGGCTGGTGTCTGTTAAAACTACAACTCCCAGAATTCCATCAAAGCCAGGGCAGTGAAAAGAAAATCAAACGGCATTCATGCTGCAGTCTAGATCAGGTGTGGGCAAACTTCGGCCCATCAGGTGTTTTGGACTCCAACTCCCACAATTCCTGTGGGAGTTGGAGTCCAAAACGCCTGGAGTGAGGGCCAAAGTTGGCCTGTGCCTAAGTCTGTCTTGAACACACTCAGGTTTTGCTTAAGTGCACAAGTCTTACTTCCTATCGAGGAAGCTATGGGAATTCCATTCAGGGTGAAGGCCTTTACATTAGGAATTGTGGGAGTTGGAAATCCAAAACACAAGGAGGACAGAAGTTTACACATGCCTGGGCTAGATACTTTTAAACAAAAGGAGAAGTAATTTTAAATAAAATCTTAGTGAATGACTAACCTTGGGGTTGCAGAATGTGGATAATTCAATGGATGTAACTAGTAGCCACAGGAGCCAGTGGGCAGTATGTTTTGAGTCACGGCAACCCTACAGATTTCCCAGACTTCTCTTGGGCACAGAATCCTCAAAGATGGGCCTGGAGGCTGAGAGAAGGCCCTTTTCCTCCTCAGATTCCCGAGGCCTCGCTTGGATGAGAAAGGGAAAGGACTATGGATAGCCCTTCATTATTTTCTACAGTTTAATTGCATTGCTTCAATGTTATAGAATTAGGGGGCTGTGGTCTTACAAGGCCTCGAGTCTTCTCTGCCAAAGAAGGCTGGTGTGTCACCAAACTACAAATCCCAGGATGGCATAGCATTGAGCCATGACCATTACATCAGAGATGGAGTCCCTCAAAGGACCTCCAGGGGCTCCTGAAGCAGCTTCCCCTTTGGCTTTGATTCAGCACTAGGATTACCGTATTAGCCAAATCTAATGTGCACCCTAATTTTGGTGAGGCATTTAAGCCAAAGAAGGTGAGCATTAATTTTGAGTAAATAGGGTAGATACAATCCAGTGCCTTTAGGTAATTTGGCTGGTGCATTAGCCCTTATGAGTTCTTGGTGTTATGGACAGTCAGGATTGGTATCATCAACGTGTGTAGGTGGCATTAAAGACTATTGAGAGAGGAGCATGTTCAAAGTTCTGGGCAAGAACACCCTGGAGGAAATCAAATCAACGGGTGACAGGATAGTAGCATTCGGATACCTGAAAGGCTGTCTTGCAGGTGATAGTGCAAGGAAAAGGGCTGGAAGAAGTGGGTGGAGATGGCAGAGGAGCACTTCAAGACAAAAACATTAGAAGAAATCCCCTGGCAGTGGTAGAACACACTGTCTCTGGGAGTGACAATCTCTCCTTTACAAGACTACATTATTCCCAAGGCCTGTTCCGACTCTGTGATTTTATGACTCCCAAGATGCCAAGCTCAGCCACTGAGAGGCAGATAGATTAGGGCTCAACAAACAGGATCCTTCACGCTTGCTCTCTTCGTGGCTTTTTAGAAGTCTTATTCCTCTGCGAGGTATTGTTTAGAAGCAGTTATCCCTAAGGAAATGACATCTACCAAGGTGTTCTCCCAAGCCTGTTGTTTGTACACCATTCAGATTGTGTGCCCTGGGAAAACAGAATGCCATGCTACTGTCATAAGCCCAGTTGTTCAGAGACAGTCTTTATTAGTAAATGCTTTATATAGCCACAGATCGTCATCTAAGCGATTGCCCTGAATCCTTTTTGTCAACTACTTAAGAATCTTCAGTTTGTCATTGTACTTTTAAGAGAATGAAATACCTGGGTATTTTTATGCTTTGTTGGTATGAGATGAAGGTCAAGTTCTAGAATTTAGATATTGTTTATGAAGCATCTGTCAGAGTTCAGCTTAGATGCATTCTGTATGTTATTTTATATTATGTATGTTATGTTATATTATGTTGTTTTATTTTCTTATTTTCTGTTGTGTTCTTGTGTTATCGTACTGATGGGCATGGCCTCATGCAAGCTGCCCTTGGGGAGATGGTGGCAGGGTATAATAAAGTTGATTATTATTATTATTATTATTATTATTATTATTATTATTATTCTGAAAAACTTCTGGTCAGATTATTGTTCAGAATGTGTCATGCACTGCTTGTCTGTTTATAATTGCTTAAAAAGTAGAAATTGCCTTGGTGGATTATAAAGCTTATCACTCTTGTTTTTAACTGTGCTTTTGGCTAGTGCTCAAGATGGGCATCATAGCGGCAGTAACCCATTCATGCACACTTGTCTAACAATAGGATTTCCAGTCCTATCCTGTGTATGTATTTACTTGTCAACTAGGACTGCATTCCCTGGCAGTTTTGTTGACTCAGGGAAGGACCATTGGCAAGGGCTTGGACTGGATGGCCCACAAGGTCTCTTCCAACTCTATGATTCTAAAAGGGGCTGAGGACCGCAAGTGGCCCATGGGCTGCACTTCAGACCTGAGTTGGTAACAAATTCCATTGAGTTGAGTCAAGTGTAAGGATGCTTTGAGGCCCAACCTTTCAGTTACAGTGTTCAGCAAAAACAACAAAACCTTTGCATGGTACCTGTGTTGATGTTTGTGGCTGACACATTTTTGTGTTCTTACTTAGGTTGGAATAAGAAGAAATGTTTTTGAAATAAAGCATGCCTGCAGGCCAGAAATCTGGATTAATTTGGACCTGAGTGTTAACAGACCTTTGCTTGGCAGAAAATACAGAGAAAAAAAGGAGCAAATGTATCCAGTATTCTGTGCGTCTTGCCAGCCATCCACATGGGGAAAGGCCAAATGCAAGAAGCGATAACCCCAACTGACCTTAGTTCTGAAGATTACATTGAAACTGGCTCCCTTCAGAACACACTCCCTCTCCTTCCTTTTTTTCTGCCTGATGTGGAATTGGATCGCTTCAAGGCTATAACTTTTTCCCCAAATTGGCTCTGTAAATACACTGCTATGGGCTGATTCTTCACCTCTTTGAAACAAGAGATTGTTAGTTTTTTGTCTATTTACTTTAAAGTGGAATCCAGCATCCTTATCAGTTTTCTGTATTTGATATCTATTTTTCTGTGTATTTCTTACTGGTGATGCTTCTGCCGCCATACTGGTGCAGTTTTTGGCATCAGCTGACCGAAACTATGCCGTGAGAGTGGCTGCAGTGTAAGTATAGCCATGACGGAACCTCACAGGGTCCAGCTCACTCCTCTCTCAGGACCTCTGAGCACCACTTTACTAAAAAAGGCACGTCGGGAAGATGGCGCAGGAACAGAACATGTGCAGGAAGCAGAACCTACGGCCGCAGCTGTTCGCATTGCCCTAGCCCTCTTTGAACCGGATCACAAGCGCTGTCCAGAGTTCTTTTATCCTGAACTGTTGAAGAATTCACGTGGGAAAGGGAAGAGCAGTTCTGCTGGAGAAAAGGTATATATCTTTTTTTTTCGTTCTCTGATGTACGTATTTCAGTACAATGATTGGGCAAGTAGGAGTTACCTACTCTTTTACCCATTTTGTATTATACCCAGAAGTCATATGTTCCATGTGTAGTCTGTTCTTTCATCATGTATTAAAATAAAACCAAATTAAAATACAAGCAATCATGTTAAATTAAAATAAAAAAGGAAACATGGCATAGGGCTTCACATTTCCACTATTGCCAGGTTTTGACAGTGTTCAAATAAACAAGATACCTGTATCAGACCAAACACAAGTATAGTGGCCCCTGAATTAGTAGTCCTCTACAAGGGGTCAGTATATTTTGATCCTTAACAGTAGTGAGCTCTTCAGTCCTAAGGAAGCAATAAGATCTCTCAATGGAGCATCTCAGAACCTCTCTTGTGGCTTGGTTGCTTCTTTGTGAAACGACCTGACAGATACCATTCAGGTATTTTGCACTGTTTTCTTTCCCTGCAGAAGAGAGACCTTGCTGATCCCTTCAATGATGAAGAAAAAGAGAAGCACAAAGTGGAAGCACTTGCCAGGAAGTTTGAAGAGAAATACGTAAGCTTCTACATCATAGCTGTGTACAGTATATTTTCTTATACAAATGCTATAAAAATGCATTTAACTCTGGGATTGTCCTCATGTTTGGAGTGTATATGATACCAAGCACTACTGAAGTATTTCAGAGTGGTGATTTCAGGACAAGCGATAATCAAGTGCAGGACACTTTGGTTTGCCTTTCTATCCTAGTTTACATTTTTATCCTTGTCTCTTGTCTGTTCTTCCATGTAAACTGCCTTTATCCTACTGTTTTACGTGGCAGATTAGTGAGAGCAAGACTGCCTTATCTAAGGACATGCATTAAACATTCTAGCTCAGTGAAGCATTCAACCCTAGGCATCTGGAGATAGAATTCTGGGCACATTATGCTATATCACCTTTTGCCAATACATTGCCTTGCTATGGATTTTATAGTAGCTTGGCCTAGATTTTATGAGAAGCTTGGCTATAAATAGCCTCATGATGATTGCTTAGGTTTCAGCGTGGTCCACCTGGATTGTACTCAGACTGTTTCCTTTTCAGTTTCAAAATGTAAGATGTAGAGTGACGGCTTTAGGCATGTCTATCAGGCTTTGGTACCAACAGATTGGTTTTTGCTGGATTTAACAATGGAACGCATTCAATTCAGTTATGGGTAAACATGATATTTTTGATTTCAGGGTGGAAAGAAGCGCCGGAAAGACCGTGTTCAGGATTTGATTGATATGGGCTATGGATATGATGAATCTGATTCCTTCATTGATAATTCTGAAGCAGTAAGTAAAGAAAGAGGCGCAAGCGAAGTGTTGTCTCCATGCATCCCAAGTTGTCTTTGTCAAGGGGAAATACAGTAGAGCTAAGGAACGGAAAGTTCAGCTGTTCTTTTGAGAATGACATCCAGTAATAATTATAATCATATCATTTAATACCCGCCTATCCCTGCGATTATCCCAGTTTTGCATTAAACAAAACCCTCCTGATTGATCTCTCTGTTCTTTTCCCAGTACGATGAGCTTGTTCCAGCATCTTTAACGACCAAGTATGGAGGCTTTTATATTAACTCTGGAACCCTTCAGTTCCGACAGGCTTCAGAATCGGAGGATGACTATATCAAAGAGAAAAAGAAGAAATCTCCTAAGGTCTGGAGTTGTGATGTTCTGAATGTATATCTGTGTTTGTATTTAAGCAGTCTTCTGTAATGTATACTTGTATTTCTGACTGATAAGAGAAAACAGTGAGTACCTCACTTTTTTTTCTAATCTCACCTCAAGTTAGCCAATAAATGCTGTTTCTGTCTTTTCAAACTGCGAGCTTGTACCCAATACCTTTTTATCTCTTTTTGTGGGAAGGGCTCTTGGTATTGGGGATAATGGATCATGACATGTTAGGATCACTGACCATCACGGTATTATGAACTGTTAGGATCACAATCTAATTGGGGTAGCAGAGTTTATTTGATAATAGATGATTGCTGGGCATGTAGATATTTTGTTTCTGTTTATACTTTCAACAGACAATGATGCAAGCAGACTTCTTTTAAAGATAACAGGTTTTGTTTACTGATAACTTCATGTATTTAAAGATGCAAGCACATTTCTTGTCAAGGTTTTAAAACTTCAGTAACATTTCAGAGAGTTTGTATCTTGAACTTATAATCTTTAACAGTTTCTTCATAAACTATGTTGCTTTATACATCTCTCTTTAATAAGAGTTTACTTTCAAATGAAACACAACCTCAACAATTTGCTAACTTCCTAACATGAGCTTCTGCACTCTGGCAGACTTCTATACTCAAACTCATTCAAGGTTCAAGACACTTCTCTAACTGGTTCAACTGACATTCCCTAACTGTCATCCTGTTTAAACCTGAACATTCTGAACTGTCACTGAGTCAGTCACATGACCTGCAACCCCCCCCCCCCCAATTGCTTTAGGTATATAGAGATAAATATATAGAGATAAGGAAACTGCAAATCAAATAAGATCTATACTTCAGGTTATAAAACGACACATTATAAAACACATTATAAAACAGAAACATCATGTAGAGGAGGCTTGAGAAAGTTGCTTCCTCCAACACCTGGTGCTGTATAATAAGCGTTTTTTCATATCTAGAAGCGGAAGTTGAAAGAAGGAGGTGAGAAGATGAAGAAGAAGAAAAAGGATGATTCTTATGACAAGGAAAAGAAATCTAAAAAATCTAAGTTTCCTAAAACTGGGTAAGAGTCCAGCATTGTTCTAATGATTGTTCAAATGATGGATGCCTCATTCTTTGATCAGCAATTGTTAGACTTCAGTGGAAGAACTGGGATAATCCAGTTCAGATACTTGTTCTAGCTGTTAATTTCCTTCTGTGGTGTGAATGAAACCTGGTCTTCATTAATAATCTGCATCCCAGGAAAATTATGGGAGTTTTGTGTGTGTGTCAGAAGTGACTTGAGAATCTGTAGGTTGCTTCTGGTGTGAGAGAATTCGCCATCTGCAAAGACGTTGCCCAGGGGATGCCCTGATGTTTTACCATCCTGTGGGAGGCTTCTCTCATATCCCCTCATGGGAAGCTGGAGCTGACAGACAGAAGCTCACCCTCTCTCGTGGACTCGAACCATGACCTTCAGCTCAGCAGCTCAGCCAGCACAAGTGTTTAACCCATTGCACCACCACGGCTTCTTATGAATGAGATAAATAGATAAGATATTTTGACAGTGAGAAATATGCAGATTTTTTCTGATTCTACGAGCATAGATTCAGAGCTTGAAACAATTTTAAATTAATGGAGTTGCCTAATTTTAAAAGGGGGGGGGATGTTGCAACCCCACATTTCAGAAGAAATGTGACAAGTAGGAGTATATTTAATAATTTTGGGGAACAAATGTGCAATCATACAAAGTACAATAATAAAAATTCCTTGTGACTTTCAGACATCACATACACAACAGTTTTTCAAGCTTTGTGCTATTTACAAAGTAGAGCCCCCGGTGGTGCAAAGGGTTAAACTGTTGTGCCGGCAGGACTGCTGACCAAAAGGTCAGAGGTTTGAATCCGGGGAGCGGGTCGAACTCCTGTCTGTCAGCTCCATCTTCTCATGCGGGGACATGAGAGAAGCCTCCCACAGGATGGTGAAACATGGGAATGTCCTTGCAGACAGCCAATTCTCTCACACCAGAAGCGATTTGCAGTTTCTCATGTCGCTCCTAACATGAAAAAAAAATCCCAGTAATACTGTGTGCAGTAACATGATTATGGTATCCCCATGTTTGTGTTCTTCTGTGGTGAGTATAATACTGGGCCTCTCTCACAGGTTCACAGCTCTGAATGCAAGCAAAGAGAAGAAGAAGAAGAAATATTCAGGCTCCCTGAGCGTCAAGGAAATGTTGAAGAAATTTCAAAAGGAAAAGGATGCTCAGAAAACACGGGATCATGAGCCGAAGGTCGCCGTCCCCTCTTTACCAGAGACCCCAACCCCACGGGAAGTGGAGAGCATGCCGGACCCTCTCCTCTCCCTCTTTGGCCCCACCAGCGACAATGAATTGCTTCAGGCGGCCACGGCCATGGACTCCCTGTCGGACCTCGACCTTGAAAAGATACTATTTGAATGTCCAGAAGAGAGCCACTTCCATGACATGGAGGATGGGAGTGACTCCCTCGGTGTAAGCCTGGAGCAGGAGGTCAAGCAGCCCCTGGCCCTTCCGGATGGACTCCCGCCGTCCCTAGAGAAGCGCATCGAGGAACTGACTCAGGTAATGCCATTCTGACAACGTGGCAAGAAGTGTAAGAGTTAGTCTGGCCATGAGCAAGCCTCTACAAATCATTGGCCCATTTAGCTTGTGTCATCTGCATTGATAATTGGTAGCATTTCCGGGGATTGCACAAGTTTTTGCCATCCTGCCTTAGGGCCTTTTGCACTTGCAGCATATAGTTTACCACAAATGTCCCTCAGCCATTGGCAGTGCATGCACAGGTTTATTGTTGTTGCCTTCATATTTTGAAGGGGCTGTTTTCTGTAAATTGAGGCTGTAATGGCATTTTACACAAGCAGGCAGTTGTGATCTGTGTGGTCACCTGATAAGACTTGTTTTCAGATGAGACAGGAAGCACCCGGAGCAGTTCTCCTTGAGATGCCTAGTTTGTCAAATGGAAGGACTTAATTGGGTGGGAATATTCTACTTCAGGTGAATACACCTTGTGATTGCAGGGTGAGGAATGTCCTGTTGTTTGGTGCCAGAGTTTGGACAAATATCAGAAAAACTCCGTTGTTTTGGCATTGCATGACTTGATAACCATTCAGAATGTAGGCAAGACTAGTGAAGAAACAGTGAAGACTAGTGAAGAAACATGGGTCCTCTCTGCCCTTTTCTCCATATTCCTAGACTTTTATGGCCATATTTAAGGCTGGGTTGCTGTGAGTTTTCTGGACTGTATGACCGTGTTCCAGAAGCTTTCTTTCCTGGTGTTTTGCCCACATCTGTGGCAGGCATCCTCAGAGGTTGAGAGGTTTGTTGTAAACTAGACAAGTGAGGTTTATATATCTGTGGAGTAATGTCCAGGGTGGGAGAAAGAACTCTTATCTGCTTGAGAGAAGTGTTGATATTTCAGTTGGCCACCTTGATTAGCATTTAATGGCCTTGTAGCTTCAAAGCCTGGCTGCCTGCTGCCTGGGAGAATCTTTTGTTGGGAAGTGTTAGCTGTCCCTGATTGTTTCATGTCAGGATTTCCCCTGTTTTTTATGTTGCTCTTTATTTACTGTCTGATTTTAGAGTTTTTTAATACTGGTAGCCAAATTTTGTTCTTTTTAATGGTTTCTTCCTTTTTGTTGAAACTGTCCACATGCTTGTGGATTTCAGTGGCTTCTTTGTGTATTTTGACATGGCGGTTGTCAGTGGGTTCAGCATTGCTATGTTCTCAAATAATATGCTGTTTCCAGGTTGGTTCATCAGGTGCTCTGCTATGGCTGGCTTCTCTGGTTGACTTAGTCTGCAGTGCCTTTCATGTTCCTTGATTCGTGTTTGGGCTTTGCTGCTGAGTTTGGGGGTCCCTATGTAGACTTGTCCACAGCTGCATGGTATACAGTAGACTCCTGCAGAGGTGAGAGAATCCCTCTTGTCCTTTGCTGAACGTAGCATTTGTTGAATTTTCTTAGTGGGTCTGTAGATAGTTTGTAGGTTGTGCTTCTTCATCAGCTTCCCTATGCGGTCAGTGGTTTCCTTGATGTATGGTAAGAACAGTTTTCCTCTGGCTGGATCTTTGTCTTGACTCTTGTAAAGGTTATTCTTAAGACTATTTCAATTGCAACTAAGACCCTCAAAGCCTGTATGGCTGACTATCGAAAATAAGTTAAAACATGTTTTTATTATTGTAGTGGGTTCTACCTTTACATCACCAAGCTTTATTTAGAGAATCTTTATGAAAGTGATAAAATGTGACTATTTAAAAGTAATTCAGAATTTCCTTCTTTTGTTGGGTGCAGTCTGGCATTATTCAGGAAAGCTGTATCTCCTCCACACATCCTTCCTTCCCTTCTGTTTTTTTTTTCTTTTTATTCATTATCCGCGGTTCTGTCGGCCAGTAATCTGTTCTTCTTTGCAAATTAGGCTGCCAAAGCTGCAGAAGGAGAAGGCAGACACAAGTTCTTCAACCAGGACATGAATACCATTTTACTGGAGTAAGTCCTGAACATACCATTTGAACTGTCTATGCTCTAGGAGTGGGGAAAAGCTAATGGGATAATATTCTACACCATAATTGTGTCATCATAGTTGGCACTCTCCAGTTCTAAGAGGCCTCCTTTAATTGTCTTGAAGTTGAGTAAAACTCTGCTTTAAAAAAAAACAATTTCACTCATTCTTTAAAAGAGAAGACATTTCAAGTCTGTTTATCTCTGCATTTCCCCAGGTTTCCAGTTTTTTTTTTCACTAGAAAATGTAAAGGTTTTTCCTAGGGGGAAAAAAGAGGCAATTTTCTCTCTGTCTCAGGAATTCTGTCTATTATTGAGCAGGGTTACAGTGGAAGAAAATGTATATTATTTGGAGTGTCAAATGAGGTGTTTTATCCCCTTTTAACGGAGGACAGAAAACTCCTGCTCCAAGGATTTCAGAAGCTTACCAACTGCTATTTAAGCTATGGCAACTGAGAAAGCATTCTCTCTTCCTATGGCCAGTCACAGAAGTATATTACTTCTGTTAATATTTTGCACTTTCCCTGGGCTCTATCTAGGAACGATTGCACATTTCCTGATCCTTCCACATTCAGCACTTAGACTTTCAGCCATTATACTGTTTTTTAAATGTGTACTGTGATGTAATGTTTTTTTCTGATGTAGATTTTATTCTGTTTCTTTTTATTTTATTGGTATGTTTTAATTTGTATTTTCGGGCTTGTCCCCTTCTAAGACGCCCTGAGTCCCTTCAGGGAAATGGTGGCGGGTTATAAAAATAAAGCTATTATTATTATTTTATTATTATTATTATTATTATTATTATTATTATTAAAAATGACCAGGAGTCTTCTAGCTAAGAAATATGGTGTAGCTGCTGCTAAAGGACTTCATAATTGTGCAAATGCATGGCTTCACGACATCTGCTTTCAGATTGGCCTGTTTGCCTTAGCTTCTATTCAGACCACCTCCAGTTGCCAGTATAGCTTTACTCATACTCTTTTTAGAACTTTTGTGTTGCCAGTGGTGCAGTGGATTAAGCCGTTAAGCTGCTGAACTTGCTGACTGAAAGGTCGGCAGTTCGAATCCAGGGAGTGGAGTGAGCTCCCCCTGTTAGCCCCAGTTTCTGCCAACCTAGCAGTTAGAAAACATGCAAATGTGAGTAGATCAATAGGTACCGCTTTGGTGGGAAGGTAACGGCGCTCCATGCAGTCATGCCAGCCACTTTGGCTCTGTGGCTTAGAAATGGAGATGAACACCACCACCCAGAGTCAGACGCAACTAGACTTAATGTCAAGGGGACACCTTACTGTATTTTTTGCCTTTTCTAAATTAATTGCCAGTTGAACTTCTTAATTTCCAAAGGACTTTAGATTATGTTCCCTCTCATTCTGATAATAGAGGGAATGGCTTTTCGAGAAAGAGAGGACTAAATCTGTTCTGTCTTTTTTGCTGCCTGTAGTATAGAGCTACAAACACGGGAGCTGAACAGCCAGGTCCGATCCGGGGTTTATGCTCACCTGGCCTCCTTCCTGCCTTGCAACAAGGACACCTTGCTCAAACGGGCCCGCAGGCTTTACCTCTGTGACCAGGTGCGTCCTCACAGAAATAAATGCAACACCACTTCGAGAGACAGTTGGTTTAGATATTGAAACATCTATGAGTTTGTTTAGTGCACTTTGTTGCACCAGTATCCCAAACCACAAAGTGGGTGGAAATCAGGTACAACACTTTCTAGATTAAATGGTTGGTTAAGGGCACGGGAATGTATGCCTCTGAGTCCCAGTGTCTTTGGCATCCTTCAGACAAAGGGAGATAGATGATTGTGGAAAGATGCTCCCACAATAGATGTTCATCTCTGTCACCCTTTCCCTTGGGGAAAATACATTTTTGGTAGATAAAATATGCTTCGATCATTCAGAGCTTCTTCCTCTCCAGTGAAAGTAAGCTTTGATGAAGACACTCAGCTGCAATGACAGGAAGGCTCACTTTTATTGAATCATGTTAACGTTTACCATCTGTCTTGTTGAGTTGCCTGCAATAATTGTATTAGACAAATCTTTTAAAATATACTTATTTGTTTATTGTAAATTTGTTTTTATAGGTTATTGTTTTACATATGCATATTGTTTTGTATTGTCTTTTATATAATGTTGTAAGCCGCTTTGGGTTTCTTTTAGGAAGAAAAGTGGGATATAAATAAAGATATTATTATTATTATTATGAAGTAATCCACAATAACACTGGGCAACACACATTTTGGTGCCTCTAGTTTTAGCCCTGTTTGTAGGCTATATATTGACCAGCTGTCACCAATTTTGCTCCATCTGCTCTAGTTTTGCCATCTGTTTACCCATAGAAAATCATGGTAACCCTATCTAAGGAACTGGAGCTGATGCGGTCTAACCAGCGCAACTTTCTGAATCAGTGTCACAAATAACCTCAGGAAGAGACCTTAAAAACCAAGACACTAAGATTTTTTTGTGCTGGACTGTGTAAATATTAATATTATTGGGTTGCTGTGAGTTTTCCAGGCTGTCTGGCCATGTTCCAGAAGCATTTTCGCCTGACGTTTCACCCCATCTATAGCAGGCATCCTCAGAGGTTGTGAGGTCTGTTGGAAACTAGGCAAGTGAGGTTTATATATCTGTGGAATAATGTCCAGGGTGGGAGAAAGAACTCTTGTTTGTTTGAGGCAATTGTGAATGTTACAATTGGCCACGTTAATTAGCATTTAATGGCCTACCAGCTTCAAAGCCCGGCTGCTTCCTTTCTGGGGGAATCCTTTGTTGGGGTGTATTAGCTGGCCCTGATTGATTCTTGTCTGGAATTCCCCTGCTTTTTAAGTGTTGCTCGTTATTTACTGTCCTGATTTTTGAGGTTTTTAAAATAGTGATAGCCAGATTTTGTTCATTTTCTGTTGAGATTGTCTACATCCTTGTGGATTTCAGTGGCTTCTCTGTGTAGTCTGACATGGTGGTTGTTATTATTGTTGCTGTTGTTGTGACTTTACACCTACCCCTCCTTGTGGCTTGGGGCAGGATTGCAACAGAGAGATAAAGCACAACCTGTATTACAATGCATGCAAGAAACACACCAATAAAATGCAGGTTAAAATTCACAAGTTAAAATTGACTGGATGGGCCTGGCCTTGCCATAGCAGAATAATTGCCTCCCGTCTACTGCTGCTCTAACTCACTGAAGCTATCGGTCGCTGGTAGTGCCCAGTGCCTAGACTTTGTTTAGTGAGTGGGCTTGTTGGGGAAGTTTGGACCTTAAATGTTGCCAAAAAGATGCTCTCTTCAACCTCTGTCCCTGGGACTGACCGAGTAGGTGGTGTTAGACATACCAAATGTTATAATATTGATCATCATCATCATTATTTATGAAGGGATTCAGGGTGGTTTCCAACAAATGTGGCAAACATTCAGTGCCCAGAGAAAAACCATACAAACAGCTTACATCAGGACAAAACACATTAGACAATAGAAAACAACATAACATAATGTAATATAATATATTGTATATACATATAATATTTATAATATTATAATGTAATGCAATATAATACTAATAATAATATATTATAATTATATATTTATATTGCATGTAATATTAATAATATTACAATATAATGGTATAGTACAATATAATAATATTTAATAATGATCTTGTAAGCTGCTCTGAGTCCCCTTCGGGTGAGAAGGGTGGTATATAAACGTAAATAAATAAATAAATAACTTAATAATCAACATAGCAAAAATAAAAATAAAGAAAACATCATAAAATACTGTTAAAACACACTAAAAATAAAATATAAAAGCAAATACATCGGAGCTCCATCAGGCGAGGTTTAACAATAGCAATGGCCAGGAGTGCTAAAAACGGCTGGGCGAGAGATAGTGCAAACAGTAAAGTAAATCCTTTCTTCTTCCTTTAGGGCGGTCGACTGAAGGAGCCCCTTCAGAAATTAAAAGAAGCCATTGGCAGGGCGATGCCAGAACAGATGACCAAATTCCAGGAAGACTGCCAGGCACACAGTCAAGCCAGGTTTGCCAAGTATGTATGGTGTCTGTATAATTCTCCCAATACATTCTTTCCTTAACTACAGATGTATAACTGTTGATGTGTTACCAGAGCCTCTCTGCTTCCTCTTGTTGTTGCAGTTGAAACATTTCCAGGCAGGAGTGTATTTTGGAAGCAGATCCTTATGAATGAGTGTTGCTTTTTCTCCCTCAGGATGCTGGAAGAGGATAAGGACAAGGAGCAGAGAGACCGGATTTGTTCTGATGACGAAGACGACGATGACAAAGGAGGGAAGCGGATCATGGGACCCCGGAAGAAGTTCCAGTGGAATGATGAAATCAGGTTGGTAGAGGCAGAGGGGAAAAGGGCTGGTTAAAGAGTTCTCTTGTTCTATTTCAAGGGAGCACATGATATCTAGATGTACCTATTCAGCCCTACCTTGGGTTCACTTTTCCTGGTCCGTCTGTTTCCTGGTTTGAGGCTGAATGTGTGGAAAATATTTCCTTCAGTATTGTTAATAGGCTTTTAACCCAATTTAAAAAGGAACAATGAAGCAGTTGGTTTTAATTTTTAAAAATCCACGGTTTTCACTAACTGCTTCCTTCAGGGATTTGCTCTCCCAAGTGGTGAAGATGAAACTGGAAGCCTATGACCATGAAAAGAACAAAGCTCAGCCAATGGAGGATTATGTAAAGAACTTCCTAGATGCGGAAGTCAAATCTCTTTGGCCGAAGGGCTGGATGCAGTCCAGGTGAGAAGGAACGAAGAAGGAACTTAACAATGTACTTTGTAGAAAAGTAACATTCCCATAAATTTTGAAGCAGTTTTTTTTTGGGGAGGGGGACCTGGTTTTCCAGATTTTCCTACCCTACATGATACTAGTTTATCTTTCCCCTCGAGTCTATTTTATACACACTTTAAACTATGATTTATTTGTTATTTTATTGTGCTGTGTTTTATGATTGTATATGGCCCCTGGTGGCCATATACGTAGGTCCGTGCCTTGCGGGACTTACCAGCTTTCCGCAGGGCATGTAAGACATACCTGTTTCGACAGGCTTTTAATGTTTGATATCGCTGTTTTTAAATTGCTTTTAAATTCTGTTAGATTTTAGCCATTCTTGTAAGCCGCTCCGAGCCCCAGGGGAGTGGCGGCATATAAGTTCAAATAATAAATAAATAAAGTGCTGAGCTTCTGAACTTGCTGACTGAAAGGTCACAGGTTACAATCCAGGGAGTGGGGTGAGCTCCCGTTGTTAGCCCCAGCTTCTGCCAACCTAGCAGTTCGAAAGCATTCAAATGTGAGTAGGTCAATAGATACTGCTCCTGCGGGAAGGTAACGGTGCTCCATTCAGTCATGCTGGCCACATGACCTTGGAGGTGTCTATGGACAACGCCGACTCCTTGGCTTAGAAATGGAGATGAGCACTATTTCCCAGAGTCGGGCACAACTGGACTGACTCAGCACTCAGACCTTTGGCACTGAATATTTGCCTTTGTATTTGGAAGCTGCCCTGAGACCCTTCGAGAAGAGAGGGCAGGTTAGAAATAAATTATCATTATCATCATTATTATTATTGTCATCTTTATGAGAATCACAAATGCGGTTCAGCTTCTCACTTCTTGCTTTTTTTCCCAGGACATTGCTCAAGGAGAGCCGACGGGGGCACAGTCATCTGACATCACCCCCGTAAGTATCTGTCCTGTGAAAGTACAACAAATCTGTTTGCAAACAGCAAATCGGTTCTGTTCTTGTCCTTTTCAGTCCTTTGATCAGGTTTAGGTGTCAGGTGTCTAGATTGACATCCTCTGAAAGAGATTTGCCTAACCTTGACCTTCCTGACATCCTGTAAAAGAGGACCTCAACCCTTGTAATGAATTCCTCAAGCAAAGTCCTCAAGCAAGCCATTGCACTGGCGTTTGGGAATCTGCTGGAAGTAAATTGAACCCCCCCTCTCTTGTGTTTTCCTACAGAACTAAGAAGAAAGTTGTGGCACCTCCGAAGGTGAAAGGGAAGGTGAGTAAATGGGCCTGGAGTCTTCAGTGAGCTCTCAATCCTGATGCCATCTTGGCAGAGAAAGGGAGGAACGCATGACACCCCTGTTAAAGCAGCTTCACTGGCTGCCAATAAGTTTCCAGTCCCAATTCAAGGTGCAGATTATGACCTACAAAGCCCTAAATAGTTCAGGCCCTGCCTATCTTCGTGATTGCATCTCTCCCTATGAACCGGCACGGGCTCTTAGATCTGCTGGGGAGGCCCTCCTCTCGGTTCTGCCACCGTCTCAAGCACAGCTGGTGGGGACAAGGGAGAGGGCCTTCTTGGTGGCGACCCCTCGACTTTGGAACACGCTCCCCAGGGAGATTAGGCAACCCCCCCCCCCCCCACAGTCCTCCTTTCGTACGCATCTGAATACCTTGATGTTCCAGCAAGGTTTTGAGAATGATTAGCCCCTATGCCCAGTCGCCAGATAATACTCTGTTCTGCACTTCAGACAAACTCATCTGCCCTTCTAGGGTATTTGTTGTAATGTTTACTCATGTTTTAGTTAACTATGTCTTATTGGATTGTTTTGTTTTGTTTTTCATAACAATGCTTAATTCTTTCTCGTGAGTTCACTGTTATTACTTTTGCTTTATTGTGTATTATTTATATGTATACTAGCTGTACCCGCCACACGTTGCTGTGGCCAACCTTCTCTCCCTCTTTCTCTCCTCCCTTCCTTTCATCTTTTTCTTTCCCTATCTCTCATCTTTCTTCCATTCTACCTGTTTCTTTCCTCCCTTTCTTTGCTCTTTGTTTACATCCTTCCTTCCTTCCCTATCTTTCGTTCCTTCACTCCTTCCTTCCCTCTCTTTTTCCTTTCACTTTTTTATTCTCTTCTCTTGTTCCTTGCTTCTCTATCTTTCTTTCTTTCCTTCTTTCCCTCCCTCCTTCTCTCCTTCCTTCCTTCCCTCTTTCCCTCCTTCTCTCGTTACTTCTTGACTGTCCCTTCCATTTAATATTGTATTTATATCTTACATAGAAGGAAGGAAGGAGGGACATGAAGAAAGGGAAAAGGAAGGGAGGGAGGGAAAGAAGGGAAGGAAGGAAAAGAAAGAAGGAGGAACAAGAAGGAAGGAAGGAAGGAAGGAGGAGGGAAAAAAAGGAGGGGGATGAAGAAAGGAGGGAGGGAAGGAAATGAAGGGGAAGGAAATGAAGAAAGGGAAGGAAGAAGGAAAGGGAGGGAGGAAGGAAAGGAAGAAGGAAGGAGGGACAGGAAGGAAGGGAAGGAGGGAAAGAAGGAAAGGAAGGAGAAGTAAAGAAGAAAAGGAAAGGAAGGAAGGAAAGGGAGGAAAGAAGGGAAGGGAGGGACAGAAGGAAGGTCCTTCATTCAAGCACCGTGGACCTTCCTCGCCTCCCCCTTCTCCTCCTCCCCCCCTCCCCTTCTTCCTTGCTCCGTTGCTGCTGCTGGCACTCATCCACCCTTTCCTCTTCCAACAAGGAAAGGAGGAGGAGACTGCCTCCTCCACTCCACTCGCTTGTGTGTGTTTGGCCGTGCACGTGCGCCTGTTTCCCCGCGAGGAGGAGGAGGGGGCGTGGCCATGGGTCTCTGTAGACATGCAGTTTCTCCTTTGTGGACATGCAGTTTAGAAGTCTTTCTTTGTGTTTTTGAGTGGAGAACATACATTGGGTTGTTAGGTGTCTTGTGTCCAAATTTGGTGTCAATTGCCCCAGTGGTTTCTGAGTTTTGTGAATAGCACAAACGAACATTACATTTTTATTTATATAGATAGGATTTGTAAACACCTTCAAATATATGAGGGAAAAATTCATATATATAATTAATGTATATAAATAGAGATATATAGGTACATAAGAATTGCAAAGGCTTACCTCTATATTTAATCTAGACATGTCTACATGTATTTGTGTGTGCATTTCCATATACAGAGTTCTCTCACTTAATGCGGGAGTTATGTTCCAGGACCACCCGTGATAAGTGAAAAACTGCAAAGTAGGGACACCTCCTCTACTTCCCTCTTCACCTTCTTTACCTTCCACCTCCTCCTTGCCGCCTGCGTCTCTTGCCACCACTTGGGCACTGCGATTGAGGAGGCAGTGCAGGTGTCGCAGGGCCCAAGCAGTGGTTAGAGGCCCTGGCGGCAATGAGGAAGAGGAAAGTAAACAGGGCAAGGAGGGAAGAAAACTACCCCCTCGCCTTCTTTACCTTCTTCTTCCTCATTGCTGCCAAGAGGCCCCGGCGACAATGAGGAAGAGGAAGGTAAAGAGGGCGAGGGGGCAGTTTTTTGCTGCCAAATGGCAGCAAGAGGCCCCAGCGGCGACAAGGAGCAGGAAGAGGAAGGTAAAGAGGGTGAGGAGGCGGCTCTTTTTCCCTCCTTGCTACAGTGTTCCCTTGAGATAGATAGATAGATAGATAGATAGATAGGGAGAGAGAGAGTGAAATAGTGAGTCCACGGTAAGTGAACCGAGAAGTAATGAGGGAACATTGTATATTGTACTCATCTGAGGCATTGAGTGTTTGCCTTTTTGTATGTGTAAACCACCCTGAGTCCCTTTGGGGAGACAGGGCATTCTAGAAATAAAGTTGTTGCTGTTGTTATTATTATTTCTGTTTGTTTTTTTTCCAGGAGCCCCCTGGCAAGCCAGATAAGAAGGTGGCGCTTCCTGCCTCATTGATCCACTCAAGCGGCATGGTTCCTCCAGAGTCTCAAGGAATTATGGCAGGCCTCAGCACTCAGACCAGGGAGCTCCTGGCGATGAGTTCAACCCCAGCTCCCTGCAGCTCAGTCACGCCGGCCGCCTTCAGTATGGATGACTCTTTGGACGAGGACATCATCCATAATGCTGCCTCGTCCCTGGAAGCCGTCTCTAAGGAACTGGCTGTCTTGAACAGCCAGACTGGGGGAAGTTCTGACTTCATCCTTCCCATGGTTCCAAAGACTCCCTCGGAGAAACCTCCAACTCAAGTCCCGGTGGAAGAGAAGAGGTCCTTTTCCAAACCAAATTCCTCACTCGTACCTCCACCGTCTGGCAGCTCCCTGCAGTCCCCCCTCAATTTCCTGGCAGAGCAGGCCTTAGCCTTGGGCCAGGCCCCTCCAGAGAAGAAGGCCGAGAACTCCAGCTACAAAGACCCGCCCTGCCAGGCCCCTCCCACCAAGGCCCCGGAGGCTCACCAGACGAAGTTGAAGCATCACAGCCTTCCGCGCACTGTTCACGGGCCCCAGACATCCACCTCCGTGCAGGTGCCCCAGGTGAAAGTGTTTTCCTTAGGGGCTCAGCCGCCAAAGGCCTTCCCCACATCACCCCCTTTCGTGAAGCTGCAGGGTCCTAAGGCTGTCTCACTGGTCCCCCAGCGCCCCCTCCTCCAGCCGTCGCAGGCAAAGACACCCCTCAAAGCGCCAAGCTTCCACTCTTCCTCCTCTTCAACCATCTCCCCAGGATCTGCCAGCTCTCACAAGACCCCTGGCCCTGCCTCCATGTCCGTGACCTATGCAGGGAAGCACCCGAGCAGCTCTGGCGCCTCAGGACAGTCGTTCAAATCGCCCTTTGTGGCCCTCTCCAGGCACATGGCATCTCCCAGCGGCTCGCCATTGACCATTTCTTCAAATCAGAGCTCAAGCGGTTTGTTGACGGGCGCCTGTCTTCCCTCCACCGGGCAGACCCCCAGTCGCTCCTCGCCCAGCCCCATGGTGAAGAAGACTCTGGTCTCCCAAAAGCTGACGTTGGTTGCTCCTCCAGGGGGCCCCAATGTCAGTTCGAGCGGAGGGACCCAAGGGGTGGCTAAGCTGCTGACCTCCTCCCTGAAGCCTGCTGTGATCAGCAGCACTGCCTCCTCTACCTCTGTGCCAGTAAGTGGAAAGCAAATAGAAATAAGCATGTTCTCGTGTCTTTCTTGCACACTTTGGCTAACAGTGGTTGAGTATCCCTTATCCAAAATGCTTGGGACCAGAATTGTTCTGTATTTGGCTTTTGGGGATTTTGGAATACAATACTTGCATATGCATAATGAGATGTCTTGGAGATGGCACCCACATCTAAACATGAAAATTATGTTTCACCTGCACCTTACACTCATAACCTGAAGGTACCGTATATATTTGAGTATAAGCTGACCTGAATATAAGCCAAGATACCTAATTTTACCACCAAAAACTGGGAAAACTTATTGGCTCGAGTATAAGCAGAGGGTGGAAAATCCAACAGCTACTAGTAAATTTTAAAATAAAAATAGATACCAACACAATTACATTAACTGAGGCATCAGTTGGTTACATGTTTTTGAATATGTACATAAAACTGTAATTTAAGATAAGACTGTCAACTCTGATTAAACCATTATTCTAACCCTCTTCATTGTAAATGTATCCTTCCAATAATAGTAGAGTAAAATAATAAATGCAATAATAATAGTAATACAGTAGATTAATGAAAATGTAATACTAACAGTAATAATAGAGCAAAATAATAAATGTTATAACAACAATAATAAAGTAAAATAATAAATGAAATAATAATAATAGAGTAAAATGATAAATGTAATAATAAATAGAGTAAAATAATAAATATAATAATAATAATAATAATAATAATAATAATAATAATAATAATAATACCAAGTATGGATTGTCGATGTTGCAATCCCAGGCAACAGCAGGATTGAAGAGAAACAACTGGAAAAGCTTACACGATATGAGGATGCAAAGACTCTGGCACAAGTCATTCAAGGTGGTCCCAGTGGTGATCAGCACACTGGGAGCAGTGCCTAAAGATCTTGGCCTGCACTTAAACACAATTGGTGCTGACAAAATTACCATCTGCCAGCTGCAGAAGACCACCTTACTGGGATCTGCATGCATTATTTGCCGATACATCACTCAGTCTTAGACACTTGGGAAGTGTCTGACGTGTGATCCAATACAACAGCCAGCAGAGTGGCCTTGTTTGCTGTGTACTAATCTTGTGTTTCAAATAATAACAACAATAACAACAGAGTAAAATAGTAAATAACCTTGACTTGAGTATAAGCTGAGGGGGACTTTTTCAGCCTAAAAAGGGGCTTTAAAACTAGGCTTATACTTGAGTATATACAATAACTTTGTACATAATATTGTGCATGGAACAAAGTTTGTGTACACTGAACTATCCAGAAAGTAATGGTATATCTATCACAGCCACACATCAAGTCAATATGGGATTTTGGAAGTTACATAAGGGATGCTCAACCTGTAAAGTGGATCCCTGGGGTGTAGTTCCAGGGCCCTCCTATGGATATCAAAACCTGTGGATGCTCAGTTCCCATTATATAGAGTGGCATAGTAAAATGGGGAGCTCAAGTGAGTGCCAGAGGATCTGTGGAATGCTGGGAGGCAACAGATGAGTATAAAGTCCTAAGGAACTGACGTCGGACTTTATTCATCTAGGCCAGTGGTTCCCAATCTTCGTCCCTCCATATATTTTGGACTGCAGCTCCCAGAATTCCTGATTGCTGGTCAAGCTGGATGGGGCTCTTGGAAGTTGAAGTTAAAAAGGGAAAACTTTGGAACCACTGATAATGTTCTTTACACTAAATATACCATCTAAAATGGTATGCCATATGCATGAAATTGATGTCCCTGATTTCACTTCCCAAAACAGGCAGTCCCTGAGTTGTAAACATCCAACTTATAAACGAAGTGAAGAATGCAGTTGAAACAACAGGAAGTGAAAGAAATCTTTCCCTCAGAAGGGAAATCAACTCCTGGAAGCTTTATCTCTAATCCTTGTTTCCACAAGAAGCCAAATTTTTCCATATCCAGGGCACAGGCAGCAAAACACAGGGGTGTTAAACATTCCCTATGAGATTCAAAGCTCTCTGTGTGAGTGTGTGTATTTATTTATTTATTTATTTGCAGTACTTCTATTTTGCCCTTCTCGCCCCGAAGGGGACTCAGGGTGGATCACAGAACACATATATGGCAAACATTCAATGCCAATTAAACAATGATAAGACAGACAACAGATATAGAGGTATATATATAGGCTTTTTCTCATCATTCGACATCTTTTGGAGGCTGTGCTCAGTTCTGGCCACAGGGGGGTGCTGTTGCTCTACCTCCTTGCCAAAGAGCTTTCTTTGTCCGTAAACTTTACTCCGAAACACCGTTCCTAAAATACCTCCCTGCTTAATGCGGTTTCTGTTCATCTACTCACATTGCTGTTTTCGATCCACTAGGTGGGCAGGGGAGCTGGGCTGAAGGTCAGGAGCTCAACCTGACCTGACTTTGAACCGTCAGCCTTTCGATTGGCAAGAGTTACTGCAGCTACAGCTGGTGATTAACCTGCTGTGCTAAAGCCAGCCCTTTATAGATGTGTGAATATGTATGTGCCTGGAGTTACACTTTTAAAAGTCCCAGTTGTGACTTGCAAACAAATTTAGCTTAAGAACAAACCTACAGGACTTATCTTGTTCATAACTTGGGAACTGCCTGTACTCCAAAAAAGATTTTCCCCGGAAGCATTTGTGAGGCTTTGGAAGTCCTCTGGTGCTCTTCTATGGCATGTCTGGTCCAAGTATAGTCAAAATATTGGACTCACTCTTATCAGTGGCTTCAGGTATCCATGAGAAAGTGTAGGTGCAGGGTGTGTACTTCAGACATTCATGTTGTTTACAAACCATCATCCCTCAAAATGTAGCTCTGACTAGTTCTGAAACAAGCACAAAGTGCAAATATTTGCCTTGAGACATACAGTTGTCAAATATTACCAAACATTGTCAGTAATGCCTGGTGACCAAGGAAGGTCAGCGTTCCTCCTGGGAAAAGCCGGAGCTCATTGATATACTTCTCAGGACCATTGCCATTCTCATGGGTTCTCTCTCTCCTCCCCCCCCCCCCCCCCCGCTTACCAGAAGGGAGCCAGCGGAGCAGTGCTACTCACCAGTTCGTCTTCCTTGAACGTCCTCTCGACCTCCTACAAGCCCAGCAACCCCAAGCTGCCTGCGACCCTCAGCTCTACCCCGCTGGGAATCATCTCGCCCATCCATTCCTTCCCTCTTCATGTAATTTCCTTCAGCTCCGAGTCGCCACCCAAAGCAGGGGTGTCAAAGGATGCTATTGTGACCGGACCAGCCCCAGGGACTTTCCACCATGGTCTGGCCCATAGTAAGTGATGCCAGTGGGGAGTGGCCCTATTGTGGGGTTTGAAAGTGGCCATTCTGCCTGCGCAAGAAGTAATCTCAATTGGGATATGTTTGTGGAGGTCTCGGGTGGTATCTCTCTCTCTCTCGCCCCATTTTTCTTTGCCTACAGAGGCAAAGAAGTAGCCTTCTGGATTTCAAGTCTGCATATAATCAACCCCCCAGATTGTCTGGGATTCAGGACCCACCCACCCCCACCCCCCCCAAAAGGATAAAACGGCAAATAAAGAGATCTCTCTATTTGAAACCTAAGAAAACACCTCTTTAGGTATTTCTGGATCTTTCAGCATGACTTTATGGCCAAGTTCTGCAGAAGCTGAAGACTATCCTGAGACAGTATCTCGGGAACCATACACCACTGCTTGGTCCAAAGCTTTGTGGCTAAATGAAAGGGGCCTGGATCTCACAAGTCCCACATAACAATCTATTGTACCATCTGTAAAATTAAGAATGTCTGAGTTGAACCCATACCTACTTCTCAGCCTCTCTGATGCAGGGAGTGGGCAGGGTTTTCTCCTGATCTGCTATGGGCTAATACCATATTAGTGCCCTTTGGGTACCAGTTCACAGACTACCATTTGGTGTAAGAATGCTCTAAATGACCAACTTTACATATTGATAAAGTATCATGGGAGTTGTAGTAGTTCACTAGATGAAAAAAGGCTGTCCTTTTCAGAACAACCTTCTTGATAGGCAGGGGAGCAGAGGTGGATCGATAGTCCTTCATTTGAACCTCCCTGGAGTTGTCAACCTCTTTGGTCGTTTGTTTTCAGTATGTGTTGTTTCTCCTTCCTGGTGCCTTTTTTCTCTCCCTCTTTAATGCTGGGCATTGACTTGGGTCTTGTAAGATGAACAGAAGAAGGGAAATCCTACTTTCCTTTCTGTTCCTCATCTCTGGGTTGTTCTAGGTTTTTTGGGCTATATGTCCATCTTCTAGAAGCATTCTCTCCTGACGTTTCGCCTGCACCTATGGCAGGCATCCTCGGAGGTTGTGAGGTCTGTTGGAAACGAAGAAATTTGGGATTTATATATCTGTGAAATGTCTAGGGTAGGAGAAAGAACCCTCGTCTGTTGGAGGTAGGTGTGAATGTTTCAATTGGCCACCTTGATTAGCATTTGATGGCTTGACAGTTTTTAGGTGTGGCTTGTTACTGCCTGGGAAAATCCTTTGTTGAGGGGTGATTAGCTGTCCCTGATTGTTTCTTGTCTGGAGGTCCCTTATGTTTGAGTGTTGTTCTTTATTTGCTGTTATAATTTTAGAGGTTTTTTTTTTTTTATTCTGGTAGGCAGATTTTATTCAGTTTCATAGTTCACTCCTTTCTGTTGAAATTGTCCACATGCTCATGGATTTCAATGGCTTCTCTGTGTAGGCTGACATGGTGGCTGTGAGAGTGGTCCAGCATTTCTGTGTTCTCCAATCATATGCTGTGTCCAGGTTGGTTCATCAGGTACTCTGCTAGGGCTGACTTCTCTGGTTGAAGTAACCTGCAGTGCCTTTCATGTTCCTTGATTCGTGTCTGGGCACTGCATTTGGTGGTCCCTATGTAGACTTGTCCACAGCTGTATGGTATATTTATTTATTTATTTAGAAGTTTTGTATACCAACCGTCTCACCTCTCTTGAGGGACTCAGACCGGTTTCCAACCATAATATCACATACAGTCAATAAAACATCATAATTCATATTACAGTAAAACATTAAAACATTAAAACATTTTCCCGCCACCTCGGTAGGTGACCATGTCGAGGCCTTGGTCGCTCTCTGGAATGGGGAGATGACCAGGGCAATTGACAGGATCGCTCCGGAACGTCCCCTCTCAAGTAGCCGAGCTAAACCAGCCCCTTGGTTCACTGAGGAGCTGGCAGCGATGAAGCGAAGGAAGAGGGTTCTAGAGAGCGTGTGGCGCTCGGACCCAAGCGAGCCAAATCGAACACGGTTTGTGTCCTTTCTAAGGGCATATGCCGCGGCAATAAAAGCCGCAAAGAAAACTTTCTTTGCGGCCACTATTGCGTCTGCAAAAAACCGTCCGGCGGAGTTGTTTCGGATTGTCAGAGGTCTTTTAACTCCCCCTATCTCAGGTGGGAGCCCTGACAATTCGGCCACGCGCTGTGAAGCATTTGCTCGGTTCTTTGCAGACAAAGTCGCTTTGATCCGCTCTGGGCTGGACGCCACATTAAATGCAGTCTCCGTGGATGTGACACAAGCACCTGCTTGTCCGATTTTGTTGGATTCTTTTCAGTTTGTGAAGCCCGAGGATGTGGACTAGATACTTGGAGGAATGAGACCTACCACGTCCATCCTAGACCCCTGCCCATCCTGGCTTCTGAAGGAGGCCAGAGGGGGATTGGCCGAGTGGGTAACGGTGGTGGTTAATGCCTCCCTCCGGGAAGGCAAGATTCCAGCGAGCCTAAAACAGGCTATTATAAAGCCGCTGTTGAAGAAACCATCACTTGACCCCACTAAATTCGAAAACTTTCGGCCTGTTTCCAATCTTCCCTTCTTGGGCAAAGTCATGGAAAGCGTGGTGGCCTCACAACTCCAGGTATTCTTGAGAGACACGGATTATCTGGATCCGGCACAGTCTGGTTTCAGACCGGGACATGGTACCGAGACGGTCTTGGTCGCCTTAGTGGATGATCTGCGCCGGGAGCTAGACAGGGGGAGTGTGTCCCTGTTGGTGCTCCTGGACCTCTCAGCGGCCTTCGATACCGTCGACCACGGTATTCTTCTGGGGCGCCTTGCAGAGATGGGTCTTGGGGGCACTGCTTTGCAGTGGCTCCGGTCATTTCTGGAGGGTCGTACCCAGAAGGTGTTATTGGGGGACTCCTGTTCAACACCACAGCCGTTGACCTGTGGGGTTCCTCAGGGCTCCATCCTGTCCCCCATGCTGTTTAACATCTACATGAAGCCGCTGGGTGAGATCATCCGGAGTTTCGGGGTGCGGTGTCACCTGTACGCAGATGACGTCCAACTCTGTCACTCCTTCCCACCTGCTACTAAGGAGGCCGTCGAAGTCCTGAACCGGTGCCTGGCCGCTGTAATGGTCTGGATGAGGGCGAACAAACTGAAACTAAATCCAGACAAGACAGAGGTACTCCTGGTCAGTCGCAAGGCCGAACAGGGTATAGGGTTACAGCCTGTGCTGGACGGGGTCGCACTCCCCTTGAAGGCGCAGGTTCGCAGCTTGGGTGTGACCCTGGATTCGTCGCTGAGCCTGGACCCCCAGGTTTCAGCGGTGACCAGGGGAGCATTTGCACAGCTTAGGCTCGTGCGCCAGCTGCGCCCGTATCTTGGGAAGTCTGACTTGGCCACGGTGGTACACGCTTTGGTCACATCCCGCCTCGACTACTGCAACGCTCTCTACGTGGGGCTGCCCTTGAAGACGGCCCGGAAGCTCCAGCTAGTCCAGTGCGCGGCAGCCATGTTGTTAACAGGAGCAGGGCGCAGGGAGCATACAACGCCCCTGCTGTCCCAGCTCCACTGGCTGCCGATTTGCTACCGGGCCCAATTCAAGGTGCTGGTGTTATCCTACAAAGCCCTAAACGGTTCCGGCCCAAAATACCTTGCAGACCGCATCTCGGCCTACGAGCCCACGAGGACCTTGAGATCATCCGGGGAGGCCCTTCTCTCGGTCCCGCCCGCCTCACAGGCACGCCTGGCGGGGACGAGAGAGCGGGCCTTCTCGGTGGTGGCCCCCCGGCTGTGGAACACCCTCCCTGCTGAAGTTAGGCAGGCGCCCTCCCTTATGGCCTTTCGTAGGAGCCTGAAAACATGGCTCTTCGAGCTGGCCTTCAATTGAGTGTTAGATCATTGAAATGATGACAGGAATGGACAATGACTATGAAATGGATTATGACCCAGGATTTGACGAAGCGGATTTTTAGCATAAGTATATGTTATGTAGTAGTAGATCGTCATGTATTGTCTTGATTCACTGTAAGCTGTCTTTTCTGTGTTGTTGTTCACCGCCACGAGTCGCCCTAGGGCTGAGAGTGGCGGTCAATAAGTGCAAGAAATAAAATAATAATAATAATTAAAACAGCAATTACATACAATAACTACAGTGGTCAGTCGTCACACTAAAATCGTTGTTCATCATCCTCCATCCATATCTCAGGGTGTTGGCTCATTCGTCAAATGCCTGTTTCCATAACCACGTCTTCACCTGTTTCCTAAATGTCAGGATAGAAGGGGCGGTTCTGATCTCCAGTGGGAGAGAGTTCCAGAGTCAAGGGGCCACCACCGAGAAGGCTCTGTCCCTCGTCCCCACCAGGCGCGCTTGCGAGGCCTCTCCAGACGATCTTAATAATCTTGATGGTTCATAGGGGAGAATACGTTCAGAGAGGTAAACAGGGCCGGAGTCGTTTAGGGCTTTATAGGTTAACACCAGCACTTTGAATTGTGCTCGGAAGCTAATTGGCAGCCAGTGGAGCTGGTGTAACAGCGGAGTGGTGTGCTCCCTGTACCCAGCACACGTTAGTAGTCCGGCTGCCGAGCGTTGGACTAGCTGCAGCTTCCGGGCAGTCTTCAGAGGCAACCCCATGTAGAGAGCGTTGCAGTAGTCTAAACGGGATGTAACCAAAGCGTGGACCACCGTGGCCAACGTATACAATAGACTCCTGCAGAGGAGAGAGGATCCCTCTTGTCCTTTGCTGAATGTAGCATTTATTGGATTTTCTTAGTGGATCTGTAGATAGTTTGCATGTTGTTTCCTCATCAGCTTCCCTATGCGGTCAGTGGTCCCCTTGATGTATGGCAAGAACACTTTTCCAACAGACAGGAGTTCTTTCCCCCACCCTGGACATTCCACAGGTATATAAATCCATTTTTCCTAGTTTCAAACAGACCTCACAACCTCTGAGAATGCCTGCTACAGATGCAGGCGAAACATCAGGAGAAAATGCTTCTGGAACATGGCCATATAGCCCGAAAAACCTACAACAACCCAGTCATTCTGGCCATGAAAGCCTTTGACAATACATTGTTCCTTATCTCGTTTTTGGGTTCCTGACACATGCTTGGAAGATGTCTGACATGATGGGATCCAGGGGACACCTAGATTGTGCCCAAAGTCCTTCAAGCATCTAAATTTGTTCTCATAACCCCCTTTTCATCTTCATGTGATTATTATTGACTAGAACCAGAACACTGTTTTATGACTAAGAGAAACCTGCTTTGAAGTTGTCAGGTTACTTGAATGTTTGAGGTTCCACCTCATGCCCATCTTTTTGCATCTCTTCCAGATACGTCTCAGCTTCATGCAAAAGGATCCAGTGTACAGCCCCGGAAGTTGTGACAGCTCTGAAGGGGGCCCACTTTGTGAGACTGTGTGATGGGCACAAAGGGGCTCTGCCCCAGCTCTTTCTCTTGCTGTTCTGACTCAAAACAGAGCCCAGCTGGAGGCTCCTTCTAACTTAATGGACCAGGAGTTTTCCTTTGGGGCTGCGTGCCTCACCTGCGGAAAGGAAGCGCTCAAGGAGCTCAGTTGTGGCAGCTGATCTTGCTTCGCCTCCTCCTTTTTGTCCAGGCAGAGGAAGGCAGGTTTGTACAAGCCAAGCACTAGCAGAGTCTCTCTGGATCGTTACCTCCTCCTCGATATTAGAAACTGATTGCAGGAAGGTGTTTGTTCCTTCCTTGGGCTGACTGAAGCCCAGCAAAGAAATTGACTCGGTCATATGCCATATCCCTTCCTCTCTCTTCCAATCACACCCTTTTTTGTGACAGTACTGTGCTCATGGTGACTGGAAGGCAGTCCTTCCTCTGTGACAGCTTTGCCAAGTCAATCAGGTCCTCTCCGAAGGAAGGCAGAGACTGGAGAGGCCTCGGGATGCACTCATGAACACTAAGCTGGATTCATGGCTTTCATTTTTTTTCTTCTCTGCCTGATCTAGACTCCATTCTCTGTTCCTTAGCCCCACCCTGTCATTACCCCTGAATGTCTTGGATCAGACGGAACCCCTTTCTCCACCCGCATGTCATTTTGTTTAATGGAGCTGTAATTTCAGTGCCTTTTTATGGTGGAGCAAGAGTGCAAAACGTCTCAAGCTTCTGTGGTGGGTGAGCTCCCTAAAGCTTTTTATTTTTGTCTCCTTTGGCATTTTCTTCTTTTTTGGAGAGCTGCATTTAAGATGCATTGGGCATTATTAGATAGATAAGAGTGTTTTCTGAGGTGGCATGACAGACTCAAACAGGTCAGATAACCGATGCTAAGTGATGTGATTCGACTTTCCCTTCTAAAACTACTGCCCTGGAACCAGATTTTAGCTCAAGACCAAAAGGTCTCTTGCTAGAACAAGCTGTTTTCTGCCTATGTAGTCAGACAAGTGGGAAGTCGGGGACTGCAGAAGGGAAATTTCAGCAATGAAAGGTTGCTGGCTTTACATCAGGAATTAGGACAGAGCTGCCCTTGCAAACCATGTCGGTCCACTGAATGCAAAGTGGGCTAGGACTTTTTTGTTTTTTGCTCCCCATTTCTGAAACTGCCTTGCAGCTCAGCTCTTTGGGGCGCATTACGATGGTGGGGGTGTACTCATGATGCTTAGTGCGACTCTTGGCTTGGAAAGTTTGGCTTGGAAGTCTTCAATAGGCCCTACCACTATCAAGGCTGCAAGGCTGACATGTTCCCTTGGTATGTCTTGGGGAGGAAAGATGCAGGGAATCACTGGAGGAAAGATGCAGGGAATCACTGGAGGAAAGATGCAGGGGAATGTAGGTAACGTCTATGGCACACAACCCTCTCCATGAGGAAGCCTCCTGCAAAAGGCCACCTGCAGCAAAAATACCTTAATAGAATGCAAATCATGCTCAGCTGTCTGGTTGCCAGGCAGTTTTTTTGAAACTGGTACAGCCCAGTGGCACCCTGTCCTCAAAATATTACCAGCTTAAATTGGGAGTTGCTTCTGATCATGATCCATAGCATTTGTTCCCCAGCCCCAGATTGCTTCTTGTTTCTCTGAAAAATACATGATCTCCAACTCTTTCATTTGGACTGTGACTTCTGAACAAAGCTTGGAGAGCCCTTCTTTCTTTGGACCTACCAGGTTTGGATGCCAGGTAAACGTTGGCAAAAAAACAAAAACAAAAAAAACCCCACTTATCTCTTATGGATTTCTTTCCAACAAAATGGAATTGGAGGCTTACTCACCACCATCGGAATCATGTTTGAAGCCGACAAATATAAAAACACATTTTAGGTTACAGAAGAAGAGCCAAAGACCAAGTCTGAAGGTTACCAGTTTTGAAGCATAGAGATGTGAACAGACAAGGGTAGTTTGGGGGTTTGCATTGTTTAGTTTTGGTCAAGGCTCAATCCTATGTCTTGGCTATGTTTAAAGAGCTGCTTCACCTTCTTAGGACCGAAGGCTCAGGGCCGGGCAGGATTTGGGCAGAGCTTGAACTGTTTTTTGTAAGGTCTATCTTTTTACGCCTATTCACACGCTTCTGTTTGCCACATGTCTATCCTTATCAAAGCCAGAGTGGAAGCCCCTTGTTATAGGAAGAAACTTCTCAAAGCCTCTTGCCTCAGGGAAATGTTATATGGTGGAAATCCTGTGTGTTTTGGTTTTCCTCATCTGCTTTTTTCAGCCCCACTTCTTTTTCCTTTTGCGTTTTAACAAGCAAGAGAAACAGAGCCATGGCAAGGCCAAGATCTACCAGCCTGGTGTCTCCCTGCCTTGGCTGGCAACCATTTTTGCTAGGTTTTCTTTTGCGGTGGGCAAGCGGACCACTGGATGGCACTTAAAACTTAGAAGAGCAGCAGTTTCTTTGTGTGCAGGAAGAGCTGCAATTTATTTTTGTGTGTGTCGTAGGGAAGGGGAGGGAGGAAGGGCGGGGCGGGGCCTTTCTAGGTAACAAGGCGGGCGGAGGGGACATTTAAAAATGGTTAATCTTGTATACAGAAACAGAATAAAATTGTTTTTTCAGTTTCCAAAAAAAAATCCCATGCTGTTTTTATCTCCCTCTCTGTTTCGGAAGAAGGTGGTCAAGAACCTGTTCTGCGAGCAGAGCTTGTTCCTGCAAAAACAGTTCAGGCGCCTGTCGATGGGGTAAGCCCTGTGAGAAATCTGCTGACTATTGCAAAAGACAGGGCTAGATTTGATAATCAAATTATCTAAAAGGAAACAAGGAGGCTTCCCAAGCGGTGTGTCAGGAAAGCTTTGGAAGCTTCCAGAAAGCTGGAAAGCTGGCAGATGCACTCTTTCCAGAATGATGTCTGCAGAGTTGGATCCAAGCCAGATAAATTCAGTTTCTGGTGGGACAAACTAAATAGACTCCAGAAAGGTGACATTCGCAAGATGCGGAAGTCTTGCCATTTTTCTTCTGCTTAGAACAGCCCTTTTTCACAGAAAAAACATAGAGTAACAGACCAATGCTTACAGTAATGTTGTCTCAGGACCTTATACATGACTTAAAACAGACGTGAATAAAAGGGAGCATCATTTCCTAAAGTATATCTTCATTTTATTTGGGGTATAAATAAAGTTTCCCATTCCCTTCTACAATAAGTATTTGAATACATACCATCAAATATAACTAAGCACAACACCAGCACACGTATTTTTATAATTGCGACATGGGAAATAAGGCACTCTTTGGCATTGGGGAGGGAACATTATCATTGCCCTTTTAAAGCACAGAGGCGAAACCCTGTGGAGGTATGACCTGAAAGCATAATCACTACTTGCTAATGTCTGACTAGAGTATTGCAGTGGGAAGAGCGGTACCTTGCATGAATGGGCTGGATACCATTCAGTGGCCATAGCTTTAAAAACAGCCTCTACCTGTAGACAATCATTTATATTGCCAGTCACTGGGCTTTTATTGGTGATCTAACTGGGCAGTTTGATCTCTCTGTAGCTGTCTTTCATTGTCTTTTAATACCAATCCAAAAGAACAAATCACTTCGCAGAGCAATAATAATGTAGTGCTTTGGATGATGGCTCAAAACAGTTTCCTTACAACAGTTGCGTAGGGTAGGCTAGGACGATTCTCATCCTATAACTGTGACTTGCCTAAGGCTTCTTACTGAAATTAATATTAATGAGAGATGGAAATAAGCCTTTCCCAGCTCCCAACCTGCGTTTTGAGCCACATCACGCAACAATTTTTTCATGAAGGCTTTACAAGTTTTGATGCCAAACAAGAGTTTATTACAGGCATCACATCAAGGGACTGGTTTTTTGTTTGGTTTCTCCCATGAATGCCCAGGGGTATCCATTGCTAGTGTGAACTAACTTGTAATCTTGGCAAAATGCAGCATTGGCCATATGTTTGGCAAGATTCCCTGGATTTTAAGGGAAATCAATTGAGTGCAGGTTCGTTGCACTCTAATGTTGAAACCAAGTGCTAGGTTTCTGGCATGCAGATCACTTTGGGAAGCAATAAGTAAAAGTCTTGCATTTGTAACAAGTGTTGATCTTTAAACCAACTTCATTAGAATAGTGCTCTCTGACATCATCCCTCTGGATGGTGCTTCTTATTTTTGTCCAGACACCAAGACTGCCAGCTCCTGGATAGACATTTCCTTGTTGAGATAGCTGTCATATTGGGTTTCTGTTAGTCGTCCGCTCTTCAAAGCATCTTCGATGGAGAACTTCCTCCCTGACTTTCTGTCATGGATGACGGAAGATTCCCCGTTGGGCCCTTTCATGGTTATCTCTTCCCAGTCGCATTCTTGGTTCTTCAACTTGACGTACAAGCCCCATTCAATAAGGCCAAACCGGTGGGCTTCCTCGGGAGACATCTCTCTCCCAGTGTCGGGATCAATGACCACGATGGAACGCCTCAAGTGATTCTCCCTCTGTTCCCTCTTGATGGCCACTGTCTGGAGACGGTTCTGAAGCTGTTCGATCTCGTTGTCTTTTTCTCGAGACAACCTCTTCAGGTCTTCCAGCTCTTTCTCCAAGGTCTGGAAGCGAGAGTCCAGGCTCACACCGCATTCCACCTGCGACATGTTCTTCAAGTCCCGGGCTTCTGCCATGGTGAGCTCAATCTCGGACTGCAGCCGCCTCATCTCCAGCAATAGGTTCTGTTTCTCTAGATGTAGCTTGTGGTTCTCCTCCCTCAAGAAGTCCAGCTCCTTGGAAGACTTGGAGTTGTTGAACTCCACTTCAGATAACTTGGCCTCCAGCCGACTGATATCTGCATCCAGTTCCATCTTCCTCCGGCTTTCCTCCTCCAGGCTGTTCTTCAGTTTCTGAATCTCATATTCAGTGTCTCCTTTGTCCACTTGGACGCTCTCTGAGAAGACCACTTTTTCCTTGACTTCCATGTTCTCCAGTGTGTGCAGCTTCTTCCTCAGGGCTTCTAACTCAGCCTGCAGAACTTGCCT
Organism: Anolis sagrei; assembly: GCF_037176765.1. Lineage (NCBI taxonomy): Eukaryota > Metazoa > Chordata > Lepidosauria > Squamata > Anolidae > Anolis > Anolis sagrei. The sequence goes on along the minus strand of NC_090034.1, from coordinate 19,695,382 downwards.
CCTATGCTTTTCCTCCTCCAGTTCCAACTTGAGCAAAGCGTGTTCTTTCTCCTGCTGTGGGTCTTGCTGGAGGATTACCTTCTGCTTCACGGTCACTCTTTCCGTTGTCTCTTTCTCCTGCTCCTCCAGCTCACCCAGCCTGATCTTCAGCCTCTGTACCTCCAGCTCTGCCTCCCGACGGGCCTGTCTCTCTTTCTCCAGCTCTTCCAGCTGTCGCTCCAGCTCTGACCTCCTCCGCTGTAGTTTCCGCATCTCGTTCCGAAGCAAGTCAATCTGCTGCAGCTCACTCTCTATGTTCTGTGAGAAGCAGCTGACCTCAGCTTTCAAGGCCGGGTCTTGCTCTAATTTCACCACCTCTTGCTGAACCACTTTCTCCTTGACTTGTGAGAGTTCTTCTTCTTTCTCCCTGATCCTCTCCTCCTGGATCTGCCTCTCCCTCTCCAGGTCCATGTGCTTCTTCTGTTCTTCAGCCAGCTGAGCCCTCAGAGATTCCACCTCTTCTCTTGTCTGGGGGTCCTCCCGGTACTGCAACACCTCTTGAACTACTTCCTTCATCTGGACCTGAGGTTTGGCCTCCTTTAGCATCTGGATTTCTTGCTTCAGCTGATAGATCTCCAGATCCGCTCTCTCAATGGCTCTGGTCCTATCCACAATCTCATCCCTGAGACTTTGCAGCTCCTGCTCCGTCTCTGGGTCAGTTTTGTACTTAATGACTTCCTTAATGACCTCCTGCACTTCCACTTGAGGTCCTCTGTTCCTCAGAGCGGCCAGCTCATTCTGGCAACTCTTCAGCTGCTCTTCTCCGCCCCGGTATCTTCTCTCCTGTTCCACCAGCTCAAGGCGAAGGTTGGCCACTTCGTTTTCGGTCTGGGGATCTGGTCGAACAATTTCCCGAACCTTCTCCTGGACAAGCACTCTGGCATTTTCTTGCTCCAGCACCTGGATCTTTCTGAGCAACTCGGCTTTTTCTCTCTCATGAGAGCGACCTTTGGCTTTCTCCTCTTCATACAGACGCCGCAGCTCGCTCACCTCCCTTTCTGTGGCTAGGTCCTTCTCCACCTTCAGCACCTCTTTCACCGTGATTTTGCCCTCAGCCATCACCCGCTCCTTCTCCAGCTGCTTCAGTTTGGCCTGCAAGAAACGGAGCTCTTCTTCCTGCTGCTGCCTCAGGCTGCTCTCCCGTTGCTTGCTTTCCTGCAGCTGTTGATATTCACTCTCCAGCTGAGGATCATTCTGCAGTTTCAGCACTTCCTTTTCAGTTACCTTCTCCTGCTCCTTATTCTTCTCTTCCGAGAGAGTAGCAATTTGGCGACGCAAAAGGACCATGTCGTTCTGGCGGGCTCCTTCCTGCCTCCTGAGGTCCTCCAGTTCTTCTTTCAGCTTCAGGATTTCCTCAGCCTGGCCTTTATCCGGTTCAATCCGCAGAACCTCCTTGACCACGTACTCCTGTGCGCCTTCTCTCTTTTCATGCTCCAAGGTTCGCAGCTTGAGCTTCAGGGCTTCAAGTTCACTCTGCAGCTCCTGGTTCTTGCGTTGCTCCTCCGCAAAGTTCTGCTGCATCTTGTAGAAGCTGTCCTCTAGCTGTGGGTCGGGCACTTTCTTCACCACCTCCTTGGTGACCAAGCTTTCCTGTGGCTTTTGGTTCTGGAGGAGGAAGATGTTTTCCTGAATGACCTTGATTTCCTCCTCCAGCTGCTGTCTCCGCTGACTTTCATCCTCCAGCTCCTTCCTTAACTTCCAGATTTCTTCTAGCGGCCTTTCGGACCTGCTGCTCTGAACAGACTCCTGCATCAACTGGACTTCAGGCTGCTGTCAATAAGGAGGAAGCAGAGAGTCAGTGGGAGAACTGACCTGCATAGGTGTCATTTTAAAGCAAAGGCGGGCAATTGCTGGAGTCAGTGGGCTGCATTTGTCACTTGAGGGAACCTTACAGGGCCACACCCCTAAAAACATTTTGCCTTCTTTTGGATGTGGAATTCTACTCCAACCACTATCAACTGTATATGGCCATTCTGTATTGTCCAAAAAAGCCACTCTGCCTACATAGCACATATTAAATCTGACTATGTCACCAGTGTGACATACACCAGTACATGAAACAGTAATGGATTTTGTGTTTACAGCTCCAAGCTATCTTATTCTGAACACTTCTGGCATTTCAGTTATGGGATACTCAACCTATATCAGCTGAATTTTTAAGATGCTGCACAACTTTTGTTGTTTTGCTCAAATAGGCTAATAACAGCTATCAACTTGGAATTTGCAGCAAAGCATAGTTTTCAAAACTCACTTGTTTCAGGAGATTCTGGGCAAACTCCAAGTTCTGCAGCCTCTGCCGATTGACAGCATTGACCTCTGTGAACTTTGCAGCCAGGACGGCTTCCTACAAAAGAAAGACAAAGATGCACTCAGAGAAAGCAACACAAAGGGGACTCCTCTGCAAACAAGGAGAGAAGCCTTAGACCCACTCACTGGCAGGTTTGGGCCTCTGTTATTAACTGCCTTTGACCCAATGAATGAGAGACCTTCAAGTCACCCTCAGCCTTGCTTAAGCCAGTTTACAGTTACTCCTTTTGTAAATGCTATTTTCAGCTTTGTAAATAAAGCTGACCACAAAAAAGGAGGAATAAGCAAGGAAGCAAGCAATGAAGAGGAACGCATTGTAGTAAGGGAGCTAAAATGCATTAATCTGACTTTTCTCAGAGGATTCTTTTAATATCAAAAAGCGACTGTAGGAGCCATAGCCCTATAAAGTAGTTTTTATGCTGTGACCTGGAGAACAGTGTTGATTTCTTTACTGCGGACCAATGAGATCAGTCACAGCTAGCAAAAGTCCACCTCTCCCAACCCTCCTGCAGAGCGCAAGGAACAACTGGTGCCTTTTGCACCGTGATGTTTTGTATGTCAATTTCCCGCAGCTGCAACTAAGAGTCAAGATGCCTGGAATCATAATCTAAATATCTGGAGAGCTAGAGATCGACAACCATAGCCTTGCAGTGCATTTCTCATCTACTCAAAAGAAATTGGGATTGACAAACCAGACTCTTTCTTATCTGTGTCACTTTTGCACGTATTTACCTATATCTTCAAGATAGGGTTGTTGTTTTTTTAAATGAATATGAACATTTGTGCTGGATATAAATATTCTAAACACTGCGTGTCCTAAAATCCAGAAAGCATAAAAGCCAATACATAACAAAAGTTAAGCTGATCTTTGGGCAACTGAATGGAAGTCAGGTTTTCCAAATATTTTTGGAAAGTTTGTTGTTTGGAGGTTTTCATGCCCAGCTAAGTGTCCTGCAGTGGCCCCTGCTTCTGGCCAAGGAACTCTGGGAGATAAGCACCAAGAACGCTCCTTCCTCAAACTCAGGAGAGGTCAAATAAAACAGCGATGTTGCCCTCCATCATCAACAAAGCCTGTCTTAACAGAATAACAGTCCCTTCCAGATTAGAAAATGCTGAAATCTGCCACAGGGCAACCATCTTGGCTACTGTGCTCCAACCTTCTCCATCCATACCTCTTCTTTCACTTTAGCCGCTGGAGACTGGAGCCTGGGCCTCTTGCTCATGAAGCCATTGCGACCATTTTCCAAATCAAGGATGGACCTCAGCTTTTCTGCCTCTAGTTCGTAATCCTGAAAGAGGGCAAAGGAGTCAGAGAAGCAGCAGAGAACTGGCCATGGTTAGGCATGTTTCCGCAGAGGGGTTTTCTCTTAACCCTTCGCAGCTGCCATTTCCCCTTTCACCATCCTCACCTTCACTGCCTGCTGATACTGTTGAGCCTCTGCCGAGATTTTTTGGACTTCTCTTTCCTTGCTTGCGATTTCTCCCAGAAGGGTCTGAAAAAGAGAAAAGTCAAAAGGGCAAAATGAAGGGACCCCTTTTCTGAAAGTAGGAAAAGCGAGTTGGCAGCTGGAGCCAAACTCAAAAGCGGGGGGCTGCAAGACTGGACAGCGCTCTGTATTGTTTGAAATCTCTTTTTCCGGCCTCTATATTTTCTTTCTTTCTATTTTGCTGCTTGTCCTCTGAAATGGGCACAGTGGAAATCATATGGAGTGAATCTGTGGATCAATGCGGAACAATGGCTTCAAACTACAAGAAAGGAGATTCCATCTGAACATTAGGAAGAACTTCCTGTGAGAGCCGTTCAGCAGTGGAACTCTGCCCCAGAGTGTGGTGGAGGCTCCTTCTTTGGAAGCTTTTAAACAGAGGCTGGATAGCCATCTGTCAGGGGTGCTTTGAATGCAATATTCCTGTTTCTTGGCAGAATGGGGTTGGACTGGATGGCCCATGAGGTCTCTTCCAACTTTATGATTCTATGATTATGGACTCTAGTTCATAATGGCTTACAGCACATTTAATCTTTAAAGTGTCATATTAGGAGTTTTATTTCCCTCCCCAATATCAGGTCAATACAACCTGATGTTTTCCACTGCCACCATTTCCAGAGACAGGATGTCTGTAGACTTCATAGGCTCTCCTTGAGGACCTTGAATATCTAAGCAGGAAGGATGCTGTAAAAGCCTGTTTTCTACATCAACTAAAAGCATGCATTAGAGTAGACTGGCCCTTGAGATGCTGTTGGTCTACAGAGCCGGACCTTTGGGGTTTCTTCCAACTTCATGGTTCTGTTTCATGATTACCCTTTGGTTCCTCAGCTTGGTTTCCACTTGACCAATATTGTCAGTTTCTTGGGGCTCATAGTTGGGCATGTTATAAAGGAACTGGCTCAGGTTGTCGTAGCCGTTGCGGTAGTTGGAATAGGCCAATTTTGCTCTCTGGAGTATCTGAGATCTAGGATGGAAAAAGATCACTTTGTAACAGCAATAGCCACAGGCATCACAAAATCCCATTAACTTTTTTTTCATATCAGGACTGACTTGAGAAACTCCAAGTCACTTCTGGTGCGAGAGAATTGGCTGTCTGCAAGGACATTGCCCAGCCATCCTCTTATGTCCCAGCATGGTAAGCTGGAGCTGACAGATGGGAACTCACCCCTCTCCCCGGATTCGAACTGCCAACCTTTAAGTCAGCTCCATCCCATTAACAAACTCCTATGTATACGTGTGACACGGGAGAAGATTTGCCATGAGATCACATTGTTATATGACGATGTTAGTTCATTGCCACCTGCTTTGAGGGCTTTCAGTGGAGGGGGAAAGCATGCAAATCAAAAGAGAGCTGCACATTTTATGCAGTATTTTGACCCCAAAATCTCAAGAGGAGTAAAGGATTCAGCCATGCATGCTTCCCCTCCTTTCTTCCAGCTTTGTTTGACCCTTTGCTTTCCAAACACGGCTCTCTGCGCAGTCCCACCTGTGATCCAATTGCTTGCTGAGGTTGCCAAAGCGCTGGTTGAGCTTGTGGAACTCGGCCTCCTGGCGCTCGATATCCGGACAGTGCTCCTGGAACTGGGCGGCAAGGGTGCTGGAGCATGCCTTGGCCTTCTGCAGGTCCTGCTCCGCTTCGCTCAGCAAGGGCCACTGGGACTGCAACTCGGAGCCCAAAGCCTGGGCAAGAAAGGAGACCCAGCACTTTATTGGAATGCCCCCCCCCCTTTTGAGGACTCAAGAGAGCTTACAATATTATAGGCACCCCCAAATCAATCCAAACACTATCCTGGACACTGAACTCCCCCAAAAGAAAAAAAAAACATGCTGCAGAAACAGAGACTGAGATCCTACATCATAGACTACATTTTGTAATTTTACACACCCATAGCAATGTTGTAGAAAGATAATGCAAACCTGTAAGTAAATTGGAAAGGCATGCACTCCAGGAACTGGTAACACATGGGACACTTCTGATGCACACTGGACAATCTCATTGTTCAGCACTTACTAGCCAGCCTCTGTCTATCTACAGTCATCAAAGGGTTGCATTTGAGTGAAGGGGCCAATTTCTGCACGCCACCAATGAGAATACTATGCCTTCTGCTCTGGCATCCTAGTTCTGGAATATCCCCTTAGAAGTCCAACTGGTGCTAATGCCAAACTTATTCAGTACCAAGTCAAAACATGGCTTTTTCCTTAACACTTTTGGATTTCACTCAAATTTGCAGACATAATGGTTTACATTATCGCTTTAAATTGCCTTGTTTTGAATGTTAAATTGCCTTTCAAAATTACTCCTGCTGTTTCGAACTCTTTCAAGTAGTTTTTAATGTACACCACCTGGAGATCCTCAAAAATACTTAATAACAACAACAACAACAAAACGGTGTCAGCTGCTAATAGATACAAGATAAAATTCTGGTGGTGCTTTTGGCCATAGAAAGTAGAGCCTGTTATTGCTCTTGGTGAAGATAAAATAGTGAAGAGTAGAGACATCACACTTGCAATGAAGATCTGCTTAGTCAAAGCCATTGTATTCCCCGTAGTAACCTATGGATGGGAGAGCTGGACCATAAGGAAGGTCCAACTTTTGAACTGTGGTGTTGGAGGAAAATTCTGAGAGTGCCTTGGATCGCGACAAGATCCAACCAGTCCATACTTCAGGAAATAAAGCCCGACTGCTCATTGGAGGGAAGGATATTAGAGGCAAAGTTGAAGTACTTTGGCCACATCATGAGAAGACAGGAAAGCTTAGAGAAGACAATGATGCTGTGGAAAATGGAAGGAAAAAGGAAGAGGGGCCGATCAAGGGCAAGATGGATAGATGGTATCCTTGAAGTGACTGGCTTGACTGAAAGAGCTGGGGGTGGCCACGGCCGACAGGGAGCTCTGGCGTAGGTGGTCCATGAGGTCACAAAGAGTCGGAAGCGAATGAATGAATAAACAACAACATTGCTCTTGGTGATACGCTATTGAGAGCTAACCTTGCTCCCATCTTGTAAAGAGCTCTTTTTATCTCTGTGTCTTTCAGTAACCTTATTTTGGAGATTCTTTAAAAACCAAGCTTTTGTGGGAAATGACCTAGATGACCCCAATGCATATTTTGTAGCTCCAGATAGGTTATTTTGAGCACGATCCTCTCAAACTATTGCTCACCAGCAGCTCTTCGCTCTTGCGCTCCAGGGAACGGACATCCTCAGGAATGGTATCCTCAATGGCCAGTTTGTTCTCGTAGCCGGAAAGCAGATCCCTGCCTTGCTGCAGGCTCTTCTCAAGGTGATTGGCAACATCCACTCTAGAAAAGACACGCCAAAGCCACTCATCAGACACATGTGCTTATGTTTAGACTGGTCCACAAATTCCCCAAGCTACAGCCCTCCAGCCTCAAACAGGCACACCAAAAGGTGCAACATAATGAAAAAGTCGGTTGATATGCCAACACTTCAAAAAAAAAAATCCAAATAGAGCTATTGACCCCGTTGTAATTCCTGACCCCAGGTTGACTAAGAGAAGTCTGAAAGAGACACCTACTTTTCCTGAACAGCGCCCAGAAGCTGGACAACATGGTTGTATTTGTTGTTTGTTTCCTCCACTTTGGTTTTCACCAACGCGGCACTGCTTGCATCAGGCACGGATTCCACGAAGGCTTCACACTCCTGGATCCTGCGACCTTTCTCTGGCTCAATGTGGCGGACCTCGCTGGCAATGTTCTGCAAAGACAAAAGGGGGAACGAGACCGCAGACCATCGATGAGCAGAGCATCTCCACTCATGTGCCATGTGGGGTGGGATCAAATGGGGCCTTAAAACTAGAATGTGGCAATACAGTCCAGAAAACTCACAGCAACCCAGTGATTCCAGCCATAAAAATCTTCAACAACACAAGGTCCTCTTTGTTTACATGCTGTTGCCTTGGCTGGCCAAGACCCAATTTGGTATTCATTTTTGAGCACTCAGCTGCACAAAAGCCAACATCTGATCTTATCCAAGTGGCTCTCTAATATTATTTTAAGCTCTTTATCCATAAGCCTATGTATACCTCTCTTGGATTGCTGTGTGCCTCAACCAGACAAAAGGCTGGGAAAACATTTTCAGTTGTTTTTCTATTTTTAAGGATTTTTTTCCATTGAATCCTACAGTTAGAAAGACCCCAATGGCTATCCAGTCCCTTAAGAGCCTCCGGTGGCACAATGGATTAAACCCTTGTGCCGGCAGGACTGAAGACCGACAGGTTGGAGTTTCAAATCCGGGGACAGCATGGATGAGCGCCCTCTGTCAGTCCCAGCTCCCCATGTGGGGACATGAGAGAAGCCTCCCACAAGGATGGTAAAACATCAAAACATCTGGGCATCCCCTGGGCAACGTCCTTACAGATGGTCAATTCTTTCACACCAGAAGCAACTTGCAGTTTCCCAAGTTGCTCCTGACACGAAAAGAAAATCCTGTCCCTTGAGGACTCCAGAGGGGTTACAATATTAGAAGCACAGAACCAATCCAATCACTGCCCAGAAAACCAAACCCCACAAAAAGAAGGGGGAATCAGTCCCAAAGGGCTTTCTGACTATTGTGTGAGTAACACAAAAACACCAGCTTTGCCACCCAAAAACCAGGGGTGCAACTATTATGCAGTGAAATTTTGTCTTTAGGGAGTTCATTTCATTGTCATCTAGACTCTACTGCCTGAGACAGTCATTTCACTGCCCAGAACTGATGCAACCAACCCATTTCACCAAATCATCCTTTAGCCAACTGTCTCCATCACAGAAACCCAGCCAGCTTTTACCTTGAGGTCCTTTGACCGCTCCGCACTGTCCTGAATCGCCCGACTTTGCTCGAGTGGTGGGCGCAGGTTGGCCGTGATGGCCTTCTCCTGCTTGTCCAGCTCATTATTCACTTTCTCCAATCCTGCCAGCAGTTGCCGTCCTTGTACACAGGATGCATCTGAGACAAAAAGATCAGACGATGAAAAGATTTATCTCCATTTCTGGCTGAAAACTAAATGGGTCCACTTACTATCAGTCAAAAAGACTCATTCAACAGGCCTTCAGCATTCCCTGGGGCTTGGTTACAGGACCCCCCGTGGATGCTCAAGTTGCATTACATAGCAAAGGTAAAGGTTTCCCTGACATTAAGTCTAGTCGTGTCCAACTCTGGGTGTTGGTGTGCTCATCTCCATTTCTAATCCAAAGAGCCGGTGTTGTCCGTAGATACCTCCAAGGGCATGCAGCCGGCATGACTGCATGGAGAGCCGTTACCTTCCTAAAGAAGCGGTACCTATTGATCTACTCACATTTGCATATTTTTAAACTGGTAGATTGGCAGAAGCTGGGGCTAACAGCAGGAGCTCACCCCTCTCCCCAGATTCGAATCGCCAACCTTTCAGTCAGCAAGTTCAGCAGCTCCGTGGTTTAACCCGCTGCACCACCAGGGGGCCCTGCATTATATACCAGTAGTAAAATAAGACCAAATAATAGGACGAACAGGTCCATTGAGAGTTTAATAATGATGATGATTATGATGATATCAATAATAGTAATAGTAATAATAATAATAATTAAGAAAGTCTAGCCATCTGTGCAAATAGCAGGAGGCTACAGCAGGGAATGCCTCCTTATCAGCATAGGGCTTGGTTTGTGGCTAAATCAAAAGTTGATTTTCAGATTTATTTGTTTTTCCAGATACTTTTTCAAATATGTTGCATATCACAGAATATTTCTCCCTGCCACAGAGTTCCATTCATTTCCACAGAATTTTGTTTTGGAGGTCTTGAAATTAAAGGGACATAGCCACAATTAGAATTTCTTGAGCCCCTCATGGAAAGCTACCAAATAGGTCTTCCAGTAAACTTGCAACTAGATCTAGGTCCCATATAGTCAACAGAGTGAATTTTATTGATCTCAGGTAGAGGACCGCAGTGCCATGGCAGGTTAAACCAACCACTAGCTGTAGAAAAACTTGCTGACCAGAAGGTTAGCTGTTCGAAGCCGCGGGTTGGTGTGAGCTCCTGCTGTTAGCCCTAGATCCTGCCAACCTAGCAGTTCAAAAACATGTAATGTGAGGAGATCAATAGGTACCACCTCGGCTGGAAGATAAAAGGCAGCCATGCAGCCATGCTGGCAAACACAACCAGGAGGGTCTATGGACAACAGGTTTCTCAGTATGGAAACTGGAACAAAAGCTCCTCCCCATGGCCAGAGTTGAGCATCATCTCCAGACACCAGAGATGAAAAGGGAAACTGTTGCCTTTGTTTGTGTATTGTATAAAAGGCATTGAATGTTTGCCTGTATATACCCATAATACTATAATCTACTCTGGGTCCCCTCGGGGATATAGAGCGGAATATAAATAAATGTGTTGTTGTTGCTGCTGCTGCAGCTGTACTGGATCCCAGACCTTCCCCAGGAATAACTCACCTCCTATGCCATCAGCCTTCAATGTATCGTATCTCTGTTGCAGAAGCTTCTTTGTACCAGCTGTCTTCTGTTTCACGCTTTGATACTGGCCAGCGATGCTTTGGAATGAAAAGATGTGGCCAATTAGAAAAACAGTGAGGGATAAAAGCACTTTTGGATTTAAAATGAAGACGGGAATGTAAGAGAAAGGAGGAAGTGCTGGATTTGAATCACTGCAGAGGACTAAGGTCAACTGCGCGATTAAATGAGAGGAGATCCATTGTAACAATGGAACTGGCATAATGTTTGGCTCACCATTCAGCAGCAGTGTCACTGGGTTTTCTTTAGCGGTTTAATTTTAAACCAATACAGAATGAGTCTCGTTTATCCAGAAATCTGAAACAATCTGCAAACTATTTTTTTCTTGCTAGGTATCCATTTTTGTCTTCAGAGAAAGGGGGCTAGTCATATGTTTCTCTTCCCAATCACTTTATTTAAAAGGGGGAAAGTGTGCTGACCACCAAAGGCAACTACTTTTTGGTGGGTCTTTGTGTAAACAAAGTCTTCCCCCCTTTGCCCCTTCTTTTTCCCATATCAGGACTCCTTGAATTTAAACTCAGTGTCACTAGCCCCCTTTCTTCCTTTGCAAATATAAGTGCCTTATTGACTCAAATCTAATGCTCACCTCTTTTGGCTAAATGACTGCACCAAAAGGGAAAAGCTGCTTCAGGAAGTGGACCGAGAGCTCCTCTTTGAAGGACTAATTTAATGGCCAGCGTTCAATGCTATGGGATCCTGGGATATGTAGTTTGGTGAGGAATCAGCATTCTTCGGCAGAGAAGGGTTTAGCCTATAAAGCCTAAAACGGTTCTGGCCCTGCTTACCTGTCCGAACGTATCTCTCCTTACGAACCTTCTAGGAATTTAAGATCTTCTGTGGAGGCCCTGCTCTCGGCCCTGCCATCTTCACAGGCTCGATTGGCGGGGACAAGGGATAGGGCCTTCTCAGCGGTGGCCCCTCGGTTGTGGAATGCCCTCCCCAGGGACACTAGATCAGCCCCTGCCTTCTTAACATTTCACAAAAAAGTTAAAACGTGGCTATATGAGCAGGCTTCCCAAACGCAGTGTAGCTATTAAACTCTGATCTCGGAACAGTTGTACAATGTGACTGGACAATGACGGATTAATGCAATGCGGAGGACTTATGGTTTTTTATTATGTTTATTGATGTTAATTGTAATGAATTTTTATATCTATGTTAAATGTTTTTAATATTTAAACTATTTTTGTACTGTTGTGGGCATCGAATTGTGCCGTTTTGTAAACCGCCATGAGTTGCCCTCGGGCTGAGAATGGCGGTATAGAAGCGTAGTAAATAAATAAATAAATAAGGCTCAGGGCCTTGTAAAACTACAGCCCCCATTATCCCATTGCATAGAACCAAAGCAATTAGGTTCATTCTACAGCATAGGTAGAACTCTAAAGGTTTCTTCTAACACTTTTGTTTTTAAAAAAGGAATCCTAAATAGGTAGCCAATGTAATGTTAACCTTTTTTGGCCAAATTACAAAGCACTGTTTGTCACTGCATATTACATTTGGCAATATAGCTTTTTTTAGTTTCGGGCTTTTGAAAATGGAGGTGTGCATGTGATTCAATGGCGCATGAGACTTGAGTCAATACGGTATTCCAAAATCCAAAAAACCTCAGGACCCAACCATTTCAAAGAAGGGAAGTTGGATCTACACTGTGGAATGAATGTGGATTGGCATCACTTGTACTGCCATGGCTCCATGTTATGAAATCCTGGGAGATGTAGTTTGGCGAGGCACCAGCACTCTCTGGCTAAAGGTCTTGCAAAACTATGCCACCCATGATTCAACAGTATTGAGTCACTTAAAGTGGTGTCAAACTGCATTCATTCTACAGTACAGAAGCATGTAGAGAGTCAATTTATATTGCTTTTGTGAACGCAGCCGAAGCGGAGAAGCACTTACTGGTCAGCAAGGGTCAACGATTCAGGATCTGTCGGGGGAATCATGAAGCAGACGCCGGGGGCATTGATCACATTTCCGGTGCTGTCCGTCACCTCCCAGAGGTCACCGCTGTTCTTGTGCAACGTGTATCTAGCCCCACGCGAGAGCTGGCACTGGGAACATAGACAGTCATGTACTGGCAGTCTCTAAGTTATAAACATCTGACTTTTAAGAATACTTTTAAGAATATTTTCAAGAGGTGGAGAGTTGAATCCCTGGATGCTGAATCCGTGGATACGGAGGACCAATTCTATTGTATTACGGTATATCATATTATACAATATATACTATAGTTCTTCTTGGATTTTTTTAAAAAAGTAATATTTTAAGATTATGATGATTGGATCCATGGATGCTGAACCCGTGGATTCGGAGGAGCAATGGCACACTGCCTTGGAAGATGATGGGTTTCTCTTCTTCTGAGCTTTTACAAGAGTGTCTTAGTTAATATATTTTGGCTATTTATTTATTTACAGTATTTATTTTCTGCCCTTCCCACCCCAAAGGGGACTCAGGGCTGTTCACAAAACACATATACTGCAAACGTTCAATGCTGATTATACAATGACAAGACAGACAACAGATTGAGGTATATATAAGCTTTTCCCATCTTTTGGCATCTTTGGAGGCTGTGCTTAGTTATGGCCACAGAGGGGTGCTGTTGTTCCATCTTCTTGCCAAAGAGCTTTTGTTTGTAAACTTCCTCCTTTTTCTGATTGAAACGCCATGTTTAAAATACCTCCCCTCTTTAATGCGGTTCTTATTTACCTACTCACATTTGTTTTCAAACTGCTAAGTTGCCTGAAGCTAGGCTAAAGTCAGGCACTCACCCTGACCCAGGCCTCAAACAATCAGCCTTCCTGTTGGCAAGATTTATTGCTGCTTGGTGATTAACCTTCTGCGCTAAAGCCCAACATCATCCAATCTCTGCAGACACCATCATCCCATGGGTCTGTCACTATTCCTGCCCTACTTCCAGTTCTGCCATTGGGAGTTCCACCATGATATGTATTTGGATCCTTCAGCCAGGAGAACTTGGCAAAAGCAGGGGATTCTCACCTGATCACTTTCATAGTCGCAGAGGGCTTCCACCGGGATGGGCTTCAAGGGGGTCTCCCGGCGGTACCTCAAAGGCAGCACTTGCTGGCTGCGCATCTGCAGGGACTTCACCACATCATCATACTTGTCCAAGGCCTTCTCCTGGTCCTGGAAGCACAAGGAACTTTTGATCTGAGACCATAATAAAATTCATTCCCAAGCAAAGGCGGTAGAGGAGGATAGACAGCTCTTTGTCCTATCCACAGAACAGAAGTAACTGCACTTCGGCACTGCAAGGTCTATTTGTGTTGTTGTTACTATTATATATGGGGCAACATTTGCCCTAAAAGAGACCTTGAGGGTCTATGCTTTCCAAACATCCCATCAAAAAACTCCCAAATTTGCCTCTAAATAATGCTCAACTGTGAAGGCATTTGTATCATGTTTTGGGAATTATACACTCATTTTCATCAAGGGCCACATCAGTCTTATGGTTGAGTCCATGGATAGGAGAATCCGTGGATACAGAGGGCCAACTATAAATATATATTTAATATAGTGCTCATAGTGCTCTTTAGTTTTTGCCCAATTTAGGTCCCCAGATGTTAGGAAACAACAGTTTCTATCACAGGATATGACCAGAGCTCACTTCCAATTTAAAAGCCCTAAAATAGCTCTCCAAAATGTGACCCACTGAGAGCATTAAGGGACATTTGGGGTGTACAAGAGGATTTCCATGGCAAGATTTCCTTAGAAAGGGTTTGCCTTTGCTATCCTCTCAAGCTAAGAGAGTGTGATCACCTAGGGTCATCTGATGAGTTTCTGATTCGACCCCTGAGTTCCCTTTCCCCACAGCCTCGTAGCTTTCCCCCATAGCACTGATGCTGGCACCCTTCCCAAAGATTACTTGCCTCGAGCTCCTGTAGCAAGGATTCAATTTGGTAGCGGTCCTTGAAATCTGGGCTGTATTTCTGGTCCAGGTCCGTGTCTACTTTCCTGAGGAGTTCTTGGGCATCTTTAGCATCCTTTTGGAACTGCATAAAACAATTACAAACTCAAGTGACTCTTCGGATGAGGCAACATCTGGGAAGCTCCATCCCTCTTTGCCTTACTTGTCAACACCAGCAGCAAACCCTACAAAGTGATGACAAGCCTAGTCAAAAGCACCCAAACTCTGTTTTCTCAACAAATTATTATTATTATTATTATTATTATTATTATTATTATTATTATGTGTATTTATACCCTGTTTTTTCTCTCCAAAAGGAGAGAAAACGGCCTTCGGTCTTCGACCGATGGGTCCAGAAACTTATCCCCTTCATCAAAGGAGAAAATGTGTCCTTCAACTGTAAGCCCTATGGCATAGGATCACCTTTGCAAACAATGTCCTATATCTGCATGGGGTACCCTTTTACCTTCCCACCAAGGCACTACCTATTGATCTACTCCCATTGCATGCTTTTGAACTACTAGTTTGCAGAAGCTAGGGCTGACAGTGGGACCTCACCCCGATTCATGGCTTCTAATTGCTAATCTTCTGGTCAGCAGATTTCCTGCAAATAGCAGTTTAACCTGCTGTGCTACCGCAGCCCCTTCTAACCACGGACCATTTTGGAGGGATTCAACTCTCCAAACTTTCCCAACATTGGTCATATGGCAACCTTTTTTATCTTGAAGTTTGCCCTTGGTTTCAAAGTACCTGATGATAGTCTTCCATGAACTTGAGGTGGCTTTCCTCGCAGATGAGCAGGTTGAGGTACTCTTTCCAGTCGGCATGGACTGCCTCAATGTGAGCCTGCAAACAACAGCAACAAAAGGAAAGTTTACGTATCAGGAGAACCTATGTCAGGATTATAAACAAAGAGGGACACCGGCATCTTCTCTTAACACAGATCCCTCGCAAGGCAAACTCACCTCGATGGGGATCTTCCCAGGATGGTTTTCAGCCAACAGCTGGTTGCCATCTTCATGCAGTTTATTAATAGCCGCCTCCTTTTCTTCTAGTTTCCGGTTTATGAAGTTCTACAAAATATGAAAACGGCAAACAGATTATACCTGCTCAGAATACTTACAAGCCATAGGACTGCTAAAGACATATGTTTCAAAGAATTCCATGGAAAGCCCCTCACTGGAGACATCTTGTCTCTATGCATGCTTACAGGAGAAGAACAAAAGTGGGGAACTTTCAGGGTTTCAATGTGACTTAGAAAAAGAGGTGTCTCCCTGAGAAGTAGTCAAACAAACAGTAGAAGGAGAAAATACAGTGACAGGTCAGGCAAACAAAGAGAGCAATGGGGCAAGGGCTTTCCCTGTCAGTGAACTCATCTTCCTATCTCCTTGTTGAGGACTAGAAACTTGTGCAGGATGTGGCTGAGTTCGAACACAAGCAACATTACTAATGACTTGGATTCAAATGACAAGAAAGGAGATTCCACCGGAACATTAGGAAGCTGTTCAACGGTGGAACTCTCTGCCCCAGAGTCCGGTAGAAGCTCCTTCCTTGGAGGCTTTTAAACAGAGGCTGGATGGCCATCTGTCAGGGGTGCTTTGACTGTGCCTTTTCTGCATGGCAGGGGGATGGACTAGATGACCCTTGAGGCCTCTTCCAACTCTTTGATTCTATGACTTTATGGTCCGGCGTAGGACAAGATCAATGAAGAGACGCCAGGGATGCTGAGGGAAGACGGCCTTGGGGAGAAAGGCATACCTCATATTGGCGTCGGCGACTGGGGTAGTCCAGGTTGCGGTCACTCCAGTCATACTGCATCCGGTCCTTAGCTTGCTGATCCAGCCAGTAGAGCTTGTTGGTGCAGCGCTGCATATAGTCCTGCAGGGAATTGAGGTCCTGCTGCCGCTGTTGGGATCCTGACTATAAGGAGAAAGGATGCTTTGTCAAGGGTCACTTCCTTCAAGCAACAAAAGTTAATCCCAAAGCTACCTGGAAGAGAGTCTTTGGCCTATTCCCGCCTCCAGATGTTGAGATTTCAGACCACAGTGAACCATGACAAATGGGGACAAAGTAGGGAAGGAGAGAAGAAGGGCAGCAGGGAATGATCTCATGAACTTTCTCCAAAATTCTACTCTGCTGACAAGATCCCTTGTACTCACAGACTGCAATGATCATTATCTCACCCATAAAAAAGCTGAGGAATCTTCAGCTTTTCAGGGTGTTTTAACCCCTTATCATTGGGATGTCTGGGAGTGGAAGTCCAAAACACCTGGACGACCAAAGCTAGCTTCCAAGCCATATTTCCTTGCTGTTCCTTACTCCTTGTTTGCTGTGAACTGCTTTCAAAAGCACCCAAATATTCACTGGTCCATTGAGAACGCCTTATTCCTTGCCTTTGCGTTGCTGCTTTCACCTCTTGTTCAACAACTTTGTCTGCATCTTCCCATGGAAAGAAAATCCTCCAAAACAAACCAAACCAAAGAGTCTCAGAAAGGGTCTCAGATAGAGGTGGAGGGTGTGGAGTCAATTCTCCACCTTCGGATATACCATGGATGCATTCCCCACCAAGCGATGCTCCCAAATATCTCTATCTTCATCCAGAAGTGAGGTGTATCACCATTTTGAGAAGGATTCTGATGACAATAGAGGTATTTTATGATGTTGGGGGAGAACACGGAGTCTTTCTGTGTTATTGATATAGTTCACTGCAATCCATGGCTTGCAAATCAAGAAAAAAACTCAGGAATGGATGCTCCTTATACTTTCACCCTAAAGTCTATCAGTTCTTTGACTCAAAGGTATTCTCATTTGAGCTAGACATTGTTCCCCATTTCTTTCGGTGCCAAATTTCAGAACTTTATCATTGTAGCCTTTCCAAAAAGAAATCTTACCAGCAATTTCTGGTACTTCATCTGGAGTCCACTTGTATATTCCTGGAAACAGATGAAGGTGTAGTTTAGCCTTGCAACCTTTACACTAAACAGGGTGGCTGCTCGACATTACAAAGACATTAAACAGGTCAGCGGTTCGAATCCAGGGAGAGCAGGTTGAGCTCTCTCTGTCAGCTCCAGCTCCCCATGTGGCGACAGGAGAGAAGCCTCCCACAAGGATGGTAAAACCATCAAACATCCAGGCATTCCCTGGGCCACGTTTTTGCAGACGGCGAACTCTCTCACACCAGAAGCGACGTGAAGTTTCTCATGTCGCTCCTGACACGAAAAAAAGGGGTGGCTGCTCTGTTTGTGGAGGAAAAGCAACATGTTTTGTGCAGATGCATCCCAAAGCAAATACATCCCAAGATCTCTTCCCATATCTCAGACCCGATATATAGCATGGCATAGTATAATGGCACCCCTCCTATAAAATGGAGAAGAACTCAAACAAATATATGTGAAATGACAGGTGGCCACAGCAGGTTGAATCTACACATCAAGATAGTGCTTGCTATCTTGGGAGTAATATAGCTGTTGCAGGGGATACTTTTAGATTAGGGGAACTTTTAGGATAAAGCTGGGCATGTTTAGCCTGCAGAAGAGAAGGCTGAGAGGAGACATGATGAGGGCCATGGATTGAGTGGTGAGGGGAAGTCATAGGGAGGAGGGTGCAAGCTTGTCTTCTGCTGCCCTGGAGACTAGGATGCAATGGAGCAATGGCTTCCAACTATAGGAAAGGAGATTCCACCTGAACATTAGGAAGAACTTCCCAACTGGGAGAGCTGTTCAGCAGTGGAACTCTCTGCCCCTGAGTGTGGTGGAGGCTCCTTCTTTGGAGGCTTTGAAACAGAGGCCAGATGGCTATCTGTCGGGGGTGCCTTGAATGAGATGTTCCTACTTCTTGAAAGAATGGGGTTGGACTGGATGAGGTCTCTTCCAACTCTCAGGAATCCATACCGAACCCAGGGATTTGCATCGAATACCAGTACTGAGCGCTCACGCAAAAAAGACACTTAATTGGCCCTCAATGTCCAACTTTCTATCATTTCAACAGCCAAAATTTGAGAGAAGGAGGGGGAGTCTGTTTTGCTATTTCTCCTTGGACAAATGGGAGTCAGAAACCCTAAAAATTATCAATTTGATCCCAATTTATGTCATCCAGGGATGAACTGATGCTCCCTCTCCCCATCCCACACGGTATCAAAAGAATCCAGGAAACAAACGTACATCTGACACTGGTGTCGCATGGCTGCCTTCCTTGGTGATATGAGGGCCGATCGCCATCACTTCATTGTGGAAGATGTTGTGCTCCTCCACCTGGCCATTGACGGACGGCAAGTCTGTTCCAAAGCCTTTGCTGTTCAAGGTTTCCTGATGGAGAAAGACAAGGTGGGTTAGGACCAGTTTTCCCACCTTCCTGGCATCCAATGCAAAGGAAAAAGACAAAAACACAATGCAGATCATTCACCAGCTTGGGTATCCATACCGCACAAGTACAGGCAATCCTTAAGTTACAAACATCTACCTTACAAATGACTCATAGTTAAGAACAGGGGGTGAGGAAACAGGAAGTGAAAGGGACCTCCCCTTGGAAGAAAGGGAAATGCACTCATGATAGAGTTACTATCATGGAGAAAGGGGGTCTCATCAGAAGTTTTATCACCAATCCCTGTTTCCACAACAAGCCAATTTTTTCAAAATCCAATTATCACTGGGACAGAAAGTGAGGCGAAATCTTCTGAGCACTGGGCACAGAAAGGAAAACTAACACCATAGGGGTGTTAATCCTTCTCTATGTTATATTCCACTTTATCTCCCCAGAGGGACTCAATGGATTGCAGTTTTACATATATGAGGCAAACATTTAATGCCTTTTTTACACAATCAGCAATGACATACGATACAGAGGTAAAGGCCTTTCACTTCCATCTCCGGCATCTGGAGGTGATGCTCAGCTCCGGCCATGGGGAGGAGCTCTTGTTCCATTTTTCCATGCTGAGGAGCCTCTTGTCCATAAATTTCTCTGATCCGTGTTGCCATCATGTCTGCATGGGGTGCCCTTTCACCTCCCTGCCAAGGTGGTACCTATTGATCTACTTACATTACATGCTTTCAAACTACTAGGTAGGCAGAAGCTAGAGCTGACGGCTGGGAGCTCACCCCGACTCGTGGCTTCGAACTGCTAATCCTCCGATTAGCAGATTTCCCGCAGCTAGCAGTTTAATCCGCTGTGCTACTATGGTTCTCTCTAAAATGTACATGTTCCCACTTACAAACAAATTCAAGTAAGAACAAACCTACAGAACCTATCTTGCTCATAACTTGGGGACTGCCTGTATATCAATTCAATACTATTTCAGTTGCCATGACTCCTTTCCACAAAGTCCTGGGTTTATAATTCTGACTTGTGAAGGGATAACATTTCACCTATAACTTCTAAAGTTTACTTTTAATATATCTATAAAATGAATAAGAGGGAGGAAAAAGATCCCATGGGCCAAAAGCTGGCTCCTGCTTTACTCGTTTGAGATGGCAATGAGATGAATGGGAGGAGAGTATGCTTCATACCACAGCACCATACCTTGCAACATCCCAAACCTTGTGCTAAGTTACTGAAGTTACTATTTGCCTGTCGTTTGAGAAACAAAGGGATTAACAGGAAAGAAAAACCCAATGTTTAAAACCACAGCCTATATCCAACTATTAATCCCAGGTAGAATAGTTCCACTGGACCAGTCTTGGCAAAGTTTGGCCCTCCAGGTGTTTTGGACTTCAACTCCCACAATTCCTAACAGCCTACTGGCTGTTAGGAATTGTGGGAGTTGAAGTCCAAAACACCTGGAGGGCCAAGGTTTGCCCATGCCTGCACTGGACCAACTGTTAAATAGGTCAACCCTTATGGGAAAACTTTATTTCAATGGGTCTGCTCCAGATAAGAGCACTTGGATTTAGGGCTGTAATTAACTACTTTAGAGATAGTGATGCTTTGGAAGAATTACTTTAATTCCAAGGTAGGAATGGTCCTGTTTCCAGTTATTGCTGGACTGCAAACCCAACAGCCCTTGCCTTCACAGGAATGCTAGCAGTTGCTGTCACAAATTTCCTGAATTATTTTTATAAGTAACTTTCCAAGTGCTGGGTCTAGGATCAAGCGATGCTCCTTCCCCTGCAGTAATCTATATTTCCTTTTCTCTTTCTCCCAAATCCAAGTGTATGGTTGGTATGCGCAGCCAACATGAAAAGGCACGTGGCTATGAGGATATTCGTGTCCAGCAGCCCAAAGAGAACTGCAATGCTAGCAGTGCAAACTTGCTCATCAGGCTAAGCTTTCCCATCTAGGGAGGATTTGGGGGATTGGCAAGTGGAAGCTGACAAAGCAACTGCACAAGTAGCAAAATCAACATTAGAGAGAAAGAGAAACCCGGGTGCCTATTGCTCTCTGTTTCCAACATTTTTCTGGGCCCACTCTATTAACAATGGGTGCGCTTGATAGGCGAGCTGCCCCACTTTGCTTCCTGAAGACAGATTTCTGACCTTTTTTGTTTGCACTTCTAGGGCCAAACTATCAGTGAATAACAACAACAACAACAACAACAACAACAAATAATAATAACAATAACAATAAATGATAGTGATGATGGTAGTGATGTTATTTGTTACCTGCCTGTCCTCCTGACTCAAGGCAGGTTACAATATAGTTAAAATAGACACATAGAATATAATACTATTACAACAAGTAAAAGTAAAGGTTTCCCCTTGACATTAAGTCTAGTTGTGCTCATCTCCATTTAAAAGCTGAAGAGCGGGCGGTGTCCATAGATGCCTCCAAGTCATGTGGCCAGCATGACTGCATGGTAACAGCATTCCATGCAGTCATGCTGGCCACATGACTTGGAGGCGTCTACGGGCAAAAGCAGTACCTACTGATCTACTCACATTTTCATGTTTTTGAATTGCTAGGTTGGCAGAAGTGGGGGCTAACAGCGGGAGCTCACCCCGCTCCCCGGATTCATACTGGTGACCTTTAGGTCAGCCAGTTCAGCATCTCAGCAGTTTAACTGGCTACGCCACCGGGGGCTCCTATTATAACGATAATACATTCATTAAAATACACATAATATAGTAATGGAAGCTTCCACACAGCAGATTCCAAGGGAGCACTGTTTTTCTGGGACTTTGATGAAGGAGGCTTGACACATTGCTTGACACATTTCTCAAAATCTATTGGTATACTCAGCCCTCCACATTTGCTCAGGTTAAGGGTGTACAATCCCTAAAGAAGTGAAGAAAACACACAATGCTATTTTTAAATTGAGCAACATGTTTGCAGATGGCCAATTTTCTCACACCAGAAGGGACTTGCAGTTTCTCAAGTCATTACTGACACGAAAAAACCCTCTAAGAGCCCCCGGTGATGCAGTGGGTTAAGGCGCTGAGCTGCTGAACTTGCTGATTGAAAGGTCACAGGTTCGAATTTGGGGAGTGGCGTAAGCTCCCACTGTTAGCCACAACCTAGCAGTTCTGCCAACCTAGCAGTTCGAAAACATGCAAATGTGAGTAGATCAATAGGTACTGCTCCAGTACCTATTCAGCGGGAAGGTATCTGCACTCTATGTAGCCATCCTGACCATACCTGTTTTTCATCGATGACCGTGGACCAGTTCACTTGAGGCTCAATTTCCTGTGGGGTGAAGTTGTAGATCTGGTCATGCTTCACTCGCAGGTTGTTGACTCTCTCCTTGAGCTGCCGGATGCTGAAGAAAGGAAAGAATGTTAAACTCGGTGTCATTAACCTATTATGATTAACATACCCAAATCATTTTATAACGTTTGCTGAAATTAATTAGCATTAAGATATTAATAACTAGGTTAATGTTAGCATTAATGTGCTGGCTTTGGAGCCTCTGGTGGCACAGTGGGTTAAACCCCTGTGCCGGCAGGACTGAAGACCGACAGGTCGCAGGTTCAAATCCAGGGAGAGGCAGATGAGCTCCCTCTACCAGCTCCAGCTCCTCATGCGGGGACATGAGAGAAGCCTCCTTCAAGGATGATAAAACATCAAATCATCCGGGCATCCCCTGGGCAATGTCCTTGCAGACGGCCAATTCTCTCACACCAGAAGTGACTTGCAGATTCTCAAGTCTCTCCTGACACGACAAAAAAAAAAGTGCTGGCTTTAGCAGGAAAACTTCCACATCCTGTACACATTTGTTGGAAAATCATAAATGTGAAAAAAAACTATGTATTAATCAAATCCTCAATTAATAATATCCACAAAGGAACAGGAATAACAGCAGGCTAATAATAATAATAATAATAATAATAATAATAATAATAACAACAACAACAACAACAACTTTATTTATATTCCGCTCTATCTCCCCAAAGGGACTCAGGGCGGATTCCAAATATAAAAGGCAAACATTCAATGCCCGAATACAACAATAATACATCCATACTAACAAAATTTATACAACCCAACATATAAATACAAAATATAACTTAACAAACTAAAATTAAATAAAAACACAGCCTGTTATAACAGACATAAGACAAAACATCAAACATCAAATGGAAACAATAATTTCCCATTTTGGGGGGGGGGGGGCAAATTGATTAATCATTGCTCAAGATATCTATTGAGCTGGTGAGGTGAGCAGGGCACAGATATGAATGGCAACTATTAATCAGAGGTATAATGGTAGTATGACCAACTACCATTCCTCCTCCTCGTAAGCCATTGAGCAAAAGTATGTCTTCAGCTGTTTTTTGAAAGCGGGGAGGAAGGGGGCCATCTTTAACTCCCTAGGAAGGGAGTTCCAGAGGTGGGGGGCAGCCACAGAGATTATTGTACTTATCTTCTGCTTATGAGATTTATTTGCTATCTTTTATATATCGGAATGCATGTAGAAGTGTGTGTATTGAGGGGAAAAAAGCAGATTTGTATTGATTTTGTTTAAATACAGATGCCAAATTGGTGGAGAGTGGAAACAGCCTAATGCAGCCATGGGTCAACTTTGGCCCTCCAGGTGTTTTGGACTCCAACTCCTAACGACTGTTAGGAATTGTGGGCTTTGAAGCCCAAAACATCTGGAGAGCCAAAGTTTGCCCACGCCTGGCCTAATGAACTCATCACGAGACATAAGATCCGCCTCCCCAGAAGCACAATACACCACCAATTATCCCCGGACTCACTCCTCTGTGATCATGTCTCCCTGGGGGTGTTTCATGTGCCGAGCGATGGCTGCGTCTCCATCCAAGACATAAAGGAGTTTATCCGACTCGATCAGCTTGTCCGCTGTATGGTCCTGGTATTGAGGGGACTGACCGGCCTTGAGCCTGTGGAGGTCCTGGTTTGGGGTCAGGAAAGAAGGAGGAGATTTACAATGGGAGCATGCACAAATATCTACCACAATTTCCTTCTGAAATGGAGAGGGCGAAGGGCACAGAATCCACGCAAAATTTGGGAATACCTCACAATCGTGGAAAAATTATGGATAATTGATGTTGCAATCCCAGGCGGCAGCAGGACTGACAAGAAGCAACTGAAAAAGCTTAGCCAATATGAGGTGATTGGCACACTGGGTGCAGTGCCTAAAGACCTTGGCTTGCACTTAAACACAACTGGCGCTGACAACATTACCATCTGTCAGCTGCAAAAGGTCACCCTACTGGGATCTCCATGGATTATTCACTGATACATCACACAGTCCTAGACATTTGGGAAGTGTCCAGCGTGTGATCAAATACAACAGCCAGCTGTGTACTAATCTTGTTATCTATCAAATAATAATAATCATCATCATTATTCAAAAATACACCACACAGTCCCAAACGCTTGGGAAGTGTTTGAGTTGTGAAACGAAATCCAGCATATGTATCTCGTTTGCTGGGTCATACTGTGTTTTTGTGTCAGAATAATAATAATAATAATAATAATAATAATAATAATAATGTAATGGGGAAGACAAGACTAAGGGAATCCTCCATGGTAAAGATCACATTCAACACCAATCTTTGGGACTATCCAACAGCACAAAATAATCCAGACATAGGAATGTATCAAACACTCTCAAAACCTGAAGGAAACACCACCATTTTGCCCTTTCAAAAATCTCCATTGGCACCACAAACTGGTGAAAACTGGCCTCAGAGAAGTGGTACCTCGTATGGGTGTTTAACAAGAAAATCTGGATAAATACAGGTACAACTGCCACCAAATCCTTAGGCCAGAGCTTTGTGAACATTTCATTTTTAGACATGCATCATTTCAAAACACAGTAATTCAGTTTTACTAGCAAACCTGAAGTTAGCCCGACCCCTTATAAGACATAAGGACACATACATCTAGTGTAATAATGAAATGTATGGGAACAAATCATATATCACGAAAACCTTTCATTTATAGTTTTAAAAATATATGATTTACGGCTCAGTTCACCTGAGAGTCAGAGGTCTCTCATTACATCTGAGCGGCACACCTACACACTGCAGCCAACACACTAATCTGTCGCGACACACAGTTTGGAAAGCTGTGCCTTAGGCTTTTGGCCAGTTTGGCTGAAGCCTGTGAGCAATCCCTTGGGCACCCGTTTTGCTTTCTCTTTGGCGTGCCAGATCCAACTATTTTTGCTTTCCCAGGCATTTTAAATGCCCTGCTAATTGACAGACTGTTTCACCGAGTCAGGCTGTTTACGGATTAATCATTTTTTGCCTCTTTGCTTGTAATTTTATGGTATTAGCATATTGTGTTTGTTGTTCTGTAATTTTATGAACCTGGGAATCCTTGTAGATAAAGGCTTGCTTATCCATTAAGAAATATTTTTGTATGCCATTTCCAGAGTGTCACACAAGTGCTTATGACCTAAATATAGTCACTCATCCCAAATAGAGTTGTTCCATTGAATCAACTGAATCTACACAAGTGATCACTGGTTAATTCAGTGGGTATATACTGATCCAGAGTGCTGCACTAATGCTTTATGTAGAAGAAAAACTAGGACCTAAACCTACTCACCAAACAAAAACAGAGTTGTCCCATTAAATCAATGGATAGTTGATTCAATGGGCAACTAGTGGTTCCTACCAAATTGTGGGTTTACACCAGGCACGGGCAAACTTTCTAACTTGGCTGGCCAGAGTGGGGTGGGTGGGCTGGGAGGGGTTCCCCCCCAAGTCCCCTCCTTGCCCTTTCCTACCCTTCCTCTTCTCTTTCGGAGGCAGTGAAGGGAAGGCGGAAAACGTTTGGATTCCAAAAGAGTGGGCCTTGGTCAGGATGAGATGGTGGATGGGAGAGAAAATGTGTATCCATTAGACCCAGTATTGCTTACTCCTGATATAGAATCCTAGAACCTAGAAGTGGAAGAGACCCCCAAGGGCCATCCAGTCCAGATCCCGGCCAATCAAAGCACTCTGCGGTAGACAGCCTCCGCAGAAAATTCTCCAGAGGAGACTCCACCACACTCTGAGGCAACCTATGCCACTCTCCAGGAAATTCTTCCTAATCTTTTCAGGTTATTTATTTTATTTATTTATTGTGTCATCCGCAACCAGAACATTGTATTACATTTCTAACAGAACAAAACAAACAAACAGATTTTTAAAAAACCACAAATTTTGCAAATTTGGTAGCTGATTAAATGTCCTTTGACCAGTATCTGGTCACTTGGAGTGCCTCTGGTGTTGCTGCAAGAAGGTCCTCCATGGTGCATGTGGCAGGGCTCAGGTTGCATTGCAGCAGGTGGTCTGTGGTTTGCTCTTCTCCGCACTCGCATGCCGTGGATTCCACCCTGTAGCCCCATTTCTTAAGATTGGCTCTGCATCTCGTGGTGCCAGAGCGCAGTCTGTTCAGTGCCTTCCTAGTCGCTCAGTCTTCTGTGTGCCCAGGGGGGAGTCTCTCATCTGGTATCACCCACGGATTGAGGTGCTGGGTTTGAGCCTGCCACTTTTGAACTCTCGCTTGCTGAGGTGTTCCAGCGAGTGTCTCTGCAGATCTAAGAAAACTATTTCTTGATTTAAGTCATTGACGTGCTGGCTGATACCCAAACAAGGGATGAGCTGGAGATGTCTCTGCCACTATTGGCTGCCACTGCCCGGCGGATGTCAGGTGGTGCAATACTGGCTAAGCAGTGTAATTTCTCCAGTGGTGTAGGGCGCAGACACCCTGTGATAATGTGACATGTCTCATTAAGAGCCACATCCACTGTTTTAGTGTGGTGAGATGTGTTCCACACTGGGCATGCGTACTCAGCAGCAGAGTAGCATAGCGCAAGGGCAGATGTCTTCACTGTATCTGGTTGTGATCCCCAAGTTGTGCCAGTCAGCTTTCGTATGATATTGTTTCTAGCACCCACTTTTTGTTTGATGTTCAGGCAGTGCTTCTTGTAGGTCAAAGCATGGTCCAGAGTGACTCCCAGGTATTTGGATGCGCTGCAATGCTCCAGTGGGATTCCTTCCCAGGTAATCCTCAGAGCACGGGATGCTTGTCTGTTCTTAAGGTGAAAGGCACATGTCTGTGTTTTAGATGGATTAGGGATCAGTTGGTTTTCCCTGTAATAGACAGTGAGAGCACCTAGAGCTTCGGAGAGCTTCTGTTCAACCATCTCAAAGCTCCCTGCTTGAGCGGTAATGGCTCAAGCTCAAATGATTCATCTTTTCAGGTGAATCTCTTTCCCTGCCATTTGAAACCATTCTTCCCTTGTGTCCTAGTCTCTGGAGAAGGAGTCCTCAAACTTTTTAAACAGGGCCAGGTCACAGTCCCTCAAACTGTTGGAGGGCCGGATTATAATTTGTAAAAAAAAAAAAGGAATGAATTCCTATGAACACTGCACATACCTTATTTGTAGTGCAAAAAACACTTAAAAGCAATACAATAATTAAAATGAAGAACAATGTTAACAAGTATATAGTATTTCAGTGTGAAGTGTGGGCCTGCTTTTGGCTGATGAAATAGGGTTATTGTTGTTGTCGTTGTTGTGTGCTTTCAAGTTGTTTCAGACTTAGGTTGACCTGAGTGAGGGTTGGGTAAATGACCTTGGAGGGCCGTATCCGGTCCCTGGGCCTTAGTTTGAGGATCCCTGCTCTAGAGCATCAGAAAATCAGTTTTCCCCCTTCCTCCTCAATGGGACACCCTTTTAATTCTTGAAACATTGTTCTCATGTTCCCTCTCTACCTTCTCTTCTCTCATCTAAACATCCCCCAGGAGGAAAAGAGGAAGGAGGGAGGGAGGAAAGAGTGAAGGAAGGAAGGAAAGAAGGAAGGGGAAAGAGAGAGAGTGAAGGAGGGAGGAAAGAGGGAAGGAAGGGACGAAAAGTTGGAAGGGAAGGAAGGAGGGAGGGAGGGAGGGAGGGAAAAAGAGGGAAGGAAGGAAGGGAAGGAGGAAGGAAAGAGAGAAGGAAGGATAGGATGGTGGGAGAGAGGAGAGCCTGATAAAAGAGCCCAAGAAGCTGCATCCAGTCCCCGGGCCTGGGTTTACCCATACCTGGTTTAGACCCATGGTTTCAACCACTTGTGGATGGCAAATCCAACATTTAAAACAGCGCTGGTGTGAATGCACATGTGCTGAAACGTTCAGAGTCACACATTTAATAATATGAACTATTGCCTTCCAATGTTCTTGGTATTTGATGGACTCCTAGAACTGAACCCCTATAGATCTGAGGGGGGCACTATGTTTGAAAAGAGGGCACCTATTGGATTTACATTAGTGTATATTTGGATTTAAATGGTGGTGATGGAAAAGACAAAGTTGAAGTACTTTGGCCACATCATGAGGAGACAGCAAAGCCTGGAGAAGACAATTATGCTGGGGAAAGCGGAAGGTAAAAGGAAGAGGGGCCGACCAAGGGCAAGATGGCTGGATGGCATCCTCGAAGTGACTGGACTGACCTTGAAGGAACTGGGGGTGGTGACGGCCGACAGGGAGCTCTGGGGTGGGCTGGTCCGTGAGGTCACGAAGAGTCGGAGACGACTGAACAAATGAACAACAACAACAACGATGGAAATGCACATGCACTCAAGCATTTGTGCACACATCATCACCATTTAATAATATGAACCATGTCCATCCAATGTTCTTCTAATTTGATGGAGTCCTGGAATTCAACCTCAAGGGATCCGAGAGGACCACTGTATTTAAATAGAGAGCACCAATTGGATTTATGCTAGTAAATGTTTGGTTTTAGGTAGCAAAAGCAGACTTTTTAGGTATGCACAAACTGACTATTTCATTTTTTAAAACATGACCAACTTCTGGGGCACAATTTGGGGGACTCTGGCAACTCACATTTTGCATCTTGCTGTCTGCCTCCACAATGTTCCTCTCCACCTGGTCAGCATTTTTTTGCAGCTTCTCAATCAGTTCTGACAATTCCTTACTGGAGATGCTGCAAAGGCAGAAAAGACCAAGAATTAAAAAACAGGGAAAACAGCAGGGTTTGAAATGCAAGACTGACTCATCTCAAAACCAAGGACGGGAGAAACAACCATATACAAAACGCCATCCTGAATATACGCAAAGTATTTCCCCCCTCTCGGCCTTAGTTGGCAGTGCGGTGGGGTTTTCCTTGCAGAAAGTATGTTTGACAGATTTCACAACAAGTCTGCTTATCATTTACAACATGGTTTTATAACTTCCATATTTGCTGAAGCACATTCAGGACCAGTTATAATCATTTTACTACAGTGGATTATCTCTTACTGGAAATGTTTGGGACCAAAAGTGTTTGGGACGTGAGGATTTTTGGCATCTTGTATTTGCATAGTAAGATATCTTGGAGGTGGGACATTCATTGGATGTTTCCTTTGAACCTTCTAAACAACTCTGAAGGTAATTTTATATAATGTTTTCACCAAACCATCAGAAACCAAAGGTGTCACCATCTCAGCCACCCAGGACAGTTGCGGGTTTTGGAGTAATCTGGATTTCGGAATTCTGGAAAAAGTATGTTCAACTGTATTGAGGGATGAGGTTGTAACCCATAACTTTCCAAGAATTAGTGCAGAAAACATGGAGCCCAGTTGTTGTCTGTTCCTTCTTCTCTTCCTCCTTCTCCTTCTCCTTCTCCTCCTCCTCCTCCTCCTCCTCCTCCTCTTCTTCTTCTTCTTCTTCTCTTTCTCCTCCTCCTCCTCCTCCTCCTCCTCCTCCTTCTCCTTCTCCTTCTCTCGCTACTTCTAACAACTATTTATTTATTTAGTTATTTATTCAGGGCATTGATATCCCATCCTATCTCAACCTCCACAGAGGGACTCAGGGCAGCTAACAACCAGAAGGCACGGCATGGTGCCCACAACAAGAAAAAGCATACATATACATATTATAAAAACAATATAAAAACATTAAAAATAAATTTCCGAATTAAGTCATCATCTTGAAAGCAGTCCATTGAAACTGTAACTTTGCCAGTAAATCAGTCTAGTCCGCACAGGCCTCATCACACAGCCAGGATTTCACTTGTGTCTGGAAGGACAGGAGTGATGGAGCAGATCTGATCTTGTTTGGGGGGGGGGGGAGGATTCCATAACTGAGAGGCCACCACGGTAAAGGCCCTGTCTCTCGTTCCCGCCAAACGCAATTGCAATGGTGGGGGAACCGAGAGAAGGGCCTAAACCGATAATCTTAAGGGCCTAGGTGGTTCGTAGCAAGAGATATGTTATTATTATTATTATTATTATTATTATTATTATCTTTATTTGTACCCCGCTAACATCTGAAGGACTTGGTGTGGCTTACAAAGGCCAAGGCCCTCAATAAAACAACAGCATAACAAATACAACAATAAAACTCATAAAGCAAACCAATAAACATTAAAGCAATAACAGTAAAACATCAAAACAATACATCATGACACATTTAAAACTAGGGCCGGGCCAAATGTAGTGAATAAATTAAAAGTGCTGGACATGACAGGTAAACCGGGCCAGAACTGTTAAGAGCTTTATAGGCTAAAGCCAGCACCTTGAATTGTGCTCGGAAGCTAATAGGCAGCCAGTGGGGCTGGCGTAGCAAGGGCATTGTGCGCTCTCGGTATCCCACTCCCATGAGCAAATTGGCTGCCAAGTGCTGGACTAACTGAAGCTTCTGAACAGTCTTCAGAGGCAATCCTACGTAGAGTGCGTTGAAGTAATCTATTTGGGATGTAACCAGAGCGTGGACTACAATGGCCAAGTCCAACCTCCCAAGATACAGGCCCAGTTAGTGCACAAGTTTTAATTGTGCAAAAGCTCCCCTGGCCACCACTGAGACTGGGGTTCCAGGCTCAGCGATGAGTCCAGGATCACTCCCAAACTGTGAACTTGCGCCTTCAGGGGAAGTGTAACCCCATCAAGCACAGGCTGTAACCCTATGCCCTGTTTGGACTTTCGACTGACCAGGAGGACCTCTGTCTTGTCTGGATTTAGTTTCAATTTGTTTACTCTCATCCAGTCTATTACAGCTGCCAAGTACCAACAACTTAATGTACAAACTGCGCAGATGATCTTTTCCAGAACCATCTTGAGAAACTACAGCTAAACCTCCACTGTCAAATAAATGCAACTTGACACTATTTGAACTGCTACGGCGCAATGCTACAGAATCCCAGGAGCTGTAGTTTTACAAGGGCTTTAGCCTCCTCTGTCAAAGAGTGCTGTTGGCTCACCCAAACTACAACTCCCAGGGGCCCATAGCATTAAGCCATTGCAGTGAAAGTGGTGTCTTATGCATTCATTCTACAGTGTAGACGCCCTGTGGAAAGGAGCACTCGGAAAGTCATTGGGGAAAGCAGCAACCAAACCAATTGGCCAGGTTCAATTGCCCTGATTCTTGGGACAGAGATTGGGATCCACTCAAAGTGTATGTAACTTGGTCTCTACTATGTGTCCAAAGCCACAGTTTGGTTACACAATGGAGTAGAGAATTTCTTTCCTCACCCTGAGGCCACTTTGGATCTGGTTTGGCAACGAGATGGATCTCTGAGTCAAAACCAAGATGAACCCAAGATGGCATCATGCCACCCAAATGGCAGCTGGCGATAATCTTGTCTTCAGGGTCCGAAAGGAGATAGAAGCCCTAGCAAAGGAAACCTGGCGCATGCGCCCAATGGAGGTGTTGGATAGATCTGCCTTGGGTCCAAGAGAAAATGCATATTTCAAAATAGTAACGTCTCATTTGGGCATAATGGCTGCCTCTCCCTGCTCCAAATGCCACCTAGGGATCTCCCCAGGGCTTTGGCATTTGAATGCCAACTCAGGAGAATGCCCAGTGCAGGGCTCTCCAAACTGTGTGTCCCAACACATTTGCACCTTAGAAATGTATATTACTATCTTACAAATTATAGATATTGTGAAACTATAAATGAAAGGTTTTCATGAGATGTGTTGTGTTGTTACAATTTATGTATATGTCTGCAGCTTTTATAAGGGGTTGGTCGAAGCATTCATTTTGCTAGTAAAACTGAATGACTGTGTCACGAAATGATGCCTGTCTCAAAAGAAGGTCGCTGACATTAAATGTTTGAAAAGCATTACTCTATTTGTGCAATCATTTCAATTCCCTCTCCATCACCACTTCTTACCCCACATGATCTTAGCTCATTGTTTCTCAACTGGCGGAGTCTCGAGGGGGTTTTGTAGGGGTTGCCAAAGACCATCAGAAAACACAATTTTCTGATGTTCTTAGGAACCCCTTTGGCAGAAAATACTGAAGATCTCTCTGTCTTTCAGGTGTTGGTGAACTACAACTCCCAGCCAGAGGCGGCCCTAGGTAATTTTCAACGGTAAGCAAACAGTATTTTGGCGCCCCCTCCCCCAACCAATCACTGATATATATTTTGTGTTCGTCATGGGAGTTCTGTGTGCCATATTTGGTTCAATTCCATCATTGGTGGAGTTCAGAATGCTCTTTGATTGTAGGTGAACTATACATCCCAGTAACTACAACTCGCATATGTCAAGGTCTATTTCCCCCCAAGAGCGCCTCAAGAGCACCCCTGGGCAAAATCAACTATACTGCAAATACTTAGTTTGCGTAATGGGTTGAGCTGCCCCTGCTCCAAGCCCCTTCCAACCCGATCAGTATTCAGTATTGGCCATATAGGTAGTGTACTAAGTTTGGTGCAGATCCATTGTGGGCTGGGTTCAGAATGCTCTTTGATTGTCGGTTGACTATACATCCCTGCAATTACAACTCCAAAATGTCAAGGTCTATTTTCCCCTAACTCCACCAGTGTTCACATCTGGGCATATTGAGTATTCGTGCCAAGTTTGGTCCAGATCCATCATTGTTTGAGTCCACAGTGCTCTCTGGATGTAGGTGAACTACAACTCCAAAATTCAAGGTCAATGCCCACCAAACCCTTCCAGTATTTTCTATTCGTTGTGGCAGTTCTCTGTGTTAAGACTGGTTCAAATTCATTGTTGGTGGAGTTCAGAATGCTCTTTGATTGTAGGTGAACTATAAATCCCAGCAACCACAACTCCCATATGACAAAATCAATCCCCCCAACCCCACTAGTATTCAAATTTGGGAGTGTTGGGTATTTGTGCCAAATTTGGTCCAGTGAATGAAAATACATCCTGCATATCAGATATTTACATTACAATTAATAAAAGTAGCAAAATTACGGTTATGAAGTAGCAACTAAAATAATGTTATGGTTGGGGGTCACCACAATATGATGAACTGTATTAAGGGGTCGCAGCATTAGGAAGGCTGAGAACCACTGTCTTAACTAAACTATATGTATATTTGATTTCTTAGCTGTCTTCAAGACCAAGGCTCCCTCTAATGTGGCACACAAGGAATAATAATT
Source organism: Anolis sagrei (assembly GCF_037176765.1). NCBI lineage: Eukaryota > Metazoa > Chordata > Lepidosauria > Squamata > Anolidae > Anolis > Anolis sagrei. The sequence continues at coordinate 19,662,415 of NC_090034.1, read as the reverse complement.
CAATTTATTGCCAAGAGAGGACTATTTTGTTAGATACGTATAAATGAAACCATGGGTACTAGTGCTGCAAGTACAGTGTATCCCAGCCTGTATTATGTCTTACCTACCTCCTCCTATGGATTGAGGTGAGGAACAAAAGCAAATTAAATATAAAAGTTTTTTAAAAGCATATAAAAATGGATACATATTAAAAACAAATCATCATTGTTTTTATATATGTACACTATACATTAAAGCCCTAATAGTGTGCTTCATAGAGCTCAAAAAGTGGACTGAACTCCACAAAAACTCACACCCAAATTATACCCTTTAGCCATAAAGGTACCAAAGAAGTGTCCAATGTAAGCTCCTTCTTTGGAGGCCTATAAACAGATGTGATCTCTCAGGGATGCTTTAAATGTGCTTCTCCTGCCTGGCAGAAGGGGGTTGGTCTGGATGGCCTTTGGGGTCTCTTCCAACTCTATGGCTCTAAGTAGCAAGACGTAAACACAAAAGGAACATATTTTTGAATGTGCTTTGAATGCAATTTTCCTGCTTCTTGGCAGGGGGTTGGACTGGAGGTCTCTTCCAACTCTAAGATTCTATATTCCCCACCTGTGGAGCACCTAGTTCAATGGCTGCTTGCCCATTTGGGTTTATTTAGTTTCAGGTTACATGCTATCACTACCATGCTTTGCACATCAGTCACAAATGGACAGCACTGTAGAAAGAATAATGTCCACCCAGAGTGCTTTTCAGAGCTTGCCAATGGTTTCTAATCCGCAGACGTCCACAAAACAAAACCTTCTGTAGTGAATTTGCTGAACAGTGGCATGTGCAAAAATTGCTTTACATAAATGGAACAGCAGCAAAACGTTACCCACGTAAAGATGCCTTCTTCTAGGATATACCAACAAGCATTCCTTGAACTGCCTAGCTCAATGCAATGGAATCCTGGGATTTGTAGTTTGGTGAGGCACCAGCACTCTTTAGCAGAGAAGGTTGGAGAGAGTGCAAATCTACATCTCCATGATCCCATAACCTTGACAAATGATGTTGAAAGCAGTTTCAAACTGGATTCAGCCCACAGCAGTGGTTCCCAACCAGTGGTCCACAAGAATGAAAATATGATCCGCAGCCTCACCATTACTACACCTTTGCCTCAAAACCATTTGTGAATGAGAGCAACTGGTCTTGCGAAACCCTCTTATAATCCCGAGGCAACGAGGATGTCAGGAGAGGAGAGGCTGACTACCCACAAAATATTACTACTACCACATCAGCTCTAGATTATTAAATATGGTTTTCTGTGGGCAAGCAGATGGTGACTACTGGATGGCATATGTTCTATATCAGATACTAGAGCTGATGTGGTCTATCCAATGCAATTTTCTGAATCAGCACCCCAAATAACCAAACTGAATCTAAAGTTGACCAAAAACTGATTTGCAACCCTTTTGGTACTGATATTAGAGAGTGGTCCCTGGTCAAAATGGTCCCTAGTCAATTGGTCCCTGATCAAAAAAAGGTTGGGAACTACTGGTCAACAGTGGACCCTGTCCCTTTATTTTAGCACTTCTTACAAAGATCCTTTTTAAAGGGATGATATTATTATTATTATTAGTAGTAGTAGTAGTAGTAGTAGTAGTAGTAGTATTTCTTACCCACCTCTACTCATGGCCCGAGGTGAGTTACAGCATAGCTAAAAACACATAATCATCATAAAAATTATAGTGCAACGGTTAAACCACTGAATTGTTGAATCTGCTGACCTAAAGGTTGACAATTCAAAGATGCCGGTCGGGGTGAGCTCCCATTGTTAGCCCTAGCTCCTGCTAACCTAGCAGTTCGAAAACTTGCAAATGTGAGTAAATCAAAAGGTACCGCTTTGGCGGGAAGGTAAAAAAAGGCATCCATGCAGCCATGCTGGCAAACATGACCAGTAGGTGTCTACGGACAACAGGTTCCTTGGCTTGGAAATTGAGAAAGAGCACCTCCCCATGATCAGAGTCGAGCACCGCCTCCAGAAATCGGACATGAAAGGGGAAGCCTTTACTTTTATTCTGTGTATTTGTATGTCACTGTTATTCCATTGTATTAAAGGCATTGAATGCTTGCCTATCTGTGTATGTTGAAACCCACTCTGAGTCCCCTCGGAAAGATTGATCAGAATATAAATAAATTATTATTATTATTATTATTATTATTATTATTAAAATGTATTTCTCTCTCTCTCTCTCTCTCTATATATATATATATATATATAAATACACAGGACAAAGATTAAAATATAGGGAACACAAGATGCAAGTTTAAAATTCATGATGATTAGAGAAATAGTTTCCCCAAGTTCTCCTCTGAACCAACCCCTTCTTGCTTTTCTGGTTTTTGAAACTGCCTCTCTGCTCTTTGTCCTCCAGTGCTGCAACCCCTTAATTCAGAAATAAAACTCATTAATGCCCATAGAGCTGACGTTGGGGGTTAATGGGTTGAAAAGTGCAGCGAAAGCCAATCATCTGCTGGACGTTCACTTGAAAGCCATTCTCTTTGTTTTGGAGATGAGTCCTATAATACCGGCCGCATATTTGGAAGAGGTGTCAACAACGATACGTTTGGGATTATGAGTTAGGCTCACAGAATGGAGAGGCCAGGAATCTGAATACCCTGTTAAATGGGAGGAACAACTCTTCTTTTAAAAAACATACACACACAACAATAATAATGCACTTGTATTGAAAAGCTCATACTCCTGAGTTAGACCCTGGGCGTCTCCACTTTGCACCTGCAAAATGACATTTTCAAACTGGTTTACCTTTCACGGTTCACAAGGACTGAATCACTGCAGTGAGCAATCCTCTTGCAAAGAATTTAAGGAAGACAAATGCAAGAAACTGCCATATCTCCAGCTTTTGAAAGGTGCAAGAATAATTAAATGTTTTTTTTAAAAAAAATCATGGGTTTTGTTTTTCCAGCATCTGTAATGCAGTTAGTTTAATGTCTATCTCTTTTGTTTCACATTCATTTCCTTACTGGTACCATTCACACGTGGGATAAATAGCACAGGACAGACTTGGGATTAAACACGTTCTTTTATTTACAAGTAGCTTGGGTATCCGGCATTGCCCGGGTTACTTGAAAAAGTCAATTTTCAATTTTACAAAATGCATAAGGTTGTGGGTAAACTACAACTCACATCATGCAAGGTCAACCTCCTGAAACTCCATCAGTACTTTCTTATGTTGGGCAAGTTTGCTCTAGATGCAGCATCGGCGGGGTTCAGTGTGCTCTCTGGCTGCAGGGTAAACTACAACTCCCACTATGGGGAATCAATCCCCTCAAACCCCTCCAGTAGGTTCAGTTAGTCATGGCAGTTCTGTGTGCCAAGCTTGGTTCATCATTAATGGAGATCACAGTTTCTCTAGTTGTGGGTGAACTACAACTAGCAGACAGGAAGGCCAGTTCCCCCAAACCCCTCCAGTAATCATTTTTTGGCATATCAGGTATGTGTGCCAAGTTTGGTCCAAATCCATCAGTATTTGGGTTCAAGTACTCTCTGCATGCAGGTGAACTACAACTCCCCTAAATCAAGGTGAATTTTCCACAGAGACCTCCAGTATTTTTTGCTGGTCATGGGGGCTCTGTGTGCCAAGTGTGTTCAAATTCCATCTTTGGTGGAGTTCTGAGTGCTCATTGATTTCAGGTGAACTATAAATCCCCGTACCTACAACTCCAAAATGTTCAGGCCAGTTCCCCTCCCAAAACCACCAGTATTCAAATTTAGGTATATCATGTGTGCATGCCAAGTTTGGTCCAGATCCATGTTTGGGTTCACAGTGCTCTCTGGATGTAGGTGAACTACAACTCCATCCAAAGACCTCCAGTATTTTTGTTGGGGTTCTGTGTGCCAAGTTAGTTCTAGGTCCATTGTTGGTTTGGTTCAGAGTGCTCCTAAATTGCAGGTGAACACTACATCCCAGTACCTACAACTCCTATAAATCATGGTGAATTCTCCCCAAACCTCTCTAGTATGTTCAGTTGCTGATCAATGCTGCTCTGTTTGCTGTGTGTGCCATAGAAAAGAATAGGAAAGGGTTAAGGAAAAGGCAGTGGGCAGGGTCATGCAAATTACACACCAATGGAGAGAGTAAAAACACTGGGATGTCTGTGGTAGAGGAAACACATACAATCTAGGATGATATTGTCACCTTATGAGGGTATTCCCTTGGGTGGTGTGCAGTAATGTGTTTGTGGAGGACATTGGCAGACCTCTTGTACATGTTTTTCATGGTGCTCACTATAACCTGCAATGTCATTGCAATGTTGTTTTAAATTGCTTTTAAATTTTGTTAGATTTTAGCTATTCTTGTAAGCCGCTCTGAGCCCCAGGGGAGTGGCGGCATATAAGTTTAAATAATAAATAAATAAATAAATAAATAAATAAATAAATAAATAAATTGGAGGGAAGGTCTTTGGTGTCTCCTGAGTGATGGGAGCTATAGCTGTTTGTGGAGGCAGAAACCTGTCTGTTTCAGTGGACACCTCAGTCACATATACACATACATATTATCACTTTTATTATGTGTATAGATAGATAGATTATAATTTTCACTTGAGACATTGTTAGACCTGGCTAAAGAAGAAACAATCATTTTGGCAACTTGGTAACATCCCCATTGGCTGCATTTTGCCCTTTAGAAGGAAACTGGTTTGTATGTTTTGCTCAGTAAAGCAAGTAATAGTTGCGGGAGATGAAGATGAAGAACACTTTTCACTCTGGATTGAGATCCAAAGAGGCAATGTAATTGACAATAAACATAGTTATTGCCAAAACAACTGCCATGATTCCATAGCATAGGGAGTTGTTGTTCTCCTTCATCCAGAGAGCACCGATGGATCTGGACCAAGCTTGGCACACAAACCTGATATGCCCAAATTTGATTACTGGAGGGGTTTCAGGAAAACTGACCTTCCTTCCTGGGAGTTGTAGTTCACCCACAACCAGAGAAATTGTGACCTTCACCAATGACGGACGTGGACCAAACCTGGCACACAGAACCCCCACGACTAACTCAGCCTGCAGGAAGGATTTGAGGGGATTGACTCACTGTAGTGGGAATTGAAGTTTACCCTACAGCCAGAGACCACACTGAACCCCACTGATGATGCATCTAATCTAGAGCAAACGTGCCCAACATAACAAACTTCAAGTACTGATCGGGTTTCTTGGGGTTAACCTGGCATGATGTGAGTTGTAGTTCACCCACAATCTTATGCAGTTCGTAATTTTTTTAAAAAAAACTGACTTTTTCAAATAACCTGGGCAATGCTGGATCCACAAGCTTGTGTATGTGTGTGTGTGAGAGAGAGAGCCCCAGCAGTGAATGAGAGTGTCATCTAAACTGAGCAAAAGCAAGCTGCTAATCAAAGGCAGGCATTGCATAAGGCCATAAATGAAGCGCTCCGATGGTGCCAGCACCCCCTTGGCAGGCTTTCTCCTCATTAGGAGAAATGTAGGCTGGGCTCTCCTTTGAGGGGGGCCAAGGGACCTGTTTATTTTCTTGGAAGGACACCATAGGCCTTGGTTGTTGATGCCAATGAGAGGGCGGAGCCGCAGCTGGATCCCACGTCAAAGAGCGCCGGAGGCAATGCTAGGCTATTGCTCATCCGGTCCCACTAGAAACGACTTAGCAAGACTAATTGCATTGGAGTACGCTTTGCAATCTTTGCTATGGGGTTTTGCTTTTTCTCTCCACCCATCCCTTGCCATTCTCAAAAAAACTACAGGCGAGGTTGGTAAGCAGAAAAGAGAACCAAGAGTGCATCCACACTGTAAACTGAATGCTGTTTGACACCGCTTGACCTGCTATAGTTTTTTTTTCAGGTTTAAAATTACATATATTGGTTTTGTTGTGAGCCTCAATGGGTCTCGAAGGAGGAGGATCAGAAGGTGGAATATTGTAAGAGCAACTAGAAATGACATTTATCCAGCATAGATGCCAGTTAATGGAGAGTCTACTGCATTCGCATGCGTGACAGAAAAACGACAACATGTGTGAATAATAATGCGAATTAGAGGAGCTTTTTTGGAGATGTGCCACTTAAGATGAACACAATGCACAAATGCAGAACCAATGCAAATGCTGAATCAATGTGAATTTTTTTTGTGTGTGTGAGGAGCAACTTGAGAAACTGCAAGTCGCTTCTGGTGTGAGAGAATTTGCTGTCTGCAAGGAGGTTGCCCTGGATGTTTTGATGTTTTACCATCCTTGTGGGAGGCTTCTCTCATGTCCCTGCATGAGGAGTTGGAGCTGACAGAGGGAGCTATTCCACTCTATCCCCGGTTTCGAACCTCCGACCTGTGGGTCATCAGTCCTGCCAGCACAAGGGTTTAACCCATTGTGCCACCAGGCCCCCCTGTGCATTGAGAAAATGTAAGATAAATAGGATTTTTTTTTCAGATGAGAACAGGCCCTGTTTCACAGAAAGGAAAAAGGAGAAAGATGAAGAGGAGATCTTTGAGCTGGCCAACTCCCAGAAATGTCAGCAATGAAAATCTGCCCAAGATTGTACCACAAAGACGGGGGATATCCCACACCCACTTGTTCCTGTTTGCAAGAGGAAAGGAGGTCAGAAAGAAAACACAAAGAGTCCGGACAGGTATGTCTTCCCACCTGTCCCCACGTATGCATGGCACGCAAAGAGCAAGGAGGAATCCGGAGTTGTACACTCAGGCACATTCCAAACATAGTACATCCTTCCACCGCAGGCCTTCGCCCACCTGTTGTTGGTTGTTTCAGATGCAATTGTGCCCAACTATTGAACATGTTGATGTGTTCTAAATGTCATCAGGTTCTGAGTCTAGTTTGCACATTAAAAACAACATGGCCTCACTCCAGGTTATGTTCTGGAAAATGAAAAGGGTGTTCCACGCCATAGTATTAATGCTTTTTGATACCACTTTAGCTGACATGGCTCAATGCTATGTCGTTGAGTGGAGAAGGATAAAGACCTTGCAAAACTATCACATTGACTCGCAACAGTTCAAGCGGTGTCAATCTGCATTAATTCCCCAATGCAGATGCGCCCCAGGCTGCAACACTCCCTTCCATGGGAGGTCCGTTTGGCCTCCTCCCGGCTCTCTTTCCGCCTGGCAGGCGAAGATGTCTTTATTCAGGCAGACCTTCGAATTTCAATGATGGGCGTCTGTGAAGCTATGTGTTATAATTTTAATCTTTGACCACTAATTATGTTCTAAATATCTTTCCAGGCGGAGCATCCCATATGCAGCGATCTGAAATTGGCAATAATGTGAAATTGGGTGGCTTGGAGAGTGGAACCTTTGTTTTCTGAAGGTCCCATGTACACAAACCTTTGTTCATGTATTAGCAATAATAATAATAATAATAATAATAATAATAATAATAATAATAACAATAATATAGACTGACAGAGTTTTGGAGCACAATACTCCTGACCTCACGATCGTATTTAAAAACCAAGTATGGATTGTCAGGGTTGCAATCCCAGGCAACAGCAGGATTGAAGAGAAACAATTGTGGAAATGCTGACATGATACGAGGATTTAAAGATTGAACTGCAAAGACTCTGAGACAAGCCAGTCAAGGTGGTCTCAGTGGTGAACGGCACACTGGGTGAAGTGATTGAGACCTTGGCCTGCACTTAAACACAATCGGTGCTGACAAAATTACCATCTGTCAGCTGCAAAAGGTCACCCTACTTATTTATGATAAAATGAGAGACTCCCCCCTGGGCACACAGAAGACTGGGCGACTTGGAAGGCGCTGAACAGACTGCGCTCTGGCACCACGAGATGCAGAGCCAATCTTAAGAAATGGGGCTACAAAGTTGAATCCACGACATGCGAGTGTGGAGAAGAGCAAACCACTGACCACCTGCTGCAATGCAACCTGAGCCCAGCCACATGCACAATGGAGGACCTTCTTGCGGCAACACCAGAGGCACTCCAAGTGGCCAGATACTGGTCAAAGGACATTTAATCAGCTACCAAGTTTGCAAAATTTGTGTGTGTGTGTGTGTGTGTGTATCTGTTTGTTTGTTCTGTTCTGTTCTGTTAGAAATGTAATACAATGTTCTGGTTGCGGATGACACGATAAATAAATAAATAAATTATTATTATTATTATTATTATTATTATTATTATTAAAATTATTATTTAAATGTGGAATATTTCTGGTTCCAAGCATTTCAAATAAGGGACTCTCAACCTGATATTTGTTACAACCATGAGGAATATTGGTTCTTTAGTTCTTTAAAACTACGGTAAACTAGTATTTTACCTTAATCGTTCTTAAATTATTGAGGGCCTGAAAACCCGAAAGTGACCCGATCCTGTCTGCTCTTGGAAGCTAAGCAGGGTCAGCCCTGATTAGAACCTGGATGGGGGATCGGTAATGAATCCCAAGCTGCGTTTCATAGGAAGGAATTGGGAAAACCTCCTTTGAGTTTTCCTCACTGGAGAAATTAATGGCAACTTTGAAGGCACAGACATATCCCAGAATGAATCCCTTCTCAGACAGCACACAAAATATAAATACAATGAAAACAAATGCATTCAATGAACAAACTGCCACTTTGCTATCTCTAAATGGTTAATTCATTTGTTTAAACAGAAATCCTACTAAAGAAGTCCCAAATGAAACAATGAAATTCAGAGAGAGTTCATCCAAACTTTAACCAGCCCTTTGTGGCTATTATTAATCATCTTCATAAGCCATTGTTCAGCAAGTCCTGTGGTTCCTATATTAAGCTCATCCTTCAGGAAGTGCTTTGTCCCTAAAACAAGATCAGTCAGTGCAGATAACACATTTTTATTGGGAATGCATCTACACTGTAGAATTAATGCAGTTTGGAACCACTTTTGCAAGGTTTGTTGTCTTCTCTGCCAAAGAGGGCTGGTGCCTCACCAAACATACAGTTCCTAGGATTCCTTAGAATTGGGCCATAAAGTGGTGTCAAACTGCATTATTTCTACAGTATAGATGTACCCCTAGCATCACTTATCTGAAAAGCCTCTTTCTCCAGCCCTCTATTATGTCAATCCTTCTTTATACAGAGAAGCAGATCTCTGATATATCCTGGAAGAGAAATGGGCACCAAAGCTCATCATTCCTCACTTATTAACCCAAGATGCAAAAGGATTGGGAAGTCGATAAAAAGCCTGTGTTTGCATAGTCAAATGTAATCCAAATATATGCAAATTTTTACCAAGAAAAAAGGGAGAGGAAAATAAAAACAAAACATACAAACGATTCAAAGGAAATACTGTACCATAGACATACGCCATGCACACCTTTCCTTTCTCATACTATAATTACCCAAATTTGGCAAGTACAGTGCTACCAAGGAACATGAAAGCCCAACATGATTTAATGGTATGAGTGTTGGTCTATGGCAGTAGTTCTCAACCTGTGGGTCCCCAGGTGTTTTGGCCAACAACTCCCAGAAATCCCAGCCAATTTACCAGCTGTTAGGATTTCTGGGTCTATGGCTCTGGAGAACAACACTCGAATTCTCAACCAGATGTAGGTGATCTCGAGCAAGCTGTGCTCTCTCAGCCTCAAAGAGAGGTAAAGACAAACATCATTGTGATATATAATGCCAAGGAAATCCTATGATAAGTTTGCCTTAAGGTTATTATAAGTTGGAAATAACTAGGAGACACATAACAACAACAGCAGCAACAACATGACAAAAGCTGTAAGGGCCACAAAGTCCTAGAAAATGTCTCTAGTACAGTAATTCTATAATTAAGGTCTGACTTTGTATCTTTCTTTAGCTGATAAATTATTATTATTATTATTACGATTATTTTGCTGACACAAAAACACAGTATGTCACAGCAAATGAGATATATATGTGAATTATTATTATTATTATTATTATTGTTGTTGTTGTTGTTATTATTTGAAACACAACAAGATGAGTCCTCAGCAGACAATATCACTCTGCTGGCTGTTGTACTGGATCACACGTCAGACATTTCCCAAGTGTCTAGGACTGTGTGATGTATCGGCGAATAATGCGTGCAGATCCCAGTAAGGTGGCCTTCTGCAGATGGCAGGTAATTTTGTCAGCGCCGATTTTGTCAGCGCCAGAGTCTTTGCTATTATTATTATTATTATTATTATTATCATCATCATCATCATTATTATCATTGAAGCTTACTACGGTTTAATGGGTATAATCTACCACCATGGGTGCATCTACATTGTAGAATTAAATGCAGTTTGGCACCACTTATTTATTTATCGTGTGAGGGGCAACCAGACCACTGTATTACATTTCTAACAGAACAAAACAAACAAACAGACAAAACACAAAGTTTGCAAGCTTGGTAGTAGATTAAATGTCCTTTGACCAGTGTCTGGCCACTTGGAGTGCCTCTGGTGTTGCTGCAAGGAGGTCCTCCATTGTGCATGTGGCAGGGCTCAGGTTGCATTGCAGCAGGTGGTCAGTGGTTTGCTCCTCTCCACACTCGCATGTCATGGATTCCACTTTGTAGCACCATTTGTTAAGGTTGGCTCTGCATCTCGTGGTGCCAGAGCGCAGTCTGTTCAGCGCCTTCCAAGTCGCCCAGTCTTCTGTGTACCCAGGGGGGAGTCTCTCATTTGGTATCGGCCACTGGTTGAGGTTCTGGGTTTGAGCCTGCCACTTTTGGACTCTCGCTTGCTGAGGTGTTTCAGCACGTGTCTCTGTAGATCCTAGAAAACTATGTCTTGATTTAAGTTGTTGGCGTGTTGGCTGATATCCAAACAAGGGATGAGCTGGAGATGTCACTGCCTTGGTTCTTTCACTATTGGCTGCTACTTCCCGGCGGATGTCAGGTGGTGCAATACCAGCTAGGCAGTGTAATTTCTCCAGTGGTGTAGGGCACAGACACCCCATGATAATGCGGCATGTCTCATGGCACCACTTGAACTGCCATGGCTCAATACTATGGAATCCTGGGAGTTGTAGTTTTATATCTTCTCTAGCAAAGAGCACCAATGCCTCACCAAACTACAGATTCCAGGATTCCAAACATTGGAGCTATGGAAGATAAACTAGTGTCAAACTGCATTAATTTTATAGTATAGACATACCCCTGACTCTCCCTGGCTTGGGGTCTTGTTCTGAATTTGAAACAAGGTTTGCCTGTGAGTTAACCTCCCCGCTTCCCAAACATTCCCCATACACTGTAATTAGGAAGGAAAAAGCCCTCCTATTATGGCCACAATGGTATTTATTCTCGAGGTTGAGGGTATAGGGATGGAAATGCCTTTTTGATCTCTATATTGTGGGAGAACAAGTCTTGCAGTACTTTTTAAAAAATGCTTTCTTGTGTAATGCTTGCATACTTTCTTGTGGATTATTTTGTGTGTGCAAACATCCCTTTGGTACGTGCATATGTTGAATTAATCAAAGGATGAATCAATGTGGGCAGCGGGGGCTTTGAACTTATCAACTCAGTCCTTCTGACTGCATCTCTCTCTTCTGTGTTACAGGGGAAGATGCAAGTAGCATATAGGGTGCATCTACACTGCAGAATGAATGCACTTTGACGCCACTTTAACTGCCATGGAATAATAGGAATTGCATTTTGGTAAGGCACCGGCACTCTTTGTCTAAAGAAACTTCTAAAACTACCCCTTCCATAGCATTAAGACACAGCAGTTCAAGTTCAAACTGCATTCATTCTGCAGTGAAGATGAATGCAAGGTCACATGCAAGTTCTTGTCTCCCCAGTGTTTCTCAGCACCCCATTTCTGACTCACTGGGATGCCATTCATTTGTAGGGGGTGTGGAGAAATTAATGTGATGCCAATCGTAAAGAACTACAAGTGTGGTGCAATAGTTGCACTACAGGATGTGGATCAGGAATCCCAGGTTGCAAACTCTGTACAGCTGTGAAAAGCAAACAGGGGCCAACTAGCTAAGGATGCTAGATCTCCGTCAACAATGTCTTTCCTTTTCCATCCACATGCATCTCTTTTAAGGGAGAAAAAGTGGTATAACAATAATAATAATCTATACACATAATAAAAGTACAAATATGTATGTGTGTGTGATTGGGGTGTCCACGTACACAGGCAAGCTCCTGCCTCCACAACCAGCTATAGCTTCCCACTACTCAGGAGACACTGAAGGCCCTCCCTCCAGTGACATTGCAGGCTATAGAGAGTGCCGTAAACATGTCCAAGAGCCCTGCCAATGTACTTCACAAACACCATATTGCCCACCACCCAAGTGAAGGCTTTCATACAGTGACAATTTCATCCAATATTTTATGTGTTTCCTCCACCACAGACATCCCAGTGTTTCTTACTCTCTCCATTGATGTGGAATTTGCATGACCCCGCCCCATTGCTTTCTCTTTCCTATTCTTTTCTATGGCACACAGCAAACAGAGCAACAATGACCAGCAACTGAACATACTAGAGAGGTTTGGGGAGAATTCACCATGGTTTATAGGAGTTGTGGGCACTGGGATGTATAGTTCACCTGCAATCTAAAAGCACTCTGAACTCCACCAACAATGGACCACAGAACCCCCATGACAAACAAACAAAAACTGGAGGTCTTCGGAGGGATTTATAAGAGTTGTAGCTCACCTACATCCAGAGTGCACTTGAACCCAAAGAATGATGGACTTGGACCAACCTTGGCATGCATACCTAATATGACCAAATTTGGATACTGGTGGGTTTTGAGGGGAATTGGCCTGGACATTTTGGAATTGTAGCTACTGGGATTTATAGTTCACCTGGAATCAAAGAGCACTCTGACCTCCACCAAAGATGGAATTGGACCAAACTTGGCACACAGAGGCCCCATGACCAGGAAAAAATACTGGAAGTCTTTGGGGAAAATTTACATTGATTTGGGGGAGTTGTAATTCACCTACATCCAGAGAGCACCATGAATCCAAACACTGATGGATCTGGACCAAACTTGCTACACATACCTGATATGCCGAAATTTGTTTACTGGAAGGGTTTGGAGGGAACTGATCTTCCTTTCTGGGAGTTGTAGTTCACCCACAACCAGAGAAATTGTAACTTCTACCAATGATGGACCTGGACCAAACTTGTCACACAGAATCCTCATGACTAAGTCAACCTACTGGAGGTGTTTAAGAGGAATGACTCACCTGAGTGGGAGTTGTACTTTACCCTAAAGCCAGAGGGTACACTGAACCCTATCCATGATATGTCTAGAGCAAACTTGCCCAGCATAACAAACTTTAAGTACTGATGGAGCTTCTCGGGGTTAACCTGGCATGTTGTGAGTTGTAGTTCACTCACAATCTTATGCATTTTGTACAATTAAAATTGACTTTTTCACAATACCCAGGCAACACTGGGTACACAAATTAGTAGTAGTAATAATAATATATAACTTCAGCTGGAGTCAGTTGGAGACAGCCACTGGGAACATCCAGGTATAATCCTCCTGGATGTCTTTAATTCCTAAAAATGACAGGCAAACCATGCGTCTTAAGTAAATTCCCTATGGGTGTTAGGAATCCGCTGCATGTCAACATAATGGGATGCATTTTGAGAAAGCAAATAACAGGTGTGCTGTTTACCTGTTTCCCATCAGTCCGCTTTCCTTTGTATTAACACAAAACCAAAGGGCGTGCTTCTCCTTGTCACCCACCTGGCATATAATTAACCTGTCTGTAGTAGGGATGGGTGAGGATTTTTTGCAATGTAGTTGACAGAAAGAACTGGAGCATGAAAGAATAATTGCATGGGGCAGAAAACGCAAACGACAACTTTGCCCTCCCAAGTCTATTGCCTTGAGCTCACTAAAAGTTAGGACACCTATCCTTCAACTCTTCTAATCTGGCAGGGACAGTTCATAGAATCATAGAATCAAAGAGTTGGAAGAGACCTCCTGGGCCATCCAGTCCAACCCCCTGCCAAGAAACAGGAATATTGCATTCAAATCACCCCTGACAGATGGCCATCCAGCCTCTGTTTAAAAGCTTCCAAAGAAGGAGCCTCCACCACACTCCAGGGCAGAGAGTTCCACTGCTGAACGGCTCTCACAGTCAGGAAGTTCTTCCTCATGTTCAGATGGAATCTCCTTTCTTGTAGTTTGAAGCCATTGTTCCGCGTCCTAGTTTCCAGGGAAGCAGAAAACAAGATTGCTCTCTCCTCCCTATGACTTCCTCTCACATATTTATGCATGGCCTTCATCATATCTCCTCTCAGCCTTCTCTTCTTCAGGCTAAACATACCCAGCTCCTTAAGCCGCTCCTCATAGGGCTTGTTCTCCAGACCCTTGATCATTTTAGTCGCCCTCCTCTGGACACATTCCAGCTTGTCAATATCTCTCTTGAATTGTGGTGGCCAGAATTGGACACAATATTCCAGGTGTGGTCTAACCAAAGCGGAATAGAGGGGTAGCATTACTTCCCTACATCTAGACACTATGCTCCTATTGATGCAGGCCAAAATCCCATTGGCTTTTTTTGCCGCCACATCACATTGTTGGCTCATGTTTAACTTGTTGTCCACGAGGACTCCAAGATCTTTTTCACACGTACTGCTCTTGAGCCAGGCATCGTCCCCCATTCTGTATCTTTGCAATTAATCCTCCGCCATCCCAATGATCCAGTCACCCTTAAAATGCCCCAGTTTCTTCTTTCTTCCTCTCACATTCCCCTTTGCCTGCATTTCAATTGCTTTGCACTCATTCAACAGATGGGAGTTGGAGCCTTGTCCTTCCCAATAGGCGCAGGCAAAAGCGAACTGATGCACCCTCTCATAGCTTATGTATTCTTCCTCATTAATAGCTTTGGATATATTTGACCACATTCTGATATTGCTTGGACATAGCTATCCCAGCTTTCATCCAAGTATGAGGATATAATAAATGTCACCAATATAATATTAATAAACTTCTATGACCTGCTTGTCAGTGTCCTTCCTGAGTTGTTACTTATTTCCGTCTCTATGTATTTGCTTGCATATTTAGGCTATTTGCATGGCTGCTCATTGACATATGTAGGTTGGGTGTACCTTATCTGAAATTCAGAAATTCTTCAAAATCCCAAATGATCCATGCAGGTGGCTGAGATAGTAAGTCAGGGACACCTAGTTATGATCACCTACCAGCAGTAAAGAATTGATGGGATCATAAACCCACAAAGTTCGTGGAAAATGAACATGCAAAAATACTGTGGGACTATTGAATCCAGACTGACAAAGTTTTGGAACACAATATAACAGACATCACGATTGTGGAAAAGAAAAAAGTTTGGATTATTCATGTTGCCATACCGGGTGACAGTCGCATTGAGGAAAAACAACAGGAAAAACTCAACCGCTATCAAGACCTCAAAATTGCATTACAAAACCAGTACGCGTGGTCCCAGTGGTCATTGGCGCACTGGGGCTCTGCCAAAAGATCTCAGCCGGCATTTGGAAACAATAAACATCGACAAAATCACGATCAGTCAACTGCAAAAGGCTGCCTTACTTGGATCTGCACGCATCTTTCGAAAATATATCACACAGTCCTAGACGCTTGGGAAGTGTTCAACTTGTGATTTTGTATACAAAATCCAGCATATAGATCTCGTTTGCTGTGACATACTGTGCTTTTGTCTCAGAATAATAATAATGATAATAATAATAATTTTGTGTATTTCCTGCCACTGCTAATGGATCGAGGAAGAGTGCAACAAATTAAAAAAACATAGGAACATAAAATATATACAATACATTCATAGATGAAAACTTGCACCAAACACAGATAGGTTTAAAAGGCCAACCAGTTCTGAACAAGGGAGGCGTTTCTCTGTTTAGATCCTCCAAGCCCTGGAATCCACCCTTGGCATCCGACACAGCAATCCTGGGCAGGTTTCCCTTCATTTTTCTTACCATGAGCAACCCTCTTTGGAATGGCTGTTTCTGGGGCTGAGGTGTTCAGAAAACACAGAGTGCTTGGCCCCATTAAATTACTAGCTTCCTTTACAACAAGGCAGTTTGAAAACACAGAGTGCATGAAGGCACTTCCTGCCAGCCGCTCACTCTTCCGGGAAAGGGAAAAACTGGATTCACGATGGTCAATTAATCCCAAAACATGCTCCAGTGATGATTGCAATCATTTGCAAAAACGCGAATTGCCAGAAGGCAAACAGCCACCGCCTACAAACAACTGTTCCTATTGCATGAAAATGCTGGGGTTTCAACATCATCCTATTACATGGGGAAGACTGTAAGAGTATCTGGACTATGCAGATATTACATTTGTTTGCTATAGTGTTTCAATTAGCTTTGGGAATCGTGGGATATGTAGTTTGGAAATGTTCTTGCAATTCTTTCTTAGCCCATACACTGCCATATATGATCCAGATTGTCTGCTTTTAACTGGATTATATGGCAGTGTAGACTCATATAATACAGTTTAAATCAGAGAATGTGGCTAATCAATTTTGATAATCTGGATTATATGGTAGTGTAGATGCAAGGCCCTTCCCGACAGGCCCTATATCCACACTTCTAGATAATATGGGATAAACAGAAAACCTGGGATCAGATCCTGGGATATAGGGCCTGTCTGGAAGGACCCCCAGTTTTAGACCCCCTCTACACTGCCATATAATCCAGATTATCAAAGCAGATACTCCACATTGTCTGCTTTGAACTGGATTATATGCATCTACACTGCCATATAATCCAGTTAAAGCAGATAATCTGGATTTTAT
The DNA here is from genome assembly GCF_037176765.1 of Anolis sagrei. Classification (NCBI taxonomy): domain Eukaryota; kingdom Metazoa; phylum Chordata; class Lepidosauria; order Squamata; family Anolidae; genus Anolis; species Anolis sagrei. Next base: position 19,645,695 of record NC_090034.1, on the reverse strand, counting down.
ATGGCAGTGTAGATGGGACCTTAGAGAGCTCTGGTGCTTTTAATTCAGAGGGGATGGACTACACTGTAAAATTAATGCGGCTTGACACCACTTTTAACTGCCCTGGCTCAATATACTATGGGACCCTGGGAGTTTTAGTTTTGTAAGGTATTTAGCCTTTTCCCCCAAATGATGTTGCTGCCTCCCCAAAACGACAACTCCCAGGATCCCATAGCATTGAGCCATGTCGGATGAAGTCACATCAAGCTGCACTAATTCTGCAGCGTAAAAGGCGAAAGACCTTGTAGTTAGAAGTGGTACAAAACTGCATTCATTCTACAGTGCAGATGCACTCATAGCCATCTCAAAAACTTCTCTTGCATTTCTTTTGACTGAGGAAATAACAAGAACATTTTCATCAACTAAGGGAATAAAACATTAGAAGTGATCCAAGACTATTTTGTGTGAGCCAATATAGGCCATGCCAACACCCTAAAGGTAATGATACCTAAAGGTATCATCCATGCCATATCATCTCATCTGCCCAGAAGATAACTGATGCATCTTGTTTGCTAAAGCAAACATGGCTGGATTAAGCCATGAATTGCTAGACAGTGTGGATTCGAATCCCTGGTTGGTCATGGAAACCCACTGGGTGGCCTTAGGTGAGTCGCACACTCTCAACCCCATGATAGGTTTGCCTTAAGGCAGTGTTTCTCAACCTTCCTAATGCCGCGACCCCTTAATACATTTCCTCTTGTTGTGGTGACCTCCAACCATAACTTTATTTTGTTGCTACATCATAACTGTAATTTTGCTACTGTTATGAATCGTAACGTAAATATCTGATATACAGGATGTATTTTTATTCACTGGACCAAATTTGGCACAAATACTCGATATTCCCAAAATTGAATAATGGTGGGGTTGGGGGAGGGGAATGATTTTGTCATTTGGGAGTTGTAGTTGCTGGGATTTATAGTTCACCTACAATCAAAGAACATTCTGAACTCCAACAATGATGGAATTGAACCAAACTTGGAACACAGAACTCCCATGGCCAACAGAAAATAATGGAAGGGTTTGGTGGGCATTGACATTGAGTTTTGAAGTTGTAGTTCACCTACATCCAGACAGCATTTTGGACTCAAATAATGATGGATCTGGATCAAACTTGGCTGGAATACTCAATATGCCCAAATGTGAACACTGGTGGAGTTTGGGGGAAACAGGCATTGATATTTGGGAGTTGGAGTTGCTGGGATTTATAGTTCACCTATAGTCAAAGAGCATTCTGAACTCCAACAGTGATGGAATTGAACCAAACTTGGCACACAGAACTCCTATGGCCGACAGAAAATAATGGAAGGGATTGGTGGACATTGACCTTAAGTTTTGGAATTGTAGTTCACCTACATACAGAAAGCACCATGGACTCAAATAATGATGGATCTGGACCAAACTTGGCACAAATACTCAATATGCCTTAATGTGAACACTTGTGGGGTTTGGGGGAAAATCAACCTTGACATTTGGAAGTTGTAGTTGCTGGGATTTCTAATTCACCTACAATCAAAGAGCATTCTGAACCCCACCAATTGGAATTGGGCCAAACTTCCCACACAGAAAACCCACAACGAACAAAACCTCAAAGACGACTTGAAGGCACACAAACAATCAGATGCACATGACAGAGGGCAACTCCGGTTGAGTTTGGATCCCTGTTAGATTGATCTGGATCTCCTCCCATTTTGCTCCTACATATCCTAACGTGATGCCCTCCTACTTCCTTTGCTCTGTGTTCAAAGCTTTAAGAAGAACATCCGTCCCTTTTTTTTCTGGAATCAATTTGGAAGTGCTGATTGCATGTAGGGACCTGGACCTTTTCCAATTCCATCCTTCTTGCTACAATGAGTCATTCAGCAAAATGGATGGCAAATTGCCCGAAGAAGGTGAAGCATCTTTTCCATCCCCAGCAGTATTTTGGATGCGTGTGCACACACACACACAATTACACAATGTTCTTTTCCAGAGCCATGGCATATTTATTAATGCAAAAAAACAGAGGAGTAAATGTGCCGCGGAACAGATAACAAGAGCTTTCCTTTCACCTGAAATGAAAAGGTTCCCTTTAAGAGAAACCCAAGATATTTCCCCTCTATCACAACTTTGCTTCCATGTCAGAAAAAGTGTCACCTGCTTCATTTCAGGGCTAGAAGGAACAGGGCAACCTTAACAACCTGCCTGGAGCCAGTCAGGGCAATACGTTCCCAACCGTTATTTCTGTTTAGCTGGGCTGGATTCCTTTGGGGTGAATTCCAGCTCTGCAATTAGATATGTTTTCTCACTTGCCAGAGGAAACCTAAAAGAAAGATAGGGCTGGAAGAGATAACAGACTGTGCAAACAACATATCCTGGGAAAGTCCAAGAGAGGTAGTTGGGCTGCAACTCCCATAATCCCCTAACCATCATAATTATGAGCTATGTAGTCCAGCTGTAGTCCAAAGTACAGCTTCAATCTGAGATGCTAGATTTCATTAAGGTCCCATCTACAGTGCCTTATAATCTTGTTTGAACTGCATTATAATGGTCAGTGTAGACTCATATAAATCAGACTGAATTGCATTGAACTGGATTATATGAGGATGGATCTATATTGCCATATAATCTAGATTATCAAAGCAGATAATGCAGATTATCTGCTTTGAATCAGCTTACAAGAAGCTGATTCACTGCCGTATAATCCAGTTTCTGATCCCAGATTATCTGCTTTGAACTGGATTATATGGATTATATGTAGACTCCTATAATTCAGTTCAAAGCAAATAATCTGAATTTTATATGGCAATGTAGAAGGGGCCTGGGTCTACACTGCCATATAATTCATTTGAATGCATTGTAGAAGGCTTTCATGGCTGGAAAACTTGCTGTGAGTTTTCTGGGCTATATGGCCATGTTCCAGAAGCATTCTCTCCTTACGTTTCACCCACATCTATGGCAGGCATCCTCAGTGGTTATCCTCTGAGGATGCCTGCCATAGATGTGGGTGAAACTTCAGGAGAGAATGCTTCTAGAACACGGCCAGACAGCCCGGAAAACTCACAGCAACCCACTTCATGCAATTAGTCTGCAATTGGAAACTAGAATATATGGCAGTGTAGATGGAGCCTGCAAATGTTTATTTCCCATTCCTGATCAGTTTTAGACCCAGCATTGTTTTGTTAAATGCTGGGTCTTTGGTAAGTATTGCTCAAAAACTATGCTTTGATTGAGGGCTTTCGGGGCATTTCTGACCTATGGCAATCCTATGGGGTTTTCTTGGTGAGATTTGTCAGCGCCTTCCTCTGAGGTTGAGAGAGTGTGACTTTCCAGAAGGTTCACCCAATGGGTCTCTGAGGCTGTGCAGGGGATTCGAACCTTGGTCCCTAGAGCCACTGTTCAATGCTCAAACCACTGCACCATTGGCACCATCCAACACTATCAAATTACTTTTACATGATAATAAATTACTCAGAGCTTTCTGGAGAGGATGGCTTTACGTGAAACCACAAATTGTTCAGTCTGTAGGCATTTAAGATATGCATCTCCCCAATCAAGCTTGCTGGCAGGATGCAGCCAATTCACACACCCCCTTTAATAGCCAAATAAGAAGACAAACAATCAACAAGAAGATATTTTTGCAGCATAGAAGTATTATCTGGTGGGGAGGACACTGCTTTTGTTGACTTGTTCGCAAATATATTTGTGGAAGAAGAGGAGAGGTGCAATATTTGTCAAAGCGTTCTATATCCTTAGAAGTAAGGTAAAGAAAATTATACATTTCGTGCAAGGATTGAGCTAAATGCACCATCATTCCAATACAATATCCAAATAAAAAATAAAGTGATCATTTCAGGATAAATCAGTTGAACTTTTCCCAACTTTGTTCTGATAGTCTCCAAATCCAAATACACAAAACACTATATGGCCAGTGCGAATATAGGTAGGACACCTCTTTTTCAAAATTTCAAAATACTCCAAAAACCCAAAGCATCCATATGGGTTTGGTTCAAAGCCCACACACTTTGTCTCATGCACAAAATCATTTACAACGTTCTGTATAAAAAATGAATTTAATGTTTCAATTTAGGTCCTGTCTCTACGCTATGATATTACATGCAAAATCCAAAACACTTCTGCTCCCAAGTGGTTGTTGTTGTTGGTGTTGTTGTTATCATGTTTATTTATACTCTGCTTTTGAAAAAAAACATGGAATCATAGCATTTTATTAGTATTAGTATCATTCTTTGTTATGTATGCAGGGGCGGCTCAACCCATTACACAAAGTAAGCATTTGCAGTATAGTTGATTTTGCCCAGGGGCGCTCTTGAGGCGCTCTTGGGGGAAAATAGACCTTGACATATGCGAGTTGTAGTTACTGGGATGTATAGTTCACCTACAATCAAAGAGCATTCTGAACTCCACCTATGATGGAATTGTACCAAATATGGCACACAGAACTCACACGACAAACAGAAAATATATATCAGTGATTGGTTGGGGGGGATGCCAAATACTGTTTGCTTACCGTTGGAAATTACCTAGGACCGCCTCTGTATGCATGTATATATTAGATTATACTAGCTTGGGTACCCGGCATATTTTCACTTTTATTATGTGTATAGATATATTATTATTATATATTTTCTCAGTCTGTTGTACCCAGTGTTGAGTCATGAAGAGAGGCAGGTAACAAATACAAAATTGCTGTTGTTGTTATTACTCTTAGTTTCAGCACTCTTTGGCAGGGAAGGCTTCGAAAACTGCATCTTCTAGGATTCTACAGGACTGAGCCAAGACAGTTAAAGTGCTGTCAATCTGCATTAACTCTACAGTGCAGGTGCACCTCAAAATTCAAGCCAACTCCTTTCTTTAGAGCCACAGAAAATGCCCATATGTCCCATTGGCAACCGATGCATCTCCACCCTCTGGCTGCCTGGGTTTCCACAACAAACACTTTGGAATGAGGGAGAACATGATAGGATTCCCTAGACAATGAAAGCTGGGAGAGGATGATGAATCTTTATATTGTCCAAATAAATAAATAAGAATTGGCACACTGAGATCCACATGCTGATGTGAATAGTTTCCATGCTGCTGTCCAAAGCAATGGGGCCAAAGTGGCTTCTCTGGAGGTTTCATTCGAGCCAATGAAGAAACCCTTCTCTTTAGCTGTTATGGAAATTGGGAGTGGAAAGAGGAAGATTGTGCAAACAGGGCTCAAGTTCATCTATAAAGCAACTCTTCTTAACTCTCCTTGGATGGTTTATCCTGAAATAACATATTTCCCCAATGGGCCAGACAGGAGAGAGGTCAAAGAGAAAGGAAAATGGACCGATCTCCTGCCCCTTGATAAAGGAATTCCTGGAAATGGGTTTGGCATGCAAGCTGTTGAAATGCCATTTTTTGCACAACTGCTAAAGAGGCAAAAACGCCGTCCATCTCTGAGTCAGAACAATACGAAAAGTCCAAAATCCAGGTGGACAAAACTTTACCTGCTATGTATCCGGCTACTCTTTGGGTGTTAAGTGAGACAGGAGCCTTCCACAGCTCACCTGTGTAAATTCTGGCTGTCCAAGGCATTTTGTACATGCTCAGAGGCACACTCTTTTACAGCTTCCAGAGTTTCAGAGCCTCGGTAGGTTCTACTAGGTGGCAGTATGAGAGCACATATTTTGTGGTGGTTCCAGGTTTGGGTTTCAACACTACCGCTCGAAAAGAATGACCTTCAAGACACACGATAAGCAAAATCCACTGACAATCCAAATAGACAGTTGCTGTAATCCTTCACCACTATCTAATGAAAGCAGCAGGCCAAAAAGTAATTTTTTCCACTTTCCCATTTATCTGAAACTAAGAGTCACCATGGTATCATGGTTTGGAAATCAGATGAAGGTTTGAATTCCCATTCAGCCATGGAAAACCAATGGAGAACTTGGGAGTCACACTCTCTCAGCCTCAGAGGAAGACAAAGGCAAACCTCTTTCTCTTGCCAAGAAAACCCTGGGATAGGTTTGACTGAGGGTCTCACACAAATAGAACCACCAAAATATGATAAAACAGAGCTTGGAACTTTAACTTTCTTGGCTGGATCTACACTGCCATATAATGTAGTCTGAACTGCATTATATGATCAGTGTAGATCCAAATGATGTTGTGTATGGGTCTGCACTGACCATATAATGCCATTCAAATTGCATTCTCTGACAGTGTAGATCCAGCCTTACATCTTTTATACACATCATAAAAGTGAAAATATGTATGTGTGTGTGTGGCTGGGATGTCCACCTATACAGATCGGCCCCTGACTCCACAAACAGCTATAGCTCCCACTACTCAGGAGACACCAAGATCCCTCCCTCCAATGACATCACAGGTTATTGTGAGCGCCATGAACATATCCAAGAGCCCTGCCAATGTCCTCCACAAACACAATACTGCCCACCACCCAAGTGAAGGCTTTCATTCGGGGACAATTCCATTTATGTTTTTACTCCACCACAGTGTTGCTTACTCTCTCCATTGGTGTGGAATTTGTATGACCCTGCCCACTGCCTCTCCCTTAACCCTTTCCTGTTTTTTTCCTATTCCACTGATCAGCAACTGAACATACTAGAGAGGTTTGGGGAGAATTCACCATGATTTAGAGGAGTTGCAGGTACTGGGATGTATAATTCACCTGCAATCAAAGAGCACTCTGAAGTCCACCAAAGGTGGAATTGGACCAAACTTGGCACACAGAACTCCCATGACCAGCAAAACATACTGGAGGTATTGGGGGAAATCCTGGAGGTCTTTGGGGAGTTGTAGTTCACTTACATCCAGATACCACTGTGAACCCAAACATCGATAGATCTGGACCAAACTTGGCACACATACCCGATATTCCCAAATTTGATTACTGGAGGGGTTTGGGGGGGGAGCTGTCTTTCTTTCTGGGAGTTGTAGTACACCGACAACCAGAGAAACGGTGACCTCCACCTATGTTGGACCTGGATCAAACTTGGCACACAGAACCCCCATGACTAACTCAACATACTAGAGGGGTTTGAGGGGACTGACTCACCATAATGGGACTTGTAGTTTGCCCTAAAGCCAGAGAGCACACTGAACCCCACTAATGATGCATCTAGAGCAAACTTGCCCAACATAACAAACTTGAAGTACTGATGGCATCAGATGTAGTTCACCCACAACCTTATGCACTTTGTACAATTAAAAAACTGACTTTTTCAAATAACCCAGGCAACACCGGGAACCCAAATTAGTTACACAATATAAAGTAGAGTTTGCAAAAGTTACTTTTTTGGCCAGTTGCAGGATTCTGGGACTTACGGTCCAAAAAAATTAGACACCTGATTTTGAATATGTGAAACCTAGACAAGGTAAAGGTAAAAGTTTTCCTCTGACATTAAGTCCAGTCATGTCCGACTCTGGGGGTTGGTGCTCTTCTCCATTTCTAAGCCAAAGAGCCGGCATTGTCCGTAGACACCTCCAAGGTCATGTGGCCAGCATGAATGCATGACGTGCCATTATCTTCCTGCTGTAGCGGTACCTATTGATCTACTCATATTTGCATGTGTTTGAACTGCTGTGTTGGCAGAAGCTGAGGCTAACAGTGGGAACTCAAAACTAGAGAATGCACTGTATTGTTGAAGGCTTTCATGGCCGGAATCACTGGGTTGTTGTAGGTTTTCCGGACTATATGGCCATGTTCTAGAGGCATTTTCTCCTGACGTTTCGCCTGCATCTATGGCAAGCATCCTCAGAGGTAGTGAGGTCTGTTGGAAGTAGGAAAATGGGTTTATATATCTGTGGAAAGACCAGGGTGGGACAAAGGACTTTTGTCTGGTGGAGCTAGGTGTGAATGTTTCAACTGACCACCTTGATTCCCCCAGGCACTTCCAAGCCATTAAATGCTAATCAAGGTGGTCAGTTGAAACAGACCTCACTACCTCTGAGGATGCTTGCCATAGATGCAGGCGAAACGTCAGGAGAAAATGCCTCTAGAACATGGCCATATAGCCCAGAAAACCTACAACAACCTAGAGAATGCACTGTCAATTAAAAGTCGCGACTGCTAGGCTCAAGATGCCATGATAGTGTGCATTTATCCAAAGTGTTTGTCTGTTGCCTTCCGCCCACCCGAGATGATGCGCAAGAGATACGAATTTCAATGCACAAATGAAAACATTCAGAAACAAGGAAAACGTATTTCTTTTTCATCTAAAATAGTGTGAAACCACCGGAGGTTGAAAGAGGCAAAGCGGGTGCCCCACGCCCCTCTGTGTCTCCAACTCCCTGTTTACCAAATCGACGTGGGGAGTTTCTGTTTTAATTAAGACGCATCGAGACATGTTCCTTGGCGGGGGCCCTTTGGAAGAAGCAGTAGATCAGGTGTGCCTTGCCAATATTTCAAGAGGGAGAGAAAGGAGGAGGAGGAAAAAGAAAGAGAGAGAAGGAGGGAGGGAGACGGAGCCGCACCTTCGAGAGAGATTACATTCTGGAATGTGCCAACGACAACCTCAAACAAACTACAACATATTGCAGAGGAAAATTAAAAGGGTGTTATCTCTCCTGGGACTTATTTCTATGTGATCGGGATTCGCAAAACAAGAGCTAACTCCATAACCTGCTGCATCTACACTTTAGGATTGATGCAACTTGACACTACTTGAATTGCAATGGCTCCATGCTATAGAATCCTGGGATATACAGTTTTATAAGGTCTCTACAAGCCTAGGATTTATAGTTCTATAAGGTCTTTCTCTGCCACATAGTGTTGATGTCTCATCAAATAACAGCTCCCATAGCATTGAACAATGGCAGTGAAAGTGATGTCGATCTGCATCAACTCTCCAGTGCAGATGTGGCCAAGGGTCAACTCTGGAAAACAGCAAACAGAAGAAGCTCCTGTTTCTGGGTGGCATTTCCATGCTCCGGAAGTAAATTATGAAGCATACAGAAAATGATTTCCACACACCTGTTGGTAAAGTTTTAGGCTGGATCTATACCAACATATAATGCAGATTGGAACTGCATTATAGGGACAGTGAAAACCCATATAAGGCTGTTTAACTGCACTGAACTGCATTATATGGGTCTACACAGAGCATACAATGAAGTCTACACTGATCCTATAATGCACTGAACTACATTATATGAGGCTACACTGACCATATAATGTACTGAGACTACACTGACCATATAATGTATTCTGTTTATACTAACCATATAATATGCTCAATCTATATAATGTTCTGAGTCTATACTGACCATATAAGGTACGCAATGTACTCAGTCCATACTGACCATACAATGTATTACATCTACACTGACCATATAATGTACTCAGTCTATACTAACCATATAATTTACTCAATCTATGCTGACCATATAATGTTCTGAGTCTATACTGACCATATAATGTTCTGAGTCTAAACTAACATATAAGGTACTCAATCTATACTGACCATATAATGCACTCAGTCTATACTGATCATATAATGCACTCAGTCTATATAATGTTCTGAGTCTATACTGACCATATAATGTACTCTACTAACCATACAATGCACTCAATCCGTACTGATCATATAATGTACTCAGTCCCTACTGACCATAGATTGTACTCAGTCTACACTGACCATATAATGTACTCAGTCTATACAGACCATATAATGTACTCAGTCTATATTGACCATATAATGTACTTAGTCTATACTGACCATATAATGTACTCAATCTATACTGACCATATAATGTACTCAGTCTATACTGACCATATAATGCACTCAGTCTACACTGACCATATAATGTACTCAGTCTATACAGACCATATAATTTACTCAATCTATGCTGACCATATAATGTACTCAGTCTATACTGACCATATAATGTACTTAGTCTACACTGACCATATAATGTACTCAGTCTATACTGACCATAAAATGTACTGAGTCTATACTGACTACCATTTCTCAATCTTAGTCTGACTGACCTCACAGGGCTGTTGTGAGAATAAAGTAGCACCCATTGTGTACACTATATATGTGTGTTAAAGAGAGTCCTATATGATACCATTTTCTCGTTGGAGTACATTTAACAAGCATACAAAAGAGTCACAACAAGAACAACTACTAGCCTTTGTTTCAATAACAGGGTTCAATCCTGGGCCATAAAAACTAAGACAGAGTCAGCTTTCCTTATGTGGGATTCCCAAATCCAAAATGTTTCAAAATCTAAAATTTCCCATTTGGGAGCCTGAGAGAGTGGCCCCTGGGCTTTCTGGTGGTTCGATGTACACAAACATGGTTTCATGCACAACATTGTTACAAAAATTGTCTAAAATTACATCCAGGTGAGGTGTATACAGTATATATGAAACAAATTAATTTGGGATTTAGACTTGGGTTTCATCTCCAAGATACCTCACTTTATATATCTTTTCCCCTAACAATAACAAGGGTATGCTGATGACTGTAGTCTATCTAGATCAGGCATGGCCAAACTTTGGCCCCCCAGGTGTTTTGGACTTCAACTCCCACAATTCCTAACAGCCGGTTAGGAATTGTGGGAGTTGAAGTCCAAAACACCTGGAGGGCCAAAGTTTGGCCATGCCTGATCTAGACAGATATAGATACACATATATAATTTTCCTAGTCCAAAGGGAAAGGAGCTGGACACCTGTGCCTGGTTTTAGAGCTACCTGGGAAAGCCAATGCTTCAAAACTCTTAGCTATCATTTGAACAGAATCTGAGGCTATTCCAAGGAGAAGACTCACCTCTTCTTCTGGACGGTGGGACTATATTTCCCTTTATTTCTTTTCTTGAACAGCGAATGCATTCCGATTCTCTCTGAAGGTGGGCTGAAGGTGGAAGTACCTGGCTGCAAGGGGAGTCAAGGGAAGCAGGTGCCAACTCCTCTCTTCCTTGGCAAAGGGATGGTGCTTCTCTCCTGCTCTTGCTTTCTGTCTGTCTTCCTTCCTTTTTTTCTTTTCCCCCTTCTTTGCTGCTTGCTTGCCAGTCCAGGTGGTCACAGAGTGTCTTTGGCAGGAGAGGAGTTGGAGCAGGAAAGCAGACAGGCACCAACCCTGCTGGCACAAGGAGGTGTGAGCCTCCTCAAGGGCCTGGCTGGCCTGCTTGCAGCCCCCGCCCCACAGGGAGGGAGGGAAGAAAGGAGGGACCTGCCATCGTTTCCTCCTCCTTTGCCATTCATTTACTAGGAGCAGCAGAGGTGGCTGGCTCTTGCAGCAGGCTGGGAAAGAGGGAGTCGCCCCTGGAGGCCACTGGGGGGCGCTGGAACTGCTAGCTTTTTCAGGTGCAGTCTTCCAGGGAATGAAATGATGAGAATAATAATAATAATAATAATAATAATAATAATAAAGCTGGCACAATACAAGGATTTAAAGACTGAACTGCAAAGATTCTGGCACAAGCCAGTCAAGGGGGTCCCAGTGATGATTGGCACACTGGGTGCAGTGCCTAAAGACCTTGGCCTGAAGTTGAACACAATCGGCGCTGGCAAAATTACCATCTGCCAGCTGCAAAAGGCCACGCTACTGGGATCTGCACACATTGTTCACCGATACATCACACAGTCCTAGACACTTGGGAAGTGTCCGGCGTGTGATCCAATCCAACAGCCAGCAGAGTGACCTTGTCTGCTGTGGACTCATCTTGTTGTGTTTCAAATAATAATAATAATAATAATAATAATAATAATAACAACAACAACAATAAAGCTGACACAATACAAGGATTTAAAGATTCTGGCACAAGCCAGTCAAGGGGGTCCCAGTGATGATTGGCACACTGGGTGCAGTGCCTAAAGATCTTGGCCTGAAGTTGAACACAATCGGCGCTGGCAAAATTACCATCTGCCAGCTGCAACAGATCACCTTACTGGGATCTGCACACATCATTTGCCAATACATCACACAGTCCTAGACACTTGGGAAGTGTCCGGCATGTGATCCAATTCAACAGCCAGCAGAATGATCTTGTCTGCTGTGGACTCATCTTGTTGTGTTTCTAATAATAATAATAATAATGATAATGATAATGCTGACACAATAAAAGGATTTAAAGATTCTGGCACAAGCCAGTAAAGGGGGTCCCAGTGATGATCAGCACACTGGGTGCAGTGCCTAAAAACCTTGGCTTGCACTTAAACACAATCGGAGCTCACAAAATTACTATCTGCCAACTGCAAAAGGCCACCTTACTGGGATCTGCACACATCATTCACCGATACATCACACAGTCCTAGACACTTGGGAAGTGTCTGACATGTGATCCAATACAACAGGCAGCAGAGTGACCTTGTCTGCTGTGGATTCATCTTGTTGCGTTTCAAATAATGATAATAATAATAACAATAATAATAATAAAGCTGGCACAATATAAGGATTTAAAGACTGAACTGCAAGGATTCTGGCACAAGCCAGTCAAGGGGGTCCCAGTGATGATCGGCACACTGGGTGCAGTGCCTAAAGACCTTGGCCTGCACTTAAACACAATCGGCACTGACAAAATTACTATCTGCCAACTGCAAAAGGCCATCTTACTGGGATCTGCACGCATTATTCGCCAATACATCACACAGTCCTAGACACTTGGGAAGTGTCCAACGTGGATCCAATACAACAGCCAGCAGAGTGACCTTGTCTGCTGTGGACTCATCTTGTTGTGTTTCAAATAATAATAATAATAATAATAATAATACTATTATTATTATTATTATTTCATTCCCTGGAAGACTGCACCTGAAAATAATAATAATAATAATAATAATAATAATAATCTTGCAACAAAGAACTGGTGGGATCACAAGCCTCAAAAAGTTACAGAAAATGAACACGTCAAACTACTCTGGGACTTCCAAATTCAGACTGATAGAGTTTTGGAGCACAATACTCCTGACCTCACGATTGTGTTAAAAAATAAAGTATGGATTGTTGAAGATGCAATCCCAGGTGATAGCAGGATTGAAGAGGAACAACTGGAAAAGCTGACACAATGCGAGGATTTAAAGACTTGACTCTGGCACAAGCCAGTCAAGGTGGTCCCAGTGGTCATCGGCACACTGAGTGCCATGCCTCAAGACCTTGGCCTGCACTTAAACACAATTGGCGCTGACAAAATTACCATCGGCCAGCAGCAAAAGGCCACACTTCTGGGATCTGCATTGTTTGCTGATACATCACTCAGTCCTAGACACTTGGGAAGTGTCCGACGTGTGATCCAATACAACAACCAGCAGAATGATCGTTTGCTGTGGTCTCATCTTGTTGTGTTTCAAATTATTATTATTATTATTATTATTATTATTATTGTGTGGTTTTGTGGCGTTGTATATTTCTGCTGCTTCTGTGACTGTTTGTTTGTGCTTTGATTCTGTAGCCCACTTGTTGATGGATGTCCAAAATCAGCAGCATCTACCATGGTCCTTTTTATCCTGGGCGTCTTTGTTTTGGTTTGTTTCTCCATAGTGCTAATGGTTAGGAAGAACCAGCGTTGTCCATAGATGTCTTCAAGCTCATGTGGCTAGCATGACTCCATGGAGCGCTGTTACCTTCCCCCAGAAGCTGTATCTATTGATATACTCACACTTGCATGTTTTCGAACTGCTAGGTTGGCAGAAGCTGGGCCTAACAGTGGGAGCTCACCCTGGTCACCGGATTCGAACCGCCAACCTTTCATCAGCAAGTTCAGCGGCTCAGCAGTTTAACCCGCTGCACCACCAGGATCATAGTTACAATAAAATAATAATAATTTGGGTAATGAATTCATCATCAATAATAATTTGGGTAATACATGTATCATTGTTATTGCTACTATTAATATTAATAATAACAACAATAATAATTCCAGTAATAAAATAATCATTATCATCATCATCAATAATAATAATAATAATAATAATAACAACAATTCTGGTAATGCATTCTCATCAATAATAATGGTAATTTGGATAAAAATTTCGCCGTTGTTATAACAATCATAATTACAATAGCAATAATAATATTGGATTGCTGTGAGTTTTCCAGGCTGTATGGCCATGTTCCAGAAGCATTCTCTCCTGATGTTTCGCCCACATCTATGGCAGGCATCCTCAGGTTGTGAGGTCTGTTGGAAACTCTGCAAGTGGGGTTTATATGCCTGTGGAATAATGTCCAGGGTGGGATAAAGAAATCTTGGCAGTTTGAGGCGAGTGTGAATGTTACCATTGACCACCTTGATTAGCACTGAATAGCCCTGCAGCTTCAAAGCCTGGCTGCTTCCTGTCTGGAGGAATCCTTTGTTAGGAGGTGTTAGCTGGCCCTGCAAATTCCACATCAATTGAGAGAATAAGAAACACTGGGATGCCTGTGGTGGAGGAAACACATAAAATCTAGGATGGAATTATCTCCCTATGAAAGCCTTGACTTGGGTGGTGGGCAGTATAGTGTTTGTGGAGGACATTAGCAGGGCTCTTGTACTTGTTTATGGTATTCATTATAACCTGCAATGTCACTGAAGGAAGGGCCTTGGTGTCTCCTGAGTAGTGGGAGCTATAGCTGTTTCTGGAGGCAGGAGCTTGTCTGTGTAAGTGGACACCCCAGCCAAACACATGCATACATATTTTCACTTTTATTATGTGTAAGATATATAGATATAGATAAATAGATTATTATTGTTAATAATATGCTGCTTTTCTCCCTCTGGTGCCAAAATCCAAACTCCAATGGCTGAATAGGTTTTTCCATTTGTTGTTCAACAGTCAGAAGTCTGGTCAGAAGGTAAGGTCAGAAGGTAACTACTCATGAATATGTACTTTATAGATACTACCTTCAAGCAAATGTATATTTGGAGAAATATAGTCAGTGTATATGAATGTATATGCCCAGCCCACATTTGTATCTTATGTATGCCTCCCTTTCCCACCTTTTCCTACTTATTTTTTGTTTGTTTGTTGCTAATCATACAATCAAAATCAAACAAAAACATATCTTTAAAAATTGGGAAACTGTAAAAAAAAATCAGATATATTTCAGAGGGAGGAACTGACACCTGAGTCTTCCTTGTTTAAGAAAACCTGATGAAATGCATGTCAACAAGTGACTTGAATGCAATATACATGCAAACTTCATTCAGCACTGACATCATTGAATACATAAAGATTCAAGACCAGACTTATTGGAACTGAGCATTCACATCCTTGGGCCTGAAATGACAAATCTATCACTTCCATTAAAAAAAAAGAGAGAGGAAAAACTCAAGTTTCTCTTCAAAGAAATATGTGCATTTTGATGAATTCTTTGTTATCCAAAATGACTTGAAAGGAAATTCTCGTCTATCTCTAATACGGAGACTGATGTTGCTAAAAAGAAATCTATATAAATAAAAATGTAATGTTCATTTGTGGGATTAACATAACTCAAAAACCACTGGACGAATTGACATGAAATTTGGACACAACACATATATCAGGCCAACGAGTGACCATCACTCGTAAAAATACTGAAAAAAAACAACAACAGAAGAGACTTAAAAGGCCAAAAAAGTAAAAAGACGCTACAGCGCATGCGCAAAAACAACTCCCCCTGGCAAACAAAACACACAATCAAATATACACACTCTCTTTCAGATTAAATGTCCCACCATCCCCTAGACCAGGCCCTTTAGGAGAGGAGGATGATCCAAATGCACTGCTTCCAAGCTGCAAGCTTTCTTCTTGAATTTCTTTGAGAGCATCCCAATCCCTGCATATTTCCAATTTCCTATTCCTGAATTGCAACTCCCAGCAATCCTCCAGATAGATAAGATAGATAGATCTTAGATAGAGATAGACAGATAGGTAGATAGGTAGGTAGATAGATTGATCAGGAGGACTGTTGGAAGTTGCAGTCTAAGAATAGGTAGAGAAGGAAGAAAAAGGAGAAAGAGGAAGGGAAAGAAAGGGGAAGGAAGTGAAGAGGAAGAGAAGGAAGGAAGGAGAGAAAGAAAGAAAGAAAGAAAGAAAAGGGGAAGGAAGGAAAGAGGGAGGGAAAGAAGGAGAGAAAGAAAGGAGGAGAGAAAAGGGAGGGAAGTTTGGCCACAGCAATGTGTGGCGGGTACAGCTAGTATGTTATAAGAATATTATAATGTTATAAGAATTTAAATTCCTCAGAAAAGTAAATGTCTCTTAGGCCCCTTCTACACTGCCACATAATCCAGATTATCAAATCAGATAATCTACATGATCTTCTTTGAACAGTATTATATGAGTCTATACTGCCATATAATCCAGTTCAAAGCAGATAATCTGGATTTTACATGGCAGTGTAGAAAGGGCCGGAGTCTACATTGACCACACAATGCAGTTTATAAGGCAGTGTAAATGGGGCCTCCCAAGAGCCTTGGGTTCCATCTACACTACATTGAAGTGCATTATATGAGTCTACACTAGCATGTAATGCAGTTCAGCTGCATTACAAAATAGCATTATAGGGCAGTTTAGATGGGGCCTTGGTTATCAACAATGCTGCTCAGGCTTGGAAAATTCAGAGCTATGTTTTGTTTCATTTTGGATGTTCTCAGCATGGCTTTGTTGAAGATGAAAGACATTTAGAAGAGGATTACCATGGCCTCTATCTGTGTAGTCTCAACTTGAATAAATTGAATAAACCACATAACTTTACATAACTTTCAAGGCGATGATGAAGACGTTTGAATTGGTTCAAGATTTTGCATATGTTGACTCAGTTATTCATCAGAAGGCAGTCAAGAAATTAGAAGAAGGCGGCAGCTTGGAAAGGCAGCTATGAAGGAACTGCGTAAGACCCTAAAAGAGTAATTGATAATTAAGGTTAAGATAGCTCAGCCCATCGTATTTCCCATTTCTATGAGAGTACACCTCACTAGGAATCTTTAGGTCCTCCAGTGTGATCTTGCATCTGTCAGATGTTGATTACACAGCAGGCATGGGCAAACTCCGGCCCTCCATATGTTATGGACTACCACTCCCACAACCCCTACCGGCTGTTAGGAATTGTGGGAATTGAAGTCCAAAACAGCTGGAGGGCAGAATTTTGCCCTTATCTGTTATAGAGTCATGCTGCAGGACCTGGAGCTTCCTAAAGAGAGCACCTAGGTGCTCCAGAGTAGTTCCATGGTCAACATCCAGCAGATGTTGACCATAGAGTCATGCTGGAGAACCTAGAAATCCCTAAAGAGGTGTTGTGTCAACACACACACATTCTCCCCCTCCCTCTTTTTTATGGGGTTCTGTGACTCTAATCCCAAGGAATTAGAGTTGGCCATGTCTATAGATGGACTCTGAGCCAAAGGATTGGGACGTCCTTCATGGTCATGGCTTCATGGTATGACACCAAATTCTTGAGGCAACGGATACTCTGCTCTCTTGCTCTCTCTTTCGAGAGAGAGAGACATGGCTCATTTCCCTTATTCAGAAGTCAACTCCCGTGAGAGAGTTTTGGGAGGGACTCCTTGCTCAGGAACAGGAGTTACACCCATCCGATGAGGAGCAACCTCCCCAAACCTGTTGGTTCAGTCTTGGCATTCGTTCGTTCGCAGGCGCACCTGTCCCGCCACGGAGGACTCTACAATAGAACATCCCTTGGTTGAAAATGCTTGAGACCAGAGTTTGGGTTCTTTTTCACTTTCAAAACACCCATATTTGCATATATATATCTACACATAATAAGACATGATATGTTAATGAGATACAACAATGAGAAATGCTATCCCATTTCTTATTTCTTCCAAGAGCAGGATGGTGGAGAACGTGGATAAGGAGGAAAAGCAACTCATTTGAGATACAGTGCCGGAAGGAGAGTTCTATAAACTGCTTAACAAGGCAAACCAATGGGTTCTAGACACCTAGAGAGTTATAGTTTGCCCACAATCAAAAAGCACTCTGAACCCCACCAACAATGGAACTGGTTCTGGACCACACTTGGGACACAGACTCACCAGGACCCACTGATGGTTTAATACTATTTCATATCTGAATACGGCGGGGTTTGTGGGAAACTGATCCACAATGTTGGGAGTTGTAGTTCACCCACATCTTTAGGCTTTTTCTAATGATGCCATCCATTAAAAACAAATGCAAACAATGACTCTTCCTGAAAAACAGCATTACAAAAGGCCTAACCTGGGCATTGCCGGGTACCTAAGGTAGTATCGTATATACTGCAAACCCATAACCTTTTATACAATATCTGCATATGCTGAACTATCCAAAAGCATGGGGAGAACTGGAGTATATTTTGGACTATTTCAGGTTTCAGAATTGCAGAACTGAAAATGTGACATCCTAGGTTTGTAATAGTGACAACTGTAGCAGCCTGAGATGGATACCTTTATGTTGATGGCTAACTCAACTTATTGGAGAGGATTGAGGAGATGATATCGAGCTAGAATTTAGAGGCTCCCACCCAGGAGAGAGAAGCCTTCAGTCCCACCAATGAGGATCCGATACTCTGGTGAGCAAAGGAAAGAGCCAATAAAAATTTCCCAGATTTTTCCCAATAAATCTCACCAAAGTTGAAGAAAAGCCACCGAGTTGTATTTATTTCATCCAGATGGTACGGATATCAAACCGCGATAGTTCATCAGGAGAGACATACATTCAATATATTGCAGTACATTTCTATAGAAAAACAGAGCTGTCAAAGTTCAAATTTCCCGCCCCTGCCCCTCAGCCGGCATTCTCCTGATTGGCTGTTGTCATCAGCTGGAGAGGAGACGCTGCCGGCTTAACCACGCCTCAGCCAATCAGAGAGCCAGCGCCGCTTCGAGCTCTCAACCAATGGGAGCGGAGGAGGCGGTCCTTGGGACGAACAATGAAATGAATGTCCAGATGATTGAATTTGAATGACTCAGTGTGTCCTGGTGGCCGGTGATTAATCAAAAGAAAAGATTCCTCAAGCTGGCCGGGTATTTTGAAAGGTTGAGATATGCAGATATGGCTGGCACAATCGCCAAGCCCTGGTATTTCCTTGTCCCAGATATTGGATGATTTTGTTATCTTTTGGATTTTCTCGGTCCAAGGGGCAGAGGCGGCCCTAGGTAATTTTCAACGGTAAGCAAACAGTATTTTGGCACCCCCCCCCCCAACCAATCATTGATATATATTTTCTGTTCGTTGTGGGAGTTCTGTGTGCCATATTTGGTTCAATTCCATCATTGGTGGAGTTCAGAATGCTCTTTGATTGTAGGTGAACAACACATCCCAGTAACTACACTTGCTGCACTTGCTCCCTTGCCTGGCCCGCTTTGGGTCCAGAGGCGTGCCTGAAGACCCCAGCGTGTGCACCAAATGTCACCTCTTCTCCTGACTTTCTCCTCAGCCATTGGGACCAAGAGAGAGAGAGAGAGAGAGAGAGAGAGGTGGAGATGCCCACCTTTCCTGAAGGTAGGCGCAAAAACAAAGGAGGGAGCGGAGGTGGGAGATACCTCCAGCCGGAGGGACTCTCTCTCTCTCTCTCTCTCTTGGTCCCAATGGCTGAAGAGAAAGTCAGGAGAAGAGGCGACTTTTGGTGCATACGCTGGGGTCTTCAGACATGCCTCCGGACCCAAAGCGGGCCAGGCGCGGCGGCTCTGCCCCTTGGCCCACTGGTGGATTGGGGAGAGGAGAGGAGGCAGGTGGAGCGCCGGGGGATCGGAAAAGGGAGCCGGTCATGGGGAAGGGATCAAACGCGGAGAACGATTGAGCGCCGGCTCTGCTCGTGCACCTGGTGGCCAGGTGGAGCAGGAACGAGAGGGGATAGGCGAGGCTCAAGGGCCCGGCTCCTTTGGGAAGAGGATCGCCCGGCAGCGAGGCAAAAAAGCCGAGGCTCCCCCCGGACTGCTAGGGCTGTTGTGAGCTGAGGGGGCGCTCCTCAAGTGGCGGTCAAGGGGCATTTACAGAGGCGCCTCTGCGCCCCTGGCAAAAAAAGTGTTCTGCGACCGCTTACTTCGCGTAATGGATGAGCCACCCCTGCCAAGGGGAAATGACAATAGGGAGGAAGACTGGGACATCCTGGCCTCCCTTGAAGGCAGGATGTCTCTTTGTTGGTAGATGACCAGTTCACCAGGGGGCTCTTTCTCAAGTGGTCCTGCTCCGAAACTCAAGGAGAGCCGGGTTATTGTCATGCAATCAGTCTTTGTTGAAAAGCTTAAATCATTAGGAATTTGCCTTATGGAATGAACTACCCAAGGCTGGTGTCATGCTGGGGGTCATGAAAGGGTGGCTTCCCATATTTCATATACAGACACATATGCAAGGTTCAGGGGAGATACATAAGGGATAATGAAGCATAAAGGAATTTCATATACATCCATCCCACCCAACAGAGTCCAAAAGAATAAGTCCATAAGCACAAAATCATATCATCCCTTCATCATGAAAGGGAGTTCATAGGGCTTGGGGAAGAAGTTCCATAAAGTTTTCAAAAGTCCTTGAAAGTTTGGGAAAGTTTATCAAAGTTGTAAAATCCAGAAAAGGCAAGTGGGAAAAGGCGTCCCAGTGCACAGAGTTCTTATGGGCCAACTGCCAACGTTGAAGATTGAGATCCATGGAGAGAACTACAGATTCCTCCACTCCAAGGACCGAGGCGGCCCGCCAGCATCTTGGGGATCCTATGGGCTGACCACAACAGTTTCCCAGGATCAGCAGGCTCTTTGGACATCCACAAAATGGTGGCAGCGAGGCAACGTCTTTGGAAAAAGACCTGGGCTCCAGGTTGGGGTTTCAGAGGCAAAAAAGGTTATTCCCGGGGTGGAGGGGGCAGCGGAGTGAAACAGAGATAGCCATTAGTCTTAGAATTCTCCCAGGAGAAGAATGACACAATTTTTGAAGAGATCCATTGACTTGCAGATATGGGGGCCTGGGGGGGGGGGGTTCCATATCTGCGATTTAAGGGAACACAGTTTCGGCCTCCCCGGGACGTGAAAATTGCATCCCGGGAGGGCTGGCAGTCATCTGCAGCCCAGGAGAAGAAAGTTTTATGGAAAAGAGGTTTGAGGCAGTAAAGGGACACAAAGTAACACCATGGAGAGGGAAAAGGTTACAATTAATTGATACTTTTTATTTGGGGGGATTAGTTACAATGTTAGGAAGGGGAAAAGGCAAAGAAAAGAGAAGGCTTCTGAGTTGCAGCTGCTGCTGTGGCCACGTTCATGCGGTTGGGCCAAGCAGGGCAATGGAGAACTGAGGAATTCCCTGCTGCAGGTCAGATCAGTTTGAAGGCAGGGAGTTCCAGGTTCGGCCTCAGGGATTGAGCCACCATAGTGGGAGTTGTAGTTTACACTATAGCCTGAGAGCACACCGAACCCTGCCGATGATGCATCTAGAGCAAACTTGCCCAAAAAGCTTCAACCACTGATGAAGGTTTTTGGGATTAACCTCGCATGATGTGCGTTGTAGTTCACCCACAACCTTATGCATTTTGTATAATTAAAAACTGACTTTTTCAAATAACCCGGGAAATGCCAGGTACCCAAGCTAGTTATTATTATTAACAACAACAATAGCGGGACAATGCCTCAGGGATATAATTTATTTCAAATGGTGTGCCTATAAATATTGAAGCAAAATAATCAAATGTAGGAAACATGTTCACCTACACTGCAGAATTAATGCAGTTTGACACTGCTTTAATTGCCATGGCTCAACGCTATGGGATACTGGGAGTTGTAGTTTAGAGAGGCACTGGTACTCTTTGGCAGAGAAGGCTCAAGATGTTGCAAAACCACAGCTCCTATGATCCTATAACATTGAGCCATGGCTAGTAATGAGATGTCAAACTGCGTTAATCCTACAGTGCAGATACAGCCTTCCTCAGAGCTCTGTAGTGTGGCTTAGTTAGGTTGGGGAATTTTGGGAGCTGTGGTTCCCCAAAAATAATTCTTCAAAGCTCTCAATTTTTCATCCAGACTGCTGCTATTTATGTATATTGTTAAACATGGTCCAAAGCACACACAGCCTGCATCACCATGAATCACAGTCAAACAACAAGTTATTTTCAGTTAAAGGAGGGGAAAAAAATCAGAATACTGTAAAGCCTTTTAAGGCTATATATTCAGTTTCTTCCTGCAATAAAATAGAGCAGGTTAAAATGGAAAAGATTTTAAGCACATGCCTCTTGATATAGCCCGAAAAAACCCACAAGAACTGAGTCTCTTTATTTATTTATTATTTATTTCTTGCATTTATTGACCGCCCCTCTCAGCCCGAGGGCGACTCGGGGCGGTGAACAGCGACAAAGAAAGACAGTGTACAGTGAATCACGACAATACAAACCAGACAAATACAACATAACATATACTATACTAAAAATCCGCTTCGTCAAGTCCTGGGGTCATAGCCGAAATTCGTAGTCCTAGTTCAATTCCAGTGTCATTCCAAGATACACTCAGTTGAAGGCCTGCTCGAAGAGCCATGTTTTCAGGCCCCTACGAAAGGCCATCAAGGAGGGCGCCTGTCTAACTTCAGCAGGGAGGGTGTTCCACAGCCGGGGGGCCACCACCGAGAAGGCCCGCCCCCCCCCCCCTTCATGCACTCAAATACAAATGAATATTGAATACATGTGTGAGCTGCACCAGCATATCATTATACCCCGATACAAATTGCAGTGTACTGTGGAATATAAGGCCCCATCTACACTGCCATATAAAATCCAGATTATCTGAGTTGAACTGGATTATATGGGAGAGTAGACTCATATCCAGTTCAATCTGATAATTTGGATTATATGACAGTGTAAACTCTTATAATCCTGTTCAATATGACAAAATGGATTATATGGTAGTGTAGACTCATATAATCCAGTTCAATGAGATAATCTGAATTATACGCCAGTGTAGACTCATATAATCCCATTCAAGCAGATAATCTGGATTATATGGCAGCATAGACTCATATAATCCAGTTAAATTAATAATCTGGATTATATAGCTGTGTACACTAATATAATCCAGTTCAATTAAATAATCTGGATTATATGGCAGTGTAGAAGGGGCCTAAAAATGCACTAGTAAGAATGGAAAGCCAAGCTTGTTCCATCCAAAAAGTCAAGCACCAAAAAGCAAAAAGCAGAATGACAGTGAAATGCAATGAACAAGACTAACAATTCTGATACTGTGAGATATATTTCCACACCTGACTCTGACAAATCACAGTGTCAGTCCAATAAAATAAAATCCAGTTCCCCAAGAATGGGGAAACCCACTTGACAAGCAGAATATGTCCCTTCTCTTTTGGTACAAGATGTTTACCCTTTGGCCTGGGACATTACATTGACCAGACGATACGTTCCTCGATGGCCAAAAGCAATAGATTCATTGGCACAGTTTAATGTTGGTTCAATTACTTTGTGTTTCTAATGGTTGCCAGGTCATGAATTATCCAAAGCAATGAGATTTCAGGGCCAAACCTCTAGATTGATTTACTTTTGGGACCTTTCAATGCCTAAACACTATGGTCAGAGCTGTCGTCATTTTCTAGGAATCTCTAGGGCCCCTTCTACACTGCCATATAAAATTCAGATTATTGGCTTTGAACTGGATTATATGGCAGTGTAGAATAATATAATATAGTTCAAAGCAAATAATCTGGATTTTATATAGCTGTGGAAAGAAGAGTTTCAAAAAGGGTGCTTGTCTTCTCTAGAGTAAGAGCGATGCCTTGTCTGTTGTCAGAGCTTTCACGGCTGGAATCATTGGGTTGCTGTGAGTTTTTTGGGCTGTGTGGCCATGTTCCAGTAGCATTCTCTCCTGACATTTTGTCTGCATCTGTGACTTACATCTTCACAGATCTGTTGGAGATGAGGCAAACGGAGTGTATATATCTGTGGAATGTCCATGGTGGGAGAAAGAACCCTTGTCTGAAGCAAGTGTAAATGTCGGAAATAACAAGCTTGAATAGCACTGAGTGTGGTGGAGGCTCCTTCTTTGGAGGCTTTTAAACCGAGGCTGCATGGCCATCTGTTGGGGATGCTTTGAATGAAGTTTTCCTGCTTCTTGGCAGGGAGTTGGACTGGATGACCCATGAGGTCTCTTGCAATTCTATGATTCTATGAATAGCCATGAAGTTGCAAAGTCAATCAGTGAGGGTATCTGCATAGAGGTTGCAAGTGGAGTGTAAATATATATACCTGTGGAATAATGTCCAGGGTGGAAGAAAGAACCCTTGTCTGTTTGAAGCAAGTGTGAATGTTGCAATTGGCAAGCTTGATTAGCATTGAGTGGCCATGAAGCTGCAAAGTCAATCAGTGAGGGTATCTGCACAGAAGTTGCAAGTGGAGCGTAAATATATATACCTCTGGAATAATGTCCAGGGTGGTAGAAAGAACCCTTGTCTGTCTGGCACAAGTGTGAATGTTGCAATTAGCAAGCTTGATTAACATTGAGTAGCCTTGCAGTTGCAAAGTCAATCAGTGAGGGTATCGGCATAGAGGTAGACAGACTGTTGTTGCCTGAAGGCATCCTCTGTTTGGGAGGTGCTAACTAGCACTTTATTGTTTGTTGTTTGGAGTTCTTCTGTTTTTGAGTGGTTTCCCTTATTTACTGTACTAATACTGGTGGGTTTTTTAAATACTGGTAGCCAGATTTTGTTAATTTTCATGGTTTCCTCCTTTCTGTTGAAATAGTCCACTTGCTTCTTGTGGATTTTAATGGCTTCTTTGTGTAGTCTGACATGGTGGTTGTTAGAGCGGTCCAGCATTTCTATCTTCTCCAATAATATTCTGTGTCCAGGTTGGTTCATTAGGTATTCTGCTATGACTGACTTCTTGAGTTGAATTAGTCTGCAGTGCCTTTCATGTTCCTTTATTCATGTTTGGGCAATGCTGCATTTGGTGGTCCCTATGTAGACTTGTCCATAGCTGTATGGGATACGGTAGACTCCTGCAGTGGTTGGAGGATCCCTCTTATCCTTTGCTGAACGTAGCATTTGTTGGATTTTCTTGGTGGGTCTGTAGATTGTTTGTATGTTGTGTTTCTTCATCAGCTTCCCTATGTGGTCAGTGGTTCCCTTGATGTACAATAATAACACTTTTCCTCGAGGTGAATCTTTGTCTTGACTCTCGTGGCTTGTTCTTAGTCTCTACTGATGTCAAAGTTGTGTAGGCTTATTGACAAGCCTATTGCAGGTGTTGCTGAGATGTCAGTGAGAAGTGGACACACTCCTGTGGCTATTAAAAAGGCCTTGCCCAGAGCCATGCAGGAAATCGGAGGAAGAGCTGGGAATGCAGATGGGCAAGGGAGGGCACCGAGAACACACTGCGCCTTGTTCCTTTTTCGCTCCTTTGCCGGAGCAAGAAACAAAGGAAGAGTAAATAAGAAACAAGAAGGTCCAGGATGATGCTTAGTAATAAACAGCCTGGTGAGAGTTTGCAAAGCAAATCTGTACATTCTCATTTCCATGGTAAGGAAATAGCATTAAAGATAGCCTAGATTCAACTGATAGTCCAAACAGGAATAGAACAATTGAATCAACTGATGAACAGTTAACCAATGGGTTGCTGTGAGTTTTCCTGTATGGCCATGTTCCAGAAGCATTATCTCCTTACATTTTGCCCACATCAATGGCAGGCATCCCCTGAGGTTGTGGGGTCTTTGAACTAGATTATTTACTTACTTACTTACTTACTTACTTACTATATTTGTATACCACCCTTCTCAGCCCTTAGGTGACTCAGGGCGGTTTACACTGTCCACACTGAGTCTACACTTTGGATTATATGAGTCTACACTGCCAAATAATCTGGGATCGGATCCTGGGATATAGGACCATATAGATTCAACCTCCACTGCCTTATAAAATGCAGATAATTTGCTTTGAACTGCATTATATGGCAGTGTAGACTCATATAATCCAAAGCAGATAATGTAGAATATCTTCTTTGATAACTGGATTACATAGCAGTGTAGATTCGGGTTTATAATCCTATAATTAATCGGATAGTGGATGATCATATGCTTTAACGTGAAATCCCATTGATACCACCCACCTGTTTTAGTTGGATGTGAATATTGGACTTCGGCCACAAATCCTACTCCATAACTCTTCCATCGAACGTCCTTAAACAAAATAATATTTTCATTGGTCATTTTGTTCACTTGGCGTCCAGTTATTGGATAGATTTATTCACTTTGGTAATTTCATTCCATCTGGTATTAATTTGTTTCCCTTTTGAATATTGATAAGCAACCATACGCATTGTCACACCTAGATAATTGGATAGTGAATGGTGTTCCGCTTTAATGTTTTTAATATGCATTCTTTTCCACAGGGGTTGAAACTGTGGAAAAGAATGCATATTAAAAACATTAAAGCGGAACACCTCTACCTTCTCCCTTCTGCAGCTCTGAGAAGGCCTACCACACAATACCACAGCAACACCCTGACAATGGTGGCAGGCTCTGTTAGTGGCTCTTTCTTTCTCTTCCTTCCTTCCTTCCTTCCTTCCTTCCTTCCTTTTCCTTGTACACTTTCTCCTTCCTTCCTTCCTTTTCCTTATATATTATCTCCCTCCCTCCTTCCCTCCCTCCTTCCCTCCCTCCTTCCCTTCCTCCTTCCCTTCCTTCTTTCCTTCTCCTTGTACGCTTTCACTCTCTCCCCTCCCTCCCTTCCTCCCTCCCTTCTTTCTTTACTTTCCCTTATACACTTTCTCCCTTCCTTCCTTCCTTCCTTCCTTCCTTCCTTCCTTCCTTCCTTCCTTCCTTCCTTCCTTCCTTTTTCTTATACACTTACTTTCTTCTTTCTTTCTTTCTTTCTTTCTTTCTTTCTCTCCTTCCTACCTACCTTCCTTTCTTTTCCTTATATATTCTCTCTCTTCCTCCCTCCCTCCTTCCTTCCCTCCTTCCTTCCTTCCTTTCCACTCATCCTCATGTCACCTTTCTTTTCTACCTCTGTTGAGGTAAAGTGGCAGAGGGTCACTTTACCTCAACAGCTAATCCTTCATGTAACAACAGTAAATCCAGTGACATTACAGAGGGCCACTTCACCTAGCAACAGTCATTGCGGTACAATGAAAACATAAAAGTGTACATATGTTGACTTTTATATACATAGAAGATATTATGTTGTTCCATTAGAAAACTAAAAGGAAAATATGAGAAGTATTCTTGTGGTGGGATGGGCAGTATAAACTAATTGAAACTGAGCCAAATTGCAGAAAATGGATCTGTTGATCTGAAATGCTCATCCCATTGCAGCTGGCCAGTCGGCCACAGGTTCAAAACAGTGTTCAAACGGAGAGGACAGGCAAAAAGGCATCCTCTCCCCATTCCATGCGTTCACGCCAGCTGGGAGTGCCACTAAATAAACGTATTTTTCCCAACACTGTTCACACCAGAATCAACAGGGCAGTTTATGGAATCAAGACAGAACTTGATTTTGGACAACCACTTCCAGAATCCCACATCTGGACTTAGGAATTGGCCATGGTGAATGAAGGAATGAATGAACATCTGCAGTGCAATCACCATATCTTTGGGGAACTTATCGTAAAACCAGAAACCCTATTGAAAGAAATGTCGTTCGGTGGAAATTTCCTTAGAGTCTCCCTGAAGGATTTAGACAATTCATAGAGTTGACATATTTTGTTGGATGCAGGTACTTGAAACCACAGGTGTCAGGCCAATGGTTCTGCAGGGAGTCCTATTATAATTTTCCTGCATTTCAGTTCCCACTTCCACTTGTAAATTAAGACCTTCAGAAGATGTCTTTCTTCATGTGACTCCACCATCTGAAAATGGTGAAGATATAAGAGGCGGACATTCAAAGGGGTGGCACTCCAATAATGGGATGTTCTGCTCCATATGTCTTTACAGTGATAGGCAAATCAACTGTTTTTCCTTCTAAAATGCACACTTGACGCCAATCTTCCTGCTGCATTTTGCATTAGCTGTTGTTTCCAGACATATTTCAAGGGCAGCCCCACATAGAGGGCTTCTTGCAATATCCTAATCGAGATGCAACGGACCCACATGGCATGATCCCTAAGAAAGGGCACAGCTGGTACATTGCAACTTGGCTTTCCGGGAACAGAATATCCAGGAATATCCCCAAGGTAGACACCTGATCTTTAAGAGCAATTGCCTGTGTGTTCTTGCAGCAATCCACCCTGGTATCCACAAATGAATGGTGGTGGATGATACCTATGAATGCAGAAATAAATTACATAGCTGGGACTGTGGGTGCATCAACACTGTAGAATGAATGCAGTTTGACACCACTTTAACAGCTGTAGCTTGAGTCTAGGAAACTTTGGGAGTTGTAGTTTGGAGGTGTACCAGTACTCTTTGGCAGAGAAGGCTAAAAAAAAACAACAACCTACAACTCCAGTGATTCCATAGCATTGAGCCATGGCAGTTCAAGTGGTGTCAAACTGCATTTATTCTACAATGTAGATGCATCCTTACCAGACTTTCCCTTAATAGGAGGGATACAATGTACCATCCTGTAGTCCAAAAGCCTTCACTGGCATTCCTCTCTCCTTTGCCAAAGGGATTATATTATAGGATGGCAATCAGAACCTTCTTATAGCTGACCAATGTTTCTGGGTTATGGTCCACAAAAGTAACTTTTCCAAACGCTGCGCAGGAGAACAGAACCACCACCCCTGGGGACCTATCTGGATAGCTTAGAGGTAGGCCCCTTCGACTCTGCCATATAAAATCCAAATTATCTGCTTTGAACTGGATTATATGATGGTGTAGACTTATGTAAAGCCCTATATGGTTCTGGCCCAGCTTGCTTGTCCAAATATATCTTCCTCTACGTCCTGCCTCGGATTTTAAGATCGTCTGAAGGAAGGGCCTGCGCTCAGTCTCACCTTCTTCGCAAATGCGTTTGGTGAGAATGAGAGACAGGGCCTTCTTGGAGGTGGCCCCCCGCCTCTGGAACACCCTCCCCATCTCCCTTCTCCTTCAGGAAAAAGCTTAAATTGTGGTTCTGGGACCAGGCATTTGGGGAGCAGGCTTGATAACCATTGCAATGTTTACGTGAACTGACAATGGACAGGCTTTGACAAAGTCTTGGGACGCTGAATTGGATTTGGCTACATGGCTGTTAATAATGTTTTAAAATGGATTTTAACTTAATGGTTTTATTTAATGTGTAATGTTGTGATATGTTGTATATGTATTCTGTATGTCTTGGCATCAAATTGTTGCTGTTGGAAGCCATCCTGGGGTTGAGAAGGAAGGGGTACAAATGTTGGAAATAATAAATAAATATGTAGTCCAGTTCAAAGCAGATAATGTGGGTTATCTGCTTAGATAATCTGTATATCGCTGTGGAAAGGGGGCCTTAGTCTTCCTCATGCCTTCTCCAGTGCAGCCAATTTGTAAGGAATGAAGAAGGCATGATTATCAACTTCAACAGACCCAGTTGTATTTGCATTCCTTGTCATGGTGATGTTTCACAGATAGACCGTGGAAGCGAGGGAAGTTTTGCCCATGAGGAACAAATGAAGGCGCCGACTACATCCCAAACACTGCTGTTTAGAGAGAAACAAAACAGATGGGGGCACTGCAAATGGCTATGGAAGGATTCCCCTTGATCAGGAACCATGCAGTGTTAATGCTTCACCAGGAAGTCTTAAGAAAGGCTGGAAAACATAAGAAATTGGTCAGTGGGACATTTCATTAGGCAGACGGAAGTATTGTTAGCGAAGTACCATAAATTCTAGTATTTCCCAGATGAAATCTGGGAAATGGGTGGAGGAATGTCCCAAATGTCCACTCTAGGGCAGCTGCTTGTTTTCCTATCATGACATTCCTATCTGATGGAGGAAAGTAGGTTGATAACAAAAGCAGGTTGTCTGGGTTCACTTTCCTCTACAGTACTGGAGGGGTCTTTGCCAAAATCTCATTGCTTACAAATGCAGATATATGCAATACTGGAATATGTTAACTGGATAGCTTGGGGACGTTCCTTTTCTGCACAATTCCTGGAATCACCATCCAGCATGGTAGTCAGAGGATTCTGGACACAATCGTCCAATTTGGCGTATTCCTGTAGTTGGGATTGCTGCAAATTTAGATATGTCCTTAAGTGGGCCAAACAAGGCATTTGGCATATATTTGTGTCCAAATCTCCTCCACTTTTCCTATCTGTTCCTTCTATTACAGCCCATTTGAATAGCTGATGATAGTGACAAGGAAAGTCTTCAAGAGTGGTCCTTCAAGGGTCTTGGTGGCATCTCCCATACGTAAGTACCATTATGCACCTAGACTTTACTAAAAGGATTCTCTGCATAATCCTATGGAGTTCTTAAGGGGCTGAAAAGCAAAGTGTACCTCAAACACAAAAACAGTAAGGAGTTGGGAGAAAACAGAGACAAGATGGAACAAGCCTGAAGTGCAAGAAGAAGAAAGCCACATGACAGAGATCTAAGACTTCCAGAGCTCTCCAGTTAATCGCTTGAGCTGTCGCAACTTGTCAGCTCTCACACCTTACTTCTGTTAGGCAAATTGCCCTGCTAGGCTAAGCAACCTGGCAGCCATAAAGCTGTCTTTATGCTTCTGAATATTGGGTCCATCCAGTGCTGACTGTGATCATGCAAAACCCAACTGCAGTGAGAGCCCATGGCATGGCTAAGCTCCCAGCAAAGATGATTGCCTAAACGGTGAACCTCTGCAAAGCCTTAGCTCTGAAAGCACTGAATTCACACTACTATCTTCCCCAAAAGTCACCATAGAAGAAGGGATATTTCATAGCTTTTGAATGCAAGAGAACTAGCTGACATCTGAGATTCCATTCCTTGTGTTGCAGCAGTTTCCTTTAGACTATTTGGAAAGGCAAGATTCTGCCCCCTCCTGTCCTCTCCGACTTCTGAGTTGAATGCAAAGTACTATTTTTGTAATTTCAATTCAGGTTGCAGTTAGAGAAGCTGAAAATAATGGGGGAAAATAATGGATGAGAGGGGAGATTATTGGACATTTTGAAAGTACCGTAACTGCAGATCCCAGCTGGCAGAGGATTACTTGGGATTGCCCTTGTCACACAATTCTATGGCAGTTAAAGTGGTGCCAGATGGCATGAATTCTACAGTGTAGATGCACCCGTTGATGCATCCAGGTTTCAGGTGAATGAGGAACTGCCACAGAAACACTCCCACATTAGCAGGTTTTGAAAGCTGTGTTGTGGTTAGTTGCCATGACTTATGGATGGCTTTTCCGGATTTCAGCCTTTTGACAAGGCAAAATCTTACTAGTCGGACCGGTCCAACACTGGCAAACGTGCTGATATGCCACATGCCTGTGGGTACCTCTGTGAGTGGATGGTTGCGCGGTGACTGGTTTGGCAATGCAACTGACCATGTTGCTCTAACCTGGGCGAAACTGTTTTGTTGCAGAAGGGAGGGGGGAAATTATGCAACCATTGCTGTTTCTGGCATATTTCCTTTTTCTCTGTCTCTCTAAATCCATCTCAGATCCACCTTCTGCCACCCCACCCAGCATCCAATGTCCTCTGCTATCTGCAAACGTTGCTATGTCCCAGGACAAAAAAACTTTATCGTACAAGGCTGATAAAGTATAATTACGACAAGATAAAATCTCCCTTTGTTGGGGCTTATCGCATGATGTCACGTCTCTCCCATAATTGCATTGCATTTGAATCATGATTGGATTCTCTCTTTTCATTGGCAGGAAAATAGCCTTCAATGAATCCAATATTGTTGTTATTCCGCCCCTTTTCTTGTGCAATAATTTCCTTCCATTGTAAATCTGATATTGCGAAGCAAATGGTGGTCTCTCAAGAATGCTGCAACTATGCGATTGTGGCTACAGCTGCTTAAAAAGCCAATATGATTCTAACTGCTTCAGTAGGATCCAGATCGATGGATGTCTAACTCTATTCTGATATGGTCAGACCTTCTAATCTATATCTATCTATACATATAATAAAAGTGAAAATATGTATGTGTGTGTGTGTCTGGGGTGTCCACTTACACAGACAAGTTCCTGCCTCCTCAAACAGCTGTAGCTCCCACCACTCAGGAGACACCAAAGGCCCTCCCTCCAGTGACATTGCAGGTTATAGTGAGTGCCATGAACATGTCCAAGAGTCCTGCCAATGTCCTCCACAAACATCATCCTGCCCACCATCCAAGTGAAGGCTTTCATACGGGACAATTCCATCCTAGATTATATTTTTGGAGGGGACTGACCCACCTGTGTGAGAGTTATAGTTTCCCATAATCTATGGAGAATTCTGAACCACACCAATGATGGACCTGGACCGAACGTGACACATACAGAACCCTGGTGACCAATATAACAAACTGGAGGGGTTTGGGGAACTGACCCACCCATGTTGAATTTGTAGTTCTCCTTGCATCAGAGAACACTGTGAACCGAAACACAGATGGATCTGGACCACACTTGGCACACATACCTAATATGCCAAAATTTGATTACTGGAGGGGATTGGGGAAAACTGACCTTCCTTTCTGGGAGTTGTAGTTCACCCCCAACTAGCGAAACTGTGATCCCGACTGATGATGGTCCTGGACCAAACTTGGCACACAAAACCCCCATGACTAATTTAACCTACTGGAGGGGTTTGAGCAGACTGACTCACCATAGTGGGAGTTGTAGTTTACCCTAAAACCAGAGAGCACACTGAACCCCACCGATGATGCATCTAGAGCAAACTTGTCCAACATAGCAAATTTTAAGTACTGATGGGAGTTTCTCGGGATTAACCGAGCATTGTGCATTTTGTACAATTAAAAAAATAACCCAGGCAACACCAGGTACACAAGCTAGTCTGGAATAAATACTGTGCCCAGTTCTGGTCAAAGCAATTCAAGAAGGGGATGGACAAGATGGAAGGTGCCCAGAGAAGAGATACCAAGATGGTCAAAAGTCTGGAAACTATTAATGTTTCTGAGAAGTGGCTCAGAGAGTTAGAGATGTTTGGAGAAAAACAGACTGAGGGGTCACATAATAGCTATGTTTAAAGTTTTGAAAGAGGTTCCATTAAGGAACAGTGCAAACTTGTTTTCTGCTGCTCTAGAGACTGGGACACAATGGGGCCATGGATTCAAATTTCAGGAAAGAAGGTTCTATCTAAACATTAGGAAGAATGTCCTGCTGGTAAGAACTGTTTGACAGTAGAATATGATGCTTTAGTGTCTGGCAGAGTCTCCTCCTCTGGAAGTTTTAAAGCAGAAGCTAGATGGCCATCTGTTTTGTTTGTATTTTCTTGCCAGGCAGAATGGGATTGTACTGGATAGCCCTTGTGGCTTCTCCCAGTTCTATGATTCTATGATTCGAGAGATCATTCCAATAACAGTACATTTCTATCTGCTAAAAACAACATGATTGTAAACAGACTGCAGGCTGTAGCGATGAAGTCCAAAGAGGCACGCATGGCTTGTTCCGAAGGCAAGGAGTCACCCTCCCAAGAGGTTCTTGGTTTGCAGGGTTTTTAATCCTTGCCCTGCTGCACATTCCAAGGCAGACTCTCCTTTTGCCTAGTCTTCAAGTGCACAGATCCAGCCTCTGGCAAAAATAAAGTGGTGGATCAACATAACAGGCTGCCAATGCCCTGCTGTGACTCAAGGAGAGGGCGGCCCTTCGCTTACATGGATTGTAGCCTTCCCTTCCTCCCATTCTGCATCCAGTCCCCACTCTTCTCCTGAGAGGTCAAAAGCAAATTTGTTAAGTGTGGCCACATTTCCAAAGAGCACTTTGTCTCTTTTTTCTGCCTTCCATCATTGCAAGGTTGGAAAGCAGGCATCTAAAACAAAATATAAACTGAAGCATTGAGCAACGGCAGTTGAAGTGTTCTCACACTGCATTAATGCTATGATATAAGCACGCGAGGAAGTTTTAAAAAAATCATCCTGATGTTGTATTATCCATCAGATGGGATATAAAACACAACCCCAAAATAGAGAATGCAGACTGATTTAATCACTGGAAAGTATATTTTGATGGCATGCCCAAGCCTATGGCAAAACTATAATCTCGGACTTTACTCGGGGGCTATTTGTATAACTTCTGTTAAGATTAAGACTCTTCATAGATAAAGGCACTTTAGGCAAGGTGGGAAAAAAATAACCAAAATGAGTTTACTGCAAACCAGATGACTAAAGGGTTAACTCCACCTAGGACTATCATAAGGTAACTTAAAACAATACATTACAAAAGGAGATTTGCTGGTTGCAGTCTTCTCTCTGTAGTCTTTGAAAGTCTCTTGCCTCTGGTGCAAAGCAATGGTTATGAACGGTCTTAATCTTTCTTGTGAAGCATAGGCTGTTCATAAGCTTCTGTTGTCCTTTGGACTGCTGGTATAAAAATACTGCTGAATGCAGGTGCTAAGGGTGCCTGTTTGAATTGCTTAGGCCTAGGATTACTAGACAATCCCAAGCCTAAATTACAGTAGCTCTGCTGTAAAAAGGGGAGGAGTCCAGCAAGAGAGCTCTATACAGGGAAATGGGATAGACCAACTAAGGCTGTCCTCTGGGAGAATTTTAAGCTCCACCCTAAAACTAATACAAAGGAAGGTATCTACACTATTGGGAAAACCTATAAACAGGGGGAACTGAAGCAGAGGAGAGGAATAGGCAGAGCTAAGACTTCACATATAGGCTTATCAGACCCACCTGGCTATTTTGTGCTGGACTGGAGAGGAAGCTGGTGGTTCTCTGTGTCTGAAAGTGTAAGGCTGGTATGTGAAGGCAATTGAAGCCGATAGGAGCTTTAGGAGGGTCTTCCCCAAAGGGAGGGACCCTGAGACCGCACCAAAAAGGGTCAGCTACTTTGGCAAGCCAGAGGAAGCCTGATTTCAGCAATTTTATTGAGATTAAGATTCAAAATAAGCTCACCGAAAGTCGAAGAAAAGGCAGTTTTATTTGCGATTCAACTGAAAAGGATGCTAAGTAGTGATAATTCGTCTACAGAGCATACCAGTACAGAGATCAGAGGCATTTTTATAGGAATTTCCAGGTTTGAAAGTTCATAATTCCCGCCTCCCGGCCTCCACCCAACTTGCAGGTGATTGGCTGATGAGATTCCAGCTGGGAGGAGGCGCGGCTGCCCGCCCTGTGCCTGAGCCAATCACGGAGCTCCTCCGCTGTACAGGAGACAATGGGAGAACTTCCCCCGCTTCAGCGTCTTGGCGAATCAGGAGGAGGGAGGCGGGACGAAAACAGAAACAATGAGCCGGTGAATGAATCAGTGGGTGCGATGCCCAGGGGGCCTGGGGCTTGAGAAATCCAGCTTATGACGGATGCCCAGCCTATTGTCCTTGGGTGGACTTGTAATGATCCTTGATTTACTTTATCCTAGCCTTCCTGCCTCAATCTGATAAGGCACAAAAGAGAAGTTTTGGGGAAATGTCTGGTTTTGAATGTAGTAAACAAAATTGGGAAGGCGGCCCCCCCTCGTCTCGCTCCTATTGTGAAGATGGCCAAAGGTTTGCCATGGACATTCCAGCCTGATGGCCTTCATCTTGGAACCACGTGGGGATCTCGGGTCTTATTGTTCACGCCAGATTTCTGGGATATGAGTCTCTTTTGTTGTCTCTGATTGCCCCTCCAACAGCTGGCCGCTTCCTTGATGTGCCCCCCTCATGATGAAGGGGGCGAGGGGTTGGGTGTCAGGGAAAAAATACATTGGGAAAAGAAACAGGAATCCAGAGGAATTCATATCAACCTCCCTTCCCTCCCTCCACCCGCCAGTGAAATTTATTAATATAACTGTATTAAAACATGAGTTCATGGTACATGTGGGGCAATTCATGTGTAGGGGAATGAGTTCATAGGAGCAAGAAAAAGGGGATTTAAGAAAGTCAAAAAGTCTCAAAAAGGTGTCTGATCATTTCCACTGAGCCAAAGGATGGATTCCAGCAATGCCAAGATCAAGTTGGGTTTTTGTCCTTGGGGAACTATAACTCCCTCCAAGGGCTTGGGCCTCCAGGCCAGGCTCTTCCCCGTGAGCCTTATGGGGTAGCCACACCAAGTCTTCAGGGGCAGGGGTCCGGCAGAGACAATGAGAAGGCGGAGCACAGCAGCACAGAGGCAACGGAGCCAGCTTTTTGACAATCAGCTGTTCCTTGCAAAATATATTCTTAAAAATTAAATGGTTATTTTCAAGCATTTAGATCAGGGGGTCCCCAAACCTTTTGAACAGAGGGCCGGGTCACAGTCCTGCAAACTGTTGGGGGGGGGGGGGGCGGATTATAATTTGAAAAAAAACATGAATGAATTCCTATGCACTCTGCACATTTGCAGTGCAACCCCTCCCCCCCAATAAAAAAACAAAGACCCACACTTCTATATAAATAAAATGTAATGTTTGTGGGATTAACAGAACTCAAAAACCACTGGACGAATTGGCACCAATTTTAGACACAAGACACCTAACAACCCAATGTATGTCCTTCACTCAAAAAAAATGATTTTGTCATTTGGGAGTTGTAGTTGCTGGGATTTATAGTTCACCTACAATCAAAGAGCATTCTGAACCCCATCAATGGTGGAATTGAACCAAACTTGGCACACAGTTCTCCCATGACCAACAGAAAATACTGGAAGGGTTTGGTGGGCAGTGTCCTTTGGTTTTGGAGTTGTAGTTCACCTGCCTCCATCAATCACTGTGGACTCAATGATAGATCTGGACCAAACTTGGCACTGATATTCCATATGCCCAAATGTGAACACTTGTGGAGTATGGGGGAAATAGAATCTTGACGTTTGAGAGTTGTAGTTGCTGGGATTTATAGTTCACCTACAATCAAAGAGCATTCTGAACCCCATCAATGGTGGAATTGAACAAAACTTGGCACACAGTTCTCCCATGACCAACGGAAAATACTGGAAGGGTTTGGTGGGCAGTGTCCTTTGGTTTTGGAGTTGTAGTTTACCTGCCTCCTTGGAGACTAGAGCGGCCGGAGCAGAGGGTTCCAGCGATGGTCAGAGCGGCGCTGGGTGGGCGTGGCCAGAGAACGGCAGCGTTCCCTGGCCACGCCCACCCGGCGCCGCTCCGTCCTTCGCAGGAACTCTCTGCTCCGGCCGCTCTGGTCTCCAAGGAGGCAGGTAAACTACAAAAGGCTTCTCCCTCCCACACGAGCATAAGGGCCGGAGCAGAGGCTTCCCGCGATGGGCGGAGTGGCGCCGGGTGGCGTGGCCAGGCCAGGCCAGGCCGCGTGGGCCGGAGAAATGCCCTCGGCGGGCCGCATACGGCCCACGGGCCGTAGTTTAGGGACCCCTGATTTATATAGTCCAGGCAAGGAAAGACACATAGTATCGAGCTAGAGGGTTAAAAGTTGCAATTTCATTAATCTTTATTTGGAGTTTTGTTACAAAGTAGGGGCTGGGTAGGAAAGTGGAAAGAGAAAGCATAGGGCTGAGTAGAGTCCCTGGTTGAACTTGCTGTCGGGGCACATTTCATCAGGTTGGCCCAATCGTTGCACCCAGGAACTGTGGAACTCCCTGCTGCAGGTCAAATTAATTTAAAAACAGAGGTCTGAGCTGCGCTCGGTATCACAATGAGGAATGTTTAATGCTAACACTCTGATCCTAAACTTGCAATTTCTGATCAGGATGAGTCATGTTTATCTACAAGAGTGACAAAACGAACCTAAATGTGGTGGCTTTTATGCTGCATCGTGTGCATTGAACATACACCCTTTGTGCAAGTGTGGAATCATCTTCTCTATTACAGGCCTGGACTGTTCACAAGCCCATGAATGTGCCCTGGGCTACTTGGATCTTGGAGCTGATGGTGAGCCATATGGATCACACAGCTCCATCGTTGGCCCAGGGCCAGAATTGCCTTGGCACCTTCTTCTCTCTCTCTCTCCTTCCTTCCTTGCAAAGAAGATACCTTGGCTCCATGAAGACAGGAGGCACTGCAAGTGTTTGCAATCAAAGGAACAAGACAAAAACCCTGCAATGTATGCGTCCTTACAATCATGGCTTAGTGTTATATTAACCATGTCCTTCATGTTAATGAGAGGGGTTTGAATCTGGTGCTGTTTTCCTGGAGGCTTGGGAGGGAAATTAGGGCATTGGAGCCCAGGAGTCTGAAATTAACCATTTTGGGTAGCCAAATTATTGAGTCCATAGTGCAAAGATAATTAGCCCAGCAGGGAGAAGAGGAGATGGGGATGAGAGCCTTACCCTTCCCTATGGACTCAGGCAACAGCAAAGAGCTGCTGTTCTCCTTCATTAATGGCATTTGTCATCTTGACCACACTCTGATGTTGTTTGGCAACACCCAGTTTTTACCAAAGTATATGTACCTGTCACTGGCCTAGGTACTCTGGTCCTTTGCTTGCCACCAATGGCTCAGCTTTTCATATATTAAATAAGGTAGAAAGCAGGTTTCTACTCACACTTACTTGGAAGTCACTATTCCAGAAAATCAAATTGTTGGCCTAAATCCTATTCTTAGTCCCAACTAGAGTAAGCCTATTCAACCAGTGGGATTTAGCTGCATGTTGACTCCACCAATTGATTCTGACCACTCTAGTTTGGATATCACCAACAGGATTCCAGTCAATGACCTAGCTTGGGAGTGTTATTTTTGGCACTATAAGGTAAAGATAAAAGTCCCCCCTGACATTACGTCCAGTCATGTCCAACTCTGGAGGTTGGTGCTCATCTCCATTTCTAAGCCAAAGAACCAACATTGTCCGTAGACACCTCCAAGGTCATATGGCCAGCATCACTGCTTGGAGCGCTGTTACCTTCCCGCCGGAACGGTACCTATTGATCTACTCACATTTGCATGTTTTCGAACTGCTAGGTTTGGCACTATAATTTTCAGTTGTAAGAATCCCCTCATGGCCATGCTGGCTATAGCATTCTGGAAACTGTAGTATGATAAGTACCATTTCCAGGTGCTTCTTCCATGCCAACAGGCTCAGAAGTTCTCCTCCAATGATATCTGCCACCCATCCTGTCTTTTTCCTAATTCTTCTTTCTCTTTTAGTGAGTTTGATAGCCATGGGCCTCCAGATATTGTTGGATTGTAATTTCCATCAGCTCTAACCAGTAGAGCCAGTGATGTGAGCTGCAGGTCAACAACATCTGGAGGGCCACCAGCTGCCCAGCTCAATTCCCTTGTACAGCATGTTTCCACATTCCTATCCAAGAGATACATGGACACAACTGAGAAGTATGCCCCGTCCTCTTGGCGTTTCAGGGTAACATCGACTGCCTCTAAACCCAGGCCTTGTGTGTCTCCTGTCAGCAGGAAACAATACATAATCCAACCTGATGGCACTGGATATTTTGGCTCCTTGAGTCAAAATATATTATATATTACTATATTGTACTACACCATTATATTGTAATATTATTAGTAATATTACATGTAATATAAAATATATAATTATAATATAATAAAGCTAATTTGGACGTAGGCTAAACGTTGGCTCTGGCACCATGAGATGCAGAGCCAACCTTCAGAAATTGGGCTACAAAGTGGAATCCACGACATGCGAGTGTGGAGAGGAGCAAACCACTGACCACCTGCTGCAATGCACCCTGAGCCCTGCCACATGCACAATGGAGGACCTTCTTGCAGCAACACCAGAAGCACTCCAAGTGGCCAGATACTGGTCAAAGGACATTTAATCAACTACCAAACTCGCAAATTTTGTATTTTGTCTGTCTGTTTTTTTTTTTTGTTCTGTTAGAAATGACTGGATGCCCTGACACGACAAATAAAAAATATTATTATTTAAAACACAACAAGATGAGTCCACAGCAGACAAGATCACTCTGCTGGCTGTTGTATTGAATCACACGTCGGACACTTCCCAAGTGTCTAAGTCTGTGTCGGCGAATAATGTGTAAGGTGGCCTTCTGCAGCTGGCAGTTGGTAATTTTGTCAGCGCTGATTGTGTTTAAGTGCAGGCCAAGGTCTTTAGGCACTGCACCCAGTATGCCGCTCACCTCTGGGACCACCTTGACCGGCTTGTGCCAGAGTCTTTGCAGTTCAATCTTTAAATCCTCATATCATGTCAGCTTTTCCAGTTGTTTCTCTGTAATCCTGCTGTCACTTGGGATTGCAACATTGATAATCCATACTTTGTTTTTTAACACGATCATGAGGTCAGGAGTATTGTGCTCCAAAACTCTGTCAGTCTGAATTCGGAAGTCCCAGAGTAGATGATGATGATTATTATTACAACTCTATGTTAGGGTTTTCTCCGCAAGATTGATTCAGAGAGAGGCTTTTCCTTGCCTTCCTCATTGAGTTGCATTACAACTAAAAATGTAAAACTCCAACAATGTAAAGCGCAAATGGGGGCAAGGTCTAGCAATGTTAATAGCCCTTTCTCACTAATGTTGCCAGATCCCTATGCTTCAATGCTCTGGACAAAGTGGCACTGGTTCAGCCCACATGCCAGCAACATGATTCATTATGATGCTGCCAAGGGATGGGTAAGACAAGGATGCTGTGCATACCTGCGTCATATGAGGAGGGAACACCTTGGTTTACCCAGAAGTAAGGGGGAGGCCAGGGCAGGAAGCTTCTTCTTCTACCACAATGACATTTCTATTTTGGGAAGAAGCATCACTAATAATAGATTAATAGCAAGCTGTACGTTTTATTTGCCTGTGGCACAACGCCCATGACAAAACATTCCGATAATACAGTGTATCTCATAGAAAGAATCGTATACTGTTGAAATGCTTACATTAGACAAATGGAAAAACAAATCGAGAAGTTACTGTACAAAATGTCGGACCAACAATAACAGTGGTAGCCACAATGACAGATCCCCTTTGCAATCCACTGCTGATGTCTCTGGAAATCTGCAGGGGGACTGAAAAGGTAATGGATTTAGGGTGATCTATCAATAGGGGTCGCAGTAGCACAGCAGATTAAACTTCTAAGCTATAGAACTTGCTGACCAGAAGGTTGGCGGTTTGAATCTGTGGGACGGGGTGAGCTTCCGTTGTTAGCCCCAGCTTCTGCCAACCTAGCAGTTCAAAGTCATGCAAATGTGAGTCGATCAATAGGTACCACTTCAGGAAGGTAACAGCACTCCATGCAGTCATGCCGGCCACATGACCTATGGACAACGCCAGTCATCGACTTAGAAATGGAGATAAGCACCACTACCCAAAGTCGGACACAACTAGTCTTAATATCAATGGGAAACCTTTACCTTGACATTATAAGTCACAAATAATACCAGGCAACATCCAACCCCCTCTCACTCTCAAAAACCCTCCCAATAAATGCATCCCAGGGTCACTATATCATATGGTGATGAAGAGGGGGGAAAGGCAAGCAAGTGGGAAAGGGCCTCTTTTGGAGAAGAGAGGTACAAATGGGGGCATTCAAAGCACCAACAATCTTCCATTTGGGTCTAGACATACTCTTGTAATGTTAGCTATTTTGACAGTGTCCGTGAAGGACCTTTGGAACAGATACGCCAGTCTGTAAAAACCAGTTCTCCAAACTAACAGTCATTGAGTTCAGCAGGAATAATGTCTTTGCACTTCTAGTGTGTGTGTGTGTGTGTGTGTATTTAATTAATATTAAAATGCATGGCATAGTGGTTTGACTATAACTCTGGAGCCCATGGTTCAAATCCCGAATTAACCGTCAAAATACACTGGATGACCTAAAGGGAGCCACATACTCCTAGCGCTCAAACCTTTGAATGCGATTTTTGTGCTTCTTGGCAGGAGGTTGGAATGGATGGCCCATGAGGTCTCTTCCAACTCTGTGATTCTATGGTTCTATGAGACCCCATGATAGGGGTTGCTCTAGGGTTGTCACAAGTCTTAACGGTGGGGGCTGCTCATTGTGAGGATTGCATCAGGAGAGATGGGGCTGGATGGACATCAGTTGGGAGTGCTTCGAAAGTGCTTTTCATTTTTGGCAGAAGGGGGTTGCTCTGTGAAGAGCTTTTTTTCTGTGGGTTTCCATGCAGGGAGGAGGTGCGGCCGTGCCGTGGACCGGCTTGTCATGTCCTGGGCCTGGAAACACCGCTGACCGCAGAGAGGGGGTTCTACCTGAGCCTCCGTGCTCCAAGCCGGCCCTCATTCTCGGCAGGGCCTCTCCCTTGCTGAACCAGCTCCAGCGGTGTCAGGAACAGGTTTGGCTAGCCCTGCTGTGCCTCATTCCATCCCTTGAGAAAGTCGAATGCGCTCCACCCTTGCCGTGCGTGTCTTCAGTGTCTCTCACAAGTCAGTGCATTGGCATCCCAGCCCAGCCCTGTCAGCAGTGTGTGACTTTCTGTTTATTTATGGAGAGGAAGGGGTGATATTTTGTCCTTTTTTATTATGATATAGGAGAGAAAAAACAACAACAACATAAGTCTTCGAGATTCAACAATCACAATACAAGTATTATTTCTCCTGTCCCTCTATCTCCCCCCCCCCCCCCGCCCCCCGGTGAACCACTACCCATGACTTCTGACACCACACCAAATGGATCCAACAGAGTCTGTCCTTCTCATTACACTAATAAATCTCTCATTCAGCTATTTCAGAATCTATTTTTGTCTTCTCTCCTCCCCCCCCCCCCCCCCAGCTAAATATATCTTGTACTTCAGTAGTTCTCAACCTTCCCAATGCTGCGACCTCTTAATACAGTTCCTCATGTTGTGGTGACCCCCAACCATAACATTATTTTCGTTGCAACTTCATAACTGTTATTTTGTTACCGTTATGAATCGTCATATAAATATCCGATATGCAGGATATATTTTCATTCACTGGATCAAATTTGGCACAAATCCCCGATACTCCCAAATATGAATACTGGTGGAGTTGGGGGTAGATTTGTGTCATTTTGGAGTTGTAGTTGCTGGGATTTATTCTTATCCTGCAATCAAAGAGCATTCTGAACTCCACCAATGATGGAATTGGCTCACATAACTCTCTTAACCAACCAAAAATACTGGAAGGCTTTGGTAGGCATTGGCCTTGAATTTTGGATTTGTAGTTCACCTCCATCCAGAGAGCACTGTGGACTCAAACAATGATGGATCTGGACCAAACCTGGCACAAATACTCAATATGCCCAAATGTGAACACTGGTGGAGTTTGGGGAAAACAGACCTTGATATTTGGGAGTTGTAGTTGCCAGGATTTCTAGTTCACCTACAATCAAAGAGCATTCTGAACCCCACCAACAACAGAATTGAGCCAAACTTCCCACACAGAACCCTCATGACCAACAGAAAATACTTTGCAAAAGGAAAAAAAGAAGTGCACGATGGCCCAATGGTGACATCAGAAAGCCCCTCCCTGCTGTGAACAATGGATGGGATGGCTGCTGAACATGAGTTAAGCAAAGGAATGCTTAAAGATGGGTCGTGGAGGGGCACTAATTTGGCAAATGTTACCCCATTCACATCCACTTATGTGCTGAAGAGGGTGCTGGGTTTCATCTCTCTGTATGAATGGCTTTGGTTGGGCATTCCTCAAATCAACAGTAAGGAAAGGGCTCCCTCTGGAGGCAATGTGCTATTAGATATAGGTTTGCGCATCCACTTGAAACCCTGGCTAATATGGGAATCATGTTATATTATGAACTGTCTTGGGTCTCATACTGGAAGAAAGGTGGGGCTGAAATAAATGAAATATTGATTAATGAAATAAACGTCTGCAGCTGTCAGGTTCGTGAAAGCCAAGGAAACTGGCACACTATGCATTTGCAAC
This sequence comes from Anolis sagrei, assembly GCF_037176765.1. Classification (NCBI taxonomy): domain Eukaryota; kingdom Metazoa; phylum Chordata; class Lepidosauria; order Squamata; family Anolidae; genus Anolis; species Anolis sagrei. The sequence goes on along the minus strand of NC_090034.1, from coordinate 19,602,046 downwards.
ATTCTTTACACAAAATAGGTGTTGTTTTCTGGAAGCATTGAAGGGAAAGATACATTGCCTTTGGTTAATAGGTTAGACAAAGGTTGCCAATTGAGAACCGTTCCAAGCCTTGAAGTTTCCAGACCAATACTTGAGACTATAGGCTATGTCTATCCAGTAGAATTAATGCAGTTTGGTCTCACTTATCTCAATGCTATGGAATCCTGGGAGTTGTAGTTTGGTGAAGCACCAGCACTCTTTGGTTAGAGAAGGCTAAAGATCTGGTACAAATGCAACTCGCCTGTTTCCATAGCATTGAGCCATGGCAATTAAAAGTGGTGTCAAACTGCATTCATTCTGCAGTCTAGATGCACCTCTGGATGCAGCCCCCAACTATTGTGCATGAAGTGCTAACCAATAATAACAATACACTTTATTTGTATTCCGGCCTTCTCCCCTTCAGAGCAGATTACAGCATTTACATACATAGACAAACATTCAATGCCTTTACAATCATATACAATGAGACACACAAACACAAACAAAGGCAGAGGCTTCTCCTTTCATTTCCAGCTCATCTCTGGCTAGGGAGGTGCTTTCTCCATTTTCAAGCCAAGGAGCCTGTGGGTTGTATGGTCGGCAAAATTGCTTGGAGAACCTCTTTGCCTTTTCCCACCAAAGCAGTACCTATTTATCTACCCGCATATGCATAGCCGGACTGCTAAGTTGGCAGGAGCTGGAGCTGACAGATGGGAGCTCACCCCATCTCGTAGATTCAAACTACCAACTTCAGATCAGCAGTTCAGCAGCATAAGGGTTTAACCCATTGTGCCGCCGTGGGTCCTCCAGGTCAGCAGTTCAGCAGCACAAGGGTTTAACCACCATTGCTCGCATGCACAGAGAGAACACATTTTCCAGTTTGGTAAATTGAGGCGTTTTAGATAAAGGAGCTGTTCCGGGATCAAGGTGAAATGAAGATTCCTCCTTCCTTCTACAAAGTGGGTGCAGAGTAGAGTGGACGGTGAGCCCTGGCACTACACTGGGAGGGGAGGAGCACACTAATTAAGGAAATATACCATATCTCTACTCAAAACACTGCAATTTGAAGCAAGAAATCAAAGAAGCCTTGGATATTGCGGCAAACTGGTGCTTTCCCAGCTGAGCTTAACAAAACTGGAGAATCCCTGAACAAATGAGAACCCGGGACCAAGCCCTGAGATGTGGCAATCCTAGCTGTCACCAGCATAACTGACCATCTCAAATTTGTAGGTGATAGCAACAAATCAACGAAGGCTTGAAAACAGTAAGCTGCTCCATCTGCTGCCAAGGGCTTGGAACATCCATTTTGGTCAGAACTGAGCCAAAAAGACCTGGAGAATTTGCACCATCAGGGGATGACCTATGAGAACTGGAGCCTCAGAAATAAGGGTGACTCTCGAAGGCCTTGATCCAGTGTTGTGCAGAAGTAAGTGAAATGGACGTGCCAAGCCCTTTGGAGATGCCATGTCTTGCTTCTGTCACAGGAGGGAGCCCCATGATTACATTCAAGTAATTCTTAAAAGTCACTCAAAGCTTCAGACTTAAAATGTAGGTATTTTGGTGGATTATCAGAAACCCATGGTGCATCTATACTGTAGAATTAATGTGGCTTGATACCACTTGAATTGCCATGGCCCAATTGCTATGGATTCCTGGGATGTGTAGTTTGGTGAGGCACTGGCACTCTTTGGCAGAGAAACCTTAAGACCTTGCGAAACTACAACTTACACATTAAACACGTTTTTGAATCATCAAATCCACAAAAGTTAAACCTACAAATGTCAAAGGCTGGCTGTACAAAGGAATCCTGTTGCACCTTTGAGACTAACTGAGAAAAAATTATTTATTTACAGTATTTATATTCTGTCTTTCTCACACTGAAGGCAACACAAAGCAGATCACAGAACACATATACGGCAAACATTAAATGTCTTTATACACTGACAAGACAGACAATTCTACATAGAGAGAGGTATATATAGGCTTTCCCATCTTCGGTATCTTGGAGGCTTGTGCTCAGTTCCGGCCATGGAAGTGTGCTGACGCTTCATCTTCCCTGCCGAAGAGCTTTGTTTGTAAACTTCCTCCTTGATCGAATCGCTGGCATTTTTCTAGCATTTCCTTATAGGTGCCTTAAATACCTTCCCGCTTTAAAGCAGTGCCTATTTATCTACTCACGTTTGCTTTTGAACTACTAGGTAGGCAGAAGCTGGGCTAAAGGTCAGGAGCTCACCCTGACACGGGCTTTGAACTGCCAACCTTTTGATTGGCAAGATTTACTGCTGTTGGCGGTTAACCTGCTGTGCTAAAGCCCGGCCCATCTTAGGCTAGTAAAGGGATCTTATGCTAGAAATGTCTTTTCTAGCATAAGCTTCATTTATCTGCATCTCCAATGTAAAAGCTAATGGAAATCATATATTTTTCTCAGTTAACATCCTCAATTTCAACCAATTGAAGAAGAGACTTGAGACAATCCAATAAAGAATTACAGAGGTAGAGTTGCATTGCATTGAGTTTAGAAATTAAAAAGAAATAACGTCACTCTATTATCATTGCAACTCTATAGTTGCAGAGGGCCATGGGGGTCCATTGGTTCCAGGACCCCATGGATATTAAAAACCTATGGATGCTGAGTTTGAATCTGCCGTATACAGTTGGGGTAGATTCATATAATGCCATTCAGTGTAGTTTTTTTTTTCCATTCCAGGAGCGACTTAAGAAACTGCAAGTCGCTTCTGGTGTGAGAGAATTGGCTGTCTGCAAGGACGTTGCCCAGGGGACGCTCTGATGTTTTGATGTTTTACCATCCTTGTGGGGGGCTTCTCTCATGTCCCCCTACATGGGGAGCTGGAGCTGACAGAGGGAGCTCATCCGCCCCTCCCCAGATTTGAACCTGCGACCTGTCGGTCCTGAGTCCTGCCGGCACAGTGGTTTAACACATTGCGCCACCGGGGGCTCCATTCAGTGTAGCTAAACCGCATTATTGAGCCCCCGGTGGCGCAGTAGGTTAAACCCCTGTGCCGGCATGACTGAAGACCAACAGGTCGCAGGTTCGAATCCAGGGAGAGGCGGATGAGCTCCCTCTATCAGCTCCAGCTCCTCATGTGGGGACATGAGAGAAGCCTCCCACAAGGATGATAAAAACATCAAATCATCCTGGCGTCCCCTGAGCAACGTCCTTGCAGACGGCCAATTCTCTCACACCAGAAGCGACTTGCAGTTTCTCAAGTCACTCCTGAAACGACAAAAAACCCCCCGCATTATTTGAATCTGTGCTGACCATAATAATAATAATAATAATAATAATAATAATAATGATAATAATAATGCAGTTTCAAACTTGGTGTAGATGTGATCGATGTGACATTATGTGCCAGGGCATAATAGAAAATGGCAAAATCAAGGGTTGCTTTTGGGAGATTTCAAAGCCATGGATGGCTGAATCTTGTTTGCAGAAATGTTAGGTATGGAGATTCAACAGTGGAAGAACTTATCATTGTCTAGACCAGGTATGGGCAAACTTGGGCTCTTCAGGTATTTTGGACTTCAACTCCCACAATTCCTGACAGCTTCAGGCCCCTTCCTTTCCCCTCTCAGCCTCTTAAGCAGCTGAGGAGGAAAAGGAAAGGGCCCGAGGCTGTCAGGAATTGTGGGAATTGAAGTCCAAAACACTTGGAGGGACCAAGTTAGCCCATGCCTGGTCTAGATGGTGGCTGTTGTTTTGTCATGCAAAGGGAGACGAGAATTGTAGTCCGGTAAGATTCAGAAGCCCATGAGAGTTGTAGTGCAGCACGATCGAGAAGACCACAAGTGGCCTGTTAAAGGGACCACTCACACCTCCCTTTGAGAGTGGCTCATCTTGAAGGGTTTCATCTCAAGAGCACCCACGGAGGGGCAGGAAGCCAGGCAATGATGGCCTGGTGCCACTAATGCCTTTGCTTGCCTTCAGCCTTTGGCGGAGGTGTGACACCTCCCGGCGGCCGCTGAACCTCTTAACGGCACTGACACCCGTGATCCAATAGACTTCGGCAACTTGGCAGCCAGCAGGGATCTTCACGGCTCACCTGCAGCGTCTGCCAAGAAGGAGCTATTTCTGCTGGAGACAGAGTGGCTATTCTGCAGTAGACCAGCAACTTCCAGAAAAAGAGATGGAGGAAAGGAGAGGAAAGCGATGGGGACAGAATAAGACAAAAGAGGATCAGAGTCGAACTATGTATGTATATTTGTTGGTTGGTTGACTGGCACCCCCAAAGGTTCCTCCATGGCTTGATGGATCAGGACCACATTTGGCACACAGACCCTTCATGGTCCAACTTAAAATAATGGAGTGGTTTATAGAAAGGGAGTAAAGTGGATTGGCTGCTGCTGGGTGAAGTGGCCCTGTATCACGGGACTGGGAAAGGGAGTAAAGTGGATTGGCTGCTGCTAGGTGACATGAGTATGAGGGGAAAGAAGAGAGGGAGGAAAGCAGGAGAAAGAGAAAAAAGAAGGGGAAGAAAGAGGAGGGAAGGGGAAAGAAAAAAGGATGCAGGAGAAAGAAAAGAGGGAAAAGGGGGAAAGAAAGAAAAAGAAAGAGAAACGGAAGGGGAAATGAATGAAAAAGGGAAGGAAGAAAAGTAAGAGGTGAAAGAAAGAAAGAAAGAAAGAAAGAGTAAGGGAAGAGAAAGGAAGGAAGGAAGGAAGGAAGGAAGGAAGGAAGAGATATAGAATGGAAAGCAAGAGAAGAATGAAAGAAAGGGGAAAGAGGGACAACAGAGGAAGAAAAGAAAGAGCCATAAACAAAATGCAAACCTGGGCTACGTAAGGTATATGCGCCAGTAGATGGAAAAAGAAGACAAAAGAAGACAAATAAAGCTAGCAGAAATAAGGGGAGAAAGACAACAAAGACATAAGAGAAAGAGAGGATTGCAGAAGAAGACAAGTGCAAGTAGGAGACTGGGTTTTGAAGAGAAAAAGACAGAAAGAAAGGAAAGGGTGGAGGGGAGAAGACATTTAGGGAGGAGAAAGAGGATGGTGGGTGGATGGGACATTTAACCAGGTGATGCTGGAGGAGAGGAGAAAGACGGCAGAGAAAGAGAGGGGCCAAAGAATGAACGAGAAGATTAGTGTAAGCAGTAGTTGTGGGAGAACAAGGAGAAAGAGGATAAGAGAGAGAAAGATTGAGAGGAGGGGAGAAAAAGACACTTAGCCCTGAGCTGCGGGGGAGAGAGAGGATAAAAAAAGGAAGAGACAAGGAGGTGGGAGGAAAGAGATGGAGCGTCAAGGCATTTGAGAGAATCAAGATAGTTGTAGGATGCTTTTTGCTCAAAAGGGTTGCCATGCATGCTTGTTTCGAACAAGAAAGGACCTTCGAGGGTAGCTTCAGGCATTCAAGGCTGGGGAAGTTTATAGGTGGGTAGGAAAAGCACCAAAGGTGTCAAATGCTAAGGCACTGTAGTGTTTTCTTATGCTGACTACTCTCTGCAGCTGAGTTGTAGCCTAATAATTTGGGCATCATCACACTAGAGAAAAAACCCCACTTAAAAATCCTGTTTCTGCCTCCTGCAGAATTCTGGGGTTTGTAGTTTACGGAGGGGCCTTTAACAGCCTCACTAAACTACAAACCCCGGAATTAAGTGAATTTTTTCTTTAGTGTGATGAAGTAGTAAGAAACATTAAAGAGGAGGAGGGTGGAAGGAAGGAAGGAAGGAAGGTCACCCTAAAAAACAGCATTCTCACTCTAAAAAGCTCTAAAAAGTGTCAATAATGACAAAGTTCTGTTCCTGGCTTGAAAGTGTGTGTTCCTGTTTGATGGTGCAGTGCTGACTTGGGCAGAAGTGGTCCTACCCCGTAAACTTTGTTTGTGTGGCAGATACTTCATGAAATGTCTGGAGAGCACAGTTTCTCTGGGCAGGACAAACAGAACTTTTGTAGTGATTCGCATATCCGAATCTCTGCATATCCGAATCTTGAGGTTTTCAGTGGAAGTCCCACAGCAGCCATCTTGGGAACCTCTAAATCTCACAACAAAGCATCAAGTCTGGACAACGGGGGCAGAAATCTTGGGACCAACAGGTCTGTATGTAGACCTCTTCTGAAGTCCTGGGATTTCTTGTCCTTATTTAAAACCCATGATTTAGTGCTGTCTGGAAGCGCCCTGAGATTCCTCCTCAGGAGACAAAGGCAAGGATTTCAAGATCTCCTTTGCACACAGGATTGATGTAGAAAGTGTGAAGGTCGCTCTCAAATCTCTCTTTTTCAATTGCTGGGGGATATTGCTGTATATTAATCTTTCATTCTTAGCTATTGAAATTGGATTTTAAGGGTGTTCTAGTGGGATTTTTTTTTTTTGCGTGTGTCGTTAATCTCTTATGTTCCAGCCTGAAATTTTTGCAGAAGGATGGAGGAGGCAATTTGATTTTTGAAACATGGCCTTTAACCTCTTATTTTTTGAAGCTGAATTTTCATCGGTCATGTTGAGATGAATATTTTTTAAAAAACGCACGCATTTGATTTTATTTTTTGAAAGGGGTTGTGGGCACCTTTAGTGTTCCAAAGCTTGAGGGGAAATCTTTCCTTCTTCTTCCATATGCTTTTCCCCTCCCCTCCTTCCCTCCCCAAATGGGCAAGCAGGATCTTTGTACTGTTTACAGGCTAAATAAAACCCTAAAATCTTCTTTTCCTTGATCTGCGCTCTTGAGCAAGGGATCTTTTATCAACTGAGTGGGAGGAAGGGCAAGCTTCATCGGCGGCATCTGTAATGCTGAAAACGTGGCCGGGGATGCCAAGATTGGGCACCCGTTTGGGCCATTTAATTGCATCCGCCTAGCTTTCCAAAAGGCCTCCTCTTAAAGAGCTTTGGCCCAGTTCTTGAAGCTCAAGGCATATTCGTGGACAGCTCCTTGGAGCAATGGATCTTTGGTTTTCTGGGAACATCTCCCCCACTTGAGCAAAAAAAGGATGCTGGGGATGCCTAGGATCCGGCTGGGTGGTTTCGCCCCCCTCCATCCTCCTGTCTGGAGACTGAGCTAAAACCCTGGAAGCCCTTGGGCATAACTCTGCCCTTGACAGACCTGCCACTTAGGATTAACCAAGAGTTGCAACATCTGTTCCTAGCACGCTGTGTTCGGAAAGCTTGCCAGAGTGAAGCAGGCCGGTCGAGGCAGCGACACCCGGCAACCTTGGCCAGCAGTTGTGCGGAGACTGAAGGGCATCGTCTCCCTCAAAAAAGCACAGAAGAATTGCAGAGCGTGGCATCCCATCCCTAGTCAAGCGTGGCGACGATTATTCCGACGGGGGTTTGGATCTTCCCAAGAGAAGGGCACTTGTGATTCAGCGAGGACACATGGCTCTGTGGCCGAGCGACGGGATTCCGTTCCATCACTGCAGGGAATAATATTTCTTTTGAAAAGGAGCCGGGAAGAGAATGTCCTATCTCAAGTCGACTGGCAGGGAACTGGAACGCTTTGACGGACTCTCTCTCATCTATTGGTAAGAAGGGATGGTGAGGGGCCCAGGTCTGGAACAGAAAGACGGCGGTTTGGGGGTATTTGGCATTGAAAGGGATGGGGTGGAAGAGTGTTCTCTAAAGCATGTGCAGAAACAGCATCTCTCTGTGTGTGTGTGGTTTACATTGGTAAGATGATGTATTCTTCATGAGGTGTTTACTATGTTAGGAGTTCTTAGTACAGTCTTAAAATTAGGAAAGGAAATGGGAATTGTGATATATGCACGCCAAAGGGTCAGATTAGTGTTTCCAAGATGGTGAGACAAAGCCCCTTGGTTGCTCCAGAGACAGGACAAATGCTCAAGCAAGAATCCTAGTGTTGTTGAAGGCTTTCATGGCCAGAATCACTAGATGCTGTGAGTTTTCTGGGCTGTATGGCCATGTTCCAGAAGCATTCCCTCCTGACGTTTTGCCCATATCTATGGCAGACATCCTCATCATACCTCACAACCTCTGAGGATGCCCGCCATAGATGTGGGTGAAATGTCAGAATAGAATGCTTCTGGAACATGGTCAAACAGCTGGGAAACCTCACAGCAACCCATTGGTTAACAGTTAAATCAGTTGATTCAATGCATCTATTCATTGTGTTGTCGAAGGCTTTCATGGCAGGAATCACTGGGTTGCTGTGAGTTTTCCAGGCTGTATGCCATGTTCCAGAAGCATTCTTTTCTGACGTTTCATCCACCTCTATGGATGTTTCCAACAGACCTCACAACCTCTGAGTCAGCCTGCTATAGATGTGGGTGAAACGTCAGAAGAGGATGCTTCTGGAACATGGCCATACAGCCTGGAAAACTCACAGCAACTCAGAGAATCCAAGTGTTGGAAGAGACCCCAAGGCCAGGCGATAGACGCAATCTAAGCCTTCCTGGCAGGTGGCCATCCAGCTTCTATTTAGCTCCCCTCACAGAGAAGGAGACCACTGCATATCTTTGGAAAAGTGAAGCAAAGCATTGTCTCCTAAGTAGAAGAAGGCCCACATGGCCATCACAAAACTGAAAAGCAGGAGTTTGGTTCAGAGTTTCTCACCAGAACATCTCTCCTCTGGACCTTTTTGCCATGATTATTTTTAGAAGACTTCTCAGCTGCCTTCTTCTGAGATTCTGCTGATGTCAATTTTGGATTCATAAATGCACTCCGAAGTTCTTGGCCCATGCTGCTGTGAATGGCATGTATGCATATATGATATCTGAGCATTCACATTGTACTGAACCCATAACTCCTGATGGATTGGATCACTAAGGACAAGCAGTCTATTTAGAGGGCTACCCAAGTTTTAAAAACTCCAGATAATAGTGTCTAAGGGGCAGTGGGAAAGAGGATTTGTGTTTGGAGTTCCGTGCCTGAATCTGGGAGGAAATACAGATTCAAGACAATGTTTTGAAAGGTGGCAGCTAGTTGCCTGAGAAGATGAGAACCTACTGTGATCATATATCTAGTAGTCTATGGTTCTGACAATCCTGTGCAGGAAACTTTAGGCAAGGTGCTGTGGGTGCTATGAATTTTACATAGTACCCTTTCCCCCTTTTCTGCATGTCTCCATGTTGTGCCTCTGTGTACCCTTCATCTAACATAAGGTTTCTGCAAATAAACTCCAACTATGATTGGGAACAGGGAGAATATGCTTTGTGTGCTCAGTGGCCTTAATTCTTGATGGATGATGATGATGATGATGATGATTATTATTATTATTATTTGAAATGCAACAAGATGAGTCCACAGCAGACAAGATTACTCTACTGGCTGTTGTATTGGATCCACGCTGGACACTTCCCAAGTGTATCGGCGAATGATGTGCGCAGATCCCAGTAAGGTGGCCTTTTGCAGCTGACAGATGGTATTCTTGTCAGTTCCAATTGTGTTTAAGTGCAGGCCAAGGTCTTTAGGCACTTCACCCAGTGTGCCGATCACCACTGGGACCACCTTGACTGGCTTGTGCCAGAGTCTGCAGTTCGGTCTTTAAATCCTCATATCGTGTCAGCTATTATTATTATTATTATTATTATTATTATTATTATTATTATGCAATTTAGGTGGAAACAATCCAACTGTTGGTGGAAGCCTACAGTATATTGTTTTTGTAGACATTGACTTTCCATCATACGACCATTGCGTTGGCTTCTCTATTTATATATCTCCGCAAATGTGAGTGAGGAAGCTCCTCCCATGTTGTGTATATTTTATGTACTCGCCACTGGGCTTGGAGTATAAAGCCTGACTCAATGAGCCTGTGTCTGTGTTGCATTTAATGCAGACTAAATCGGGAGCATGCACAAACACCGTTACTTGTGTGAAAGTGACAAATTTGGGCTAAAGGTTTACAACATCAATAGGGGGACTTGCCTTTAAGCCTTGTCCCTTATTTCACCTGGGAACCTTAGCTACCTAATGGTGATAGCCGATCAGTGTATGGACTATTCTGGTGATCGAATTGATGCTTATTGAATCGATTAGCATTAAATGGTACTGTTGATGATGGGACCTCATGAAAAAACTTTAGGTTCTTCAATGTTTGGAAATATCTTTCTGACCTTAGGAAAGGAGAGCTTATCATGAATCAGAAATGGATTCCTGACGCTCTGTTAGACAAACCGGGGCATCAAAGTCTACAACTTTTCAACAGAGCTGCACAAAGACTCTGGCAACTTTTAGGCAACCAGTTAATGTCCAGGGTGTTTTTGAAGGCTTTCATGGCCACAGTCATTGAGCTGCTGTGCATTTTCCGGGGTGTATGGCCATGTTCCAGAAGCATTCTCTCCTGACATTTCGCCCATATCTATGGCAGGCATCCTCATTGGTTGTGAGGTCTGTTGGAAACTAGGCAACTGAGGTTTATATATCTGTGGAATGTTCAGGGTGGGAGAAAGAACCCTTGTTTGTTTGAGGCAAGTGTGAATGTTGCAATTGGCCCCCAGGCAGCAACCAGCCAGGCTTTGAAACTGCAAGGCCGTTTAATGCTAATCAAAGTGGCTAATTCACCAGATTTTCTGTCTCTGCGAGAACTGGATTTTCAAAAATTTGGCTTGTTGTGGAAACAAGGGTTGGAGAGAACGCTTCCGTTGAGATCCCCTTTTTCCCATAATAATAACTCCTCCAGGAGTGAATTTCCCTTCCAAGGAGGAGGTGTCTCTTACTTCCTGTTATCTCACCACTGTTTGTAACTATGAGTCGCTTGTAAGTCAGATATTTGTAAGTTGGGTATTGCCTGTTTATACAAAAGGCCTTGAGCATCCCTAGATTTGTGTAGATTTCCTCTCTTTTAATCTTGAATTAATCATGGATGTGGCAGTTAATTTGACCAATATAATCTGATGGCGATAGATTTTGAGTGGATGCAAGCAGGACGAAATGCACTAGAAAGAAAGGAAATGAGAGCGCACATTGCTGCAAAAAATTTGCATATGTTAATGTGCACTGTTTTACCCAGCATGATGCCGTAGTGGTTTGCATGCTTGACTCAAGAAGACCAAGTTTCAAATCCATGTTCAGCCATGGAAGCCAATAGGTGGCTTTAGTCACTCTCTCAGTCTCAAAGGAAGGTGATGGTAATCCTAGTGGTGCAGATCACCTGTGAAACTGGAAAAACCCCAAATTAAAGAAAGCATTTATTTGTTTCATTGCTTCGAGATTATGGTTCCATATAACATAGAATCTTTTTTCTTTTATGACTTCAAATTAGAATAATAAAGTCATAGAGTTGGAAGAGACCTCATGGGCCATCCAGTCCAACCCCTGCCAAGAAGCAGGAAAATTTTATTCAAAGCACCCCTGACAGATGGCCATCCAGCCTCTGTTTAAAAGCCTCCAAAGAAGAAGCCTCCACCACACTCCTGGGCAGAGAGTTCCACTGCTGAACAGCTCTCACAGTCAGGAAGTTCTTCCTCATGTTCAGATGGAATCTCCTTTCTTGTAGTTTGAAGCCATTGCTCCACGTCCTAGTCTCCAGGACAGCAGAAAACAAGCTTGCTCCCTCCTCCCTATGACTTCCTCTCACATCCTGATACATGGCTATCATGTCTCCTCTCAGCCTTCTCTTCTTCAGGCCAAACATGCTCAGCTCTTTAAGCCACTCCTCATAGGGTTTGTTCTCCAGACCCTTGATCATTTTAGTTGCCCTCCTCTGGACACATTCAGCTTGTCAATATCTCTCTTCAATTGTGGTGCCCAGAATTGGACACAGTATTCCAGGTGTGGTCTAACCAAGGCAGAATAGAAGGGTAGCATGACTTCCCTGGATCTAGACACTATATTCCTATTGATTCAGGCCAAAATCCCATTGTCCTTTTTTGCGGCTGCATCACATTGTTGGCTCATGTTTGTCTTGTTTAAGATCTTTTTTACACATACTGCTCTTGAGTCACGTGTCCCCCATTCTGTATCTTTGCCTTTCATTTTTTCTGCCTAAGTGGAGTATCTTGCATTTGTCACTGTTGAACTTCATTTTGTTAGTTTTGGCCCATCTCTCTAATAGCTCTCCTTTCTATCAAATAGAGGCACACCTCAGAGGGAAAGACAGTGAAAGGTTGGCCTGTTTACAACCTGGCAACCCCAGGATGCACTTACACTGTGGACACCACTTTAACTGCCATGGCTCAATGCTGCGTAATTCTGGGAGCTGTATTTTTGCAGTCCTTTTTGACGGAAAAGGCTAAAGACCTTGCAAAACTATAACTAGCCATGGAAGTTAGACTGCTTTAATTCTACAGTATAGACCAGGCATGGGCAAAGTGATTTGGTCTTCAGTTCCCACAATTCCTAACAGCCCCAGACCCTTTCTTGAGGCTGTTAGGAATTGTGAGAGTTGAAGTCCAAATTGTGAGAGTTGAAGTCCAAAGTTTGCCGAAGCCTGCTGTAGATGCACCCATGGAGATCCTTTTCCTCTGGCCCCATCTGCCCTGCTATATAATAAAATTTCTTAATGCAGTTCAACCACACTGGACAGCATTATATGGCAAAGTGGACTCATATAAAGCAGTTCAATGTGAATAATAATCATAATAATAGTTTATTTTATTATTTACAGTATTTATATACCGCTTTTCTCACCCCTAGGGGGACTCAAAGCGGTTTACACATAATAATAATAATAATAATAATAATAATAATAAGTGCAGACTCCACAAGGAGTCAGATGAAACAACAGATCACATCCTCAGCTGCTGCAAGAAGATCGCTCAGACAGACTACAAGCAGAGGTATAATACCATTGCTCAGATGATTCACTGGAACTTGTGTCACAAATACCATCTGCCTGCGACAAAGAACTGGTGGGATCACAAGCCTGAAAAAAGTTACAGAAAATAAACACGTCAAACTCCTCTGGGACTTCCAAATTCAGACTGACAGAGTTTTGGAGCACAATACTCCTGATATCACGATCGTGTTAAAAAACAAAGTATGGATTGTCGATGTTGCACTCCCAGGTGACAGCAGGATTGAAGAGTAACAACTGGAAAAGCTGACACAATATGAGGATTTAAAGATTGAACTGCAAAGAGTCTGACACAAGCCAGTCAAGGTGGTCCCAGTGATGATTGGCACACTGGGTGCAGTGCCTAAAGACCTTGGCATGCATTTAAACACAATCGGCACTGACAAAATTACCATATGTCAGCTGTAAAAGGCCACCCTACTGGGATCTGCATGCATTATTCACCAATACATCACACAGTCGTAGACACTTGGACAGTGTCCAACGTATGATCCAATGCAACAGCTAGCAGAGTGACCTTGTTTGCTGGGTACTAATCTTGTTGTTTTTCAAATAAGAATAATAATAATGTTTTGCTCTCCAAGTGGCTATATGGCAGTATAGATGGGTCCTCCGTGGTGCTTTGTTGCTCAGCCACACTTGAATCAAAGCAAGGATGCCTTCCAATAGGGCCACACTTCCCTTCTTTTGACAGTTTCAAAAGAGAGGGCTGCCCCAAATAAAACAATGCACATGGACCTGCTAATGGTGGGCCCTCTGCCAGAGCCACATGCCTCCCGCTTGTCCCCTTCAGATGCTGTCTACTCTACGTCCAAGATGGAAAACTAGAGGAGTAGAAGCGGATATGGCAGGCCTCCCGGGAGGATGCTCTGTTTGTGCTCCAATATGGGGGACGATTAGTTCTGGTGACGCAGCCGCGGGGAGCACTCCTTCCACCCGTCCGGGGCGAAAGCCGGCCTCCATGGCCAAAGCGGGCCCTGCGTGTGAAAAAGGGCCAGCTGTGCGGCCCGATGTTCAGCTGTCCTTACACTTTTTTATTAGGATTTGGTCCAGCAAGCCAGCTTTGGAAAGGGAAGCCAACAGATGGCGGGCCAGATAATGCGGCCCCCATCACTTTGATAAATATGGCCCAAGTCAGGGACTGATTAAAAGATTAATTTGTTAGAGAGTTTGGGGAAGGGATGGGGGGCAGGGAAGAGGAAGAGGGAGGGGACTCTTGGCTGGAACCAGCCCCATTCCTTTTGCTGCCCGAGGCAACGGAGCAGCAGCCCACGCCTACCAACTACGCAATGAGGTATTACAGTGGGAGAATGCCAAGAGGCAGCCACGTTATTTTATCAGAAAATAAATAACATCTTTGGGTGTATTTATTTTCTTTATTGTGTCAGAAGTGAATTGAGAATACAGTTATGATGTACATAAGAACCATAAACAAAGTTAAAAACTTAGCATTATACTAAATTTCCTTTGACCAGAAGCTGGCCATTGGAGTGCCTCTGGTGTTGTTGTGAGAAGGTCCTCCATTGTGCATTATAGTCGATGGTCTGTGGTTTGCTCTTCTCCACACTTGCATGTTGTGGACTCCACTTTGTGGCCCCATTTCTTAAGGTTAGCGCTGCATCTTGTGGTGCCAGAGCGCAGCCTGTTCGGTGCCTTCCAGATCGTCCACTCTTCTGTGTGTTCAGGAGGGAATTTCTCATCCGGTCTCAGCCACTGATTGAGGTTCTGGGTTCTAGCCTGCCACTTTTGGACTTTTGCTTGTTGAGGTGTTCCTGTGAGCGTCTCTGTAGATCCTAGGAAGTGATTTCTTACGCTTCTGGATTTTAGGCTGTCACTTTTGGACTCTCGCATGCTGAGGTGTTCCTGTGAATATCTCTGTAGATCTTAGAAATTTGTTTCTTGATTTAAGGCATTGGCATGCTGGCTGATATCCGAACAGAGGATGGGCCGGAGATGTTGATCTTTGGCTGTAATGATACATGGAGAAGAAGGATGGTGTCAAATTTTTACAGTGTAGATGCACCCCTTGTCTTTTTAAAAAATAATCTTTATTGAATTTATAGTTAAAATTTTATAGTGATGCAAGAATAAAACAGTATAGATTTTGGCCTCCAGGTATCTTCCTGAAGTCTTTTCCTTTTCTTTTCTTCTTCCTTTCCCTTCTCCTCCTCCTCCTCCTTCTTGTTATCTTCTCTCCCTCTATTCTTTCGCTCTTCCTTTTTATATTGCCCATTTCTTTTTTACTAAATCAAAGTCTTCTTGTTTCTGTGTTTAAAGTAGTCAGTGACTTTTTTCCAATCTGTTTCCTTCACTTTTATTCCTTTATTCTTTGACACGAGGAAAGTGAGCCTATCCATATTTCTGAGCTCTAATATCTTCGCCATTCATTCGTCTTCTTCAGGTATTTCTTTTTGTTTCCACATTTTCGCATAACATATTCTCGCTGCCATGGTAATCAAAAATAGTAATCTGTCTGTATTTTTTTCTAGTTCCATCTCATGTATTCCTGATAAAAAATATTTCTGGAATTCCAGGGTATCTGTATCTCTAAGATTTTTTGAATTTCTTTCTGTATTCCTTTCCAAAACATTTTCACTCTGTCACATGTCCACCACATGTGGAAATATGACCCTTCTTTTCCTTACATTTCCAGCAAGCTGTGCTCATATTGCTGTAACATTTTCCAACATGCACCTCTTGTCTTTAAGGCTGCAATCCATCCAGTATCTCCCTATGTACTGGTAAGCCTATGTACTGGTTCTCTGTTGTTCTTACTTATAAGTAGGTGTATATACGGTAGGCTGACTTTGTAAACACAGAAGGAAAAGAGGGACAGCAATGGGAAATGTTCTGCTCCTTTTCAGAGACAGAAAGCAGATGAAAGTCACCCTAGAAAAACATGATTAATTCAGTCATTCCCAGGGGAGCATAGCTATAAGAAATTGTTTTCTAACATTATAGAGAGTAAGAACTGAAAAATATATTTTCTCCTACGCCTCTTTTTATTGCATCATCTTTGAGGGTCTGAACTACATTTTTAAATGCACAAGCGACATACCATTCCCTCCTCCCAAAATAAAACCTCCACTGAAAATAAGACCTAGTAGAGGTTTTGCTGAATTGTTAAACCTCCCCCAAAAGTAAGACCTAGCAAAGTTTTTGTTTGGAAGCATGCTCTCCCAGTGGCCAGAAGCTGCAATACCATCCCTGCTGTACATGTGGTCCAGCAACTGCTGTGGAAGATGGTTCTATGCATCGAATCATAGAATCCTAGAGTTGGAAGAGAACTCATGGGCCATCCAGTCCAATCCCCTGCCAAGAAGCAAGAAAATCACATTCAAAGCACCCCCAACAGATGGCCATCCAGCCTCTGTTGAAAAGCAGAGAGTTCTGCAGAGAGTTCTACTGCTGAACAGCTCTCTCTCACAGTTAGGAAGTTCTTCCTGATGTTCAGGTGGAATCTCCTTTCTTGTAGTTTGAAGCCACTGTTCCACATCCTAGTGTTCAGGGCAGCAGAAGACAAACTTGCTCCCTCCTCCTTATGACTTCCCCTCACATATTTATACATGGCTATCATGTCTCCAGAGCCCCCGGTGGCACAGTGGGTTAAACCACTGAGCTGTTGAGCTTATTGACCAAAAGGTCACAGGTTCGAATCCGGGGAGCGGCGTGAGCTTCCCCTGATACCTCCACCTTTTGGCAACCTAGCAATTCAAAAACGTGCAAATGTGAGTAGATCAATAGGTACCACTCCGGCAGGAAGGTAATGGTGCTCCATGCAGTCATGCCAGCCACATAACCTTGGAGGTGTCTATGGACAATGCTGGCTCTTCAGCTTAGACATGGAGATGAGTACCACACTCCAGAGTCGGACACAACTGGACTTAATGTCAGGGGAAAAATTTTACCTTACCTATCATGTCTCCTCTCAGCCTTCTCTTCTGCAGGCTAAACATACCCAGCTCTTTACGTTGCTTCTCATACGCCAAGATCTTTTTCACTTGAATTGCTGTGGAGCCAGGCATCCCCCGTTCTGTATCTTTGTATTTCCTTTTTTTTTTTTTTTGCCTAAGTGGAGTATCTTGCATTTGTCTCTTGAACTTCATTTTGTTAGTTTTGGCCCATTTCTTTCATGATCACCCGCCCCAAAGAAAACAATAATGAAAAATGCATCAAAATGAAAAACACACACAATTTTCTCCCAAAAGAAAATGTCATTTTCTGTGCAGAAAATGAGTTTTCTGGCACCTAGTATTTCTGTACACAGAAGGCTGTTTGCTTTGGAAGAAACTAGCTTGTGTGAAATAATGTACTGCTTTCTAAGCAGGAGGCTGCTTTCTAAGCAGGAAACTTTGTTGTCAGTGGCATTGCTGTCAATGGAGGCATGCTTTGTGAATGCAAAATCGGCAATGATTCTCCAGAGTTTTTAGAGAGGACTCCTTTTAATAAGCCTTCTTTCTTGAGATCCCTGGTATTCCTCAGTGGTCTTCCACCCAAACTCCTCCTTTGTTAGTTTCCAAAACCAGATTAAAACTTTATTCTGAAATCTTTGAATGTTGCTATGTTGGGAACATGATGAGATCTCTTTTCTGTCACCCCAAATTGTACCCCAAAGTGATCCTGCTCCATCCACACCTGGAAATGCCATTGAAATGTAAGGATGGTATTGTCTGGTCGAGGAAAGCAGCCGATTTTGCATCTCTCTCTCGCTCTTTCTTTCTCCGCTTTGCTCTCTTCTCCTCCAAGCCTTAGAGAGAGAGAGAGAAAGCGTCTAATTTTGACAGGCGCTTAAAATCTCATTTGCTTGATCCTCATCCCGCTAGAAGCTGGCACAACAAACCCTGTAGTTCCATGACAATTTTGCAAAGCTGATTTCATTGATGCTGCAAAAGGAAGAATGATGCATCAAGGAGTTTGAGAGCAGGATGATGACAAAGAATGTTGCATTCAGCGCGTACTATCTATCTGCTCATACAAAAGCCGTTTCTTTTATTTTCAATCTATTCCTCAGCCTTGCTTTCTAAAACAAATGACAGAATTAAATGGTTGATTTCAGATGCAGCAGAGAGATGCCTCTTTGGACTGCAAGTGTAAAGGAGATAATTTTAGGAGACTTCTCAAAGCAAGAGAAATAGCATCTTGGGCTAGATCTACACTCCCAAACAATGTGGTTCCAATGTGTTGTCAAAGGCTTTAATGGCCAGAATCACTGGGTTGCTGTGGGTTTTCCAGACTGTATGGCCATGTTGCAGAAGCATTCTCTCCTGACGTTTCACCCTCATCTATGGCAGGCATCCTCAGAGGTTGTGAGATCTGACCTCACAACCTTGAGGATACCTGCCATATATGTGGGTAAAATGTCAGGAGAGAATTTTTCTGAAATATGGCCAAACCACCCAGAAAACTCACAGCAACCCTATGTGGTTCCAAACCTGTCAGTGTAGATCCATTTAATGCCATTTCTTCCACATTGAACTGCACTATATGGGTCTGTACCAGTGGTTCTCAACCTGTGGGTCCCCAGGTGTTTTTTCCTACAACTCCCAGAAATCCCAGCTAGTTAGGATTTCTGGGAGTTGAAGGACAAAACATCTAGGGACCCACAGGTTGAGAACCACTGGTCTACACTGACCAAATAGAGCAGTTCAAACTGCAATATGGCAGTGTAGATCCAGCTTTGGATTGGTCTTGTCTTTAGTACAGGTTGAGCATCCCTTATCCACAATCAGTGGGTGACACAGTTGCAACTTATACTTTCTAATGTTTCAATGTCAGTAAATATGGTTTAACGTACAAAAGTATTTTTTAAATCATTTATAAAATTACTTCCAGGTTATGTATACAAAACATCGGTACATTTCGTGCTTAGATCTGGGTCCCATCTCCAAAATATTTCACGATATTATTTGTGACTATCATTCCAAATTCTAAAACACTTCTGGACCCAAGCATTTTGGACAATGGATACTCAACCTTTACTGCAAATTATGGATTCATAACCCAGAGTTCCATATTTATAACAGGTCTGTATTAATAAGACTGTTTATTCTTACTGGAAACCAACACAGATGCCATCTCAGTCTTGGCAACTTGGTCAGTCCAAGGAGGTCCTTCCAACCTTGATAGGGCTTCAAAGTAGGCAATGCTTCCATCTCAAATGGGCCGCCTTTCCTGGACTGGAAAGCTGGTGCTTCAAATCAACTCAGGGATGGAGTGTGAACCTAGGAGACGTTCCTTACACAAATGAAAAGATAAGGATCTCAGTGATTCTTTGCAAGTGATTCTTTAACGTTTTGTACGTTAAACCCGGAGTGTGGTGGAGGCTCCTTCTTTGGAAGCTTTTAAACAGAGGCTGGATGGCCATCTGTCAGGGGTGATTTGAATGCAATATTCCTGCTTCTTGGCAGGGGGTTGGACTGGATGACCCATGAGGTCTCTTCCAACTCTTTGATTCTATGATTCTATGAAAACAAACCAGCACATCTGTCAAATGCTTACTATGTTAGTTTTATATACGGCATACCCTTTTCACATTTAGCTAGTGGGGTTGGTATTGTTGTTGTTGTTGTGCTTTTCTCTCCATAGTGGGTTTTCAACTAGCAGCTTGACAGTAAACCGTTGATTATGGAGAAGAAGTTATACAGGCATTTAGGGGCCCAGGGGCCCCCATAATAGTGAAAAACTGCAATTTGCTTTTTTTATTATTTTGAGAAACCATGGCTTTTGGTTCCCTAGCAAGTCCTAGACAGGTATTCTATCTAGGCATCTCCAGATCCTGCAGATGACTCAAATCAGGCAGAAGTTGACTATGGAGCTCCACCTGCAATTTTTTTTTCCGTGATTCGAGAAACTGCAAGTCACTTCTGGTGTGAGAGAATTGGCCGTCTGAAAGGACATTGCCCAGGGGACGCCCGGATGCCTGATGTTTTACTATCCTGTGGGAGGCTTCTCTCATGTCCTCACATGAGAAGCTAGAGCTCAACACGCTCACCCCACTCCCTGGATTTGAAAGCTGACCAGTCCTGCCAACACAAGGGTTTAACCCATTGTGCCACCGGGGGCTCCTCACCTGCAAATTTGAAATGCCGACTGTATTTATTTATTTATTTATTTATTTATTTATTTATTTATTAATGCGCTTGTATACCGCTAATATCTCAGCCTAAATCGGCGACTCATTGCGGTTTACAACACTTAAAAAACAACAATATTCAGTTTAAAAGCATAAAACACATATACAATACAAATTATTGGGCCACCAATAACCATCCAATGCATCTCGTAACTGGAGTCGCAATCCAAATTCATCGTCCATGATTACCAGTCCTTTAGTCATCATAATTCGTTGCAACGGATTAACCGAATGCTTGTTTAAACATCCATGTCTTCAATCTTTTCCGAAACATCATCAGCGAGGGGACTGATCTTACCTCTATGGGGAGGGTGTTCCAAAGC
The DNA here is from genome assembly GCF_037176765.1 of Anolis sagrei. Classification (NCBI taxonomy): domain Eukaryota; kingdom Metazoa; phylum Chordata; class Lepidosauria; order Squamata; family Anolidae; genus Anolis; species Anolis sagrei. The sequence goes on along the minus strand of NC_090034.1, from coordinate 19,581,872 downwards.
CGAGGGGCCACCACAGAAAAGGCCCTGTCTCTCGTTCCCGCCAGCCGCACTTGTGAAGCCGGCAGGATAGAGAGCAGGGACTCCCCAGAAGATCTTAGGGTCCTGGTGGGCTGATAGATTGAGATACATTCGGATAGATAAGTTGGGCCAGAACCGTTTAGGGCTTTAAAGGCCAACGCCAGCACTTTGAATTGAGCCCGGTAGCAGATCGGCAGCCAGTGGAGCTGGTGCAGCAGAGGAGTTGTATGCTCCCTGCGCCCCGCTCCTGTTAGTATCATGGCTGCCACCCGTTGGACTAATTGGAGCTTCCGGGCTGTCTTCAAAGGCAACCCCACGTAGAGAGCGTTGCAGTAGTCAAGACGAGATGTAACCAGAGCGTGGACTACCGTGGCCAAGTCAGACTTCCCAAGGTACGGTCGCAGTTGGCGCACAAGTTTTAACTGTGCGAATGCTCCCCTGGTCACCGCCGAAACCTGGGGTTCCAGGCTCAGCGATGAGTCCAGGATCACACCCAAACTGCGAACCTGCGTCTTCAGGGGGAGTGCGACCCCGTCTAACACAGGCTGTAACCCTATACCCTGTTCGGCCTTGCGACTAACCAGGAGTACCTCTGTCTTGTCTGGATTCAATTTCAATTTGTTCGTCCCCATCCAGACCGTCACAACGGCCAAGCACCGGTTCAGGACCTCGACAGCCTCCTTAGTAGCAGGTGGGAAGGAGTGACAGAGTTGGACATCATCTGCGTACAGATGACATCGGACTCCGAAACTCCGGATGATCTCGCCCAGCGGCTTCATGTAGATGTTAAACAATATGGGAGACAGTATTGAACCCTGAGGAACCCCACAAGACAAAGGTTGTGGGGTTGAACAGGAGTCTCCCAGTAACACCTTCTGAGACCGACCCTCGAGGAATGAGCGGAGCCACTGCAGAACAGTACCTCCAAGACCCATCCCAGAAGGATACCGTGGTCGACGGTATCGAAGACCGCTGAGAGGTCGAGCAGCACCAACAGGGACACACTCCCCCTGTCGAGCTCCCGACGCAGATCATCCACTAAGGCGACCAAAGCTGTCTCGGTACCATGCCCCGGCCTGAAGCCAGACTGCCGGATCCAGATAATCTGTGTCTACCAAGAATGCCTGGAGTTGTGAGGCCACCACACGTTCCATGACTTTGCCCAAAAAGGGGAGATTGGAAACAGGCCGATAGTTGACGAATTGAGTGGGGTCCAGTGATGGTTTCTTCAACAGCGGTTTTATCACAGCTTGCTTTAAGCTGGCTGGAATTTTGCCCTCCCGAAGGGAGGCATTAACCACCACCTTCACCCACTCGGCCAATCCCCCTCTGGCCTCCTTCAGAAGCCAGGATGGGCAGGGGTCTAGGATGCATGTGGTAGCTCTCATTCCTCCAAGCACCTTGTCCACATCCTCGGATTGAACCAATTGAAATGAATCCATCAAAACCGGACAAGCAGATGCTCGTGTTACATCCTCAGATACTGCCGTTAATATGGTATCCAGTCCAGAGCGGATCAAAGCGACTTTGTCTGCGAAGAACCGAGCAAAGGCTTCGCAGCGAGCTGCCGAGTCATCAGGGCACCCATCCTGAGTGGCGGGTTTTAATAGGCCTCTGACAACTTGGAACAGTTCGGCCGGACGGTTCTTTGCAGACGCAGTAGTGGCCGCGAAGAAAGTCTTCTTTGCGGCTTTTATTGCCGCGGCATATGCCCTTAAAAAGGACACAAACCGTGTTCGATTTGGCTCGCTCGGATCCGAACGCCACACGCTCTCTAGTTCCCTCTTCTTTCGCTTCAACGCTGCCAGCTCCTCGGTGAACCAAGGAGCTGGTTTAGCTCGGCTACTTGAGAGGGGACGTTCTGGAGCGATCGTGTCTATTGCCCTAGTCATCTCCCCATTCCAGAGAGCGACCAGAGCATCAACAGGATCACCAACCGAGGTGGCGGGAAATTCCCCAAGAGCTGTCAGGAATCCATCCGGATCCATAAGCCTCCTGGGGCGGACCAGTTTAATGGGTCCTCCACCTCTGCGGAGGTTGGGGGGTGCAGTGAGTCTAAAACTGACCAGGTGGTGGTCGGTCCATGGCAACGGAGAGATGGATAACTCCTCAACACCGCCACCTTCCTCCCATTCCTGGCAGAAAACCAAGTCCAATGTATGTCCAGCACTGTGGGTGGGGCCAGATACCTGTTGGGACAGCCCCATGGTTGCCATGGTAGACATGAAGTCCTGAGCCGCTCCCGATAAGGCAGCCTCGGCATGGACATTGAAGTCCCCCAGCACAAGCAGCCGTTGGGACTCCAATGCCAGGTCCGAGACCACCCCCGCTAGCTCAGGCAGGGAGACTGTAGTGCAGCGAGGTGGACGGTACACTAACAGAATCCCTAATCTGTCCCAGTCACCCACCCTCAGGTGGACGCATTCAAAATTTGTTGACTGCGGGATGGGGGCCCTGGTCAGAAGAATGGAATCTCTATAGACCACTGCAACTCCGCCTCCCCGCCCTCCGGATCTCGGTTGGTGCTGCACAGAGAAACCTGGTGGGCAAAGCTGGGTTAAATTTACACCTCCCGCTTCGTCCAACCAGGTCTCTGTGATGCACGCCAGATCTGCCCGTTCATCCAGGATTAAATCCTGGATGAAAGTTGTTTTACCGTTGACAGATCTGGCGTTCAACAACACCACTTTCAATTCGGAGGAACCGCCATCCTGGTTACACCGACTTACCATATCAGGAGACCGATTTGGGATTACTAATGTTGTTCCACATTCCCTAGGCCGAATTAAAGGTCTCCCTTTCCCGTATCTCCCCCTCCCCACCATAACTTCTATGGGGGCTCCCCGGTTAACGGAACCCTCTCCCTCCTCCATGACGCATTCAGCAGCCAAAGTATCCACTCGTAATTCATTGTTGGCTGTATGGTATGTTATAGTTCCAGGATGCCATAGTCCTGCCTTCCGTTCATTTCCTATTCCTATTATGTTAAACTCCGGTCTTTCTGATCTACTCCGTTCCCTCTCTCTACCAAAAACAATTAACAGCAAGAATAACAGATGCCAGGGAATGGGTAGTGACATGGATAGTAGCTATTAACACTGTCAAAGGAGTTCTTAAAGTGCAGGAGTTCTTAAAGTGCAGATAGATAATTGTATCAACATACACGATGGTATAAGTAATTAAAGTGCAGTAGCTTAGTCAATTGGCTCTAAAGTGCTCGAATGGAGTGCGTCATGGAGGACTTAAATTCAGTGCAAGATGGTTGAGTCGATTAAAGTGCTAAGGCTCAGTAAAGTTAATGGACCACCGAGGTAGTAAGTTAAAGTGCTGATGGAGTAAAGTGCTAGAATCACGCTGAATATATATTCACTGTACTTAATAACGGTGCACCATTAGTTCTTAAATTCTCCGTTAATCATTAAGTATAGTTGTTGTTAATTACTGTGGTTAAGATCCCCCCGCCTCTCGGAGTTTAGGTTGCTGTCCCGAGAGATGTATCAGGTGCCAAAATGGACAGCACAGTCCTTTTAGAGTTAGCGCTAGTGGGGTGCTCCGCACACACACAATACAGATAGTCAGCACAGTCAAAGAAGATGGTCAGTACAATCAGAGATGGTCAGCACAGTCAAAAGAGGTCAACACAGATGAGGATGGTCAGCACAATCAAAAAAGGTGGTCCACACAGTTAAAGGAGGTCAACACAGATGGATTAAATGATGGTCAACACAATCTGTCCGGAATTGGATACCACGAGATGCCAAAAGATGGCAATAATCAGGCCAAATGATGGTCAACACAGTCTTCCGGAATTGGTAGTTACCAGCCGAAGTGATGGAATCTCGTGTGATGGCGGCAGATTAATCCCGGGTGGGCGAGGGAAGCTGGAGCACTGGAGGCCAGTGCACCAGAGGCCGGCACGGTGGAAGAACTCCAGCGCTAGGCCGGCGTCAGCAATCGCTGGGTTGGGGCTGGAGCGCTGAGAGGGCGATGGAGAACAGGCGCAATAGAAACCGACGCGCCGGAGGCTGGTGCGATGGAAGGCCCAGCCAAGCGCCAGGCCGGGCGGTAGCAGCCGCTGGGCTAGCGATTGGGGCGCTGGAACGCCGTGAAGGCAACAGAAGACGGCTGGAGGCAGGCGATGGAAGGCCCTCGCCGAACGCCAGGAGAAGGCAGGCGATGGAAGGCCCTCGCCGAACACCAGGTCAGATGGCAGCAGCGGCCGCCGGGCCCAGCAGCCGCCGGGCCGAAGCCGTCGCTGGAGCACCGAGAGGGCGACGAAAAGCAGCGGAAAGCAGGCGATGGAAGAACCCAGCCAGGCCACACGGCAGCAGCGCAGCAGCACAAGCCGTCAGTCAACTCAGGCAGCACTCCAAGCCGGAAAATGGCGGCACGGCTTCACTGCAGTTCGTCCGCGCTCCGCGTCCCGGCCCTCGAGCCCAACAGAAGCGGTAGGCGAGCAGTTTTTTAAATGTCCTCTTCGATGGTGATAGCCCCCCTGGCCCTCCAACAGCAATGGGGCTGGCGGCGGGGGCTATGGAGGCTACGGGAGAGGTGAGGAGGGAGCGTGTGCAAGGGCCCGTAATGGCGGCGGCCCAGTCGCTCTACCTTCCCCCTTCCTTCTCAAAGCCTTCTTGAGTTCTCCCTCGGTAATGCTCCCCCAGTTTGACTCACCACGGCCACCTTCGTGACCGTGGTTTGTTACTGGTAAAGGAGCTAGTTTTCAAGGGTTCCAGAAGGAGATTTTGGCTAAATTAGAATGGATTTTGTCTCCGTCCCTACCGTAGCTGAGGCTCACTGCTGTTACCTCGTCGCCATCATACCGGAAGACTCCGGTAAGATGCAGCTGGGAGGCAGAGGTTTTAAAGCCTCCTTTCCTGGCTTGTTTATCTCACCAGTGTGGAGGCGAGGCAGCCAGGACTCCGATCCTCTCCTGTTCTTGCAGGCCGAATGATAGTAAGATGCAGCTGGGAGGCAGAGGTTTTAAAGCCTCCTTTCCTGGCTTGCTTATCTCACCAGTGTGGAGGCGAGGCAGCCAGGACGCCGATCCTCTCCTGTTCTTGCAGGCCAAATGATAGTAAGATGCAGCTGGGAGGCAGAGATTTTAAAGCCTCCTTTCCTGGCTTGCTTATCTCACCAGTGTGGAGGCGAGGCAGCCAGGACGCCGATCCTCTCCTGTTCTTGCAGGCCGAATGATAGTCTGTAGAGGGCAAATGGGTCCCAGAACATATTGGGAAGTGCAATGTTTTAAGCTACTGCATTCACAAGAATTTGGCAATTAACTTGCTGGCCAAGACTGATGTGTGGGAGGAGGTAACAGCACTGTGGTTTTGCATTTCTGTTTGATAGAAATGGGGCTGGACTAGACAGTCCATTGGGGTCCCTCTTGGAATTTATTTCTTTATCGTGTCAGAAGCAAATTGAGAATACAGTTATAAAGTATAAAAACCACAAACAAAGTTAAAAACATGGCATTATGCTAAGTGTCCTTTGACCAGAAGCTGGCCATTTGGAGTGACTCTGTTGTCATTGTGAGAAGATCCTCCATTGTGAATGTGGCAGGGCTCAGACTGCATTGTAATAAGTGATCTGTGATTTGGTCTTATCCAGACTTACATGTTGTGGACTCCACTTTGTAGCCTCATTTATTAAGATTGGCTTTGCATTACGTGGTGTCAGAGTGCAGCCTGTTCAACGCCTTCCAAGTTGCCCAGTCTTCTGTGTGCCTAGGGGGGAGTCTCTCATTCGGTACCAGCTACTAATTGAGGTTCCAGTTTTTTCCTGCCACTTTTGGGCACTCACTTGCTGAGGCGTTCCTGCAAATATCTCTATGGATCTTGGGAAGCTGTTTCTTGATTTAAAGTGTGGCCATGCTGGCAGATATTCAAACAGAGGATGGGCTGGAGGTGTCAATGCCTTGGTCCTTTCACTGCTGGCTGCTACTTCCTGAGGGATATCAGGTGGTGCGATATGACCTAAACAGTGTAATTTCTCCAGTGGTGTGGGGCGTAGACATCCTGTGATATTGCGGCATGTCTCATTAAGAGCCACATCCACTGTTTTAACATGGTGAGATGTGTTCCACACTGGGCATGCGCACTTAGCAGAAGAATAGCAAAGCGCAAGGGCAGATGTCTTCACTGTATCTGGCTGTGATCCCCAGGTTGTTCCAGTCAGCTTTTGTATGATATTCTTTCTAGCACCCATTTTTTACTTGATAGTCAAGCAGTGCTTCTTGTTAGTCAGGGCACGGTCCAGAGTGACTCCCAGGTATTTGGGTGTCCCCAAAATATCCTTTTGGGAACACTTTAGAGAATAGGAAGCATGTATAAAGCAGGGGTCAGAGGCACGTTTCTGGAATGGGCTCAGGAGCAAGGAAACACTCATTCAGTTTCAGGCAAGGAGCACACAGAAAGCACACTTTTCAGATAAAGGCATTCATTTGCTCCTCAGATACAGATAAGTTGCTGAGAACAGTGGAAAAGCACAATACCTAGTTTCATTTATGCAGAAGTATTCATGCCTAATTTTATGTTAATATTTTGCTACCGGGAATATTTTCTGATGAATATGCATAGTGTGGTTCATTCTATATGGTGTGAGGATTTTTTTCCTTTGCCAATCATGAGAGTTTTATGTGAATGCACACATTTACATAAAAGTGTGCAAGTTTACATGCTCTAGAGCAGGTATGGGCAAACTTTGGCCCTACGTGTGTTTTGGACATCAACTCCCACAATTCCTAACAGCCTCAGGCCCCTTCCTTTCCCCCCTCAGCCGCTTAAGCGGCTGAGGGGGGAAAGGAAGGAGCCTGAGGCTGTTAGGAATTGTGGGAGTTGAAGTCCAAAACACCTGGAAGACCAAAGTTTGCCCATGCCTGCTCTGGACCAAGCTGGACTTTGGGGATCTATTCCCTGTCCTGCAGAATGCCTCAATTAAAGGTTATGATTGAATTCCAATGTCTACAGAATTTTGTATTCAACAGAGGCAACAATGAAGTGTCTGGTTATGTCTCCTTAAGTTGACACTCAGGAATGGCATTGTCGATTGGGACTTCTAGATGACCCCAAAGATGTCCTGGAGGATGCCTGTCACTATAGGGCTAAAGCCGGATGCTTCTCTCATTGCTTGGTTAGGATTTAGGGGATGCAGATACTAAAAGGTGCTTTGGAGAGTGCTTTGGGAACGATAGGATAATTCTCCTTGTGCAGAATTATACGATATCTCTCCCATTTTAGGTCTTCAGCTGTAGGAAAGATGCACTTCCAATGAGAGGATTGTTCTCTGTAAAGCAGGACACAATCCCAGTCTAGATAGTCAGATGAGGGGCAAGCATTTACATCTTCGGACAACCTGCTTCACTTAATAAGTGTATAACTGGTAAAAATCCTAGAGGCCGGGGAGCTTGGTGGAGGGGGGAACGGCAAAGAGATTTAGAAAGGCAGGGAGACGGATAATCCTATTAACCCTTAATACCTCTGACTTGCAGACGGAGGACAAAACAAAGGGTTTGAGAGCTAGGATTCCCATCTACCCCTAGCCTTTAATATCGCAGCCCTGCAAGCAGATCTTTATTTTCCTGAATGGCAGGGATTTATCCAGGGCAGGGCTGCTTGTCTCTGTTCCCAAATTGTCTCAAATGATATTGTTCACAATCCTAATCAAGGGGAAAATTAGCTAGGAGATTGAAATGTGTGGTTTTGAGTGTTTTTAAAGCAAATGTTTTATAATACATTTAATGAATAGTATCAGTAGCGGTAATTCAAAACCACAGTGTCTATGTGTTGTTGACAGCTTTCATGGCTGGAATTACGGGGTTGCTGTGAGTTTTCAGGGCTGTATGGCCATGTTCCAGAAGCATTCTCTCCTGACGTTTCAACCATACTCCACCACAGACATCAGAAGAGCTGCAAGACCAAGAACAAGCCATGAGAGTAAAGACAAAGATACATCCAGAGGAAAAGTGTTCTTACCATACATTAAGGGGACTACTGACTGCATAGGGATGCTGATGAAAAAACACAACCTAGAAGCCCCCAGCGGTGCAGTGGGTTAAACCACTGAGCTGCTGAGTTTGTTGACCGAAAAGTCACAGGTTCGAATCCAGGGAGCGGCGTGAGCTTCCATTGTCAACTCCAGCTTCTGCCAACCTAGCAGTTCGAAAATATACAAATGTGAGTAGATCAATAGGTATCACTCCGGTGGGAAGGTAATGGCACTCTATGCAGGCATGCTGGCCACATGACCTTGGAGGTGTCTACAGACAATGCCGGCTCTTCGGCTTAGAAATGGAGATGAGCACTAACCCCCAGAGTCGGACATTACTGGACTTAATGTCAGGGGAATACCTTTACCTTTACTTTTACTACAAACTATCCACAGACCCACTAAGAAAATCCAACAAATGCTACGTTCAGCAAAGGACAAGAGGGATCCTCTCACCTTTGCAAATTGCAGGAGTCTACCATATACAATGCAGCGGTGAACAAGTCTACAGAGGGACCACCAAATGCAGCAGCATTGCCCAGACAGGAATCAAGGAACATGAAAGGCACTATGGATGAATTCAGCCAGAGAAGTCAGCCATAGCAGAGCACCTCATGAACCAACATGGACACAGCATATTATTTGAGAACACAGAAATGCTGGACCACTCGAACAACCAGCATGTCAGACTACACAGAGAAGCCATTGAAATCCACATGCATGTGTACAATTTCAACAGAAAGGAAGAAACCATGAAAATGAATAAAATTCTGGATACCAGTATTTAAAAAAAACCTCTAAAATCAGGACAGTAAATAAAGAGCAACACTCAGAAAACAGGGGAATTCCTGACGTGAAACAATTGGGGCCACCTAACACCTCCGAACAAAGGATTCCCCCAGGCAGGAAGCAGCCAAGCCTTGAAGCTGCTAATCAAGGTGATCAGTTGCACCATTCGCACATGCCTCAAACTGACAAGAGTTCTTTCTCCCACCCTGGACATTCCACAGATATATAAACCCCACTTACCTAGTTTCCAAAAGACCTCATAACCTCTGAGGATGTCTGCCATAGATGTGGGCGAAACAGCAGGAGAGAATGGTTCTGGAACATGACCATACAGCCTGGAAAACTCACAGCGACCCACAGTGTCAGTTTCGGATTCTCTGGAGGATCGCAACCATGGTCTCTCATTGCAAACAATAGGTCAGTGTTGCTTTTTTATGTGATGTTCAAATGGATGCTGTTAATAGCTGAGAAGACAAGTTTCTCCTTTGCATTTATATGCAAAGAGTGAATGATGCTATCTCAGACATTGATTGCAGTAACCTATATAACGTCAGGAGAGAATGCCTCTAGACCATGGCCATATAGCCCAAAAAACCCTACAACAACCCAGTGATTCCGGCCATGAAAGCCTTCGACAATACAACCTATATTATCGATGGAAGTCAGGTGATTTTATAGTGTTCGGTTGTATCTGTGGCTTCAGGTAACTGGACTCCAGTTGGAAACTTACAGATACAGGGCATCTTCCTGTATTTTCCAGTAACTCTATGGCAGAAATCCTTCATTTGAATAGGGTTCACTGTTATCTATATTTTGTGTATTCACAAGAAGTCCAGGAATGTATCTCCATGAATACGGGTGGCATTTGTATTGTACCGAGCATGTAAATTCAGGGCACTCCAAGGTAAAGACTAAGGCTGTATTGATTCTGTAGAATGGATTTATTATATTTATTTATTTACAGGCATTTCCATTATAACAACCGTCCGGTCCAATTCACTGTTCAGGTGCCGTTATGTCCATTAGCCAAAAGCCTGGTTCCACAACCACGTCTTCAGTTTTCTTCTGAAAGGAGGGAGGGAGGACGCCGATCTAATTTCGCTGGGGAGCAAATTCCACAAGTGGGGGTCACCACCGAGAAGGCCCTGTCCCTCCTCCCCACCAGTCGTGTTTGCGAATCTGGTGGGACCGAGAGCAGGGCCTCCCCGGCAGATCTTAGACTACGAGGTGGAACGTAGAGGGAGATACGTTTGGACAGGTAAGCTGGGCCGGAGTCGTATTCTGATGACCCTGACCTCACTTTAACTGCTCAATGCAATGGGATCCTGGGAGCTGTCCTTTAGTGAGGAACCAGCATTCTTTGGCAGAGAAGGCTCAAGACATTGCAAAACTCCATCTCCCAGGAATTCCATAGCATTGAACCATGGCAGTTAGTGGTGTCAAACTGCATTCATTCTACAGTGTAGATGCACTCTAAGTAAGCTGGGATCATCCTTTAAAACGGACGGGACCCATGTGTTGGGGGTGCTTTTATTGTGCCTTTCTTGCATGGCAGGAGTTTGGACTGGATGGCCCATGCGGTCTATTCCAACTCTATGATTCTATGACTTTTTGGACTTTTTTATCTCAGAGAAAGTCCTTGCCTATGCTGATGTACGTTCCAGCTTTGCAATGTTTCAAGCGGCTCATTCAGAAATGCGGGTTTGCGCCTTGAACCATCCTGGCAGCCTTGGTGCACCATGTCTGGCAGGTTGCTTCCTGCAGCAAGGCTCCCCCCCCCCCTTTCTTGCACACACCTCCTGGCCTTCCTCCCTGGTCTTCCTCCTCAGTTGCCATGGCTACAGCCATTCTGCATCATCCCGCAGCAGCACCGGCTCCCTAATCGCTCTCTCCCCACACGCAGGCAGCAGGCCGCTGATCAGATTAGGCGGCCAACTCAGCACCGGGAGGAAGAGGAGGACATGGTGACGCAGCTCTTTGGCTGCTGGGACTTAACCCTCTGCGGGAGGCCCGGGGAGATCAGTACCGAAGGAAGGAGGGATGAGAGAAGGGATGGATGCAGGGATGCAGGGAAGGAGGACTGGCCATGGATATCACGCAAAGAGGGGGACCTCCTGAACCTTGCAAAGGATGGAGGCACCAGGCAGGACTTTGGTGCTATTTATGCTACTTAAGCATAATATAAGATCATAATATAGAAGGGATGGATGAAAGGCCTAGGTATGGACTTCATTCAAAGAGGGGGCCCTCCTGAAACTTGCAAAGAGGTGGAGGCACAAGGCCTTTGGTGCTACTTATGCCTCCTTAACCTTGCAAAGAGATGGAGGCACCAGACAGGCCTTTGGTGCTACTTACGTTACTTGACCATAATATAAGATCATGCTAGAAGGGAGAGATGAAAGGAGGTATGAAGGGAGGGGTGCCTGGCCATGGGCATCATGCAAAGAGGGTCCCTATTGAACCTTGCAAAGAGATGGAGGCACTAGGCAGGCCTTTGATGCTATCTATCCTACTTCAGCATAATGTAGGATTATGATAGAAGGATGGGATGAAGGGAGGATTCGATCGAGGGAGGCCTGGCCATGGATATTACACAAAAGGGGTGGCCCTTCTGAACCTTCCAAAAAAATGGAGGCCCCAGGTCTTTGGTGCTATTTATGCTACTTGAACATAATATAAGATCCTGCTAGAAGGGAGGGATGAAGAGATGAAAGGAGGGTTGAAGGGATGGGTGGAGGGTGGTCTGGCCATGAACATCACACAAGATTTGCCCCCCCCCCCCACAAACCTTGCAAAGGAATGAAAGGAGGGATGAAATGTGGGAGGCCTGGCCATAGACATCATGCAAAGAGGGGGCTCTCCTGAACCTTGCAAAGAGGTAGAGGTACTAGGTAGTCCTTTAGTGCTGCTTATCATACTTGAACATAATATAATATCATGCTGGTAGGGATGGATAGATGGAGGGAGGCCTGGCTGTGGACATCACACAAAGCGGGAGATCTCATGAACCTTGAAGAGGATGGAGGCAACAGGCAGGCCTTTGGTACTATTTATCCTACTTAAGCATAATATATGATGTTGCTCAAAGGGAGGAATGAAGGGAGGGCTATGTGGAGGGAGGCCTGGCCATGGATATTATGCAAAGAGGGGGCCCTCTTGAACCTTGCAAAGAGGTGGAGGCACTAGGCAGGACTATGGTGCTACTTATGCTACTTGAACATAATACCATAAAAGATCATGCTAGAAGGGAGGGATGAAATGAGGGATGGAGGAGGGAGGCCTGGCCATGGACATCACGCAAAGAAGAGCCCTCCTGAACCTTGCAAAACTTTGGAGGCACCAGGCCGGCCTTCGGTGCTATTTATGCTACTTGAACATAATATAAGGCCTTGCTAGAAACAGGACCATAGACACCTAGTTTATCTGAGACAAGACACACCAGCTTGTCACCTACCTTTATTGACACAGGAAACTCACCAAGGATCAGGAAGAAGAAACACCAAAGAGTCTGTACTTGGTTAAATATATACGATATATAGCCAGAAGAAGAAAGAGGCTGATGCTTTATCCGAAATGCTTGGGATGAGAAGTGTTTGGGATTCCTGATTTTGGAATACCTGTCCAGGTTGAATATCCTTTATCCAAAATGCTTGGGGGCAGAAACATTTGGGATTTTTGGGGGGAAATACCTGTATTTGCATGTGTGTGTGTGTATACACACACACACATACACACACACATCATGCGCTATCTTGGAGATGGGACCCAAGTCATGTTTCATATACACAATAAACACATAGGAATAATTGGGCTTCCCTTACTGCCGCCAGCAGAAGGCCCCGTCTGATGAGCTCCATAATGTTAGATGCCCAATTGTCCTGTTTCAAGTTCTGACATCCCATCACACGTTGCTCTCTTCGGGTGCTTGCCCATTGTTGCTCACATTCAGAACCATCACATGAGGAATCCTTTTGTCCACCCTCTCTGTAATACTTTTTTTTTTGATCAGGGAAAATTTCAATATCCAAAATCCAAGAGATCACTTGCCCTACTCTTGAGCCACTTTGGGTCCAAGTATGGGGGGCTTCTGGTGCCCCATTATCCATACAGAGGGGAGGGGCAGCCTTTGGGTCCCAACATAGGGTCAGACCAACTGTGGCCAGTTAATTCCTATGGCATGAAAGAAACCAAGCAAAGCAGGCAGTGTCCAGAAGAAACAAAAGCTTTAATATGATTATTACTCTACGTACACACTGTATATACTCTATATTCATTCCACACACTATGTACACGCCACATATATTCTATATGCACTGATTTACTTATGAACTCTATACACTCTTATTTCCACGTATCCTCCCAAATCACTGGGATGGGAACATGTTCAGGGCCTTTCTCTTCCTTGCTTTCTGGGGTTCCCTGCATTTGGGTCGGCTCTCTTGCTGGTCAAACTGGACCCCTTTCCTCTTCCTTGCTCCGTTTTCTTTCCTATACTGGCTGCCATAAATGGGGGCGCTCCCTTGTGGCTTCCATGTTGCTTTTCTGAGCTGGAATTCAGCTTGGACTTGCAGCTTGGAGCTTGGACTCGCAGAGACATTGCTAACTACTTCCACAGGGACAGTTTTCTTTCTACGCCGGACAGGTACTTCGCCCTTTGACTCGATGGCCTTGAGGTGGGGACTTCTCTGAAGCCAGAGACCGAACATCCCTGGGCCTCTTTGGGGCCTTTGCCTGGAGTCCCCCTATGGCCTGCCTGATCTTGAGGGACCCTTCTTCCCTTTGACTCTTTGGATGGTTTCGGGGGGTCCCTATCAATTTTAGGGTGTCATTCCTGCTCTCCAGCCGGAGGGAACAAGGAGAGCCAAAAGTTTTGGAGGGAAAGGTGAAGAGAGGCTCCCATATACTGCAGGAAGCTCTCCAGGGAAGGATCCTTTGTTGGCGTGCGGGCACCCGCCTTGCACTTTTGCAAGGAGGAATGGGCAGTGTGGAGCCTCTCCTGAAACAAACGTTTCTTTGGGCCATGGTCCTTTCCCTCTGTGTAAAAATGGGGACTCTCCTGTGATGAGCCCTTCCTTGGGATCTTGCTTTTCACCCTGGAGCTAAGCATTGATTCTCCCTGTAACTTTACAGAGCCAGAGTCCAGAGGCTCGTAGCCTGTGTCATTCTGGTGTAGTTGCCCTTCCCAGTGGGGCCTTGGGGGTTCCCCAGCTACAGGGCATGACAGGGAAGAGTGGCTGCTCTCTTGCATACCTTGGGCATCAGGTCTCAGCTGCTGCAAAAACTCTGTTTTGTCCCAGATGACCTCTTCAGTGCTGTCATCAAGGGCCACCTGGATGCTGCTGCCTCTGCCTGCAGGACTGGGCTCCAGGGACAGCCGGCCACTCTCCATCTCGCTGGGCGGAGGAGCTGGAGGAGATCCAGGTGTGTTTCCATGATCTTCTGTGGTCCGCGAGGAGGTATAGCTATCAGGGACAGCCTCCTCCTTAGCAGCAGGTGGGATCTGTGGCTCAGGCCCACTCTTGCCCTCTGTGGATTCTGAGCTCACTGCTGGGGTTTCTCTTGAGGCATCTTCTTCCTCCATGATCAATGGCCCAGGGCTGCCTATGGCTGCTGTTGCCCCTTCCGCAAGCCATGTTTCTCCTTCTATGGCCTGTGTGCTCATCTCGCCTGTGGTCTTCTGATTGGACAGTGTTGGAGGAGGCATTGGCACAAAAGCCACCATGGACTTCTGGACAAGACCTGGTAATGCCCATTCATGATGGATCTTCTTCTTTGACACACAAGTCTCTAAAGCTTGACACTCCTCCTTCAGGAGAAAGGGTGTTTCTTAATCTGAGAAAGCAGTATGGCTCCCTCTGGGTCCTGGATGCTCAGGAGTGGGTTTGGGCTCCATCATCCCACTCAAAGCCTCTACATAGGGAGACCCCAAGCTACCCAGGCGTGCCATGTGGTGGCACTTCACAGACATCTCAATCTTGTCCATTTCCCCTGCATGGAGAAATGGGAAGGAGGAAGTGTGGAGCTTCTGCTGCATTAAACCTTGAGGGGTATTTCTGGGGAGGGGTTCCCTGAAAAGGAGGGGCACCAGTGCCATCAATTAGGGTCTAATCCAGTGTTTCTCAACCTGGGGGTCGTGAATGGTGTTTTAAAGGGGTCACCAAAGACCATCAGAAAACACATATTTCTCATGGTCTTAGGAATGCCTTTGGCAGAAGATCTCCCTGCCTGTCCTTCTCTTCCTTTTTGGAAACAGATGGTGAATCCTCCCACTAAAAGCCCCCCTCCTGCTTTCTGGATGTAGGTAAACTACAACTCCAAAACTCAAGTCAATGCCCACCAAACCTTTCCAGTATTTTCCACTGGTCATGTGAGTTCTGTGTGCCAAGATTGGTTCAATTTCATCATTGGTGTAATTCAGAATGATCTTTGATTGGTGAACTATAAATCCCAGCAACTACAACTCCCAAAGGTCAAGGTCTATTTTTCCCAAATGACACCAGTGTTTACATTTGGGCATATTGAGCATTCATGCCAAGTTTGGTTCAGATCCATCATTTTATGAGTCCACAGTGCTCTCTGGATGTAGGTGAACTACAACTCCAAAAATCAAGGCCAATGTCCATCAAACCCTTCTGGTATTTTCTGTTGGTCATGGAAGTTCTGTGTGCCAAGTATAGTTCAGTTCCATTGTTGGTGGCTCTCTGATTGTAGGTGAGCTATAAATCCCAGCAACTACAACTCCCAAATGACAAAATCAATATCACCTCCCAACCCCACCAGTACTCAAATGTGGGCGTATTGGGTATTTGTGCTAAGTATGGTCCAGTAAATGAAAATACATCCTTCATATCAGATATTTACATTATGGTTCATCACAGTAGCAAAATTACAGTAATGAAGTAGCAACAAAAATAATGTTATGGCTGGGGGCCACCACCACATGAGGAACTATATTAAGGTATTAGGAAGATTGAGAACCACTGCTCTATGGTGTCATGGTGGCCTTTTCACCATAGGCTTCAACCTTTGAGGACCATTTGAGGCCTAGGAGGGGGCTTTTTTAAACAACAGGACGGGATGACCATCATCTTAGACAGCACTTAAAAGGGATTAGCCTACTTCCTGGAGAACAACAAAGCGATCAATGGATGTGGGTGATGAAGATTTCTAACCTCCAGGAACAGAGGCCAGCCTGCCTCATAATAACATTGAAGGGGAAATGCAGGTGCCTTCCTTTGGATAACCCACGGTGGATAAGAGCTGCTGGAGTAGATTCATCATTGATCTCATCCAGTAAATGTAGTCTTCTGTCTTTGTAGTAGTAGTAGTAGTAATAGTAGTAATCAGTATATCCTTCGTTTATGCATCATCAGCGATCTATATAAATAAAAATGTAATGTTCATTTGTGGGATTAACAGAACTCAAAAACCACTGGGCGAATTGACACCAAATTTGGAGACAAGACACCAACCAAAGCAATCTATGTCCTTTACACACACAAAAAACAAAAAAAACAAAACAAAAATAACTGGAAAAAACGTAACCCCCCCCCCCCCCAAACCTAAATGACTATACAGAGAATGCGTTAAGAACATCCTCTCCCGCCCCTCCCTCCTGAAGGAGGGGGGGGACCAACAGCTGAGAGAGAGGCGGCTTGAGAGAGGGAGGCTCCTATGTCCTACCCCCTGCCTCTCTCTTCCCAAAGGATTCAGAGAGAGGGAGGGAGGGAGGGAGGGAGAGGACACCCTCCTTCAGATCCACCCCCTCCCCTTCCTTTCCTTTCCTTCTTGCCTGTCGGCAGCATGGAGGTCTCTCTCTCTCTCTCTCTGTGTGTGTGTGTACACATCCCTATATGCACACACACATATCTCTACATACTTCAACTCCCAGAAAGCTCACCCATGCTGAGTTATGGGAAGGAATTCTGGGAAATGAAGTCCAGTATTCAAAGAAAGGACAAAAACAGGAAATGCACGCTCTGTGAGTTAGGAAAAGCTGTCCCGAAAGATGGCCATCCATTTCTACTCTATAGCAACCCTGGGCTATAATATCTACAATAATAATATCTATACATGTATCATAATAATATCTATAAGTCAATAATAATAATAATAATAATAATAAATATCTATAATATCTATATGTCTATAACAACTATATCTACATGTCTATAATAATGTCTGTAATAATAATGTCTATATGCCTATAATAATTTCTATAGGTCTATAATAATATTCATATGCCTATAATAATAGTATCTGTCTGCCAATAATATCTATACATCTATAATAATAATACCTCTATGTCTATAATATCTATGTCTACAATAATAGTAATAATATATACATATAATATGTATATATCTGTAATAATAACAGCTGTATAATATATATAATAATAATAATATCTATATGCCTATAATAATATCTATAGGTCTGCAATAATATCCATACATCTGTTGCCCGTTTTTGCTTGAAAGATATTTAGCCCTGTACTCCTTCTATTTTTTATCACTTTTATACTAATTTATGCAATAATTTTGATACAAAATAAATAAATTACATCTATAATAATAATACCTACATGCCTTTAATAATATTATTTGTGCCTATAATAATATCTATATGCCTATAATAATATCTATACATCTGTAACAATAATAATAATATACCTATATAATATCTTTGAACTGGGTTATATGGCAGTGTGGACTCAGGTAACTCGGGGCTCTTCCACACATCCATATAACTTGTTGGTCTCGAGGAGACTGAAATGGGCCTATATTAGGTTGACACTTTGCCACTTCAGTTGTGTATTGATAGCTTAGAAACCAGTTCTTCCTCTTTTCTTTCTTTTCCATTTCTCCACAATGGGCCACAGCAATGCGTGGCCGGGTACAGCTAGTTAATAATAATAATAATAATAATAATAATACACTTTATTTATATTCCATTCCATTTCCCCGAGGGAACTCACAGCAGATTACAGTATACACATATATAGGCAAACATTCAATGCCTTTTATACAGTGAACAATTACATACAATACACAAACAAAGGAAAAGTTTTCCCTTTCCATCTCCGGCGTCTGGAGGCAATGCCATGGGAAGGTGCTCATGTTCCATTTTTCCATATTGAGGACCCTGATGTGCATAGACCTTTCTGGTTGTGTTTTGCTGGCATGGCTGCATGGGCGCTTTTTACCTTTCTGCCGAGGCAGTACCCATGGATCTACTCATATTACATGTTTTCGAACTGCTAGGTTGGCAGGAGCTAGAGCTAAAAGTCTTGCTACAACTTCCTGCTCACTCAATAGATTTAAATGTAGGGTCCAATGAAGACCACAGCTCATTATTTTTGTCAATTGTTTGGCCATTTCTTGGTTTGTAAAATACATTTATTGCATAAAATTAGGTTTTAAAATTGTGCCATTTCCAATTCATAGTGAATTCATTATACTCCATTTGGACTAATTTATGAAGCCACCATAACAGATCCCATCTAATCTGAGAAGCTAGTCAGGAAGCTATGAATGGGGGACCTCAAAGCCACCAACAATCCTACTCAGTTTTTGGAGACTGGAGACAGCGGTGGCTTTCTTGATCAAGCCTATTCATTTCAAATCAGGGGTGATTTGAATGCAATATTCCTGCTTCTTGGCAGGGGGTTGGACTGGATGGCCCATGAGGTCTCTTCCAACTCTTTGATTCTATGATTCTATGATTTGTCATTCAGTCTTTCCCTAGTGCCTTCCACCTTTCCATTCTCAATCATGTCTTCTCACAATATTCCAAATACAGCATTCTAAGTTCTAGAAAGAGTTCAGTCCTGACTTGCTCTTGGGTACATTTATTTTGTTTTTTGGCCATCCACAGTATCCACTGAACTCTCCTCCATTGCCATAGTTCAAATAAGTTGATTTACTTCCTATCAGCCTCCATAAACATTCATAGAAAATGGAAATATGATGATATGGAAAACCCTGGTTTGATATTCAAGGATATATTTCAGAGTCATGTTTAGCTCCTTCAGTGCTGTGCATCCGAGTCCTTCTCTTCTTCTGATTTCTTGACTGCAGACTCCACTCTCATTAATAGCTGGACCAAGGGATAGAAAACCCTGGAACGATGTGCGTTTTCAACAGATCATTTGCAGCCAGGCCCATAGCCAGGATTTCGTTTCGGGGGGGGGGGGGGGGGGGCTAAAAAATTTTCAGGGGGGTTTCGGGGGGGCTGAGTTTGGTGGGGGGGGCTGAGTCTGAGTGAAAGAGGGTCTAGCCTAGCAAACCTTTTGTATCATTACCCCAATACCCCCATGCATATGGGATATATTGAGTATGGTGATCAGATCATGATATGAATAAACATAACAGTTTAAATAATGCACCAGTAAGGCCTTTTCGCGAACCACCATGAAAATTTCGGGGGGGGGGGGCTGAAGCCCCTCAAGCCCCCCCCCTCCCGCGCGACTACATGCCTGTTTGCAGCCATTAGTTTTGGTTCCTTAAAGTTCAAATGTGAGCCTGTCTCTTGGTTATGATCTATATATCCCTGTGAAACTTATTTATTTATTTATTTACAGTATTTATATTCCAACCTTCACACCCCAAAGGGGCCTCAAAGCGGATTACAGAACACATACTGTATATGATAAATATTCAATGCCATTATACATTGAAAAGACAGATAGAGGTATATGTAGGCTTCCCCATCTTCGGCATCTTGGAAGCTGTGCTTGGTTCCGGCCACCGGGGCAGGGTACTGTCACTCTATTTTATCTGCTGAAGAGTTTGGTTCATAAACTTCCTCCTTGATTGAATCACTGGTGTTTTTCTGGCATTTCCTTATGGGTGCCTTAAATACGTCCCTGCTTAAGCGGTACCTATTTATCTATTCACATTGCTTTTTTCGATACTGCTAGATAGGCAGAAGCTGGGCTAAAGTCCAGGAGCTCACCCTGACTCAGGCTTCAAATGGTCAACCTTCTGGTTGGCAAGATTTACTGCAGCTGGTAGTTAACTTGCTGTACTAAAACCCGGCCCCTATAGGTCCAGACTGTCTGAAAGCCATCAATCTTTATGATATTCAGAGAAGGTCTTTCGTCCATCTCTCCATCTTCATCTGATTGAGGACATCTATTAGATATGTAAATGCTAAATGTGTGGAAGGGCTGGCCGTTTGACCAGAGGCAAACTAATCTGTTTGGAGAAGTTTAGCCTTCCTGTTTAGCACAACATTAGCAGAGCAAAAAAAGAACACAACAAAATGAGCAGAGGCATAAAAGAGAATTATAGGATGTGTGTCAGTAGTGACTTGAGAAACGGCAAGTCACTTCTGGTGTGAGAGAATTGGCCGTCTGCAAGGATGTTGCCCAGGGGACGGCCAGATGTTTTGATGTTTTACCATCCTTGTGGGAGGCTTCTCTCATGTCCCCGCATAGGAAGCTGGAGCTGACAGAGGGAGCTCATCCACACTCTCCCTGGATTTGAACCTGCGACCTATCCATCTTCAGTCCTGCTGGCACAAGGGTTTAACCCATTGCTCCAAAGGTTACTTAACTATTGATCACAGCACTCCCTTAGCATGTAAAGAAATATGAACTCAGAAAACAAAAGAGTAAAAAACAGTTTACTCACAAAAACTTGTGTAAAAGGGATCACACAGGTACAGCTTAACTTCGTTGCAGTACATCAAAGGTATAATCCAAAGATAGATGGTAAAAGGATAGATTGTTCTACCTTGAGATTAGACCTAAGGGGTCAGGCCTATGTTCCATGCAAGCTACATAACTGGAACGATGACAGTCAGTCTTCTAAGGAACTTCTTCCAAGATGACTATCCAAGGAACAAAGGGGAGCACCTCTCTTTTATAACCTTTGACTTCAAAAGGACTGTGTACATGATCAACAGCACGACCACTTTCTAGAAGGCGCCTAAAGCCCCATGCAAATGTTAATTGAGGGTAGCATAAAACTAACAGGGAGGAAGTGAGGTAAAGACAGAGAACATGGAGACAAGAGAACCATTTCAATGTGCATATAAGATTGTTAGTTTCCCAACACCATCTGACCTTGGAAGCTAGGCAGGGTCAGTGCTGGTTGGTATTTGGAGGATAGACTGCTTATGAGAAGGGGTTTTTTTATTGTGTCAGAAGTGACTTGAGAAACTGCAAGTCGCTTCTGGTGTGAGAGAATTGGTTGTCTGCAGAGATGTTGCCCAAGGGACACCCGATGTGTTACCATCCTGTGGGAGGCTTCTCTCATGCCCCCCGGATGAGAAGCTGGAGCTGACCGATGGGAGCTCACCCCATCTTGAGGATTCAAACTAACAACCTTCAGGTCAGCAGTTCAGCCGGCACAAGGGTTTAACCCATTGTTTATTTTAAACATTTATATTCCGCCCTTCTCACCCTCAGGGGACTCAGAGCACAACGTATATAAGGCAAACATTCAGTGTCGGGACATAAAACCATAAATATATACAAACATTAAAATCACTTATATCCATATTAAAAGTTGCTTTAAAACGATCTCAGGGCGCCATTTTGCCTCATTGCACTGCCCCAAAGTTTTGGTCCCACAGCCAGGTCTTCACCATCCTTCTGAAGAACAGGAGGGAGGGGGCTGATCTAATACTGCCATGAAGGGAGTTCCATAATCAGGGGGCAATCATAGAGAAGGCCCTGTCTTCCGTCTCCCCAAAAGTGCCTGTGATGGTTCTCCCCTGAAGATCTTAGTTTCACAGTGGTTCGTATTGTGCCACCGCGGCTCTGAGAAGGTACAGTCAACCTACACAAGACCCCTGCAGAAATGGAAAAACCACAAATTTTAAATATTATCTTTTTAAAAAACCTATAGTAATCACTGTTAAGTCATGTTTATTGAAGGTTAAGCAAGACAAACAAACAAACACACATACAAGTAAACAATATCTACAACAGTTGAGGGTCGTATATTTCCCTCTGTATATATTAAGTCATACCACCTATATGTGTATGGCTTCGCATACGATATTTTCAGTATATATACATACCTTCTTACCTAACAAATACAACAACAAAAGCCCCAAACAAACAGATGACCCCCATCCACCACCATACAATACAGTGCGACACACACACACACATATAAATTCCCTTTGACTTCCAGGATCTTCAAGCGACCATGTGTGTTACTTCATTCCCATCACATCTTAATTCAGCTGGTTATCCTGTAACCCATTATATCGTGGCCCTTAGGATTCTTCTATTCCTTCCTTTTTTAGAAATATTTGTAATTTTTTTTAAGAAAGTTAATGAACTTGTTCCAGTCCATATTATTAACTATTACTCTGTTTTGTCTTATTTTCTGAGTTAACAAATCCATGTTCATGATGTCCATAGCCTTATTAATTCAAAAATTAAAAGTTGCTGTATCCTTGTTTTTCCATTCTCAGGCTATGCAAATCCTCGCTGCCATTGTGAGGTAAAAGAAAATTTTGTCATCATTTTTGTTCAAATTAAGGTCAGTCATTCCTAACAAAAAATATTCTGGTTTAAATTCGTAGTTTTGTTGAAAAATTTCTCCTATTTTTTTATACACTTCAAACCAGAACTTTTTAATAGCTTTACACTCCCACCACATGTGCTTAAACGTACCCACTTTCTTCTCACATCTCCAGCATTTTTTTATCGATCTTACCCTTGCTATATTTTGCTAGTTTTTCTGGAGTGTGATACCATAAATAAAACGTCTTAAGCCAGTTTTCCTTGATCTCTGTAGCGTACGGGTGTTTTAGTTTCTTTTTCCAAACCTCCTCTCATTTTACCATGGTGATCGTGTGTCCTATTATTTTAGCCCATTTAATCATGACTGCCTTTACTTGCTCTTCTTCAGTTTCCCATGCTAAAAGTTGTTGATACAGTCTTTTGATCAATTTATCTTCCATCTTAATAATCTTATCCCATAGATTTTCTTTCAGTTCAAATCCTATCTTTCTGTCTTCTTTAAAGTTTTTATTAACTTGCCAGTACTGGAACCAGGAAAACTTGGGTTCTATTGATTTTATCTCCTCCAATGTTTTCATTCTTATTCCCTGATTGCTTACATTGAGCAGCTGCCTATAAGTCAGCCATCTATCACTGGACATTTCCCTTCTCTCTAATCTCTAAGTCCAGGAATCTCTAAGTCCTTCAGCTTCTGGAAGTTGATCATACAGTCAAGCTGGAGGACTTAGAGATTCCTGGAGAAAACATTTCAATCACACCTGCAAAAAATCAAATTCACAAAAGTCAAACCTGCAAATGTGGAGGGCAATGCTGTATTTTGAAGGCCAAACCACCACTGAGTATTCCTCACCTAAGAAAACCCAATGAAACTCAAAGGGTCTCCACAAATACACAGGCAACTTGAAGGCAATCCCTTGCCTCCCACATTCATATGTTCCTGATTCGAACTTGGAAAGTTGATGGTCGAAGCACTCCACCAACAACACCTAGTGAGTGGTGAAACCAGAATAATAGCACTACTCAACACTGCCACCACAATAGAACCCACACAGGGATATTACAAAGGGTTTTAAAGGGAAGTGGAGTGAGGCACGATTACGGCTGGCTGTCACGTGAAGCCTCCTGGGAGAAGAGACACTTGACCTGCTTTGGACGTTGTCCGCCTGCGTGGAGCCAGGGACACAACGAACAATAAAAACACATCAGAATAATTACTTTGCTGCTGTAATTGCACGTAAGCAAGGACTATGGGGGCAAGAGGGATGGGTGGGTTAGAGGATTTATTTAAGCCTAATTGATTTGTTTTGCCACTTCCCTGCCCCCAGCCCATTCCTGTCTCCTGGAGAAGCCATTTGCGAGAGGCCCCACAGCCTACGCTTCCCTCCCGTAAGCCTTAATCTTAAGCGACCGGGGGTTTCTCCCGATCATCCGCACCGATGTTTAGGTATGAATTAACATCCCCAAGGGATGGTCACATGACCTCCCTTGCCCTTTCCCACTCTTTATCGGATCTCGGCAAGAGGCAGAACTGTTACAAGCCGGGCCGGACCTGGAAAACTTCGAAGCACAAGATGCCGGCCCTTTCGGTCATCTACAAAGGAGCAGTCATCATTAGCAGGTAACACCTTGGAGGAAGCGAAACTCAAATGGGGATTGAGAAGATGCTGGTGGCTCTATTGGGTTGGAAAGAGTTATACCGGGAGGTGGGATCTACCTCCAGGAATGGTCCTCTCTGATGCATCTGTTGGTGAGGAGAAGGTCATCTTGGCTTCATCCAGAAATATTGAACCGTGGGAGATTTTTCTAAAAAGTTTTGAATACAGGTCTTTAGGTCAGAGATCTCCGAACACTGGTTAGCCACCTGTTAGTAACATTGCTGTGCCATTACATAGCTTTCAAGCCAACTCTTGACTTACAGTGTTCTTATACTATGGGTTTCTTGGAAAGGCTTATTTGGAGGAAGGTTTGCTATTGTCTTCTTTTGAGGATGAGTGACTTGCCAAAAATCACCGAGCAAGTTTCAGTGGCTGAGTAGGAATTCGGGGCCTTGCTGTTCCAGAATCCTAGCCCAATACTGGTTGAGTGAGCCCCCGGTGGTGCAGTGGGTTAAACTGCTGAGCTGCTAAACTTGTTGACCAAAAGGTCACAGGTTCGAATCCAGGGAGCAGCATGAGCTTCTGCTGTCAGCCCCAGCTACTCTCAACCTAGCAGTTCAGAAACATGCAAATGTGAGTAGATCAATAGTTACCGCTCCGGCAGGAAGGTAACAGTGCTCCATGCCATCATGCTGGCCCCATGACCTTGGAGGTATCTATGGACAACACCAGCTCTTCGGCTTAGAAATGAATATGAGTACCAACCCTCAGAGTTGGAATCGACTGGACTTAATGTCAAAGGAAAACCTTTACCTTTACTATCCCTTATTTGAATTTCTGAAATCTGAATGGCTCCAAAATTTGTCTGCATGGGAGGTGAGATAGTGACGCCTTGACTTTCTAATGTTTGAATGTATACAAACTGTGTCTCATGCTCAAAATTATTTGAAATATTGTATACAAAATTACTTTCAGAATACATGTATAAGATGTATGTGAAACATCAGTGAATTTGATTGAGTTGCTGTGAGTTTTCTGGACTGTATGGCCATGTTCCAGAAGCATTCTCTCCTGGCGTTTCACCCACATATATGGCAGGCATTCTCAGAGATTGTGAGGTCTCTTGGAAACTAGCCAACCTCTCAGGATGCCTGCCGTAGATGTGGGCAAAACATCAGGAGAGAATGCGTCTGGAACATGGCCATGCAGCCCAGAAAACTTCCAGATACTCAGTGATTCCGGCCATGAAAGCTTTCGACAACACAATGAATTTCATGTTTAGATTTAGGTCCCATCTCCATTATGTATATTAAAGTATTCCAAAGTTCGAAAAATGTGAAATACAGAACACCATTGGGATTTGTTATGCAAAGGATCATTAGAGATTGATTTGCTAGTTCCTTCCTCTGAAATATAGCCTACAGCATCAAGGATCCATTGACGGCCTCCCATCCAATACTAAGTAATGCTGATCCTGCTTAACTTCCAAAATCAGATGTATCAGCACAGCCTGTGAGTGGACATTGCCTGTTAGATGTTGGCTTTGCCTATTGTGTAGTGTCGTTATGCAATGGGTTTTCTTCTATGCACGTTGATAATAGATTCACATTCATCACAGGGGTTGCGTAACATGAATCTGCCAGATAATGTTCAGGCTGGACTGAAGGATCTCAACCAATGTTGACATTGTCAGAGTAGTATACCAGCCTAAACTTACTGATCACAGAAGCCAAGCAAATAAATCTATATGCATCTCTATCTATCTATCTATCTATCTATCCATCTATACACATAATAATAAAAGTGAAAAGGTGTATGTGTTGGATGGCCATTTGTCAGGGGTGATTTGAATGCAATATTCCTGCTTCTTGGCAGGGGGTTGGACTGGATGGCCCAAGAGGTCTCTTCCAACTCTTTGATTCTATGATTCTATGATTTTATGATATGGTGTATATTCTAATCTGGGTTCAGGTTTGGCTCTGGGACAGAAACAACCTTGGTTGCCTTAGTATAGGCATGGGCAAACTTTGGCCCTCCAAGTGTTTTGGACTTCAACTCCTACAATTCCTAACAGCCTACCGGCTGTTAGAAATTGTGGGAGTTGGAGTCCAAAACACCTGGAGGGCTGAAGTTTGCCCATGCCTTCCTTAGTGGATGATCTATTCCAGGAGATAGACAGAGAAATGGGTCTCTATTGGGTCCCCAGCAGCGTTTGATACCACCAACCATGGCATCCTTCCAAGTCATCTCGCTATTATGGGATTTAGAGGTATTGCCTTGCAGTGGTTTGGGTCTTTCATGGCTGAACATCCTGAGATGCTGATACTGGGGAACTCTTCTTCAGTCATTCAGCTATTCACTGCTGAGTTGCTACAGCAGTGGTTCTCAACCTGGGGTCCCACAGGAAGAAGTGATGAAACAACAACATGAGTCCCAAAGCATTTTAGCTTTATTCCTACCTAAAGTCTTAGAGCAGTGGTTCTCAACCTGGGGTCCCCAGATGTTTTTGGCCTTCAACTCCCAGAAATCCCAACAGCTGGTAAACTGGCTGGGATTTCTGGGAATTGTAGGCCAGAAACACCTGGGGACCCCAGGTTGAGAACCACTGTTCTACAGAGATCTGTACCATCCTCTATGCTTTCCAAAATCTATGTGAAATCTCTGGTAGAGGACATTTTCTTTTGGATCCATGTACTTGCCTTTGGGGCAGTCTGCGATAACTGTCCTCCTGTAGATATCAGACAAATGTATTGCTTTCTTCATTGTCCAACTTTCACAGCCTTGTCTGTATATGCACCTTCCAACACCTGTCAACTTATGGCGACCCCATGGATTTCATTGGGTTGTCTTAGGCATGGACTCCTTAGAGGTCGTTTTGCTAGTTCTTTCTTCTGAAATACAGCCCATAACACCTGGTATCCATTGGCGGTCTCCTATCCAAGGACTAACCTGGGCTGACATTGTCTTAGCTTCTTAGATCAGGCAGGAGTTGCTGTCTTTGTGATCGTTAAACCCTCTTACTGAGCATTAAAGCACAGTATTTTCTGAAGGATCCTACCACCACAGATGTCCATAGTACAATACTGTAGCTGGAGTTTTCTAATTTTGGCTTCTAATGAGAATTCAGGCTTAATTTTCTCATTTCCATACCTTTCTTTTTAGCACTGTGTCCAATCTTTGCAACCAAGATAGCAAATTGAATGACTATGGCATGAAAAATTTTGGTTTTAATCACAAGAGCTTGAGAAACAGATCAAGGGGGCATTTATATGTTAGTGCCAGGAGATGCTTGAAATCCTATTGCCATCCACAGGACATCCAAAGTCCACTTTTTCATTTTGGTTTCTACTTTCAGGACACTAATGGGACCATATGGCATGGATCGGACCGTGCATTGCATCGAATTCTATGACTGCACCAATGGCCTGGGTGAGTGTTTAGCCTTTGGTTTTGTACTATGTGACAACAAAGAGGACCCAAAGATCTTCTAAAGAGACCTCATGTTGTTGCCTTACAATTCTGTCACATCCCACAAAGATCAGTTCCTATAAGGCTGATCTACAAACACAAGAACCAAAGCTCTTTAGGCATATTATGTCTAGATGTTTGGCCCATTGAATGAATGGAACTCTCTGCCTTGGAATGTGTGGAAGCTCCTTCTTTGGAGACTTTAAAACAGAGGCTGGATGGCCATCTGTCAGGGATGCTCTGAATGATTTTCCTGCTTCTTGGCAGGGGGTTGGACTGGATGACCCACGAGTTCTCTTCCAACTCTATGATGCTATGATTTTGCTACTGTTGTGAATCGTAATGTAAATATCTGATATGCAGGATGTATTTTCATTGTTACTTCTCTTTCCCCTTGGGATTTAGCCATGGAGGGGCCACTCCACCCCTCTCAAACCCTGCCCTCCCCCCAGCCCCCTCCCGGGCCCTTCCACCTTCTTCCTTCTCTCTTCCTCTTCCTTCTCCTCCTCCTCCTCCTGCTCCTTCCTCTTCCCTTTTGGCTCCAAAGCAAACCACACCTCCATTGCTCCTGTTTCTTCCTCCTAAAATGGTGTAAGGGGCAGAGGCAGCAGAGCTGAATAATGTCAACACCTCCCTCCAGAGAAGTGAAGGGGGTGGGGGAAAAGTTAGCTATGTCTTAGTTTCTAAGACCATCGGAAATATGTGTTTTTCGGTGATGTTATGCAACCCCTGTGAAAGCGTCATTTGACCTCCAAAGGGGTTGCAACCCACAGGTTGAGAACCGCGGTACTATGGCAAGCCCTCCACTTCCATAGGAGATAGGGGTGCAGAATGCTTGTTAAAGTGGGAAAACTGTGAATTTAAAGTGCTATTTTTCATGAAATATGAAAGAATATTTATATAGGAATGTCTAGTTCCTCCAGCATGACTTTATGGTCAACTTATCTGCAAAAGTGCAGGGCAAACTGTAAACAGTTATAGCACTTTGATTCCATTTCAATGTATTGTCGAAGGCTTTCATGGCCGGAATCACTGGGTTGTTGTAGGTTTTTCATTTCAAAGGAGTTTTGGCCTAATCTCAATTAATTCTTTCCCGCAAATGGCAAACCCAAGGCTTCCATAAATTGGAGCAATGGCACTTAAAGGGGTATCAAAGAGCCATGATTCAGCTATGTGGTCTTGGTGAGCTGTGTGCTGCATGTGCCAGCTGTGACTTATGGCAACTCTAATCTAGAGCTTCATTGGAAAAGTGTGCTCACAGGAAACTGGAGACTGAGAGACTGTGACTTGTGGTAAATAAAGTCAATGTTATTGTTGGTGTTATTGAAATAGTTTAGAGTTAGGTGCCTTTTGTGACCCATTGCAAACCATGCAGAGTTCTAGCCCAATCTACTGTTTGGCCACTTCTTCCCTAGAATAGGATATCATTTCCATGAAGCTCCAAGAGCTGAAATACTAAGGGAGCCTTGGCAATTGCCGGCGATAATTAATTGGAAATTAACTGTAGTAGTAGTTAAGCAGGGCTCCTCTGAAAAGCGGAGATCCAATTATCCTGGTCTTCATCCCCTTAGATTGAAGCTGAGCTTGCCTCACCTGTAGCTGGTTTTCAACTTTAGCCAAGGTAAAAAAAGATGCCGCAGAGACGCAAAGATGCTTGCAGCGTGGAGAAAGCTGAAACCAAGCTACGCCGTTATAGTGCTGTGGTTCTACTTTACCTATTGTTGCACTCCAGGCCTGGAAACACCTATGACCACCGCACCACAAAAGAGTCCAAGAATATAACCTGGGGTCCCCAGTTGTTTTTGGCCTTCAACTCCCAGAAACCCTAACAGCTGGTAAACTGGCTGGGATTTCTGAGAGTTGTAGGCCAAAAACATCTGGGTACCCCAGGTTGAGAACCACTGACCAACAGTTTATTGTAAAACACATACAAAGAATAATAAAAAGCAGGAATAAGAAAGGAAGATATATAATCCAAAAAGGTTTAGCAACAGGTGATAACCAAACAATAATCCAAATGTCTCATAAAATTCCAGAGGTGACAAAGTCCAGAAACAGCCAGATGTCACAGGCACAGGATAAGTCCACAAGCAAAAAGGTATAAGTAGTAAAACTTGAACAGAAGTACATGAACACATTTGAACCTGGGTCTCCAGAGTCCTAATCCAGTGCTCAAACCAGTGTACCATAATGGGATTTGCAGTTTAGGAAAGGATATTTAGAGCAATAATAATAATAATAATAATAATAGTAATAATACACTTTATTTATATTCTGCTCAGAGCAGATTACAGCAGACATATAAGGCAAACATTCAATGCCTTTTAACACAACAAACTACAAACAACACACATATAAGGTAAAGGCTTTCCCCTTTTCATCTTTGGTGTCTGAAGGCGATGCTCAACTCTGGCCATGGGGAGGTGCTCTTGCTCCATTTTCCATGCCAAGGAGCCTGCTATCTGTAGACATCTCTGATCTTTTTGCCAGCATGTCTACGTGGGGCACCCTTTTACCTTCCCGCTGAGGTGGTACCTATTGATCTATTCGCATTGCATGCTTTTGAACTGCTAGGTTGGCAGAAGCTGGGGCTGGCAGTTGGGAGCTCACCCCAACTCGTGGCTTCGAACTGCTAACCCTCCGGTCAGCAGCTTTTTCTGCAGCTAGCAGTTTAACCAATCTGCTATACAAAATATAGTATATTATATTGCATATATAATATGCAATACCTCTAATATCCTAGGTCCTTGGGAAGAGCTCGATATTGAGAGATGAATCCCAGATACTTTGAACTAATGTACATGTGTGCTGTGTTGTTATATACTTACATATATAATATAGCCTATATACACGTGTCTTCCATCTGAGGAAAAGGAAAAGAAAAATAAGTAAATTTGGGAGTGGGGCAGCAGAGATTCCTAGAGAGAACAGAGCCATCAAATCTACAAATAATCAAATCTGCAAAAACTAAATGTGGAAGGCTGGCTTTAATTTGGAAAGAGCTTCCAGGAGAGAAGATTTCTCTCACTTCCTGTTGACCCAGCCGTGTTTGTAACTACCATGTGAGTTGTTTGTAAGTCAGATGTTTGTAACTCGGGGACAACCTATATTCACAAATCTGTGTGCAAATAGCTCCTGCCAACTGGCACAAAAGGCAACCAACGGACTCACCATCATTTCGAATTAATTTGTTTTCATGCATTCACTGATCATTTGTAGAAAATGTTTTAATGTATTCAGAGTCTCTCGGCAAATCCTTCTTTATCCCTAACAATGTCAAAAGAAAATCCAATCTGTTTATTAAAACCAGCGATTACTCGCACAGCATTTGTGTCCAATGCATTCATGTTTCTATGGCAAGGTGGGGGTGGGGTGGGGTGGGGATATAACGTGTTGTTTTTTTTATTGTCGTCATATTTTCCTTCTTATTGGATTTAATATTGCCTTGAGCATCACATTTCCTTTTTAAGCCATATGTTCCACATGTAAATGGTCAAGATTGCTGTCGAACACTGTAATAATGAATTGCAATTATTATCATAAATGCATGCGTGTGTCAAATTTATCTATCTATTTATTTATTTATTTACTTACTTACTTTATTTCTATACCACTTTTCTCAGCCCTCAGGCGACTCAAAGCGGTGAACAGCATCAATATACAGCATTACAAAACAGTATCAGGCAATTAAAACAATTATAACATAAATCACTAACTTCAGTATAACAATCAATATCGCCTCAACAGTAAAATCAGAATCCAGTCTCGTCATCCATTATTCCGTATGCCTATGTTCAATTACACTGTTTAATCAAATGCTTGTTCGAATAGCCAGGTCTTCACTTTCCTCCGAAACACCAGCAGGGAGGGGGCCAATCTGATATCTACAGGCAGGGCGTTCCACAGCTGAGGGGCCACCACTGAGAAGGCCCTGTCTCTCGTCCCCACCAAGCGTACCTGTGATGCAGGCGGGACCGAGAGCAGGGCCTCCCCAGATGATCTTAATGTCCTGGTTGGTTCATAGGAGGAGATGCATTTGGAGAGGTAAGTAGGGCCAGAACCGTTTAGGGCTTTATAGGCTAAAGCCAGCACTTTGAATTGTGCCCGGTAGCAAACTGGTAAAGTATGTTTGTTTGTCTGTGTCACAAAGGCTTTTGCTGGGCCCTCTGTGATGTCATGTTATTGAACTGGTTGTTGCTAGGTGAAATGATCCTCTGTGATGTCACTGGGTCAGCTGTTGCTTGGTTAAGTGGCTGTCTGTGATGTCACTGGATTGACTGTTACTAGATGATGGGTTGGCTGTTGCTAGGTGAAGTGGCCCTCTGTGGTGACATGTCATTGCATTGGCTGTTGCTAGGTGATGGATTCGCTGTTCCTAGGTGAAGTGGCCTCCTGTGATGTCACTGGGAAAGAAAAGGGATATGTGTGTGAGGGGAAGGGAGGAAGGAAGGAAGAGCCATGTTGCTGGTTGGATGATGAGGGTGAGGATGATGATAATGAAGATGATGATGATAAAGTGTTCTCTCCATCCCTGACATCTCTAGAATTCCAGTTTTAAAAATGAGATTTGTCTAGCCTCCATACATTGAAATCCCCAAATGGGATGTTTTGGTGAATTGGTGCTGATTCCCGCCCCCCCCCCCTTCCCAATTATTATATATAGCCACAAGAGAGTGTTAGCGGACCAGCACTTGGCCAGTTCGTATTTACTCTTCTTTTTCTTCTTATTTCTGGTTATAAAAACCCTAGCTGCACATGGTGGCACACAGAGGCTGAAATCTTTCGTCTGGAAAGTATTAGCGTACAGTTTACCTGTGCATTCAACAGGAATGCAATGCAAGTATCTAGCATGCTTTCTAATGGGACCATAAGAGTCAAAAGGAATGGCAAAATACCGATATTTCCATACGTTCCATTGTCCTGATTTCAGCTGCTTTTCTTCCTCTTCCATCTTCTTTTACTTGTTGCAAACCGAGTTCAAAGTGGAAGAAATCAAAGTAGGAACCTCCAAGATGTACTTTGAGCAGAGAATAGGCAGGTAGCTGAAAATTGAAAGAGTCATAGGCTTAACAACAACAACAACAACAACAACAACACCTTATCGTAGGTTTACATTCTGTTTCAATTTTTTTCATGTCAGGAGCGGCTTGAGAAACTGAAAGTTGTTTCTGGTGTGAGAGAATTGGCCCTCTGCAAGGATGTTGCCCAGTCAGCCGGATGTTTTACCATCCTGTGAGAGGTTTCTTGCATGTCCCCACATGAGAAGCTGGAGCTGACAGATGGGAGCTCACTCCACTCCCCATATTCGAACCGCCAATCTTTTCATCAGCAATCCTGCCAGCACAAGGGTTTAACCCAGGCATGGGCAAACTTTGGCCCTCTAGGTGTTTTGGACTTTAACTCCTACCATTCCTAACAGTCGGGGGCTCCTATTTTGTTTGATAAATTTTATCAATGGACCTGATGTCTGTAGACATCTGTCGTGATTGCATTTCCTTTGGAGACAAATACAATTTTGTCAACTTGAGCTGATCGGGGGGAAAAGGCCATTGTGATTTGTTGCATTATTGTTTGCCTCTATTGTTTGCCTCCTTAAATAATCCCGGTCTCCTTCAACTCTGTGCCATTATAGCACTTTGTTTCATTGTTATGGCTGCACCCTATGGAAGTCCTGGGATTTGTAGCTTTTTGTGGTGTACTTAGATCAGAGCTTTCCAAACATTTCATGTTGGTGACACACCTTTTTGGACACATATCATTTTGGCAACACAGTAATTCAGTTTTACTAGCAAACCAGAGGTCAAACTAATCCTTTATAAGAGACTAGCGGTCCCCTGCCACTCGTTGCTGTGGCCCAGTCTGGTGATATGGAAAATAAAGTAATTAGAAAGTGCTGGTTTCTAATATATGTAATGTCTTTATGCTTGTGGGTAAACAGTATTTCTTGATGTTTCTTTGACAGTGTTGACATAGAGATTGTCTGGTTTGCCTACTCTGGAACATGCAACATATAATTGTCCATCTTTAAGAGTCCCTTTCAAATCTATAATACTTTATCTCTGTGTGTGTGAATCATATATATCTATTTATATATATGTCTGGATGGCTCTCTGTCAGGAGGGCTTTGATTACGTTTTCTTGCCCTGGTGAAGGGAGTTGGACTGGATGGCCTTAAGTATTTTCTGTTGGTCTTGGGGTTCTGTGTGGGAAGTTTGCCCCAGTTCTGTCATTCGTGGAGTTCATTCAGAAAAGTCTTTGGTTGTGGCTGAACTATAAATCCCAGTACCTACAACTCCCAAATGCCAAGGTCTATTTCCCCCAAATTCCATCTGTGTTCATATTTGGTCATATGGAATATTCATGCCAAGTTTGGTCCAGATCCATCATTGTTTGAGTCCACAGTGCTCTCTGGATGTAGGTGAACTACAACTCCCAAACTCAAGGTCAATGCCCACCAAACGCTGCTAGTATTTTCTGTTGGTCATGGGAGGCCTGTGTGCCAAGTTTGGTTCAATTCCATCATTGGTGGAGTTCAGAATGCTCTTTGGTTATAGGTGAACTATAAATCCCAGCAACTACAACTCCCAAATGACAAAATCATAATTTTTTGAGTGATGGTCACTCCTTGTGTTGTCAGACGTTTTGTTGCCAAATTTGGTGTGATTTCATTCATTGGTTCTTTTTCTTTTTGAAGGTACTCATTACGCACAGAGCATTTTTATATATATAGATAGACACATCAATAAATTGTAATAACAAAATGTCTAGGGAGACAATATATCTTGTGAAAACTTTCCATGTATATATATTTACATCTAGCTTGGGTACCTGGTATTGCCCGGGTTATTTAAAAAAGTCATTTTTTATTTTATTGTACAAAATGCATAAGGTTGTGGGTGAACTATAACTCACATTATGCCAGGTCAATCCCCTGAAACTCCATCAGTGCTTAAAGTGTGTCATGTTGGACAAATGTACTCTCTACATGCATCATTGGTGGGGTCCATGGGGTCTCTGGCTGCGGGATAAACTACAGCTCCCACTATTATGAGTCAGTCCTCTCAAACCCCTCCAGTAGGTTCAGTTGGTCTTGGGGGTTCTATGTGCCAAGTTTGGTCCCAGTCTATTGTCGGTTGTGGTCACAGTGTCTCCGGATGTAGGTGAACTACAATGCCCAGAAATGAAGGTCAGTTCCCCTCAAACCCCTCCAGGATGTTCAGTTGGTCATGGGGACTCTGTGTACCAAGTTTGATTCAGGTCCATCATTGGTGGCGATCACAATTTCTCTGGTTGTAGGTGAACTACCACTCCCAAAGCTCAAGGTCAATCTCTCCCAAACCCTTTCAGTAATCAAATTTAGGCATATCAGGCATGCGTGCCAAGTTTGGTCCAGATCCATCGGCTTTTGGGTTCACAGTGCTCTCTGGATGTAGGTAAACTACAACTTCTATAAATCCACCCAAAGACTGCCAGTATGTTTTGTTGGTCATCAGGATTCTGTGTGCCAAGTTAGTTCCAGGTCCATCATTGATGGGATTCAGTGTTCTCTTTGATTGCAGGTGAACTATAAACCCCAGTGCCTACAACTCCTATAAATCAAGATGAATTCCTCCCAACCCTTTCTAGTATTTTGCCTTGGTCATGAGGGTTCAGTGTGCCAGATGTTGTCCAGGTCTATTGTTTATGGGGGTTGCAGTGCTCTGTCTTAATGCAGGGTGAACTACAACTTCTACATGTTGAGTCACCCTCCAGTATGAGCAATTGCTGATCAATTCCTTTGTGTCTGCTGTGTGCCATAGGAAAGAGTAGGAAAGGATTATGGAAGAGGCAGTGGACAGGATCATGCAAATTCCACACCAATGGAGAGAGAGAAACACTGGGATGTCTGTGGTGGAGGAAAAACATAAAATCTAGGATGAAATTGTCCCCATATGAAAGCCTTCACTTGGGTGGTGAGCAGTATGGTGTTTGTGGAGGACATTGGCAGGGCTCTTGGACATGTTCATGGCACTCACTATAACCTGCATTGGAGGGAGGGCTATTGATGTCCCCTGAGTGGTGGGAGCTATAGCTGTTTGTGGAGGCTGGAGCTTCTCTGTTTAAATGGACATCCCAGCCACATACACACATACCTATTTTCACTTTTATCATGTGTATAGATAGATCAATGTATTATTAATTGCTTATTCCACATAGACTGAAAAGTTTCTGATTATATCTGCATATCAAACCTGTGCACTGTAGCCAACCCACGACATATAATTTGGAAAGCTCTCATCTAGTCTGTTGAATGAATGCAGTTTGATACCACTATGGCTCACTGCTGTGGAATCCTGGGAGTTGATGTTTGTTGAGCCACCAGCTTAAGATTTTGTAAAACTGCATCTCCCCTGATTCCATATCATTGAGCGATGGCAGTTAAAGTGGTGTCAGACTGCATTTATTCTATAATGCAGCTGAGTCTAAATGCTCTAAAGGCACCACCATCCTTCTGAATGTGGAAGCTAAGTAGAGTTAGCCCCAGTTAGTCTTTGGATGGGAGACCATCAACAAACCCCAGGTGCCTTAGGCTGTATTTTAGAGAACGAAAGGAGCGAAACCAGTTCTGTGTCTTCCTTTCAAAAGAAAACCCTTTAAATGTATGGGGTCATCATAAGTCAACAGGCCACTTGGAAGCACATAGAGCTTTCTGGTCAAGAATTCTAAATCCCAGGTCTCCACGGGATAGAGCCAGGCCAATTCAAGTGGAATCATAGACTGATATCTGTATATATAAAATCTCAGCCTGCATAACTCGAAAAGTAGTCAGTCCATTGACTTGATATTTTAACACAACGTTGCATTCCAATACACACGTGCTTTTATAGAAACATGAAATTTTGACACAACGTTGCCTTTGTTCACATGTGAGTATTTAAAGTAAATCAAGCAGTCCGGGAATAGACAAAGTGTTGTCTATGATGGACAAAGCAATCACTCACAGCTTAGCTTTCATTTTACCTCAGCAATATAAGAAATGAAAACTGAACTCGTGCAACCTAATGTTGCGCAGCTTTCCTTTTACCTCAGCAGTAAAAGAAATAACAACCTATCATAGAGCAGCTTTCATTTCACCTCAATAAAAGAAGAAATAACACCAATCACAGTGCAGCTTTCCATATTCCTCAGCAGTATTAGAAAAATCAACCAATCACGGAGCAGCTGTCATTTCACCTCAGCAGTATAAGAAATGAATGCTGATCTGTGATTAGTTACTATTGGCATACCACTCATACCGACTGACATGGCATTCGAGTACTAATGGCTTCAATTTCTAATATGCCTTGCCTTTGCTCTGACTATCAATAAAGCACAAGGGGAAATCTTTGCAAGTGTGCGTTTGAGTTTAGAAAACAATTGCTTCTCTCAGGGGCACTTATACGTTGCATGCTCCAGAGTCGGAAAACCGTCTGATCTTTATGTTTATGTAGAAATGGACAATCCAAAAAATGTAATCAATCCACTAGCTTTACAATTAAAAAGGATTTCTGTTAAAACCCTCTTATTCCCCCCCCCCTTTCTTTTCATTCCACATAGACACAACAACGCAAGGCAGGGTATTGAATTGAATGATGTGTTTTCTTGGTGAATCAATTTTCGCAACAATACTTTTATTTACTCTCACTTTCATTTCATTTCAGACTGAGCCGCAGCGAAGCATTATTGGGTTTAGCTAGTAATCAATAAACAGAATGGGGATGCTACAACTCCAAAGCCAACCAGATGCAGTCAAACACTTGTTGAAGGCTTTCATTGGATTTGAGGTGGCTCCCTCTAATGGATTTGTCTTTTCTTCCAAGGTATCAAAGTGATCGGTGGGATTAAAGAGTTCAGCGGAGAGGAATATGGAGTTTATGTCAAGCGGATCCTACCTGGAGGCATTGCTTATGTCGATGGTGAGTTGTTTCATTTGACAGGTTTCCCAAAATGAAATCCATTTGGGGAACAGCTGACCACAAAGAACGAGGAACTGTGTGGTTAGATGTGTTGTCAAAGGCTTTCATGGCTGGAATCAATGGATTATGGTGAGTTTTTCGAACTGTATGGCCATGTTCCAGAAACATTATCTCCTGACATT
Source organism: Anolis sagrei (assembly GCF_037176765.1). Lineage (NCBI taxonomy): Eukaryota > Metazoa > Chordata > Lepidosauria > Squamata > Anolidae > Anolis > Anolis sagrei. Next base: position 19,544,416 of record NC_090034.1, on the reverse strand, counting down.
TCACCTGCATGTATGGCAGGCATCCTCAGAGGTTGCCTGCCATAGATGCACGTGGAATGTGCGGAGAGAATGCTACTGGAACATGGCCGTACAGTCCGAAAAACTCACAGCAACCCACTGTACGGTTAGAGTTTGGGATATGAGGGACAGATGGGTTAAACTCAATCTCCTCAAGTTTTTGAAAAGTCCAGCATTGTTTTGACCCAGTTCTATAGGAATGTTTTCCCCAGCTGGCATGAAATTAGTTACCACTTTTCTAAACTTTTTGCAAATGATTTCAGTACAGTCACCAAGTAAAATGTAAAGTTGTCCTTCTGTATCCGTGGATTCAACCATTCTTGATTCAATTTCTTAAAAAAAATCCAAAAGCATACCTTGATTTTCCCCTTTTGTATAAGGGACCCCATTTTACTATATATAATGGGACACGGGCGTCCATTACTTTTGGTATCCATGCAGATCCTAGAACCAAAATCCCGGTGGATACCAAGGACTCGCTGCATAGGTTTGCGAATATATACAAATTATAAGTTTCTTTTCAAGGGCTGTATTGACAAGGATTATATGGCAGTATAGATGGTGCTTAAAGAGGAGTTGAATAGGAAATAACTTCCTTTCAATCTCTTGTTTGATGTGTTGTCAAAAGCTTTCATGGCTGAAATCTCTGGATTGCTGAGTTTTCCGGGTTGTATGGCCATGTTCCAGGACTGTCTGAAAAACTCACAACAACCCAATCTCTTGTTTGTCTCCTCCCACAGTAGTTTTATATAACAGGGTTCATTTGACAAATCAGAGATCAAGTTTAATTTTTAAAATGTATTTATTTAGGTCGCCTTCAGTCGGGAGACCAGATCTTAGAAGTGAATGGAGACAGCCTTCTTGGTGTCACCAGCGAGAGGTAAGATATTAGAAAAGGACTCTGAGTTTCTTTCAATTTCTGAAATTCCAAATCTAATTCTGAAATTTCCCACATGTATGGTTGAAATAATGACACCTTTGCTTTCTGATGGTCCTGTGTACACAAACTTTGTTTCATGCACAAGATTAGTAAATATATTGTATACAATTTCCTTTGGGCTAGAAAAGATAAACCCATTTGATTGATTTATTTACAGTTTTATATTCTGCCCTTTTCACCCCGAAGGGGACTCAGAGCAGATGACAGAACATACATATGTGGCAAACATTCAATGCCGTTATACACTGACAAGACAGACAATTGTACATAGCTAGAGGTATACGTAGGCTTTTCCCATCTTCGGCATAGTGGAGGGTTGTGCTTGGTTCCAGCCACAGTGGTGGTGCTGTCACTCTATCTCCTTGTTGAAGAGCTTTGTTCCTAAACTTCCTCCTTGATCGAATATCCGGCATTTTTCTGGCATTTCCTTGAGATATTTTGGTCTTGCTTTTTAAAAGAATAAAATCCAAAACATTTCTGTTCTCAAGTGTTTTGAAGTAGGGATGCTCAATCTGTATTTAATAATGGGACATTGTTTTGTGGCGTTCTGGAACTGGTCTCAACATTATTGGCCAACTTGAGTCAGCATCCTTTGGGAGAAAGGCAGAGCCCTAACCAAATAAATAAATAAATAAATAAATAAATAAATAAATAAATAGCTGTCATTGGTGTGCTGCAACCCATATTGTGTTGGGAATAGCAACCTTCTACAACCCTCCTATAGTAATGATTTGTTATGTATATAATTCAGATTGTTTACTATATTGTATGTATGGTATGCAGTTTTCCCTTAACTCTATTTTGCTTGAGGTTGTGGGAGGGATTGTAGACAATGTGACCAGATCTGGGACTATTCAGACTCAGACTCCATTTCAGAAGTATGAAGTTAGTTTGCATCAGAAGCAGTACAGTTTATGACGTCAGAAGTGTTAGTATGCAGTAGTCAGTGTCAGTCTTTATTGAGTCAATGTTCAGTAATGTATTAGACTGAAGAGAGTGTTAGTCTGTATGCAACAAAGAGACTGAAACAGAATACTTTAGAGAACTTATCGTTTAAAGTTTGAACCAATAAGAAATATACCCGTATGCTGAATACATGGAGTTTGTAAGTAAATCAACTATGCTACCTTTAACGAAGACTACTTATTTTTTGGTCTCTTGATGATTTAAATCTCATGATTTAAAACCAATAACACTTCTGGAGATCTGCTATATATTTTGTGTATTGGCATATCTTTATTCCTAACGGTTCAGAGAAATTAGCCAGGCATATCAGTCTAACAACTGAGAAACCTAAATTGCCTTACATGAATGCTAGTGGATATTTACCACTAAAGATGAGATTTACTCAAAAAAGTATTTAACTCTTCTCAGGAAGAACATACTTTATTAAACGGTTATGCTTATTCCAAATAGTGTAAATGCCAATTAATCTCCAAAAGGGTCACACTTCCAAAAGGCTATGGAGATTTCTGGTTTTCTAAAAGGTTATTATCTCTAAAAGGTCATGCCTTTGCAAAATATTGCATAGTTTGAGACTACTTTAAGGCTGGATCAATACTGCCATATCAGGCAATTTCAGAATGCAGATTACATGCATTGAACTGGATTGTACAAATCTTCACTGTCATCTAATCCAGTTCAATGCAGGTAATCTATATTCTGAAACAGCATTATATGGCAGCCTTAGTTTCCATGGAGTTCTGGGATTTGTGAATTGCTAAAGGACTTGTCTGGTGCACTCCTCTCAACTGCAGAGTTTAAGAGCTCAAGAAATATATTAAGGTGGAACTGTGACAGTTAATGTGGCATCAAAGTGCAAGAACTGCGTAGTGTGGAATCGGTCTTAGTTCCCCCATCTCTTCTCCCCCTTCACTTTTCATAGGGCTGTGGATATCCTCAGGACAGCTTCAGCCACCAACCACATGCGCCTTCTTATCGCACGCGATGATGATGCCCGGTAAGACGTTGTTTGATTCCCTCTGGGAATTTTTTTCTGAATGTATGCTCTAAAATATGTTCAACTTCTTATTATGTTCAACTTCTGAACAAAGTGTGCATTAAAGATGGGAGTACAAATCCCCAACTATATTGTCCTGTTTTGGATGGAAAACTAAAGTAGTTTCCTCTCCCTTGTATTCCTTCATTCTCCGGTCAGGAAATCTGAAGAAGACTAGGACTTGGAAGGGCAGCTGTGGAGGAATTAGACAGGATCCCGAAGGGTCAAGATATGAATATTGAATACTAAAGTTAGGATGTTCCATACCATCATGTTTTCAATCTTTATGTGAAGAGTGAAGAAAACAAATAGGAAAGAATCAGCTTATTTACAATGTAGTACTGACCTGAGAATAGGTAAAGGTGAAAGATTTCCCCTTGGCATTAAGTCCAGTTGTGTCCGATTCTGGGGGTTGGTGCTCATCTCCATTTCTAAGCCAAAGAGCTGGTATTGTCCATAAATACCTCCAAGGTCATGTGGCCAGCATGATTGCATGGAGCACCATTACCTTCCCACCAGAGCAGTACCTATTGATCTACTCACATTTGCATGTTTTCAAACTGCTAGGTTGGCAGAAGAGCTAGATGAATATTATTCTGTCCTTGGGAAGAATTTTGTTGGAATTTTTTTGATAGGCGCTTTTGAAATTGAACTCTATGAAAAGAAGAGGAGATTTTTTTGGGGAAAAAATGAATAGAGAAGATTGCCAGGTTCACCCACCTGAACCCAGAGTTTTGAGGGCTTACTACAACCTAATGCTTTAGTATTCAACTCTGGTTGTATTCTGCCATTAGCCTTTGTGTCACTTGGTGTCACTTTCTTCTTGCAGCTCTTATCTTTAAACAGCTACATGAAATACAACAACATAATCCCCATGAAACCGGGAATAAATGATGATGATGATATTTATTTATTTATTTATTTTGTGTCAAAAGCATTGCATAAATAAGTATAAAACTGATAAAAATAGAAGGAGCACAAGCGGCTAAATAATTTTTGACCAAAACCAGGCAACAGCGACCGTAGCTTTAAACAATTCGTCCTCATGAGGCAGGGCATTGTGGACAAGCATACAGGTGTGGAGTTGTTTGTTCTATTCCACAGTCACACAAGATGGATGATTCTTCTAGGCAGTGCATTTTGCCTGGTTGTCTTTTGATCTGCCAACTCTGCTTCTGAGTCTGTTTAGGGACTTATAAATTGCCCAACCTTGGTTTGCCCCTGGAGGAAGACCCTTGTGGGGGACCATCCCATTGGGATTTCCCAATTTAGCTGCCCAGATTGATACACTTGCTGTTGCTGAGGGAACATTAAGAGGAGTAGTGGTTCTCATGAAGCTTTTCCTTGATTTGAGTCTACTGGGAGGAGGCTGATAGACATGCAGTGGATGGCTCTCACAGTGTTCACCCTTATTTCCTCTCCCAGTTAGCAGCAACTTCCCATTGCACATCAGGAGGGCAATGAAAACTAGCTTATAGAGTCTATTAACAGATGTAGGTTTGAAACATCATGTGATTATTCTGCACGTTTCATTCAGTGCTATGTTCACCTGCTTCGTGTGAACAGACTTGTGCTAAACTGGGCAGGCATACTCAGCAGTTGAGTAAGACAAGGCCAGGGCTGATGGTCTTATTAATTTTGGTGTTATTATATTGTTATAATAATTAATAATGTTCTTATAATTGATAATAATAATATGTTGTAATGTTCTTAAAATAATAATAATAATAATAATAATAATAATAATAATACCTCATGACTTGATGTGGGTTACAACATCGCTCATAACACATAACCACCATAACCTTATATAAAATAGGCATATTAAAATGTATTTCTACAAAACACATATATTAAAATACACAGAAAAAAATGCTGATGCCTATTGAATTTGGCCATATAATGGGCTAATTATTTTGTTCGTCGGCTTAGATAAAATGTCACCCAGATTTGCAAATGTCTTCATACATTTCCTACTGCAACCTAGGGCTATGCATTTTAGCTAACAGGATTTTGTGGTTTGTAGCACTAACACTTTCAACAAAGGGCTGGGTGCCATTTCGCCAGAGGGTTGTTCCAAAACTGTGTCAAGTACAGTATTCAGAATCAAGAGGAGAGAAATACAGATCAGAGACTAGAGACGGATGAGGCAAGATGGCTATTGTTTCCCTGCCTGGTTTTTGGGGATGATTCATGAAGACATCTAGTTTGTGTTGAAAGAAGCATAATGCTGTTTCTCTGGCCATTGTCTATTGCAGGATGCAGCAGTGTGTGCACTCCATATGACCTTTCCCATTCACTTACCGTTTGGTCTAGAAACTAAACAAAGGAGAGGAAAAATTTGGATGCATTTCATTCACATCTTTTTGAAGCATTTTTGAAAACAATTGTGTAGTTGGTTGTTTTATTAAGGTGGGGTGCAAATGTAACATGGACATTTTCTTTCTTGTTCAGGAGGGAGTTCTCCGAGCTCTTGGAGAAATACGGCTCTCACAGCAACACTGGTTCAGCACGCAGTTCACCTGTTCTCCACGGCGGAGGTGAGTTTTCGCCATCTGGACCAAAGTGAAGTCCACATCCATTGTCTCCCTTCAGAAGCTGAAAAAGCTTCTGGTGCAGGCTGGGACTTTGCTTTGGCAAAGACATGTCTCCATTAAACAAATGTTAGGAGCAAGAAGCAGACAAATATTGTCAAAGGCTTTCATGGCTGGAATCACTAGGTTCTTGTTCCCAACCTCCACAGATATATAAACCCCACTTGCCTAGTTTCCAAGAGACCTCACAACATCTGAGGATGCCTGCCAAAGATGTAAGCAAAATGTCAGGAGAGAATGCTTCTGGAACATACCCATACAGTCCAGAAAACTCACAGCAACCCAGTGATTCCGGTCATGACAGCCTTCAACAACACAATGTTCCCAACCTATTTAATATCCTAGATTCACCATCAAAAGTAGTAGGGAAGACTACAGAAAAGAAGGGACATTAAAAGGGTATACTCGAGGTGCTAGCAGTTGGCAACTTCTGAGTTATGTCCATCTGGGGAAAATATCTAATTTATCAAGTGCCATGGATGAACTGTAGCCTTGGCAACAAGTGTTAAGTGCAGGCCTTTGGTCTGCTATCACTCGTCCTTCAATAAGTGTCTTTCAGCAAAATGGGTTGGGTAATCATCATATTAAAACTACTATCTTTGAACTTGTTCTTTAGGTAGATATTTGGAAAGCACATCCTCGGGGTCCTCATCTCGTTCCCAGAGTCCTTTGTTGCTGAGCCCAGCCAATTCCCATGGACCACTGATCGGAAACCCAGGACATTCACCAAACACACTCTCACAGTATGTGCCATGTTGCTTTAGAGAAGTTTTAAAGAGTTGACTGAAATCTATTACCCATTTGTGATCATGCTTCATAGAATCTTAAAGCTGCAAGAGACCTCCAGAGCCACCCAGTCCAATCCATTGCCATGCAGGACAATGTAATCAAAGCACTCCCAACAGATGGCATTAGCCTTTCTTTGGAAACTTCTAGAGAAGGAGACTCCACACACTACAAGGCAGGATATCCCATTGCTGAGTAGTTCTTACCATCAGGGACTTCTTCTTGAGGTTAGGCAGAAAATGTTTTCCTCCTATTTGAATCCATTGCTCCATTGTGTCCTAGTCTAAAGCAATAGAAAACACACTTTCCTCCTCTCCAATGTGACATCATGTCATGATTATCCTTTCCTTGATCATGGGAGTTGTAGTCCAGGGAGATCTGAAGAGCCACGTTTTTTCTCTTTAGAGCCATAAAGTCCAACCACTGATGGCAACAGGATCTTGGAGGAAATGCAGGGTTTATTGATGCAGGGTTTCTCTTGTGGCTACTGTTAACCTGTTACCTTTCGTCTATGCAGTTGCTCCATTGAAACCGGGATCCAGAGCATCACAATCGCCAAATCCTTTGGCTTGGGCCTGACCGTGGGTGGAGGGGCCAACAGGCCAGATGGGCCCATGGTCTATGTCCAAGAGCTACAAGCAGAAGGAGACTGCTTCAGGGTGAGCCAAGCACTGGGATGTCAGTCATCTAACACTGCTATATTTTTGTGTGTGTGCGGTAGTTGTTCTTCCAAAGTGCCCATTGTTAAACAATTTGAAGAAGAAGAGTGTTCAGTGGAGAGGAACCAAGGAACTAAATCCAACCCTGTACTAGAATTTTGGAAAATTGCTTCTGAAGTTATCTGTTGTGGTGGATGGCAGGCTTTTTCTTCTCTATGTTCCAAGGACCAGCACCATATTTGTGCCCATTGGCTATTACTGTTGACTTTCCAGCACTGTTTTCCTTCCAGCATCTGAATCTTATGGCATCTTTAGATTAGTAGTCTGATAAGACAATAGCTTTCTAGTAAGAATTCTAAAGAGTGAGCCTCCCATATCCATGAAAGTCACGATCCCAGCTGGATCGCAGTTACTGAAACCACTGATATGACTGAATGACATTAAATTATCTGACTTCCAGTCCCAACATGCTACAAAGTTGTGTTGAATGACCTAGAGATTCTTAGAGAGATATCCTTGCTATGAATTTGCTAGATCTTCCGATGAATATCTATGGTAACTTCTCATGGATGCATATAGAATCGCCTGGAGAATCTAGCAAATGCCTAGGAAAACAATTTCCCTCCAGATGTTGGTAAATAAAACTGAAATTCCATGGTTATATAGGGTCTTACTATACCTCACAAAACTGCTGGTCTCTGGATTCTGCAGGATGGATCCATGGGAGTTAAAGTGATATTGAAGTGCTGTAATAGTATAGGAAGATCCTGCTTATCTGATGGATTAAGGACTACAACACTGTTGGGAAATGGAACCAGTGCTTGCAAAGGCATTTGGGCTGCTGAAAAACCAAAAATAAGAAGCAATCCCATGCAAACCTTATTGGCATGAAGAACCAGTGAAAGAGCAGAAGCCTAGTCAAATGAATGGAATGTGACTATAATTAGCAAACATCGTCATCAGAAAATTTACCATCTTGTGGGAGGCTTCTCTCATGTCCCGCATAAGAAGTTGGAGCTGACAAACAGAAGCTCACCCCACTCCCCGGATTTGAACCGCTGACCTTTTGGTCAGCAGTCCTGTCAGAACAAGGGTTTAAACCCATTGCACCACTAGGGGCAAAGTGAGGCATTTACAGTGATCTGATATACAGAGAACCAAGAGTGGTGAGTCAGGACCATGGACAGCAGCTCCATGTAGAGCTGGAGAGAAGAAATAAGACCAGTTCTCTGTATCCACAAATTCTGTACACCATGCACACTGTGAAAATAGTTTTGGAAATCCAAAAAGCAAAGCTTGATTTTGACATTTCCTGTACAGGACATCATTATACTGCACCATATTATAGAATGGGATTTGAGCCGATTTTAGTATCAATGGAACAAATAGGTAACACTGCCTTGTCCTCTTCAGATTTGGAACCTTTCGTTCCTGACAGCCTTCCTTCTCCTTGTTCCTATCAGATGGGTGTCATAGAGATCTTTCTTCTTGCAGGACGGGCGTCTGCGGGTCGGTGATCAGCTCATTGCAGTCAATAAGGACTCCTTGGTGGGTGCCACCTACGAAGAGGCCAAAAGGATCTTAGCCAAGACAAAGTTCAGGTAAGCATGGCATCCTGACCACACTACCCATGAGAGTTTTTGAGCACTGCAGAAATCCAGTGGATCATTTCAGAGTTAGCTTTCATCAAAGATCATTCACCCTACATAATGCTAATGTTGTGATTTCACCCAAATGTTGTGCTCCTACCCGAGGCCCCTTCTACACTGTCCTTCTACCCCAGGATCCGATCCCAGGTTAACTGCTTTGAACTAGATTGTATGAGTCTCCACTGCCATATGATCAGCAGAAAATCAGGGATCGCATCCTGGGATACAGGACACTGTAGACAGGGGCGGCTCAACCCATTACGCAAAGTAAGCATTTGCAGTATAGTTGATTTTGCCCAGGGGCGCTCTTGAGGCGCTCTTGGGGGGAAATAGACCTTGACATATGCGAGTTGTAGTTACTGGGATGTATAGTTCACTACAATCAAAGAGCATTCTGAACTCCACCAATGATAGAACTGAACCAAATATGGCACACAGAACTCCCATGACAAACAGAAAATATATATCAGTGATTGGTTTGGGGGGGGGGGGGAATACTGTTTGCTTACCGTTGAAAATTACCTAGGGCCGCCTCTGACTGTAGTAGGTGTCCAAATGGGTTGCTGGTATCAGCAGCTTAGAGCAAGACAGAAAGAATGCTTGGGCTCCTGAAATTCCCTAAAGATGCCAGATCCTGTCTGAGGTTAAGCAGAGGCAGCCCTGTTAGCATTTGTGGGAGACTGCCAATGAATCCCAGGTACTGTAGGCTGTATTTCAGAGGAAGGATCTGGCAAAACCATATCCCTTGCCTAAGAAACCCTATGTTCAACTCATGGGGTTGCCATAAGTTGACAGACAACTTGAAAGCACAGGCATACATCTTGAATTCTCAACCAATGAGTAGTAGTAGTAGTAGTACTCTCTACGTGGGGCTGCCCTTGAAGACGGCCCGGAAGCTTCAGCTGGTCCAGCGTGCGGCAGCCATGTTACTAACTGGAGCGGGTAGCAGGGAGCACACAACGCCCTTGTTGTCCCAGCTCCACTGGCTGCCGATTTGCTACCGGACCCAATTCAAGGTGCTGGTCTTGGCCTACAAAGCCCTAAACGGTTCCGGCCCAAAATACCTTTCTGACCGCATCTTGGCCTACGAGCCCACGAGGACCTTGAGATCGTCTGGGGAGGCCCTTCTCTCGATCCCGCCTGCATCACAGGCACGGCTGGCGGGGACGAGGGAGAGGGCCTTCTCGGTGGTGGCCCCCCGGCTGTGGAACACTCTCCCGGCACACATCAGACAGGCGCCCTCCCTCATGTCCTTTCAAAAAAGCCTTAAGACCTGGCTGTTCGAGAGGGCATTTAATTAAGTGCTAAGCAACAACATTACGGTAATGAGAACTGGAATGGTATAAGGAAAATGAGACTGGCTATGATTCTACTAAGAGACGAAGCGGATTTTTATGTAGTTTGTATTTGTTGTATAGTCATATGTTGTTGATACTGGCCTCTGTAACTGTCTTTTTATGTGTACTGTACACCGCCATGAGTCGCCCGTAAGGGCTGAGAATGGCGGTCAATAAGTGCATCTAATAAATAATAATAATAAATAAATAGTAGTAGTAGTAGTGTGCCTTGAAGTCATTTTCTGAATTATGGTGACCACAAGGCAGAAAGGCATTTGCGTTTGCTTCTGTCTGAGGCTGAGAGAGTGTCACTTGCCTAAGATCACACAGTGGGTCTTGATGGCCAAGTCAAGATTTGAACCCTGATCACAGTTGCAGTCTACCATTCAAACCACTGCACTAAGCTGTCTATTGCCATGGCCATTAAGGTAGACTATAGTGCTATATAATAAGACCCCCCATAAGCATGGAACCCTTATCCATGGTTTCACTTCCCCAAGGCAAAATGGTCTGTTTAGGAATTTGATAGGACCTTCTGGTGATTCTATGGTGTGTTTGCCTGGAAAGTTACCATCAAGTTACATGGGAGGACTGGTCAAATTCCTAAAGAAGATACATTTCTAGGAATGTCTAGGTCCCCCGATCCAATTCAACAGGGGATCAGAGGTCAAGCAATGTAATGTAATTTGGTCATATCTGTGGTCTCAGGTAATCACAATCTGACCAAAAATATATAACGTATAACTCTGGAAATTGAGGTCTCCCTGTAATTGTATAGTGTGAAAGAGGCATTATTATGCAGCCATCCTGGATATGTGATGTTTCAACTTTCCTTGTTTTCTTCTTCTTCCTCCTCCTCATCTACAGCTACCACCACAATAATTTGGCTCTTTTTTTTCTTCTTCAGACATGAGGGAAACACTGAAGTGGCCTTCATTCCTGGACGGGTCCGGTTGCATCCAGGATTCTTGGCTCACAACAGCATCCATTCCTCCCCAACGAAGGCCATTGGGAATGGCCTGGGTCCTTGCCGCTTGAAAGTCCACGTCAGGTCCCCCGAGGTAAAGACCTTTGAAATCCCACCCAAATCCCCTCCCTTTGTCCATGGGAAAATCTCCTTTAATTCAGGTCTGCAATCCTCCCAGATGAGTAGTTTGTGGAAGTGGCTGTGTGGCCCTATTTGGGTTCTGCTTGCCTTCTCCCTCCCCTTGATGGAGTCTGATTTTTATTAAGTAGCCATTGCAGGCAGAGTATCTGTTATCTGGAACCCCAAACCTGGAATACTCCAGATTCATCCACAGGGTTTGGCTGAGAAAGTGGCACCTTTGCTTTCTGATGACTCGGTGTACAAACATGTTTCAAGCACAAGACTGTAATACATCTATAGAAATCAAAGTGTGTGTGTGTATACACACACACACACACACACACAGATAGTCTCCAAGTTATGAACAAGATAGGTTCTGTTGGTTTGTTCTTAAGTTAAAGTCATATGTAAGTTAGAACAGATACATTTTTAAGTGTAACTCCACACACACACACATATGCTTTTTGAATTGAATAGGGAAGAGTTAACACCCCTGTGGTGTTTCTTTTGCTGTCTGTGCCCATGTTCATAAGATTTCACAGCATTTTCTGTCTCTGTGAACATTGGGTTTTGAAAATTTTGGCTTGTTGTGTCAACCAGGATTGGAGATAAAGCTGGGAAAAGTGGATACCTCTTTTCCCATGATAACTCTTCCAGAAGTGGATTTCCCTGTCAAGGGGATGATTCCTCTCACTGAGACTGTTGTCTCGGCCTCATTCTTAACTAAGAATCATCTGTAAGTCAGATGTTTGCAATTCAGGGACTGCCTGTATCTATGTTTGTATGTATTTTCCAATATGGTCTCAAATCCAGAGAGCACTATGACTCCCACTGATGATGGATCTGGACCAAATGTAGTACACGGACTCAACATGAAGAAGTGTAAATATTGGTGTCATTTGGGGGCAATGACAGATGGTGATGGGAGTTGTAGTTTACCCACATGCTTTTTTTTTCTTCATGGGACCATTCATAAAATCCAAAAGCACACAATGACTACTAATGTTTATCATTACAAAATCCCTCACCTCGACATCACTGGGTCACAGGTGCTTCAGATATTGAAGGTTCATTATCATAATTAATTGAGTGAGGAAGAAACAAAGAGAGGTTGTAATTTTTCCAGCAGTTATTAAGTAAGAGACACTGACTGACTTAAGCACCTGGGGTCTGGAGACAACTCCTCCTGGTAGCTTTGTTGCTTTCAACCCTCATTCTGACAACTAATATTAGGGTTTGATGTTTTTCTGATTTATGGATCTGCTTTACTCCTTGATGGCTTTGTTTATCTTAATTTAGTGATGTCACATAAATTAATGTTGTGTTTAGACCAAAAGATCTCATGAAGTACATATATACAAATACATGTGTTCCAAAGTCGGGGATGGGGTGGGGTAGGGGGCTCTGGTCCCAAGCATTTTGGGGGAGAGCTATCCATCCTGTAACAGTTTCCTTCTCACCTTATGTTAATTTTCCTCAGTCTGGAAGGTGCTTCTGATCACAAACAAGTCACAGGAAAAACAGGAGAAGCTTAGGGTTATCCTTGACAGGCCATTTCTCTTTTAGGATTGGCCATACCATTCAACAAAATGAAACAGATGCCTTTGGCCATTGTCTTTTGAGCAAGACCAACACAATTTGGCTGGTTTTGGGCGTTTTGCTCCTTCACAGTCCTCCTCGGGCAGCAAAATATCTTGGTCATGTCTTACTGCTTTTGGTATCAGAGATTTTCCTAAGAAGGAGTCAAATCTACACCAAGAAAGAGAAGGATAAGAAGGATGAAAGAAGAGAAATAATTGCAGCCTGGATACAAGGGGGCTTTAGTGGTGTCCAATTTTTGGTTCTTCGGGTGTTTGGGACTACAACTCCCAGAAGCCCCAGCCAGTTGTCTAATGTAAGGAATTCTTGGAGTTGTAGTCCAAATCACCTGGAGAACCAAAAGTTGGACTCCACCAGTTTAGATAGTAGGGTTGTTCAAACCACACTCCCTTGATCCAGTGAATTTTCTGGGTGGTCTGGCCATGTTACAGAAGCATTCTCTTCTGGTGTTTCACCCAAATCTATGGCAGGCATTCTCAGAGGCTGTCTTTATCCTTTTGGGCAAGAGAGATCTTTGCATTTTAGGCCCTCTTGTTCCCTCTCGCCTTCATTTCCTCTGTTACGTTTCTCTTTTCCAGAGCAGACATGACAGTCCCTTTCCAGTGCCTTCTCCATCACCAGATATCTGCCCTCCAGAACTCACCATATCTGGTAAGTGGTTTTCCTCCTATTCAGGATATGCTTTGTAGGGTTACACCAGGGTGGTTGAGGCTTAGCTCATCTTGGTTCATAATATGACTAGGGTTGTGACATTGTTATTTTCCTCACAGGCCAATTTAGGCTAAATAAATGTATGAGGGTTTGTAGAGGTAAGTCTTATTTTGGCCAAAAATGGGAAGAATCAAGTACAAATAGCATTTAGGGGTCAGTTTGCTGTAGGAAGGGGTAAGAAGCATGAATAATTTGGAAGGGAGGTTTGGGAGTCACAGCTGGCAGCCTCCTATCCAAATACTAACCAGAATGGACTGTGCTTAGCTTCCAAGATCTGATGCCTTTTAGGGCATTTAGACCCTATTTATTTCCTAACCCTGTGGTGTTAAGCATTTGCTAATCACAGCTGCAAATAACAGGTGGTGGATTCCAGAGTGGTACTACGCAGCCGGGAAGGTGCTAATCATTTCCCTTGCCCTGTATTTCTAGTGTAAACCCAAATACAGAGCTCCTGAGTGCCAAGATTTCCCTCTGTGTACGTAGGAGGAGATAGTACAGGTGCCAAGGAAGTTGTCTGCCAAAGTTAATCAGCTAATTTTGGCCATTGGTTTAGCAAGTATAGATCAGTGTCCTCCTACACCATTTTCCAACTCTGACAGTGATGACTCGAGATACAGAACTTCTTGACCTAGTGGCCACTGATTCGGATCCATAATTATATGGGTAATTTCCCTTTAATTGCCATGCAACATTTTGCAGAATACTGGGATTTGTAATTCAGAGAGACAGTGACACTCTGTGAATAAGAATTCTGCACTGGCCACTATGTGCCTTCAACCTCCATTTGATTTTCTAAATTCTTGGCACAGTTTATTCAGAGGAGCTTTGCCACTGACTTCTTTCATCACCTGACCACATCTGCAGAACAAATGAATTTTATTGCTTACGCTTGGATTCATCTCCAAAATATCTTATTTATTTATTTATTCATTTATTTATGGCATTTATATGCTGCCCTTCTCACCCCAAAGGGGACTCAGAGCGGCATTATATTATATATTATTAGAATAGCACAATATCAGTATTATATATTACTATATTGTACTATACCATTATATTGTAATATTATTAGTAATATTACATGTAGTGTTATAATTATTATGTACTAATATGCAAATACAGGTACTGCTTCGGCAGAAAGGAAACAGCGCTCCATGCAGTCATGCCAGCTACATGACCTTGGAGGTGTCTATGGACAATGCCGGCTCTTCGGCTTAGACACCCCAGAGTCAAACACGACTAGACTTAATGCCAAGGGAAAACCACTACCTTATGCAAATATAGATATTCTGAAATAAAAAAAAAAAAAACAAATTTATTTATTTATTTATTTATAGCATTTCTATCCCATTCTTCTCACCTCCGAAGAGGGACTCAGGACGGCTACGAGCAGGCACCATTCAGTGACAAACAATACACAGCATAAAATACATTTAACCTATATTAAAAACAGTTATAAATACATGAACACTTCATCCCAAAACCAGGATTTGAGCTTCTTCCGGAAGGTAATGAGGGAGGAGGCAGATCTAATCTCATTAGGGAGGGCGTTCCACAGCTGAGGGGCCACTCCCAAGAAGGTCCTGTCTCTTGTTCCCACCAAATGTGATTGTGATGGTGGCGGCACCAAGAGCAGGTTCTCTCCAGATGATATCAAAGTCCTTGGGGGTTTGTAGAGGTAGATACATTTGAACAGGTAAGTTGAGCCAGAGCCGATCCCAAACATTTCAGATGTGGGATACTCAACCTTTACGTAACTAATTAACCCTGCTGTTCGATTGAAATGGAACTGTTTACAAAGTCAAGTGATAAAGACTGGCCTTTCGGGAAGGTGTGTAATGTAAAAGATGTGAAACTAAAGAAAAAGGGATGCAAAGAGAAGAAGAAGAAAAAAACAGGAACTCAATCTCAGTTACACTGTTGTTACAAGTGTTGCTTCTGGAAGGGAAGAATGAAGCAAACTCCTTCTCCAGCTGATGGTCGATGCCAAATTGATCTTTTCTGGAAGCCAGGACATGCGTGCAAAGTCCCCTTAGCCCTCCAAGGCCAAAGTCTAGCTGGAAAGGGGTCAAAAATGAGATTGAGAGTTATTTTGAGCAATCCGTGCCCTAAAAGAAGACTGATTCCATCCAGCCTGGTATTGCTAGAATCAGACAAGCCATCTGTGTTCGAGGAAGCAAGTCGTGGGTGCCGCCTGGCCTTTTGGTTCACCTGGAAGAACTGTGTTCCAAACTGATGAGTGACACCCCTGCCCCGAGCAAAGCTAAATCCTGATTAACTGGGAGCCAGAGGGGGAGGCGCTCCGTCCTTGAACCCTCCCGGCCAAACTCCGGTGGGTGACAAATCCCACAAACCCAGCCGTTCAGTCCTATCAGGGCAGACACAAAGCTTTGGCACCTGGCGGGGGCCAAGAGGTCTTGGGATTTAGCCGGATTACTCTTGCGATGGCGGGATCCCTGTGGCTTCTTCCGACATTTCGGGAAAATCTCCTCCGACCCAAGAGGCAAATTTGATTGTGTGGCTGTCTCAATAGGAAGTATTGCTATCTTAATGTATGACCTCACAGGTTGGGAAGGGGGCCCATGCTAATCTAGGCACAAACTAGAATTTAGTACTAATTTTCCAATCACCCGCCACTAGTTCAGTAGAAAGGGAACAAATATGAGAGAGTTGGCATGTCTGCATTTGTGAGAAAAATAAAACGGCATTGTCCGTTTTATTGATTGCAATGTTATGGAAGCAGAATGTTATAATGGATTCACGGGACGCAATTAACGGCTAGGGACAACCATTGCTGACAGTGTGAATTTCCCTTATTACAGAGGTTCTCAACCTATGGGTCCCTGGATGTTTTGGCCTACAACTCCCAGAAATCCTGGTCAGTTTACCAGCTGTTAGGATTTCTGGGAGTTGAAGGTCAAAACATCTGGGGACCCACAGGTTGAGAACCACTGCGGAAGCCGAGTCTCCGATGTTTGCATTGGAAGAGTTGTTTTTGTGTAGTGAAAAAGAAACTGCAGATTTATTATGTGGTTACCAGTAAAGATAAGTTTATTTTATTGCTGATTTCCATTCCTATTCCTGTGAATGCTTGTGTACACAGTGCTAGTGCACAGTTCTGCCCAGCAGTCTATAATGCTGTGGAGATAGCCCTGGGAATGAGGAGTGGACATCAAGGTGGCTTCCTTCCAAGAACGTCCAAGGCAGGGGTTTGCACCGAGTTGCCTAATGGCCTTCAAAGACCTCTCTTTGTTCTTGAACTCTGATTTATTGCCTTCCAGCTCCTGTTTCCCCATCTAACCAGCGAGCCATGCCAGCCACCAAGCCCAAAGTCACCCTGGATCCTCACATTCGTCTCAAAGATGGCAAACTTGAACTGGTGAGTCTGGCCAGCAAATCAGAGGATCCATTTTCTCTCTCAAAACTTTCTCCCTCCTCCTGCTTCTCCTCCTTCTGTTTCTTCTCCTCTCTTTCTCTTTCTCCTACTCTTCAGTCTCAGATCCTTAGAATCATAGAGTTCGACAAGACCACTTGAGCCATTTAGTCATGGGCCATCTAGTCTTTTCCCTTGAAATGCAGGGCAAACACCATCAAAGTACTCCTGACAGTTTGATTGCTTTGATTTCTAGGAAAAGTCCAAGTGTCCAAAATTTGTAAAATAATGAGAACAGAAAACTTACAGTCCAGTTCTTGGAATACATCTTATATTCACAAAATGTTTCTCCTGCCCCCGAAAACCATACACTTCTAAACAGGATGCAGTGCACATCCTGTTGAATTGAATGGACACTAGGGAGAAGAGGAATTCATTTCAGTTCATTTCTGACCCAGGATATCGATGCAAATCTAGAAGACTGGGTTCTGACTTGATGGGGGAATTGTGGACTTGATCGTCATTATAGATAAATCCATCTAGCAATGCTCACCCGATATATGTGTGTGTGTGTACTTTTAAGTTGCCATGAATTTACAGCATTCCCATGAAGTGTACAGCATTAAACACTCCATGGTGCCAAGTCGACAGAAATGCCTGCTTCCTCTGCACTTGCTGCTTCATAAACTGTACCGTACCTTTCTTGAGATTATAAAGTCACAAAAAACAGAAAGATTATTTTCAAAGCTCTTATCTTTCTCTCCACCCTTCAATGCTCACTTTTTGGTGTCCGCTGCATGGCTTTGCATGTGCAGATGCTGCAGTATCTGAGTCTTGACGTGAGTGAGGAGAAGAAGAGGCAGCTCAGGCAGAGTCTGACTACAGACTCACAAGGAACAGTGGCTTATGGCGGTGAGTGAAAAATGTCTCCTCTCCTGCAACTCCTATCATCCTTGTCCAAGAGCAGCCTTTGACCAGCTGTAATTAGAATCAGAATCACAAGGAAATGTATCCACCTTAACTCTAGGTGCCTCTTCTTCCTTCCCCTTTTTTTCTCAGATTTCCTCCAAGCTGTCAGAGATGTCCTGCCGGAGGAGCTGGAAGAGGCTGGTGTCAATTCCAATTCTGTGCTCTTCACTCAACACGAAGTGGCCACTTTGCTGGATACGTCAGCTTTCCATTCCCAGGTCAGCCACCAGCTATCTATCTCCAACTGCCTGATTGTAAGGAAAACTCACCTGAGATGAAAAAGAGTGCCATGATGCCAACCGTTGCAAGAGTTTTACCCCTCCTCCTTTAAAAAAACCCTGTTTTTGTACAAAGCATAATAATAATAATAATTATTATTATTATTATTTATTTATTTATTTATTTATATTCTACCCTTCTTCCCGTGGGGACTCAGAGCGAATTACAGTGTAAACAGATACCGGCAAACATTAAATGCCTTGTTAAAAGTACAATGAGACACACAAAAAAAGGCAAAGCCTTCTCCTTTCATTTCCGCTTTGGAGGTGGTGCTCATCTCTGGCTCTGGGGGAGGTGCTGTTCTCCATTTCTAAGCTGAGTAGCCTATGTGGAGCATGACTGCTTGAAGCATCTTATGTTTTTCCCGCTGAAGCAGTACCTATTTATCTACTCACTTTTGCTTGTTTTAGAACTGCTAGGTTGGCAGGAGCTGGGGTAACAGCAGGAGTTCACCCCATCCCGTGGATTTGAACTGCTGACCTTCAGGTCAGCAGTTCAACAGCACAAGGGTTTAACCCATTGTGCCACCATGGTCATTACTGCATCCAAAGCATCCCTTTTTGTACCCAAATCATCCAAACTACCGCTCCCAGGACTCCACACCATTGAGCCATGGCAGTTAAAAGTGATGTTGAAGTGCATGAGTTCAACTGTGGATCTACAAAATTGTAGCCAGAGGAACTGGACCTCTCTAGCTGGGAATGTCTAATTACTTTTTCCTAAATTACCAATTCCAGAATTCTGTGGAATGTTGCTATGGCAGTCAAAGTGGAATCATAGTGCTTTAACAGTGCAGAGTCAAAGGGCCCTAGAAAAAATTATCTCACAACCAGACATGTGTCTCTTTCACTGCTCTTATGGTGAAATTCTTCTCCTTTATTGTTGTTGTTGTTATTATTACTATTATTATTACTATTATTTGTATATATGCAGATAATATGCATGCCTTTGTCCCAGCATGCATTTTTAGTGGCTCTTTCTTTCCTCCCACCATTTCCTTCATACACCTTCTCTCTCCCCCCTTCCTTCCCATCTCTTTCTTTCCTGCTTCCTTTGTTTTTCCTCAAACACCTTCCCTTTCTTTTTACCTTTATCTTTCTTCCTTTCTCATCCCTTCCTTTTCTTCCTTCCTTCCCTTCCTCCATTCCTATTTCTTCTTTTTTCTTCCCTTCCTTTTGTTTATTTCCTACTCTTTCCTTTTGTTTATTTTTCACCCTTTCTTAACCTTCCTTTTTTTTCTTTCTCCTTCTTTCTTCACCCTTTCTTGGTTCCCCTTCTTTTCCTCCTTCTTTCCTTCCTTGCTTCCTCGCACACACATGTCACCCAGCAGAAACCAACCCATTTGGCTCCCTTTCTTTGCCAATTACATTACAAGAGGCCACTTCACCTAGCAACAGCCAATCTTTCAACTAACCACAGCCAATCCACTTTTATTTCCCTCTTATGCTCTTAGCCCGAAAATGGTGGTTACTTTAGTTCAAACCTGGCAATTTTTGAAGGATCTGTAGGCCAAGTTTGGTCCAGATTCATCAAGCCACAGAGGAGCATTTGTTGTACAAACCAACCAACCAACATACATGCATACTTTGATTTCTATATATAGAGAGATGATGGTATGATTACTATTATTAGTTCTATTATTATTACAGACATGTGACTCTATCAGTTGCACCGACAGTGAAGAGATGGAACAACTGCAGCTGGAAACAGCAGACCTGCGGCAAGAAGTCCGGAGGTTAAAAGTGAGTATATGCACATTGAGAGGTTGTCTTCAAGGAACACAAAGCAAATGCATTGATGTTGGAGTTAGATCAGATACTGGATATCCATCTGAGACCGCCTTCCGTTCAGCATGCTTTGAACTTAGAAATAAAAAATATTAACAGCAATGAAGAAATGCATCGTTCTTTCATATTGAGAGATGCTCACAATCTATTTCAAGGTGAATCATCATGCCTGGAGCTTTCTGGGAGAGAGAATTCTTGCTCCTTTTGCTAGAAAACAAGTGCTCTCTGGAGATTAGGGATTACAAATGCCATCTTGGTTGTTGCAAGGGGGCATAACAACAGCAACAACAACAACAGCAACAACAGCTACAACAACACACTTTATTTCTATTTTGCTCTATCTTCCCGAGGGGACTTACAACATACACAGATAAACATTCAGTACCTTTAATACTGTGAAATAACAATGACACATGAATACACATAACAAAGGTAAAGGCTTCCCCTTTCATCTCTGGCTTCTGACCATGGGGAGGTGTTCTTTTTCCATTTCCAAGCTGAGGAGCCTGTTGTACATAGACACCTCTTGGCTGTATTGTCAGCATGGCTTAATGGGCACCTTTATTACCTTCCGCTGAAGCGTTACCTATTGATCTACTCACATTTGCATTGTTTCGAACTGCTAGTTTGGCAGGAGCTAGGGCTAACAGCAGGAGCTTACCTCAATCCGCGGCTTTGAACTGCCAACTTTTAGGTCAGCAGATGCAACAGTTCAATGGTTTAACCTGTAGTGCCACCGTGGACAGGTTAACAACACCATCTAACATGTGGCTGGAGGTGGATTATAATATAGTTCAAACAAACAAACAGAAAAAATACAACATTGTTAAAATAAATACACCAAAATGCACGCAACAAAATACCAACACCAATAAAACTCAGTTTAAAATTCATGCTTGAAATGGGGCCATGGGTGCAGTTTGAGTATGCTGGTCATATACAATTGCACTATAAAATGTAAAAGTTACTTTAAAAGCAATGGTTCCTCAATGGAAACCTATGATAGGTAAACCAACCTACTAGTTTTTTAAATTTTGTCCGAAGTGACTGCAAGTTGCTTCTGGTGTGAGAGAATTGGCCTTCTGAAGAGATGTTGCAAAGGGGATGTCCTGATGTGTTATCATCCTATGGGAGGCTTCTCTCATGTCCCCGCATGGGGAGCTGGAGCTGATATACAGGAACTCACCCTGTCTTGTGGATTCGAACCCCTGGCCTTCAGGTTAGCAGTTCAACCAGCACAAGGGTTTAACCCATTGCACCATACTGCTCCTGACCTACTAGTTACAGATATATAAAGTGCAAAGTAAGGGTGAAAATAATATTTGTAATTATTCACATCAGGTCAAATATAATTTTCTGACAGTTTGGAAACCGTGTCAGGAAGAACAATATACCAGTGAGTATTTTGCTCCATTTTCCCTTGATATTCTACATTCCAAGGTGTTTAGTAATTCTTTTGTGCATATTTTTGCATAAAACAGTTTTCTATGCAGAAAACTTGCTTCCTGGGCAGAAAACTCAGTTTTTGTGCAGGGAGCCTGTTCTCTAGGCAAGAAATGGGTTTTCATGCCAAAAAAACCCACATGTTTTCTCTGCAGAATAATTCCTGTACAGCATTTTGGGAGTTCTGAATATAGTGAGAAAGCTGTGGGTTAATATTCATTTTCTCCCAAAGGTTGGAGAGCACTGCTTTAATTATTTGTTCTCACCGGCGAAGACAAATTAGTTGGAATTTACATCTTTAGTGCAGAGATATATCACACAGCACTAAGTTTAGGGCATTTTTGGAAAGCATTGCTTGAATTGATGACATGAAATTAACCTTTCTTTTTTTCTTTCCCAGTCCCTCTTGAAGGAGGTAGAGAGCAACAAGAAGTCCATGGAAGAGGAGCTCCAGAGATTGAACCAGGTCAGACAAAGGTTAAGCGTTTAGATTACACTTTGATTGGTCCTATTGTGCAAGTAATTAATGGATCAAATTGCAGCCTGATACTTATTGCAGTACAGATGCCAGTGAGATTCTCTGCATATAAACTCAAAATTAGGATTGATTTACTCTTTTGGAGGGCTGTCCCATCCACCTCAAAAGGAGATATGAGTTTTGTTGTTCATTCGTTCAGTCGTCTCCGACTCTTCGTGACCTCATGGACCAGCCCACGCCAGAGCTCCCTGTCGGCCGTTACCACCCCCAGCTCCCTCAAGGTCAGTCCAGTCACTTCAAGGATGCCATCCATCCATCTTGCCCTTGGTCGGCCCCTCTTCCTTTTGCCTTCCACTTTCCCCAGCATCATTGTCTTCTCTAGGCTTTCCTGTCTCCTCATGATGTGGCCAAAGTACTTCAACTTTGTCTCTAGTATCTTTCCCTCCAGTGAGCAGTCAGGCTTTATTTCCTGGAGGATGGACTGGTTGGATCTTCTCGCAGTCCAAGGCACTCTCAGAACTTTCCTCCAACACCACAGCTCAAAAGCATCGATCTTCCTTCGCTCAGCCTTCCCTAAGGTCCAGCTCTCATATGAGTTTTACAAGTCCTATATTTCTTCTCATTTGAGCAAAAATTAAAATCTCTTTGGTAGGACCCAATTAGAACAGTTGGATACTCCTTTGACGACAACAATATTTGCTATCTTGTCCTGGGATTTGTAGTTTGGAAAGGTGCTGAAGGTCTCTGGCAAAGATACTCACCAGACTGCAAATCCTAGGTTTCCATAGGATTTATTTATTTATACTCAGTTCTTGTGGGTTTTTTGGGCTATATGGCCGTGTTCTAGAGGCATTTCTCCTGACGTTTCGCCTGCATCTATGGCAAGCATCCTCAGAGGTGAGGTCTGCTGGAATTGGGAAAAAGGGGGTTTATATATCTGTGGAATGACCAGGGTGAGACAAAGGGCTTTTGTAAGTTGGGCTAGGTGTGAATCTTTCAACTGACCACCAATTGCCAATGTCGAATCAGCAATTTATCTCCTCCCAGAGGAAGAAGCAGAAGAAGTACGAGCGGAAGCAGCAAGGATCCTGAAAAAGGCAAAACTCCCCTCCAGTAACATTACAAGGAAGGAAAGACAAGCTATTAGAGACCTAAATTCAGATCCTGATATCCTCATTCTGCCAGCAGACAAGGGGAATGCCACAGTAATCATGCATATAGAACAATACAAGGAGAAGATCAGAAAACTCCTGGACCCTACTACATACAGAAAACTTAAGCAAGACCCAACTTCCAAAATAACCAGAAAAACCAACACTCTAATTAAGAACTCCTCAATCAACTTTGACATACGACAGCAGCTATGTAAATCAGAAGCCCTTCCACCCAGGCTTTATGGACTCCCAAAAATCCATAAGGACTCCACCCCACTCAGACCCATCGTGAGTGCCATTGGATCCCCCACATATGACTTAGCCAAATTTCTTGCTGCACAGTTACAAAGCCACATTGGGCTCACAACACACTACATCAAGGACTCAGCCCACTTCATTGAAAAAAATCAGCAATCTCAAGCTAAATACAAATGACAAACTGATCAGCTTCGATGTGCTGTCTCTATTTACCATGGTCCCAGTTGCAGACACCATGGCACTCATCAACCAGAGGTTCCCAGAAGACATCACGGCGCTGTTTCACCATTGCCTCACCACCAGCTATTTTCAGTGGGACAATGAATTCTACGAACAGAAAGATGGAGTAGCTATGGGGAGCCCTCTCAGCCCAGTCATAGCTAACTTCTACATGGAACACTTTGAAAAACAAGCCCTGGAGACAGCAACCCAAAAGCCCACGATATGGTTCAGATATGTGGATGACACCTTCACCATTTGGAGCCATGGAGAAGAAGAACTCAACAGGTTCCTGGAACATCTTAACAGCATCCACCCAAACATCCAGTTCACTATGGAAAAAGAAAAGGAAGGAAGACTGCCTTTTCTAGATGTCCTAGTCATCCGCAAACCAGATCAACAATTGGGTCACACCGTTTACAGAAAACCCACACACACAGATAGATATCTACATAAAAACTCCAACCATCACCCAAGTTAAAAAAGAAGCACCATTAAAGCCTTGGCAGACCGTGCAAAAAGAATCTGTGAACCCCACCTCCTCCAAGATGAACTGAACCACCTCAACTGGGCTCTACAGGCCAATGGATATTCCACCTCAGACATCAGAAGAGCTGCAAGACCAAGAACAAGCCACGAGAGTCAAGATGAAGATCCACCCAGAGGAAAAGTGTTCCTGCCATACATCAAGGGAACCACTGACCGCATAGGGAAGCTGATGAGGAAACACAACATACAAACAATCTACAAACCCACCAAGAAAATCCAACAAATGCTACGTTCAGCAAAGGACAAGAGGGATCCGCTCACCTCTGCAGGAGTCTACCGTATACCATGCAGCTGTGGACAAGTCTACATAGGGACCACCAAACGCAGCGCCCAAACACGAATCAAGGAACATGAAAGGCACTGCAGACTACTCCAACCAGAGAAATCAGCCATAGCAGAGCACCTGATGAACCAACCTGGACACAGCATTTTATTTGAGAACACAAAAATGCTGGACCACTCTCACAACCACCATGTCAGACTACACAGAGAAGCCATTGAAATCCACAAACATGTGGACAATTTCAACAGAAAGGAAGAAACCATGAAAATGAACAAAATCTGGCTACCAGTATTAAAAAATTCTAAAATTGCAACAGCAAAAACAGCAGAGAGAAAAACAGGCAGGGACATCTAATCACCTTTCAAGAAGAGTTTGCTCCAGGCACAGTCAGCCCATTGTATGCTAATCAAGGTGGTCAGTTGAAAGATTCACACCTAGCCCAACTTACCAAAGCCCTTTGTCTCACCCTGGTCATTCCACAGATATATAAACCCCTTTTTCCCCAGCTCCAGCAGACCTCACCTCTGAGGATGCTTGCCATAGATGCAGGCGAAACGTCAGGAGAAATGCCTCTAGAACATGGCCATATAGCCCGAAAAAACCCACAAGAACTGAGTGATTCCAGCCATGAAAGCCTTTGACAATATATTTATTTACAGTGTCAGAAGTGAATTGAGGGTACAGTTATACTGTATTTAAGAAAACACAAACAAAGTTAGAACTTGGCATTATACTAGATTTCCATTGACCAAAAGCTGGCCACTTGGAGTGCCTCTGGTGTCGCTGTGAGAAGGTCCTCTAGTGTGCATGTGGCAGGGCTCAGGTTGCATTGTAGTAGGTGTTCTGTGGTTTGCTCTTCTCCACACTGGTATGTCGTGGACTTCACTTTGTAGCCCCATTTCTGAAGGTTGGCTCTGCATCTCGTGGTGCCAGAGCGCAGTCTGTTCAGCGCCTTCCAAGTTGCCCAGTCTTCTGTGTGCCCAGGAGAGAGTTTCTCATCCAAACTCAGCCATTGATTGAGGTTGCGGGTTTTCACCTGTCACTTTTAGACTCTCACTTGCTGAGGTGTTCCTGCGAGTATCTTTGTAGATCTTTAGAAGCTGTTTCTTGATTTAAGGCATTGGCATGCTGGCTGATATCCGGAGAAAAGATGAGCCGGAGCTGTCACTGCCTTGGTCCTTTCCTTATTGGCTGCTACTTCCCAATGGATATCAAATGGTACAATACTGACTAAACAGTATAATTTCTCCAGTAGTGTAGGATGTAGACATCCTGTGATAATGTGGCATGTCTCATTAAGAGCCACATCCACTGTTTTAATATGGTGAGATATATTCCATACAGGGCACGTGTATTCAGCAGCAGAGTAGCAAAGCACAAGGGCAGATGTCTTCACTGTAACTGGTTGTGATCCCCAGGTTGTGCCAGTCAGCTTTCGTATGATATTATTTCTAGCATCCACTTTTTTTGCTTGATATTAAAACAGTGCTTCTTATAAGTCAGAGTATGGTGCAGAGTAATTCCCAGGTATTTGGATGTGCTGCAATGCTCCAGTGGGATTCCTTCCCAGATAATCCTCAAAGCTCAAGATGCTCGTCTGTTCTTAAGATGAAAAGCACATGTCTGCTTTTTAGATAGATTAGGAATCAACTGGTTTTCCCTGTAATAGGCAGTAAGAGCACCTAAAGCTTCAGAGACGTTCTGTTCAATCATTTCAAAGCTCCCTGTTTGAGCGGTGATGGCACGATCGTCAGCATAGATTAAACTCCCTGTCCCTTCTGGCAGTGGCATAGGACGGAGTCATGGTATTGAATACCATAATATAATTTTATAGTTTGAAAGAGAGCTTTTGGGAAAGAAATCCTGGCTTCTCAACCTTGCCTTCTCTAGATTCCCTAAGGCAGTGGTTCTCAACCTTCTCAACAGTTTACCAGCTGTTAGGATTTATAGGAGTTGAAGGCCAAAACATCCGGGGGCCCACAGGTTGAGAACCACTGTCCTAAGGGCTTCACTTCCAGATCTTGGATCATCTTGCTCCTTGAGACATCTTCAAACAGATCAATATCCTTCTTGGGAAGAAGCAGCTCAGAGGAGCAGCTTTGTGAGGAATATTTATGAGGAATTCAGCTTCATTATGCTTAAGAGCAGGGTTGATGCTATTCAAGGAACATGCTTCCAGAGACTGAATTCAACCCAGTCTTTTTCTCTGCTTGTTGAAAAGCTTGAGGAGCCTGTGCTCTTTGGGTTAAAAATATGTTTGATATTCTTTTCCTGCAATTACAGCCTGCGGTTCAAAACGTCCCTAAGCAACCGCAACGTGTGACATTGTGAGTTGTGCACAAAGGCATTGCTGCGGTGTTCTGGCACGTGTATCTTAACCAACAAGAAGCCCACGCTCCTCCACCTTCCAAAAAGTGTCATTTGTGGGAATCCTAAGAACAGCCAGTCCAGTACCTTTCATTCGTATTGCTGTTCTGTGCTCTCCTACCCCTACTGCAATGCTACCCTGGGCTTTCTGTGGCAAGATTTGCTCAGAAGGGGTTTGCCACTGGCATCCTCTGAGGCTGAGAGAGTGTCACTTATTCATGATCCCCTAATGGCAGGGATTTGAAGCATGGTGTTAAGAAGTTTCACCATTATATGCCAATGAGTCCACTTTAGCTGCAGGGTTGTGATGGATACATCGAAACTTCAGCCAGACAGCCTGATTGTTTACATTTCCTACATTTCCATAAGATGGAGCCATGACAATTAAAGTGGAATCATAACGCTATAACTATAGACAGTCAGGTCTTGGTATCTGCTGGGCTTTGGTTCCAGGATCCCTAATGTATACCCTAATGGAGTTCAAGTCAATTATATACAATAGTAAAATAATACTAATAATAGCAACAGTAAGGTTCAAATCAGCTCACAAACAACCGGGTTGTGGTGCAGCTGCTTGGGAGTCAGCTGCATTAAAATCACCACTGACCAGAAGGTCATGAGTTTGAAGCCAGCCCAGGTCAGAGTAAGCTCCCAACCATTTGTCTAGCTTGTTGTCAACCTTTGCAGCCTGAAAGACAGTTGCATCTATCAAGTAGGAAATTTAGGTACTGCTTATGTGGGGAGGCTAATTTAACTAATTTATGACGCCATAAAAATATCCAGCAGCATTCAAAAGAATGAGAAAGTACTCCATCGGTGACACCAGTGGAAAGGCTGAGAAGGGCGGTATACAAATACAGTAAATAAATTAATAATAAATAATAAATAATGGTGAAGTGACAGCTCCCCCGGTGACTGGAATTCAAGCATACCTTCATGAAGCTGGAAAGTTAAATACCCTCTGTATGTCTGTCTATATATGTTGTATGTCTATAGTATTGAATGTTTGCTGTTCGACCTTTGCAGCCCAAAAGGTCTATGTGTGTCTATGGCATTGTATGTTTGCCATGTATATGTGCATTGTGATTTGTCTTTAGTCCCTGGAGGGTGAGAAGGGCAGAATATAAATACTGTAAATGAATAAATAAATAAATTTTGTATAAAATGGAAAAATAAAGGTTTCCATTTAGAGAATTATTTTAAGCAGTGGATGGTTGCATCCATGGATATGATTGGCCAACTAATGTGAAAGGTCTCCCAATCTAGCATCCACACTATTACATCATACTGGCTCATATTCGAGGTTGAACTAGATCTCCCATTAATGACAGCAACGCCAACCCTGCCTAAACCATTTGCACCACACTGGCTCTCAAGGTTTTGAGTCTCATCTCTTTTTGTGTGGGAATGACTTGCCTTTCTTCCTCTTGCTTTCTCCCCAACCTCAGAAAGCGCTGGGCTTCCTCTCAGAGAACCGAAGCCTCCATGGCAAGCTTCAGGTGGCTGAAGTGTCCCAACGGCAAGCCCACAGTGCAGAGCAAGATTACGAGGAAGTGATCCATTTGTTGGAGGCAGAGATCGCGGAGCTGAAAACTCAGCTGGTGGGGAAGAAAACCAAGCAAGCTTCAGAAGCAGAGGTCAGTCTGCAATGGGACCATGCAGTTAAGCGTAGTGGGAGAAACCTTCAATGATTCAGATGTTTTAAACTACAGGTGTCCAACCCAATGTCCCTGGACCATGCCATTTCATGTAGCTTTCCTCCAGATGCTTGGCTACAACTCCAATATTCCTCATCATTAGAGATCATATCTAGAGTTGATGGGGAGTTGTTATCCAGTGACATCTGAAAGGCTGCAGTTTGTTCTGTTTAGTCAGGAGAGTGGGGTTTGGATTTACAAGGCTGGTGGGCAGGATGTTAAGCTTTAAAATATCCTCTAACCAAGGCATGGGCAAACTTTGACCCCTCAGGTGTTTTGGACTTCAACTCCCACAATGTGTCTTGTTTTATTTTTCCATGCTGAGGAGCCTGTTGTCTGTAGACATCTCCAGTCATGTTGCCTGCATGTCTGCATAGGGTGCCTTGGCATTCCGAGGTGGTACCTATTGATCTACTTGCATTGCATGCTTTCAAACTGCTAGGTTGGCAGAAGCTAGGGCTGACAATCAGGAGGTCACCCTGACTCGTGGTTTTGAACTGTGAACCTTCTGGTCAGCAGATTTCTTGCAGTTAGTGGTTTAACCCACTGTGCTATTGCTGCCATCCAAGTATAAATGGTGGTCTCCCATCCAAGTACAAATCAGAGCTGAGTCTGTTTTGGTTCCAACACCAGATGGAATCTGGTCCCTTTATTCACTAAAAAACCTCCTAAATGTGTGGAAATGCCACCTAGAAACATGGTAGAAAACAGCAATTCACTTTTGAGGTCTCTTTGAGATAGCAACACTTTCACTCTGGAGACAGATGTCACCTTGTACTTCTCTCCATTTCCATTTTCACTCTCTTGTTTTCTCTTTCCAAATCAGAATGATGTCTTAGAGATGAAAAGGCAGCTAACCCTGACTGATGGGCAGTTGAGAAAGTCCGAAGTTTCCCGGAAACGCCTGGAAATCCTTAACAGGAAGCTGCTCCTGTTTGTCCAGGTGAGATGCTGAAACCATAGCAGCTCTCTAGATCTGGGGATCTTCTTCATCAGAATATCATGCTACTGTTAGGACAGAAGGGAGCAAGAACTATTTTAGTCCAGGATTCTGCTCAAAAAGCCAAATAAATACCAGAAACAGTCGGATTCCTCTTGTATTTGGATAGGAAGCTTATGGAAACTAGTAGATTTTGGGAAGTTTTGGACATAGCCTCAGCCCCAACTAAAGATAAGGGATGATGGGAACAGTGGTTGTAACAACCCCCATGCCACTCCTGCCTTAGCATTTTGGACACTTACTGCCAAGTAGAGTATGACCCCTACATCTGCAGAGGATATTGTCCTAGACTGTGAGGATATATAAAACTATGCATAATAGTGAACTTTATTGTTTTCAGTGGGACAGATGGCGGAGGTCCCTAGAAAAAGGTGTAGCTTTTACAAGAGGTCCTAAGTCCATCCATGGATAAGTAAAACTGTGTATATCAGGTTTTGTGATTACTGGGATCATGCTGTGTTGAATCAAGCACTCTTAATTTGCACATAGAACTATTGGATGCCAATGAATTGAGTTTCACTGTTTCCCACTTCCATTCTTTAGACATTAAACCACAAAAGGGCTTCTCCTTTGGTCGTTTCTCCTCTTTATTTTCTGCAGCTGAATATTAGCATTGGGATTAATCAGTCTCATTGAAATGATCGATTTATTCAGGCTGGCCTTTGTGCAGTCTTTTCTTTTGCTATGGATTAATGCAAGCCACCCTTGCAATTAGTAGCAACAGGGGCAGAGCAAAAGGATGTGGGGAATTAGGAAAATATCCCACTGGGAGGGAGGGCGGGCAGGAGTTTAATTTCTACAGGATTGAAATACTAAAATGCCTCCACTTTCTGTTTTTGCCCAGAACGCCCAGAAGCTATTAAGTCCTTCCTGCACATTGCCAGAGGAGAAGAGGTGAGAAGGGGAATTGTTCTTAATGTTTCTGTACGCTGTAAACTCTGTGAGCGTTTATTTATTCACTCATGCATAGACCTGAATGTCATTGGGACCACTGCTTACCTCCTTTCTTAAGAACTGAGAAGCCTCCTATGGTGGCTCTTTCTTTCCTCCCTGCATTTACCTCATGGAGCTTCTCCATCTGTCCTTCCTTCTTTCCTTCTTTCCTTCTTTCCTTCCTTCTTCCCTTACTTTTCCTCATATACCTTCTTCCCCTTCCTTCCTTCTTTCCTTCTTTTTTCTTTCTCACACTGCCTCCCTTCTTTCACCTGGAATATTATGTCCAATTCTGGGCACCACAATTCAAGAGAGATATTGACAAGCTGGAATGTGTCCAGAGGAGGGTGACTAAAATGATCAAGGGTCTGGAGAACAAGCCCTATGAGGAGCGGCTTAAGGAGCTGGACATGTTTAGCCTGAAGAAGAGAAGGCTGAGAGGAGATATGATAGCCATGTATAAATATGTGAGAGGAAGCCACAGGAAGGAGGGAGCAAGCTTATTTTCTGCTTCCCTGGAGACTAGGACGCGGAACAATGGCTTCAAACTACAAGAGAGGAGATTCCATCTGAACATTAGGAAGAACTTCCTGACTGTGAGAGCCGTTCAGCAGTGGAACTCTCTGCCCCGGAGTGTGGTGGAGGCTCCTTCTTTGGAAGCTTTTAAACAGGGGCTGGATAGCCATCTGTCAGGGGTGATTTGAATGCAATATTCCTGCTTCTTGGCAGGGGGTTGGACTGGATGGCCCATGAGGTCTCTTCCAACTCTTTGAGTCTATGATTTTATGATTCCCTTCCTTTCTCTTCCCTCCTTTCTCTTCCTTTCCTTGCCTCCCCTCGGACCCTTTCCCCTTTCCTTTTCCTTCCTTCCCTCCTTTTTCTTTCTTCTCCCACTTTTCTTCCTTCCTTTCTTTACCATCTTTTTCCCTTCCTTCCTTCTTTTCTTCTTTTCTTCCTTCTTTTCCCCCTTCTTTTATTCCTTGCTTCCTTCCTTCTTTCTCGCATATACCTTTGTCCCCTTCCTTCCTTCCTTCCTTCCTTCTTTCCTTCCTTCCCTACTCTTCCCTTATTTTTCTTTCCCACACTCCCTCCTTTCTTTCTTCCCTTTCTTTTTCTTCCCTTGTTTCTCTTCCTTTCCTTGCCTCCCCTCGGGCCCTTTCCTCTTTCCTTTCTCTTCCTTCCTTCCCTCCTTTTCTTTCTACTCCCACTTTTCTCCCTTTCTTTCCCTTTTTTCGCTTCCTTGCTTTCCCTCATATACCTTCTTCCCTTTCCTTCCTTTTTCATCCCTTCTTTTTCTTTCCCACACTCCCTCCTTTCTTCCCTTCCTTTTTCTTCCCTTGTTTCTCTTCCATTCCTTGCCTCGCCTCAGGCCCTTTCCCCTTTCCTTTCTCTTCCTTCCCTCCTTTTTCTTTCTTCTCCCACTTTTCTCCCTTCCTTCCTTCCTCCCTTCCCTTCACACACAAGTCACAAGTGGCAGCATCCAAGCCACTTCACTCCCTTTCTTTCCCAGTGACATCACTGAGGGCCACTTCACCTACCCATAGCCACTCCGCTTTGTTCCTTTTCCTTCCCTTTGCTCTGGCCCTGAATTTGTGGTTCTTTTAGTTCAAACCCCTCCATTATTTTAAGCTGGATCATGAAGAATCTGAGGGCCAAGTCTGGCCCAGATCCATCAAGCCGCAAAGGGACAAAGTGAGAAAAGGGGAAAGAGGCCAGGACATTTCAAACATGTATGGTCAATCAGAGGGCAAATTTTATCACTGAGGAAGATGTCACAAAAGTAATATTTTAAGGAGAACAATATGGAATGTATGGAGCAAATTTAGGAAAACCTGGGGAGAAAAAAAAACCTCAAAAAAATTCCTTGGAAATGCAAGTTTCCACATTTTCTTCTGTAATCCTTTCTGCTGAATTGTTTGTTTTGAACTCAGTTTGCAGCAACTTCAGGACAAAGAGAAGAGACAAGCTAGGATGTTTTAAAAGCAGCTGAAAAAGCGGAAGTGATAAAGGATGAATTGGAACTGTCCCTGTCAATCTGGAACATTAGGAGGATATAATAATAATAATAATAATAATAATAATAATAATAATTTATTTGATCAGTCATATGACCATTTCAAAATAGAACATGAGTAAAAAAACAAGGCAAAAGGGTGAGGACAGCAGCTGACCTTCTATTTATAGTCAGAATCTTATTTTCCTGGTTTTTCTTTTAGGAAATCTGCTCTTTTCTTAATAGTTTTCAGAATAAAAAGGCTTACTCTGATTATGCTGGATCTTTCCTGCCCTTGCAAGAGGGATGTCTGAATATCATTTCTGTTGGGGGACCTGCAGTTGGAGGATATAATATTTAACAATCTTGTAATGCATTCTAGTCTCTTCCCTATATTGTGGGCAGTGAGTTGAGGCCTCCGTGGCTTTGCTTAAAAGGCCGCTTAATGATTCTTTGCCTTGGCTGGGATTCAAACCTGGGACACTCAGCAGAGGAATCTCAAAAAGGATCTGTTTTTTTTCTTCTTTTAAGAGCCAACATTCAGGATGATGAAGAGAAAACAAGGAAGCCCTTGGAAGCGACTCCTCCGTCTTCAGATGTTGTAGGCATCTTGATAGCAGAGGCGAATGAACTGTTGGAACCTGTGTCCATGTCTAACGCTGCAAAAGACGGTAAGGGATTCTCAGGTCTACTTCTTGAGTGATCTCAGTTTAAGGGATTGGATGAATGGGCTGCCAACAACATGGATATTTTCCCAAAACTTAGCACTAAAAGAAGCCCAACTGGCCTTTTCTAGAGATGCTCTGTTCAAGGTGCTGAAGCCGTAGTCTGGGTTGCATATACGTGGATCTAACCATAATGACATTCCAAATAGTAAACTTATTTTGAACAGGCTCACCAAGAAACCCCATTACAGATTCACCTTTGCTTCATTCATAGGCCAGAAATAATATGAAGGCACGCACCAACATTACCCTAAAGGCACCAGATCACATATAATCTTGGAAACTAAGCAAGGCCAACCCTGGTTAGAACCTGAATGGGAGTCTGTAGATGATATTCAGGGGAAACAACTGGAAAAACAAACACTTCTGAGTTTTCATTGTGTAAGGCCGGAGCTACACTGCTATATGATGCAGTTTGGAACTGCCCTAACATAGACCCATATAATCCATTTAGACTGCATTGAACTGCATTATATGACTCCCTAGGGAGCCCCCCCCCCCCCCCCCCGTGGCACAGTGGGTTAAACCACTAAGCTGTGGAGCTTGTTGACCGAAAAGTCACAGGTTCGAATCTGAGGGTGTGAGCTTCCACTGTCAGCCTCAGCTTCTGCCAACCTAGCAGTTCGAAAACATGCAAGTTTGTGTAGATCAATAGGTACCACTCTGGCAGGAAGATAACGGCACTCCATGCAATCATGCCAACCACATGAAAGGCAACCTCAGAGGTTTTGAGGCCTGTTGGAAACTAGGCAAGTGTGGTTTATATATTTGTGGAAAGTCCAGGGAGGGAGAAAGAACTCTTGTCTGTTTGAGGCAAGTGTGAATGTTGCAGTTGGCTACCTTGGTTAGCATTGAATGGCCTTGCAGCTTCAAAGCTTGGCTGATTGCTGCCTGGGACAATTTCAAGCATGTGGACAATTTCAACAGAAAGGAGGAAACCATGAAAATGAACAAAATCTGGCTACCACTGTTTAAAAAAAATCTAAAATCAGGAAAGTAAATAAAGAGGAACACTCAAACAACAGAGAATTCCAGACAAGAATCAACCTGGGCCAGCTAACACCTTCCAACAAAGGATGCTTCCAGGCAGCAATCAGCCAGGCTTTGAAGCTCAAAGGCCATTCAGTGCTAATCAAGGTGGCCAATTGCAACATTCACACTTGCCTCAAGCAGACAAGAGTTCTTTCTCCCACACTGGACATTATTCCACAGATATATAAACCTCACTTGCCTAGTTTCCAAGATGTTTGCCATAGATGTGGATGAAACATCAGGAGAGAATGCTTCTGGAACATGGCCATACAGCCTGGAACACTCACATTAACTAAGATGGCTTTCTTGGCCCCTCTTGCTGCTGCTTCCCCCCATTTTCTAATGCTTGAAAGGGAAGTACAGGGGGAAATCTCATTTTCTTCCTCTGATCTTATGCTGTCAGAAGACAGTTAGATAAACAGCAAATAAAGTGGGTGGACAAGAGTTGGAGACTTGCAAATAGGGAGAGTGAGTTGGATGTAAGTGGGTGAAATTCGAATGTGAAATTGAGGTGCCAATCTAATACTCACTTTGCTAAACGTTTCCCTGCAGAAGTGAGGAATTTTGAGTCTTGGCGACATCCTTGTTCGGATGCTAACTGGGAAATGATGAGGTTCAATACTGAATTAGCCCTATTGGCAGTGCATTTGGTTGATTAAAGGGTGCTTTCTGATCCAATCAGTTCTTCTTGTGTTGACAGCTTTATTGCACAACTGGGACGATTGCCCAGCTGGAAATGCGACTCCAGACTACAAAGAGTGAGTATAGAAGCCATTTCCTCCTCAGGCAGTTTTTGGGGTCATTTTTTTGGGTCTTCAGAGCATCTTTGATGTATCCCACAGGACCAGAGGTCGGCATGGTTTAAGTGGGACTAGGGACCTTTCCAGACAGCCCTATATCCCAGGATCTGATTCCAGGTTTTCTGTTATTCCCAGATTATATGGCTGTGCAGACTCATATAATCCCATTTAAAGCAGAAAGCCTGTGATCAGATCCTGGGATATAGGACCTTCTGGAAGACCTGGGTTTGAATCCCTGCTTGCCCAAGGAAACTCAATGACTAAGACTGGGCAAGTGACAGCCTCAGAAAAATGCAATGACAAACCTTGTTTGGACACATTTGACTAAGAAAGGGTCTCCATAAGTCCATCTGAAGTCACATAACCACAGTCATAACAGAATGAGAGCTTCACATATTGCCATGATACTAATAACTCTCCTCATTGCAATGTCATAATGACATGAGCCAAGCAGGACAGGACCATGGATTGTCCATCCTTCTCTCCCCATGGCTGAAACTGCCATCAGACCGAATGGGAAGGCTGTCAAAGGCTTTGTGGTCTTCTGGGGATGTCAGGAAATGATGACACAATATTAGTTATTAATACTTTTTATTGTTTGGGCTGTCACTAGAGGGGATATCTGTCAAGAGAGACCAATAACCCATGGTCTCACTCCCATGGATCTCTCTTCCAAGGCCATATCACAATATTGTACCTAAAATACAAGAAAATTTGAAAAAAAATGAGGGTGCCACATTGGAACAACAGGTTAAACAGTTGAGCTGCTAATCTTGCTGCCTGGAAGGTTGGCAGTTCAAATTGTGGGATGGGGTGAGCTCCCGCTGTTAGCCACAGCTCCTGCCAACCTAGCCATTTGAAAACATGCAAATATGAGTAGATCAATAGGTACCACCTTGGCAGGAAGGTAACTGGTACTCCATGCAGTCATGCTGGCCACATGACCACAGAGGTGTCTACAGACAACGCCAGCTCTTCAGCTTTGAAATGGAGATGAGCACCGCACCAGCCCTCAGAGCCGGAGATGAAGGGGAAGGCCTTTGTCTTTATCTGTGTATCTGTGTTTCATTCTTTCAAGGCATTTAATGTTTGCCTTGTGTCTGTATATGTCTATATATGCTGGAATCCACCCTGAGTCCCCTGAGGGAGATAGGGCGGAATACAAATAAAGTGTTATTATTATTATTACTGACTATAAAAAGATCCCCAGTAGCAGTGAAAACAAGAGAGCGTAGATATAAAACCATGTGGTTCCAAGTATCATTGCAACTGGATCATAATGATGACTCTTGCCTTAGAACTGTGTTTCTCAACCTTCCTAATGCCATGACCCCTTAATACTGTTCCTCATGTTGTGGTGAAACTCAACCATAAAATTATTTTCATTGCTACTTCATAAGTGTAATTTTGCTACTGTTATGAATCGTAATGTAAATATCTGATATGCAGGATGTATTTTCATGAATTTAATCAAATTTGGCACAAATACCCAATGTGCCCAAATTTGAATATTGGTGGGGTTTGGGGGGGGGGGGGGGTTGGTTTTGTCATTTGGGAGTTGTAGTTGCTGGGGTTCAAAGAGCATTCTGAACTCCACCAACGATGAAACTGAAACAAGCTTGGCACAAAGAACCCATTATCAACAGAAAATACTGGAAGGGTTTGATGGGCACTGACCTTGAGTTAGGGAGTTGTGATTCACCTACATCCAGGGAGCACTGTGGACTCAAACAATGATGGATCTAGACCAGACTTGATACGAATACTCAATATGCCCAAATGTGAACACTGGTGGAGTTTGGAGAAAATAGACCTTGACATTTGGGAGATGTAGTTGCTGGGATTTTAGTTCACCTGCAATCAAAGAGCATTCTGAACCCTACCAATGATAGAATTGGGCCAAACTTCCCACAAAGAACCCCCATTCCTTGAAGGGACTCGCTGGTGTGAGCCTTCTGCCAGCCTCGCACACTCTCCCTTGCCTGCACATGCACACCATGCTGCCATGCACTGATCATGCCTGCTCTTCCCTCCTTGCTTGGTGTCTCAGAAAGAGCCCTCTCTTTGGCTGAAAGGCCAGCCAATCACAGTGGAGAAGGACTTTTGGTGGGAGGATTTGCTGGCTGTTTCCCAAAAGGAAGAGAAGGGCAGGCAGAGAGATCTTCAGCCTTCTCTGCCAAAGGGGTTCCTAAGACCATCAGAAATATATGTTTTCTGATTATATGTGGTGACCCCTTTGAAACCCCCTTGTAACCCCCCCCCCCCAGATTGAGAAACAGACTTAGAAAGCTCTAAAAGCACTTCAGTATAAAGGTAACAAGAAAAAACCCTTTTCCACTGAGCAGCTTAATATAGGATATTTCCTGATCCCAAGGAAAATATTATGTAAAAAGGCCACATGTCCACAGGAGTGTTTGTGGATGCAAAATCAAATTGTAGCTGCAGAACCAATTATTCCAATTTCTACAAATTGTTTTGTAGAATAGTAAAATGCTGAAATCCATGATTGTATGAGAGAGAAGATTGTTCTGAGTAGCTGTCACCCCTTTTTGTGAAAATGCATCCAGCAGAAATACAATGAGATACATTCAGACAATGGTTGTCCCAGCCATCCAAAAAGAACACAATCTTGGGACTATGTGGACAATTGTTTGGAAGACCTGTTAGGTCTAGTCCAGTATGAATTTTGTAACCAAATGTGTCCCTCACAATTTCCTTTCTGCTTGGATGAAGGCTAATGCGATTACATATATTTAGCCTTTTGCAAGCAGACATGCAGCCAGAGTTAGACAATAGCTGAACATCTTTGAAGCACCGGAAACTGCAAATGTATGGTCCTCCAATCCATCTTGGTTATTGTTTGCACAAGGGTCAATATATGTTGTCCTCCCCTCTGAGTTATTGGAGATATCAAAGGCTCTTTGGGGGAGGCGAGTGTAATTGGAAATGCCTTTGAGGTTGTTATAGATCAAAGGCTCTTCACATCCAAAGGATCTGCCAAGGCTCCCACTGTTTCCGGAGACAGAATGCTTTTGCTGTTGCGTCTCTTCCTTCAGCTGTGTGCAATTCTTGCTTCTCAATCCCTTTTCCATATGAAGCAGCAATATTCTTGTACACAAGTTTATCTGTGGCAGCTTGGAAATAAGTTGGACTTACTATCCACATTAACTTGAGTGAAGCAAAGGGTTCCTGCAGCAGAACGGCTTAGACTTCCCTAAGTACAAGGGGAAAATGCCACATTGGTTGGTTGCTGTGAGTTTTCTGGGCTGTACAGCCATGTTCCAGAAGCATTTTCTCCTAACGTTTCTCCCAGATCTATGGCAGGCATCCTCAGAGGTTCGCGAAGATGCCACTAATTTGTGATGAGGCCGCCAATTTGTAAACGTTTGTAAAAGAGCCACCACTCTGTAAGGGCTTATTAAATTGACAGCGTAGCTTATAGCTAATAATATTGATTTGGTCTTTCTTCTGTGTAGCATGTAGCGTGACTGAACTTGGAAAGGAATTGTATCAGAGACAAGGCTTTAGGAAAAACAGTAACAAGTTTATTGAAATGTAGAAGGAGCGTGATGGTTTCAATGTAACTTAACTCTCTTAGAGGCACAAATCTTCAAAGGTTACATTTATAACATTCCTTAAACAACTCTGGGAAGGACACTTCCTTCCACTAAACAGGTTTCAAACTTATTTTTCTTTAAACTGTGTTTCTTTCCTTAATAGGTTACTTCAGTTACAAGCTTATTCTTTCTTTGTGATGTTTCTGTTGCAATAGAGATCCTCACTGGGTTTCTCTCATTCACTAACTATTAATATAATTAAGTCAACTCAACTTATTTAAACTACTCAGGCTAAAAGCCAAAACCTTGCTAATTCTCACTACTATAGAATCAGCCTTTCCCTGTAGTTTTTAAACTACAGATTACCTTCCTGGTTTTCACTACTCAACAGAACCAGCCACTCCTACAGTTCACAGACTGTAGACTGTTTTAAAATGGCTGCCCTGCCAAGTGGCAGTTGGCTCTGCCCCTGTTTCCATGGTAACCGAGCTCAACATGAGCTGAGCTGGCTACCATCCCCCTTTGTTATGTAACTTACATACTCACCCTTTAAAACATCTATCTATAATTATACATAACTGCAAGTTAAAAATTTACACTTTACCACAATGATCATACAGCCAGGAAAACTCACAACAACCCAGTGATTCCGGCCATGAAAACCTTTGACTACACATTGCCACACTGGTGTTTTGGGTGAGACCAAAGTTATGGAAAGTGTGACCTGAGGGTCACGAATAGTCACCTGACTGTGTCTCTTTCACCCTAAGGTACCTTCATAGTTGCCTCAAACACCCTGAATTCCCCAATGAGGTGAATTTCACTTCAAAGCCCTACCCAAAGCCCCCCAAATGTGCAAAAATGCCCTGAAACTCTTAACTCTAACTTGAGTGCTGGGGGAACATAGTCTTGGGAGTTGAGTTATTTTGTCTACAGTTTCTTTTGACCATTTTTTGTGGTTGATGTGTCTTTTAAATATTTTTAAATCCCAGCCATCTCCATCAGAAGACAACGTGGCCGCCACCACCGCCTCCTCCTCCTCCAAGCGAGAACAGCGGGCAGGATCTACAAACCCAAAGCACTTCTTCGAAGGATCCTTCTGACAAGCCAGCATAAACTTCTCCACCGCCAGAGGCTCCAGGTTTCCACCGTGACTTTTTCCAAACACAGATTTGGAGTCAGAAGCAGCACAAAGACCCGGTTGTAAGGAGAAGACACATCTCTCAGTGCTTTCTTCATTTCTTTTTGGAAGACTGACATTCCCGATCCGTTCATAAACTAAGCAACAAGCGCATCCTCTTGGATGGATGCCTCTGGATTGCTTCATACAAACCAGCCTGTTTCCCTCATTTTGCAGCTTTGGAAGAATAAAACAGTCAAGGAAAGTATGGCTGCAGGTATCTGAACTGGAGACTTGAACCTCCAGCTGAATGGAAAACCCAGTGTCCTTCATATTTCCTTTGAAAAACCAAAGTACTTTTTTCTGGCTGTTAGTTAAGTAGCTCGGTTTTTAGCAGTTCTGCATAGCTATCTATGGATGCATCACTGCCTCAGTTGGGTAGGCTCTCAATGCTGTCAAGGATTCCTTGACTGACTTGATATTTGGGTCATAAGTAAAATGGATGTTCCAGACAAACTGTCTTGGGTTTAAAACATGGGGAAGGAAATAATATTCCTTTGGCATTGGTTTTCATGTAGTTAGCAAATACCATGGTAGGAATCGGATGTGAGCACAACATTTTGGCAAATAAAAGTGAAAACGCTGTCCTTGTCAGTCCACATTTCAAAAGGGATGTTCTGTTTCCAGGCTGAAAGCTTTTAACAACAGCAATCTGTTAAGATCTGGATATGCAGTTTCTTAACACAGATGAGGAATATTCAAAACAGTTGTTAGGAATTGTGGGAGTTGAAGTCCAAAACATCTGGAGGGCTGAAGTTGTCTCGTGCCTGTTCTTGACTCTTCTCTAGCCCTTCTTTCCAACACTCCCAGTCAGTTCCTACCTTCTCCATAGTATTAGCTTCTGTCTGTTTTTCTTCATTAATCCTTAAAACTTAGAATCTCTCTCTACAACACTCAACACTCTGACAACAACACTAACAGAGAAGGTTGTGCTTTTTTATTACTCTTTCAGCTACCCCACTCTGGCTGGCCACTTTAGAATTGATGGCATGTTGCAAAACTCTGACAATACATATTATTATTATTATTATTATTATTATTATTATTATTATTATTTGTAACACACCAATATGAATCCACAGCAAACAAAATCACTCTGCTGGCTGTTATATTGGATCACACGTCGGACACTTCCCAAGTGTGTGATATAACAGCGAATAATGTGTGCAGATCCGAGTAGGATAGCCTTTTGCAGCTGGCAGATGGTAATTTTGTCAGCACCAATTGTGTTTAAGTGCAGGCCAAGGTCTTTAGGTACTGCACCCAGTGAGACAATCACCACTGGGACCACCTTGACTGGCTTGTGCCAGAGTCTTTACAGTTCAATCTTCGAATCCTCGTATTGTGTCAGCTTTTCCAGTTGTTTCTCTTCAATCCTGCTGTTGCCTGGGATTTCAACACTGACGATCCATACTTGTTTTTTTTTTAACACAATAGTAGTAAGTATTATTATTATTATTTATTGTATCAGGAACTACCCAGGGTACAGTTGTAATGTATTGTAAAAAACACAAAATTTAGAAACTTTATTTGTACCCTGCTACCATCTCCCGCAGGACTCGGAGCGGCTTACAAGAGGCCGAGCCCAAAGTACATCATTAGCAAAAACACAACAACAACAATGCAATGCAATGCAAAAATAAATAACTCATAACAAAGCAGAACATTAACAAAAACACAACACTATTAAAAACCTGTGGCAGGGCCAACTGTAATGGTTCAAATTCTTAAAATGCTGGGCATGTCCAGGTGAGGTAGGATGAATATTTTGGAAATAAATGGGTGTGCAGACAATTCTAACTCTCTCATAAAGTGCATTGGGATTCCTTAATCTGGGAAGGCACACTGGAACATCCATGTTTTCAAGCTCCTTCTGAAGACTGCCAGTGTTGGGGAATGCCTGATGTCCTTGGGGAGGGAGTTCTAGAGTCGTGGGGCCACCACCGAGAAGGCCCTGTCCCTCATTCCCACCAATTGCGCTTGCAATGCCAGTGGGATTGTGAGCAGGGCCTCACCAGATGAACGAAGAGATCGTGTGGGTTCGTATATGGAGATATGGTCATGCAGGTACTTGCTTGAACAGGTAGGTCTTCAACTGGTTCTTGAAAGATAACAAGGATGGGGCAGTTTGAATCTCAGTATATTTAATTATATATTGAGATTAAATGTTCTGTCTCAATGGGGAGATTAAATATTATGTATATAATAGCTGCAAATAATAATAATAATAATAGGTGACATGCAACATACATATACATACATATATATACACAAACACACACAATGAGCATTTAATATATATAACAGCTGCAATAGAATAATCGTAACAGTAATAGACTCTTACAATAAAGGACCCCATGCCCATCCCAGCTGATTTGCAACCTGCTCTGCTGGAGGGGGCGTGGCATGAGCCGATGGGCGGGGCTTCGCGACGCGGGCCGCTTCTCCTTCCCCGGGAAGGGGGTGTGTCCTGGCGTCGCGGTGGGCGTGGCGCCTGACCGTGCCGCAGCGCGTGCGGAGCCGGAGGCCCTCTGATTGGCTAAAGCGCGCCGGCCGGCCTTCGAGGGGCGCGAGGGTCCCTTTCTTTTCCTTCCCGAACAGAGGCACCGGCGGCGGGTGGAGAGAAAGCTGGGCTGCCCTTGGATTTCAGGAGAAGCGGAGGAGGATGGCGGAGGAGGAAGAAGAGGTGAGTCAGGAGGAGGAGGAGGAGGAGGGAAGAAAGGCAGGCAGGCAGGCAGGGCATTGCAGGGAGAAATGCCCCCTCTGCAGCTCAGAGAATGGTATATGCCTAAAACCATATTATATATATGGTATCCATATATATATATATATATATATATATATATGGTGTCCCCAAACTCGCCAAACGTAGGATAAATGGACAAACTCATACATTTTATTTTATTTCAATTGTTTTCATATTAATATATTTATTATTATATTTTTATTATTTTTAATATTTATAAATCCTATTTTAATCGTTTTGAATTTGACATATTTCACATCTATATAATGCATTTTAATTTTTTCTTCAAAGTCACCATGCATATAGGGAAAAAAATTGCAAACTCATATTTTGTATTTTTTCCCCCCCTATTCCTATTTTTTACATTTTGGAAAATGTAAACAAAGCTGCACCATCTATTATTATTATTATTATTATTATTATTATTATTATTATATAGGAGCCTCCGGTGGCCCAATGGGTTAAACCCTTGTGCCAACAGGACTGAAGACTGACAGGTCTGAGGTTTGAATCCAGGGAGAGCACATATGAGCTCCCTCTGTCAGCCCCAGCTCCACATGTGGGGACATGAGAAAAGCCTACCACAAGGATGGTTAAATATCAAAACATCAGGGCGTCCCCTGCAGACGGCCAATTCTTTCACACCAGAAGCAACTTGCAGTTTCTCAAGTCGCTCTTGACATGGGAAAAAATATTATTATTATGATCATTATTATTTGTTTGTTTCTATCCCACTTTTCTCTCGCATTAGGACTCAAAGCAGCCCCCCAAAAAAGCATGACAATCAACAATCCCATCATAAACACATTTCCATCGAAAAAAACTATAAAACCCACATAAAATACAATTAAAATCCAAACAAAAAACCCCACAATTAAAACAATTAAAACTTTCAATAGGTTAAAAACCCCATCTAGTGATTAATTCACTTAGGCCATAGTCAGGTCTATTGCCGAAAGTCCAGATCGTTCAAATATTGCACACGATCGGTTTAGCATTCATTCTCCTTCAGGGAAGGCCTGTTTCCACAGGAAAGTTTTTATTTTAAAGATATTTAAAAATGTTTTCATATTTGAAATGTTATATTATATTTTAATGTTTTTAATATCGATATATTCTGTTTTAATAATTTTTAATATTTATATTATAGCTTATATATATTTAAATCATTTATATTTATATAATACATTTCAATATTTTAT
The DNA here is from genome assembly GCF_037176765.1 of Anolis sagrei. Classification (NCBI taxonomy): domain Eukaryota; kingdom Metazoa; phylum Chordata; class Lepidosauria; order Squamata; family Anolidae; genus Anolis; species Anolis sagrei. The sequence continues at coordinate 19,501,013 of NC_090034.1, read as the reverse complement.
ATGTGTGTGTGTGTGTGTGTATGTATATATATATATATATATATATATGTATATATATATATATCTGATGCCCCTGAAATTACCATACGTAGGAGTAATTACTAAACTCATATTTTATTATTTACTAGCTTGGGTATCCAGCATTCCCTGGGTTATTTGAAAAAGTCGATTTTTAATTGTACAAAATGCATAAGGTTGTGGGTGAACTACAACTTACATCATGCCAGGTCAACCCCCTGAAACTCCATCAGTAGTTAAAAGTTTGTCATGTTGGGCAAGTTTGGTCTAGATGCATTATTGGTGGGGTTCAGTGTGATCTCTGGCTGCAGGATAAACTACAACTCCCACTATGGTGAGTCAAACCCCTCCAGTATGTTGAGTTGGTTATGGGGGTTCTGTGTGCCAGGTTTGGTCCAGGTCCATCATCGGTGGTTATGAATGAACTACAACTCCCAGAAAAGAAGGTCAGTTCCCTCCAAACCCCTCCAGTAATCAAATTTTGGCATATGAGGGGTGTGTGTGTGCCAAGTTTGGTCCAGATCCATCGGTGTTTGAGTTCACAGTGCTCTCTGGATGTAGGTGAACTAGAACTCCCCCAAATCAAGGAGAATTTTCCCCAAAGACCTCCGGTATTTTTTGCTGGTCATGGGAGCTCTATGTGCCAAGTTTGGTCCATTTCCATCTTTAGTGGAGTTCAGAGTGCTCATTGATGCAGGTGAACTATAAATCCCAGTACCCACAATTCCAAAATGTCCAGGCAGATTCCCATCAGAACCTACCAGTGTTCATATTTGGGCATATCAGGTATGCATGCCAAGTTTGGTCCTGATCCATCATTCTTTGGGTTTATAGTGCGCTCTAGATGTAGGTGAACTACAACTCCTTTGCTGTGCAACATAGAAAAGAGGAAAGGGTTAAGGGAGAGGCAGTGGGCAGGGTTATGCAAATTCCACAGCAATGGAGAGAGAAAGGAACACTGGGATGTTTGTGGTGGAGGAAACACATAAAATCTAGGATGGAATAGTCCCCGAATGAAAGCCTTCACTTGGGTGGTGGGCACTATGGTGTTTGTAGAGGACATTTGGCAGGGCCTTTGGACATGTTCACTATAACCTGCAATGTCATTGGAGGGAGGGTCTTTGGTGTTTCCTGAGTGGTGGGAGTTATAGATGCTTTCTGCTTACAATGTGAAATAACTCTAGATGTGGTGATGTAAGTGGGTACATTTTCTTCTACCTTTTTTCAAGGAGCATCCTAACCACAATGGTTATTTTGGGGAATCCGAATTTTATCTAAACGTATTCTAATGGTGCAAAATGTTGAGTTTTGGCGATTTAATCTACTGCTGAGCAACACTCACAGCAAAGCCTTTGTGCCTTGCTTCTTGACTGATTCCTCTTCAGCATCGAGAAAGAAAGAAGTGTGTCATGGAGTAATACTTCAAGCCTTTTGAAAGCCAAATGACAAAACAGAAATTGGGCTCAATTAGAAAGGAACTGGTTGTGGAAACCCATTGCCAACTTTGATTGAGTCCCGCGCTCTCAGCCACAAAGACAACTCTTGCAAAGAAACAAGGAAACTGAATGACAGATTCACCTTGTTGGGGTCATTGCAAATTAGAAACAAGTTCAAGGCAAACAAACAACAGCTTGTTTGCCATATTTGCAAATAGTGACCATCCAGAACCCTGGCATGAACAAGCATTGTCTCTTATCTTCTGTGGTTCCTTTCTTGTACTTGGGTTTTGAAGGTAGCCTTGATGGAAACCTGCTCAACTGTTTCCGATGGCGAAGCACTTTTACGAGTTAGCTCGGCATCCAGATTTGCTGCTATTCCTTCATCCTGTAATCTGTTAATTACATAATAAGGGCCTATTTTCCCCCCTGAACATTTCTGCAGAAACAGAAGGCTTTTCTTGTCGAGAATAGTTCTGTTTCTAATTTTCTGTGCGTTCTATTGGGGCAATACATTCAATCTGATTGATCTCAATGGTGGTATGTCTATGCAAGCTCCACAAAGTTACATTATATTTATTTTGCTAAAACATGAGTAACTTTAGGGTAGTCTCAAGCAGTTATTCTCATTGAGTTGCTGTGAGTTTTCCAAGCTGTATGGCCATGTTCCAGAAACAGTCTCTTCTGACATTTCGCCTGCATCTATGGTGGGCATCCTCAGAGATCGTGAGGTTTGTTGGAAACTAGGAAAATGGGGTTTATATATCTGTGGAATAATGTCCAGGGTGGGAGAAAAAAACTCTTGTCTGCTTGAGACAAGTATGAATGTTGCAATTGGCCACCTTGATTAGCATTTAATGGCCTAGTAGCTTCAAAGGCTGGCTGATTCCTGCCCAGAGGCATCCTATGTTAAGAGGTGTTAGCTGGCCCTGGTTTATTCTTATCTTTAATTCCACTGTTTTTTTAGTGCTTCTCTTTACTGTCCTGATTTTAGAGGGTTTTTTAAATACTGGTAGCCAGATTTTGTTCATTTTCATGGTTTCCTCCGTTCTGTTGAAATTGTCCAAATGCTTATGGATTTCAGTGGCTTCTCTGTATAGTCTGACATGATACTTAGCCATAGCAGAGTACCTAATGAACCAACCTGGTCACAGAGAGCACAGAAATGCTGGACCACTCTACCAACTACCATGTCAGATTATGAAAATGAACAAAATCTGGCAACCAGTATTTTAAAAAAAACTCTAAAATCAGGACAGTAAATAAAGAAGTAAAAGCTTGGTAAAGGCTTCCCCCTGATATTAAGTCCAGTCATGTCTGATTCTGGAGGTTGGTGCTCTTCTCTATTTCTAAGCCGAAGAGCCAGTGTTGTCCGTAGACACCTCCAAGGTCATGTGGCCGGCATGACTGCATGGAGTGCCATTACCTTCCCGCTGGAGTAGTGCCTATTGATCTATTCACATTTGCTAGGTTGGCATTAGCTGGGGCTGACAGCGGGAGCTCATTCCACTCCCCGGATTTGAACCTGCAATCTTTCGGTCAACAAGTTCAGCAGCTCATCATTTTAACCCTCTGTGTCATTGGGGGCTCCAGTAAATAAAGAACAACACTAAAAAAAGCCAGGGGAATTCCAGACAGGAAACAATCAGGACCAGCTAACACTTCCCAACAAAGGATTCTCCCAGGCAGCAACCAGTCTTTGAAGCTGCAAGGCTATTCAGTTCTAATCAAGGTGGCCTCAAACAGACAAGCGTTCTTTCTCCCACCCTGGAAATTATTCCACAGTTATATAAACCCCACTTACCTAGTTTCCAACAGACTCCTCAACCTCTGAGGATGTCTGCCAGAGATGTGGTCGAAACATCAGGAGAGAATGCTTCTGAAACATAGCCATATAGCCCGGAAAACTCACAGCAGCCCAGTGTTTCTGGCCATGAAAACCTTCAATAACATAGCTCTTCTCAGTGGTTGGCTTTTAGAATATTATCAGTTAAGGGTTGTATTAAAATCCATGCCTTCCTTCTCCAGCACTAGATGGAAAGGAGACAGAAAAAGGAGCGAGTTTGCCTTCTTTCAACCCTTGCCACTGCTGACAAACACCCTACAACCAAATCCTTATGATAAGGGCCTTATTGGGGAGGGGGGAAGATTCCACCTCTAGTTGCCCTTATTTACTGGAAGCAGCGATCTAAGATCTTTAGGAGAGGTTATCTGAGCCAATAGCTGCTCCTAAATAATTGTAGGCAATTGAACAATGTTTTCTTCCTGCCAGAGTTTTCCAAGAAGGAGTTAATTCTGGAGAGCAGTCTGTGACATTATGGCTCTGTACCAAGGGGAAAATTACCCTGCGGATGAAACGAGGAGCCTAACACCTAGGATGAAAGGTACAGTTAATCCAGACCCACGATTTGACTTTCAAAAAACTTGGTTGCTTTAAACAGCTGTTTCTGCCTCGGGATCAAACTATGCTCATATAATCGCCGCTTGGAGAAAACACCATTCTTTGTTTATTAAAGGTATCAGACCTTTTACACAGGTCCCTTAAAGTTGTTTTATAATGGACTTGCTAATAATAATGACGATAGAAGACAGGGTTTGCTCCTTACTTGCTGTGGTTTGTTACCTAACAAGTCTCTCCCCAGAATAAGCAGACATTGACATGCAAAGTTATAGCTTGTTCTCAAGGCTTCCGAAGATAGACAGGGGAAGGGGTAGATTTAGGAATATATATTTGCAGATGAGGATGAACAGAAAACGCTGTATTTTTTTTAGACAGAGGCAACAGGATTAGTTTGGAAATGGGGCCATGATTCTGCATTGATTAGGGGCTCCTGCTGCATAGGCTTAGGCTCCGTCAGTCACATGGACCAGAGTGAACAAGAGTCAAATTCCAAAACAGGCTTGTTTCAGAGGGAGCTCCCAGCAAGGAGATTAAATACGTATGTACATTGGCCAAGACCCTATACATTTTCAATATAGCATAAATATATACTTACTTACTTACTTAGGTGATCCCTCGTTGTCCGAGTAAGATAGTCTTCCAAGATCGGTGTACGGCGGTGGGTCCGTAGGTGACTGTGGATTCCTATTCTTGATCTGCATGTTCTCCCGCAGTGATGGCATTGGTTTCCAGGTGGAAGGCGGTCCTGGTCGGGGTTAGCTTGATGCGCCTTCCTCTTGGCACGTTTCTGTCTTTCCTCCTCCATTCATGGTCTTACCACTATCTGATCAGTTTTAGACTATCTGCAACCGCTAACCTCCGCAGGGGTGGAGGACAAATTAAAATGGTCCGCCCCAGGAGACTGATGGATCCGGAGGGATTCCTGAGGAATCTTGGGGTTCTTCCTGCCATGGAGCCTGGCGATCCTGTCGACACCTTGGTCGATCACTATAACAAGGAGATGACCGGGGCGATAGATACGATCGCTCCCGAACGCCCCATCTCGTTGCGTCGTGACACACCATCTCCATGGTTTACTGAGGAGTTGGGTGTGATGGAGCATACGAGAAGGGGGCTAGAACGCATTTGGAGGAAATCTCGAGACGTGTCTGACCAAGCACGGGCTACAGCCTCTCTTAGGGCGTATACCGCGGCTATACGGGTAGCCAGGGAGTCTTTCACGACTGCCCGTATAGCGTCGGCAGCAAATAGATCATCGGAGCTGTTCCGGGTTGTCCGGGAACTCCTGCGTCCACCTGCGGTGGAGGAAACCTTCGATGACCCAATAACTCAGTGTCGCGAGTTCACACACCATTTTGCAGGCAAAGTTGCTCAGATACGCCTCAAGCTGGACTCCAATTTCATCACAGTTCCAGGAATGATTGGCCTAAATACAAAGATATAATAAAAAAAAGAAGGAGGAGAATTCAAGATGAAAACGCAACAAGAACTAAAAATCATAAACAATAGAATCTCTTGGTATCAATACGAACAAATCAAAGAACACTTTAAGATAGATAAAGAAAAAGGATTCGAAGAAGGAACATGTTTTTGGGATAGAATAATGCAAACGGAAAATAAACTAATCTCCAAGATATACAAAAAGCTCTTAGAAGGGGAAGGAGACACAGAAAAGGAGAAAACATATATGAAAAAGTGGAAAGACAACTTAGGAAGAGAGATAAAGAAGGATGAATGGGAAGAGGTTTGGAACAAGAAACTAAAATATTCGAAAGCAATGGAACTTAAAGAAAATTGGTTTAAGATAGCTCATAGGTGGTATATAACCCCACATAGGTTAGGGAAATTCAACAAAAACACAAACACAAAATGTTGGAAGTGCGGCAAACAGGAAGGGACATACTATCACCTTTGGTGGACCTGCCCAAAAGCAACAATTTATTGGAACAGGATACAAAAATCATTACAAAAAATATTGAAGATAGAAATACCTCGGAAACCAGAAACCTTTTTACTAGGGATACATAATATAAAAATGGAAAAAAATAAGGACAAAATCCTATTCCTCCTGACCACTGCAGCTCGAATAATTTATGCAAAACACTGGAAAGAGAAAGAACTCCCAGAAGAAGAGGAATGGTTAACAAAGATTCTGGACATAAGAAATATGGACAAACTAACTTATATACTTTCTTAAAAAAAGAGCAATTGATTGGAAACAAGTAACAACATACTTAGTAGAAGAAAAAAGCATGAAAATAATCGCTTGAAAGAGATGATGGAAAATATAAATCAGGGGAGAGCAGCAGAGAAAAGAAGGCGAAAAAGACCAATAGAGGGAAGAATGAAGGAAAAGGAAAAACCTCCGTGAAGTCAACGCCAGATCTACAACAATCACATCACACCCCCTTCCCTCACAGTCCTCTCTTCAAATTTCTGTTTCTACACTGTGCACACAACATGATTCCAGCAGCCACGGTCATTAAGTGGCTCTGGTCACTTGGTAGAACGAAAACATGTAGACAAAATCAGACTACTATTTACTTTACTTTCTCAACACTGCTATCCCCCTCTTTTTTTCCTTTCTATCCCCTTCTTACTTTACCCATACTGGTAGGAACTTTTGTAAAGATAAAAGTTCCACTTACTGTATGTTTTTAAGGAAAATTTAATAAAGATCATTTTAAAACATCACAGTTCCAGGAGAGGTGATTGAGGCATCTGCTTGTCCAATTTTGTGGGATTCTTTTAGGCTTGTTCTTCCTGAGACCGTGGGGGAGGTCCTTGGTGCTGTGAGGGCGACCACGTCGGCTTTGGACCCTTGCCCGTCTTGGCTAATTAAATCTGCCAGGGAGGGGTTGGTTGATTGGTTTGTGCTGATCATTAATGCATCATTGGAGCAGGGGGGTTTCCCATCTAAACTAAAACAGGCTGTGGTTCGTCCACTTATCAAAAAGGTTTCCCTTGACTCCACGGTGCTGAACAACTATAGACCAATCTCCAACCTCTCTTTTCTGGGCAAGGTGCTGAAGCAGGTGGTCGCCTCCCAGCTCCAGGGCTTTCTAGACGACATCAATTACCTGGACCAGTCACAGTCTGGTTTCAGGCCTGGCCATGGCACTGAGACAGCTTTGGTCGCCTTGGTGGATGACCTCCGTAGAGAGCTTGACAGGGGGAGTGTGACCTTGCTGGTTCTCTTGGACATATCAGCGGCTTTCAATACAATCGATCATGGTATCCTTCTGGGACGGCTCTCTGGAATGGGTCTCAGGGGCACGGTTTTGTCCTGGCTCCAGTCCTTCCTGGAGGGCCGATCCCAGAAGGTGAAGCTGGGAGATGCCTGCTCGGACCCCTGGCCCTTGACCTGTGGGGTCCCGCAAGGCTCTATTTTATCTTCCATGCTTTTTAACATCTACATGAAACCGCTGGGAGAGGTCATCCAGAGTTTTGGAGTTAGGTGCCATCTCTACGCAGATGACACACAACTCTATTACTCATTTCCACCTAACTCCAAGGAAGCCCCTCGAGTGCTGGACGAGTGCCTGGCCTCTGTGGCTGTCTGGATGAGGAGGAACAAGTTGAAGATTAATCCCGACAAGACAGAGGTCCTCCTGGTCGATCGAAAACCAGATCGGGGTATAGGGTGGCAACCTGTACTGGACGGGGTTACACTCCCCCTGTAGTCACAGGTCCGCAGTGTGGGAGTCCTCCTGGATTCATCGCTTACGTTTGAGGCTCAGCCGTCGGTGGTGTCCGGGAGGGCTTTTGCACAACTGAGACTCGTGCGCCAACTGCGACCTTACCTTGTAAAGGCTGATCTGGCCGGGGTGCTCCATGCCTTGGTCACCTCTAGATTGGATTACTGTAATGCGCTCTACGTGGGGCTGCCCTTGAAAACGGCTCGAAAATTTCAGCTAGTCATTGACATAGTCAATGATTAACACCTTATTGATGTATTGCTACTAGAAAACTTTAATAAAAATCATTTTTTTTAAAAAAAAGAAAATTTCAGCTAGTCCAGCGGGCGGCAGCCAGGATGTTAACTGGTGCTCCTTTCAGAGAGAGGTCAACCCTCCTGTTCAAGGAGCTCCATTAGCTGCCGTTCATCTTCTGATCCTAATTCAAGGTGCAGGTGCTCACCTACAAAGCCCTGAATGGTTTGGGACCTGCCTACCTATGTGACTGCATCACCGTTTACGAACCCACACGCTCCCTTCGATCATCTGGAGAGGCCCTGCTCTCGATTCCACCTGCGTCGCAGGCGCGTTTGGTGGGGACAAGGGACAGGGCCTTCTCTGTGGTGGCACCCCGACTCTGGAACTCTCTCCCCAAGGACATCAGACAAGCCCCAATGTTGGCTGTCTTTAGGATGAGCCTGAAGGCCTGGCTGTTCCAGTGTGCCTTGCCAGAATAGGAAACTCCTGGTTTCAAGTCCCAATTGCACTTTGCTAGAGACTCAGGATTATCTGCACATTGCACCTACCTCCATATACCTCTACATATTACCTGTCAAGTTCAGTATTTTAATTTGTCCATTACATTTGGCCCGGCCTTGGTTTTAATTGTGTCATGGTGTCATGGTTTTACTGTTTTATTGTTTTTCTTGATGTTTATTATTTGCTTTTGAGTTTATTGTGTATTGTATGTTGTTGATTGTTGGCGGCCTTGGCCTTTGTAAGCCGCATTGAGTCCTACGGGAGATTTTGCGGGGTATAAATAAAGTTAATAATAATAATAATAAATTCGTGCCTCTTCAAATTCTACAGCACTTTTGGTCACAGCTGACGTCTAGCTGGAGCGCTCAAGGGCCAGGGCTTCCCAGTTCTCGGTGTCTATGCCACAGTTTTTAAGGTTTGCTTTGACCCCATCTTTAAATCTCTTTTCCTGCCCACCAACATTCTGTTTTCTGTTCTTGAGTTCAGAGTAGACAACTGCTTTGGGAGACGGTGGTCGGGCATCCGGACAGCGTGGCCAGTCCAGTGGAGTTGATGGCGGAGGACCATCACTTTGATGCTGGTGGTCTTTGCTTCTTCCAACACGCTGACATTTGTCCGCTCGTCTTCCCAAGAGATTTGCAGGATTTTCCGGAGGCAGCGCTGATGGAATCGTTCCAGGAGTTGCATGTGTCGTCTGTAGATAGTCCACATTTCGCAGGGATATAGCAGGCTTGGGAGGACAATAGCTTTATTAACAGAATTAGGAAGACAATAGCTTTATAAACAAGCACCTTGGTATCCCTACGGATGTCCCGGTCCTCAAACATACTCTACTTCATTTGGAAAAATGCTGCACTCGCAGAGCAGATAAATATATGCCAGCATAATGACCAAAGGAGGGTGACCAAAATGATCATAGGTTTGGAAACCATGAATAATTCCTCTAAGGAACAGCTTAAAGAACTGGATCATTTTATCTCACAGAAGAGAAGGTTGAGAGGAGACCTGAGAGCCATATTTAAATATCTGCAACCATGCCATAAGGAAGAGGGAGCAGGCTTGTTTTCTGTTCTGGAGACTAGGACTCAATGGAGTGATGGGTTCAAATGACAGGAAAGGAGATTTCACTTGAACATTAGGAAATAACTTTCTGACCATAAGAACTGTTGAACAGTGGAACTCTTCCCCTCTTAGTTCTTTTGAAGCTTTTAAAAGAGCCTGGATGGCCATCTGTGAGGATTTACCTTTGTACCACACAAGAGTCCAGTATTACTAACTAAACAGTTCATTGAAGAAAGCAACTATAAAAAGGCAAAAGGCAATGCAAAAAGCAATGTCCCAAAAAGCAATAAGAAAAAGGCTATTAATAGTCCGTACATCAGAGTTCTGTTCAAAAGTGACAAAGTACATGGAAAATCAAGAATCGAAACATAAGCATAAATCCATAACCAGGAACACAGCTACTTCTTCCAAAACATAAATCCACGAACATGAGCATAAAATTTTCCGAAAAAAATTAAACATAGACTTGAACGTGGAACAAGACCAAGGTGTACACGGTAATGCAGTGTTGCCTGCTCTAACCCTTTTAGTTAATTTAAGGGCCACAAAGCCATGAAGTCATACCTTTGACATCTGCTTTGTTGTTTCAAGGATTTCTCACAGAGTCTCTGTGACCTCCGTAATCTGGCTTCCTCCTCCTGGAGATCGAACCTCAAATTCCTCTTGACTTCAGGTGTTTTCCCAGGTGAAAGATCTCTCCCTTCCAGCTCCTTATCTTCCATTGCTAAGGAACAACTAGGGGAAAGATTCTCCCTATCTTCTGATGCCATAGCATCTCCATCTCTACTCTGAAGCAATTTCTCTCACCAGACACAGACCCAGACAGAATCATGATCTAAAATCCCCTCATTTACCACACTGGAAAGTCCATCAGTTTTCACAATCTCTGAACAATCCCCTCATCTTCATCCTCTGGCTGAACAACAACACTCTGTTGGGGTGCTTCAGTTGGGCTTTTCCTGGCAGAATGGGGTTGGACTGGATGGCCCTTGTGATCTCTTCCAACTCTATAATTCAGTTGAGCAGTGGATATCATAGCTTTGAGATCACCCCTTGCATGATGATGATGATGATTTTTATAATAATAATAATCCCCAATTTTTCACATCAATGAGTGTGGGACAGGTCTGCACATACTAGTGGAACAATTAACTGCACATTTGTGCACATTTATGATACAAAATTGAATTCCTTGTGCAACTATTTAAATGATAGGATAGTGCTGCAACAGGATTTGGGCCATAAATTGGTGGGATTTCCACTTGCTGTTGTCATTTTGGTACCATGGGGCTCTCAAATGCTTTTAAAAACGTGTACAAGGGCCAAGACACAGGGGAAAGGGGAGAACTCATAGCTTTGCCTTTAGATGTTTAAAGATGGAGGAAGACAAAGCCTTCGGCCTTAGGGAAGCAGAGTAAGGGTGTGGAGGCATCAAGCCTTCAGGATGGGAATGAGTGACAAGCTCAAACGGCTCTTTCACAAAATACATTGGCCATTATGGACATCTCTTTTCTTTTTTCCTAAAGGGAAAGCTCTAGAGCTAACTGATGAGACTCTCTTGAACATGTCAAGGCAGGAGATTTCATGCTTTTGATGTGAATAAAAACTTCCCATATTGGGTCCCTATAGAGCAATGTTTCTCTCAACCTGGGGGTCGGGACCCCTGGGGGGAGAGTCGCAAGGGGGTGTTAGAGGGGTCACCAAAGATCATCAGAAAAAAACACTATTTTCTGTTAGTCATAGGAATTCTTTGTGGGAAGTTTGGCCCAATTTTATCATTGGCGGGGTTGAGAATGCTCTTTGATTGTAGGTGAACTATAAATCCCAGGAACTACAACTCCCAAATGTCAAGGTCTATTTTTCCAAAACTCCACCGGTGTCCACATTTGGGCATTTTGTGTTATCTGTGCCAAGTTTGGTCTAGATCCATCATTGTTTGAGTCCACAATGCTCACTGGATGTAGGTGAACTACAACTCCAAAACTCAAGGTCAATGCCCATCAAACCCTTCCAGTATTTTCTGTTGGCCGTGGGAGTTTTATGTGCCATGTTTGGTTAAATTTCATCATTTGTGGAGTTCAGAATTCTCTTTGATTACAGGTGAACTATATATCCCAGCAACTACAACTCCTAAATGACAAAATCAACCCCCACCCCCACCAGTATTCAAATTTGGGCATTGCTGGTTATTTGTGCCACATTTGGTTCAGTGAATGAAAATACATCTTGCATATCAGTAGCAAAATGACAGTTATGAAGTAGCAATGAAAATAATGTTATGGTTGAGGGTCACCACAACATGAGGAACTCTATTAAGGGGTCGCAGAATTAGGAAGGTTGAAAAACACTGCTATAGAGTTTGGGGAGCCCCCGGTGGTGCAGTGGGTTAAAGCACTGAGCTGCTGAGCTTGTTGATTGAAAGGTCGCAGGTTCGATTCCGGGGAGCGGCGTGAGCTTCCGCTGTCAGCCCTAGCTTCTGCCAACCTAGCAGTTAGAAAACATGCAAATGTGAGTAGATCAATAGGTACCGCTCCGGCGGGAAGGTAACGGCGCTCCATGCAGTCATGCCGGCCACATGACCTTGGAGGTGTCTATGGACAACGCTGGCTCTTCGGCTTAGAAATGGAGATGAGCACCACACCCCAGAGTCAGACATGACTGGACTTAATGTCAGGGGACTACCTTTACCTTTACCTTAGAGTTTGGAATACTGCCATCAGCCTTGCTGAACTGAAGGCTAAACTGGAGACGAGCGGCTAGGAAATTGGATGCATGAGTGCAGCCGTCAACCTAAGAAGAGTCCGGCTTTTCCAGTTTACAAGAATGGACAGTCAACAGGCATGTTGTTTTAATATGTTTTTCAATATGGAGATGAGCCTTCTTCCTAAATCTCTTGTTGATGGTTTTCTCTTACTAGGCCTTTAGAGGCCACAAGGGTCTATTTACCTGGGCTGGAAATACATTACAAACACGAGGCCTGGATGACACAATATGTCTGTGGCCAAAAGAAATTGGTTTCTTTTCAAGGGATATATTGATCATTTCTCGAAAGCTGTAGCCGCATGCCACAACACATGTTACAACACATCCAGCAGATTTACTCCTATTCATTATTCCCATCTGTGTGTATGAAAAAGAGAGCTTTGCCTGTGATCAATAATGCATCTATAACAAAACTTTTACATGATCATTTGAACTGTATACATTATATACAACTCATCTGTCCCAAAGTAAGGTAAGAGACAATCCTGTTGCTTGTATCTTTCCATCAATTTCAGCAAACACTGTTTCTTTGGGGTTTCTTTTTTGTATGGAAGCCTTTTAGATCCCTAATTCTTCTGCAGAAGATGGTATGACTTTCTTAGAGGACAGTGAGTGCAAAGTGAAAGCCGCAGTTTAAATTTGTTTTGGAGCTGGGATGCATCCCCTTTGCTCGTGCTTGACTCTGAGACTCCAAGGTGTCACAATTACAGCTTTGCCTTGTGGCTCGGATGGCTGTTACGTGATCTCAGCAAAGCTTTCTGCTGCTTGACTCCATCCTGTTAGATATTAACAACCCTGGTTTCCTATATTCTGTCTTGTAGATATATCTACCGCTGTTGCACCAGTGATAACATTTACCCAGGACTGAAGCCTTTTCAGATGGCCGTTTAGTGGACTGGAAGTATTAAAACAAGTTCTGAAAACTGCAGATTGATGCAAGCAATTTCAAAATCTCAGGTATATTTAATAGTTTAACACATAATTAAATATCTGTCTCTTCCAGAGATCATGCCGACCCAAGCGGTTTAAACGTGCAAATTTTAACCTGAATTTTACCTGTGTGTATCTTGCTATATGTATTTTAATACTGCTGTGTTTTCTCTTTCTGTATTAATCATGTTGTATCACATCTCAAGTCACAAGGAGGGGTAGGTAACAAAATAATAATAGTAATAGTAAAAATAATGATCAGCAGACCTTGGCCTGCACTTAAACACAATTGATGCTAACAAAATTACCATCTGCCAGCTGCAAAAGGCTGCCCTACTGGAATCTGCACCTGTTATTCACCAATACATCACACAGTCCTAGACACTGGGAAGTGTCTGACGTGTGATCCAATACAACAGCGAGCAGAGTGATCTTGTTTGATGTGGACTCATCTTGTTGTGTTTCTAATAATAATAATAATAATAATAATTCAGTTTGTTCACTGGCCAGGTTTTCCTTCTGCTTCACATGAGATCTTAATTGTGAGATTTCATCAAAGAATAGATCACTTTTTAGAGGATTATTTCCTGAATGTCTGTATAACTAGATCGGCATTGCCATATACTGTATTATTTATTTATCATGTCAGAAGCAAACTGAGAATACAGCTATAATATATTAAAACCACAAAGTTAAAAACTTGGCATTCTATTAAGTGTCCTTTGACCAGAAGCTGGCCACTTGGAATGCCTCTGGTGTTGCTGCGAGAAGGTCCTCCATTGTGCATGTGTCAGGGCTCAGGTTGCATTGTAGTAGGTCGGCAGTAGTTTGCTTTTCTCCACACTCGCATGTTGTGGACTCCACTTTGTAGCCACATTTCTTAAGGCTAGCTCTGCATCCCGTGGTGTCAGAGCGCAGTCTGTTCAGCACCTTCCAAATCATCCAGGCTTTTATGTGCCCAGGGGGGGGAGTTTCTCATCCAGTATCAGCCACTGATTTGACAAAGACGGCACTTCCATACTGTGCATGTGGTCTTTCCGCTACTAAGACCATTCCTGGAACTTTGGGTTGTTTCTGTTGTTCATCTCTGTGTGTTTCTTGGACACACAGCACATCGCATTTCTTATCTCGGCACAGTTCATAGAGCAGTTGCTCTTTGGCAGCTGACATGCCTTGGATGTTGATTGAGATTATTGTCATGGTTGGTCCTGAAAAGATCCGTTGGTTGTTTTGCTTGCTTGATGGCATGCTGCAAGTTGCTTCTGGTCGCTTCTGGAGTGAGAGAATCAGCCGTCTACGAAGACGTTGCCCAGGGGACGCCTGGATGTCTTGCAATCCTGCGAGGAGGCTTCTCTCATGTCCCCCTGGTTGCTACTGACACGATAAATAAATAGCCACTGATTGAGGTTGTGGGTTTTCGTTTGCCACTTTTGGACTCTCGCTTGCTGAGGTGTTTCTTGAGTATCTCTGTAGATCTTAGGAAACTATTTCTTGATTTAAGTCATTGGCTTGCTGGCTGATATCTGAACAGAGGATGGGCCGGAGATGTCACGGCCTTGGCCCTTTCATTATTGGCTACTACTTCTCGATGGATATCAGGTGGTGCAATATCGCCTAAACAGTATAATTTCTCCAGTGGTGTAGGGTGCAGACATCCTGTGATAATGCGGCATGTCTCATTAAGAGTCACATCCACTGTTTTAACATGGTGATATGTATTCCACACTGGGCATGCATACTCAGCAGCAGAGTAGCAAAGCGCAAGGACAGATGTCTTCACTGTGTGTGGTTGTGATCTCCAGGTTGTGCCAGTCAGCTTTCGTATGATATTATTTCTAGCACACACTTTTTGCTTGATATTCAAGCAATGCTTCTTGTAAGTCAGAGCACGGTCCAGAGTGGCTCCCAGGTATTTGGGTGTGTTGCAATGCCCCAGTGGGATTTCTTCCTAGGTGATCCTCAGAGCTTGAGATGTTTGTCTGTTCTTAAAGTGAAAATACTGTAATCTAGTTTTAGAATGCAGATTAACTTCATTGAGCTGGATTACATGGCAGTGTAGACTCATATAACTCATTTCAACGCATTTAATTTGCATTCTCAAAGTGGATTACAATGTAGATCCAACCTAAGTTGTCCCCCTAGAATCCCTTAATGTTTCCATCTTTGACTCCCTTTTATCAGAACTTTGTCCCACTGTTGACCTTCGAGTGACCCTACTTTTGAGATCTCTCCCCTTTCCATCCCAGAACTTTGGAGGAGTTTAGCCTTCTGAACTTTCAGCTTCTTTAAGCTTCCAGAACAGCGGAGGCAGCACCTCCTACAGAGTTTGCAGGGAGCAGCTCAATGGCTTTTTGTAAGAGTGGGTTTGCCATTGTTCGGGATTCTTGTTTTTTGGCATGTCATGTACGGATTTTTAAAGTGCCTGGGGGTGGCAGAAGGAGAAATCCCAGTGGTTGAGATAAATGAAGGGCCCGAGATGGGTGTTGTAAATCCCACCGGCCTTTTTGTGTTCCCGGCAAGGTAGCTGCTTTAGCGTTGACTCACTCCTAACAACGGTGTAATTTTCTCAACTGTATGCCGAGAACATTGTGCAAAGTATGCTCTCCTCCACTTAGATTTGTCTTTATGCTGCTTCAAAATCAAATTAGTCAGCACAGTTGGGCACAACGGCAAAATGTTGATGGTGTCAAGAACTCTTTAACATGAAAAGGAAAATGTCTCAGCATGGGGACACGATGACATCAAATCCCAGATAAAGGGAAGGGGATACAGAGGTGGTACCAACAGAGCTTCTTGGGCATTCGTATGAGAGGTCCAAGCCATCGTTTTGGAGCCTCTGGTTCTGTTTTTTTCCTAGTTTTGATCTCCAAGTGAAGATCATCCGTTGTATTGCAAACCAACATGGATGGTTAAGGCTTACTCAATGAAGTTGGGTATATAGGTTGCTCAAAAAGGCTGCTGTGCTCTTTCATTGCAGGTATAAAGTAAAAATGGTGCAGAAATATCAATCTCCTGTTCGAGTCTACAAATACCCCTTTGAGCTCGTCATGGCGGTAAGTATTCATATTTCCACTTCTCTCTTTGCTTCCCCCACAAAAAAATGAAAAGACTTCAATTTGTGTTTGCTACTCAGTGCTAGGGAGCTGCAGTGGCGCAGCAGGTTAAACTGCTAAGCTGCAGAACTTGCTGATCAGAAGGTCGGTGGTCCGAATCCACAGACAGGATGAGCTCCCATTGTTAGCTCCAGCTTCTGCCAACCCAGCAGTTCGAAAACATGCAAATGTAAGTTGATCAATAGGTACCGCTTTGACAGGAAGGTAACGGCGCTCCATTCCATCATGCTGGCCACATGACCTTGGAGGTGTGTATGGAAAATGCCGGCTCTACATCTTAGAAATTATGATGATCACTAATCCCCCAGAGTTGGAGTTGACTCGACTTAATGTCAAGGGGAAACCTTTACCTTTACTCAGTGCTAAGATATGCACATTTGCAAATCAGGAAAGGCTCCCCCTGCAAAAAAATAAATAAACATCTGTGGTATCAATTAGGATTGGTTTCTTTCATTGTGTGCCCATCCATCATTCAATCAGAGATCAATGACAAACAATTTGGTTAGTTCACTGGTTCTGTACCGATTTGTTGTTGAACTAGATTGATTTTTTAGAAAGGAATGTTAAAAGGTAAGTACAGTACAAATGGATTCCCAGCTCTTGCCTTGTGGTCGGGGTCTTGTGAAAATGGTGACCTTTGAAAATGTGGCTGCTTATTGGATTTTCCCATCCAGATCCAATGGAGAACATGTTGTGTGTCTTTTGGTGATGTGAACAGTAATGGCTTTGGGGTAGAGCTCTCCAAACAGTGTGCCTTGACACGTTTGTGTGTCAGCAGCAGCATGTAGGTATGTTGCGCAAACGTAGCAAAAAGTGACAAAAATATTTTGAATGTGTTATCTTACAAATCATACATTTTTAGAAATAGAAATTAAAGGCTTTTACGAGATATATTGTGCTCCCCCCATCTCTCTCGTTATTACAATGTATGTATGTGTCTGTATCTCTTACAAGGGGTTGGTTGAACATCTGGTTTGCTAATGAAACTGAATTACTGTGTTGCAAAATGATGCATATGTGTCACTAACATGAAATTATTGGAAATCTCTGTTTTGGGGAGTAGTTGTAGTTATAGATATACCCCCTTGCTTAAATAGAATTAGCAGGACAATCGGCCTTCTGTGTCCATGGATTCTGTATCCATGGATTCAACCATCCATGACTTGGAAACATTTTTGTAAACATTCTGAAAAACTCACCTTGATTTTATCATTGTATCGGGCAGTTGGATATAATGGGACTTGAGCACCCTTGGATTTTGGTGCCCCTGGGCATAATGAAATCAAACTCTAGGGTACGGGTCTTACAGTCATTTTCATGGAGGGCCAGTTCAGGCTTCTGGTTGCCTTCAAAAGGCTGTTCATAAACAGAGACTCCGTGGATAGAGAGGGCCAACTATAATTTTTTACATTGTGGTCGGTACTTTTTAGCTTTTACCCAGTTGTTATTGAACAACAACTCCCATCACTTCCAGACTGGAATGATGGGAATGGCAACCCAACAGCACTCATGGCTCTGAGGTTGGGAAAAGGTTAAAGGACACTTGAATGTCAGACATCATAACCACAAGCCTTGCATCTAAATTCAACACCACTAACCTGACTCGACGGAATCAACATCAGCCTTCCAGATGTTACTGTATCCTAACTCCTATCAGCTGTAGACATGGGATCTAATGATGTGGAATATAGGAGTCGGAGTCCAGCATCTGGAGGAGGGCCACATAAAATTACATGACACGGTTAGCTGGATTCAGACCCGGGAGCTTTGCATTTGGCACATGTGCCCTAGGGCACTCCAAGAACCCACTGTCTCTGTTCCCACCTTCACCTGGCCTTGTATATGGTCCATGTTTGTGCTCTGAGAGCAGGAAGCATCAATATCTGACTCCCTCCAAGTCTGTTTCCTGTACATATTTGCTGTGAATTTTGCAGCTTACTGCAGATCTTGTTGCAAATTAGGCTGGGAGGAGAACTGTGATGGATGCCTTGCAAAGACAATGGTAGCTAAGTCTGCTCTGCTTATGCTATCCATCTCCTGTACCAGAATGATCGGGCTTGCCTTGGTGCGTCCGAGAGGAATGCCGTGCACTCCGTGTCCCTTGCGAGCAGCAGCTTGCAGCATTCGGCGTCGGGGAGCTTTACCGGTGGAGCCTGCTCTTTTTGACATTCCCCGCAAAGGGGAAAAGCAGTTGGGTAGATGAGATCTGGTTTCATGGGATAGTCAGGCCAGCTGTGGTTGCGTCCAAGTCCATTTGGATTCTTCCAGAGACGGGGCCTGTTCTGCCTTCCCTCTTTGGAATATTTGCTCCTGGACTCAGAGGCCTTTGGAAATGGAAGGGGCACCTATGTGCATTTCAGCTTCATTAAGCTTTCATTTTGCTGGATCACACAGATGGCTGATGTCAGCTGCTTGTCAGCAAACTGCCTGCTCATAAAGGAGGGATGCCTCTAGATAAATCTGTTGTCTGTGTTTTTACAGATCTCCTAAAGGCTAAACATTGATGCATTTTGTGTTGTTGTGGGTGTGTGACTGGGTTGCATCTCATTTTATGGAGACTCTTTGTTTAATTGAACATGTAGAACCTAGAAATGGATGTTTGGTGGGTCACAAACCTTTATTATTATTGTTGTTGTTGTTGTTGTTATTATCAATAATAATTATAATAACAACAGCACAATGAGTTGTCGAAGGCTTTCATGGCTGGAATCACGGGGTTGCTATGAGCTTTCCGACCTGTATGACCATGTTCCAGAAGCATTCTCTCCTGACATTTCACCTACATCTATGGCAGGCATCTTCAGAGGTTGTGAGGTCTGTTGGAAACTAGACAAGTGAGGTTTATATGCCTGTGGAATAATGACCAGGATAGGAGAAAGAACTCTTGTCAGTTGGAGGCAAGTGTGAATGTTGCAATTTGCCACCCCGATAAGCATTGAATGGCTGCTTCCTGCCTGGAGGAATCCTTTGTTAGGAGGTGTTAGCTGGCCCTGGTTATTTCATGTCAGGAATTCCCCCTTTTTTAGTGTTTTTCTTTATTTACTGTCCTGATTTTAGAGGTTTTTAAAATACTGGTAGTCAGATTTTGTTCATTTTCATTGTTTTCTCCTTTCTGTTCAAATTGTCCACATGCTGGTGGATTTCAATGGCTTCTCTGTGTAGTCTGGCATGGTAGGTGTTGCAGTGGTCCAGTTCATTTAATTTACCATTGAAAAAGAAAATGAAGGAAAACTGTCTTCTCTAGATATCCTAATCATCCACAAACCTAATCAACAATTGGGCCACACAATTTACAGTAAAACTACATACACTGATAGATACCTACATAAAAACTCCAACCATCACCCAAGTAAAAAAAGCACAATTAAAGCCCAAGCAGACTGTGCAAAAAGAATCCGTGAACCCTACCTCCTCTAAGGTGAACTGAACCCCTAAACTGGATACTACAGGCCAATGGGTACTCCACCACAGACATCGGGGCAGTAAATAAAGAGCAACACTAAAAAAGGGAGGGATTCTTGACATGAAACAATCAGAGCCAGCTAACTCCTCTCAACAAAGGATTCCCCCAGGCAGGAAGCAGTCATTCAATGCTTGTCAAGGTGGGTTGCTGTGAGTTTTCTGGGCTGTATGGCCATGTTCTAGAAGCATTCTTTCCTGAAATTTCGCCCACATGTATGGCAGGCATCCTCAGAGGTTGTGAGGTCTGTTTATATGTCTGTAGAATGTCCAGGGTGGGAAAAAGAGCTCTTGTTTGCTTGAGGCAAATGTGAATGTTGCAGTTGGCCACCTTGATTAGCATTTAATGGCCTTGCAACTTCAAAGCCTGGCTGTTTTAACAACAACACAGTTAAACACACACATCATCATAAAATGCATTCAATGAAATGCAAAAATACATTTCTGTTTTTTTTAAAAAAAAACCCACATATATGCATGGAACAAAGATTAAAATACAGTAGTCATAGATTATCCATGAATGGAGGTTTGGTAGACCACAAACTTTTCTAGGATATTATTATTATGGGGGACATGAGAGAAGCCTCCTCGCAGGATTGCAAGACATCTGAGCATCCCCTGGGCAACGTCTTCGTAGACGGCTGATTCTCTCGCCACAGAAGCAACCAGCATGCAAGCAAGCAAGCAAAACAACCAACGGTCCTTTTCAGGACCAACCATGACAATAATCTCAATCAACATCCAAGGCATGTCAGCTGCCAAAGAGCAACTGCTCTATGAACTGTGCCGAGATAAGAAATGCGATGTGCTGTGTGTCCAAGAAACACACAGGGATGAACAACAGAAACGACCCAAAGTTCCAGGAATGGTCTTAGTAGCGGAAAGACCACATGCGCAGTATGGAAGTGCCGTCTTTGTCAAACCAGGCCTCCAAGTCAGCAGTGCCCACAACACTGAAGAAAACAATATCGAGGTTATAACTGTAGAGCTTAATAACATCACCATCACCTCTGTGTACAAGCCCCCAAATGAAGAGTTCTGCTTCTCCTCCCCCGAGAATTTTGATAAGCACCAAAGGGCAGTAGTAATTGGTGACTTCAACAGCCATAGCCACGTATGGGGTTATGCCCAAGAGGATGAAAATGGAGAGGCTGTCCTCTCCTGGTCTGAACTGCACAGACTATCACTCATTCATGATAGCAAGCTCCCACCATCCTACAACAGCGGGAGATGGCACCGAAGTTATAACCCAGACCTCCTATTTGTGAGCGACGGCATCGTACAGCAATGCACCAAACTAGTGAGACCACCAATCCCAAACACACAGCACCGACCAATAGTATGCCAACTGTTCCCAACTATAAGGTCTCAGGAAGTTCGATTTAAATGAAGATTCAACTTCAGAAAGGCAGATTGGACTAAATTCTCAGACATGTTAGATGACATGATCACATCGGCCGCGCCAATCCCTGAGGAATACGAGCATTTTATTGAAATCATGAAAACCTGCTAACTGGCCTCC
This sequence comes from Anolis sagrei, assembly GCF_037176765.1. Classification (NCBI taxonomy): domain Eukaryota; kingdom Metazoa; phylum Chordata; class Lepidosauria; order Squamata; family Anolidae; genus Anolis; species Anolis sagrei. The sequence goes on along the minus strand of NC_090034.1, from coordinate 19,479,873 downwards.
ATACCAAGAGGCTGCAGAACCCACTACCTCCAGGGCATTACCCCTGAAACAGCTGCCTTGTTGGAAAACTATTACAGGCTCCACAACAAAGACCCATTTAGTGAGCAAACCCTTCAGGCAGCGCAGAGCATTGTGTCCTCCATCTCTGAAGCCAAGAAAGAACAGTGGATCAAACTGATCACAGAGGTCGACATGGGCAGGAGCAGCCAGAAGGCGTGGAGGCTGCTGAGACGGTTGAGCAACGACCCCTCATAAACTAATACCCATGCCAACATAAAGGCAGACCAGATAGCACACCAACTCTTGAAGAATGGGAAACCCAACTTTGCCACCAAAGTAGGAAAGAAACCAAAAGCCAGACAACCAGAGATTGAGAACAACAACCTTCACGAACCCTTTACATCTACTGAATTGGACTTGGCTCTCAATAAATGTAAAAATGGCAAAGCAGCTGGCCTGGATGATCTACGGATGGAACAAATCAAGAACTTTGGTCCAAAAGCAAGGCGCTGGCTGCTGGAGCTGATGAACAACTGCACTGCATCCTGTCAGATCCCCAAAATCTGGAGGAAAGCAAGAGTCATCGCCATCTTGAAGCCAGGCAAAGACCGCAATGACCCAAAAAGCTACAGACCAATCTCCCTGTTGTGCCACCTCTACAAAGTTCTGGAGAGACTTATTTTGCATAGAATTACGGAAAAAATAGACCCATGTCTGATCCCACAGCAAGCTGGCTTCAGAAAAGGCAAAAGCTGCACATCACAAGTGTTGAACCTGACTCAGCACATAGAAGATGGCTTTGAAAGGCAGCAGATCACAGGAGCTGTCTTCATAGACTTGTCAGCAGCCTATGATACTGTGAACCACCGCCTCCTCCTGAAAAAAATGTATAATATCACAAAGGACTACCACCTCACCCGCCTCATAGGAAACCTGCTACAAAACAGGAGCTTCTTTGTTGAGTTCCAGGGTCAGAGAAGCAGATGGCGGAAACAGAAGAACGGCCTGCCTCAGGGGAGCGTGCTTGCTTCATCCATGTTCAACATCTACACAAATGACCAGCCACTGCCAGAAGGGACAGAGAGTTTCATCTATGCTGATGATCGTGCCATTACCGCTCAAGCAGGGAGCTTTGAGATGGTTGAACAGAAGCTCTCCAAAGATCTAGGTGCTCTTACTGCCTATTACAGGGAAAACCAGCTGATCCCCAACCCATCCAAAACACAGACATGTGTCTTTCATCTCAAGAACAGAGAAGCATCCCGAGCTCTGAGGATCACCTGGGAAGGAATCCCACTGGAGCATTGCAGCACACCCAAATACCTGGGAGTCACTTTGGACCGTGCTCTGACCTACAAGAAGCACTGCCTAAACATCAAGCAAAAAGTGGGTGCTAGAAACAATATCATACGAAAGCTGACTGGCACAACCTGGGGATCACAACCAGATACAGTGAAGACATCTGCCCTTGCGCTGTGCTACTCTGCTGCTAAGTATGCATGCCCAGTGTGGAACACATCTCACCACACTAAAACAGTGGATGTGGCTCTTAATGAGACATGCCGCATTATCACGGGGTGTCTGTGCCCTACACCACTGGAGAAATTACACTGCTTAGCCGGTATTGCACCACCTGACATCCACTGGGAAGTAGCAGCCAATAGTGAAAGGACCAAGGCAGAGACATCTCCAGCTCATCCCCTGTTTGGGTATCAGCCAGCACGTCAACGACTTAAATCTAGAAATAGTTCTAAGATCTACAGAGACACTCACTGGAACACCTCAGCAAGCAAGAGTCCAAAAGTGGCAGGCTCAAACCCAGAACCTCAACCAATGGCTGATACCAAATGAGAGACTCCCCCTGGGCACACAGAGGACTGGGCGACTTGGAAGGCGCTGAACAGACTGCGCTCTGGCACCACGAGATGCAGAGCCAACCTTCAGAAATGGGGCTACAAAGTGGAATCCATGACATGCGAGTGTGGAGAGGAGCAAACCACTGACCACTTGCTGCAATGCAACCTGAGCCCTGCCACATGCACCATGGAGGACCTTCTTGCAGCAACACCAGAAGCACTCCAAGTGGCCAGATACTGGTCAAAGGACATTTAACCAACTACCAAACTCACAAATTTTGTATTTTGTCTGTTTGTTTGCTTTGTTCTGTTAGAAATGTAATATAATTTGACTGGTTGTCCTGACACGACAAAAAAATAAAATAAAATAATTATAATTATAATTATTATTACCACTATTCTTATTATTATTATTTCTGTTATTATGAACAACAGCAACATTGTTAAAACACATCACCATAAAATACATTCAATAACATACAAATATTAAAACACATTTCTATAAAATACACATATTACAATGTATAGAGGAAAGATTAAAATAGGTTTTCTATTAATGCATTACTTGCTATTACGCATTTTGCCGTTTTAAAGGAGATACAGTATGATTTATCTAAGATCATTTCCGTACCAACCAAAATAAAAGATATACTTTTGCATATTTTGCCCTTTGTGCATCATGTGTAGCGATGCCTCAGTATGATTGTAGACAGTCTGTAAACTTGTGAACTGCATCTATCGGAGGGAGATTGGCAGAGAGAGCAGTTGGGCAGCATGTGGGTGTCTCATGGTATTACATAGAGGCTTTTGCTCATGATGAAATGGAGCCTAATTCACTTCGAAGTGGTTCGGGGCAAATAAATTGGATGTCATGGAGCACTTCTTAAAGGGAACCAGCTCCATTTGTCATCCTTGTGAAAAGTGCATTATAAAGTAGAATAAATACATTTACAAAACAATTGCAATATTTTATAATTTAATATCTTGTCAGTAAAAATAGAATAAAAGGTATTTTTAAAGTAGCATTTAAAGTATACTATTCATGAATGTAAAGCTGTCTCAAGAACAATACATTTCAGCACCGTTAATCAAGAATGCACTCCATAAATAATTGAGATGCTGTGCTCACTGCCAAGCTACGTGTGGGAAGACTTTCTTTCCAGAGAGATAACTCTGATTTAAAATGATGCTGTACCATCCCATTATTATCTACATATAAAAGTATGTCAATATTTGTCTGTCTTCCTATCTGTTTGTACCACAAAGGATGTTGCTAGGTGAAGTGGCCCTCTATGATGTCACTGGGAGAGAAATATGACATGTGTTTGAGGGAAAGGGAGGAAGGAAAGAAAGCGTCATACAGAGACATTGTGAGGTAGGCCCTCTCAGAGCTGGAGAAGGTAGAAAAGGAAGAAAAGAAAGCAAGAGAAGAAGAATGGGAAGAGAAATGGAAAAGGAAGGGAAGAAAGAAAGCAAGAGAAAAAGAAGGAAAAGAGAATGGAGAAGATAGGAAGGGAGGAAAGAAAGGGCAAAAGAAAGGGCAAAAGGAAATAATGGCGGAAGGGAAAGAAGGGGCAAAGTAATGTAAGATGGCCCTCTCAGAGCTGGGGAAGGGAAAAAGGGGAGGGAAGGGAAGAAAGCGAGAGAAAAAGAAGAGAATGAGACTGGAGAAGAAAAGGAAGGGAGGAAAGAAAGGGCAAAATGAAGGGGGGAAATAATGGCGGAAGGGAGGGAAGAGGCAAAGTAATGTAAGATGGCCCTCTCAGAGCTGGGGAAGGGAAAAAGGGGAGGGGAAAGAAAGAAAGAAAGCACGAGAAAAAGAAGGGAAAGAGAATGGAGAAGAAAGGGAGGAAAGAAAGGGCAGAAGGAAGGAGGGAAATAATGGAGGAAGGAAGAGAAGGGGGAAAGTCATGTGAGATGGCCCTCTCAGAGCTGGAGAAGGGAGAAAGGGGAGGGAAAGAAAGAAAGAAAGAAAGAAAGAAAGAGAAAAAGAAGGGAAAGAAATTGAGAAGGAGGGAAAGAATAGAGGAAGGGAGGGAAAGTCATGTTGTGAGACGGCCCTCTCAGAGCTGGAGAAGGGAGGAAGGGCCGGGGAAGGAAGGAAGGAAAGAAAGAAAGAAAAAAAAGAAGGGGATGGAGAAGGAGGTAGAGAAGGAAAGGAAGGGGGAAAGGTCTACGAGGATCGAAAGAGAAAGAAGGAATGAAAGCAGGGGGGCAGCAATCACTCGCATACTTTGGTGTATATAGGCTAGTGATTTTTTTTGGTGATATATAAGCATTTTGCTTTTTCTGTTGGGCTGACTTATTTTAAGGATTTGTTCCCTTTTCCTCCTCGTCATCGTCTCTGCACGTCTCCTGGCAATGTATGGGCGCATCCTAGGAAAAGAATCTTGCTGTATTTAGGTCAAACATAATCCAGTTTCTTGAAATGGCTACTTCATCATACATAGATGTTTAAATCTAACATTTTCTCGAGTCAGATTCTAAGTAACCCCGATCGGCGCAATAACATGACAGCCCTTTGCTTTCCCAAACTGTGCTTTCCTCCATTTCCCTCCAGCAAAAGGAGTTGCTTCTGAATGTCCAGAATCCCCTCAAAGCAGTTTAAAGACTGCGGCTCATCGAACAGGTTTCGGAAGATGAGTTGAAGAGGTTGGACTGAGCTCTGGACCAATTTATCTCTAGCAGCAAATGGTTCATAATATCCTTGGATGGAAATGACCGCTGGCTCTCCAAGCCACATCAGAAATATATCTGCAATGGGACTTGGCAGTATGTGAATGTGCCGTCGCTAAGGGGTGGCTTGATATATTCTATAGCATTATAAGTCAGGGTAGGAGTGTTTATTGATCCTTTCTCATTGAATATGCAAAAAAGAATACAGTATGGTCCCTGTAACCACAGAACCCATAACTTCGGTTTTACTTATCGGTTGCTATAGAATTGTGTGGCTTGTTCACATCCATGGTTTTACGTAACCACAGTCTGGCCGGGAACATATTTCGTGCTAATATGGGGGCTTTATGTATATGATAATCTTTGCCCTCACTGGTATAGTTAAATATAGATAAGGGAATCCAATCATGCACATTGCATCTCACATGCAACTGCCTCCCAATTTTTCAGTTTCTTTAAAGGACTAACTAACAAAATCAACAAAAATACAAAGGAAACAGTCCCAAAACTGACCAGAATATGGTATGCGAAGGGGCTTCTGAACATGCCTTTGTCGTTGTTTTTAAAATAGTTCCTTATTTCAGTCAATTACTGCAATTTTTCATCTGTTTAGTATATGTGTATGGTCACTCCTAGGCCCCTGGTTGCACAGTGGGTTAAAAAACTGAGCTGCTTAACTTGCTGACCAAAAGGCTGGCAGTTCAGATCCGGGGAGCAGGTTGAGCTCCAGCTATTAGCCCCAGCTTCTGCCAAGCTAGCAGTTCGAAAACATGCAAATGTAAGTAGATCAATAGCTTCTGTGGGAAGCTAACAGTGTGCCATGCAGTCGTGCTGGCCACATGACCTTGGAGGTGTCTACAGATGACGCCGACTCTTCGGCTTAGAAATTGAGATGAGCTCTAACCCCCAGAGTAGGACACGACTGGACTTAATGTAAGGGGAAACCTTTACTTTACTTATGCTCACTCCTGGGGCCCATGTGTATTTAGTTTCATAGAAATGTCAGGAATACGAGCAACAACGTCTCCTCTTCTTGACTCTAATATGCTTCCTTCCCAATTTATATTTGCTGTGCAACACAGAAATAGGGCGAGGATTCATGGTGGTTGTCATATATTATGCATAAATAGTACCCAGCGGAAGCCCACATCGTCCTGTGGCTGATATTGTGGGAATGTGACGAGAAGGTTGATGTCAGGGCTTCCTTTGCAAGAAAAACTCCACTGAAAACTAACCTCAAACAGCGCAGTGCTATTTTAATCTGGTTTCTATACTTTTAGTATTACACTACAGTTGGAATTAAACAAAAATAATAAGCTGCTTCCATTTGTGCCGGGTTTGGAGACTGTGTCATTCAACAGGGTCGTTTCCAGTTAGGTTAACCCTGTTATACAATCATGGAAAGTTCCCAAAGTTCCTGTATGATGAGCACAATATTACATACAGCACAACCCCTGAATTCACAGGGGGTATGTTTATTATGAGAAGAAAGGAAAGCTTAGAGAAGACAGTTATGCTGGGGAAAATGGAAGGAAAAAGGAAGAGGGGCCTACCAAGGGCAAGATGGATGGATGGCATCCTTGAAGTGACTGGATTGATCTTGAAGGAGCTGGGGGTGGTGACAGCCAACAGGGACCTCTGGTGTGGGCTGCTCCATGAGGTCACGAAGAGTCGAAAATGATTGAACGAATGAACAACAGCAACGTTTATTATAAGACACCGGAAACCGTAGATCAGTGGTTCTCAACCTGGGGTCCCCAGATGTTTTTGGCCTTCAACTCCCAAAAATCATAACAGCTGGTAAACTGGCTGGGATTTCTGGGAGTTGTAGGCCAGAAACATCTGGGGTCCCCAGGTTGAGAACCACTGCTGTAGATAATAGCAAATATGTTATGACCATATGTGAGTCAGGAACAAACCATAGGATTGCACTGGAGGACATAGGGCACATCTGCAATAGCTGAATTTCTGCAATTTGACATTACTTTAGCTGCCAGGGCTCAATGCTATGGAATAATGGGAGTTGGAGTTTGGTAAGGCACCAGCACTCATTGGTAGAGGAAGCTAAAGAGACTGTAAAACTACAACTCCCATGATTCCATAGCACTGAGCCATGGAAATTAAAGTGGGATCAAACTGTACTAATTTTACAGTGTAGATGCACTCCTAGAAAAGCGCACAAACACTTCTGAGGAGTGTGTTGTCAAAGGCTTTGTGTTATCAAAGGATTTCATGGCTGGAATCACAGGTTGCTGTGAGTTTTCCGGGCTGTATGCTCATGTTCCAGAAACATTATCTCCCGATGTTTCGCCTACATCTGTGGCAGGTATCCTCAGAGGTTGTGAGATCTTGTCGAAGGCTTTCATGGCTGGAATCACTAGGTTCTTGTGGGTTTTTTCGGGCTATAGGGCCATGTTCTAGAGGCATTTCTCCTGACGTTTCGCCTGCATCTATGGCAAGCATCCTCAAATGCTAATGAAGGTGGTCAGTTGAAACATTCACACCTTTCTCCGCAGAGAAGAGCTCCTTTGCCCCACCCCAGCCATTCCACAGATATATAAACCCATTGTCCTAATTCCAACAGACCTCACTACCTCTGAGGATGCTTGCCATAGATGCAGGCGAAACGTCAGGAGAAATGCCTCTAGAACATGGCCCTATAGCCCGAAAAAACCCACAAGAACCTGTTGTGAGATCTGTTGGAAACTAGGCAAGTGGGGTTTTATATATCTGTGGAATATCAGGGTGGGAGAAATAACTCTTGAATGTTGCAGTTGGCCACTATGATTAGTATTTAATGGCCTAGCAGCTTCAAAGCCTGGGAGAAAGAGCTCTTGTCTGCTTGAGGCAAGTGTGTATGTTGCAATTGGTCACCTTGATTAGCATTTAATGGCCTTGCAGCTTCAAAGCCTGAGAGAAAGAACTCTTGTCTGCTTGAGACAAGTGTGAATGTTGCAATTGAACACCTTGATTAGCATTTAATGGCCTTGCAGGTTCAAAGCCTGGCTGCTTTCTGCCTGAGGATTCTTTGTTGGGAGGTGTTAGCTGGCCCTGATTGTTTCCTGTTTGGAATTCCACTGTATTTTTAAGTGTTGCTGTTTATTTACTGTCCTTATTTTAGAGTTTTTAAAATCCTGGGAGCCAGATTTTGTTCATTTTCATGGTTTCATCCTTTTTGTTCAAATTGTCCACATGCTTGTGGATTTCAGTGTCTTCTCTGTGTAGCCTGACATGGTGGTTGTGAGAGTGGTCCAGCATTTCTGTGTTCTCAAATAATATCCTGTGTCCAGGTTGGTTCATCAGGTGCTCTGCTATGGCTGACTTCTCTGGTTGGGCGAGTCTACAGTGCCATTGATAAGCATTGATACGCCATTCAGTGCTTATCACGGTGGGTTTCTGTAACTTTTCTGGGCTGTATGTCCATGTTCCAGAAACATTCTCTCCTGACATTTTGCCCACATCTTTGGCAGGCATCCTCAGAGATTGGGTGGTCTGTTGGAAACTAGGCTAATGGGGTTATATATCTGTGGAATGTCCAGGGTGGGAGAAAGAACTCTTATCTACTTGAGGCAAGTTTGAATGCTGCAATTGTCCAGCTTAATTAGCACTTAATGACCTTGCAGCTTCAAAGCCTGGCTGGTTGAAGCTGCAAGGCCATTAAATGCTAATCATGATGGCCAATTGCAACATTCTCACTTGCCTCCAAGCACTTCAGACTCACAAGTACTTCTGAATGGGATGGATAGAGAAATAGAGATAGAGATAGATAGGTAGATAGTTAGCTAGATTTGGGCCAAATCCATGGGTAAGGGGGTTGCACTGCACTGCGTGGGGATCTATGGAGCATATACAGCTTCATGACATATACAGTTAAACATTTCCTCTTATTGACAAATGGGCATTTTTTAAAATTCACATGGCTGCACTTGTAACCTTTCAGTTTGGAATTGTTTCCTTAAATAAGGACTTTGGAAGAGCGCTCTGACATGACTGTGTCGAGTAAAGATATCCATATGCACACTGTGCCTAGGATCTGCATTCAGCCATAAACTTTTCCTTCGTGTTAATGCTTGCAGCCTGATCACCATGTGCTGCAATAATATGGTCTTGCAAATAGAAAAAAAAGCTGGGTTCAAGCTAGGCCACTGCCTGTTGAAGAAGGCGGCTATAATGATCCTGCGAGCGCCTGTCTCCAACCGGCCGGCTAACGTGGTGTCATGTAAGAGAGAAGCCTTTGATATCGGGTCCTCTTTCAAGCATGGAAAACTGGACACTTTGATTCCTTGGAATGAAATTTCCCAACCTTTGGGGAGATGCAAAGTTGTGGCTAGAAAGTGCTGACCCAGCTTCCATTTTGATAATATATTCTTGCAGTACTTTCTGGCACCCTGAAGCTGTCAATCACCAAATGATGCAGGTATTGTTTTTGCAAACTAATTGTTCCCTTTGCCTGAACTTGTGCTTTCCCTGCCAAAAAACTTTGCCCAGTTTTCTGTCCTTGAAACTTCCTCATGTTTTATTCCTGCTTCACTCTGTCAGATTGTCCCCAAAGTGGTAAGAAACTATAGTAGACATGAAGGAGATAGTACAAGCATCCCGCCACATTCACTGAGGTTAGGGGCCCAGGAACCCCATGAAAGTAGGAGACACTGATGGTGCAATGGGTTAAACTCTTGTGCCGGCAGGACTGCTGACTGAAAGGTCAGCAGTTCGAGTCTGGGGAGTGGGATGAGCCCTGTCAGCTCCAGCTTCCCATGTAGGGACATGAGATAAGTCTCCACAGGATGGTAACACATCCAGGCGTCCTCTGGGCAACGTCCTTGCAGATGGCTAATTCTCGGACACCAGAAGTGACTTGCAGTTTCTCAAATCGCTCCTGACACGAAAAACAAAACAAAACATGAAAGTAAAAAACCATGAGTAAAGGAATTGCTGTTTCTTTAAGAGGACATTTCTCTGGGAATTTCTAGCACAGTGTTTCTCAACCTGGGAGTCGGGACCCCTGGAGGGGTCACGAGGGGGTGTCAGAGGGGTCGCCAAAGAAAACATGATATTTTCTGTTGGTCATGTGGGTGATGTGTGGGAAATTTGGCCCAATTCTATCATTGGTGGGGTTCAGAATGCTCTTTGATTGTAGGTGAACTATAAATCACAGAAACTACAACTCCCAAATGTCAAGGACTGTGTTTCCCAAACTCCACCAGTTTTCGTATTATGGCATATTGAGTATTCATGCCAAGTTTGGTCCAGATCTCTCATTGTTTGAGTCCACAGTGCTTTCTGGATGTAGGCGAACTACAACTCCAAAACTCAAGGACAATGCCCACCAACTTTTCCAGTATTTTCTGTTAGTCATGGAAGTTCTGTGTGCCAAGTGTGGTTCAATTCCATCCTTGATGGAGTTCAGAATGCTCTTTGATTGTATGTTAACTATAAATCCCAGGAACTACAACTCCCAAATGACAAAATCAATTCCCCCCAACCCCACCAGTATTCAAATTTGGGCATATCAGGTATTTGTGCCAAATTTGGTGCAGTGAATGAAAATACATCCTACATTTCAGATATTTACATTATGATTCAGAACAGTAGCAAAATAACAGTTATGAAATAACAACGAAAATAATTTTATGGTTGGGGGTCATGAGGAACTGTATTAAGGGGTCGCGGCTGTTCTAGAGATTCTCCAGTCAACTCCTTCTGGGAGCAAACCTTAGAATTGCATTGGAAATTCCTAGAAAGGTGTTCTCTTTAGATATTTCTAGGTCTTCCAGCATGGCTTGAGTGATACTGGAGAGAATGGTTTCAATCAAATCTGTGAACAAGCAAATCTGCAAAAGTCAAAACCACAGATATGGAGAGATGACTCTCATAAAATATTTGGAGGGTTCCATTTCCTTGGTCTTAGAAATTCCATGGCAGAAGAAGTGCTTGGTTTATGAATACATTCAATTGGAATACAGTAGAAAGGTGAAGGAAGAGGCAATGAAGTAGTACTAGCATGGAAATATTAGTATGACAGACAAGTTTGCTGTTCCAGATCTGGGTCTAGTTCCAGGCTCCCTAAAACTTTGCTCAATGTCCAACACTGAGATAGTTCCTTTCATACAGAAAGTTTTATATAATAATCATAATCATAATAATTCATTTATATTTTGCCCTATCTCCCCAAGAGGACCCAGGGCAGATTCCAGCATACACAAACACAAAGACCTCACAACCTCTGAGGATGCCTGCCATAGATACAGGTGAAATGTCAGGAGAGAATGCTTCTGGAACATGGTCATACAGCCTGAAAAACCTACAACCACCCACAAAGGCAAACTTTCAATACCTAGAAACAACGAAACACAGGTAAAGGTAAAGGCTTCCCCTTCCAGCTCTGAGGGGTGGTGCTCATCTCCGGCTTTGGGGAGTGGAGCTCATCTCCATTTCTAAGGCGAAGAGCCAGCGTTGCCCGTAGATGCTTCCAATGCCATGTGGCCAGCATGACTGCATGGAGCGCCGTTAACCTTCCCACCAAGGCAGTACTTATTGAGCTACTCACATTTGCATGTTTTCAAACTGCTAGTTTGGCAGAAGCTGGGGCTAACAGCGGGAACTCACTTCATCCCAAAGATTTGAACTGCCTACCTTCCAGTCAGCAAGTTCAGCACCTTAGTGGTTTAATCCTTTGCGCCACCATGGTGATAAACAATGCAACAAAGGCTCTGCAGTGGAGAGGCCTTTTTTTTTTACTCCACAATCATTCCTAGAGATAGTGTATTGTTTTACCCTGCAGTGAACGGGATCCAGTGCTTCTCGGACATGGAAACTGTTATTTCATCTACTGCAGCAGCAGAAAAGGATGACCCTTCTAGTACTGACCATGTGTCTGTTCCTCAGGCTTATGAAAAACGCTTCCCCACTTGCCCCGAGATCCCGGTTTTCCTGGGTAGTGAGATTCTTCGGGAATCCAAGAGTGATGATGGAGCCCTTCATATCATTGAGCGAAGTTGCAAATTAAATGTGGATGTGCCTCGATTGCTGAAGAAGGTAAGAGTTAAGACCTCATATAGGCATTTGTTGTTGCTTTGTAAAATTTTGGACCTTACAATGTCCCTTGATCACGCGTTTCCTTGCATGTGTTGCACTAGAGCCCCAAAACACCTTTTTACCACAAACCACGTTCTGTCCAGGTAATCCAGTAAGTAAAAGTTTATTAAGAGAAGAGTATATATAAAAACAAGCAAATCTAAAAAGGAGAATCAAAGCTCAAAAAGTTATTTCCAAGATAGCCAAGATTCTAAAATCCTTTCAAATTAGTCTCAAGAGTCAATCCCCAGATATAGCCATAAACATGATAGCATAAATGCAGGCAACCTATGCCACACATGAAACTAGAACCAGGAACAAACTTAGAAACTAGAATACTTGGATACACAAATGTAGGACCAGGAACTGAGAGCTGTTCCCCTGAATACAATGCTGCTCTCACAAAGAATTACACCAGCAGAAAACCACTTAAAAGGTCTCAATCCCTCCCATGACATCATTCCTCACACACTTACTTTTCCTCTCCTTATCTCTAAGCCGCTGGGAAAAGCAAGTCTGTCTCTGTTGTATGCTCTGACTCCAAAGTTCCAAGCGCCTGGATCTGGACAAACATTAGTCTCCCCCACTTCTTTCCGCCTGCACTTCTGGCAGATTCTCATGAGAACGGATATGACTTTCTCCAGTCTCATGGGAACTGCCAGAAGATTCCACAACAACTCTCTCCAGGCCACTTTCATCCTCCTCTAGGCCCTCCGAATCTATCACAGTATCCTCTTCCTCATCTTCTGAGCACTTAGACTCTGACCAGGCTACGACAGCATGCTGTTCTTATTTCTTCTTTTTCAGATTGCTGGTGTAGAGTATGTCTTCTTCATACAGAAAAACACAGTGAACTGGAAAGAGAGGACTCTCCTTATTGAGGCTCATAATGAGACATTTGCCAGTCGGGTCATGGTGCTGGAGACCTGTAGCTACTCAGTAAGTGTTCTCTCTACCAAATCTCCTTCTCTTATGTTGTTGGCAATCTATTGGTTTGCAGTATGCTGGGCTTTGTAGTCGTCATCTTTTGTTGTTAATAGTTTTTAGGCAGATGTTAGAATACAGGTTTTTGTTATCTAGATTTGTGCCTTATTTGGTAGGATTATTAGCTGTGACAGTCTTTATAAGTGAGGGCTATTTTACAAATTCTGGGAAAACTAACTAGTTTTTTTCTAAATATAGTTCTATAATGGTTTGAAAATAAATAAGTTGTTGTATGTCGGCCTGTGATTGTGTCTGATGTTCATGATGGGGATGATGTTCCTGATGGTGGGCTTGAGTCTGTTGACAATGGGGATGCGGGTTTGCCTGGGCCTGAGTTAAGCTCAGACAAGAGGCTTGTCTCATGAAGCTGCCACATGAAGATTCACAAGGTCACATTCCTGGGTGAGGCCCTTCACAGTCTTTCTCAGAGCAACTGTCTGAAGATGATTCGTCAGGTGCAGAAGTTAATGAGAGTCAAGTTAATGAGAGTGTAGATAGAAAGCAAGGCTTTTGTAAACAGAGACAGAGTGCTCAAGCATAAAGAAGATCAGTTTGTTTACAGGAAAAGAGAGATAAGAAACCTTTATCTGGTGGTAAGGTCAAGAGAAATGCATTCCTTTTGCTTTTTGGATCCGGAAAACCTTTATATTGATTCATGGAAAAGAGTTGCCTCAGTTGGGTCAATGTTGGAATTTTATCACGGTCTTGCTTTTCAAGTGTTCTTAGTTTCATGTACCAAGTTTTTGCCAAGCTCCTTATTTGTGTATTGGAGTTTTCATGCTGACTTGTTTCATGGATTCTTGTGCCTGTTTCATGGATTTTTATACCTATGGATCTAATTTTGCCCTGAAGCTCATGGACTTACCTTTGCTTTGAAACTTTACTATTTTTGCTAATTTCACTGCTTCGCTTCCTTATATTCTTTAATAAACTGCTTGCTGTGTTTAAGGTCAGAGGTGTTCTTGCTCTGGTGTACATATATGAACATTTTGTGTTAAACACATTCTCTTCATTGTTCCAAAACAAAATATTTCACAATCAAAATTTCCAGTTTTTCAGGCGGAAGAAGGCTTTGAAAAATAGTGGGAAAGCTTTGTTTATGAACATTTTGGGGTTCCCCCCCCCCCAGACTGTCACATGTTCATACAGATATGCACATGCACATTTTTTTACAAAATCTAAGAATATGTATACATTCATTGTACTCATTGAAACAGCCAGAAAAAGCAGGAACAATATGTGTGAATCCTGTTCCTGTTCCTAAATTACTTGCCCCAGATTTCTTCTGCTTGTTATCTTTGCTTCAACCCCATCACAATGTACTTAGGGAGCAATTATCATATATTCTCATCACCTGCCACATAAGACCATTTCTAATTCAACAGAGTTTTATTGCTTTGTTCTGTCTGTGACATTCAAGACCAGCTTTGTCAATCTCTGGAAGACATGTGATGCCCTTTTGTGTGGGGTAAACAAAAGCCCGGATTGTGTTACTTACCTGTTTTGTTGGAGCGTATTCAAGAGAACTGCTTCTTGAAAGCTGAGACACTTGGAAAATACTTGCGGCCTTGCTGACCTTTGAGACTAAAATCCACAGGTCTCTTACATTTCATGGTGTCCCTAGAGCCCCAGTCTTGCGTGTGGCTGCTCTTCAATCCAGTGGCACTTTGCCCACCTGTCACTTTAGTTTTCTCGCGGTTGCAATGATATGTGAAGGCAGCAGACCTGTGTCTTTGAATGTAGGTCATGGCCAAAACAGCTGGAAAGCTGCAGAGGTGATTTCAAGGTTGCTGTGACTTCTTCGGCTGTTGCTTGTTGCATCCAATTCTTGGGATTTGCCGTCACAACTTCTAGAATTAACTTCCACCTCATTGAAGCTTGAGGAATTGTGGCATGAAATGGAGCACACCTTTATGTCTCAGAGCGCTTCCACACAGCCCTATATCCCAGAATATCAAGGCAGGAAATCCCACATTATCTGTGTGTGGACTTGGATAAACTAGTTCAAAGCAGATATTGTGGGATTTTCTGCCTTGATATCCTGAGATATAGGACTGTGTGGAAGGGCCCTCAGACAAGGGGAAATGGGGTGATTTTATAGATTACAGTCACCCCTCCACCTTCTTTGGGATTACAGGTGCAGCTACCTTGTGAAAGTGGGAAAATCATCAATATCTCCAGCGAAAGAATCCTGCCATTGCGATCCCGGGATCAATAGGTGTCACTTGCTCAGGTCTCAGATCTTAGAAACATCCAGTTTTCTTGGAAGGACAGCTAACAGGAAAAAGGCACATTTGGGAACCGGCTTCCCAGTTTCTTCTGTCGCCAACAGTCTGTTGGAGCCCCCGGGGGCGCAGTGGGTTTAACCCCTGTGCTGGCAGGACTGAAGACCGACAGGTCGCAGGTTCGAATCCGGGGAGAGGCGGATGAGCTCCCTCTATCAGCTCCAGCTCTCCATGCGGGGACATGAGAGTAGCCTCCCACAAGGATGGTAAAACATCCAAACATCCGGGTGTCCCCTGGGCAACATCCTTGCAGACGGCAGTTCTCTCATACCAGAAGCGACTTGCAGTTTCTCAAGTCACTCCTGACACAACAACAACAACAACAAACAACCAAAAACCAACGGTCTGTTGTGGTAGTTCTTACTTTGCCTTGCCTTGTGTCTGGGCTTAGGTTCACCCTGAGAACGAAAACTGGACATGCTTTGAACAGTCTGCATCTCTTGACATCAAATCATTCTTTGGCTTTGAAAACACGGTGGAGAAGGTTGCCATGAAGCAATACACAGCCAACATCAAGCGGGTAAGCAGCCTCTGTTCCACGCCTCTGTTAAATTGCAGTAGATTACCTTAAACTATTTTAGACCTGGGTTGTTGTGAGTTTTCTGAGCTGTATGGCTATGTTTCAGAAGCATTCTCTTCTGACGTTTCACCTACATCTATGGCAGGCATCCTCAGAGGTGAAGCATCAGGAGAAAATGCTTCTGGAACATAGCCATTCCCAGTGATTCCATCCATGAAAGCCTTTGACAACACATTTTAGACCTGCCTTGTATTTAAAGATTTGGCAGGGAGGAATTACATCAGGCCAAGTTCATGGAACGCAATCAAGTGGGTGAGCGTCAGAAGATGGAGAAATGGAGTGCACGCTTCCTGTTCACTTTGTTTTGTCTTGGAGTGCAGATAAAGCAAGACCCTTCCTTCTGTGGCCAACACATTCTTGTCCATCACAAACAGAGGAGGGAAAATAATCTCTCTAGCTCACATGGTTTCAGTGCTGAGCAAGGAAGGAGATAGACCCTTTCATACATGAGCAGAAGGGAAACTACTGCCTGATAGCTATTCTTCATTTACTAGCCTTTCCCTGGTCCATACAGAAATGTACATTGCTGTTCTGGCCAAGAAGAAGGAAAGCCTCTTCATTGACATGTTGCATGAAAATGCGGCTACAGTAGAGTCTCGCTTATCCAACCTTTACTCATCCAGGATTTTGTATTATCCAATGCAGTCTGCCTCCTGCCCGGATCCACAGCTGTTTCAATACATTGCAATGTTTTGGTGCTAAATTCGTAAATCCAGCAATTAGTATATAAGATTATGTGTATGGAACTGCTTTTTCTGTCGATTTGTTTTTAAAACATGATGTTTTGGTGCCTAATTTGTAAAATCATAATGTTTAATAGGTTTTTTCTTAATCCCTCCTTATTATCCAACATATTCGCTTTTTCCAACGCTCCGCCCGGCCCATTTATGTTGGATAAGTGAAAGTCTACTGTAATTGAATGTATTTCTTCAGTTCCAAGACACTGTTTTTTCTCCATGTCAACCACAGCAGAATCTCTCTACTAATATACTCCACTCACAAGTGAAGATCTTGGAAATACGATTTGTTCTTAGGGCTCTACAGCCAGCAAAAAGTCCCCCAAACGCCTTATCAAATTTTTCTAATGGGAAGTATGTCCAGTGATTCACCCAGTCTCCCACTGGCACCTCCTCCTGGCCTCAAACTGTCAAGGGAGGATTTATGGTGTTTCTTCGAACATTGGAAATCCGATCCTGACACTCTATATAAACATCTCTAAAAAGGGGATGCATCTTAGAATTTCAGGTGCTTTTTTGTAAACCTAAATGGAGCTTTTCTTTCCTTGGAAGCTTTTAAACAGAGGCTGGATGGTTATCTGCCAAGGATTGTGCTTTTCTTGCATGGCAGGGGGTTGGACTAGATGGCCCATGTGGTCATTTCCAACTCTATTGTCAGAAATATTAAAAATTAACTGGGTATTTTTGATTACAAAAGTGTGAGCCAAGCACTGAAAGAGTTAGTAGGATGAAGAGTCAGTGGGCCAAAACTGGTGTCATTCTAAGGAGGGTGAGTTATATGGCCATATTCCAGAAGCATTCTCTCCTGACGTTTTGCCCACATCTATGGCAAGCATCCTCAGAGGTTGAGGGGTCTGAAATCAATATATGCCTTGTAATCAGTGGTGTCTTAGAAGTGATAGAGTAGCTCTTTCTGCCTACTTGCCTTTTTGAGTCATCGAGACCAAGTTTGTTTACAATGCACGATTCTTTGTTAATGTGCAATCTCTGTAAGTCAAGGAAGCAGGCTACAAATGTAATAAAGTGCTTCATTTCAGGGCAAAGAAGTCATCGAACATTATCTGAAGGAGCTGATTTCCCAAGGGATCACTTTTATTCCCCGGTGGACTCCTCCTGCAGAAAAGGGGGAACCCGACCCGAGGACTCCATCCAGGCGCAGCAGTGGCACCCTTCTGCCAGAATCCCACTTGCATGGAAGTGAGAAGGAGCAGCGAGGCACCAGCTGTCCTTCTGGGGAGGCATCCACTCCTGATGGTAGGTGCATATAGAGCAGTGTTTCGCAACCTTCCTAATGCTGCGACCCCTTAATATAATTCCTCATGTTGTGGTGACCCCCAACCATACAATTATTTTCGTTGCTACATCATAACTGTAATTTTACTACAGTTATGAATCGTAATGTAAATATCTGATATGCAGGAAGTATTTTCATTCACTGCACCAAATTTGGCACAAATACCTGATACACCCTAATTCGAATACTGATGGAGTTGGGTGGTAGGTTGACTTTGTCATTTGGGAGTTGTAGTTGCTAGGATTTATAGTTCACCTACAATCAAAGAGCGTTCTGAACTCCACTACGGACGGAATTGAACCAAACTTGGCAGACAGAACTCCCATGACCAATGGAAAATACTGGAAGGGTTTGGTGGGCATTGACCTTGAGTTTGGGAGTTGTAGTTGACCTACATCCAGAGAGCACTATGGACTCAAACAATAATAGATCTGGACCAAGCTTGGCTTGAATACTCGATATGGTCAAATGTGGAGTTTGGAGAATATAGACCTTGATATTTGGGAGTTGTAGTTGCTGGGATTTATAGTTCACCTACAATCAAAGAGCATTCTGAACTCCACCAAGGATGGAATTGAACCAAACGTGGCAGACAGAACTCTCATGACCAGCAAAAAATACTGGAAGGGTTTGGTGAGCATTGACCTTGAGTTTGGGAGTTGCAGTTCACCTACATCCAGAGAGCACTATGGACTCAATGATAGATCTGGACCAAACTTGGCACGAATACTCAATATGGCCAAATGTGAACACTGGTGGAGTTTGGGGAAAACAGACCTTAACATTTGGGAGTTGTAGTTGCTGGGAATTTATAGTTCACCTACAATCAAAGAGCATTCTGAACCACACCAATGATGAAATTGGGCTAAACTTCTCACACAGAACCCCCATGACTAACAGAAAATACCATGCTTTCTGATGGTCTTTGGTGACTCCTTTGACACTCCTTCGGGACCCCCCTCCCTGGGGGTCCCAACCTCCAGATTGAGAAACGTTGACATAGAGCCAGCTGTCAAGTCCATCTTGGCTAGAATGCTCTTATCTGCTTGAACCTTGAGCAGATGCAACCACTTACTCTCCTTCCATCCCTTGTACAATCTGCAGTCCTGATATCAGGATCCCAATATCATTTGGCATAGCCTTATTTTGACTGTTAGGTCCCTGAAGTCTGGCAGCTGGGTGTCCTGAGGCATTTCAGCTCTCTTAGCGTCTTTTTGTAAACTAGCATGTTTGTGAAATGAGAAAAGCAATACATCATACTGCTGCCTGCATGTAACGCCGACCTAGAAAATCCCTTCCCCTCGCTCTACCTCTTGTCAGTCCGCTTATGTCCCCATTTGCTTCCAGTGCAGCTGCAGTCCCATGACACTCGCCTCCTGGTACCGAGGCCTCTTTCCAAGCGGCTGGCTGCACAGGCCTCCAGGTCCACATCTGTTTTCTCTCCTCCAAACACTGGCTGCAGAGGTCCCTCTCTATTTCTCTCTTCTTCCCATAGATCCAGAGGCTGTCCGTGTATCCACAGTTTGCCTTTTGTCCAAATATTCTCCCAAGCATCGTTAATAATAGCACTCCCCATACAGTCCTGTCCTGATGGCATGCATTAAAGGAGTACAGTCGGTCCTCCAAATTTGCAGAGTTTATTTTGTGTTCATTCAATTCAAACCTTTTGGCCAGGCATGGGCAAACTTGGGCCCTCCGGGTGTTTTGGACTTCAACTCCCAGAATTCCTAACAGCCTCAGGCCCCTTCCTTTTCCCCTCAGCCACTTAAGCCTGAGGCTGTTAGGAATTGTGGGAGTTGAAGTCCAAACCATCTGGAGGGTCCAAGTTTGCCCATACCTGCTCTAGGTGCTTCAAAACAATTCTATAGCTAGCTTCCAGCAGAATTTGACCAGAGTTATGCTGGAGGACATAGAGATTCCTAAAAAAAGGTGTTCTCACAAGCAAAAAAAAGTCACATTTTTTTTAAATTGTGGTTTTTCATTTTCATGGAGCCTTGTGCCCCTAATTGCAGAGAATGAGGACTGACTATGTTACAGTTAGCCTAACTGTATTATTGTTGTTGTTGTTGTTGTCGTCCTCGAAAGGCACTGTAGACTAATTCAACCAGACAAATTAGCAATAGCAGAACACATGATAAACCTAGCTAGGCACAGAATATTTATTTGTGAACACAGTAATTCTGGACCACTCTGACAATTACTATGTCAGACTACACAGAGAAGCCACTGAAGTCCACAGGCACATGGATAATTTCAACAAAAAGGAAGAAACCATGAAAATGAACAAAATTTGGCTACCAGAATTAAGATTCAAGACACTGATTAATGAACGTCACCCAGACACAGGATATTTCTAGGCAGCAAACAGTTCAAAGGGGACAAAGGCCAGGCTACTTCCTTGCAGATGACCTACTCACACGCTAATGGGTGTATCCCACTCAATGCATAAAAATCTAGTTCTTCTTAATTGCATTCTTTACACTTGTTTAACAGACAATGGTTCTTTCCTCCCACCCTGGACATTCTACAGGCATATATACTCCACTTGCTTGACCACCATCAGATTCTCTAAAGATGTCAGCCACAGATGCAGGCAAAACATCAGGAGAAAAAGGTGCTAGGACATGGCCATAGAGCCTGGAAACCACAGAACATCTTCTTCTTATTATTATTATCATTACTACTAGTAATTATCATCCTATTTAAAGGTAGTCCCCTGACATTAAGTCCAGTCATGTCTGACTCTGGGGTGTGGTGCTCATCTCCATTTCTAAGCCGAAGAGCCGGCGTTGTCCATAGACAAGGTCATGTGGCCGGCATGACTGCATGGAGCGCTGTTACCTTCCCCCCGGAGCGGTGCCTATTGATCTACTCACATTTGCATGTTTTCAAACTGCTAGGTTGGCAGAAGCTGGAGCTGACAGCGGAAGCTTCCGCCGCTCCCCAAAATCCAACCTGCGACCTTTTGGTCAACAAGCTCAAGCAATCCATTAATATAATAATAATATTCCAGCTTTAGCACACAGTGTTAATCAACAGCTGCATCTGCAGTAAATCTTGCCAGCCAAAAGGTTGACAGTTTGAAGCCAGGTCAGGGTGAGCTCCTGACCTTCAGCCCAGCTCCCTGCCCACATAGCGGATCAAAAACAGCAATATGAGTAGATGAATAGGAGCTGCATTAAGCAGGGGAGGTATTTTAGGCACATTTCAATCAGAAAAGGAGGAAAGTTACAAGCAAAGAAAACTCTTCAGTAAGGAGATGGAGCGACAGCACCCTCTGGCTGGAACCGAGCACAATCTCCAAAGATGCTGAAAGATGGGGGGAAAACCTATATATACACCTCTATCTGTTGTCTGTCTGATCATTATATAAGCAGCATTGAATATTTGCCATATATGTATTCTGTGATCTGCCCAGGGTCACCTTTGGGGTGAGAAGGGTGGAGTAGAAATACTGTAAATAAATAAATAAATATTCCAAAATGGCATTTCTTGTTGTGAAGAGAGGCAGCAGCAGCAGCAACATTAATAATAATACCTGCTTCTTCTTGCAGCTGTACAAGTAATTTTTGTGAAGATGCCTAAAAGTACTGTGTAGTGTTATTATCGGTCAAAAGTGACAAGTTTTTCTCTGATCTTGCTCACTTTCTTCCTCAGCTGACAAGCTGGATACTGATTATATCGAAAGGTACCTTGGGCAGCTGACTCCCATGCAGGAAAGCTGCCTGATCAGACTCCGGCAGTGGCTGCAAGAAACACACAAAGGCAAGGTAAGCACCAACTCTCTTTGGAGGAAGAAACAGTAAGTAAAATATTTGCGATACTCCAGCACTTGTGACTTTGTGTATCTTATTATGTGTATATCTCATATACTTTATCCATTGTTGAAAAGAGAGGAAGACGTCAATCTGCATTCAGGGTAGCTAATTTGAGCATTAAAATGCAGTGTTCAGTAGAAAAAATGTGTGGGGGGGGGGGAATCCAATATCTTGGGCTTAAAGTTAGCTGTGTCCTAGATTGCTGTTGAATATAGGAAACATTTCAGGATTTTAATACGCTGGGTAAAATTGTGTGTGTAACAGAAGCAATCCTCATCTCTGCACCTATCCATCAGGTGCATCCATTCATCTGGGCTCCAAAATACTTTTTTTTCCTCTGTAAATCAAAATGGTGAGCATTCTGCTTACAATATATGGCCAAAAGAGGTGCACTGGAGGCTCTGGGAACTCTTAAAAACATGGCTTAGAAGCCACTTATGGCTCTGGCAGGTCGGAGACTTAGCTTTCTCTATTTTAAGAGTAATTCCTTTTTCAGTAGGTACCAAAGACATGTTTATGGGCCTTTGGTTCTTATAAGGTGAGCCTGAATGGCAGTGCTGTCCTTGTCTTCATTGCTCAGATTCCCAAAGATGAACACATCCTCCGATTTCTGCGGGCCCGCGACTTCAATATCGACAAGGCCCGAGAGATGCTCTGCCAGTCGCTGACCTGGCGCAAGCAGTACCAAGTGGACTACATCCTGCAAACGTGGCGGCCTCCGTCCCTCCTGGAGGAATATTATACCGGCGGGTGGCATTACCACGACAAAGGTGGGGTGTCCCTTTAAGTCATTCGATTGCATCATGAGAATTGGATGCCAGCCACAGATGCAGGAGAAACGTCAGTAGAAAATGTTGCTAGAACACAGCCATATAGCCACTAATAATAACCACACAACACACTAATAATAATAATAATAATAATAATAATAATAATAATAATAATAATAATGTTTTACCCACCTCTCCCTTTGGATCGAGGTAGGGTTGCCCTGGCCCTTTTCTGTTCACTTTAAATAAGTATTTTCAGAAAAAAATGCAGTGAAGCCACCTGAGCTGTCCTCTTTTCTAAAAAGAAGTTGGAGCAGGGACAGACTTGATCGGTCAGATTCCCATTTGTGGATGATGCAGATAGAATACAGTAAAATCCTCCACTCTTGTGCATGATGAGGTATCCAAATATCTGCTATTTTGACATTTGGTGTTATGTGGTAATAATGGAAGAGAAACTCTTGCATTTGGGGGGGGGGGGGTTCAGATTTGGCCTTTTTTGTTTGTTTTCAAAGATGGAAGACCCCTCTACATTCTTCGACTGGGTCAAATGGACACCAAAGGACTTGTGAAGGCCCTGGGAGAAGAATCTCTCCTTCGTCATGTAAGATATGCTTTTATATGATCTCTCCAAATTGTTTGTGTGCTTTCCCCCTCTAAAGAAGTGATGGACCTTAAAGCCACTCAAGGAGGCCCAGGTGTGAATCTTTTCCGTCTTACCATCTAGTTCCACATCACCTGTATCTTCCTCTATATTACGTATTTACAACCTATTTTCTGGGCTAAGGCTCAATTATTACTATTTTTCTCATTTGTTTTGTAAATACAGCAAACACTCCACTTTCACAGGAGATATGGGCACAGGACTACTGTGAAAAGAGAAAAAATGCATATTATAATTTACTGATTTTTTTAAATACTAGAGAATGCTTCCCTAGAAGTTTCTAAGTCCTACTTGAGGACCTTGAGATTCATAGACAGAATCTAGTAATCAAATCCACAAAGTTAAACCCACAGATGTGGGGACTGATTGTAATAATTGACGAATTGACTATCAAAATAGCATTAATATACATGCGTTTGAAGATGGACGTGCAACACTTGACCTTCGGCCATCAATCATCACAACCTCTTAAGGTGCCTCCTATAGATGTGGGCGAAACGTTAGGAGAGAATGCTTCTGGAACATAGCCATACAGCCCGGAAAACTCACAGCAACCCAATCATCTTTTGATTTTTCTTAGGGAATCAGTTGTAAACTGAAATACCTTTTTTTAAAAGTGGTCTATGAGGTTTAAACATATAGGGTTCCATCTTGCCTTCCTTTGTTTACAAGCCACTAAGACTTTGAATGCAAGCTTTTTATGTGTAGAGCATGTATCAGGAGAACCACACTGGATATAGATGCAATTCCCAATCATAAATATTGATACACCATTATGTAAAAAGCCTATAAATGAGTGCAGACAAGGCATAATAGCTGCGTTTTGTACCTGTTCTTGTTTTAGGTGCTATCAATCAATGAAGAAGGACAAAAGAGGTGTGAAGAAAATACCAATCTCTTTGGCCGCCCCATCACGTTAGTATGCAACCGGTTATGTTATAGTCACGTAAGCTGTAGCCATAAGGGAACATCTTTTTAAATGGACATATTGATGTTTGAGAGAGGATAGGTGGGAATGTTTTCATGGCTATTGCTGGGCATCTGGAAAATGTCTGGAAAGTGTTTACAAATGTAGGGAGAGTTTAATACTGTTAAGCAGCAGTTATAAAAGGAGAAAACAGCCTAGTTCTCTTAGGCCCCTTCTACACAGCTGTATAAAATCCACATTACCTGCTTTTAACTGGATTGTATGGCATTGTAGACTCTAATCCAATTCAGATAACGTGGATGTTCTGCTTTGATAACCTGAATTATCTGGCAGTGTAGAAGGGGTGCCTTAGAATAATGGACTCCTAGAGTTGGAAGAGACCCCAAGGGCCACCCAGTCCAACTCCTATAGATAGATAGATAGATAGATAGATAGATAGATAGATAGAGGAAGAGAAGGAGAGAGAGATAGTTGATTCATGGAATCCTATAGTTGGAAGAGACACCAAGGGCCATCTAGTCCAACTCCCATAGATAGATAGATAGATAGATAGATAGATAGATAGATAGATAGTCGAATCATGGAATCCTAGAGTTGGAAGAGACCCCAAAGGCCATCCAATCCAACTCCCACATATAGATAGATAGATAGATAGATAGATAGATAGATAGATAGTCAAATCATGGAATCCTAGAGTTGGAAGATACCCCCATGAGCCATCCAATCCATCTCCCTGCCATTCAGGAAAAGTACAACCAAAGCCCCCCAACAGATGACCATCCAGCCTCTGTTTAAAAGGAGCTTCCAACGGACTCCAAGGTAGAGAGTTCCACTGTTAAAGAACTCTTCTTATGGTCGGGAAGTTCTTCCTCGTGTTCCTTTCCTGTCATTTATACCCATGGCTCCATTGAGTTCTAGTTTCCAAGGTAGCAGGAAACAAGCCTGCTCCCTCTTTCTTAGGACATCCTTTCAAATATTTGAGTCATTTTCCCCCTTCTTATTCAGGGCAGGCCAGCAAGTTGTAGAGCCCCAATGGTTAGTTTAGGAAGTGGCCAAACTGTGTGTGTTATTTCCAGATCCTGGACTTGCCTCGTTGACCTCGAAGGGCTGAACATGCGCCACCTCTGGCGCCCTGGAGTGAAAGCACTGCTCCGTATCATTGAGGTTGTTGAAGACAACTACCCAGAGACCCTCGGAAGGCTTCTGATTGTGCGTGCGCCCAGGGTGTTCCCTGTTCTGTGGACTCTGGTGAGTCAGATGAGCAGAGAGTATCCTACGTATGTTTTGCTATGGCCGCATGTGAGTCTGTAAAGAACCCACCAAGACAAGAAAGGTATAATTGTAAAGACCTGATTGAGCAGACATGTAATTGTTGTGTGCCTTCAACTCACCTTTTGCTTTATGGTCATATCATTTTCTTGGAAGGAGTTGTTCCGAGAAAATAAGCCATTGCTTCCCTCTAAGGATGAGAAAGTATAACTTTCCCAATTGGATTTGTATGGCTGAGTGGAAATCCCACACGAACTCTGGTCTCAGGGCAAACACTCAACCCACATCCTGTAGTTGACTTCTTCACCCGCCTTTCATTTTATTTTATTTTTATTTATTTTAGTCAACATTTATATCCCATCTTTTCTCCCATGAGCTTGTTATGATTAGCTTTTCAGTAACTTTAATGCATAGTTATTGCAATTTTCCAGCAAGAAAGGGGGTATCAGAACTTTTACACTTTGACATTGAGTGACATTGGACAAACAGACATACAGATTCTATGTAACTACACTGAATCCAAAACCAACTCACAGTTTCATTGGCTGACAAACAAAAAAGGGGATTCCACATCTACTCAGCATTCACTTACACATATAAACATTCACTCATCGTCATTCATACATCACCATTCTTCTTCCGTCATCTCCTGGAGAAGAACGCCTCTTAGTCCAGACTGCTTTCCTGCAAATCCGCCAACACAGAGTTTCATAACTTCCAAAACTTCAAAATGCATCCTCTTTCCCTACGAACAATGCCAAGGATCAGAATCCTGCTTTCCCATAGCAGATCTGACACCCCTTGCTAACTTATCATGATTCCAAAATCTCACTCCTTTCTCTTCCCTTGAGAAAAAGAGGCAAGTGACCAGATTGCATTTCATTGCAGATTTGTCACTCCCAAAGGTACACCACCCCTTTCCTTCCCAAGGAGCAGAGCATAGCGGGTGAATAGCACAGCTGTCTGTCACACTTTTGGAATATTAGAAGGTCTCTTATATAGCAATATTTCTTGATGATGTTGTTCCAAAGTTGCAAATGAATGATAGATGTTTTTCCAACCTGAAACATGTTGATTCCATCTCAGTTCCTGGACAGATGTTGACTCTCCTTAATTGGTGTTGTTAAATGTAAGGAGCCTTGTGTTGACTTCCTTCTTAATGTAAGGAATCTTGTAAACATTTCCTCAACTTAAAGAATCATTGTCTCTGGTAATGTAAACATGTTGTCTTTCACCAAAAGTTCAACAGGTCAGCGATGTCAACAGTTAATCTTTTGTCACAATTCTCATCAGCAACTTTTAATTATAGTTCCTGAGTGTAGTGGTTTTCCAGGCCTCAATATTTTAGAATTGTGTCTTTAGCCCAATTAGACCCTATTCATACTCCTTTCATACAATTCCATTCAAACCATACATCATATTTCATGACAAGCTCAGGATAGGGAAAATGGCTCTCCTCCCACCCTTTCTGTCCTCTTAGCTAGATTACAAGAAATTAATCAGGCTGATAGAGAGAACCCCAAGATCATCCATTGAATTTCATATCCCTAAGGAACTTGAACCCAGATTTTCCAAACCTAGTTCAGCATTCTAGACTAAACCACATTGGCCTCTCATCTCCTTTATACGTGAGTTACAAATTAGACTTTTCCTAACAAAACTCTAAAAAGTTTAGGGATATCATACATTCTGTCTCTCCCTATGATCTCTTAAGACTCTCTTAATAAACATGCCTCTATATTAGTTTCAGATAAAAGAGCCTTTTTCTGTCTGCTCCATCACTGCAGATCCCACTGTAGTTCAGGATCCATACAGTTTCAAGACTAAACATAATTTGGAAATGTAACTTGTTTGAGAGGACTTTTGGCATCAAAGTTAAATTGACAAATAGTTGGTTTAAAAAAAAAACAAATACTGTTTGGCCAGATCTAATTTGATGCTGTTTTGGAAGAGATTTGTTTGTGCTCTTTTACATATTAAAATACATCCTGGGCTTTGAGTTAGTGGAAATACTTTTGGAATAAGAAGAAGATCAATCCTCTTTTTTTCAGGTCAGTCCTTTTATCAATGAGAATACCAGGCAGAAATTCCTCATTTACAGTGGCAACAACTATCAGGGTCCTGGAGGGCTCGTAGACTACATTGACAAAGACGTGATTCCAGATTTCCTGGGAGGAGAGTGTGTGGTAAGTTTGGAGAAAATTATAAAATCCTTAGCAATATTTTCTTAATCAAAATTGCAACCCTTTTGTTTATAAATCATGGCTTATTTGGAAGCATGAAGCTCCAAATGAGCCCCCCCCCCCCAGGGAAATACGGTAGTTTATAAATAATAATAATAATAGTATTGACAGTGTTTACATATATGGCTAAGGGAGTTTGATTTCCTTGTCTTTGTGAACTAGCAGAACATTGATCCTTGCTATGTGGAAAGTACAGTAGATGATGCACACTATATATTAATCTATGTTTTACTTTTTCCTTGCTTTTATTCTTTCCTCAGTGTAATGTGCCTGAAGGTGGTCTTGTCCCCAAATCGCTGTATCAAACAGATGAAGAGCCGGAGATTTCTGACCACATACGTCTCTGGACGGAAACCATCTACCACTCTGCAAATGTTTTCAAAGGGGCTCCCCATGAGGTAGGATGGGAGGACAATCTAGTTAGTAAAAACGTTTGAAGGCGTAGCAGCCAAACCACTGGCAGTGCCTGATTTCTTCTGATCAGGGCACCCTTCCAAATAAGTTTCCCCCCTTGCGGAACCCTAACTCTGTCCCTAAGCATTGGACCAGACATTGCTGCATCAAGTTATTGGATTGGTTTTTTAATGTGAGCATTTTGTAGAACACTAATGTGCCTGAGCACTGCCTCTTCTCTCTGTGCAATCCAGATAGTGGTGGAGATCTTGGAAGGGGAGTCCGTAATCACCTGGGACTTCGATATCTTGAAGGGAGATGTAGTCTTCAGCCTCTTCCATTCCAAGCGAGCACCTGAGACCAGCCGGAAGGAGCCTGCTATGCCCAATGCATTGTCCACTGGGGATAACGTCCAGCTGATCGGCAAGAGCTGGATGCTGGGAGTGGACTATAGCCGCGTGGAGTCTCCCCTCACCTGCCGGGAAGGTGAAAGCATACAGGTCAGTGGGGTCTCTCTGTCAGTTCACTTGCACTGGGCCTGTAATCAGTATCTAATAGCAATTTGTTCCCAGAAATTCCATCTTGAGCTTGGAGCATTTGAACAACCATTGCAGGTGGCCATGACCAAACACCTACAGTCAGCCTACACATTCGCTGGGATTCCTGCTAAGGTGTGGGGGGGGGGGGGGAAACACCTCCCCACCCCCCCCCCCACCCCCGCTACACACACACACTATTTATTAACCTGAGATAACATCTCTTTAGGAATCTCCAGTGTGATTCAACAGCCAATGTGATTCTACAGCCATATATTGGCCATTGAATCACTCTGGAAGACCTTGAGAGAACGTATTAATAAAATCTGATTAATTTTAATCAAATCCCTTGCCCTGAGACACCAAATTTGGCCATGGTAGTTTGCACCTTAGTGTCATCCCACTTAGACTACTGTAACACTCTATTCCTGGGACTGCCTCTGAAGATGATTCAGAAGCTTCAACTGGTTCAGCGATTGGCAGCCAGATTACTAACTGGAACCCTGTACAGGGAGAGATCCACTCCCATGTTCTGGCAGCTCCACTGGCTGCCCGACTGCTTCCCGGCTAAATACAAAGTGCTGGTCTTTGCCTTTAAAGCTGTAAACGGATTGAGCCCAGCCTATTTAACCAATTGCATCCCCTCTTACAAACCAGCTTGGGCGCTGCAATCAGCAGAGGAGGCCCTGCTCTCAGTCCCACCCCAATCTCAAGCACAGCTGGTGGGAATGAGAAAAAGGGCCTTCTCCGTGATGGCCTCCCCCCCCCCACTTGTGGAACTCCCTCCCTAATAAACCAAAGCTGTCCCCCTCCCTACTCTCCTTCAAAAAAACAACTGAAGACTTACTAGCATATGGAGAGGAGGAGGAGGATTAGACAATGAGCGATCACTACCGGACCTCTGGTTGAGAACTATTATCGTATCCAGGCTCTTCTAGTCCATGTTAGCCCAGTTACCATCACTGGCCACACAACCAACCCACACAACATTGTGAACTCTAGTTGGCTTCTGTAAATCAATGTGGATGTTTTAAGTTCAGATTTTATGTCATTATATAATTATTGTTTGATTACATTTGGTTTAATTTATTGATGTTAGTTCTAATGTTGTTTTCATATGTGAGGGTTTTCTGGGATTATTATGTCGATACTTGTTTGTTCTATGGAGGCACTGAATGTTTGCCTTTGTATGTTTGGATTTAACCTGAGTCCCCCTGGGGAGATAGGGTGGAATATAAATAAAGTATTATTATTGTTGTTGTTGTTGTTGTTGTTGTTGTTATTATTATCAAATATGTAAAAATGAAAGCCGCAAACCTGGAGAGTCACCTGTACTTCTTATGTGCTGTTTTGGGATTTTCTTAATATATTTTTTGAAAATTTTCAGGATGCTATCCTTAGTTACTTTCATCTTTGTTCCTTCCCTCCTAACAGATAGAGAAATGAACCCCAGGGAGCATGGAGACTTTCTATGTTAAAGCACAATATGCTCTGAATGCATTGGCCTCACCCCTGACACTGGGGAAAACCGTTGCACAAATATTAGTTCTCTGTATGTGTCCAAAGTGTCTTCCATTAGGGAATCTTTTTGGCCTCAAAATATCTACTTGCATATCTGTCATGGGACAAGTTTGAAACACCGGGTCAAGCTTCACCATAACCCCATGTGAACCAAAAGCGCTATTTGGAATACACCCAATATCTTTCTTTGGCAGCAAGCTTCAGGAAAGATTAAATATCAGCCAGGAAAACTGCCTGTCAGGAAAGCTTGTCTGTCATTTTTAAGAATGTTGTTGAGGAGTTCCCGATAATCTTCAAAATAACTCCTGAGACTACAATTTGAAAAGCTGTATTTGACCATTTTGGAAGATAGGGAAAACACAGGCTGCTTCCTGTGTTGGAGAGCTCAGCTCAGTTAACTGGGATGTATCAGTGACAGACAGCCAGTTGACACCTGTAGATGTCTTACAGGATTCCTATGATACGTTCCCGAGTTCAACTTCACTTGAGGCCTTTTTGCAGTTTTGCTGTGGCTGTCGTTTCAATATGCCAAAAATGAAGATAGCATTGGAAGACCTTGACAGAACGTATTAATCAAATCTGAGGATAATCAAATCTGTAACAAAAACAATAACAACAACAAATCTTTATTTATATTCCCCCTTTCTCCTTCACGGGAAGCAAAGCTGCTTACAACATATTAAAATCATGTAAACAACAATCCAACAAACAAAAACTGATTAGCAAAACGGGGCCTTGTCCATGCCTCTTACCTGCATTTCTCATCCTCTGTTGCTTTGCAGGGTTCCCACGTGACTCGCTGGCCAGGCTTTTATATCCTTCAGTGGAAAATGCACAGCCCAAGCCCCTGTGCTGGGAGCAGCCTCTCTCGGGTGGACGATGTCCTGGCCACGCTCCAGGTCTCCAACCACAAGTGCAAGATCATGTATTACTACGAAGTGTTGGCTTCCAAGGAGTTCAGGTAGGAGGGCTCTTGGGAGGCGGTCTCTTGTGTGACTTGCTATGCAGAAGCCATCAGGTGCTTTTTGGTTCTATTCTAGAAAGCAACGGGCCTGTCTCGCTTCCCTCATTCCCTGTGTCCTAAAGCTCATGTTGTGTCGAATGATGCTTTGCTTTACTTCTGAGCCCATAAACTTAGTGTTATGCTCCAGAATGCCTGTTTAGAGACATTCTCTGATTAATTCAGAGACAGCGCTGAGTTTTTTGTTTTGCTCTGCCTATTTGATTCCTTGGGCTATTAGCAACTGTCTTCGACTTCTGCTTTCGTTATCAATGCGTGTTTTCCGTACTATCGAAATGCACTCATCTGAATATTTGTAGCAGGATGGTATCCCACTATGCTCCTGTTAACAGAGCTCACTTTCCACAGAATATTTCAGTTCTGCCCTTTTGAATGTTCTCTTCCAAAGTGGATGGATTATTTCAGTAGCACGTATGTGATTCCCTGTCTTTGTCATTCACTCTTCTGCCTGGAGCAAGAATAGTTTTAGGGGAGAAGTGATGCTGGTGTACAGCTTTAACTTTCCCCATTAGCTATTTTTTTGTGTTGTCAAAGGTTTTCATGGCTGGAATCACTGGGTTGCTGTGAGTTTTTGGGGCTGTCTGGCCATGTTCCAGAAGCATTCTCTGCTGATGTTTCACCCACAACTATGGCAGGCATCCTCAGAGGTTGTGAGGTCTGTTGGAAATTAGGCAAGTGGAGTTTATATATCTGTGGAATGTCCAGCGTAGGAGAAAGAACTCTTTTCTGCCTAGGTCAAGTGTGAATGTTGCAATTGGCCTTGAATTGCCTTGCAAGTTCAAAACCTGGCTGTTTCCTGCCTGGGGGAATCCTTTGTTGGACATTTTTGTTTGTTTCCCACTTGCCCAGGCAGACAAGAGAGCTTTCTCCCACCCTGAAAATTCACATATATATAAACCCCACTTGCCTAGTTTCCAACAGACCTCACAACCTCTGAGAATGCCTGCCATAGATGTGGGCGAAATGTCAGGAGAGAATGCTTCTGGAACATGGCCATACAGCCCAGAAAACTCACAGCAACCCAACTATTTCTTTCTTCGCGACTTTTCCGGCAGTCTTTTCCAACACAGCTTCAAAACCAAAATGTTAAGTAGAAAAAAGTAGAGGAAAAACAATCCCTGGGTGGGGGAGATAAAGAGCAAAGTGGTCTCCTGTTTGCTAAATCTTTTCTCTTTGCACAATAAAAATTCAAACAAGAGCATACATCCTATGTGCAAAGTTGAATATGCAGTGCTGGCCCCATGTTGTGGCTATACAACTGTAACAAAGCAGAATGTGTATGGAAACGCAGCCTGCTTTAGCACTGCCAAAACATGATTGAGTTGGAGGGATTGTTGATTGTTCATCGTGCTGTTGTGACCCGAAATGACCAGAGCTGGTTCTGCTTTGTGAATAGCCTTCATTGATTAAAGCCATCTTTCTGAAGGTGGTAAGATTTGTGAATGTCAGCTGAATTCTCTTAGGGCACTTTGGGAGCCAGGATGGATCCTGTAATAATAATAATAACAATAAACTTTATTTATACCCCGCTACCATCTCCCAAGGGACTCGGTGCGGCTTACATGAGGCCGAGCCCACAGTACATCAATGATAAAGCAATAACAACAATCAATACAAACAATAAAATAAAACTCATAACAAAAAATAAACAATAAACAATAGCAGTAACACAACGACATTTAAAACCTATGGCTGGGCCAAATGTAATAATTAAAATGTAAGAATAATGCTGAGCATCAACAGATGAAATATGAACTAGGATAGTGTTTTCAGAGAGGGACGGGGCGTGCAGACATTCCTAGATCAATAGTAAAGTGCATTTCGAGGACATATTGCTGGGAGTTTCCTTATTCTGGGAAGGCACACTGGAACAACCACATTTTCAGGTTCCTCCTAAAGACTGCCAAGGTTGGGGCATGCCTGATGTCCTTGGGGAGTGAGTTCCAGAGTTGAGGGGCCACCACCGAGAAAGCCCTCTCCCTTATCCCCACCAATCGCGCCTGCGAAAGAGGTGGGAGCGTGAGCAGGGCCTCTTCAGATGATCGAAGGGATCATGTGGGTTCGTACACAGAGATGTGGTCACGCAGGTAGGAGGGTCCCAAACAGTTCAGGGCTTTGTAGGTAAGAACCTGCACCTTGAATTGGGACCGGAAAATGAACGGCAGCCAGCTCTTTAAACAGGATGGCAGCCAGTGGAACTCTTTAAACTGTACCAGTGGAGAACAATGTTTTAATGCACCTGAAAGCATTCTGGGTGTGTAAGAAACTCTTTCTTTCTTTCCCAGGGGGTCCATGACAAGCCTGGAATCTTGCAACAGTGGCTTTTCACAGCTGAGTGGAGTGACCACATCTTCCAACCAATCCCAGAGCAGCTCCCTGATTTCTAGATAGCACCATCTAGGAGCAGCTTAAAGATGAAGGAGAGAACTGCTAGGACCAGATGCCTTTCTCAGGGCTGACCTGACCTGACCCTCGATGGAGCCAAAGAGCCCTGAATGATGAGGCCTAGGAAGGGCCATCCGGAGAACCACAAATCCGGACCTGATGGGAGCTGCTTGAAGTTGTCATTTTTTTTCTCTCCCTGGGAATAATTCCCAATCTTGAAAACTGGGGATTGGGTATGAACAGACCTGTGCATTAGAATGCATCATATCACTTTCTGGGTTTTTTTTTTTTTTTTTTTGCATGGATTTTACACGATTCCTATGGTTAAAGGGCTCTTTCCTGCTGGCATAACTCTACACAGACGTGGAGCTATGTGGCATTGCCTTACCTACTAGGAGACTGCGGAGCTGTCTTTTCTCGTGTAGCAAAAAAATTAACCTTGGGACATTTTTGTGGTGCCATTTTAAACAAGGCGCAGAAGGTTCCTTGGTAGCAGGGCTAAGATGCGGAACGCTACTGTGTACCTGAATAGATTTGAGGCGAGGGGAGGGATAGACCAGACTTCTATTAGGAAAGTTAATCTCAGCTGTTACAGGGCTGGCTATTGCCGTCTTCTATCCTTTGGCCCCTGTGAATGGGCCAGAAAGATACACACGTTTCCCTGCACTGAAATAGCTTCTTTTCTTAAAGGAGTCAGCCCTGATTGCCCCCCTTTCCTTCCTCAGGTCTATGAGCAATAAATGAGTCGATCTCGGCCCCGTCCCTGGTCTCAGGGCTAGTAAGCGGGTGCCATGACCAAGGGCTACGCAAAGCAATATTTGATTTCTACAGGCACAAAAGCTCTTCTGCCGTGTCGGAGAAGCTGCTGTTATTTATTTTTGGAAGCAGGAGCTATAACACAAGCCAGGGGGGTGGGCACTTTAAGTGTGTTTGTGGCCAAGTGCGAGTGTCTTATAACCTATATTCTCAAGGCGTATTTATTCCAGTAGGATTACAGCATAATAACGTATTTGTAATGTATTTTATAAGTCAATAATTTATTAATGGATATTCCCACTCTTTTCTGTGCTGGGACAGGAAAGAGATGAGTGTGTGTGTGTGTGATCACCTTCAGCTTTATAATGTTTTGCAGAAACGTGGTTTAGTAACCGATATATTTGGAGCTCCGTTACACAGAATTAACCGCACGGGTCTCCCCAATTTAATTGCTTGCATCTAAGAATTTGGTTTTAAGTCTTAACAGGAGAAACCGCTCTGTTGAAGAAGGCTGTGAATTATCAATAGTTTTTTGTTTTGCTAAGTTACTGATATTCTGAAAACAGCATTAAGTACTGAGCACATATCTGTATCTAGCAGGCATTATGTGATTGCTCTGTGCAGTGAAACTATAGGCTGAAAAGCTCTCTAAATATGGGCTCTTTTAGGCAAAGTTATTTTTCTTGCAGCTGGGGTTATTTAATGAGATAGCAATCCAGTTCTGTTTCTAAATGCTTTTACTGTGTTTCCTATAATCCAATGCTTTTCTAGGATGGGAAGGGGACATTAACCTGGGCTAGTCATTTCATCAAGGTTTCACTATTTCTCTCTGCATAAGAGTGGCAGGGAATTAGCTTCCCAAGCTTCCCTTGAAAGTCTCGTTCCCAGCACTCATTAATTTAAGCACTGATCATGAGCATGATGACTCTCGCATTGACTACGAACCTGGGAGAAACTTGATCCCAAATATGATTGAATTATGGAGGATATTCCATAGTCTAAATGGAAATAGCCTATAACTGGACTGTACTTCTTCTGTTTTCTCCAAGTCAATTGGAAATGTAATACAAAGACAACTCCCTGCTCTTCCTATAAATGGCTCGGTATATGAATATTGAACTTACCTTGTTGCCTCCATCTTATAATTAGGAGCCCCCGGTGGCACAATAGGTTAAACCCTTGTGGCAGCAGAACTGCTGACCAAAAGTTTGACAGTTTGAATCCAGGGAGCGGGGTGAACTCTCATGTCAGCTCCAGCTTTAATAATAATAATAATAATAATAATAATAATAATAATAATACTTTATTTATAACCCTCTCTATCTCCCCAAGGGAACTCAAAGAAAACCCTATGAAATTTATGGGATTGGCAAATGTTTTGAAAGCACATAGAGCAGATCCATTGGCTCAATGCAAGTTTGTAAATACCATTTGATTCAGTGCATCTCAAAAGTTGGGACTAGCAGATGGCTTTAGGACAAATAATTCCTCTACTAACCCTCATCCTGTCCTTTCCCACATAGTAGGCATTGTTGTGACCAATGCAATGGAGTGCAGTTTTATCAGAGCATTTCTCAGCGCAGGATCGCAGGACTCTGCCAGAAGCTAGAAAAAGATTTGTGCTAAGCCTATGCAAGTGACGGTGAAGTAAGTTTTATTTTTCAGGGTATGAGATTTGTATCATTAGGTTCCGGCACAGCACTAGATTATTCCTAGTTGTAGGTTCCGCAATGATTTATAGTGCATGCTTTGATGAACATGGAGCCAGTTGGGATAAAGCTTGCATAAGGAGATTATCCTCCTCCCTTTCAGGACTTGGGTTTGGGATCGCTTGGTGGAATGGATTCATGACAGGATTGGGAAAGACCCAAGTATTTATTAGTACCATCTCTGAGAAACTTTTGTGATGCTCTGTCCAAAGATGTTGACCGGAGACATAGAAGGAAGGGGTGAGGGGTTGGTTTTTATGGGAAGAGCCTTTGAGGCCATGCGTACATCCTTTTACTTCAGTTTCCATTAGACTAGTTAGCAGTGTGGGTTTGGAGCTGTGTGGAAGAACAGAAGTGCTCCTAGAGTAAGGGCTTCTACTGCTACCGGTCCAAATACATTGTACAATGATTCCATCTTTTCCTCCCCAAATGCCTTGATCAGCAAGTACTTTTTACTGGTGAACCTTAAAGATGCAAAATGGGAGTATAGTAGCCATTCCTAAAGTGGATTCCTCAGCCTAGGTTCTTATGTAGAGATCTATTTCATATTTAAGATAGGCTCAGAGTAAATCTGGGGAGCAGGTAGGTTCAGGCTGTGGGTCCTGATGCTGA
Source organism: Anolis sagrei (assembly GCF_037176765.1). Taxonomy (NCBI): domain Eukaryota; kingdom Metazoa; phylum Chordata; class Lepidosauria; order Squamata; family Anolidae; genus Anolis; species Anolis sagrei. The sequence goes on along the minus strand of NC_090034.1, from coordinate 19,443,762 downwards.
TATGTGCAGATTATATGTTGAAATTAAGTGCCAAATGCATTAAACTGTCTCTGATCCTATTAGACTCCTCTCCTTTCCCTTTTGTTGCATGAAGAATTGTCTGAACCATTATACTGTGACCTTTAACAAGCAAAAATATATATATAGGGGGGAAATACTGTATAAATAACTAACCATGTTACGAGTATGGTAAAGGCTATCTTAAGAAGGACATTTTACGGAGAATTTGCAAATAGTGCACTTGTCTCTCAGTAGAGCTGCTCAGTTTAATCCCAGATTATATATGTCTGTATCCACAGGCATTTAACTGGTGCCAGTATAATTACGAGGCAGCTTCAACAAGAATTTTGAAAGCACCAACAACAATATACTGGCATTTGTTTCCTCTTTTAATGGACACTCCTTCCTATTAGCAAAAAATAAAAGTGGTGTTCAAAATGCTTTTTGTATGCATGTTGGTAAGTCAACAAATGTGACGCAAAAGCTATGGTTGGTGGCATCACGGCCAGGGACTGGATGTTACTAATGTCTTTCTGTTTTCCATTTTTGCTGTAATTTAAAAATAAATCATCTGGAAAGGAGTTGTTTGAATTTACGAGTGGTGGGTTAAGGGGGTTGTTTCTGTTGGAACTTTGGTTCACTGCTTCGAGTCTCCTTTTGGGACAGAAAAAGGAGGATATAAGGAATGATGATGATGTCTATAGGTATCCATTTGGTCCCCAAAATGAGGCCTTTTTATTTTTAAAACAAACCCAAAATGGTCTTAATGTTTTTGCATGCCATCCACACATAGAATAAATGAGAGGTACCCAATGGGCCATCGTCTCATTGGCCTTGCCAGCAAAGCATTGAAATGATAGTAATCCATCCTAAAGACGAAGGTTTGAGGAGGAAAAGGCACTGCTCCTACTCTGCACAACTATCTTTCCATCACAGCTTATTCCCCCAGTAAGGCTTTATCCTATGGCTGTGACTTGCTTGGCTCGCTGTACATCCTTGATGATAATAATAATAATATACTTTAATACACAATAATATAATAATATACAACTCTGTGGCCCAGATGATTCACTGGAACTTACGGTATGTTACAAGTATCACCTGCCATCAGTAAAGAATTGGTGGGATCATAAACCCGCAAAGGTTGTGGAAAATGAACATGCAAAAATACTGTGGGACTTTCAAATCCAGACAGAAAGATTTGGAACACAATGCACCAGACATCACGATTGTGGAAAAGAAAAAAGTCTGGATTATTGATGTCGCCATTGAGGAAAAACAACAGGAAAAACTCAGCCTCTATCAAGACCTCAAAATCGAACTGCAAAGGCTCTGGCATAAACCAGCGCAGGTGGTCCCAGTGTTCATTGGCGCACTGGGTGCCATGCCAAAAGATCTCAGCCGGCATTTGGAAACAATAAACATCGACAAAATCACGATCTGTCAACTGCAAAAGGCCACCTGACTTGGATCTGCGTGCATCATTCGAAAATACATCACACAGTCCTAGACACTTGGGAAGTGTTCGACTTGTGATTTTTTGATACGAAATCCAGCATATAGATCTCATTTGCTGTGACATACTGAGCTTTGTGTCAATAATAATAATAATAATAATAATAATAATAATATACTTTATTTGTATTCTGCTCTATCTCCCTGAGAGGACTCAGAATGGATTACAGAGTACATATATGGCAAACATTCAATGCCATTATACAATTAACAACAAAGACTGACCGTACATAAAAAGGCTTCTCTCTTTTCTATCTCTGGCATCTGGAGGCTGTGCTAGATTTGGCCATGGTGAGGTGCTATTGTTCCATGTTTCCACGGTGAGGAGCCTGGTATCCATGGATGCCTTCCTGATCGAATTGCCGGTGTCTTCAGGGGCGCCTTATACCTCCCCGCCAAAGCAGTACCTATTTACCTATTCGCATTGCTGTTTTTGAACTGCTAGGTAAGCAGAAGCTAGGGCTGACAGCGGGAGCTCACCCTGACCTGCAGCTCTCCAAAGGAATAACCTGCCAAGGAAGGCCAAGGTACATATTATGACGAGGCTGGCAAGATGAGTGTTGCTGCTGTTTAAAAGAGGAAAACAACTCCAAATACAGAAGACTAGCTACAACCTTCATTCATGCTTTCTGCAGAAAGGCAAGAAAATCTGGGAGAGGACTCACAGCAGCCTAGTTTTATCTAAAGCATGCAAACTTAAAGAGGGATTTATAAAGTTGGGTTCTTCTCCATTTACCTAAAGTGTCGTGACTGCTAAAATATCCATTGCATCACCTAAAATTATACCACACTACTCACTTCTATCTGAAAATTATGAAAAAGGAGGTGTATGTCTATAAATGAAGCCTTGTCATTTAGATATTGTGGTTTTTTCTACCTTCTAGGCAGCATCTCTGTTATATATAAGCCAGTTTCTACTGGTCTGGGGAAAGGAATTTGAACATTCTTATCTAAAAAGCCCCAGCTTCTGCCAACCTAGCAGTTCGAAAACATGCAAATGTGAGTAGATCAATAGGTACCGCTCCAGCGGGAAGGTAACGGTGCTCCATTCAGTCATGCCGGCCAAATGACCTTGGAGGTATATACGGACAATGCCGGCTCTTTGGCTTAGAAATGGAGATGAGCACCACCCCCAGAGTCAGACATGACTGGACTTCATGTCAGGGGAAAAAACTTTAGATTTACCTATCTAAAAAGTAATATTTTCCTCTGTGTGGTCCTTTGGAAACTTCTCTGTTTCTGACTTTGGCTATTTGAAAAGATAATTGGAACTGAAATATGCTTCTCTTTCTGTATGCACATGCTTTGTCTGTGGCCAAAAGGTACCCCAAAGGACATCTAGTCCAACCTCCTTCCGCCAGGCAGGAATGCAAGCTAAAGCACGGTCAGTACTATCACAAAGTTGACAATTAATTTTGGTGGGAACAAAGCTTTTGGAGAAAACACCAACTATACTGTTCTGTAAAACTGAAGAGGGAAGGATAGTAGAGGCCAAGATGAAGTACTTTGGCCACATCATGAGAAGAAAGGGAAGCTTAGAGAAGACAATTATGCTGGGGAAAATGGAAGGAAAAAGGAAGAGGGGCCGACCAAGGGCAAGATGGATGGATGGTATCCTTGAAGTGACTGGATTGACCTTGAAGGAGCTGGGGTGGTGATGGTCAACAGGGATCTCTGGTGTGGGCTGGTCCAAGAGGTCACAAAGAGTCGGAAACGACTGAACGAATGAACAACAAAACTGAAGAATGAGAATTTGTTCATCAACTGAAATTTCTACGAAGGTCAGTTCTCGCTGGGCATCCTTGACAGAATCAGTATCCTGTTGAGCTGCTGAAGTTATACAAATGTAGTTTGGTTCCGTGTTTATGCGTCATTTGCTGCAATGTCGGGCTTTCTCTGTGGTGGCCCCCCGGCTGTGGAACTCCCTCCCTAGGGATATTAGATCAGCCCCCTCCCTCCTGACTTTCCGAAAAAGAGTAAAAACTTGGCTCTTCGAGCAAGCATTCGGAACCCCGAAGTAAACAGACAAACTAGAGTTTGAAATTGACCCAGGAAAGGCCAAGACAATGTAACGGATGAAGATTTGAACGAGAGGACATAGTTTCTTTTTAAATTGTTTATTATGCACTGTCGTTTATGTTTAATTGCACTTGATGTTTTTGCTTTATCAATGTATGTAATTTGTTTCGGTATCAAATTGCGCAGTGTATACCGCCCTGGGTCGCCTTCGGGCTGAAATGGGCGGGATAGAAATAATGTAAATAAAATAAATAAATAAATGTCGGTCATGTGCTTCAGTCACATTATGCTCTTAGTTGTTTTCCCATGTTTCATTGTGCATCACCCTACAGATGGAGAAACGCCAGTCTTTCCTTTGGAGAATAATTCCATGCTGCTGTATTGTATGGTGGGCACATGTCCGAGATGCGCAAAAGAAAGGTGTTGATGTGAGACAGTGTACATGGTCGTTAATTTCATTTCCACATGAAGTTGAAAATTCTGTATGCGGGAGGCATGGAGTTACCCAGTTCAGAGCACCAGCGCATGGCATCTCAGTCCATTCTGGATAAACTGGTTTGATATGGCTACTCAATAGTGCCTTTTGATGTCATCATAACACAGTGGAATTGGTCAGTATACTAACTAGCATCCAGTTCAGCGCCTGTATTTCCTACCAGTATCAGGGTCAAGCAAAGTGGAAATCATATATTTTAGGCTACAGCCTCTGCAGAGAAGATGCCTTTCTTACTTTTGCCTGACATCACAGTCAAGGGGAAAACTGACAACTCAGCATCCGGCCGTGGCAAGTGTATAGCAACGGAGTAAATGGAGCACATAGATGTGATGTCTCAGCACACGCACCTAGAGTAAGTGTTGTTCTTTGGTAATGGATAAATTCTGTTTGCACCACCTGGTCCCAGGAGCATGAAAGTGAATTGAACTGTTAATATTAAATGAACTGGTCAGAGAGTTTGGATAATACCCAAGAAAGGAGTGCAACCTAAAAGACTATATTTTGTGTTTGGCAAGGATCAGCAAACAGCATGTTTCCAGTATGGTTCTGATGAGAATCCTAAATAATACACATCTTCCACTTAATTATGGGAGGGCAAATTAGCCTGATTTTGATCAGTGCACACCAACATGACTTTTGTTGCTTCAAATGAGAGTTTGGAAGCAGAACCATATATCAAAGGGGTGTTATTAAACCACCTTTCTTCTTACAGACTTACAGACAACCATTGGCAAGCAATAGTCAATTATTGGCTCAGCCGGCAGACTTTCTTAAGCAGGGCTCCACTGATTGTTGTGGTTCACATCATTTCCAAATTGGGCTTTTCTGGGGCTGAGACAGTGTGACTGACCCAGTGGGTTTTCATGGCTGACCTGGAAACCAAGCACTAGTTTCCATTCAGGAAAAGCACAATCAGAAGCTCCCCCAACAGATGTCCATCCATCCTCTGTTTAAAAGTCTCCTAGGAAGGAGCTTCCCCCGAACTCCAAGGCAGAGAGTTCCACTGCTGAACAGGCTCTTCTTACAGTCAGGAAGTTCTCCCTAATGTTCAGGTGGAATCCCCTTCCCTGTCATTTGAGCCCATAGCTCCATTGCATCCTAGTATCCAGGATTCCATAGTTTAAAGGCCTTGAAAAACTACAACTCCCAGGGTTCCATAACTTATACACCTTGTAAAACTAAAATACCTTGCAAAATCACAACTCCCAGGATTCCATACTGTAAAGACATTGTAAAACTATAACTCTCACATAACTTAAAGACCTTGTAGAACTACAACTCCCAAGATTCCATAATATAAAGACCTTGCAAAACTGCTACTCCCAGATTCCCATAGCTTAAAGACCTTGCAAAACAACTCCCACATAAAGACCTTGCAAAACTGTAACTCCCAGGTTCCCATAACTTAAAGACCTTGTAAAACTACAATTTCCACATACCTTAAAGCCCTTGTAAACTACAACTCTCACACAATTTTACGACCTTGCAAATCTACAAGTCCCAGGTTCCCATAACTTACAAACCTTGCAGAACTACAACTCCCAGGTTCCCATAACTTAAAGACCTTGTAAAACCACAAGAGTAGGCTCCTCTACTTGACGGTGTGGTGTGGTGAATGAATTAGAACCAGACATCCTGAGGAGTGAGGTTGAATGGGCCTTAAGAAGCATTGCTAACAACAAGGCAGCAGGAGACGACGGGATCCCAGCTGAACTGTTTAAAATCTTAAAAGATGATGCTGTCAAGGTGATGCATGCCATTTGCCAGCAAATATGGAAAACACAAGAATGGCCATCAGACTGGAAAAAATCAACTTATATCCCCATACCAAAAAAGGGAAATGCGAAAGACTGCTCCAACTTCCGTACAGTGGCCCTTATTTCTCATGCCAGTAAGGTAATGCTCAAGATCCTGCAAGGAAGACTCCAGCAAGACATGGAGCGAGAGTTGCCAGATGTTCAAGCTGGGTTTAGAAAAGGCAGAGGAACGAGAGACCAGATTGCCAATATCCGCTGGATAATGGAGAAAGGCAGGGAGTTTCAGAAAAACATCTACTTCTGCTTCATTGACTATTCTAAAGCCTTTGACTGTGTGGATCATAATAAATTGTGGCAAGTTCTTGGTGGGATGGGCATACCAAGCCACCTTGTCTCTCTCCTGAGGAATCTGTACAAGGACCAAGTCGCAACAGTCAGAACTGACCACGGAACAACAGACTGGTTCAAGATTGGGAAAGGCGTACGGCAAGGCTGCATCCTCTCACCCAACCTTTTTAACTTGTATGCAGAACACATCATGCGATGTGCGGGGCTGGATGAATGCAAAGCTGGGGTGAAAATGGCTGGAAGAAACATTAACAACCTCAGATATGCAGATGACACCACTCTGATGGCCGAAAGCGAGGAGGAGCTGAGGAGCCTTCTAATCAAGGTGAAAGAAGAAAGCGCAAAAGCCGGGTTGCAGCTAAACATAAAAAAAACAAGATTATGGCAACAAGAATGATTGACAACTGGGAAATAGAGGGAGAAACCGTGGAGGCCGTGACAGACTTTGTATTTCTAGGCGCAAAGATTACTGCAGACGCAGACTGTAGCCAGGAAATCAGAAGACGCTTACTTCTTGGGAGGAGAGCAATGTCCAGTCTCGATAAAATAGTGAAGAGTAGAGACATCAGACTGGCAACAAAGATCCATTGCCTAGTCAAAGCCATGGTATTCCCTGTAGTAACCTACGGATGTGAGAGCTGGACCTTAGGGAAGGCTGAGCGAAGGAAGAGAGATGCTTTTGAGCTGTGGTGTTGGAGGAAAGTGCTGAGAGTGCCTTGGACTGCGAGAAGATCCAACCAGTCCATCCTCCAGGAAATAAAGCCCGACTGCTCACTAGAGGGAAGGATACTAGAGACAAAGCTGAAGTCCTTTGGCCACATCATGAGGAGACAGCAAAGCCTAGAGAAGACAATTATGCTGGGGAAAGTGGAAGGCAAAAGGAAGAGGGGCCGACCAAGGGCAAGATGGATGGATGGCATCCTTGAAGTGACTGGACTGACCTTGAGGGAGCTGGGGGTGGTAACGGCCGACAGGGAGCTCTGGCGTAGGCTGGTCCATGAGGTCACGAAGAGTCGGAGACGACTGAACGAATGAACAACAACAACAACAGGCTCCTCTAATCCACTTCAAAGCAGACAATGTGGATTACCTGCTTTGATAATTTGGATTACATGGCAGCTTTAGGCCCCCTTGTTAAAACGAGAAAAAAGGAATATAAGGAAAGAGGGAAGGGCTGCCTTGGAGCTCAGTTGGCTGCCTTAGCAGGAAGGAGCCTCAGGGAAGGCGAGAGAGGGCTGCTCTGGGCGTGCTGGAGGCCTCTCTCTCTGTGGCTGCCTCGGCGCCGCTCTGCCCGAGGCGACTCTATGGCCGGGCGGGCTCTTCGAGCGCAGCGGCGGGAAGCGAGAAAGAGAGAGAGAGAGAGAGAGAGAGAGAGAGGGGCAGGCAGAACGGAGGCGCCGCCATGGCCAGAGGTGGGCAGGGGGTCCTCAGGAGGAGCAGGAAGACCCTTGAGAGGGTCGTCCTGTTGATGATATTTCTAGTATTAGGAGACATCTATGTGACAGGCGGATATTAGTAATAATAATAACAATTACTAGCATCACCCTGTCAACAACTTTCCTCCTAATATTGGTAATACCCTAATAATCATAATCATAATAGAAGAAGAAGAAGAAATTTGGTTATTATTATTGATATCACCAGTTTTAACAGAAATGTTGTTGACAGAACATTATTATTATTATTATTATTATTGCTAGTATTAGCAGAAATAATAATGTTCCAGAAATAATTAGCAGAAATAATAATGTTCCATCTGAACACGAGGAAGAACTTCCTGACTGTGAGAGCCGTTCAGCAGTGGAACTCTCTGCCCCGGAGTGTGGTGGAGGCTCCTTCTTTGGAAGCTTTTAAACAGAGGCTGGATGGCCATCTGTCAGGGGTGATTTGAATGCAATATTCCTGCTTCTTGGCAGGGGGTTGGACTGGATGGACCATGAGGTCTCTTCCAACTCTTTGATTCTATGATTCTATGAAATGTTATTGACAGGGGGATATTATTATTATTATTATTATTATTATTATTGATATTGCCAGTATTAGCAGAAATGTTGACAGGGGGATATTATTATTATTATTATTATTATTACCGGTATTAGCAGAAATGTTGTTGACAGAGGGATATTATTATTATTATTGATATTGCCAGTGTTAGCAGAAATGTTTTTGGCAGCGGGATATTATTATTATTATTATTATTATTATTATTATTATTGATATTGCCAGTATTAGCAGAAATGTTGTTGAGAGGGGGATATTATTATTATTATTGATTTTGCCAGGAATATTGTTTACAGAGTGATATTATTATTATTATTATTATTGATATTACTGGTATTAGCAGGAAAGTTGTTGACAAGGTGATATTATTTTATTATTATTATTACTGATGTTACTGATATTGATATTAGCAGGAAGGTTGTTGACCAAATGATATTATCATTCATGTTGATACAGGCATGTAGCCGGGGGGGGGGGGGGGGGGCTCGAGGGGTTTCAGCCCCCCCTGAAATTCTCATGGTGGTTCGCGAAAAGGCCTTACTGGTGCATTATTTAAACTGCTATGTTTATTCATATCATGATCTGATCACTATACTCAATATATCCCATATGCACGGGGGTATTGGGGTAATGATACAAAAGGTTTGCTAGGCTAGACCCTCTTTCACTCAGACTCAGCCCCCCCCCCCCCGAAACTCAGCCCCCCCCCAAACCCCCCGAACAAAATTCACACACACACACACACACCCCCCCCCCCCCGAAACGAAATCCTGGCTACGGGCCTGTGTTGATATATCTAGAATTAGCAGGGATGTACCTGACAAGCTGATGATGATGATAATAATAATAATAATGCCAGTAAAGGTGGTCCCAGTGGTGATCAGCACACTGGGTGCAGTGCCTAAAGACCTTGCCCTGCACTTAAACACATCAGCGCTGACAAAATTACCATCTGCCAGCTGCAGAAGGCCACCTTACTGGGATCTGCATGCATTATTCGCTGATACATCACACAGTCCTAGACACTTGGAAAGTGTCTGACGTGTGATCCAATACAACAGCCAGCAGAGTATCTGCTGTGGACTCATCTTGTAGTGTTTCAAATAATAATAATAATAATAATAATAATAATAATAATAATAATAGCATCACTCTGTCAACAACCTTCCTGCTAATACCGGTAATACTAAGATAAGAATAATAATAACTGAATAAATGCTATTATTATTATTATTATTATTATTACTATTGATATTACCAGTATTACATAGCAGAAAAGTTGTTGACAAGGTGATATTATTGTTGTTGTTGATACTACCATTATTAGTGTGGAGCCGCAGTGGCGCAATGGGTTAAACCCATGGTCCGTTTGAACTGCTGACCTGAAGGTCGGTGGTTGAATCTGCGAGACAGGGTGAGCTTCCATCTGTTAGATCAGCTCCCTCCCTCCTGTCCTTCAGAAAATAAGTGAAGACATGTTTGTGGTACCAAGCCTTTGGACAATAATCTGCAGTGTAATAAGTGACTATGAGATTATTGGAATGTCTCCTGGAATATACCTTTTTAAGTAATTGGTTTTAAGGTTATGATGTTTTAATTATTACTTTTAATGTATGTTTTGTTTTATCCTATGTATGTATATATAGCAGCAAATTGTGCCTTTTTTGTGAGTCCTCTTCGAGGTGAGAAGGATGGGATAAATAAATAATAGCATTATTGGTATTGGCAGGGATGTTGGGGATAAAGTGAATGTTTTTATCCAGTGTGCATCACCTTAGGAACTCCATTGGACTGTACATCATAAAATGAATAGCTATAGTATGTTCCCATTTCTTGTCTCTCTTTGGATGTAAAGAGGAAATAATTTAAACAGTGGGAACTGCATGATATGGTCTTTAACTGCCTTCTTTCCTCCGCAGTATGGCAGCATCCGTACCTGAATGTCTTCAAACACTTTAAAGTGGAGGAGTGGAAAAGATCCACCAAGGAAGGCGATGTGACAACTTCTATGGTAATGTCAAAAGTTCATTTATTAGTCACAACTAGAGCAAACCTACTAAATGAATATAGCTTAAGTAAACATTTATGCAAATCCTATGATTCACTGCCTCTCCTCTGTCTCGGATTAATAATTGTACGTATCCCCAAATCAAAACTGAGTGCCGCAAGCCATTTAAAAGGGTAGTAAAAAGGAAGTCTATGTAAGTCAAAGCCGCTCCAGTTCCCAAATTCATTTTGAAAAAAGGACAACTGAACTCTAAACATTTCTACTTGAGATTTTGTGAAATGCATGCATTTTCTGGGTTAATGTAACCTGCAACGGGTCTTAGGAGTAACAAATTGGTCCTCTTTTCACAAGTATCATCAACCTCTATTTCCTGGAGGCCTCAAACCCAGGGATTGTCAACTGGAGCCTTGTTCCACTTCAGTGTCCCATTCTGACTTATACTTCCATTTCCTCAGTCTCATTATCAGCTTCTCTTGAGACTCAGACCTCATCTTCTGCACGGACGCATTCATCTCTGTTTTATCCTCTCTAATCAGGACAAGGCTCTGAAAGGGACAGTGTATCGCATCAGCGGCGCGGTTCCCGCCAGTAACTACCTCCAGCTCCCCAAAACCAGTACGCAGTCCCTGGGCCTTACTGGTCGCTACCTCTATATCCTCTTCAAGCCTGCACCGGCCAAATACTTTGTAGTGCACTTGGATGTTGCCACAGAGGTAAGTGGTAGCTGTTTGGGGGTAATTTCAAAAAGGTAAATCAGCAACAACATCAAAAGCATGAGTTTAACAGAAGCAATAGAGCGAATGAGCTTCATCAATATGGGAGGAGAGTTGAGCTTTACTGAAAGAATTACATTTCTAGAGAGGGAAGTAAACATGGTCAAGCTATTTAACTACCTGGAGACATCTTGTCTCTCTCCATGTCCACAGGAGAAAAACAATGGAGAACTCAGGCCCCATCTACACTGCCATATAAAACAGATTTTCTGCTTTGAACTGGATTATATAGCAGTGTAGACTTATATAATAATAATCATAATCATCATCTTCATTTATTCCCCGCCACCATCTCCCCAGAGGGGACTTGGAGCGGCTTAAATGAGGCCAAGCCCATTAATACATTACAGCAAAATAAATACAGAATGGGGAAAATAACATCATCATAAAGTAAGTAAAACATACAAGCAAAACAAAACAGTGCAAAATCACAGAGTGAAAAATCACACACAGTGGGCGGGCCAAATGCACGACATAAAATAATAAAACTCTGGATGAGATAACAATAAAAAGGTATATTTGTAAGGAAGGAGCTCGTAGGGGGGCGGAACAGTAGAGTCAAGCCTTCAGTAAGGTGGGAGGAAGTTCAATATGAGGACAACGTGGGAGAAAACAACAGGAAATATATGGTCACTCTTCAAAGGCACATTGGAAGAACCAAGTTCAAATCCAGTTCAAAGGAGGTAAAGGTTTTCCCCTGACATTAAGTCCAGTTGAGTCTGACTCTGGGGGTTGGTGCTCATCTCCATTTCTAAGCCGAAGAGCCAGTTTTCCATAGACACCTCCAAGGTCATGTGGCCAGCATGGAGCAACATTGCCATTCAGCTGGAGCGGTACCTACTGATGTACTCACATTTGCATGTTTTCAAACTGCTAGGTTGGCAGAAATTGGGGCTAACAGTGGGAGCTCGCGCTGCTCCCCAGATTTGAACCTGCAATCTTTCGATCAGCAAGTTCAGCAGCTCAGCTGTTTAACCCACTGCGCCACCAAACTGCATCACTATTATTCAAAGTAGATAATGTGGATTATCTGTTTATATAATCTGGATTATATGGCAGTATAGAAGGGGCCTCGAGCTTCCATGTGTCTGGATACTTTGAATAAAGGGAAGTTTGTCCTTGAGAAGTATCAGACTAGCACTATTTGTGATAGGAGGAGGGAATAGAGTGTCAGACAGACAGAGAGGCCAATATAGGAAGAGCTTTCCCTGCCAGCTAACTGATCTGCCTATCTAATTCCTTGATGAGGACTATAAACTTGTTCAGGGTGTAGTTGAGTTACAGCAATAGCTTCCTTCCCAATTATCAGTGGCTAGTGGTATAGTACCATGACAAATGTAACCTAAGAGTAAGCATGCTTATCCATTTGTACTGTGTGCACAATCAATAAAAGTCCCAGTCTTTAAGTTTGTTCACAGTGTTTGCTGTCTTATGCAGAAATTATTGTTTTCTTTGTTTCGTATTGGTGTTGAGCGCAGAGCATTTGCTTCCCTGTCACAGAGAAAACTGCCTAATGAACTCGTTTGTGTGCCTTTATTCCCAGGACAGCCAAGTGGTCCGCATCTCTTTTTCCAACCTTTTTAAGGAGTTCAAATCAACAGCCACCTGGTTGCAGTTCCCCTTTATATGCGGAGCAGCCAAAGGATCAGTCTATGAAAAGACAGCCAAGACATCCAAACGAGGTAAAGACGGTCAACCAAAAATCTTGGAGGTTGCTTTTCCCCTCCCATAAGATGCACAAGTTCTGATTTAATCTCTAATTCAGGCATGGAAAACTTCGGCTCTCCGGGTGTTTTGGACTTCAACTCCCACAATTCCTAACAGCCTGCCGGCTGTTAGGAATTGTGAGAGTTGAAGTCCAAAACACCTGGAGGGCTGAAGTTTGCTCATGCCTACTTTAATTAAATCAAAGTTCCTTAAAGACTCAGGGTGCTGTTTAATTTTGCATGAAGAGCAGGAGCTGGTAATGGCTAAAGCAGCAAAGCAGTGCGAATTTCCTCCTCAAAAGTACTTCTGACTGTTCATAGGAGCTGTTATTTTAGCAGTCATTTCAAGGGTCCTGTTTCTTAGCTCGTCTTGGACACAAACTTAAGAAATGATTGCCTCCCCGAACGTTTACATTTGTGGTAGAAGGGGGTTTGAGCTCGGAATTTGCTTCTCTCTTGGTTGCTATACTTGAAAGCGTTTGAAAAATAAGAGGTGGGAGGAGGCACAATGTCTGTTCTTATTATTTAGGATTTTATTTGGGTTTGAGTGGAGGTTATAAATGTCCCTAGAGATTCAAACAAACACTTGGTGTGCCTCTGCTCTCCAGATCTAGTCGGCTTGGCCCCCAGCAGCGTAAGGTGGACTTGCCTGATGCTGGATCTCCGCTACATTCTCTCGCTGTACTTGAATAGAGGCTACAGCCATCTTAAGAGCGTCAAGCTCTGTGCCAACCTCCTGGTGAAAAACCTGTTCACTAGTGACCTGCTCTTTGACCCAGGTGAGTCCTAAGGAGAGTTGCTACCAAGGTTATCCTCTTCATGGCTGTTTAAACCCGGCTGCAGAACCTATAAAGAGGGGAGAGTGCAACCAATGAAGTGGTGACCCTTTGGAGTGCCTTCCTATCTGCCATCGTGAAATTACCAAACCACGCATAGATGCAGTAGGTTAGGGCACTCTCTTCATCCTAATCTTTTCATGTGTTGCACTATGACCCTGTGATGTTGTATTCAGAACAGGCCCAAGGGCCATTATACCCTATATACTAAAGTATAAGCCGATCTGAATATAAGCCAAGGCACCTAATTTTACCACAAAAAAACTGGGAAAACTTATTGACTTGAGTATAAACCGAGGGTGGGAAATGCAGCAGCTACTATTCAAAATAAAAAAAAAATAGATATCAATAAAAATACATTAATTGAGGCATCAGTATGTTCAATGTTTTTGAATATTTACTGTATTTCAAAAAAAAAAAAAAACCCCAGTAAACTATCTCTGTAGGTGGAAAATTAGGATCAACAATAACTTTATAATTACAATAATAATAAAAAACTTCATTTGTATCCCATCCTATCTCCTCATGGAGACTCAAGCCGGCTTCCAACATAGTAACAGGCAAACATTCAAAGCCTATATAAACAATGCAGAGCTAAATATAGATCTATAATAATATATACTAATTTCACATATGCATTTCCCTCTGAAACATTTGCAAATCCTCTCTTTTTCCCTCCTGCAATATTTGCAAGCCCTGTATATCTATGTTTATATCTATCTAGACACTTCTATATATATATGTCTGTGTGTGCATTTCCCCTGCAATATTTGCAAGCCCTATATAGCTATATTCATATCTAGACATGTCAATATATATTTGTGTGTGCATACCCCCCCCCCTGTATTATTTGCAAGCCCTATATATCTATATTCATATATATCTATATAGGATTTGCAAAGACTTGCAAACACATGAGGGGAAAATTCATGTATAAAAATAATGTATACATATCCAGTGTTCCCTCGCTACTTCGCGGTTTGACTTGCTGTTTTGCGGCTTTTTGAAAATATTAATAAAATATTAAATATTTACATCCGGGGGGCCAGGGACCCCGGAAGTGCAGCGGCCTGAGGCATGGCGGGAAAAGCCTGCCTCCCTGGCCTTCACAGACCCCGGAAGTGTGGTGGCCTGAGGTGTGGTGGGGAAGGCCTGCCTCCCTGGCCCACTGCTGCCTGCGTGGCTCCGGAGGCTCTGCAGAGGTCAGGGAAGCAGGCATGTGCCCTTAAGATGGGCCAGGAGGCAGGTAAGGACACCCGGGTAAGAAAATAATATATAAAATATATAAAATAATGTATAAATATTATAATTAATATGGCGTCCCTACTTTGCGGATTTTCACTTTTCCTGGAATGGAACCCCCGCGATAAGTGAGGGAACACTGTAGATACAGATATACAGGTACATGGAAATCTCTAGATATCTATATGTATATAGGATTTGCAAAGACCTGCAAGCATATGAGAGGTAAATTCATAAGTAAAATTAATGTATATAGATAGAAAGATACAGATATATAGGTACATAGGGATTGCAAAGGCTTGCAGGGGGAAATGCCTCTATATCATAGGAGAGATTAACAAATATTTCAGGGGAAAATGCTTTTATAAGATTAATGGGTATTCCTGATGTGCACGGGCTTCTCTCACTCTCAAGTAAGTGAGCGAGGGAGGATTTGGAAAAGAAAACACACTGTTAAGGGAGGAGAGAGAAATATATCATATGTTGCAAGCAATGGCTTCCAGTCTCTGCTGCCTGGCTTCACCCCGTTATAAGCCGAGGAATGCTTTTTCAGACCCCAAAAATCTTTTTCAACCCCCCAAACTATGTAAATCCTCACATGAGCTGCATATATGTGGAAAAACGGACACAGTTATATTCACTGTTTTAGGGAACCACAGTCTGGCCAGAAATGTATCCCCATTGATATGGGGCCTTACTGTATGTATATTTGGTAATCTGTTACTCACAATAGAATACCAGTTAATTAAGAGGATGCTGAGAAACTCGTGCTGGTCCAAGAACATGGAATTGGACTATTGTACTGATATTTGTTTAAAAGCAAGCAGCTACTGAAATTATATGTAGAGTATTAGCAGAGACTGGTGTTCCGTTTCCATGCAAATGGTTCTGTGTCCTTCTTCCCTTTAGCCGTGACCTTTTCTGAGGTTCAGCAGTCCAGGCGGGCATTACATGGCGTCTCCCCCATGCCCAGAGAAATGGCCTTTCCTGTGCCAAAAGGTGAAAACTGGCATGACCTCTATGATTATGTTCGGTATGTTTTGCTAAGTTTTCTTTCTGGGGTTCTGTATAGGATTCCAGCTTTCTTTTTCTTCTTCTAAAAAAAAGAAGCCATAAATAGAAAGCCTTAAATAGAAGGCGATGATGTATGTCTTCAACTGAATATATGCATTGTCAGTCTGGTTCTCTGTTTAGTAGTCCATCATCTGCCTGTCACTGCCCCAAAATACTGTTCCACCTGCCATACTAGTGTCAAACCTGCTTTTCTCTTGACATCTTGCTCAGGTTCCCTTCCGATGGATCCAAGATGCCATTTGATTCTATCCAGAAAGGCACTTTGAATCCTGCAACAGGTCAGTGATTGAATATGAATGCTATAAGGAACTGGAATCTTTTCGTGAAAAATTTCCCATCCTAAGTCATAGAATCATAGAGTTGGAAGAGACCTCATGGGCCATCCAGTCCAACCCCATTCTGCCAAGAAGCAGGAATATTGCATTCAAAACACCCCCAACAGATGGCCATCCAGCCTTTGCTTAAAAGCCTCCAAAGAAGGAGTCTCCACAGCACTCCAGGGCAGAGAGTTCCACTGCTAAACAGCTCTCACAGTTAGGAAGTTCTTCCTAATGTTCATGTGGGATCTCCTTTTCTGTAGTTTGAAGCCATTGTTCCATGCCCTAGTCTCCAGGGCAGGAGAAAACGAACCTGCTCCCTCCTCCCTATTACTTTCCCTCACATATTTATACATGGACATCATTTCTCCTCTCAGCCTTCTCTTCTGAAGGCTAAACATGACCGGCTCTTTAAGCTGCTCCTCATAGAGCTTGTTCTCCAGACCCTTGGAGAAGTCCATGTTTAAACCACACAACACAATCTCATGTACTGTAAACCGATAGTGGTGTGAAGAAGCCACATAGAGGCCAAGATCTTCTATCATGGTATACCCGTTGGATCCCACAGTTGCACCATTGATGGTTCAGTAGGCACCAAAGCTTTGGTGACATCAAAAGTCAAAGAAGGGCCTCTATGAGTACTTGTGTAGTGATGAGTGGTCCTAGAGGCTACAATTGCGTGATCTCTGAGGGCCCTTCCACGCAGCCATATAATCTAGAATATCAAGGCATAAAATCCCACCATGTTTACTGAACTGGGTTATCTGAGTCCACACTGCCATATATTCCAGTTCAAAGCAAACAATGTGGGATTTTATTCAGCTGTGTGGAAGGGGGCAGAGAAAGCACAGTTATTATCATGGCCAGGATCACTGGGTTGTTGTGAGTTTTCCAGGCTGTATGGCCATGTTCCAGAAGCATTCTCTCCTGACGTTTCACCTGCATCTATGGCTGGCATCCTCAGAGGTTGTGAGGATGTAAAAGCACAATTGTTTTTATAGTTTTCATATATTTGCATTGCTCGAGTCCCAGGGTTTCATCATCACCATTTAGTATCTGCTAATGCTGATAGGGGCTTGCTCTAGTCCTTAGACTACTTCTTCCTAATTTACCATTTCAGGATGTTTGTAACACTCAACTATGTAATACCGTAACCTGTTTCCTAATAAATAAATCCCATTGGATTGAATAGGGTTTAGTCACAGGTATTGTGTGGTGGGTTGAGTGTTCAACTGCAAATCTGGAGACAAGGGTCACAAGACGTGGATGTGCGACCAAGCATTCAGCAAATAATCTATTAGTGCAATGAGGAAAAATATGGAATAGTGCAATGGCAATTGGAATGCCCACAGACTATGATATTGGATTGTGTGATTTTAAACATAGTAGAGTCTCACTTATCCAACCTTCACTTATCCAACCTTCTGTATTATCCAACGCAGTCCAGGGTGGGAGAAAGAAAGAATCCTTGTCTGTTTTGGCGCTAACTTCGTAAATACAGTAATGACTACATAACATCATGTAGTAAACTGCTTTTTCTGTTGCTTTGTTGTAAAATATGATGTTTTGGTTCTTAATTTGTAAAGTGATAATGTAATAATTTGACGTTTAATAGGCTTTTCCTTAATCCCTCCTTATAATCCAACATTTTCACTTATCCAATGTTCTGCCGACCCGTTTATGTTAGATAAGTGAGACTCTATTGCAAGTGGTTTTTATGTTTTATATGTTTTTAATAGTGGTTTAAATGTATATGTTCTTATTATGTGTGCTTTTGGCATCGGATTGCTGCCTATATACGTAAGCCACCTTAAGTCCCCTATGGGGTTGAGAAAGGCGAAGTATAAATATGGTAAATAAATAAATAAATAAATTCCCACTTGGCCATGGAAACCAACTGAGTTGACCTTTGCTGAGCCACACGCGCTCAGCCTCAGAAAATCTTGTGATTCACCATAGGGTCACTCTAACTTGGAAACTACTTGATGGCAAACAACAACAATGAAGTGGAGCTCCTGGTAGTGCAATGGGTTAAACCCTTGTGCTGGCAGGACTGCTGATTGACGGGTCAGCGGTTCAAATCCAGGGAGAGTGGGTTGAGCTCCCTCTGTCAGCTCTAGCTCCCCATGTGGGACATGAGAGAAGCCTCCCACAAGGATGGTAGGTAGGTTAAAGGTAAAGGTTTTCCCCTGACATTAAGTCCAGTCGTGTCCGACTCTGGGGGTTGGTGCTCATCTCCATTTCTTACCCAAAGAGCTGGCGTTGTCCGTAAACACCTCCAAGGTCATGTGGCCAGCATGACTCCATGGAGTGCCGTTATCTTCCCGCCAGAGCGTTACCTATTGATGTACTCACATTTGCATGTTTTCAAACTGCTAGGTTGACAGAGATTGGGGCTGACAGCTGAAGCTCACGCCGCTCCCCAGATTCCAACCTGCAACCTTTCAGTCAACAAGTTTAGCAGCTCAGTGGTTTAACCCACTGTGTCACCAGTGGATAGTAAAACATCAAATATCTGGGCATACCCTGGGCAACGTCCTTGCAGAAAGCCAATTCTCTCACATCAGAAGTGATTTGCAGGTTCTCAAGTTTCTCCTGACACGATTAAAAAACAACAAAGTTTGCTTAGGCTGTAGCCTGAGATGGCAATACTGTGTGTACACTCACCTTCAAGTCGCTCTTGGCACAAAAAAAACAAACAAAAACAAAACAAAACCTGAGTATAAGCCCCATGATAGACTGGGGAGTAGGGTTGTTTTAGAATAAACATGTTTGTTCCATATGTGTCTTTTCAGTTGCTCATGTAGAAGACCATCCAATCAGTCAGCTTCCCAAGGAAGTAACTCTGAGCAAGCCTGTTCGGGACAGGGTCTCCCTCATTCAGCAAATTACCAGTCCCAGGGAGGTGAGCATAAGTTAAACCAAAGCTGTGTATACTTCAAAATTCATTACACAAATTGCAGGAAGTGAGGTGGGTACGGTAAGTCTCCTTCAATTTCAGAAACAGTTAACTCCAATAGGTCCTTTGCATTCGCTGGGGTTAGGAGTCCAAAAACCCTGTAAAAATGGAAAAGCTGTAACTAATAAATGCTATTTTTTTTAAAAAAGGAATCTCTAGGTCCTCCAGCACATCTCTATAGTCCACATTCACTTACTTACTTAGGCAATCCCTCATAGCTCGAGGATGATTGTCCTCCAGATGTGGTGTCTTGGCGGGACCGTAGGTAGCTGTGGAGCCCTATTCTCCCGCAGTGAGACATCGGTTTCCAGATGGAAGGCGGTCCTGGTCAGGGTTGGCTTGATGTGCTTTCCTCTTGGCACGTTTCTCCCTTTCGCCCTCCATTCATGCCTCTTTGAATTCTGCAGCACTTCTGGTCACAGCTGACCTCCAGTTAGAGGGCTCAAGAGCCAGGGCTTCCCAGTTCTCAGTGTCCATGCCACAGTTTTTGAGGTTGGCTTTAAGCCCATTTTTAAATCTCTTTTCCTGTCCACCAACGTTCCATTTTCCGTTCTTGAGTTCGGATTAGAGTAACTGCTTTGGGAGACAGTGATCGGGCATTCGGACAACATGGCCAGTCCAGCGGAGTTGATGGCGGAAGAGCATCGCTTCAATGCTTGTGATCTTTGCTTCTTCCAGCACGCTGACATTTGTCCACCTGTCTTCCCAAGAGATTTGCAGGATTTTTCGGAGGCAGCGCTGATGGCATCGTTCCAGGAGTTGCGTATGACGTCTGTAGACAGTCCATGTTTCGCAGGCATTTAGCAGGGTTAGGAGGACAATGGCTTTATAAACAACCACCTTGGTATCCCTATCGATGTCCTGGTCCTCAAACACTGTGTGCTTCATTCAGAAGAATGCTACACTCGCAGAGCTCAAGCAGTGTTGTATTTCAGTGTCCACATTTAACGGATGTTGATCAAAGAGTCACATTTGAGGACCTAAAGATTACTAGTAACCATATTGATAAAACCCACAAAAGTTAAGCCCACAAATGTGGAGGATTGGCAGTACTCTGTGTTAGGGAAAACTACCCTAAAATATAGGAGATGATCCAAAAATCAAACAGGATACTTAAAGTTGAGCATCAGCTTCCAGCTAGCAAAGTGTGGAGTGCCGTGTGATGTGGCTGTGAAGAACTTTGGTTGGCAAAGATGCAGAGTCCAATCTAAAAAATCACAAAAGGTTTATTTACAATAATAAGAAATAACTGCATTTCTTAATAGTAAAAAACTACATCTGAGCTACTCTAACACCCATCTCTTCTAAGGTTTCAAAGAGAGGGAAGAAACACCATTCACTACATCTCTCTGGCACACAAGCAGAGAGAGATCTCAAAGCACACAGCGCATACAAAGATGCAAGAAAAAGAAAAAAAATTCCATTCTACACAACCAATCAGAATGAGAGTAGAAACAGGAGAGAAGAAATAGATAATTCCCAACTGTCGTTCAGGAGGCATGCGGGAAGGAAAACCCTCAGACTATTATAAGCTAACTAAACTGTTCCTCACTGAGGACTGCAGACGAGCAGTATGGGGTTGAATTCCAACACTCTGAAGGTAGTTAGAATCAGAGTTGGAAGAGACCTTGTGGGCCATCCAGTCCAACCCCCTGCCAAGAAGCAGGAAAATTGCATTCAAAGCACCCTCAACAGATGGCCATACAGCTTCTGCTTAAAAGCCTCCAAAGAAGGAGCCTCTACCACACTCCGAGGCAGAGAGTTCCACTGCTGAACAGCTCTCACAGTCAGGAAGTTCTTCCTAACATTCAGATGGAATCTCCTTTCCTGTAGTTTGAAGTCATTGTTCCATTTCGTCCTAGTCTCCATGGCAGCCGAAAACAAGCATACTCCCTCCTCCCTATGACTTTCCCTCACATATTTATACATGGCTATCATGTCTCCTCTCAGCCTTCTCTTCTGAAGGCTAAACATGCCCAGCTCTTTAAGCCGCTCCTCATAGGGCTTGTTCTCCAGACCCTTGATCATTTTAGTTACTCTCCTCTGGACATAGAGGAGCTTGTCAACAGCTCCCTTCAATTGTGGTGTGCAGAACCGGACACAGTGTGATTGCAGGTGTGGTCTGACCAAGGCAGAATAGAGGAGTAGCATGACTTCCCTGGATCTAAACACTAGAATCCTATTTATGCAGGCCAAAATCCCACTGGCTTTTTTGGCCGCTGCATGACATTGTTGGCTCATGTTTAACTTGTTGTCCATGAGAATTCCAAGATAATTTCCACACATAATAATAATAATCTTTATTTATACCCTGCCACCATCTCCCCAAAGGGGACTTGGGGCAGCTAACATGAGGAGAAGCCCAAAAATACAGCACAACAAAATAAAATACAAAGCAACAAAAATCACTGCTATCAAGCCAGGAACCATCCCCCATTCTGTATCTTTGCATTTCATTTTTTCTGCCTAAGTAGAGTATCTTGCATTTGTCTCTGTTGAACTTGATTTTGTTAGATTCGACCCATCTCTCTAATCTGTTCAGATTGTTTTGAGTTCTGCTCCTGTCTTCTGGGGTATTGGCTATCCCTCCCAATTGCCTCTGATAAATTAATTTGGCACTTGCTGGAAGCAGAAGAGTTGTGTAGAACACGGTTGTCCTGATCTCGTTTTATTGTGCTTCTTATTCTCAGAGGCCCCGCCAGTCTCCCCTTCTCACCAAGGACGTCCCCAAAATTGCTCGAACGGTCTCTGCACCTCTTCAGACAGACCGCACCTGCTTCAGAGAAGGCCTGCAATCCAGGAGTGATTCTTTCCTCCCATCATCACCAGCGGACGATGGCAGCATTCATGTTTATGCCCACAAAGATGATGGCGTTACTGTCCATGCCGTCAGTGTTGATTCTGACGAGGTAAACCAAATTTCTGTGCATCATCGCCCTAAATACCTATTATATAGTCACACAAATAGCTTTTCCAGTTTAATAAACTTGGGACTCTTCCATATAGGCCCTGTATCTCGAAATCTGATCTCAGGTTTTCTGCTTTAAGCTGGATTATACGAGTCCTCACTGCCAGATAATCTGGGATAAACAGAAAACCTGGGATCCGATCCTGGAATATGGGGCCTGTCAAGAAGGGGCCTCAATGTTTTGGACACAATGGTTTCTCAGATCATAGAATAGAGTTGGAAAAGACCACACTGGCCATCTAGTCGAACCTCCTTCTGCCAGACAGGAAAGTCATAATCAAAGTACCCCCACAGATGGCCATCCAGCCTCTGTTGAAAAGCTTACGAAGAAGGAACTTCCAAAGTTCCACTGTTGAATAGCTCTTCTTATGGTCAGGAGGTTCTTCCTAACATTCAAGGGGAAATCTCCTTTCCTGTAATTTGAATCCATTGCTCCATTGAGTCCTAGTCTCCAGGGCATTAGAGAATCCAACCAGTATCCAACCATTTGACTCTAGTGGACTATTATAAAGAGCATAAACAATAATGAAGCAAGTCTGCCCAAAGTTGCTCCCTGAAGAAGTCCCTGGTGAGGTTTATTTACGTTCACTGTTGCCTGTTTGGAGCCTTGCTTTCTGTGTTCTCTTACAAGAACTAGGAATTGGTAAATATTGGCATGATACCTGGATAGGTCATTTAAAGCTAGGAGCTGAAGCTGGCATTTTGCATTTATCGACTATACCCCAAATAAGTTTATGTAATTGTTATAACAGAGGTGTGGGGTATTTGCTCAACAGAAAAAGGACTGTATCAGCAATTTTTCAACTTTTCTTCTCACTCTCTATTTCCAGAATCCGTACACACAGACAACAGGGTCAAAGGTGATATCTGCCAGAAGTTCTACTCGCTGCCTGGTAAGAGAAATGGCCTTGTTCTTCTGCAATATATCTTTTGGATGTTCAGTGCCTTTACAACTCTTCTTATTTCCCTCAAGATTAGAGTTACATCAGGGCCCTTCAGCCTCTTTTAATGATCTGTCCTGTATTCCTTGCAGTGGCTGCTGATGTTGTGGCCATAAGCAATTCAGCTTCGAACTGCTGGAAGGTTGGCAGTTCGAAGCCATGGGTCAGGGTGAGCTCCCAGCTGTCAGCTCTAGTTTCTGCCAACCTTGCAGTTCGAAAACATGTAATGTGAGTAGATCAATAGGTACCACCTCGGCGGGAAGGCAAAGGGCATCCATGCTGGTAAAACACAACCAGGAGGGTGTATGGGCAACAGACTCCTCGACATGGAAAATGGAACAAGAGCACCTCCCCATGGCCAGAGTTGAGCATAATCTCCAGATGCTGGAGATGGAAGGGAAACCTTTGCCTTTGTTTGCGTATTATATGTCATTGTTCATTGTATAAAAGGCATTGAATGTTTGCCTATATATCTATATAGTGTAATCTGCTCTGATAGAGTGGAATATAAATAAAGTGTATTATTCAAGCATGGAGGTCAAAAATTAGTGTAGAGGCTGCCTAATATCAATCAGTCCTATGACCCATTGATCAATATTCTCTCCTGATGTCAGAATGTCAAACAGCAGCTTACCCTGCCCTAGTTACAGTTGTCAACGTTCAAAGCAAAGTGGTACCTGAACCGTAGCACTTCGTTAAAAATACAGTTATTCCTTGGTCATAAATGCAGTATTAAAGGGAACCTTACGACACTCGTGTTTACAGACTTGCAGTAGCAGAAAAAGTAACGGCTCCTTCCAGCATTAAGCAGCACATTGGTCTGGTTTAGGTAAGAATAATAATCACAATAACAATAGCCACAACGACATCAAAAATAGTAATATTTTATTATCAAATAAATAATAAGGTAAATTATGAAT
Organism: Anolis sagrei; assembly: GCF_037176765.1. Classification (NCBI taxonomy): domain Eukaryota; kingdom Metazoa; phylum Chordata; class Lepidosauria; order Squamata; family Anolidae; genus Anolis; species Anolis sagrei. The sequence goes on along the minus strand of NC_090034.1, from coordinate 19,419,882 downwards.
TACTATTTATTTATTTCACATATTTGTATCCCTTCGTTCTCACCCCCACAGGGGGACTCAGGACAGCTTCTCAAAGGCATTCATTCAATGCCAACAACAGTAATAAATGATAAAAGCAATTGAAATATTATTTATTTATCATGCAAGAAGCAAATTGAGGATACAGTTATAATGTATTTTAAAAAACACACAAACCAAGTTAAAAACTTGGCATTATACTAGATTTCCTTTGACCAGAAGCTGGCACTTGGAGTGTCTCTGGTGTCACTGTGAGAAGGTCCTACATTGTGCATGTGTCAGGGCTCAGGCTGTATTGTAGCAAGTGGTCTGTGGTTTGCACTTCTTCACACTCGCATGACATGGACTCCACTTTGTGGCTCCAATTCTTAAGGTTAGCTCTGCATCTTGTGGTCCCAGAGTGCAGCCTGTTCAGCACTTTCCAAGTCGGCCAGTTGGCTGTGTGTCCGGGGGGAGTTTATCATCTGGTATCAACCATGGATCGAGTTTCTGGGTTTTAACCTGCCACTTTTGGACTCTCGCTTGCTGAGGTGTTCCTGCGAGTATCTCCGTGGATCTTAGAAAACTATTTCTTGATTTAAAGCATTGGCATGCTGGCTGAAATCCGAACAGAGGATGGGCCAGAGATGTCACTGCCTTGGTCCTTTCATTATTGGCTGCTCCTTCCTGACAGATGTCAGGCAGTACAGTAATGGCTAAACAGTATAATTTCTCCAGTGGTGTAGGGCATAGACATCCCGTGATAATGTGGCATATCTCATTAGGAGCCACAAATAATAATAATAATAATAATAATAATAATAATAATAATAATTGATTAAAATGTGGAAAGTATTACATGCATGTATTCAGTCTGATGATGGGTTGATTTTCAGAAGCTCCTGCCAGATCCTATCCTGAAGCTGAGGAAAATCATTGGATTTGGAGGCTGCAGCACCAGATGGGTTAGTCTATCCATTTTTCTTGAGTATCCATACCAGATCCAAAGCAAAAAAGTGCAATGATGGTGTTGGGTTTCTGAAAAAAATTAATTAGTGTGTGATGTAAGCGATCTGAGATCATATCTGACTATCATCTTTAATTTTCTTGCCTGAAAAGGAACCCCTTTGAAATCATTGGGTTGAGACCATTGAACAGTTGATAAAGGAATAAGTCTGGAAGTTCATTATTTCTGCTGTGCCTTGAGTTTCTTTACGACAATATCTTGTTCAAAACAACTTGTATTTACAGATAGAATCAATGTTAGAAATATCAAATGACTGACTACAAATACATGCGGTGAAATTGGCTTGAGACATTTTGGTCAGAGCTGTTCCGACGTATAGGCAGAAAATATCTGTAGAGGATCAGTTATCATTGCTATACTTGGTTTTTTTGTCACACAGGCTTTATGGGCTGCCGGGGGCTCTGTGGTGGTCTACCCCTGCCACGCACTGATCATAGCCATAGCACTGGACTCTGGCAAACAGACGTTCCTTGCTGGCCACACTGATAAGGTAATCTTGTCGTCAGAGTATAACTTGAGAAAGGGTTCATTGCAGAATGTTTGTAGCACTGAATGTAGCTCTCCCTATCCATGGGTTCTGTATCCACAGATTCAACCAGCTGCAGCTTTGAAACTGCCTGTATTTTTGGGTTGCTGGGAGTTTTCCGGGCTGTATGGCCATGTTCTAGAAGCATTCTCTCCTGACATTTCACCCACATCTATGGCAGGCATCCTCAGAGGTTGTGAGGTCTGTTGGAAACTAGGCAAGTGAGGTTTATATATCTGTGGAATGTCCAGGGTGGGAGAAAGAACTTTTGTCTGTTGGGAGGCAAGTGTGAATGTTGCATTGGCTAGCTTAATTAGCTTTAAATGGTCTTGAAGTTTCAAAGTCTGGCTGGTTGCTGCCTGAGGGGATCCTTTGTTAGCTGGTCCTGATTTATTCTTGTCTGGAATTCTCCTGGTGTTTTTTTTAGTGTTGTTCTTTATTTGCTGTCCTGATTTTAGAGGGTTTTTTTTAAATACTGGTAAGCCAGATTTTGTTCATTTTCACAAGCATGTGGACAATTTCAATAGAAAGGAGGAAACCATGAAAATGAACAAAAGCTGATTACCAGTCTTAAAAACTCTAAAATTAGGACAGTAAATAAAGAGCAACACTCAGAACACAGGGGAATTCCAGACAAGAATCTGCCCGGGCCAGCTAACACCTCCCAACAAAGGATCCCCCAGGCAGGAAGCAGCCAGGTTTTGAAGCTGTAAGGCCATTCATTGCTAATCACGGTGGCCAATTGCAATGTTCACACTTGCCTCCAACAGACAAGAGTTCTTTCTCCCACCCTAGACATTATTCCACAGATATATAAACCCTAATTGCTTTGTTTCCAACAAACCTTACAACCTCTGAGGGTGCCTGCCATAGATGTGGGTGAAACGTCAGGAAAGAATGCTTCTGGAACATGGCCATATAGCCAGAAAAACTCACAGCAACCCAATGATTGTGGTCATGAAAGCCTTTGACAATACCTGTATTTCATCGCATAATAGTTGGGTGGCAAAACTGGTATTGTTGTGTTCCTCACGTAACAGTTGCAGAGCTGTTTGGGGCTAATTCCCCCTTCTCTCTTCCTTCCCTCCAAGGCAAGGCAGTTTAAAAACTATGAAATTGAGGCTTCTGGAGCTCCACTTTTTCCTTCATCCTCGAAAGAGTTCCACTTCAGATTTTGTAAACTTCTTTGCCTTTAGAAAAAGAAAGAAGGGAGAAGCAATTTATAAAAACGGAGACAAACATAGCTGTTTGTTTGAGCCCGAATCCTCCTCATCCCCTTTTAGAGATAAGGCAGTTGATTTTTATAAACCCAAAAACCGGAAAATCAATGTTGGATTTTCTTTCATCGCATAATTGTCGCACCCCCTTCTATATAAATAAAAATGTAATGTTCGTTTGTGGGATTAACGGAACTCAAAAACCACTGGACGAATTGACACCAAATTTGGACACAAAACACCTAAGAACCTAATGTATGTCCTTCACTAAAAAAAATGATTTTGTCATTTGGGAGTTGTAGTTGCTGGGATTTATAGTTCACTACAATCAAAGAACATTCTGAACCCCACCAACGATGGAATTGAACCAAACTTGGCACACAGTTCTCCCATGACCAACAGAAAATACTGGAAGGGTTTGGTGGGCAGTGTCCTTTGATTTCGGAATTGTAGTTCACCTACATCCAGAGATCACTGTGAACTCAAACAACGATGGATCTGGACCAAACTCTACAAGAATACTCAATATGTCCAAATGTGAACACTGGTGGAGTTTTGGGAAAATAGAATCTTGACATTTGGGAGTTGTAGTCACTGGGATTCACAGTTCACCTACAATCAAAGAGCATTCTGAACCCCACGAACGACAGAATCGGGGCAAACTTCCCACACAGAACCCCCATGACCAAGAGAAAATACTTAAGGCCATCCAGTCCAACTTCCTTTACCAGGGCAAGAAAAGGTAATCAAAGTCCTCCTAACAAGGAGCCACCCAGCCATAGATATAGATAGATAAATAGATAGATAGCTATGATTCACACACACAGAGATATAGTATCATAGATTTGAAAGGGACCCTTACAGAAGGGCAATGATATGTTGCATGTTCCAGGGTGAGCAAACCAGACACTCTCCACATCAACACTGACAAAGAAATAACAAGAAATTATGTTTACCCACAAGCATAAAAATATTACATATATTAGAAACCAACACTTTCTCATTACTTTATTTTCCAGATCAACAGACTGGGCCACAGCAATGCGTGGCAGGGGACAGCTAGTTTTTATTTAAAAAAGGATAAAAGTGTGACTATTATGTAATGAAATGTGGTATTTGGGAGAAAAATCCAAAACTCTTATAACCCCGACAGGTTATGAAGAACAATTACCTAATTTTTTTTTGCAAATCCCTCCATGTGGATCACACGGATGAGCCGTTCCCCCCCCCCCCCATTTTTCCTGCTGTGAAAGGAATGATAAGACTCTTTCTACTGAATTCCACAGGTGTCAGCCCTGGCGTTCAATGGCAACAGCACCTTGCTGGCGTCTGCACAGATTGGGCAACCCAGCGTGATGCGGCTTTGGGATTTTCCGACAGGGAAGTGCCTCTGCATGTTTAAAGCCGGCATGCATTCAGTCTCTTGTCTCAGGTAAGGAGCAGGCAGTGTAAAGGAGGAGGGAAAAAGTGGGAAAGCCTAAGGCCATTAGTTTTGATGGTGTCAGTGTTGCCCAACATGCTGCATCTTCTATGTTCTCCGTCATTTACACATCACCCTTCCTATTTTGCAGTTTATCGTACAGTGGGGGTGTTTTGTGTGGTACGGGAAAGGACAAGCATGGGAAAACTGTGAGTAAAGCACCACTTCTTCCTCTAAAGATGGCGATATGACTATAATAATTATAATTAAGGTTATTGTTTTAATCTATTATGTATTTATGGTTTTATATTGCGATATTGCAGCATCGAGTTGTTGCCAGTGTTAGCCTCTCTGAGTCCCCCCACGGGGGTTGAGAAGGACGGGGTAGAAATGCTGTAAATAAATAAATAAAGACAAGGAAATGCAAGTCAATTTTTTGGTGCTTCTATGTTTTCTATAGCAATTTTGACAGCGATTGAAATATTCTATTGCTTGTGCATACAGTTGACCTTCTGCATTGATGGATTCAACCATTCATGGCTTAAAAATATTTAAAGACAACCCAAAAAGCAAAAGCTTGATTTTGCTGTTTTATCCGAGAGATGTCATTTTACTATATCATTGTGTATAACTGGACCTGAGCATCCATTGATATCCATGGGAGAATCCTGCAGCCAAACCCCAGTGGATACTAAGGGCTCACTGTGTTAAATTTAATCTCCTTGATTGTTGGATATAGATGTATATCTTCCCAGAGGGTTTTTTGAGGTTGAGCTGTGACTGACTCACATCTAGGAAGTCATATTCACCTCCCTGTGCTTACACTGTGATCTAAAGTCAATTGTTGTTTTCTAGTTACTTGGAAAATCATGAGATACTTATCTGGAGATGATTAAGATACTTGGAGAACAAATTGTACTTCTGGGTTGTTGTAGGTTTTTTCGGGCTCTATGGCCATGGTCTAGAGGCATTCTCTCCTGATGTTTCGCCTGCACTTTGGCAAGCATGCCAAAGTGCAGGCGAAACGTCAGGAGAGAATGCCTCTAGACCATGGCCATACAGCCCGAAAAAACCTACAACAACCCAAAAGTATAATTTGAATTGTACGTCAGGAGAGAATGCCTCTAGACCATGGCCATACAGCCCGAAAAAACCTACAACAACCCAGTGATTCCGGCCATGAAAGCCTTTGACAATAAATTGTGCTTCTTTGCACGGTTGTTTATATATTTTAGATAGTTTTAGTATGGTATCTCTTCAATTCTAAGGCACTTTTTTCCTATATAATTTTCTCTAAGTATCACAGGTGTATCTTATGTATTTTTGTTGGTGATAGTGTTATTGAACTAAGAGTGTGCCTCACAATTGATGGCGTCTTACAATTGAAGAAATAACAATAATAATAATATAATTATTATTATTATGGCTATATACGGGTCCCCTGGTGACACAGCAGGTTAAACGGTTAGCAGTTCGAATCCAGAGAGTGGGGTGAGCTCCTGCTGTTAGCCCCAGCTTCTGCTAACCTAGCAGTTCAAAAACATGTGAATGTGAATAGATTAGTAGGTACTATTTCTGTGGGAAGGTAATGGTGCTTCATGCAGTCATGCTAGCCACATGACCTTGGAGGTGACTGTGGACAACGCCAGTTCTTTGGCTTAGAAATGGAGATGAACACCACCCCCAGAGTCAAACATGACTAGATTTAATGTCTGGGAAACCTTTACTTTACTTATGGCTATAAACAGACTTTTCAGGGCAATGTACTTGATTGGGACAGAGGGGAATTTGAATGGGTTCCATGAGAAGTATTTTCCATGTAAAGATTTACATGTAGGATTTGGCTACTTACATTTTATACCTTCAGAGGACAAAAATCCAGAATCTGTCATCTGCCTTGAAGCAATAAGAATTATTCTGAAGATGTTGCCAGGAATTTCTCATGTGTGGAGCTGCTTTATTTGCAGGGCCCTGTGTAAAGTAACTCCTGGGGTGTCTTCTGCATCCCACTCGGCCTCATCTGTCACCCTTTCCTTTCCTTGCAGGTTGTTGTTGTGTGGAATACCATTAATGTGAATCATGGAGGAGAAGCCGTGATGCTGGCCAAAGCACACACAGACGTGGACATCCAAACCATCAAGATTGCCTTCTTTGATGATACCAGGTAAAGATCACAAAAGCCAATGTTTGAGTAGTGATCTTGAGTATTGGATTAGGACTTTTGGAGATCAGTTGGACCATGGAAGCCCATGGGGTGAACTTGGACATGTCACACACTGTCAGCCTCATTAGGAAGTTATGGGAAACCTATTCTTAATACATCTTGCACAGAAAAGCCAATTAGAAGTTCACATTGAGGTTGCCGTAACTTGGAAATTACTTTGAAGGCATGCAACTGCCAAAACACAGGTCGTGCTTCCTCTTGGAGCAAACATCATTGCAGGGACCCAAATTTAATGTGGGTCCGCCCTGAGTCCCATTGGGGAGAGAGGGTGGGTTACAAATAAAGTTGATTATTATTGGGTTGTTGTAGGTGTGAATGTTTCAACTGATCACCTTGATTAGTTGAAACATCAGTTGAAACATTCACACCTAGCTCCAGCAGACAAGAGTTCTTTGTCCCACCCTGGTCTTTCCACAGATATGTAAACCTATTTTCCTAGTTCCAACAGACCTCAATACCTCTGAGGATGCTTGACATAGATGCAGGTGAAACGTCAGGAAAGAATGCCTCTAGAACATGGCCATATAGCCCGAAAAACAAAACCTACAACAACCCAGTGATTCCGGCCATGAAAGCCTTCGGCAATACATTGTTTATTATTATTTGAAATACAACAAGATGAGTCCACAGCAGACACTCTGCTGGCTGTTGTATGGGATCACACGTCAGGCACTTCCCAAGTGTCTAGGACTGTGTGATGTATCGACAAATAATGCATGCAGATCCCAGTAAGGTGGCCTTTTGCGGCTGGCAGATAGTAATTTTGTCAACACCAATTGTGTTTAAGTGCAGGCCAAGGTTTTTAGGCACTGTACCCAGCGTGCTGATCACCACTGGAACCATCTTTAGTGGTTTGTTATTTATTTGTTATTTATTCAATTATTATTATTATTATTATTTTATAGCCTTTCTATCTTGTTTGCTTGAATCCAGGTTGTTGGACACTTGATATATGATAATTTCATCTGCCACCAGATTGTAAATGCAGTGGATAGTGTGGTGCAGTTTTTCTCTTGGCTAGTCTATTTGCAGATATGCCAGCATTATTTACATGGGTATAACTGCTCAAAACATAGATGTTTAGTCCAAGATGAACAGCAGCAACAACAAAGCAACATTGCTAATGGGTACAAAAGTTGCATCCAAGCAGCATTGTTAGGACAAGCTGCTCCACATCCTATTGCTTTTCTCTCAAAACCCTTCCTTGTTTCTTTCCCATAATAGGATGGTGTCATGCGGCAGAGACAACGTGAGGCTCTGGCGGGTCAGAAGTGGATCTCTGCGTTCATGTCCAGTCAATTTGGGTGAATACCGGTCGCTGGACTTCACTGACCTGGACTTTGAGGCCGGCCAGTCCTCTCAGTGTGAACCAGATGACCGGACCTTGTAAGAAGCTGCTTTACTCTCCTCAGACATTGCTCTTTGACTCATATCAATATTGCAAAGTAGTCTTCAAGATATCTGAAGTGCCCTCTGTCTAAGATGGGTAATTTTTTTTAATTCAGTAGATATATGTATATATAGTTAAGGATGGAAAAACAATGTTTGGATACTTTGTTTACTTAGGTGATCCCTCGTAGCCCGAGGATGGTGGTCTTCCAAGTCTAGTGTCTTGGTGGTGGGTTCGTAGGTGGCTATGGAGCCCTATTCTCGATCCGCATGTTCTCCTGCAGTGAGGACATCCATTTCCAGATGAAAAGCAGTCCTGGTCAGGGTTGGCTTGATGCACCTTCCTCTTGGCACGTTTCTCCCTTTCAACCTCCATTCGTGCCTCTTTGAATTCTGCAGCACTGCTGGTCACAGCTGACCTCCAGTTAGAGCACTCAAGGGCCAGGGCTTCCCATTTCTCTGTGTCTATGCCACAGTTTTTAAGCCCATCTTTAAATCTCCTTTCCTGTCCACCAACGTTACGTTTCCTGTTCTTGAGTTGAGAGTAACTGTTTTGGGAGATGGTGATCGGGTATTCCGACAGCATGGCCAGTCCAACAGAGTTAATGGCATAGGAGCATCCCTTCAATGCTGGTGGTCTTTGCTTCTTTCAGCACACTGACATTTGTCTGCCTGTCTTCCCAAGAGATTTGCAGGATTTATCGGAGGCAGCGCTGATGGAATCATTCTAGGAGTTGCATGTGACGTGTGTAGACAGTCCACGTTTCACAGGCAAATAGCAGGGTTGGGAGGACAATAGCTTTAGAAACAAGCACCTTCGTCTCCCTATAGATGTCCCAGTCCTCAAACATTCTCTGCTTCATTCTGCACTCGCAGAGCTCAGGCGGTGTTGTATTTCAGTGTCAATGTTGACTTTTGTCAAGAGGTGGCTGTCAGTGGAGTGGAAATGGTCAACATTTTCTAATGTTATGCCATTGAGCTGTATTTCTGGCATTGCAGAGGGATTGGCTGGTGCCTGCTGGAAGAAGACTTTAGTTTTCCCGATGTTCAATGACAGGCTGATCTTCTCGTATGCTTCTGTAAAAGTGTTTAGAGTGGCTTGTAGGTCTTCTTCTGAATGCGCACTGACTACGTTGTCAATGTTTGGATACAGAATAGCTGCTTTGCATATTTCACAGCGAATCTTGTAGCATTAGGAATTCCATAAATTCTGACTGTATTATCAATTGCTTTTGTGGTTGGGTGTCCTTCTTGTTGCTTCCGTAGGTTTGTTTGCAGCAGGAGTGGGCATGTTTTGGAAATCGACTATAAGAACGTCACCATCAGAAATGCCCGTCGCCTCATGCCAACTGAGGTGCAGCATTCTCACCGGCGGGAAAAGCAAACGTTTAACTCCGGTATGACATCTGCAGTGGTGTGAAGGGTTTTCTAAAGGCAATTTTGTTTGCAAAACAAATTTTAAAATATTGCAGAAATATGTAAGACACTGAGGAGTAAATGAACCATATTATAATAGGTGGGCATGTTGAGACCACCAAAATGATGGAGTTGAGACAATGATAGATTTTTAATGTGGTTTAACACCACTTTAACTTCCCTGACTCAATACTATGGAAATATGGGAGTTGTTTGGTGAGGCACCAGCACTCTTCTGCAGGATTGAGCCAAGGCAGTTGAAGTGATGCCACACTGCATTGTTTTGACAGTGTAGATATGCCCTGAGTTTTTCAAGGCCATTTCATAATAGTTGGAGTGGTTACCTGAACAAGTTCAAAATCTTCCCATGGAGAGGATAGTTCACTGAAGTGCTGCTGATCTCCTGTGAATCGGAGGTTTTCCGTCTGCAGCTCCGTGCACATTTCAGAACATATTGGATCTTTGTTTTTTTAGGTCCTGGGATTGCACTGAACAGTATATGTCTCTCTTCAAGCTTTTGTGCCACAGCCTCTGAAGATGGCTACCTGCGCTTGTGGCCCCTGGACTTCTCCGAAGTCTTTTTGGAAGCAGGTATGTATAGCTTTAGCATCATAATCCCATGACTAAGTATATGCTTAATTCAGACCTCTCAGGTAAAGTTGTATATAGAAAAAGGGAAGCTGGATGGTGATCTCCATACATCTGTGAGGCATGTGATCTCCACAAACTCTACTAGTAGTAATTAGGCTTGTGCATAATTTCGGATAAAAATAGGAAGTCATATCAACTTTGTTAAATTTGTTCATATGAAGTGATTTCTGAGACATATAGGAAAGGTTGGGAGGATTTAGAAATTGAAACACCCATTTTTTTCATAAATATTTTGTAACATTCGGATGTCTCCCAAAGTCAGTTTAATTTTCACTATAACCATTAAGCAACTTTAGTAAAGCCAAGAGAACATAAAGTCCTTTTAAAATCATTCCCTTGGCCCCATCTTTGCAGGAGTCACCATAAGGAAGGCTCCGTGGGCGTGACTAATCACAGCCATCTTATCCGTAGTGTGATCACCAGAGTGATTTTTTCTTTTGTTATAGAGATTCCCCCAAATAACTAGTATTTAAAAAGACAAAACACAGCAGAGTAGTTTACCCACACACTGCAGGAGGCAACACTGTGGCTGAAGGAACCTTGAGCTTAAAAACAGCAGCAGAGTCTGCCTTCAAGCTTCAAAAAGTTTATTAAAACATAAAGAACTATATTTTCTAGAGAGTAAAGATGGGGTCTAGATTAGACTTTCTAACTTAGTGGTTCCCAATCTTTGGTTCTCCAGGTGTTTTGGACTTCCAGCCAGTTTACCAGCTGTTGGGAATTGTGGGAAATGAAATTCAAAACATATTGTTGAAGGCTTTCATGGCCGGAATCATTGGGTTGTTGTAGGTTTTTTGGGATGTATGGCCATGTTCTAGAAGCATTCTCTCCTGATGTTTCTCCTGCATCTGTAGCAAGCATCCTCAGAGGTTGTGAGGTTTGTTGGAAACAAAGCAATTAGGGCTTATATTTCTGTGGAATAATGTCTAGGGTGGGAGAAAGAACTCGTTGCAATTGGCCACCTTGATTAGCAATGAATGGCCTTGCAGCTTCAAAACCTGGCTGCTTCCTGCCAGGGGGATCCTTTCTAGGGAGGTATTACCTGGCCCTGATAGATTATAAATTGGGTTTATATATCTGTGGAAGGTCCAGGGTGGGAGAAAGAACTCTTGTCTGTTGGAACTAGGTGTTAATGTTTCAATTGGCCACCTTGATTAGCATTTGTGGCCTGACAGTTTTTAGGTGTGGCTTGTTAGTTCAAAACGCCTGGAAGACCAAAGGTTAGGAACCACTGGTCTAACTCAATCTAAGTAGAAGCTTGTTATAATCTCCATTTCCATCTAAGATCAGACAAAGGGAAAGACTCAAAAGACCATATTCTGCATTCAGCGTTCACACAAAGACCGAGAGAGAACACACTGATCAGGAGGTTTTGGTAACTTAACACAAACTTGAGAATATCACTCTGCGTCATTAATGAGATGGGAAGGAATAGAGTGAGAAAGACAGTCAGAGACAACAGTATTCGGGGAGGATAATGGGGAAGGGCTTTTTTACTTTTCTAGTAAACATAAACAGAAGATTAATCTTGTTAAAACTCTGAAGAAGGTCTTTGCCTTTCTGCAGAGCACGACTACCCGCTGTCTTCCGTTCGAATCAGCCCAGATAATCTGAAAGTTTTGTGCACGACCGCCACTGGGAACGTGGGCTGCCTGGACATCCAGTCTAAGGACTACTGTACGATCATGCGCTCCCACGCGGATTCTGTGTCTGCCTTCTCTGTGGAGGGATGCCAGAAACAGCTGGTGACGGTGTCCCAGGATAACAGCATCCGCATCTGGAACCTTGAATCAATGCAGCAGGTAGATTCTTATAAATTAAGCTGTGAATGAATCACAGCTTTAATTGGACCACTTAGATGTTGTTGATCTTAACTTCCCACCAGTTCTTGCCATATTTAGGCCCCAAAGCCTGCCCTTGACTTATACAGAAAGTTGATTTAAACAAACATATATTTGATAGGTAGTTTGGGGGCAGATTAGAAGTTTATAACAGGAACCCGGGCCTCCTAATATATACAAACCTGCTCTGCTGTCACCAAAATGGATGTCCTTAGGCTCTGCCATAATTTATTCAAGAGTCTGCATAAGAGTTTAAACTTTTTGAAAATACTCATTTGTGATGTATAGTATTCTCTATCCATTCAAAGAAGAAATACATTTTAAATTCAGACTTTTTGTTTTCTGACCATAGCTCTTATTCAAAACATAGCATTTTAGGTTGCCCATCTGTATTGTACAATGTGTAATTCCTATCAATGCATGAAACATGTATGAGAACAATTTATAATATGAGAAATATTTATAATATCACAAAGTATTACTACCTCGCCTGCGTCATAGGAAATCTGCTACGAAACAGGAGCTTCCTTGTTGAGTTCCAGGGCCAGAAAAGCAGATGGAAACAGAAGAACGGCCTGCCTCAGGAGAGTGTGCTAGATCTATCAATGTTCAACATTTGCACAAATGACCAGCCATTGCCAGAAGGGACAGAGAGTTTCATCTATGCTGATGATCGTGCCATTACCACTCAAGCAGGGATCTTTAAAATGGTTGAACAGAAGCTCTCCAAAGCTCTAGGTACTCTTACTGCCTATTACAGGGAAAACCATCTGATTCCTAATCCATCTAAAACATGGATGTGTGCTTTTCACCTTAAAAACAGACAAGCATCTCAAGCTCTGAGGATTACCTAGGAAAGAATCCCACTGGAGCATTGCAGCACACCCAAATACCTAGGAGTTATCCTGAACTGTGCTCTGACTTACAAGAAGCACTGTTTGACTGTCAAGCAAAAAGTGGGTGCTAGAAATAATATCATATGAAAACTCACTGGCACAACCTGGGAATCACAACCAGACACAGTGAAGACATCTGCCCTTGCACTTTGCTACTCTGCTGCTGTATACGCATGCCCAGTGTGGAATACATCTCACCATGTTAAAACAGTGGATGTGGCTCTTAATGAGACATGCTGCATTATCACAGGATGTCTACGCCCCACAACACTGGAGAAATTATACTGTTTAGCCGATATCGAACCACCTGACATCTGCCGGGAAGTAGCAGCCAGCAATGAAAGGACAAAGGCAGTGACATCTCTGGCCCACACTCTCTTTGGATATCAGTCAGCAAGCCAACACCTAAAACTAAGAAAAGTCTTCCTAAGATCTACAGAGATACTCACAGGAACACCTCAGCAAGCAAGAGCCCAAAAGTAGCAGGCTAAAACCCAGAACCTCATTCCGTGGCTGATACTAGATGACAGACTCTCTCTTGGGCACACAGAAGATTGGGTGACCTAGAAGGCACTGAACAGACTGTGCTCTGAGACCATGAAATGCAGAGCCAACCTTAAGAAATGGGGCTACGAAGTGGAGTCCACGACATATGAGTGTAGAAAAGAGCAAACCACAGAGCACTTACTACAATGCAGCCTGGGCCCTGTCAAATGCATAATGGAGGACCTTCTTCCAGCAACACCAGAGACACTCCAAGTGACCAGCTTATGGTCAAAGAAAATTTAGTATAATGCCAAATTTTTAAATTCATTGTGGTTTTTTTATACATTATAACTGTATGAGCCCCCGGTGGCATAGTGGGTTAAACCCCTGTGCCGGCAGGACTGAAGTCCGACAGGTCGCAGGTTCGAATCCGGGGAGAGGCGGATGAGCACCCTCTATCAGCTCCAGCTCCTCATGCGGGGACCTGAGAGAAGCCTCCCACAAAGATGATAAAAACATCAAATCATCCGGGCGTCCCCTGGGCAATGTCCTTGCAGACGGCAAACCACAGAGCACTTACTCTGTGGTTACTCTCACACCAGAAGTGACTTGCAGTTTCTCAAATCGCTCCTGACATGACAAAAAAAAAAAGAGAACTGTACTCTCAATTCGCTTCTGACACGATAAATAAATACATCATCAAAGGAAGTGGATTGAAATCCTCTTAGATAAATTTGCCTGCCTGAATATGTACTAGATTCTTTCTCTCCCCACACATTTGTCTTTTTGTGGTGATAAATGAATTAAGACAGTTAGCTCTTTCGAAATTACTGTATTTATTGGTTCTTATGTCCAAGTAGTTAAGGAGCCTTTAATCAAATGACTGCACTCCCATCTATTATAGTTTCCTATTCATATTTTCTTTTACCAGTGTATGCTTCTGCCACATCAAATCAATGTATTGATTCCCTTTCTTGCATTCAAGAGCAGCACAGCTTGTGTGGGGATCAAGTATGAGGCTTTTTCCTTGCTTCCTGCCATGGCAGATCTGAACAGGGCATTTCCATCTTTCCTACAGCTCTATGAATTCACCGCCTCTGATGAGACACCCTGCGCCGTGTCTTTCCATCCCTCGCAACACATCTTTGCTTGTGGTTTTGACACCGGTGTGGTGAGAACCATCAGCTTGGCGACCTCAAAATTGCTGGAAGAACACAAGTACGCTTTCATGTCGTTTCAGTGTTGTAGATTAAACTAGAGTATCCATTTGGCCTCACGCTCCTGCTTTCATCCTTTCTTTGTTTCCCTCCCTTCTTACATTTTCCCCCTTCCTTTCTCTCCCTCTCTCCCTTTTTCTTCCCTTTTCCCTCCCTTCCTTTTCCTTCCCCTTCTTTTCCTCTATCTATCTATCTATCTATCTATCTATCTATCTATCTATCTACCTACCTACCTATCCACCCATCCATCTATCCATCCTTCCATCCATCCATCTTCTATCTATCTGTCCATCTTCCAGTTGCCCTCCTGCAGTTCTGAGAGGACCCCATAATGTTTCAATGGCAATTATTACTCTCTTTGTGACTCTTTCCTTTCTTCCTCCCTTTTCCTCATACATATGTCCCTTTCCTTTCTCTTCCTTCCTTCCCACCTTTTTTTTCACTCCTTCTTCTCCCTTTTTTTCTTTCCTTCCTTTCTCCCTTCTCCAGCTCTGAGAGAGCCTCCCTTACATTATCTCCATGGCAACATGGCTCTCTTTGAGGCTCTCTCTTTCCTTCCTTCCTTCCTCCCTCCCTCCCTCCCTTCCTCCTTCCCTTCCCTTCCCCTCATACACAAGTCACCTTCCTTTCCCAATGACATCACAAAGGGCCACTTTGCCTGGCAACGACCAATCCAGTGACATCACAAAGGGCCACTGGATTTTCATCTAGTAGTAGCCTTTGTGGGACAGACAGACATAATTTGAGTTTAATATATATAGATATTCTAAGTTAATAATTGGGAAGAGCTGGTTTGTTTTTCAACTTAGACACTTTCCATTATATAAAATCAGTCCCATAGTTAGGAGCCCCCGCTGGCGGAATGGGCCAGCGGGACTGAAGACCTGATGTGTTGTTGGGCTTGGCTTCATGTAGGCCACCCCGAGTCTCCTTAGGGAGATGGTGGTGGGGTATAAATAAAGGATTATTATTATTATTATTATTATTAAGACCGATAGATCAGCAGTTCGAATCTGGGGGGAGCAGGTTGAGCTCCCTCTGTCAGCTCCAGCTGTGGGGACATGAGAGAAGCCTCCCACAAGGATAGTAAAACAAAAGAACATCTGTGCATCCCCTGGGCAACATCCATGCAGACGGCCAATTCTCTCACACCAGAAGCAGTTCCTCAGGTCCTCCTGACATGAAAAAAAGTCCCATGGGGTTGTTGTAGGTTTTTCCAGGTTATATGCCCATGTTCTAGAGGCATTTTCTCCTGACGTTTCGCCTACATCTATGGCAAGCATCCTCAGAGGTAGTGAGGTCTGTTGGAAGTAGGAAAATGGGTTTATATATCTGTCTCATAGTTTAAAGACTCAGAGTTCTTTGTCATTTCATCTAATGTTTTCTAGGAGTTGGATTTAAATTAGCCCTATCTGCATGCTTGGAGTCATTTGTTGGTTTTGGTTGGTAATGATCAATTCCCCCTTTTGCCTTGCATTTTGCAGGCAGCATCGTGGTCCGATCACTGGCCTGACCTTCTCTCCAGACGGGAATTTCATGTACAGCTGCTGTAGTCATGGGACCTTGACTCTTTATAACTGTGCCATCCAGAAAAGTCACATTGTTAGAATTTTGGGTGAGTGTTGAGCTTTTGAGATAATCCTTGTATATCCTAGTAATGGCATTTTCTCCTGCCCAGCCCCAAAGAGTTGAAACATGGAAGCATTGAATTTTTGCTATTGTTAACTGCTTTGAGTCACCCAAGGGCTGAGAAAAGCGGTATATAAATGAAGTAAATAAATAAATAAATAAGCAGAGAGATCTGGGGGAGTTCTTGTATATATGTATGTGTGCTAATAATAGCATTTTCTGAATGCCAGTGTGAGGTAGTGGTTTGAGTCTTAGACTAGAACTCTGAAGATACGGGTTCAAATCCTTTATCGTCCATGAAACCCCGCAGAATGACTCTAGGCAATCACAAACTCAGTCCCAAAAAAACCCTGTGATAGAGTTACCATAAGTTGGAAATGACCTGAAGGCACACAACAACAAAGTACCACTTTCCCCTTGAATTTCTTTCTGGATTGTTCCCTAAATGGCTATTTGACGAAACTGAGTTCACCTATGTTGCACTCCAGGCTAGGAAAACACCTCTGTCCTTAACTACCACACTCCAGGCCAAGTTATTTTGCACTGTTTATTTTATTTTGTTACTTTATGTATTTTGTTGTGATATAATTTTACTGTTGTTTTGTGTCTAATTTTGCTGTATTATTTTTGGGCCGCCCCGAGTCCCCTTTGGGGAGATGGTAGCAGGATGTAAATAAAGTTTATACTACTACTACTAATAATAATAATAATTATTATTATTATTATTATTATTGCCCGAAGTTTACTAAAACTAGGTCTCCTATCAATCAACTCATTACCATTATCTTGAAGCTCGTTATTCTCAGCACCTAGAATTTATTTATTTATTTATTTTTTAACCATATTTATATACCGCCTTTCTCAGCCCGAAGGCGACTCAGGGCAGTTTACAAATGGCACAATTCGATGCCTACAAAACAAAGAACAATTAAAACATTTAGCATAAATAACATTTGATAAAATAAAACCAATAAAAATATAAATCCACAGTGTCTCATTACTAAAATCATTACCCAATCGCATTGTCCAGCTGTTCCGAAGATCAGAATTTGTCTGCTACACTGCATTTGGGAAAGCTTGCTCAAAAAGCCAGGTTTTAACTTTTTTTGAAATTAGGAGGGTGGGGGCTGATCTGATATCCCTAGAGAGGGTGTTCCATATCCGAGGGTCCACCGCTGAGAAGGCCCTGTCCCTTGTTCCCGCCAACCGAGTCTGTGAAGAAGGCGGGACCGAGAACAGGGCCTCCCCAAAAGATCTTAGGGTACTAGATGGTTCATAAGGAGAGATACATTCAGACAAGTAAGCTGGGCCAGAACTGTTTAGGGCTTTATAGGCTAAAGCCAGCACTTTGAATTGTGCACTGTAGCAAACTAGCAGTCTCTGAACTCCTTTCCCTAGAGATTGGCTCCGCTGCATTCTCTGGAATGCGTCCTTGACTAGCTGGAGACACAGACTGCTCAGTTTCAGGACTTAAAATCTCAGGCCCAGAATCCCCATTCTCACCAACAGTAATATCAGACACCATCATGGGCTGAACTACAACAGCCTATACGTTTCTCCATTCAACTACAACCTGGCTCAGTGTTCTATTGAAACCCAGCTTATTTTTAGTCATTTTTCCTGTCTAGACTCTAACATAAGAAACAATTTATGAGATGGTGGTGGTATTCTGTTTATATGACTGGACCCAAGTACAGTCTTACTGCACCTTCAGCCTGCCTGTGTCCTTTTCTGAGATAAAATCATTGGGTAAACTCTTTTTACGGCATTATGATGATTTTGCAAAATGCCTTGGTTATTCTTTCTTTTCCCATTTTTCTTTACTTCATGACTTCTTTCATATGTAATAACCCATTGCTTTGCCTTCAGTGAATGTGGTGTCTCCAGACGCTGGCCACGGTCCTGACGCATTGTCTGTCAGTTGCGATGGGCGCCTCTTGTCCTTTGTGGGGCCTTCCCAATACATTGTGACTCTCATGGACGCTCATACCTTAGACGAGGTAATGTTGAATGACTTACATTTTATGTTTGTTTACATCCAATGTTTTATAGTTTATTAGTTTTATTCTATTATGTTATTTTAGTTATGTAATACATTTTATATTGTGAGGCATTGAATTTTACCTTTCGCTTTGTTGTGAACCGTTTTGAGTCTCCCTAGGGGTTGAGAAAACAGCATATAAATCAAACAAACAAATAAATATTTCATTCCAGTCAATGGGGTTTCATCATTTTAATCTTCTCTGTCTTATCTCCTCCTGACAGCTACTGAGAATAGATGTGAGCATATTGGACCTGGACAGCACCGCTTTGGATGCGGCCATGAGGCTCTGCTTCGCCCCTTTCCCTCTGGGCCATCTCCTGGTGACGACGTCCTCCCAAAAGGTCCTTGTGCTGGATGCCAAGACGGGCCGCTTGATCAGAGTGGTAAGGGAACCCCTGTGGCCTTTTTGTGTGTTCTGGGATGAGTCTCCTAATTTCAAGGGTTTCCTTTGGGTTTTTGTCAATTGCAGATCTCACAAGTACACAAACAGTCGTGCTCTTCGTTGTCGATGAGCCCTGATGCCCGGTACCTTCTGACAGCTGGAGACAGAGCAATCAAAGTGTGGGATTATGGGATGAGATTTGACATCAACTCTCAGGTAATGTGCCCAGAAGGGAAAACTAAAATTTTCAAAACCCCATTCAGGTTAATTTTATGGTTTAACAGAACCACAGCAAACTAGGATGAGTGCTTGAGGGATTGACTAAATAAAGACATGGATCAGATTGGAGGAAATCTTCGAAGCAGTAGAATTAGAAATATATTATCAGTCTTTGGTCAGACCTCACCTGGAATCACCCTGTGTCCAGTTCTGGGCCACACAATTCAAGAGCTATATTGACTCTAAGCTGGAAAGTGTCCATAGAAGAGCGACTGAAATGATCTGTTTAGTTAGAAGGAAGAGAAAGCGTAAGAATATGAGAAGAGAAGGAAAAGAAATGAAGATGAGAAGATCAGTAGAGTAGACCACTGGAAGACCTCAGGAAGTCGAAAACAAATTTCTTTCTACCCCTTTTTTTAATTGATAATGGGTCCTGAACTTATATTTATTACTTTATTGTTTCTCTATTCCTTTCTATCCTCTTTACTTTCTCTTTTGCTTTCTACTATTTCACTTTTTTTTCGGAGATATCTTAGTTCTCACATCTCTCAGTGGCTGCGGCCACATATCTATATTTTAAATGTATACTGAAAATTTAATAAAGATATATTTAAAAAAAGAAGAAGAAAAGAAATCTGAGAGGGGACGTGAGAGCTATGTTTCAATATTTGAAAGGATGCCATTAAAGAAAAGGGAGCAGGCCTTGTTTTCTGCTGCCCTGGAGGCTAGGACTCAATGGTGCAATGGGTTCAAATGACGGGAAAGGCAGTTCCACCTGAACATTAATTAGAAAGAACTTCTCAACCATAAGAAGAGCTGTTCAACAGTGCAACTCTCCGTTTCAGAGTCTCATGGAAGTTCCTTCTTTGGAGGCTTTTAAACAAAGGCTGTATAGCCATCTGTCAGGAGGGCTTGAATTGTGCTTTTACTGCCTGGCAGAAGAGGGTTTGACTAGATGGCCTTTGGGGTCTCTTCCTTTTCTATGGTGTTATAATGCCATGTTTATGCATTTCTTTCAGGTGTTTATTGGCCATTCTGAACCTATACGACAGGTGAGGTTCACTCCTGACCAAAGGCAAGTCATCAGCGTTGGGGATGCCATCTTTCTGTGGGACTTCCTAGGTGTGTTTGCAGAGGAATCCTCCAAAGACGAGTAAGAACTCCATGTTTTCGCATTGAAACTCTTTGTTTTGGGAATGCTTGTGTATTTATGCTTTGTATTTTTTCCCCTCCATGATATTAACTCTGCCCCTTTCTATTACAGAATTCATTCCTCTGAGTCCCTGAATTCTCCTGAAGTTGGTAAGTTTTGCATTGTTGTAAAGTTATGCCACCAGATAAGTGAGAAATAAAATTATTATTATCACTATTCTGGAAAATGTTCTCCATTAATTTACTTTTATTTATTTTTTATAAATTTATCAAACAAAATGTATAAGATGTATAATAGTAAAAAACTGGAAAGAAAAAAAAGAAATTCAATTAGAAGAATGGTATAGAAGAATGGACCCTCCTCATAAATGGACAACAGAGTAACTTAGCAGCAACGTGACCCAGCACCTGTAGCCAAAAGTGACAAAAAGAACAAAAACGCACATACCAATGTTATCTCTTTCATAGGAAGCTTTTTTGTAGCAAAATAATATAGTTGCACTATGTACAAGAACTAGATTTCCATAACACAAATAAACAAATACATAGTAGTTTTACACTCAGCAGCCTTCTCACTGGAGACTTCTCTCATACTTGGCCTTCTCATAGACTAAGGCCTACCTCACACTGTGAGGCTTACAGACTGAGATCTTTCTCCCACTGAGGTTTACCTCAGATTGACTGCATTACTAAGCAAGAGACACACCTGTTTATACTGAACCGCAGCTTCTCTGAGTCACTGCATCCCTTTAACCCTTTCAGTGCTTGACTCACATTTTTGTAATTAAAAATACCTAACTAATATTTAATATTTCTGACAAAAACGTATTTCTATTAAATCCATATATTAAAATACGCAGAACAAATATTAAAATACAGTAAACACAGGACATAAATTTAAAATCCATAGTGAAAATAATCTTAACAAGGCCAGAACAGCTGATGTCTGTACCCACTAAAGGGGATTGTTTCGTTTGTTTATTATTATTTTTATGCTTCAAAAACATGAAAATGTGTCTGAGGCATTTCTTGTCCCCAGTTTTATCCTCACAACAACCCTGTGGGTTAGGCAGAGAATGAAAGAGACTGGCCCAAGGCCGCACAACAAAATTGGTAACTTAATGGGGATTTAAACCTAGATTTCCTCAGCCTAGCATTGGTATCACTACACGAATTCATGCTCCCTTTTGTAAGCACTTCTCTGTTTACAGAATCTGATCTGGAACAATTGCAAGAAGACGTCACCTCCAGAGCCACGGACTCTCCTCGCCAGCTGGTCCCTGTGCCGACCGTTGTGTCTCCTCCGTGCCTCGAACTCAGCTCTATCCAACGGCTGGCAGAAGACAAGGGTGAGTGGCGGGAAGCTGCAATTGTTAAATGGAAATAAAATTTCTTTGGGAGATCTTTAAACTTCCATACCTTTATGCCCTTTTTGTCCTGTTCCTAGATTGGCCAAAACATAGCCACTCTGTGTTTTCCTATTCCCAGTAGTTTGGAATGAGGATTATAGCGAAAATACACTGTGTCCCTGTAATTTTAGAATCCTAGAGTTGGAAGAGACCTTGAGGTCCATCCAGTCCAACCATTCTGCTAAGAAGCTGGAAAATCACATTCAGAGCACCCCTGACAGATGGCCATCCTCTGTTTAAAAGCCTCCAAAGAAGGAGCCTCCACCACACTCTGGGGCAGAGAGTTCCACTGCTGAACAGCTCTCTCTCACAGTCAGGAAGTTCTTCCTAATGTTCAGGTGGAATATCCTTTCCTGTAGTTTGAAGCCATTGTTCTTCGTCCTAGTCTCCAGTTATCCTTCGTCCTAATCTCCAGTTATCTTTAGTGAAAGCAACACTGGATAGAAGATAAAGTTACATGATTCCTTGAGATTTTGGCCTGGCTTCTGTTTTCAGTGTTACTTTCAGAAGGCTTATAGGTGAATCTGGTGAACTTCGTCCATTTCGTAGTGCTCTACTGTATTTAAAGCAAAAGTCGGGAAGGAAGACAATATTCCCTCACAACCTCTGAGGATGCTTCCATAGATGCAGGTGAAATGTCAGGAGAGAATGCCTCTAGAACATGTCCATAGAGCCCGAAAAAACCCTTCAACAACCAGAAGACAATATTGTTATGTGAAAGAGGAGCAGAGAGAATATATTTTTCTCAAATGACATCTTATATCTCCTAAGGCATGGATGAGCAATGGTGAAAGGCCAAGGGGGTGCTTTAGCCACACAGAAGGCCTTGAAGAACAGCACTCGCCAAACCAATTTTTAGGAACATGGTGGCATTTGCACTATATTTTGGGGTATTCTTGAAAATATTATGAGACAAAAAATGTTTTTCAAAATTCGAAGCCTTTCAACCCTTGGGAGCCTCAGGGTTGTCCAGATGTGATGGAAATGTCTTCCATGCTCCTTAGGGGACATTTTGGAACAAAACAATTTTTAAAATCTTTTTTGTACTTTTGGTTTTCTCTGGTGGCCACAAAAGCAGCTCATAGGCCACACTTTGCTCATTCAGCTCTAAGAAATTTTCTCTTGTAGTTATGGAACGGACTCTGTCCTATGATTAGTCTCAGCTGCAATAATAATGGCAAATGTCCGCCTCCTGATCTCTGCCCTTCATTTGTCCTCTTTTAGACCCATTTTCTGAATCCGAAGAAGAGAAGGAAGTGAACCAGAAGGTCAAAGGGAGAGAAGTTATCGACGGGAACAAAGTCTCCTCAGCCCCCGGTTTGAAAGAAGCTATTTGTAGCCAAGAGCCACTGTTGGCAAAGCCTGAAGTTATCCAGCCGCATAACCAGGCAGCAAATGGTGGGTTGAAATTCCTTGTTTATTTGTTTGTTTTGTAACGCTTGCACTACTTAGGTCAGGATATACAATGTGACATTGGTGAGTGAATGATTCAGTGTGGGTCGGTCAGGATATTGAAGAACCAGAATGGTCCGATGGAATTTGAGAGACTAGAGGTTTCAGGTATGGAAACTCACTAGGTGACTTTGACAAAGGACGCTCTCCCAGCCTCAGCTGGATGCCATGAGAAACCTCCTCAGAATAAACATGAGGGGGTCAATACAACATGAAGTTGCCTTATAGGTGTATATCAACAACAGTACCAATATTGGGAGTCACTATGTAAACACACACACAGTTGTTGCCTGCAGCTCCCATCATTCCCAACCAGGTTGTCCACTAGTGAGAGTGAGTTGCCATCCAGTTTTAGTTTTTGGGCCACATATTTTCCATCCCTGATGCTGGCTGTACATATGGGTTGGCTATGAATTTTTTTCTGTGTAATGTGTTTAATTAAAAATAAAATAAAACAAGGGCCTTGCACCTTCCATTTACACTTTCCAGCTACATGTGTGACTGTCCATATTGAAGTTATTTTTGACTTCTTTCCATCATGAGAGGATACATTTATAAAGATGTGAGGGGAAGTAATAGAGAGGAGGGAGCAAGCTTTTTTTTCTGCTGCCCTAGAGACTAGGATGCGGGTCTGTGGCTTCAAACTACAAGAAAGGAGATTCCACCTGAACATTAGGAAGAACTTCCTGACTGTGAGAGAGAGCTGTTCAGCAGTGGAACTCTGCCCCAGAGTGTGGTGGAGGCTTCTTCCTTGGAGGCTATTAAAGAAAGGCTGGATGGCCATCTGTCGGGGGTGCTTTAAATACACTTTTCCTACTTCTTGGCAGGGGGTTGGACTGGATGGCCCACGAGGCCTCTTCAAACTCTGTGATTCTGTGAAAAGAAGAGCGACAGTTTGGACAGAAAATATCGGGGGGGGGGGGGGGGGGGCAGGGTCACAGGAGTCTGACCAACATACAAATGCTGCCCGTATTTATAGATTTGGAATAATAATACTGTATTTATTTATTATTTATTTATTAACCACATTTATATACTGCCCTTCTCAGCCCAAGGGCAACTCAGGGCAGTTGTATTTCTTCAAATTTAAGACACACTTTTCCCTATATAAACATTTTTTAAAAATGGGATGCATTTCAGAATCGCAGGTGAAAATTATGTATTTTTTGTTGCTACTGTAATAAAATAAATATGGTAAATTATTATTAGTACTGGTATTAGTATTAGTATTTGTTACCCAGCTCAAGGCAGTATCGCTAAAATACATAGATAAAAAGAATAATATTTTTTTTAAAAAATCATAGAATAATATAAATACAATATAATACAATACAAGGCCATTCAGTGCTAATCAAGATGGCCAGCTTCAACATTCACACTTGCCTCAAGCAGACAAGAGTTCTTTCTCCCACCCTGGACACTATTTCACAGGTATATAAACTTCACTTGCCTAATTTTCAGCAGACCTCATAACCTTTGAGGATGCCTGCCACAGATGTGGGCGAAACGTCAGGAAAGAATACTTCTGGAATATCGCCATACATCCCGGAAGATTCGCAGCAACCCAATGATTCTGGCCATGAAAGCCTTTGACAACACATTAAATACAACATAATACTAATGTAAAATCTAAATTTAAAATTGGGTAGTAAAACACATGAGAATGATGTTTAGTGTGGTGGAGGCTCCTTCTTTGGAAGCTTTTAAACAGAGGCTGGGTGGCCATCTGTCAGGGGTGATTTGAATGCAATATTCCTGCTTCTTGGCATGGGGTTGGACTGGATGGCCCATGAGGTCTCTTCCAACTCTTTGATTCTATAATTCTATGAGTGTCCCATCTCCGTCCTCCAGCCACTTACATGTTGGGAATTCCAGCCTGAAAGAATTCTGAAAGTGCAAGAAGTGCTGAACGCTTCTTTTTTGTTCTTATTTTCTAGAAAGTGGAAAGGAAAACAAAGGATCTGTGCCCGAGACCAATGTCCGGCCAGATTGCTACCGGCACTTCTGTCCTCGTTTCAAAGCATCCGCACCTGCAAAGGTAAGGACTGCCGTGGAAATGTGTGAAGGAACAATTAATGGAGAAAAGGAAGCATAACCCTTGTGTTGTCATCAGTGTTGTGGGATTGTGGGAACTGCAGTTTGAAAATACCTGGAGGATTTTTTTTTTGTCATGTCAGGAGCGACTTGAGAAATTTCATGTTGCTTCTAGTGTGAGAGAATTGGCCGTCTGCAAGGACGTTGCCCAGGGGACGCCCGATGAATTGATGTTTTTATCATCCTTGTGGGAGGCTTCTCTCATGTCCCCACATGAGAAGCTGGAGCTGATAGAGGGAGCTCATCCGCCTCTCCCCGGATTCGAACCTACAACCTGTCAGTCTTCAGTCCTGCTGGCACAGAGGTTTAACCCACTGTGCCACCAAGGGCCCCTGGAGGATCATAGTCTGTGTACATGCATGCATACATACAAGCTAACTCCAAGTTGGCATTTCACATCTGCAGAAAGACTTGATGGAATAGTTCCTGAGAAAAATAAGTTTGAAGTTTACTTTCCAATCAGTTTCTAAGAGCCCTTTTTCATGTGGAAAAGATATTATTGTGTTGTAAGGAAACAGTCTCAAATCTCTTCTCAATTTTTATTGAAGCTATGTGTATGTTTTTCCCCTCTTAGGCATTTTCCTCTCCTCTAACCAGTAACGAAGTCCTGAAGCTCAAAACTGTCATTGGGTACAATGGGAATGGCCGGGGAAACATGGTCTGGAATCCTGATACAGGTATTGGCTGTACTTGAATAATACAATTCCAGACTTTATAATCAGATTGGTTACCATCTTTCTCCTAAAAATGCTGTATGACTATATGAACAGTCACGTTAGAATTGCACAGTGCATTGGAGATGGTTTTAAGCAGTTTTGGCGGGAGTTAAGGTGATCAAAAATCCTTTTGTTTTGGAGACTGATTAGAAGATGTTTGTAACAAAGCATCCAGGCTTTGTTTCTGGGGCATTATTGGAATGTAGATAAAACAAAAAAGAACCCAAGGATTTGGTTCTTGGCTCGTAATAGAAGGAGGACAAGTCCTTGATTTCTGGGGGCCTCAAAATAGACAATGACAAAGGTGAAGGGCTGTAAAAGCTTACCTGTGTTTTGGGAATGTAAGCTGGTCAAATTCGTAGGATCTTTACTATTTTGGGGGGCCCTGGTGGTGCCGTGGGTTAAACCGCTGAGTTGCTGAACTTGCTGACTGAACAGTCGGCAGTTCGAATCCAGGGAGCAGAGTGAGCTCTTGCTGTTAGCCCCGCTCCTGCCAACCTAGCAATTCAAAAACATGCAAATGTGAGTAGCTCAATAGGTGCCACTTCTTCAGGCAGGTAACAGCGCACCATGCAGTCATGCTGGCCACATGACCTAGGAGGTGTCTACGGGCAACGCCAGCTCTTTTGCTTAAAAATGGAGATGAGCACCACCCCCCAGAGTCAGACACAGCTAGACTTAATGTCAAGGGAATTGGAGTTGTCAACAGCAGTTCTGTCCAGTATGGTAATAGAATACTTTGGTCAGTGCCTACTTGCTTCACATGATTTCCAAATTAGTACAAACTGTGTGTTGTGATTTAAAAGGCCTCAATCTCTTTTGCATGTCCTGTTCCATAGCCTGAATGTGTTGAGAATCAAGAGCTGTTAGGCTCAAAAATAACCCTCTCTGGGGGTGATTCCACCAAAAATATAGCAGAGTGCAGGATGCACAGTATATAAACAGCAGAAACTGACATGTAGTGAGCAAGGATTAACTTCCATTCAGCAGGATGGAACAGGATTGCAGATCCACAACTCATAGGATCAAAAATAATATGTTTATTGAAGATAAAAGAAATCCATTCTAGATAGGAAAGTTTCTTGGAGCTAACTAGCTTCACTGAGCTATCATCTAAGGAAAAAGAAAAAGGAAAAATAATAAAAGTAACTATATCTGCTACATCTTTGCCTTGCTTAGACAATGGCAAGATGCTTCCTCACTCTAGAGAAGACAAAAGGAGAAGAGACCAGAAAATGGAGACAGGCCACATGGAGACAGACCAGGGCAATAAAAATACCTTTAAAAGAGGAAGTTACGTTTCCCTGTGGGATTACATTCCTAGGTATTCAAATGGGGAGGAGATAGTGCCATGTAAAGATCAGTAAGACAATCCCCCTTTTAACCCCTTCTTAAACAACCTAGCTACAGGAAATAGGGGAGGAATCCCTAATATCCAGGCTAGCTACTCATTGAGAGCTGGAGACTTGTGCAGCCAGGGATGAAACCCAACAAAATATCCATCCCCTTCCCAGGTTTCTTTGCCTACAGCTGTGGCTGCGTGCTCATTGTGGAAGACCTGCACTCGGGGGCCCAACAGCATTGGCTTGGTCACCCGGAAGAGATATCCACGTTGGTGGTCAGCCATGATGCCCAGGTATGGAACTTTTTTGCTCAAACCATTGTGCCTTCTATGGTGGAAGAGGTTCTCCTGGAGTTTGGGTTAGCATCACCGAACAGCCAGTTGAGTCCACTTCCCTTGGTCCCTCTTATGTTATTTCTGAATCTCAAACAGTGACCATAGAGTATATTTCCAGGTCCTTGCTTCTGCCTCCGGTCAAGGCAGCGGAGACTCGCGCTGCCAGATCCGCATCTGGAGCGTCCAGGACAAGGCCTGCCGGAAGGTCCTCTTCCACCACGAGACCCAAGTGCAAGCCATGGCCTACTCTCGAGACGACCGCCTCCTCGTCACGCTGGGTGTGTAAAATCACGTGGAGCTCATTTCGTTTACTTGTTGGTGGGCTCAAGGCAGCATGCATGGCTCTTGTTATTCTTCTTCACTCCATTCTCACAATAGCCTTCAGAATAGATCAGGAGGCCATGATCCACACAAGGAGTTTCATGGTTCAAACCAGAAACACCACGATCTCAGTCAAACTCTGCAGTACATTAACACTGGGAATTTTCTGCTTGTTGAAATGTCCCCCAAATTAACCCTTTTCTTCACCTACAGTGTCATATATGTAGTTACTTCTAAGGGAAGAAGAAAAACACTTCAGGAGTAAGAAGGAAAGGGTTCCATCTCTTGATGAAAGAGAACAGAAGAATCAGAAACTCCCAATATGATATTCCTTTCTCTATTAAAGAAAGGAAATCAGTCAGTCTTTCATAGATGGAAGAAGGATCGAAGATAAAACCCTAGTGTGCTCTTTCATTTCCAAAATGAGAACCAGAAATTCAGTATTTACAAGCTCTCATGGTGCTTATGGCGCCCTGATGGTGCAGCGGGTTAAACCGCTGAGCTGCTGAACTTGCTGACCGAAAGGTTGGCGGTTCAAATCCGGGGAGTGGGGTGAGGTCCCACTGTTAGCCCCAGCTTCTGCCAACCTAGCAGTTCAAAAACATGCAAATGTGAGTAGATTAATAGGTACCACTTCTGTAGGAAGGTAATAGCGCTCCATTGGAGGTGTCGATGGACAACGCCGGCTCTTTGGCTTAGAAATGGAGGTGAGCACCTCCCTCAGAGTTGGACACGACTAAACTTAATGTCAGAGAAAACCTTTACCTTTGTTAGAAATATTAAAAATTCACTGGGTATTTTTGATTACAAAAGTGTGAGTCAAACACTGAAAGAGTGAATAGGCCGAAGCCTGTCAGAGTTAGTGGGCCAAGGCTAGTGTTGACCTGAGGAGTTTGAGGTAAACCTCAGTGTGATGTAAAACTCTGTGTGAGAGAAGTCTCTCTGTGTGAGAGATTGCCTCAGTGAGGGAATCAGCCTCATTGTTAGTAGGCCTGATTGTAAGGTAGGCCTCAGTGTGAAAAGGCCTTGTGTGTGAAGCTCCAATGTGAAGGTTGAGCTTCATTTGTGTTGTGGAAACCTTATTGTAAATAGTGCAACCATATCATTTTGCTATAAAGAAAAGCCTCCCGTGGAAGATATAGCATTGGTCTGTGTGTTTTTGTTCTTTTTATCACTTTGGGCTACTGGTGGGTCACACTGTTGCTGTTAAGTTACTCTGCTGTACATTTATGAGGAGGGTCTTTTGTTAATAAACCCACTCACCCAACAACCTTTATGTATGTTGCTTATGTTCTCCTGATTAGGGCCTGTTGCACTTTCATTCATTGTGCAAGCTATATATCTTAATGGCAAAGAGCAGAAATGAGCCAAAAGTAGAGGCAGATTAATAATAATAATAATAATAATAATAATAATAATAATAATAATATATTATTATTATTATTATTATTATTATTATTATTAGAAACACAACAAGATGAGTCCACAGCAGACACTCTGCTGGCTGTTGTATTGTATTGTATTGTAAAATTATTATTATTATTATTATTATTCGAGAATTTTTGCTAGTTGCCCATAGGATATAGATGGGCTCCCTGTACTGTTTTGCAAGGTTTCTTGGAAAACATTTAGCATGTCCTGTAGCTAATTCAGCAGCACTGGGGGAGTGTGCATTAATGCATCTTTGTGTAAACTGCTTTGAGCTTGAGTGGAAAAATGGAGTATAATTGTAATATTTTTCTTTCTTTCTTTACATATATTGGAATGCAGGTGACTACGTGGATAGGGTCCTGGCCCTGTGGAATGCCCACACGTATGACCTGATGTCCTCCACCCGCTTCTCGGAGCCAGTCCACGAAGTAGCCTTTAGCCTGACATCAGTGGGGCACCTGGCTTGTGTTGGAAAAGGAACTGTGACCTTCTGGCTCACAGAGCAACAGGGAGCGGACATCAGCCTAAAGGTATGTCTCCCTGGCATCACATCGTAGCCTTTCCCAATGGCCATGCTTGTTGTGAGTGATGGGAGCTGCAGTGTGTCATTTTGGATAGGGAAGGCTCTTTTTGCAGAACTTGGGCCAGGCTTTGTGCAACTGAATTGTAGCCCAACATGAGGGGTGGTGGTTTGAAGTACAATATGGCCTCTGTATTTGCAGTTTTATTTATCTGCTTCTAACAAAATATGTCCTCTATGAGCATTTTCTAAGCCCTGCAGCTTGATTCTATGGGATTCATGATCCAGAGGTCCTTCATTTCAGTAGGGTCAACTGCTTTCCACAGTTTCACAAAGTCCTGGGATATTTATTTACAGTACTTATATTTATTTACAGTATTTTATATTCCGCCCTTCTCATCCCGCAGGGGACTCAGGGCAGATTACAATGTACATATACATGGCAAACATTCAATGCCATAGACACACAACACATATAGACAGACAGTCAGAGGCTATTTAACATTTCAATTTTCTGGCCACCAGGGGAGCTGTTGCTTCACCGTCAATCTGCGGCAGTGATGAAGTACTGTCTGCATTCCCCGCATGCTTTTTTGCTGGAGATTTTTTATGGCCTCGTAAATTTGTTAAATTTCCTACTTGACAGATGCAACTGTCTTTTGGGTTGCAAATTTATTTATTTATTTATTTATTTATTTAAAACTTTTATATCCTGATCTTCTCTACCTCCGTAGAGAGACTCAGACCGGCTAACAGCAAGAATTCAATGCTAAACAGTAGAAATCTAAAACCACATATAACAACAGTAAATTAACAATAACATATAAAAATAAATACACAAAAGCCGTTCGCCAAGATAAAAACATGTCCAACTCAGTCCGTATATTCAGTCCATGTATTGTGGTCAATATTTTGGTCGGTTATCGGTTTCGCCATCATTCTGCAAAGGCCTCGTTCCACAACCAGGTTTTCACTAGCTTCCTAAAGGTCAGGAGGGAGGGGGCAGATCTAATTTCCTTCGGGAGGGCATTCCATAGCAAAGGTCAACAGCAAGCTACACAAATCGGCTAGAAGCTCACTCCGACCCGGGCTGG
Organism: Anolis sagrei; assembly: GCF_037176765.1. NCBI lineage: Eukaryota > Metazoa > Chordata > Lepidosauria > Squamata > Anolidae > Anolis > Anolis sagrei. The sequence continues at coordinate 19,389,434 of NC_090034.1, read as the reverse complement.
CTTCGAACTCATGACCTTTCAGTCAGTAGTGATCTTAATGCAGCTGAACAGTCCCGTTGCAGAGATATATCTGCAACAGAGATAGGGACCGTGTGGTATTTGAAATATAGCACCACAATAAAGTCAGAAGCTTTGGATTTCAGCCTCGTTAGAAGAGAATGGGATTCTGGCGCAGATTGTGGTCATAAGGAAGAGGAAGGAGGCTTGTTTTCTGCCACCCTGGAGACTTGGTCTCAGTGGAGCAATGGGTTCAGGTTATAAGAAAGGGAATTCCACCTGAACATCAGGAAGAACCTCCTGACCATCAGAAGAGCTGTTTAACAATGGAACCCTCTGCCTCCGAGTGTGATGGAAGCTCCTTCTTTCGATGCTTTTAAATAGAGGCTGAATGGTCATCTATCGGGCGTGTTTTGATTGTGTTTTTCCTGCCTGGCAGAAGGGGGCTGGGCTGGATGGCCCTTGGGGTCCCTTCCAACTTTTCCCAGTAAATCCTTTCTTTTTCCAGGTTCACAAAGTTCCTATCCCTGATGCGGTCGGTCCAGCAGAGCTGACGTCCCTGTGCTATAGCACCGGCTGCCTTCTTTACACAGGGACAAATACAGGGCAGATATGCGCCTGGGACACCGAGACCAACCGTTGCTTCATGACCTGGGAAGCTGTCGATGGGGAGATTGGTGAGTCTATACATCTGTCTGGATTCACAGAAACGAGAAGTTGCATCTAGCTTTCAGGTATAAGTTGATATTCTTTGCTCCCATTTCAGCAAATTCCACACAGACCTCGCTGCTGTCTCTCTCAGGCAACAAGAAAGACCAGCCAAATAGTGGGAGAAACATTACACTTTAGGGGAGTCCTCCTAACGATTTCTGTATTTAAAAGTAAGAATAAGGACTTGATGAATAGAAGCTTTATATTGCTCACGTTATGTGCCACAAGACTCGAAATAGTCTGAACCTGGAAAAAACTTTGGTTAAAATCAGATGCCCTGTTGGGAAAGTTAACTTATAAATTAAGATTAGCAAAGGGGAAAAAATATTTGATAATACATGGAAACCATTTATCCGCTTTGTGTGTAAAAGCAATGGGGAAGTCAAACCACCAAACGCCCATGAAAGATTGTGGATGAACAACTAGAAAATATATTATAATAATTATATGCAGTGGATGAAACTGGAATACATAAAATCCCCCAGTGGTGTAGTGGGTTAAACTGCTGAGCTGCTTAACTTGCTGACTGAAAGGTTGTCAGTTCGAATCCGCAGAATGGGGTGAGCTCCCATTGCTAGGCCCAGCTTCTGCCAACCTAGCAGTTCAAAAACATGCAGATGTGGGTAGATCAATAGGTACCGCTTCAGCGGGAAGGTAACGGCGCTCCATGCAGTCATGCTGGCCACATGACATTGGAGGCATCTACGGGCAACGCTGGCTCTTCGCCTTAGAAATGGAGATGAGCTCCACTCCCCAGAGTCGGACATAACTAGATTTAGTGTCAGAGGAAACCTTTATCCTTTATCCTTTCCCTTTATAGGTATCTTGCAGTGTCATGGGAACAAACTAGTCAGCGGAAGCAACACCAAGAAAATCCAGCTTTGGTCAGTGGTGGCAGTCCAGGAGCTGAGAGTGAAAGGCTCTAGTGCCAGGTAATGCCGTTTTCTAACTTATGATTGCTAATTCTGGACAGAAGAGGTGTAACGGAGGGACGCTTAAAGGGGCTGTGTCTACATGTGGGAAAGCCAATATGGTGTAATGCCGTGATGGTGAACCTATGACACACGTGTCAGCACTGACACGCATGGCTAATTTTGATGACATGTGGCCACATGCGGCCGCATACAGAGAAGTACACCTTATAAGAGCCAATCTAATTCTATCCTTAAATTTGTAAAAGGCTCTACAAATTTAACATCTGCACGTTTGAGCATTGTTCACTCCATAACTCAGCATGGAATATACATTTTTTCTTATTTAAACTATAAATATTGCAAAATTATGGGGTTTTTTTTTCTCGAAGTTGACATCCCACCCAAGTTATGCTCAGGTTTTTGGCAAATTTTGACACACCAAGCTCAAAAGGTTGCCCATCACTGGTGTAGTGGTTTGAGCATTGCACTATGACTCCAGAGACCAGGGTTTGATTCCTGGCTCAGCCATGGAAGCTCAGTGGATGGCCTTGATGGAACTTAACGGCCTCCTGCACAAGCTTGTAGCCCTCACCAAAACTTAAGATAGGCAGGTGAGTTGGTAGAGAAAAACCCTTTCTCCATTGGCCTCTTTGTCTGAGTGTCTTCCTTTCTCTCCTATCACGTTTCTGGTTAGACTGATACTTCTCAAGGTCATGCCTTCTTTTCTGAGCACATGGAAAGCTCTGGGTCCTCCATTTTGTTGTTTTCTGTGAGCATGGAGAGAGAAAAGATGTCTGCCGTGAGTTAGCTAGTTAGATAGCTTCTAGTGCCAGCGGTGCGGCCATTGAGCTTCAGAAATACAGGAGCAGAGTCAAGTGTAAAAACCTATAAAATACCTCATTGTAAACGGGAAACATTTACAATGTGTTATGTTTCTATCTACAGTAAAGTCTTTTATAGCTTTTTACGCTTGACTCTGCTCTTGTATTTCTGAAGCTCAGTGGCTGTACCGCTGGCACTAGAGGCTTTTGATCTGCTGAATTGCTGCTAATGCTATTGTCGCTGCTTTACCTGTTTTGAATGCTTTTTCCTTTTTTAAAATTACCCCCCAACAGACCTTTGGCAAGTCCCACTCTCCGTTTCAAAGAAAGGCAAAAGCAAGTCGTCGTCCCCCCGAACAAATCTTACCAAAGAAAACCCTGTGATAGGCTTGCCTTTGTGCTGTCGTAAATCAGAAATAAAGGCACATGGCAACAACAACAGCAGTAATAACACCCCCTTCTCTCCATCCACAGCTGAAGCCCCAAAGGTCCTTCCCAACGTAAGCCTCAGCCCTGAACCATCTCTGATTTAACATATTGTCGAAGGCTTTCATGGCCGGAATCACTGGGTTGTTATGTGTTTTCTGGGCTGTATGACCCTGTTCCAGAAGCATTCTCTCCTGACGTTTCACCTGCATTTATGGCAGGCATCCTCAGAGGTTGTGAGGTCTCTGATTTATCTCTGATTTATTGTATGTATTGCTTTCCCTGCCTCTTCTGCCATTTCCTGTAGTTCGAGCTCCGTTCTCTTGGAACAGGAAATGACCCTGGATGGCACCATCGTCAGCGCCATGTTTGACAACTGCATGGACATGGGGATCGTTGGCACGACGGCTGGAACACTGTGGTACATCAACTGGGCAGAAAATACCAGTATCCGACTGATCAGTGGGCACAAGAACAAGGTATCCTTTTTTTAAAAAAAAAAAAAAGCTGTTGAAGTAATCAAACCAAAATCATTCTTCTAAAGCAGGTGTGTGCAACTGTGGGAGGCTATGTGGATGCATGAATTTCACAGGAGAAGTTGGAAGGCTGCTTCTCCCGCTTCCTGTTATCTCAAATGCCTGCCAACCCCATCTGTTTTTTTTTTCTCTCTTTAGCTCCTCTGGTCTATTTTAGTCCCGGGAGAAGGGTTGCTTTTAAACAACAGGAAGTGACAAGATATAATTTCCTGTTTGTTTACTTCTTGGTTTAAAGAAGACTCCAGAAATATGATAAAAGTGCTCCTGATCCCTGCAAGAGTATTTTTGAGGACCAAAAATCTCTGGGTGTTCCATCATAAGATGGTTGTGTATCTGCATATAAATTTTGGACTGTGGTTTGCACATTCCTGCCCTAAAGCAAAGATAGCCAATGCATGACCCTCCAGGTCTTCAGACTGGAAATTCAATCAACTATCCATGTCCTAAAGCCTCATTAGATAATACCATTTGAGTCGAATGTGCTATCGAATTTATTGCACACCTCAGTTTTCGAAAACCTGATATCTAAAAAAAGTATTTGCTTCCAAATGTATAGTGTGTTCAGCAGCAAAAAAAAGTGTACTCTTTGCAATTTGGCCATTACAGTTCTTGCCTGCTTAGAATTTCTTCTGGAGCTGCAGTGGTGTGATGGGTTAAACCCTTGTGCTACTGAACTGCTGACCTGAAGGTTGGCTGAACTGCTGACCTGAAGGTTGGTAGTTTGATCCGTGACACGGGGTGAGCTCCCATTTATCAGCTCCAGTTACTGCCAACCTAGCAGTTCAAAAACATATAATGTGAATAAATAAATAAGTACCACTTCGGTGGGAAAAGGCAAAGAGATGTTCCACACAACCAGGAGATGACAATGCAGGCTCCTCGACTTGAAAATAGAGCAAAGCACTTCTCCAGAGCCAGAGATGAGCACGGCCTCCAGAAGCTGGAAATGAAAGGAGAAGCCTCTGCCTTTGTTTGTCTTTGATTGTAAAGGCATTGAATGTTTGCCTATGTATGTAAATGTTGTAATCTGCTCTGAGTCCCCCAGGGGAGAAGGGTGGAATATAAATATAGTGTATTATTATTCTTTTAAAACAAACGTTTTAGAACACCAAAGCTTTCCAAAATGGAAAATAAAACCTTGGGGTGCATCTATGCTATAGGATGATTTCACTTTAACTGCCCTGGTTCAATGCTGTGGAGTTATGGGTGGTGTTGTTTGACAAGGTCTTCAGCCTTCTCTGCCAAAGAATGCTGATGCCTCACCAAACTACAAATCCCAGAATGAGCTATGACAAATCAGAAATGAGGTCCCTCAAATAGGAGCTCCATGTGCTCTTGAGGCAACTCTCCCTTTTGTTTTGGTTCAGCACTAAGATTGCTATATTACATGAATGTGCACCCTAATTTTGGGAATGTAATTTTGCCCAAAAGGGTGAGCATTAGATTTGAGTAAGCAGGGTATATAACACTCACACCCATGTTGTCTGCAGCCCACCCCTTCTGCTTTCAGTATAAAAAATTACAATCATTGGTTGTTGAATCAACATATAGGTATAGTATGATCCCCGTATTGAAAGATGTACTTTGCAAACAGGAAACCTTGCATAATAACAAAATTGTAATGAATGACTTCTACCGGGAGTTACCATAGAGCCGAGGTGTCTCTATACATTTGCTAGGCCCTCCAAGCTGACTTGTATGATAACTTTTGATGGAGGCATACTGTAGAAGCATATAGAGGGCTTAGAAAATTCCTAGGAAGCACATTGTTCATGAATGATAGTGAGTGCCAATGGTCTACTTTATGGTACATTGCTGAGTTTGTGTTGCCACAGGTGAACGAGGTGGCCTTCAGCCCCCAGGAATCCCACTGTGCAACGTGTGGGGAAGATGGCAGCGTCAGGGTCTGGTCCCTGGCCAGCATGGAGCTGGTGGTGCAGTTCCAAGTGCTCAATCAGGTAATTATTACTGACCGTATTGGTCATCCGATCTGGTCCAATAGTTCTATGGAAGGAGCGAGAGCCAATCAGGATGGGAATTTGTTGATAATGTTTATACTAAAAAAAGCCCAGCCACTTTTCAAGGTTGAAGGAGATTAGAAATATACGTATATGCAGCTGGGTCCTAAAGATATTTGCATTTTTCTCAATTTTATGGAATTCCTGTACCCTAACTTTTACAACAGTTGAGGGCTGTCTATAGTAATCATACCACAACCTACCATATTTTATTGCATAATAGTTGCCCTTTTAAAAAAAAATTGAAAATGGGTATGCAACTATTATGTGATAAAAAAATTGCCTTCGATTTTATGGTTTCTGATTTTTTAAACAAAATAAACTGCCTTACCTCCAAAAGAAGAGGGATGAGAGGCCAACTATCCACAAAAGATTACTACTACCACAACAGCTCTAGATTATTAAATATGGTTTTCTGTGGGTGAGCAGATGGCAACTACTGGATGACGTATGTTCTGTATCAGAAACTAGAGCTGATGTGGTCTACCCAGTGCAGTTTTCTGAATCAGCACCTCAAATAACCAAACCAAATCTAAAGTTGACCCAAAACTGATTCGTAATCGTTTTAGTACTAATGTTGGAGTGTGGTCTCTGGTCAAAGTGGTCCCTGGTCAAAAAAAGCTTGGGAACCAGTCTTGGAGGAAGGAGAAGATTCTCCTTCCCTCTCTTCCTTCTTTTTAGTCCATTTCCAAAATCCGAAATGGATCTCTTTGGAGAAAGGTGAAAAGAGGGAAGATCCGAGTTTCAGAGATCACCATTTCATAGTTTTTTAACTGCCTTACCTTTGCAACCATTATGTGAGGAACACAAAAATACAAATTTTGCCACCCAAACAATAGGGGGTAAAACTATCACGTAGTGGTGACTACTATGCAGTGAAACACTGGTATGTTACTAGCCATGGCATTGGCTGAAAACATCCTTGAAATGAATGCAGGCTATTGACAAAGACAGGTAATTAGCTTCCGTGTTGTTCCTTGAGTCTTTCCAACATGTTTCTTGTTTCTGCTCAGAGCTGCCTGTGCCTGGCTTGGAGTCCGAAGTCTGTCTTGGTCACTGGAACAGAAAGTGAGCGTATTGTGGCAGGCTACAGTGATGGCACGCTTCGCGTGTTCAGCATCTCCCGGACGGAGATGGAACTGAAAATGCACCCTCACGCTGTCGCCGTTACAGCACTTGGATACTCCGCAGATGGTAGGACCAGCTGTCCATGCTCAATAAATCTTGTTCAGACTATCTTTAGTTTAATTAGAGGAAAATAAAGAGCACTCCGTAACGTAGTGCAGTGATTTGAGTGTCGGGTTAAGACTCCACGAGAGGCCTGCTGTTCAAATCCCTGCTCAGCCATGGAAACCAACTGGGTAAGTTACAGTCTCTCAGCCTCAGAGGAAGGCAAGGACACATGACCTCTTTCAATACATTTTGCCAAGAAATTCTACAATACGTTCACCATAAGTTAGAGTTTACTTGAACCCAGAAAAATAGGAAGATAATCTCAAGACACTGATCATGGAAGCAGCTTGTGTTTGATAACAAGTTTGCTTGTTGCACTTTGTCTTTCCAGGAGAAATTATCTTGTCTGGAGGCAAGGACGGACTCGTGGCCATCAGTAGCCCACGGACAGGAATGACCTTTCGCGTCCTCACTGACCACCGGTCATCACCCATCCATGTTATCCAAAACACAAGAAAACAGGTGAGGGAAAATAATAAAAGTTCTTGCTCATGTATGCATTGCCAGGTGAATGGTGCTCTATTTGTTTAAATTTAATTTTCAATCATTTTTAGTATCTTAATGCTCTTCTCCACACCCGCATGTCGTGGATTCCACTTTGAAGTCCCATTTCTTAAGGTTGGCTCTGCATCTCGTGGTGCCAGAGTGCAGTCTGTTCAGCGCTTTGCAAGTCACCCGTTTTCTGTGTGCCCAGGGGGGAGTCTCTCATTTGGTATCAGCCGTTGATTGAGGTTCTGGGTTTGAGCCTGCCACTTTTGGATTCTCGCTTGCTGGGGTGTTCCAGCAAGTGTCTCTGTAGATCTTAGAAAACCCACTGTGCCACCGGGGGCTCCAGTACATGTTAGCAGTCTTCAAAAAGTTCAGCTTTTTGCAGCTCAGAGCCCCTCCACACAGCTGAATAAAATCCCACATTTTAATGCTTTGAGCTGGAATATATGGCAGTGTGGATTCAGATAACCCAGTTCAAAGCAGATATTGTGGGGTTTTCTTCCTTGATATTCTGGAGATCCTTCCACACAGCCCATTATCCCATAATATCAAGGCAAAAAATTCCCACAATATCTGCTTTGAACTGGAATATATGGCAGTGTGGATTCAGATAACCCAGTTCAAAGCAGATATTGTGGCCAGCATGACTGCATGGAGCAGCACCGCGCAGCCTACTCGCACGTAAAGCACCTCGTGAGGTGCTTTACGCGCGAGTAGGCCGCGCGGCTGCCCTTGGATGGCTCACGCTGCGCTTCGGGCCTGACAGATAGCGTGAGCCAGCCAAGGGAGGGGCACTGTGTGTGTGTGGGGGGGGCGCTCCTCCCCCACGGGCCGGATAAGTGCCCTTGGTGGGCCGGAAGTGGCCCGCGGACCGTAGTTTGGGGACCCCTGGGCTAGACAGTGTTATTTCTCCAGTGGTGTAGGGCGCAGACACCCCGTGATAATGCGGCATGTCTCATTAAGAGCCACATCCACTGTTTTAGCGTGGTGAGATGTGTTCCACACCGGGCATGCATACTCAGCAGCAGAGTAGTATAGCGCAAGGGCAGATGTCTTCACTGTGTCTGGTTGTGATCCCCAGGTTGTTCCAGTCAGCTTTCGTATGATATTGTTTCTAGCACCCACTTTTTGCTTGATGTTCAGGCAGTGCTTCTTGTAGGTAAGAGCACGGTCCAGAGTGACTCCCAGGTATTTGGGTGCGCTGCAATGCTCCAGTGGGGTTCCTTCCCAGGTGATCTTCAGAGCTCGGGATGCTTCTCTGTTCTTGAGATGAAAAGCACATGTCTGTGTTTTAGATGGATTAGGGATCAGCTGGTTTTCCCTGTAATAGGCAGTAAGAGCACCTAGAGCTTTGTAGAGCTTCTGTTCTACCATCTCAAAGCTCCCTGCTTGAGCAGTAATGGCACGATCATCAGCATAGATGAAACACTCTGTCCCTTCTGGCAGTGGCTGGTCATTTGTGTAGATGTTGAACATGGATGGGGCAAGCACGCTTCCCTGAGGCAGGGCCTCAAAAACGTTTGTTTGTTTTTGTTAAAAAATGTAATACAAATGTCTGGTTGCTGATGACACGATAAACAAATAGTATCTTAATACAAAAGATGACTGCATATTTTTTTTTAAAAAAGATACCTTGTGATTGTAAATCCTATCATCCAGCCATTCCAGGGTATTTTATACTTTCTGTATATATGGGAAGAAGGCCTTGTGCTTGGCTTGTACTTTTTTGGAACAGCAGTTCTTGGTGAGGTGGAATCAGCTGCTTCGTTCAGTCTTGATGGGAGATAGATTGAGCTTTTTGTAATATAATATGAATAGCAACACGAATGCACGCTGCTTCTTTATGAACTGGTTACCTTTTGAGCCCTTCCGCACCAAGGCAATCAGGGGAACAAATAAATACAGGTGGACTTCCACATTTGCAGGTTTACCTTTTGCAGATTGGATTGATACATATATTCTTTCTAGGGATTTTTAGGTCCTTCAAGTGCTTTCAAGCCCCAGGAAAGTGTTATTTTCATTGCCATTCCCTGACTGTTCTCTAAAATTATCTTTAGCATGCCTTTGTTTCAAAGGAATTACATGCATCATCACCATCATACAAATTATTATTGTTGTTGCTAATATGAATTATGCATATTTTGCTGTATTTTAATTTGATACCCTCCATCTTGATCCTTAAAGGAAAACAGGTGAAAAATAATCATGGCGATTGGTTGATGTGAGTTTTCCGGGCTGCCTGGCCATGTTCCAGAAACATTCTCTCCTGACATTTTGCCCACATCTATGGCAGGCAACCTCAGAGGTTGTGAGGTTTGTTGGAAACTAGGCAAGTGAGGTTTATATATCTGGAATAATGACCAGAGTGAGAGAAAGAACTCTTGTCTGTTGGAGGCAAGTGTGAATGTTGCAATTGGCCACCTTGATTAGCATTTAATAGCCTTGCAGCTCCAAAGCCTGGCAGGTTGCAGTCTAGGGGATTTATTTATTTATTTATTTATTTATTACTGTACTTGTATACCGCTGTTTCTCAGCCTAACTGGCGACTCAACGCGGTTTACAACAAAATACAAAATACAACAATCAACAGTATTCAGTTAAAAACCATAAAAAACATCATACACAATACACAATATTGGCCCGTCAATAACAATCCAATGCATCTCCTGACTAAAATCGTAATCCAGTTTCGTCGTCCATATTGCCAATCCTTTAATCATCCAATTCATTGCACCGAATTAACCAAATGCCTGTACGAACATCCAGGTCTTCAGTCTTTTTCGAAACACCATCAGCGAGGGGGCTGATCTTACCTCCATGGGAAGGGCGTTCCAAAGCCGAGGGGCCACCACAGAAAAGGCCCTGTCTCTCGTCCCCGCCAGCCGCACCTGTGAAGCAGGCGGGATAGAGAGCAGGGCCTCCCCAGAAGATCTTAGGGTCCTGGTGGGCTGATAGGCCGAGATATGTTCGGATAGGTAGGTTGGGCCAGAACCGTTTAGGGCTTTAAAGGCCAATGCCAGCACTTTGAATTGAGCCCGGTAGCAAATAGGCAGCCAGTGGAGCTGGTGCAGCAGAGGAGTTGTATGCTCCCTGCGCTCCGCTCCTGTTAGTATCATGGCTGCCGCCCGTTGGACTAATTGGAGCTTCCGGGCCGTCTTCAAAGGCAACCCCACGTAGAGAGCGTTGCAGTAGTCTAGACGGGATGTAACCAGAGCGTGGACTACCGTGGCCAAGTCAGACTTCCCAAGGTACAGGCTCCTTTGTTGGGAGGTGTTAGCTGACCCTGACTGATTTTTGTCTGCTTTTTGAGTGTTGCTCTTTATTTACTGTCCAGATTATAGAGTTTTAAAATACTGGTAGCCAGATGTTGTTCATTTTCATGGTTTCCTCCTTTCTGTTGAAATTGTCCACATGCTTGTGGATGTCAATGGCTTCTCTGTGTAGTCTGACATGGTGGTTGTTAGAGTGGTCCAGCATTTCTGTGTTCTCAAATAATATGCTGTGTCAAGGTTGGCTCATCAGGTGCTCTGCTATGATTGACTTCAAAGCCAGGAGAGAATGCTTCTGGAACATGGCCTTACAGCCCGGAAAACTCACAGCAACCCAGTGATTCCAGCCATGAAAACCTTTAACAACACATGATGGCGATGTTTCTCAGAGACCCTTTATGTATTTGGAAGTAGGCCTCAAAATGAAGTCTGGATTTATACTGAACCTGTGTTGCTACATTTCTTACTTACCGATAATACTATGTTTGGTTATGTACTTTGCCAGTGTTTTCAGGGCTTGAGGGGAAATATGACGAAATGAGAGGAATTGTCATGTTGTTGTAATATTTCCTAGCACTCCGAACTTGGGGTTGAAGGTGACGATCTCTGGTTGGCTGCAAGTGCTGACCGGCGGGTCAGTGTCTGGGTCTCTGATTGGATGAAGGACAAATGTGAGCTCATTGATTGGCTGAGCTTCCCGGCTCCCACAGGGCCTGAGGTGAGAACCTCCCACTGGGAGAAGCACATCGTGTTTTCCTCGTCTTTGACTGATAAATATTTGATCATATGCAAATCGAGGTTCGGATACCAAGGAATTAGTAGCGAAATTCTGAGAAGTTCAGGATTCTCATTTAGTCAATTATCTTTTAGTTATTTTTTACAATTCAGATGAGGCTTAGCTTCCATTAAACACTGTTTCCATTACAAAACAGAGCAGAACTGTCTCCTTTACTTATTCCAATTTAGTAAAATTGTACTTTTGGAATCAAATATGAGTGGGCTCCATCATCATCAAATTGAGCCAACAACACAATAATAATAATAATAATAATAATAATAATAATAATAATAATAGAAATTGAAAGATTTTTTTAATTGATTATCCGCCTCTCTGTTTGAGGCGGGGCACAACACAGTCGAAGATAAAGGCACATATTCAAACAGAGTTAAAATACAATCAAAACAACATACACATATTAAAATACATGGCACAGAAGTTAAACGATAAAAATAGATTAAATAGATAAATATTCTTAATAGCATTTTTTAATTTATGGGCTTTTGTTTTGTCTCATTGATGTGCCCACTTTATTTTGCCAAAGAACACAATAAAATTAATTTTAAAATGAACAAAAGTTGAAAAAAGAAATAAGCCTCACTGTGAGAATGCCAGTGTTAAAAGCCTGCTTAAACATGAGAAGAAGATAAAGCCAAATGTTCTTTTTTGTGTTGTTTCCAGGTCCCTAGCCCACTTCCTCCCAGCCTGGCAGCCTTCTGCCCTTGGGACAAAAGTATTCTTGCTTATGTTGGCTATGGATTGCAGAAGGAAATCCTCTTCTACAGTTTGCAGCAGAAACAGGTACCTCCAAGCTTTGTGTTCAAGCAGGACTTGGCATCCCAACATTTAGAGGTTGTAGTGGCTCAGGCCTGATCTTCACTTTCAGTTGAGTAAAACAAAAGCTCAAAGTGATCACTGTCGCTGGACTGTATCATTTTAGATGGATGGCTTTTTGGATTTCCTTCCAACTCATAATATTTGGATTGCGTTGGAGTCTCTTTGGAAGCTTTGAAGCAGAGGCTGGCTGGCCATCGGTCAGGGGGCTTTGATTGTGCTCTTCTTGTTTGGCAGAAGGGGGTTGGACTGGGTGGCCTTTGGGGTTTCCTTCCAAATCATAAGATTTGGATTGCGTTGGAGTCTCTTTCTCTGGAGGCTTTGAAGCAGAGGCTGGCTGGCCATCTGTCAGGGGGGCTTTGATGGTACTCTTCTTGTTTGGCAGAAGGGGGTTGGACTGGATGGCCTTTGGGATTTCCTTCCAATTTTTAAGGTTTGGATTGTGTTGGAGTCTCTTTCACTGAAGGCTTTGAAGCAGACTCTGGCTGGTTGGCCATCTGTTGGGGTTTTTTTGATAGTGCTCTTCCTGTCTTGCAGAAAGGTGTTGGACTGGCTGTCCCTTTAGGTGTCTCCTAGCTCTATGATTCTATAAGTTAACACTATGATGCAGCAGCTAAAATGGCCATCCATGCTTACCTGAGATGCTAGGGTAACAAAACAGGCACAAAACCCCCCAAATATAAACAGAAATCATCATTGCCGCAGTGTAGGCTACTACTCACTCAAACCTGTTTCTAATTAAGAGGACTTCTTTATGCTAAATGAATCTACCTGTGCTTAGGTTTTCACTTGATAGACTTTTGTTGTTCCACTGCTTCAAAAATACATTTGGTTGATATTGATTTTGCACCATTTCACTTGCAGGTCATTGAGAAGATCTCCTTGCCTTCCTTTGCCATGTCGCTGAGCTTGTCCCCTGCTGCCAAAATCATTGCTGTTGGCTTCAGTGGTGAGTATTGGGAATCCTAAATAGGCCATGTTTCGGGTCTCTTTGGAGGGAGAGGCCCTGAAAACTCCCTTTCATGTTGCCTATTTGTCAGAGGGGCCAGAAATGAGCCTCAGCTTGAAATTTTGAGGGTTTAGGACAGCAGTGGGACAGTCTGGGGGTTTCATACAATCCTAGCTTTGGCAGCGATCTCATCCAGTCCAACTCCCTTCTACCAGGCAGGAAAAACACCACAAAAGCCCTCCTGACAGATGGTCATCCCACCTCATAGTCATCAGCAGGTTCATGGAGCCATAGAGCTATATAATCATAGATTACAGAGTTGAAAAAGACCCCAGGGACCCCCTAGTCCAACTCCCTTTTGCCAGACAGAAAAAGCACCATTAAAGCCCTCTTGACAGATGGCCATCCCAACTTATAGTCAGTTGGTTCATGGAGTCATAGAGCTATATAATCATAGAATTACAGAGTTGAAAGAGACTCCAGGGACTCTCCAGTCCAACCCACTTCTACCAGGCAGGACAAAACACCATTAAAGCACCCCCAACAGATGGCCATGCAGCTTCTGTTTAAAAGCCTCCCAAGAAGGAGTTTCCATTGAACTCCAAGGCAAAGAGTTTCACTGTTGAACAGCTCTTACTGTTTTGTATGCAGCCACTCCCCCACAATTTCACTCCACAGACATCCCTGCTTACAGAATCATAGAGTTGGAAGGGATTGTATGGGGCCATCTAGTCCAACCCCCTGCCATGCAGGAAAAGCATAATCAAAGCACCCCCAACAGATGGCCATCCAGCCTCTGCTTAAAAGCCTCCCAAAAAGGGGCTTCCACCACATTCTGAGGCAGAGATTTCCACTGTTGAACAGCTTTGCTAACAGTCAGGAAGTTCTTACTAAGGTTTAAGTCAGTGTTTCTCAATCTGGGATTTGGGACTTCTGGGGGGGGGGGTCATGAGGGGGTGTCAGAAGAGGAGATTCCATCTGAACATTAGGAAGAACTTCCTGACTGTGAGAGCCGTTCAGCAGTGGAACTCTCTGCCCCGGAGTGTGGTGGAGGCTCCTTCTTTGGAAGCTTTTAAACAGAGGCTGGACGGCCATCTGTCAGGGGTGATTTGAATGCAATATTCCTGCTTCTTGGCAGGGGGTTGGACTGGATGGCCCATGAGGTCTCTTCCAACTCTTTGATTCTATGATTCTATGATAGTATTTTATCTGTGCCAAGTTTGGTCCAGACCTATCAATGTTTGAGTCCACAGTGCTCTCTGGATGTAGGTGAACTAGAACTCCAAAACTCAAGGTCAATGTCCACCAAACCCTTCCAGTATTTTCTGTTTGACATGGGAGTTCTGTTCAATTTCCAGCAACTACAACTAGCAAATGACAAAATCAATCCTCCCCAACCCCATCAGTATTCAAATTTGGTTGTATTGGCTATTTGTGCCAAATTTGGTCCAGTGAATAAAAATACATTCTGCATATCAGATATTTACATTACGATTCATAACAGTAGCAACATTACAATTCTGAAGCAGCAATGAAAATAATTTTATGGCTGGGGGTCACCACAACATGAGGAACTGTATTAAGAGGTCGTGGCATTAGGAAGGTTGAGAACCATTGGTTGAAGTGGAATCCCCTTTCTTGTAATTTGAACCCATTGCTCCATTATGTTATAGTGTACTGTCTTTGCCTGAAGCTTGGTCTTTCCCCGCAGAGCGTCTACTGAGGCTGATCGACCACAAGGCAAGGACAGAGCAAGACTACGTGGGGCACGACGATGCTGTGGGCCTCTGCCGCTTCACCCCGTCCGGGAAGTGCCTCTTCACTGCTTCCTACAACGAGATCCTGATCTGGGAGGTCCAGATCAGATGAACAGGAGGGAGAAAACGGCAACACAACGGTAACCCTATAGAATGGAAACTGGACGATCCCATTCTGTTTTCCCCAGCACCAGTGTCCTGAGACTGATGCCAGGTTTTGATTTCAGGGGCCACAACCTTCAGACCTTGAGCCCACCTTAGATCACCGAGAGAAACTGTTTGGGCATCTTTTTGAAGTGGAAATGCTCTTTGGCGTGACTTTCAGAAGCAGCAGAGGTTTAGAGCCTTCCTCTATCTTTTTCAATGGGCCTTCTGTGCTTCCCAAGACTGTTACATTGAGGATTGAGGCTCTTTCTTGTTGTGGGGATGATGGGAAATTCCATCCTTTTTTCTGCTGTGCATCCAGACACTGTGAGTTTTCTCATCTTAAAATGCAATGTCATTTCTTGCTTGGTGGAAGTTCCCAAAATTGAGACGGAGAAGCTCAAACTGGAGCCAGAGGCATTATTATCTGTCTTTTCTGGAATGGCTGAAACTCTTGATAATAGTCCCTGGAACACAAAGGGAATGTCCTAGGATCTCATCACACTAGAGATTGAATCCACTTAAAATCCGGTTTCTCCCTCCTGCAGAATTCTGGGGTTTGTAGTTTAGGGCCTTTAACAGCCTCACTAAACTACAAATCCCAGAATTCTACAGGAGGCAGAAATCAGATTTAAAGTGGATTCAATCTCTAGTGTGATGCAGTCGTAGGTTTCTTTTCCCAGAGGGAATATTATCAGCCCCCTTTTCTACCCAAGTCAATTACAGCTCTATCCCTATTTACATTTTAAGATGAATATTTGTCATGCCGTTGATTTTGCTCACAAAATATCCAAATTTCCTAGAAAAGAGTCATGGCGAAAAATGTTGACTTGAGTATCCTTTTGGGATGTCGCTTCTAAATGGTTGAGAAGAACAAATATTGTATTCGTGTTCTCTTTTTTACCCTATATTTGGTGAGTTTTGGTCTTTTTAGCATTACAAAATGTACATATGTGCATATAGAGATTGTATCGTTTTCTAAAACTGCAATACATTTTTATTTTTATGGCTCTCTTAGCTAAATTTTCTGGCACAAGGCAGAAATGACTCACAAATCTCTTCACAATGGAAGCAAATAATATAAAATCACAACAAAGAACCGCCCATTGAAAACATTTGTGCAGAGGATCGAGTTACAAAGAAGTAGAGATTGTGAACAAATCCTTTTTTTAATGAATCCTTTTTTCCAAGTGGAAGAACATTTTAAGGGATATTTTTATCAAGGTTCCTATACGTTTCATATTCAAAATTGGCAAAAGTTATATTTTTTAGAATCCTTTTGAGAGAGAAGAGCTGATAAAAACTAGTTGTCAAGACTGAGCTTAGCGTAGAACATAAATATATTTATCCTGCTAAATGCTTGTTTCTAATTTATAATAAGATTCAAGGAGCAGAAATGTATGTTTTTAATTTGCTTCCAAAATAAAGAAATATTTGATATACTTGAATCTCTCTGTAAATTCCTTACAAGCTTGAAGTCTGGGTTGGAATGGTGCTGCCTTCAAATGTTTCTGTATTCCGTGTCCCAGCAGCCCCAAGGTAAGTAATGATGAGTAAAGGCAAAGGCTTCCCCTGACATTAAGTCTAGCCATGTGCGACTCTCGAGGTGGTGCTCATCTCCATTTCTAAGCCAAAGAGCCGGCGTTGTCCGTAGGCACCTCCTAGGTCATGCATGCAGTGCTATTATCTACGTGCAGAAATAGTACCTATTGATCTACTCACATTTGCATGTTTTCAAACTATTAGGTTGGCAGACACTGGGGCTAACAGCAGGAGCTCGCCCCACTCCCTGGATTCAAACCACCAACCTTTTGGTCAGCGAGTTCAGCAAGTCAGCGGTTAAACCCACTGTGCCACCTGCTGCATGCTGAGTATTGCAGTGAAATGTAACTATTTTGCTTTACTTTATCTGTCATTACTGATAGTCCAAGCAACTTATGTGTAATACTTTCTGGTAGCAGCAGCTGCCTTTTCATGCTTTCAAAAGCACAGATCACTAAACAAGATATAAGATAACCTTTGAGTATCTTAGTTTTCTTTATCCAGTAACCCTAACATTTTTTCCCAGTCTAGGCGCTTAAGATAGTCTGGAGAGGCCCTGCTCTCTGCCCTGCCCCCTTCGCAGATGCGATTGGCGGGAACGAGAGACAGGGCCTTCTCAGCGGTGGCCCCTTGGCTATGGAACGCCCTCCCTAGGCATATTAGATCGGCCCCCTCCCTCCTAACATTTTGAAAGAGAGTCTGGCTGTTTGAGCAGGCATTTGCAGAGGCAGTGTAACAGACTAATTGAGATCTATGGAACGATTGGACGATGCGACGGAAAAAATGATTTTAGTGATGAGATGCTGAGGTGCTTTATGGCTTTTATTGTTTTATTGCTTTTGTTGGTTCATATTATATGCAATGTTTTTAACTGTGTTTTATGTTGTTTGGGGGCATTGACTGCTGACTGTAAACCGCCTTGAGTCACCTTTGGGCTGAGAGGGGCGGTATATAAATATGGCAAATAAATAAATAAATAGAGTTCATACTCATTTCAGTACAGCAGTGATTCCCAACCTGTGGTCCACAAGAACTAAAATATGATTCACAGCCTCACCAGACTGGTCTCACGAACCCCTCTTATAGTGCAGAGGCTTATTAAATATGGTTTCCTGTGAGTGAGCAGATGGCGACTACTGGCATATGTTCTGTATCAGAAACTAGAGCTGATGTGGTCTATCCAATGCAATTTTCTGAATCAGTGCCCCAAACCGAATCTAAAGTTGACCAAAAACTGATTCAAAACCTTTTTGGTACTAATTTTGGAGAGTGGTCCCTGGTCAAAGTCTCTGGTCCAAAAAAGGTTGGGAACCACTGCAGTACAGAATGTACTGAAGGAAAGTACATTTTCCCCTTTACAAAATCTTAACTCCTAAGTAAATAAAAAGTAATTAGAGGAGATAAAAAATCTGTTTATTTGGTACAAATGCCATGTTTCTTCCATTCTCTCGTTTCCAGTGATAACAAAATAGATTATTTCAACATGTACATTTCAAACGTGACCCAAAACCAAAAAAACCGGGAGTTTCAGCAGTTGGTACAAAACGAGGTAAAGTGCATCCAAAGTGAGTCAGGCTTTTAACTATCTCTCTTGGCCCAAAGGAAACACACGTCTTTCAAAAAATATTATTGAAAACCCTTTGTCGTGAGATCAAAGTTAGACTCATGAAAACCTAAAGCACAACAGTTAATTCTGTCATCATTTTAATTGGAAGTAAGAACCATAATATTGTTAAAGCCCTTTTCAGAATTTTAGTTCTGAGCTTTTTGGAGGAAAGAAATAAACCTAAGATTCCCAGGCCTTTATTCGATTATGATTTAAACAATCCAGTGAGTTAGACAGCCACTGAAAGAGATATCTGGCCTCTACTCATAAGAGTATTCTAGCCAAACAGGGTTCACATTCAGCCTTTCCACCAGACAAATCCAGTATTTAAGCTACTTTGCTATTTGGCTTCTGCTTCTTTCGCCGACTTGCTAAAAAATTGTTGAAATTACCATTTCTTTCATCTTTTTTGCTGGTGTTTGGATCTGGTTGGGCAACGTAATTCCATTGAACGGAAAGCCTGTACTTTTACTGCACAAGTGAGCAACTTCCAGAAATGATGGTGATTGCACATTGCTCCCTTATTATAATTTTAGTTCATTTCATCCTTCCATCTTACCAGATGTTTTAGGCCTCTAAAACTTCCAGTTTGGGGAGGGAAAAAGTCTCTTTTCCTGAAACAGTAACAGTGGAAAGGAAATATTAGTGCCCGTGAGTGTTAAAAAATTAAAAAGGAGCTTATTTTATCAGGGAACTTGGCAAGACGCATTTGCATAAGTCAAAATACCCTAAAGGCAACAAATCCCATGGAGCCCCCAGTGGCACAATGGGTTAAATCCTTTGGCCAGCAGGATTACTGACCAACAGGTCAGTGGTTCAAATCTGGGGAGAGCGGGTTAAGCTCCCTTTGTCAGCTCCAGCTCCTCATGCGGGGACATGAGAGAAGCCTCCCACAAGGATGGTAAAACATCAAAACATCCAGGCGACATTCTTGCAGACGGCCAATTCTCTCACACCAGAAGCAACTTGCAGTTTCTCAAGTTGCCCCTGACACAGGGGAAAAAAACACCCAGATCCTGTCTGATCTTGGAAACTAAGCAAGTTCAGCTCTGGATTGTACTTGGATGGGAGACCATCAGCTGCTGGAGGCTTTGTTTTGGAGGAAAGAACTGTCAAAATCACCACTTAATTATTTGCTGCTTAAGAAATCCTACGAATGAATGGAGTTGCCATAAGTCAGTAGGCAACTCAAAGGCACATATGCAGATCAGTCACAGAATTCTTGCTTTAAGGCAGGTGTGTAAACTACGGCCCATTGTCAGAATACGGCCCACCAAAGGAATTTATCCACCCCACATTGCAATTACCTTTGTGCCACCCCAATTCCTTCCCTTCATGCTGCACATGCCACCAAGTAAGGAGGGAAGGACAGAGAGAAGGGTGGACAAAAGGAGAGGGGGGGGGAGAAAAAGAAGGTGACGTTAGCCAAGTCCCACTCTCAACCTCAGATGAAAACAAAGGCAAATCCCCTTTGGCTCAATCTTGACAAGAAAACTCAGTGAGTGTGAAACGACTTGAAGGCACACAACAATAACAATCCTAATTAACACGACTCTCTCACCAGCCAAAAGCAGGGCCACATTTCCCATTTAAATACTAGTGAGGTTTTCTTTTGGGCTAAAATTGTTCTTCAGTTTACATATTGTATTGTTCTGTCATGGTTTTGTTGCACTCCCAAGAAGATATGGGCAGTGCGTTCATATTCCTTGCAAAATATAGTCCGGGCCCCTCAACAGTCGGAGAGACCATGAACCTTGGGCTTAAACAGTTTGGAGACCCTTGCTTTCAGGTGTCCTTCCAGAGTTGTAAATCATCAATACAGTTCCATATTTTTAAAAGGAGCCCAAATGTCGCAGGATCATTCAGGCTCTTTTCTCCAGTGATGAACATCTTCCCACTCTCCGCCGTTCTTCATGAAGGAAGAAGAAGAAAACCCACGGAAGGTTTTGCTACAAAGTGCTGCTGGGATGGAAAGCGCCGCGTTCGTTCTCTCCTCAAAGGGAATCGGCCCTTTCTCTCTGGACGGCATCCCAGATGTCTTCTGCCGATGGGCAACGGTGGCTCTCCCCGTTCATGTCCTCCAATGGCTGATAGGTGTATTTCCCACGCTCCCTTTGCTCTGGGGATCGGCACAAGAGCAGCCTCACATTCATCGCACCGCTGAACAAAAGCAGGATGGACAAACTCAACGTTATACCTATCCATGCCTTCCTGTAAAGACAATCAACAGGGGTAATAAACAACGTTGACAATAATAGTAGTTGTGATAGCAACACAGTCGGCTTTTCACATCTGCAGGGCTGACTTTTGCAGATACGAGTATTCACAGCTTTGAACAAAAACATTTTGTTTTAAGAATCTCTTATGTCCTTATGGGCCGGGGGTTTAGCACAGCTGGTAAGTCACCAGCAATTATAAGATTTATCAACCGAAAGGCTGCAAGTGTGAAGCCCCAGGTTTGCGTAAGCTGCCAACTGTCAGCCCAGCTTACTGTTGACCTAAGCAGTTTGAAAACAACTTTAGCTGTAAGTAGAGAAATTGGGTACCACTAAAAGCGGGGGTGGTGTTTTACGATCAGAAAGTTCTGGGCGACCAAAAGAAAAGAAGAAGTCCTGATGGCTCTTCGTCATGGAGGATGGAACGATGGCACCCCCTGTGGCTGGATTCGAGCCCAACCTTCCATGGCACCAAAAAAAAAGCTGGACATGGAGTCAAAATAACAACACACCTCCTTCTGTTCTGTCTGTCTCTATACTGTCTATACAAAACAGAATTGAATGTTTGCCGATTTTGTGTACTGTGATCCGCCCTGAGTCCCCGTCAGGGTGAGAAGGGCGGAATATAAATAAAGTGTTGTTGTTGTTGTTGTTAGCAAGACTCTGTCACTGAGTCTCATGTTAAGAGATGAAAGTGGGATAACTATGCACATAATAAAAGTGAAAATATGTACGTGTGTATGTGGCTGGGGTGTCCACTTACACAGACAGGCTTCCACTTCTACAATCAGCTACGAATTTCACTTAGGAGCCAGCAAGCGCTCTCCCTCCAATGAGATAGATAGCAAGCTCCGCGAACATGTCCAAGAGCCCTGCCAATGTCCTCCACCAACACAATATTGCTCATCACCTAAGTGAAGGTTTTCCTACGGGGACAATTTCATCCTAGATTTTATGTGTTTCCTCCACCACAGGCATCCCAGTGTTTCTGGCTCTCTCAATTGGTGTGGCATTTGCATGATCCCACCCACTGCCTCTCCCTTAACCCTTTCCTACTCCTTTCTATGACACATTGCAAACAGAGTGGACTTGATCAGCAACTGAACATACTGGAGGGGGTTGGGTGACTGACTCAACATGATGGAAGTTGTAGTTCACCCTGCATCAAGACAGAGCACTGTGACCCTCAACGACAATGGACCTGGACCACATTTGGCATACACAACCCCTATGACCAACAAAAAATACTGGAGAGCTTTGGGGGGGGGGTTGACCTTGATTTAGGGGAGTTGCAGTTCACCCAGATCCAAAGAGAACTGTGAACCCAAACACCAATGAATCTGGACCAAATTTAGCACACATAACCAATATGCCCAAATTTGAATATTGGTAGGTTTTGGGGGGAATTGGCTTTAACATTTGGGAGTTCTAGGTACTGGAATTTAGTTCACTTACAATCAAAGAGCACTCTGAACCCCATCAACAATGGACCCAGATGTAACTTGGCACATGGAACCATGACCAACAAAAAATACTGGAGGACTGGGGGGGGGGGGGATGCCATCTGAACATGAGGAAGAACTTCCTGACTGAGAGAGCCGTTCAGCAGTGGAACTCTCTGCCCCGGAGTGTGGTGGAGGCTCCTTCTTTGGAAGCTTTTAAACAGAGGCTGGATGGACATCTGTCAGAGGTGATTTGAATGCAATATTCCTGCTTCTTGGCAGGGGGTTGGACTGGATGGCCCATGAGGTCTCTTCCAACTCTTTGATTCTATGATTCACCTTGATTTGGGGGAGCTGTAGTTCACTTACATCCAAAGAGCTCTTTGAACCCAAATGACAATGGATCTGGACCACACTTGGCATACATATCCAATACGCCCAAATTTGAATTCTAGAGGGGTTTCGGAAAGATTGACCTTGATTTCTGGGAGTTGCAGTTCACCTACAACCAGTGAAACTAAACCCCACCGACAATGGACCTGGATCAAACTTGGCACACAGAACCACCATGATCAACCAAACATACTGGAGATGTTTGGGGGGAACTGACCTTCCTTTTTGGGAGTTGTAGTTCACCTATACCCAGAGACACTATGACTACCACCGATGACAGATGTGGACCAAACTTGGCACACAGAATCCCCAAGGCCAACTGAACCTACTGTAGGAGTTTGAGGGTACTGAACCACCATAGTGGGAGCTGTAGTTCACCCTGCAGTCAGACACCACACAGACCTCACCAATAATGCATCTAGAGAGCAAACTTACCTAAATGACAAGCTTGTAACCACTGATAGGGTTTCAGGAAGTTCACCTAGCATGATGTGAGTTGTAGTTCACCCACAACCTTATGCATTTTGCACAATAAAATAAAAAATGACTCAAATAACCCGGGCAACACTGGATACCCAAGCTAGTCAATAATAAAAACAACACTTGCCAGCATTAGTTGATAATAAAGTTGTGGTGGAAGACCCAGAGATTCCTAAAGAGGTCTTCTCTCAGGCTAAGAAAATAGTCTTATATATTTGTTTAAAATGTTTCACACGAATCCTGTGCTCTTAACCCCAGCAAATGTGAGTACTACTATATGGAGCCAAGAACTACTATAAAGAGCAATATGATATTCATCTATAAAAATAAATATTGGGTGCGTTCTGTTTTTTTAACCTTTACTGATCTGTTTAATTCATGTGTTTTGTTCATTGTTGGCATTTCTGTGAGCTGCCTGAGTCTTTTTTGTGAATCAAAGGAGAGCTATAAATTGGGGAGGGGGAAAACAAAAGTAGAAATAATGAAAGGAACTAAAACATTGTCTTAAAAATGGCTATAGCACCTTTATACTCATTTAGTATAAACCCTTGTGCCAGCAAGACTGCTGACTGACAGGTCAGCGGTTCAAATCTGGGGGGAGCGAGTTGAGCTCCCTCTGTCAACTCCAGCTCCCCATGCTGTGACATGAGAGAAGCTTCCCACAAAGATAGTAAAACATCAAAAGATCCGGGCATCCCCGGGTAAAACATCAAAACATCCTCCTTGCAGACATCCAATTCTCTGACACCAGAAACGACTTGCAATTTCTCAAGTCGCTCCTGACACACACAAAAATAGTGAGCAAAGAATTGTAAGGAAAGCCCTCACTTTCTGCTTTCAGTTTATTCCAATAATATTTTTTTTTGTCGTGTCAGGAGCGACCTGAGAAACTGCAAGTCGCTTCTGGTGTGAGAGAATTGGCCGTCTGCAAGGACGTTACCCAGGGGATGCCCAGATTATTTGATGTTTTATCATCCTTGTGGGAGGCTTCTCTCATGTCCCTGCATGAGGAGCTGGAGCTGATAGAGGGAGCTCATCCGCCTCTCCCTGGATTCGAACCTGCGACCTGTCGGTCTTCAGTCCTGCCAGCACAGGAGTTTAACTCACTGCACCACCGGGGGCTTCTTCCAATTATTATTATTATTATTAATATTATTATTATTATTTTATACCCCGCCTCCATTTCCCCGAAAGGACTCAGGGCGGCTTACAAAGAAACAAGCCCAGAGAGCACAGAGTTAAAACGTCATGCAATAAAATAAAAACAAAACAAAATAGAAACATATCACAATAAAACATAATATCATAAAACATTGCCATGCTGAGTTCAGAGTGCTCTGAGTTTGTGCACAATTCCTAGCTAGAGCGATGGGAAAATGCAAACTTCAGTGGCAGGGATGGGAGAGCAATGTCTGGGCTTTATAATGTCAGGATTGTAGAAGGGAGGGTCATGATAAAGTGCTTGAACTTATGTATTAAAGAGCCAATTCTTTGGAACTGCCTAATCAAAGGCACAACAGAACATCCATGTTTTTAGGTTCTTGCGGAAGGAGGACAGGGTAAGGGGGGGGGGGACCACCGAGAAGGCCCTCTTCTCCCTCGTTCCCACCAACCACGCCTGAGACGGAGGTGGCAGTGAGAGGAGGGCCTCCCTGGATGATCTTGGGGCTCGTGTTGGTTCGTAGAAGATATGATCGTGAAGATAGGCAGAAGACTACAATGCAATGAGGAATTTCTGGTGAGGAAACAACAAAAACAAAAGCAATGGTGATGTAGTGGTTTGAGCTCTGGACAAAGACTTTGGAAACAAGGGTTGAAAGTCCCACTCTGTCATGGAAACCTGTTTGAGTTGATTACATTCTCTCAGTCCCAGAGGAACCCGTTGCAATTTTCCTCTGACCAAATTTTGCCAAGAAATCCCTAAGAGGTTTAATTTAGCATCGTCTTATGGTGCAAACAACTTGCAACAACAATCAGCAAAAAATAGCGATATGACTTACTGTGTGAAGAAGTGCTCCTCTTGACTGTCTTTTAACAAGCACTGTCTCGCTGATAACGAGAATAAGAAGCAAATATTAGCAGGTGTCTAGATACTTATTTCCTAACAAAACAAAGACAGGAGACAGAGTTGCTTTGAGTTTTCCAGACTGTATGGCTATGTTCCAGAAGCATTCTCTCCTGACGTTTCACCCACATCTATTGTAGGTGTCCTTAGAGGTTGTGAGGTCTGTTGGAAACTAGGCAACCCCTGAGGACACTTGCCATAGATGTGGATGAAACTTCAGGAGAGAACAACAACAACAACAATCTTTATTTATACCTCGCCACCATCTCCCAAGGGACTCAGTGTGGCTTACATGAGGCTAAGCCCAAAATACATCGAACAAAACATCAATAACATCAATAAACACAACATCAATAAAATAATCAATAAAATACAAATCATATAAATCACATGAACAAAAAATAATAAACAATCAATAGTGACATATAAACATTTAAAAAATGGCCAGACCAAATCTAATAGAATGCTTCTGGAAGATGGCCATACAGCCCAGAAAACTCACAGCAACCTAGGCAAGTGAAGTTTATATATCTGTGTGGGAGAAATAACTCTTGTCTGCTTGAGGCAAGTGTGAATGTTACAATTGTCCACCTTGATTAGCATTTAATGTCCATGCAGCTTCAAAGCTTGCTTCGTTACTGCCCGGGGGAATCCTTTGTTGGGAAGTGTTAGCAGCCATAACAGAGCATCTGATGAACCAAACTGGACACAGCATATTATTTGAGAAGACACAAATATTGGACCACTCTAACAACCACCAAACGACACAGAGAAGCCATTGAAATCCACAAGCATGTGGACATTTTCAACATAAAGGAGGAAACCATGAAAATGAACAAAATCTGGCTACCAGTATTTAAAAAAATTAGGACAGTAAATAAAGAGCAACACTCAAAAAGCAGGACAATTCCAGACAAGACTCAATCAGGGTCACATTTGCCTCAAGCAGACAAGAGTGCTTAAGCCCAGAACATGTGTTTCTGTTTAATTCAATGGTGCTAGAAGATATCTTTGGATATTGATATTCCAGATGAATACTTCTACTGCCTTTGAAACCTAACTCACCCATTCCAGGAGATGCAGAAGAAATATTGCAGCTGCCCGTCTTCTGGTCACAAGGACATTGGTTTGGACAATGGCAGGAATGCTGGCAGTTTGGGCCATATTGTCCGACAGGGCAGGCTGAAAGGGAGATGTCAGGACAAGTAAGCAAGCATCATACAGAGTTCAACAGCTGGAGGCAACATTTTCTTTTGGCAAACACAAAGTCAGGCTGTGTTTCACTGCATAAAAGTCACACTTTTTAGAGGGTGTGACTATTACACAATGAAAAAATTATTGCATTTATTATTTTACTCTATTATTACATTTCTTATGCCTTTGATGCTCTGCTTTTTAAGAAAAGGTATGAACTACCTTGCGTCTAAGAAAAGAGGAGGACGGAGGATCCAGCCTCAAACAAACAGTTCCATTTCTGTTTGTTTCACCTTTTTAAACTACCACATATACTCGAGTATAAGCCAACCCGAATATAAGCCAAGGCATCTAATCTTACCACAAAAAACTGGGAAAATGGATTGACTCAAGTATAAACCGAAGATGGAAAATGCAGCAGCTACTGGTAAATTGAGGCATCGGTAGGTTAAACGTTTTTGAATATTTACATAAAACTAATTTAAGATAAAGCTGTCTTACTCTAACCTTCTTCAGTGTAAATGTGCTTACATATCCTTCCAATAATAATAAATAGAGTAAACTAATAAATGTAATAAAAACAATGATAATAGAGTAAACTAATAAATGTAATAATAAAATAGAGTAAAATAATAAATGTAATAATAAATTAAGGTAAACTAATAAATGTAATAACAATAATAAACATAAATAATAAAAATAGAGAAAAACAATAAATGCAATAATATCAATAAGTTGAATAAAATAAATGTAATAATAATAGAGTAAAATAATGTAAATGCAGTAATAATAATAATAATAATAACAACAACAACAGAGTAAAATAATAAATAACCTTGACTACAGTATAAGCCGAGGGGGGCTTTTTGAGCCTAAAAAAGGGCTGAAAAACTTGGCTTATACTCAAGTATATACAATACTTTGCCTTGGAGAAAGGAATATTTCCCCTTCCTTCCTTCCTTCTCTGAAGTCAACGCAATTTGCCAAATATGAATGGCACTCTTGGGACGAAGGAAGGGAGACCCAAGTTCCAGAGACCTCCGTTTCATAGGTTTTAAAAGCCTTGCTTTTGGAGAAAGGAGGGCAGGATTGGCCCCAAATGGCTCTTGCAACTATTGGTGAAGAACACAAAAATACCAATAATTTTGTCACCCAAAAATTGAGGTGTGGTCATTACGCAAGGAAATATGATAGCTGAACCTCATGCTCATTGAAATCTCCATCTCTGCAACTCTCAAAGACCATACTGCTCCCTTTTGAGATAACACTGGGTTAAGAAAGAAAATTGGTCTCTTTTTGACTTAATGAAAGGATCCCTCTTCTGTCTGGGATGATAGTGAGACCAAGATCCCATTGCCTGGATGTCTGACTCGCCCCCTTTCCCCTTATTCAGATATTTAGAAATCCCCCAAAATCCTGTTCCCAAGCCTTTCAGACAAGGGGGCTCAACCATAGCTTTCCAAGGGGGTTCTGAATTGAGTTGTCCTTCAGATATGTCCATCTCCTCTATCCAATATACATTAGCAATGAAATCTCATAAGAGCATAGAAAATACACTTTGGAGGACTACAACTCACAGATTTGCCACTTCCACTGGCCACAGAGGTTCTGGGAAGTAGAATCCCAAAAAACAACGCCTATAATCATGAGTTAAACTCAAGATTGTGCCAAATGCACACTCAGCTCAGGGCTAGTGTCTCCACGTAAGGCTAATGAGCCACAAAGGATTTGGCATGACTACAATAATAGTAGAGAAGGAGTGGAGGAATGGTGTGTACTACTTGTAGGATCGTTTTGGGGGAAATGGAATAAAGACGCAGTTATTATTATTTCCACCAATATGGTCTCACTATCTATACTAGTTTAAGTGGGCAAATAATGCTTATGTAGGGCAGACTAGGTTTAAATTACTCTTGTGGACACACAACAAGACTGTCTCCTACCTTCTTCACAGAGTTTTCCTTGGTAGCCATCTGGGCAAGTGCAGGATCCGTGGACAGGGTCGCATCGGCCACCATTGAGGCAAAGGCATTTCTGGAGGCAGCCATCCCCATAGGATCCCTTCGCACAGACTGGGGAAAAAAGGAAGAAAGCCCAAGTCCATAGACAGAACCTGCTCTCGATTTTGGGCAAAGGGGAACTTCTAAAACAGAATGGAGATTAAGCCAGAATGGGACTACTGGGATCCTGATGGTGCACTGTCTTTGTTGTTGTGAACAACCATCAAGTTAGCTTTGATTTACGAAGAGAGACCTCCAACCCACTCTCACCAAGAGCCCTGCTTATTTACCAGGATCTGACTCAATATGTCCTTTCTAGACATTTCCTAGCTCCTCTGGCATGACTCAATGGAATGCTTCCTCTGAAAGTCGTGTGTTCATAGGGTTCGCCATTATCTGCAGTTTGGTTATCCACTCAAAGTGGAATGTACATATACATATGTATATGCATATGAATTACTCCATATAACGCTTCTGGTCGTTACACCCAAATACCTGGGAGTTACCCTGGACCGTTCTCTGACCTACAAGAAGCACTGCCTGAATATCAAGCAAAACGTGGGTGCTAGAAACATTATGAAAGCTGACTGGCACAACCTGGGGGTCACAACCAGACACAGTGAAGACATCTGCTCTTGTGCTTTGCTACTCTGGGTCCCCTTCGGGGTGAGAAGGGCGGGGTACAAGAACCCCAAATAATAAATAAATAATACTCTGCTGCTGAGTACACATGCCCTGTGTGGAACACATCTCACCATGCTAAAACAGTGGATGTGGCTCTTAATGAGACATGCCGCATTATCACGGGGTGTCTGCACCCTACACCACTGGAGAAATCACAGTTTAGCTGGTATTGCACCACCTGACATCCGTTGGGCAGTAACAACCAATAGTGAAAGGACCAAGGCAGTGACATCTCCAGCCCATCCCCTGTTTGGATATCAGCCAGCATGTCAATGACTTAAATCAAGAAATAGTTTTCTAAGATCTACAGACACTCGCTGGAACACCTCAGCAAGCGAGAGTCCAAAAGTGGCAGGCTCAAACCCAGAACCTCAATCAATGGCTGATACTAAATGAGAGACTCCCTCCTGGGCACACAGAAAACTGGGCGACTTCGAAGGCGCTTTGGCACCACAAGATGCAGAGCCAACCTTAAGAAATGGGGCTACAAAGTGGAATCCATGACATGTGAATGCAGAGAAGAGCAAACCACAGGCCACCTATTACAATGCAGCCTGAGCCCTGCCACATGCACAGTGGAGGACGTTCTTGCAGCAACACCAGAGGCACTCCAAGTGGTCAAAGGACATTTAATAGAATGCCAAGTTTACAAATGTTGTGTTTTTTAAAATGCAATGCAATTGTTTGGTTTACTCCTGACACAATAAATAAATAAATACTTTATATAACAGGAACGAAACTCACAGAACTCAACGAGCCTTACTTCTGGGTAGACAGGTATAGTAGTGCATCACCATCAACAATATTGACATTGTTCTACAGAATTTATAAAAATCATATGAAATAATGGAAAGCAAACTAAACAAACCAGCAACGCAGAAGAGAAAAAAATTGGGTTACCTTCACTGCAGTTTGTGCCTTCCCAGCCAGCATCGCAAAGGCATCCCGCTGCAATAGAAAAGAATGGAGAAAATTGGGGGGAGAGATGGGACACAAAAGAGACATGAATGGCTATAATAAGACCAGACGCTTGGCAAATTTAGAAGAAGTTTTTACAGAAATGTCTTTGGGCTGGAAGGTGGGAAGTCAATTTGAATATTGTTTGTTTTTATTTGGCGTTTTCTACTTATTTTATATGGACTTAAGTTTATGTTGAATTTGTGTGTAAGCTGGAACAGGTACAGTTTTTAAGTGTAACTCCAGCCCAAAGTGTTTGTTTATATATATATATATAGAGAGAGAGAGAGAGAGAGAGAGAGAAATTTGGCTTGCTGTGTTATTGTTTTATACAAGTCTATGTATTTTATTGTATTTTGTGTATTTTACTACACTACTACGTGCCTGGTAAGCCACCCCAAGTCCCTTTTGGGAGATGGTGGCAGGATAAAAATAAAATTATTATTTGAAACACAAGATTAGTACACAGCAAACAAGATCACTATGCTGGCTTTTGTATTGAATCACATCTGGCACAACTGCTTTGAGTCGCCTGAGGGCTGAGAAAAGCGGTATATAAATAAAGTAAATAAATAAACATCTCAGACACTTCCCAAGTATCTAGGACTGTGTGATGTATTGGTGAATAATGCATGCAGATCCAAGTAGCATGGCCTTTTGCAGCTGACAGATGAAACTTTGTTAGCGCCGATTGTTTTTAAACACAGGTCAAGGTCTTTAGGCACTGCACCCAGTGCGCCGATCACCATTGGGACCGCCTTTACTGGCTTGTGCCAGAGTCTTTGCAGTTCGATCTTTAAATCCTCATTTTATGTATTATTATTATTATTATTATTATTATTATTAACACAAAAAGATTATTACACAACAAAATTGGTCACTCTGCTGGCTTTTGTATTGAATCACATGTCAGACACTTCCCAATTGTCTAGGACTGTGTTATGTATCTGTGAATAATGCATGCAGATCCCAGTAGGGTGGTCGTTTGCTGCTGACAGATGGTAATTTTGTCAGCGCCAATTGTTTTTAAACATAGGCCAAGGTCTTTAGGCACTGCACCCAGTGTGCCGATCACCACTGGGACCACCTTGACTGGCTTGTGCCAGAATCTTTGCAGTTCAATCTTTAAATCCTCGTATCGTGTAACATCATCATCATTCTTATTCTTAGGATTGATGAGAAAGCTTCAGTGGAGACCCCTTTTCCTCCTGATAATAACTCTTCCAGGAGTGGATTTCCCTTCCTTCCGAGGGGGAAGGTTCTTCTCACGTCCTGTTGTCTCAGCCCCTTTCTTAACCAGGAATCATTTCCTAGTAACTTGGGGACTGCTGGTATTACCTTTAATAATGTATTCTGAAAACCCCAAGGCTGTTCTTACTCTGTGTGCAGATCCCATGCAGGCTGCAGTTGGAAGGGCCACAGTCCAGGATGTTGCAAGCGGGGCCTTTCCAAAAAGCCCCATCGCAGTGGCATTGCCCCAGGAGGCAGCGCCCGTGTCCCCCGCAGTCCGGAGGCTGGCAAGGAGGCTCATGGACGCAGAGGATGGTCGAGATGGGCCGAGCGCAGCGCCACATGTTGTCAAACGCACTGGGAAGAAGGGACAGAGAGGGAGACCAGTGGGATTGTAGCCATGTTAGTCCATTGTCAGTGGAAGTGGAGTGCTGTCAACTGACCTTTATTTGAGCCACAGCATATTTTACTGGGGTTTGCACAGGTATCTGAGGGGCTGCTGCCTGCTTGCTTTCTCCCTTCTCCAGCTCTGAGGAGGCTCTCTTCATGGCTCTTTCCTTCCTTCCCTCATTGCCCTTACACACCTCCTCCCTCTCTCTTTTCTTTCTTGCATTCTTGCCCTTGCCTTTCTCTCACACCTCCCTCTCTTCATTTCTCTTACTTTTTACTTCCTCTTTTCCTCCATTCCTTCTTTCTTCTCTTCCTTTCCCATCTTTCTTTCCTTCCTTCCCTTCCCTCATACTTCCCCCTTCCTTGCTTTCTCCTCATTTATTAATAAGTTTATTACATTTCCATTCCATTTCATTACAAAACACAATCTGTTTAATTAATTTATTTTTCTTCTCATTTCCTCCATTGTGCTCCCCACCTCCTTATTTTCTTTGTAGCCTCACCAGAACTTCATTTCTTTTTTCTCTCTTCCTTCCTTACCTGTTCTTTCTTCCCTCTTCCCTTCCTTCTGACTTCTTTCCTTTCCCCCTTCTTTTCTCTTCCTTCCTCCTTTCCTTTTTCTCTCTCCATCTCACCCTTTCACCTAACAGCAGCCAATCCACTTCATTTCCTTCCTTTCCCAGTGAAATCACAGAGGGCCACTTCACCTAGCAACAGTGAATTGACATTGTTACTCCCCCCCCCCCCCCTTTTGCTCTGGGCCTGAAAGGGGTGGTTTTATTGAGTTCAAACCCCTGCATTACTTTAAGTTGAGTCATAAAGTTTGGTTCATATCCATCAAGCCATGGAGGAGCCTTGGTACAGACAAACCAATCAGAATACATGCATACTCTATCACCTACACCCTGCCCAACAAACACGCACGTGTGTGCGCACACACCCCCCCCCTATGTGTATATATATAGGTGTGTGTGTGTGTGTGTGTATGAGAGAGAGATGAGCTCAAATGAACAATAAACAAAATGATGATACTGGAGTTCATTTTGTGCCAGTGTCATCTTAAATGAAAATTCCAATAAGCTTTAAGTAATAAAGGGGCGCCTACCAGTGATCGGAGGGGTAGCTGGCAAGGGTGCCGTTCAAGACCAGGGTGGCTGATCCTCCACCATCTAAATTGATGGCATTGACAACGTCGTGTTTCTTCAGGAATTCTGCCATTTCCCAGAGGTTCAGACTGTGGAGCAAAGAAGGGAGTAATTCAAAGAACAGCATCAAATGAAGAAAGGAAAGCAGTATTGATTGCCACATGAATGGATAGAAAAATCTGCTTTCTTGATTTTTTTCATCTGAAGCACCAGTCTGGGTTTCACCCATCATTTAAACCTGACTGTCTTCTCTTTCAGAGCAAATCTCTGGAGTCAGAGAATGCTGTAGCTTGGTCAGATTCCGAGTGCTCAGAAGATGAGGAAGGGGATGCTGGGGTAGATTTGGAGGGGCCAGAGGAGGACCGAAGTAACTTGGAGAGAGTTGTTTTGGAATCTCCTAGCAGTTCCCACGAGACTGGAGAAATCAATTTCAGTTCTAATGAGAAGCTGCCAGAAGTGCAGGCTGAGAGAAATGGGGGAGATGAATGTTTGTCCAGATCCAGGCACTTGGAACTTGGGAGGCAGAGCGTACAACAGAGATAGACTCGTTTTTCCCAGCGGCTTAGAGATAAGGAGAGGAAAAGCAGGTGTGTGATGAATGATGTCATGGGAGGGATTGAGGCCTTTTAAATGGTTTCTGCTGGTACAATTCTTCATGAGAGCAACATTGTATTCAGGTGAACAGCACTCAGTTCTTAGCCCTAGATTTTTGGGAATTCATGTATTCAAGTTTCTAAGTTTGTTCCTGTTTCTAGTTTCATGTGTGGCATAGGCAGCCTGCCCTGGATTCATGCTATCATGTTTATGACTATATTTGTAGACTGACTCTTGAAACTGTATTTGAAAGGATTAAGCTTAAGAGGCTGAGGGCGGAAAGGAAGGGGCCTGAGGCTGTTAGGAATAGTGAGAGTCGAAGTCCAAAAAACCTGGAGGGCCAAAGTTTGCCCATGCCCGATGTAGGTGAACTCTAAGAGGAAAGTTCTGGCAGCTATGACGACTTACCCCCTTGCGTTGGTCTGCCCATCCACATGCACCAAGACCAGCCGTCCTTGCCTGTCGTGCCCCACAGCCGTCCTGGCAGACACCGTATTGATGAACGTGTCAAATGTTCCTGTTGCAAGAACAGACACATAGAGGCAATGGTCATCCTCTGTGCAATGGCACCAATATCTAGGGTGTTTTGCAGGAGAGCTGGCTTTCTGGCAGCAGAGGCTTTGGGACGTTACCTGTCGTCTGTGTCTCGTCACACTCCACAGCCTGGCTCTGATTCACATACACTTCCCCATTTCGCAGGAGCCAAACCACCCCACTCAGGAGCTGCACAAAGGGGTTCTCTTTCGCCAAGACCTCTTCCTCAGAAAGGTACCTGGAAGAGACAAGAGGGAGGTTGAGAGTGTCAGAAATATCACAACCAAAACTGTCTGCCTCATATAGACCTCAAGCATAGGCCACTCATATCTGTCCTGAAATCCCTTGAAAGATCTTCTGTTCTGATCTAGGAGTGATAGGAAGTCACTAAAAAAATCAATGAAGTTATAGTTTTTAATGACATTTGGAAAAGGGCAGTTTTATTACATTTTTGAACTTCCTGGATTGACTTAATATGAAATGTCAGCATTATCTTAATTCCAGAACTAAAGTGATGATTTATATGATTAATTGCATTGGGCTTCAATCTGGTTCTAGGATTTCCAATGCAATCATCTGCACAGCAAAAGTACTTTCTTCAATACTGGGAGCCGCCAGTGGTGCAATGGGTTAAACCCTTGTGCCAGCAGGACTGAAGGCCCGAACCCGGAGAGAGTGCAGATGAGCTCCCTCTGTCAGCTCCAGCTCCCCATGCGAGGACATGAGAGAAGCCTCCCACAAGGATGGAAAAACATCAAAACATCCAGGCATCCCCTGGGCAACGTCCTTGCAGATAGCCAATTCTCTCACACCAGTTTCTCAAGTCGCTCCTGACACATAAAAAATTACTGGTGTGAAACTGCATTAAATGGTCAGTGTAGATGGGGCCTGGCCTCTTTCTGGCAGCTGATCTCTGGTTTGCCATGCCTGATTGAAAGGGGAAAAGTACACTGAAAAATGTAGAGTTCTTACCCGACAACCAGGGTGCCATCCTTTCGGATGCCGAACTGAGCATTCTGGACTCCACCGGCGCTTTGCACAAGTCGCCCGTCGCTCACCACATTCCCAAGGCACTGTCCTGTCTTCGTGTTGAAATAGCCCCCGTTCTGAGCCACCAGGCATTGGCCGTTTCTGGCGGTCTCCTCCACTGTTGCTGTGCTCCAGGATTGGCATCCACCCGGCCCTCTAGGTTCCAGCACCGAGAACGTCCTAAGAGGGTCACTTACGACTGTGAAATGGCCGTACACCTGTCGACTGTTGGGACCCTTTGGAGGAATGTACGAAACAAATCCGCGTGTGATGGCCAGTGAGGAATCGCTGCTGTTGTCGCTGGGCCAGGATTCATGAGTTGTGTTGCCAAGGAGGAGAGTCCGACACTCCCTGACAAAGCGAAGGCGACGTTGAGGTCCATGTTGAGGAGGAGGATACGGCAGCAAGAGATCGGCGTTCCTGGAATCCCTGGAAGGTGGGAAGTCTCCGATATTAATAATACCACTTTCATCTCACTCCAGTCAAGTTTCTACACCAGGCATGGGCAGGAACTGTGGGAGTTGGGAGTCCAAAACACCTGGAGGGCCGAAGTTTGCCTATGCCTGCTCTACACTGTATCTACATTGTAGAATGAATGCCGTTTGACAGCACCTAAACTGTTATGGCTAAATGCTATGGGATCCCAGGAGCTGCAATTCTGCAAGGTCTTTTGCCTCCTCTCCCAAAAAGTCACGGCACCTCACCAAACTGCAAAACTCCCTGGATCCCACAGCATTGAGCCACAGTGGTATCAAACTGCATTAATTCTATCACATCAATGTGCACAGAGTCATATGACCTCTCCCTGAAATGTTTTGTTGTCTTTTATTTTGTTTTTTGAAACCTACAAATAAGTGGCCATTTGGGTTGTTGTAGGTTTTTTTGGGCTATATGGCCATGGTTTAGAGGCATTCTCTCCTGACGTTTCGCCTGCATCTATGGCAAGCATCCTCAGAGGTAGTGAGGTCTGTTGGAACTAGGAAAAAGGGTTTATGCCAACTGTAAGGGTCGTTTTGGAATCCTGCATCCACTGAGACAGGTTTGTGGCTGTGTTACAGCATGCACACTTCACCCAAATAATGTAATACCATGGAGTCCTAGAGCTGGAGATCACAAGGGTCATTCAATCCAACCCTCTGCCATAAAAGAAGACACAATCAAAGCACTCCCGACAAACAAACAGCCATCCAGCCTCCACTTTACAGTGTCCAGAGAAAGAGGTTCCTGCGAATTCCAACACAGCATATTCCACTGTCAAATAGCTCTTCTTCCCATCACAAGGTTTTTCCTAATGTTTAAGTGGAATCTTTTTTTCTAAAATTTGAATTTACAACTCCATTGTGACCTAGCCTCCAGAGCAGCTGAAAACAAGCTGGAACTTTCTGAGGCCCTTTATTCACTGCCATATAAAATCCAGATTATCTGCTTTGAACTGAATTATATAGCATTGTAGACTTATATAATCCAATTCAAAGCAGATAATGTGGATTATTTGCTTTCATAATCTGGACTATATGGGAGTGTAGTAGGGGTCTTAGGCTGGATTTACACCGCAATATAATCCAGTTTCTGAATCCAGATTATCTGCTTTGGATGTTTTTAGTGATGAGACGCTAGCGAATGGCTATTGGTGTTAATTGTATATTGTTGTTAATTGTATACTTTTCTATAATATGTTATGATGTTCACTGTTTTTTATACCGTGTTATGGTAACATTGAATTTTTGCTGTTCTTGTTGTTAACCGCTGTGAGTCGCCTAAGGGCTGAGAACAGCGGTATACAAATAAAGTAAATAATAAATAAATAAATAAATAAATAATTATATGGGTCTAATAATAATATAATAAACCTTTATTTATACCCCGCTACCATCTCCCAAAGGACACTAACATCCGGTTCAAAGTAGATAATCTGGATACAGAAACTGGTTTATATGGCAGTGTAGATGCGACCTTAATGTGAACTCCTTTCAAATCCTTAACAATGGCTCTCATTGCGTTGTTGTAGGTTTTTTCGGGCTATATGGCCGTGTTCTAGAGGCATTCTCTCCTGACATTTCACCTGCATATATGACCTCACTACCTCTGAGGATTCTTGCCATAAATGCAGGCGAAATGTCATGAGAGAATGCCTCTAGAGCATGGCCATATAGCCCGAAAAAACCTGTAACAACTTAGTGATTCCAGCCATGAAAGCCTTCAACAAAACAATGGCTCTCATGCTTCCTTCTCTCTGCCTTCTTATCCTCAAGCTAAACATCCAGAGCTCACTAATTCATAGGGATTTATAAGTTTCGAGACCTTTGATCCCTTTGGTCTCCCTTCTCTGGACATATTTCACCTTGTAAACTCATTTACAACTAATTCTGTTCTTTAAAATATTGAGTTAACGTACACACACTTATAGATCAAAAAGTGCTTAAAAACAAATTCCACGATACAGCACAATTTCTGGATCCAGAGAGGGCCTATCTAATGGAAAGCATATGTGTTGTTGAAGGCTTTCATGGCCAGAAACACTGGGTTGCTATGAGTTTTCCGGGCTATATGGCCATGTTTCAGAAGCATTCTCTCCTAATGTTTCTCCCACATCTATGGCAGGCATCCTCAGAGATTGTGAGGTGTGTTGGAAACTAGGGAAGTGAGGTTTACATATCTGAGGAAAAATGTCCAGGGTGGGAGAAAGAACCCTTGTCTATTTGAGGCAAGTGTGAATGTTGCCATTGGCCACCTAAATTAGTATTGAATGGCCTTGCAGCTTCAAAGCCTGGCTGGTTGCTGCCTGGGATATCATTTCTTGGGAGGTGTTAGATGGCCCTGATTGTTTCCTGTCTGGAATTCCCGTTTCAGAGTGTTCATTTTCATGGTTTCCTCCTTTCTATTGAACTTGTCCACGTGCTTGTAGATTTCAGTGGCTTCTCTGTGTAGTTGACATGGTGATAGAGTGGTCCAGCATTTCTGTGTTCTCAAATTATATGCTGTGTCCAAGTTGGTTCATCAGGTGCTCTGCTATGGCTGCTAACACTTTCCAACAAAGGATTCCCCCAGGCAGTAACCAAGCAAGCTTTGAAGCTGCATGGGCATTAAATGCTAATCATGGTGGCCAATTGCAACATTCACAATTGCCTCAAGTAGACAAGAGTTCTTTCTCCCACCCTGGACATTAGTACTGAATGGCCTTGCAGCTTGAAAGCCTGGCTGGTTGCTGCCTGGGAGATCATTTCTTGGGAGGAGTTAGCTGGCCCTGATTGTTTCCTCTCTGGAATTCCCCTGTTCCAGAGTGTTCATTTTAATGGTTTCCTCCTTTCTGTTGAAATTGTCCACGTGCTTGTAGATTTCTCTGTGTAGTCTTGTCTGTGTATTCCAGACAGGAAACAATCAAGGTCAGCTAACATCTCCCAACAAAGGATTCCCTCAGGCAGGAAGCAGCCAGCCTTTGAAGCTACAACAATATTCAATGCTAATCAAGCTGGCTATTTATTTATTTTTGCATTTTATGTATTTTTTTCAGGTATTGCTATGTTTTGTTTTATAATGTATGTACTATATTGATGGGCATGGCTTCATGTATGCAGCACCGAGTCCCCCTGGGGGAGATGGAGCGGGGTATAAATAAAGTATTGTTATTATTATTATTATTATTATTATTATTATTTGCAACATTCACACATGCCTCAAACACCCTGGACATTATTTCACAGATACATAAATCTCCCTTGCCTAGTTTCCACCAAACCTCACCATCTCTGAGGATGCCTGCCATAGATGTGGGCGAAACGTCAGGAGAGAATGCTTCTGGAACATGGCCAAACTGCCCGGAAAACTCACAGCAACCTAGGAAAGTAAACACTTCGGCCTAGTCTCTGATTGGATTAAAGTTAGTAGGGTCTCCCCCGGCTTTGGGACACTCACCAGGCTACGCTGCCAGCCTGAGCTCCCAGGAAACAGCGGGGCAGAGCCACGAAATAAGCCGCAAGGGCGACAAGGCAATGCCTCTTCCCCAGCCCACGCTGGGACCACTCCCTGGGGGCCGCCATATTGAGCCCCGGCCCAGTCACATGGCGAGCAGTCACGTGAGAAGCAACGCCGAGGGAGAACTTGGAGCGCCGCGCCTGGTTGCTCTTTCGCCCCCTCTGCTGGCCGAATGCGAGAATTGCTGCTATTTTTTTGTTAAGACAGAGAAAGTTTCAGAGATGATCTAAAACAGGCCTGGGCAAACTTGGGTCCTGCAGGTGTTTTGGATTTCAACTCCCACAATTCCTAACAGCCGGTAGGCTGTTAGGAATTGTGGGAGTTGAAGTCCAAAACACCTGCAGGACCCAAGTTTGCACAGGTCTGTTATAAAACAACTTCAAGGGAAAGTTACATGTCCCTAAACATTCCCCATTACATGGTGCAAACACAACTAAACACAACACAGCACTCCAGGGAATGATAAAGTGGCTCTCAGTGCATTTACACTGTGGAATAAATTCAGTTTGACATCAATTTAACTGCCATGGCTCAATGTTATGGAATTTTTGGGCTGGTAGCTTGGTCCCAGCACTCTAATTACTATTATTATTTTATTTCTTACCCACCTGTCCTCATGGATCTTGGGCAGAGGAGGCTAAAGACCTTGTCAAACGACAACTCCCATGGATATCGAGACCGCTTTTGGAACGGTCTCCTCAGTAAAGGAGACCCCGAGGACCGCACCAAAGAGGGCCCTTAGACCTTGGTGAGAACAGAGAAGCGAATTCCAGCAGCGAAAAATATTTAAAAAATAATAAAATCTCACCAAAGTGGAAGAAGATGGCGACCAAGGTTCTTTATTAGCGATTCAGCTGAGATCGGATGCAATTGTGGGAATATTTCCACCACAAGCATGCCAACACAGAGTTTACAGGCATTTTTATAGGGAAAGTACAGAAAAACGTTTCAAATTTCCCGCCCGCCCTTCCCCGCCCTGCTTCTTGCTGATTGGTTCACAGTTCGAACAGCTGGGAAGAGGCTTGGTGGCCCGCCTCGCTCTGGGCTAATCAGCAGGCTTCCCCGCCTCTGGGGAGCCAATGCAGACGCTCCTCTAGCTTCCATGGATGGACGAATCAGAGGAGGCGGGACGAGCGTGGACAATGGGAAGAAAATGGGATTATTACTTTGCCGGCCCGCTGGAACATCGAGGCATTGTTTGGCTGAAAAAGGCTGATTAGTTTAAGAAGAGTTTTCCTGTTTTGATCTGATAAGGGGTGTTTTCCTGATGGGTTTGTGGATGAAGATAAACAGACCTGGGCAGGAAGACCCTTGGGGCCAGTCTCGCCCTTTTATGATTGAATTTAAAATGTCCAAAGAAATTCCTTGTCTATCAGACAAACTCAGAAAATAAACAAAGAATCTCCAGTTGCTATTGTTCATGCAAATGTTTGGTGGCAAGGTTGGTATCGAGGGAGATAATGGCCCTCCTTCTGGCACTGAATGTTTCCTTTTCTGGGGCAGAGGGCAAGGGGGGAAAGCAGAAGGGCAAATAATATTTCATACATATACAATCAATACATAAACCTTACATAGTACAAAAAGATCCCATCCCCATCCCAGATATTTAATAAAAGAATTGATCTTTTTATTTGAAAACTTGGAGTCGGATATTTCTTGAGAAAGTCCGTGGAAATAGATGTGTCCTGTAGTCCAAAACAGGCAACAGAAAGTCCTTTTTGCCTTAGTAAAAGTTAGCAGATGGACTCCGAGTCGATCTGCTGCGAATCCACAGCTTGGTCCTTGGGAAACTATAACTCCTTCCCAAGGGCTGGACTTCCTGCCCTGGCCCATCTCCGAAGCCCCATGGGGGGAGCCGCATCAAGTCCCCGGGTCCAGGCAGGGGTGAGCGGCGGTGAGGGACAGTTGGTTGTTTGCACGGAACCGGCGATTTTTGGCAATCAGCTGTTTTCCGTCAAATTATATTCTCAAAAATAGAAAGGTTATTTCCTGGGCGTAGGGATCCAAAATGAGAAAAGCAAAATAGCAGTTTAGTTTAGAATTAAGCACAGAAAAATATGACATTAAAACGGAGCCGATCTGCCATTTTGAGGTTTTTGCGGATACGGGGGCCCAAAAGGGGGTTCCCGTATCCACGGTTTCGGTTGACGCAGATCCAGCGTCCCTGGGACGCCGGGAAAGCATCCCAGGCAGGCTCACGGTTCCCCGGAGCCTAGAAAGAGGTTTATTTCATGCATTGGTTAGTTCAGGCAAGTGAAAGACACAAAGTATCAAGCGGAAAAGTTAAAAGTTGCAATTCTCAAGTACTTTTATTAGGGAACTGATACAATGTTAGGGCTTGGGGAAAAGTAGCAGAGGCTGAGCGCAGTCCTAGTTTGAGCTGTCTATTGGGGCACATTTCATCAGTTTGTCCCAATTGCGGCCTCCAGGAACTGCGGAACTCTCTGCTGCAGTTCAAACCAACTTGAAGGCGGGGGCCTCCGCGGCCCTCAGGGTCACCATGATTCCATGACATAGATGCATGGCTTTTAAAGTGATGCCAAACTGCATTCATTCCACAGTCTGTTGTCCTCTTTGTGTTGTCGAGCAATTTAGAGTGGCTATGGATAGAGAGATCCAAGCCATTGTGAGTTGCCTGGTGAGAAGCCAGTATTCTAGAATAAATATCACCAAGTTGAAGAGAAAGCCACCAAGGTTTTATTTCATTCCAGCTAGAAAGGATGACAATTGCAGTAGTCTGCCAACAAAATTGACATAACACAGGGCAGAGAAATACAATATATGTAGACTTCAGATTCAAAAGTTCCTATGACCGCCCGCCCACCCCACCCCACCCCACCCCGAGCTGGCTTTGTTATGATTGGCTGTGACATCAGCAAGCCAGGAGGAGATCCAATGAGGGCCCTGGCCCTGCTTTTGGCCGCCTAGCCAATGGGGTGGAAGGGAGGCGGGCAACAGGGAAACAATGAAGAAATGTCTACTTGACTGGACTAAGAATGGCCAGTGTTTGCCAAATGGCTGGGTGATAGCTTTAGGCGAGGGGTCCTCAAACTAAGGCCCAAGGGCCGAATCCAGCCCTCCAAGGTCATTTACCCTCACTCAGGGTCAACCTAAGTCTGAAACGACTTGAAAGCTCACGACAACAACAACAATCCTATCTCATCAGCCAAAAGCAGGCCCACACTTCCCATTGAAAAATTAATAAGAGTATATTTATTAAAAATGTTCTTTATTTTAATTATTGTATTGTTTTTAAGTGTTTTTGCACTACAAATAAGATATGTGCAATGTTCTTAGGAATTCATTAATTTTTTTCCAAAATATAATCCGCCCCCCCAATGGTTTGAGGGACTGTGACCTGGCCCTCTGTTTAAAAAGTTTGAGGACCCCTGCTTTAGGCTCTCAAGCCTGGCCGAGGTTATTGTTTGATTCCTTTGAAATAACATCTTTGTCTGGACCCGAGAGGCCAGGTCCTTTTGTTTTTCCTTGCTGCAATATGGAGTGCATTGTTGAAACAGAGATTTGGTTTCGGATCAGAATGTGACACAGTAGGGAGGCATGACAAAATCTCCGGTTCCTCACAGATGGGGAAATGCCATTTATATCGGGTGATCCAGTATGTCCATAGACTCTATTGTTCTGGATGGCCTGGCTATCAGTCCTCCAAGAATCATAGAATCATAGAGTTGGAAGAGACCTCATTTGCTATCCAGTCCAACCCCCTGCCAAGAAGCAGGAATATTGCATTCAAAGCACCCCTGACAGATGGCCATCCAGCCTCTATGTAAAAGCTTCCAAAGAAGGAGCCTCCCCCACACTCTGGGACAGAGAGTTCCACTGCTGAATGGCTCTCACAGTCAGGAAGTTCTTCCTAATGTTCAGATGGAATCTCCTTTCTTGTAGTTTGAAGCCATTGTTCCGTGTCCTAGTCTCCAGGGAAGCAGAAAGCTTGCTCCCTCCTCCCTGTGACTTCCTCTCCAGCAAGCTCCCTATCCAGATAGATAGAGTCATTTATCTATCGTTCATGCAAATTGATCTGGTGGAGTCTTTTTGAATTACTGGGTCAGGAAGTTTGGAAACCCCAAGAGTCATGAGTTGCTGGTTCTTGAAAAAGGTTGCTTTCCTTCATATTTCCTTATATAGATATACATACATATAGGGAATGAGGAACGGAGCAAGGGAGCATACACAGAGTTCACAGGAAAAGCAGGCATCATGCAGGGTCTAAGGGGAAGTCACGTCAGCCCCTCCAAAGTCCATAGAAGTTCATAAAGTTTGGCAAGAGTTTATAAAAGTTCCTATAAAGTTCATGAAAGTTCATAAGAACTCATAAGAGTTCATGGGGGGGGGGTGCATGGAAGTTCAGGGGAGCACTGAGTAGTCGGACT
This sequence comes from Anolis sagrei, assembly GCF_037176765.1. Taxonomy (NCBI): domain Eukaryota; kingdom Metazoa; phylum Chordata; class Lepidosauria; order Squamata; family Anolidae; genus Anolis; species Anolis sagrei. Next base: position 19,346,697 of record NC_090034.1, on the reverse strand, counting down.
CCATTCATAAAAACAGGAGGAGAAATAGGGGATTATGGGATCAATTCAGCCTGGTGTCCTTGGCAAAACTATTAATTCCCTGATTTTGAACTATCTTTTATAGAGCCCTGGAAAGGGGGGGGGGGGGTTACCTCTGATCACATTTGCACAAATCAATGCTTCGCTTTCCCCATAATCAAATGCAGCCTAGAAGGGAGGGGGAAATTAGAGTTTTGTTCCCCTGACGCAAACCATCAGCAGAACCGTTCCAGAAGAACTTGCCTTTGGCGCTCAGCAACAACAAATAGAGAGCAATCTGGACCCTTCGTCCCAGTGCCACTTTGCTGTGTCCCCATTGTATATCTGTTCTGCTGATGATGGAAATGCTGAGGCCCCCGCAAAGTGGCCTACAGACAGAGACGGCAGTGAGCCTCATTTTCCCGGCATCTATACTGTAAGATGAATGCAGTTTGACACGTCTTTAACTGCCAAAGCTCAATACAATGTGATGGAATCCTGGGAGTTGTAGTTTGGCGAGACACCAGTCCTCTTATAATATTACAGTTCCCCCAATTCCACGGCTTTGAGCCAAAGTAAGTAAACTGCATTCCTTCTGCAGTGTAAATGAAATCCTTGTCAAACTACAACTCACATGCTTCTAAAGCATTGAGGCAAAGCAGCTAAAGAAGTGCCAGACTGCATTCATTCCACATTCAAGATGCAGCCTTTGTTTGCAGCATTGCAATAGGCTGAGGACAATGCGATTTGACCCTACTTGAATTGCCATGGCAATCCTAGGAGATGTAGTTTGGGGAGGCACCAGCACTCTTTGACAGAGAAGGTGAAAGACCTTGTCAAACTACAACACTTGCTACTCCATAGCATTGAGCCACGACAATTAAAAGTGGGGTCAAACTGTATCCTATTTATGGTCTATGAATAATCACTGGTTCCCAAAGTGTGGTCCTACGGAACTTTTGGACTTCAGCTCCCAAGAGCTTTGACACATGGTCCAAAACTCTGGAAGGTGAAGACCAAAACATTGTGGGGGGCACCGTTTGGGAAACACAGCTCTCCATGCAGCCTCAATTTGCAGCAATGGAAGCAGGTGGAGCAGAATGAATGCACTGTCAAAGGCTTTCACGGCCAGCATGGAGCCTCCGGTGGCGCAAGGACTACCGACCAAAAGGTTTGCAATTCAAATCAAGGGAGCGGGGTGAGCTCTAGTCTGTCGGCTCCAGCTTCAAGCCTCCCACAGGATGATAAAACATCTGGGCGTCCCCTGGGCAACGTTGTTGCAGATGACCAATTCTCTCACACCAGATGTGACTTGCAGTTTCTCAAGTCACTCCTGATATGAAAAAGACAAAAACAAAAAATGGCCGGAATCACTGGAGTGCTGTGTGGTTTTCGGGCTTTATGGCCAATGTGTTCTAGCAGCATTTTCTCCTGACATTTCTCCTGCATCTGTGGCTGGCATCTTCAAAAAATCTGATGGTAATAAAACAACAAGTGGAGTATACATATACCTGTTGAATGTCCAGAGTGGGAGAAAAAAAACAATCTCTATTAATCAAGTGTGAAGGATGCAATGAGCGAACCTGATTTGAGTGCAATCCATTCATTAGCATGTGAGTAACTGAGAGATTGGAGCTCCCGGTGGCGCAGTGAGTTAAAGCGCTGAGCTTGTTGACAGAAAGGTCGCAGGTTCAATTCTGGGGAGCGGCGTGAGCTTCCGCTGTCAGCCCTAGCTTCTGCCAACTAAGCAGTTCAAAAACATGCAAATGTGAGTAGGTACCGCTCCGGTGGGAAGGTAACGCTGCTTCATGCAGTCATGCTGGCCACATGACCTTGGAGGTGTCTATGGACAACGCTGGTTCTTCAGCTTAGAAATGGAGATGAGCACCACACCCCAGAGTCAGACATGACTGGACTTAATGTCAGGGGACAACCTTTGCCTTTACCTAACTGAGAGATAACAGTCAATATTGAGGACATCTGCGTGGAAGAAGCCAGGCCTTTGGGTTGTTGTTGGTTTTTCGGGCTATATGGCCATGTTCCAGAAGCATTCTCTCCTGACGTTTCGCCTGCATCTATGGCAGGCATCCTCAGAGGTTGTGAGGTCTACAACAATCCAGTGATTCCGGCCATGTGGGATTTTCTGCCTTGATATTCTGGGATATAGGTCTGTGTGGAAGGGCCCTAAGTGGGGCCAAACAGCATCCATTCCCAGTGTGGGAGAAGACCTTTCCAAAGCAGCTGCAAAGTGGGAAAGCGGAGAGAGGATGGAGCTGCCAACTCAGGACAAAGGGAAAGAGGGAATGGAGGCATGTAGTATGGGAGCTTTCCCCATCCCCATCCGGCTCCTTTGGGGGCTTTCCCCGCCCCTTTCAGCCCAAGTCTCCTCCCCAAAGGGCTCCCAGTTGAAGCTGCTCCATCCACCCAGGAAGGCAGGCAGGAGACTGAGCAGAGAGCTCTCCAAGGCGCACCGTTGGAGCAGCAAAGGCTCGGAGTTGCGGTTGTGTTTCGCCTTTCTCAAGGGGGTGGTGAGTCTCTTTGTGTTCTTCTCCCCTTCCCCAAACCCTTGCCTCTGAGATCTGGAGAAGTAATTTGGCAGAAGTCAAAAGAACTCGGTTTGAAGATGGGAGGAGAAAGGGGACAAAAGCCGTGCGTAATTGCGCATTGAGCCTCTTTGGAGAGGATGTAGTTTGCAGCCTTCCTAGGAGGAGCAAGTTGGGAGCCAAAGATGGAAGTTCCAAGGAAGATAGATAGAAATATCTCTTTTTTGCAAACTTCATTGCATCTATTATATAGGGAAATGGATACAGTGAAGTTTGTAAAAGAAAGAAGGAACTGGAAGGAGAGAATGAAAGTGCACAGAGTTGAAAATGGGTGGAGGAAAAAACAGAGGCAAGAAAAGATGGAGGTACACTCTTGTGTGTGTACTTTTATTGCAGTTTTCAGGCCCTTTCTTGCTTTTTGGGGGGTGCAAACAAAGAGTAACCCACATTAGATGCCTTTGTGATATGTATATTGTGGTCTCTAAACCCCCATTTTTGTCCCTTTCTTGGAAAGGTAAGGACGAATGATTTTAGGAATTGTGGAAATCCAAAACACCTGGAAGGCCAAAGTTTGCCCATACCTGGTCTATACTGATGCAGTTTAACACCCCCTTTCAATACTGGGATGTGTAGTTTGGTGAGACAGCACCACTCTTTTGGCAGAGAAGCAAAACTTTGTCAAACCACGACTTCTATGAACCAGAGGAGGATCCTGGGAGTTGCAGTTAAGTGAGGTGCCGCCACTTTTTGGCAGAGGAGGCTAAAGACCTTGCAGAACTACAACTCCCAGAATCCCATTATATTGAGCTGTAGCAGTTCAGGTGCTGTCAAATGGCATTCATTCTACAGTATAGATACAGTGTAGAGCAGTCATGGGCAAACTTCAGCCCTCCAGGTGTTTTGGACTCCAACTCCCACAATTCCTCACAGCCGAGAGGCTGTGAGGAATTGTGGGAGTTGGAGTCCAAAACACCTGGAGGGCTGAAGTTTGCCCATGACTGCTCTACACTGTCAAGATAATGCCCCTTTCAATACTGGGATTTGTAGTTCGGTGATAGCACCATTCTTTGCCAGAGAAGCAAAACTTTGTCAAACCACAACTTCTATTGTTCCATAGCACTGAGCCATGGCAGTTAAAGTGGTGCCAAATCTCATTAGTTCAACAATGTGAATTCACCCTTGGCATATACTTGCCTCTGGAACTAAGGACCGAGATAAGAAATCTGTGCCTCCAGTGCTTTGTAGTTTGCCGATTCAGTATAATGGGCATTAAAGTCCTTCAAACTGTGTTTTAAAGTTGTGGCCTGATGGAAAGTAGGGTCCTTGAAGCCACTTCCGTAATAAACAGAGTTATATTTGCATTGGGGCCCACAGAGAATATTTTTCTAGTGAGAACAACTCTGATGTTGCTTTTGGATTTTAAACCAAAGAAGGAATCAAAGGGAAGGTTTTTCCTTTTTCTCCCCCAAAATTTAAACTTTGGAGTAAGGAAATATTTAGGGTGAAATGTATAAAGTAGGGAAATACTTGTTTGATTGTTTTTCATGTTAGGAGCGAGTCGAGAAACTGCAAGTCGCTTGAGGTGTGAGAGAATTGGCAGTTTGTAAGGACATTGCCCAGGGCAGGCTGGAATGTGTTACCATCCTGTGGGAGGCTTCTCTCATGTCCCTGCATGGGAAGTTGGAGCTGACAGACAGGAGCTCACCCACTCCCTGGATTCGGACCGCCAACCTTTTGGTCAGCAGTTCAGCTGGCACAATGGGTTAACCCATTGCACCACTGGAGGCTCCATTATTAGTATTATTATTATTATTATTATTGTTATTTACTTATATCCCGCTTTCCCCCCCATGAATGGGACTCAAAGTGGTGTACATAAGACCGCAACAAGTACATAATACAAAACCCCTCGTCCCACAACCCAACATATGAACGATGCTCCATGTAATCATGCTGGCCACGTGACCTTGGAGGTGTCTTCGGACAACGCTGGTTCTTCGGCTTAGAAATAGAGATGAGCACCAATCCCCAGAGTCGGACACAACCTTTTGAGTCTCCTTTAGGAAAGAAAAAACAGGATATAAGTAATGATTATAATTAGGAATATTAAACTAGTATAATTGGACTTTAGCCTACAATTTCAACCTCATTGCACATTTTCATGTAATTTGGAGTGAGCTGAGAAACTAGTAATTTGCCTGGACTTTGAACACTGGCTGGGTGAGGTTGCGCTGACTATGTTTGTTTGCTTTAAAATGCAAGATTTTAATTTGTTGTGGCACTTTTTGTTGTTTGTTTCTGTCGTTCGGGGTGGAAGGGAGAACTTCACGCGCAATTGAAGGGCTTGGAGGAGACCTTTGCTGGGCCAGACATCCGCTCTGGGTTTGAAAAGGAACAATGCCGTTGCCTCCCTTAGTAAAAGAGAGGAGGAAGAGAAACGCCTGCAATTTCCTCTCCCAGCCCCCAAGGGTTATGGCTTGTATTTGCCTTTCTCTTCTAGGGCTGTGCTGCTAATAGTCATTATCGTATATATCAATCACTAAGGTTTATGTATTGTGTCTATTGCATTTCCGTGGATTAGAAAGTCAGGAAAATCTTGCCACTTTGAATCAGAATACATTATATGGCGGTGTAAAGGTTTCCACTTGACATTAAGTCTAGTGGTGTTCGACTCTGGGGGTTGGTGTTCATCTCCTTTTCTAAGCCAAAGAGCCGGCATTGTCCATAGATGCCTCCAAGGTCATGTGGTCGGCAGGATTATATGGAGTGCCGTTACCTTCCCACAGGAGCAGTACCTATTGATCTACTCACATTTGCATGTTTTCAAACTTTTTTTTAATTTGTCGTCTCAGGAGAGACTTGAGAATCTGCAAGTCACTTCTGGTGTGAGAGAATTGGCCGTCTGCAAGGACGTTGGCCAGGGGACGCCCGGATGATTTGATGTTTTATCACCCTTGTGGGAGGCTTCTCTCATGTCCCCGCATGAGGAGCTGGAGCTGGTAGAGGGAGCTCATCTGCCTCTCCCCGGATTTGAACCTGCAACCTGTCAGTCTTCAGTCCTGCCAGCACAGGAGTTTAACCCACTGCGCCACCGGGGCTCCCTGTTTTCAAACTGCTAGGTTGGCAGAAGCTGGGGCTAACACCAGGAGCTCACCCCACTCCCCAGATTTGAACCGCTGACCTTTCAATCAGCAAGTTCAGTGGTTTAACCTGCTGCATCACCAGTGTGGATTCATATTATTCAGCAGTGTAGACTCATATTATTCAGCTCAAAGCAATTAAATTGCATTATATGGCAGTGTCGATAGAGCCTCTTTCAAGTGGCGTAATTCTGTGGCTGCACTTCCACTGTAGTATTAATCTACTTTGACTCACATGATTCAATACTATGGGATCCTGGGAGTTGTAGTTTGGCACTCTTTGGCAGAGAGGCTCAAGATCTTGTCAAACTAAAACTCCCATGATTTTATTATATGAGGATTAAAGTGGTGTCAAGCTGCATGCTCCCAAAGAGGTCTGGTGCAAACTACAATTCCTGGGATTGCATAGCACTTGAGCTATGGCAGTTTAAAGTGATTCCAAACTACATTCCATAGTGTAGATCAGTGGCTTGGGAGTTGTAGTTCACCTACATCTAGAGAGCATTGTGGACTCAAACAATGATGGATCTGGACCAAACTTGGTATGATGCCTCAATATGCCTCAATGTGAATACTGGTGAAGTTTGGGGAAAATAGACCTTGACATTTGGGAGCTGTCGTTGCTGAGATTTATAGTTCACCTACAATCAAAGACCATCCTGAACCCCACCAACGATAGAATTGGGCCAAACTTTCCACACACAACCCCCATAACCAACAGAAAATACTGTGTTTTCTGATGATCTTTGGCGACACCTCTGACACCCCCCTCGCGATCCCCCCAGGGGGCCGACCCCCAGGTTGAGAACCGTTGGTGTAGATGCATTCCCTGGTGTGAAGAAAAGAAGCCATATGAAGTTGAGAGAAGTAGTTGGAGGAGATTTTGACTTTTTTAAACAAAGGCTCCATTAGGGAAATGCATTTGGTGTGGGCTGCTTTTGCAGGGAGATAATGAAGTGCCTCTTAATTGTCAGGGGAACAGTTTTGCGGTGGCTTTTAAAATTGCCTGTTGAATCATAGATAAGGGGCTTTGTTATTATTAATGTTCTCCGCCCCCAAAAGCAATGGGCTCAATCCCCTTCTTCATCTCACTTTAGCCCCCGGTGGCGCAATGGGTTAAACCCTTGTGCTGGCAGGACTGCTGACGGAAAGATCGGTGGTTCAGATCCGAGAAGTGGGGGGAGCTCCCGTCTGTCAGCTCCAGCTTCACATGGGGGGACATAAGACAAGCCTACCACAGGATGGTAAAACATTTGGGCGTCCACTGGGCAATGTCCTTGCAGATGGCCAGTTCTCTTACACCAGAAGCGACTTGCAGTTTCTCAAGTGTGTCAGTCCCTTTCATTCATTAGATCTACTCCTAGGAGCACCTGGTGGTGCAATGGGTTAACCCCTTGTGCTGGCAGGACTGAAGACCAACAGGTCAGAGGTTTGAATCTGGAGAGAGTGTGGATGAGCTCCCTCTGTGAGCTCCAGCTCCCCATACGGAGGCATGAGAGAAGCCTCCCACAAGGATGGTAAACTATCCAACATTCGGGCATCCTCTGGGCAACGTCCTTGCAGACGGCCAATTCTTTCACACCAGAAGCAACTTGCAGTTTCTCAAGTTGCTCCTGACACAAAAAAATTAGGTCTCTCTCTTTAGAGGCTAACAATAGGATTCATTTGAAAGAACCAAAAAGTAAGATTTTCCACGAAGGCAACGGGTACATCCACACTATAGATTTAATACAGTTTGACACCACTTTAACTGTCATGGCTCAGTGCTTTGGGAGTTGTGGTTTTACAAGGTTTTTGCATTCTCTGCCAAACAGTTTTAGTGCCTCACCAAATTGCAACTCCTAAAGACCTCCTCTGCCCAGAAACTACTAGGTATCCATAGCATTGAAGTGGTATCGAATTGCGTCAATTCTGCAGTGTAACTGCATCCCTTGGCCAAAGATTGTATAGCGATGGTTAACTCCAATACCGGTTAATAAGAAGGGGATAGGTTTTCTGTCCTTGGGGGAATTCCTTGCACAAGTTCTTTCCTCTTACACATTCCTGCAATATTTCCTGCTTGTCCAGGCCTGGAGGTCTTGTATAGATTGTTTAGCATTTAGTGTATAGATAAACAGAGAAATTGCGCAACTGCAAGCCTGTTTTTCACCTCCTTTAATCCATGGTGCAACTCGGGATTACTCACTCGTGATGCTTGTTTGGCAACCCAGAAAAATATGGAAAACGAGTGTCCGAGTTTGATAGTAGCGTTGGGTAACCCTCTCTTTCTGTCCCCCAAATGAGCCCAAACGTGGACAACAATGGTCCGGATTTGGTGTTGTAGAAACTCAAACGATTGAATGGCTTTAGCACTGAATTGGGTTTAAATCAGCATTGTAGTTCCTTGGTGACCTTGGGTGAGCCACTTCTTGTTGGTTTGCTCAACATCGCAGGGTTGTTGTGAAGGTTTTAAGTTTTTAGGCACCATTTTAACATTTTCAATGGTTTGATGTGGTTTTTAACTATTGGTTTTCCTGTTTTAATGTTTATGTGTTGTAGGTTTTAATTGTAATTCGTACTTTTAAAAAACTTTATTTTAATTCCCCTCTATCTCCCCGAGGAGACTCAGGGCGGATTATAGAACACATAGATGGCAAACAACAACAATAATAGCAACAACAACACTATATTTATATTCCGCCCTTCTCACCCCGAAGGGGACTTAGGGCGGATCACAGTACATATACATGGCAAACATTAAATGCCGCTTCGTATAGACAATACACAGACAGACAGAACAGAAGGAGGTAGTTTGTTTTGACTCAGTGTCCATCTGTTTTTGATGCCATGAAAGGATGGGCTCAAGTCCAGGGAGTGCTGTTGCTGTATCCTCCTTCCTTTTGGTCACCCAGCATTTTCTGATCTTTTTTTATGGCATCGTAAAACACCTCCTCTGCTTTTAGATGTACCTAATTTCTCTAATTACAGCTAAAGCTGGTTTCAAATTGCTTAAGTAAAAATTGAGCTAGGCTGACAGTCAGTAGCTCACGTCAATCCGGGGCTTCGAACTTGCAACCTTTTGGTTGATAGACCTTATAATTGCTGGTGATTTACCAGTGGTTCTAAAACTCCAGCCTGTTATACAATTAACAAGGAGAGACAATTCATAAACAGAGGTATACAGGCTTTCCCATCCTTTTCCATCTCTGGCATCTGGAGGCTGTGCTCAACTCCAGCCACAAGGTCGTGCTGTTACTCCATCTTCCATGTGGAGGAGCTTTGTTTGTCTGTTGACCTCCTTCTGATGGAATTACTGTCATGTTCTTTATGGGCACCTTTTTTTTACCTCCCTGCTATAAACGTTACCTATTTATCTACTCTCATTACTGGCAGAAGCTGGGCTGACAGTAGGAGCTCACCCCAACCCGGCTTGAACTGCCAACCTTTGGATTGGCAAGATTTTCTACAGCTGGCAGTTTAACCCGCTGTGCTAAAGCCCGGCCTCTGAGTGTCATGAGCTGCTTTGAGTCTCATTAAAGAGAGGACAGTGGGAAACAACAACAATAATCCAGTAGAGTCTCGCTTATCCAACTTTTGCTCATCCAACAAGAGGCAAGACTGAGTTGTTCTGGTTTCTTGGGAGCATCTGCACTGTAGTAGAATTAATGAGGTTTGACACCACTTTTACTGCCATGGCTCAATGTTATGGAGTCTTGGGAGTTGTAGTTTGGTGCAGCCTCAACCGTCTTTGGCTAAAGTGCAATTTTATGGTGAACGTATACCAGCAGCGGATCACAGAGTTAAAACTGAAGGATTTTGAGATTCCTAGGCAGAGCATTTTCCTTGCATTTTGTAGGTCCTTTGGAAAAATTATCCTTATTACCGACTGTCACATTGGCTTTGGCTTATGGCAGTTTTATGAATGAGAGATTTCCGAAACCTTGTCATCAACAAACTCATGCTAACCATGATTTTGGTTCAAGCGCCCGAATGCAGTTTTATTGTGTTGTCGAAGGCTTTCATGGCCAGAACCACTGTGTTGCTGTGAGTTTTCCAGGCTGTCTGGCCATATTCCAGAAGCATTCTCTCATGACGTTTCACCCACATCTATGGCAGGCATCCTCAGAAGTTGAAGGGTCTGTTGGAAACTAGGCAAGTGGGGTTTATATATCTGTGGAATGTCTAGGGTGGGAGAAAGAACTCTTGTCTGCTTGAGGCAAGTGTGAATGTTGCAGTTGGCCAGCTTGATTAGCATTTAATAGCCTTGCAGCTTCAAAGACTGGGTGGTTGCTGCCTGGGGGAGTTCTTTGTTGAAAGATATTAGCTGGTCCTGGTTGATTCTCGTCTGGAATTCCCCTGCATTTTGAGTGTTGCTGAAAATGAACAAAATCTGGCTACCAGTATTAAAAAAAACTCTTACATTCAGGACAGTGAATAAAGAGCAACACTCAAAAAGCAGGGGAATTACGGACTAAGAATCTACCTCTGAGGATGCCTGCCACAAATGTGGGTGAAATATCAGGAGAGAATGCTTCTGGAACATGGCCAGACAGCCTGGAAAACTCACAGCAACCTTGCAGTTTTTCTCTTTGCATATCACCTCACACTTTGTTATTGTTATTGTGTGCCTTCAAATGGCTTCTGATTTTGATTCAAATCTTGCAAAAATAAAAGCAAAGCAAAACCTTTAGGGTTGCCATAATTAGGAAACCATTGCTTTAGGGTCACTTTGATTTGGGTTTTAGGGTCACCACAATTTGGGAACAGTTTGAAGGCACACAATGATAGCAAAGCTGGATCATGGGGTTTTCTTGGCAGGATTTGTTCACTTTATCCATTCCTCCTTTAAAAGCAGTACCAAAATCAAGCCACAAAAGCCTTTTCTTTGCAGGAAAATCTCTCACGTAAAAAGCTTCATGACCTCAAATGTTTTTTTTTAGTGCCAGACGTCTTTTCAGAGTTGTGGGTCCAGAGCCAGAGAATTTTTTTTCTCATGTCAGGAGCGACTTGAAAAACTGCAAGTCGCTTCTGGTGTGAGAGAATTGGCTGTCTGCAAGGACGTTGTCAGGAGACACCAGGATGCTTGATGTTTTGCCATCCTTGTGGGAGGCTTCTCTCATGTCCCCGCATGGGGAGCTGGAGCTGACAGAGGGAGCTCAACTCTGCTCTCCCTGGATTTGAACCACTGACCTGTCTGTCAGCAATCCTGACGGCACAAGGGTTTAACACAATGCGCCACCATCCTAGAGAATGAGGTGTGTCCATTCTAGAGGAGAAAAAAATCCTTTTGTAATTTGAATACGCCTCGGTTACAGGAAATTAAATTTGCCAGTGTCAAGAATGTCGGACGTCTCCATTACAACCCTTTGGGTCTTTTTCAGCATTGGTGTTATTGGATCTCCTTTGCGGGAAGAGGTTGCTGGGCACCACAGGATGGTCTCTCCCCTCCGGTTCAGTTGCAGAAAGGGCTGTGAACGTCTCTCCGTGGTTCTGGGAGTAGAACCAAGGCTTCATTTCTGCTGATGTATTGCTGGCATTGGCAGCGGAGGGCAAAGAGGGAATTGGATCTGACTTGGCAATTACTTGAGTCAGCATCGCCCTCGGCTCCCTTTGCCAAAGCACCTCTCTTGCGCATAGATATCTCCCCATAGGGTTGGAGAGATAGAGAAGGCTCTTGCGTGTCCCTGTTATGTGCCTGCCTTTTTAAATCAGTGATTTGTGTGTATGTGCATGCACGTGTTTATCTATCACCTATCTATCCATACACATACACACACACACATAAGCACATACACATGTATGTACCCAACTTTGCCCCGGGGGTTGGAGGGGCCACTGCCTCCTTGATATAATCTCATTATTACTTTCCTTCCCCTCATACCTTTTCCTCTTTCCTTTCTCATCCTTCCTTTCCTCCCTTCCTTTTCCCCTCTCATACTCTTTTCCTTTCCTTTCCTTCTTTTTCTCTTTCTTTCTTTCTTTCTTTCTTTCTTTCCTTCCTTCTTTCCTTCTTCCCTTTCCTCTTCCCCTTCTCATTTTTCCTTCCTTCCTTTTTCTCCCCTCCTCTTCCTCCCTCCCTCCCTTCCTCCTCTCCCTTCTCTTCCCCTTCCCCTTTCCTTTCCCTTTCCCTTTCCTTTCCCTTCCCCCTTTCCCTTCCAGCTTTCCCATCCAGCTTTCCCTTACTTTCTCTCCCCCTACTTCCCTTCCCTTTCCCCTTTCCTTTCCTTTCCCCTTTCTCCTCATAGAGATGTTCTCAGTGAGATCACAGAGAGCCACTTCACCTAGCAACAGACTTTATGGTAGTCTGGTAGACATACTTTGGTCCATCTCTCTATCTCTTTCTGTTGGTGGTACTGAAATTGGTCTGTGTCTCAGAATCTACAGCATACTTGATCAGAAGAAATCTATAGAAATAAAAATGTAATGTTTGTTTGTGGGATTAACATAACTCAAAAACCACTGGACGAATTGACATAAATTTGGACGCAATGCACCTATCAAGCCAACAAGTGACCATCACTCATAAAAACAGTGGAAAACACAATGGAAGGGATTTTAAAAGCCAAAAAAGCAATACAACACTACAGTGCATGTGCCAAAACAATTCCCCCTGGCAAACAAAACATACAATAGAGTTCCCAGAAAATATTCTCAATGCTAGTCCCAACTGCAAGTTGGATTTCCACATTTGCAGGTTTTACTTTTGGAAATTAGATTGTTTGGGGGTTGGATTATTACATACTCTTTAGCAATCTATAGATCCTCCAGTGCAACTTTTGTGGATTTGCTCTGGAAAACAAAGAGATTCCCAAAGAGATCACTTATCTCAGCCTTTGGAAGTTCTCCAGAGCAATTATGTAGTAGTCTACATTCATGATGTAGTCAAGAGTTGGATTGGAGGATCCAGAGATTTCTAGATTAGAGTTTCCTCAGTTCATAAAAACCTTTTTAATTCACAGCTATTTACTTTCATGCAAGGTATGGCTCCATGGTATTGATAGTGCCAATGAAAATAGACCCACTGAACCAGTTTTTGTTGTTGTTGGCATTTGCGATCCCGGTCAATGTTGAGTTATGGCAATCCAATGAACAAGAGACCTCCAAGATCAGGTCAGCTTTGAGTTATGCCAGTCTTGTGAACGAGAGACCTCTAAGATCAGGTCAACTTTGGAGTTATGGCAGTCTTATGAACTAGAGTCCTCCAAGATCAGTCAACTTTGCGTTATGCCAGTCTTATGAAACAGAGATCTCTAAGATCAGGTCAAGTTTTGAGTTATGGCAATCCTATGAACTAGAGTGCTCCAAGATCAGCCAACTGTGAGTTATGCCAGTCTTATGAACAAGAGATCTCTAAGATCAGGTCAAGTTTTGAGTTATGGCAATCCTATGAACTAGAGTGCTCCAAGATCAGCCAACTGTGAGTTATGCCAGTCTTATGAACAAGAGATCTCTAAGATCAGGTCAAGTTTTGAGTTATGGCAATCCTGTGAACTAGAGTGCTCCAAGATCAGTCAACTTTGAGTTATGCCAGTCTTATGAACAAGAGATCTCTAAGATCAGGTCAACCTTTGAGTTATGGCAATCCTATGAACTAGAGTGCTCCAAGATCAGCCAAAGTTGAGTTATGCCAGTCTTATGAACAAGAGATCTCTAAGATCAGGTCAAGTTTTGAGTTATGGCAGTCCTATGAACTAGAGTGCTCCAAGATCAGTCAACTTTGAGTTATGCCAATCTTATGAACAAGAGATCTCTACGATCAGGTCAACTTTTGAGTTATGGCAATCCTATGAACTAGAGTGCTCCAAGATCAGCCAACTTTGAGTTATGGCGGTCTTATGAACAAGAAAACTCTAAGATCAGGTCAGTTTTTGAGTTATGGCAATCCTGTGAACTAGAGTCCTCCAAGAACAGTCAACTTTGCATTACAGCTGTCTTATGAACAAGAGACTTCCAAGATTCCTCTTTTTCTATTGCCTTCCACAATACCAGGCATTGAGAACCAGTATGATAATGATTTTACAAACCAGGGTTTGAATCTCCGCTTGGTCAGGGAAACCCATTGGTTGACCTTGGATGAGTCACACTCTCTCAGCCTCAGGAGGAAAGGCAAATACTACCAACCCCAACAAATCTTTCTAAGGAAACTTGTGTTAGGTTTGCCTTGAGGTCTCCACAAATCAAAACAACTTGAACGCAGGCAAGAACATACCAAAGCCTTATCTTCTTTTCAATGACTCACCTTATCTCTTTCATGATATATTTTTTAATTATGACATCTTCAATTGAGTCATTTTCATTTCTAGTCATTGCTAAATGGTGAATCAACCCATGTACTCAGTAAAGGCCCTTTATCTGTCCCAGGAAAACTGAATTTTGAGGCTCCTGATCCTGCGTCCTTTTCTAGGATTGATATACAAGTGAATACAGAAAGGATGGGTAAGAAAAGCCATTTTCAAAAGCCCATGCCACTATTTCCTTCTCAAATCAGGAGTAAAATCATAGATTGAATGTTCAGCTTCATTCTGGTAAGGTTTTAAATGCAGCCATTGTTTTCAATTGTCATTTAAATTCGATCTGAATATTTCCTCCTTCCAAATGAAATGCAATTGAATTTGATTGTTTGGTGCATCAAGCATCCACTAATATACAAACTCTTAAAATTTCCCTGCCTTTGAATACCAGGATATTTCAAGATCAAATACTCAGTGAATGAGTTCAATCCAATTGCTAATCCCAAGTGCAGTAGAGTCAGCAAAGTAATGGGGAATTGTTAATTAAAACACTTATATAAGTCCTACTAATTCAAGATAAGGTTCAGTTTAGGACATTTTTTTCCTTAGACTTGTTACTTGCAGACAGGTGGCATACTTTGAAGCTTTAATGCACTACAAAGCTAATTGGGTTGTTGTAGGTTTTTCTGGCTGTATGGCCATGTTCTAGAAGCATTCTCTCTTGATGTTTTGCCTGCATCTGTGGCAAGCATCCTCACAATCTCGGTTGATGCTTGCCACAAATGCAGGCGAAACATCAGGAGAGAATGCTTCTAGAACATGGCAATACAGCCCGAAAAACCTACAACAACCCAGTGATTCAGGCCATGAAAACCTTCGACAATATACAAAGCAAATTGTTTTTCAGAGGAGTTGGAGGTGTTCATTTCTTGCAGCACCTAAAAGAGGGAAATGTGGCAGCACCTTTCAAACTATCTGGTTTTTACATCTTGCATGAGCTTTTTTGTGGATTTAATTTTTTAGACGCAGTACTAAATTGACTTCAAAGCTTTGAGTTTAGAGAATATTTCCACAATTGTTAGACTGGGGTTGATTGTCATAGGATCCAGAAAGATGCTCACCTGTAGCACCCCCCTTGTCTTATGTGGTCCTTCCTTTATTTTTTCATTGGTAGAATTGGCAATGATTGAATCTGCTTTAGGAAAGCAAGGTGTTGTTGTTGTTGTTATATTGAAACTCCGTTTTGTACCCCATCTTGAGTTGTGAGGAAAGACAGGTAACAAAAATAATATTAATATTATTAATATTATATCTATATATAAAAGTCAATATTTTATTTATCATGTCAGAAGTGAATGGAGGGAACAGTTATGATGTATTTAAAAGAACACAAACAAAGTTAAAAACCTGGCATTATACTAGATTTCTTTTGACCAGAAGCTGGCCACTTGGAGTGCTTCTGGTGTTGCTGTGAGAAGGTCCTTCACTGTGCATGTGGCAGGACTGAGGCTGCATTGTAGTAAGTGGTCTATGATTTGCTCTTCTCCACACTCGCATGTCGCGGACTCCACTTCGTGGCCCCATTTCTTAAGAATGGTTCTGCATCTTGTGGTTCCAGAGTGCAGTCTGTTCAGCGCCTTCCAAGTCGCTCAGTCTTCTGTGTGCCCAGGAGGGAGTTTCTCATCTGGTATCAGCCATGGATTGAGGTTCCGGGTTTTAGCCTGCCACTTTTGGACTCTTGCTTGCTGAGGTGTTCCTGCGGGTATCTCTGTAGATCTTAGAAAGCTGTTTCTTGATTTAAATCAAGAAGGATGGGCTGGAGATGTCAATGCCTTGGTCCTTTCATTACTGGCTGCTACTTCCTGACAGATGTCAGGTAGTGCAATACCAGCTGAGGAGTGTAATTTCTCCAATAGCCTAGGGCGTAGACATCCTGTGATAATGCAGCATGTCTCATTAAGAGCCACATCCACTGTTTGAACATGGTGATATGTGTTCTACACCAGGCATGCGTATTCAGCAGTAGAGTAACAAAACACAAGGGAGATGTCTTCACATATAATCTATGAAATGATCCCCATATGAACCTGGGTGGTGGGCAGTGTTGTATTTGTGGAGGACATTGGCAGGCTCTTGGACATGTTCATGGTGCTCTCTATAGAACCTGCAATGTCATTGGAAGAAGGGCTTTGGTATCCTCCAAGTTGTGGAAGCTATAGCTGTTTGTGGAGGCTGGGGCTTGTCTGTGTAAGTGGACACCCAGTCACACACACACACACACACATTTTCACTTTTATTATGTGTATAGATTGCATTTTATTTTAATTGTTTTGGTAATCTATCTCTTAATAGGCTTAAGTAGTTAGTCCCAGGTGTCCCAACCTGGGGAAAAATTGATACTGCTGCTACTCCTACTAATAATAATGTTGTTCTGTCGCTGCTGGATCTGAAATGAAGCGCCTTTAAGAGAGGATGTGCGGCTTAAATCCAGCGGGAAGCCAGGGCCCCCAAAAAGGAGCCTTTAGGCAAATTTCCCTCATTAAACAGTCTTTAGGAGGCTTGAGCTTAAATATAACAGTCTTTTATTGATGAACAAACAGGAATTGTAAAGTTTGCTTGGTAAAGAAACCAGTTCTCTCAAACTTGTCTACAGGGAACAGGCACTATCTTCAATAACTTTGTTCAAAGGAAAATTCCCCTTTCTAGCGCCTCCCAGGCTACTGTGACCTAAACCTGACTGATTTGAATCCACTACCGGCTGAACTGCGTCTCAGAACCGAGCAGACGTACCAGCAGGTCTGTAGTCACTTAGCTGGAGATCTTGATGATTAGAGCTGTTATTCCCTCCAGAATTCCTCAGGGCTGTAAGGCTGTTTCTCTGGAACCTTTGGGAATCTTTAGAGGCTTAAGACTGTTCTCCCCCGGGAAATCTTAAGAGATGAAGCCTTTGTACAGGAGGACGTCTGTACACATCCTCTGCATTGACTTCCTTTGCTGAGACTAACTGAAAAACGGCCCCTTCCCTCCAAAAAACCCAGAGAGGGGCGGGACCAGGGATCCTAACTATTATTGACAGGTGGCTTGCCCTATGAATGCAGCCAAAGGAAGCCACCTATCTGCAAAGTCCCTGAAACTTAGGACTATGAACACACACTCAGTGCAAAACACAAAATTGGAGCCCCTGGAACAGCCGTTCCAGAACAAATGTTATTATTGTCGCCATCATGATCATTACCTCTTCTAGGACATTGGTCTGAACAATTTATCTTATTTTCAATTTAATAAAAGGGTATAAATATTAATAATAGTAATAATAATGTCATTATGATCATTCTCCGTTCTAGAACATTGGCCTGAACTATTTATTTTATTTTATTTTCAATTTAATGTATCAATAGGGTAGTAGTAGTAGTAGTAGTAGTAGTAATAATAATAATAATAATAATGTATTGTCGAAGGCTTTCATGGCCGGAGGTAGTGAGGTCTGTTGGAACTAGGAAAAAGGGTTTATATTTCTGTGGAATTACCAGGGTGAGACAAAGGACTCTTCTCTGCTGGAGCTAGGTGTGAATGTTTCAACTGACCACCTTGATTAGCATTTGATGGCCTGGCAGTGCCTGGGGGAATCTTTTGTTGAGAGGTGATTAGATGTCCCAGATTGCTTCCTCTCTGTTGTTTTGCTGTTGTAATTTTAGAGTTTTTTAATACTGGCAGCCAGATTTTGTTCATTTTCATGGTTTCCTCCTTTCTGTTGAAATTGTCCACATGCTTGTGGATTTCAGTGGCTTCTCTGTGTAGTCTGACATGGTGGTTGTGAGAGTGGTCCAGCATTTCTATGTTCTCAAATAAAATGCTGTGTCCAGGTTGGTTCATCAGGTGCTCTGCTGTGGCTGATTTCTCTGGTTGAAGTGGTCTGCAGTGCCTTTCATGTTCCTTGATTTGTGTTTGGGCGCTCACTACCTCTGAGGATGTTTACCATAGATGCAAGTGAAACGTCAGGAGAGAATGCCTCTAGAACATGGCCATATAGCCTGAAAAAACCTACAACAACTCAATAATAATAATAATAATGTCATAATTGTTGCCATCATGATCATGATCTGTTCTAGGACATTGAACTAAATAATTTATTTTATTTTCAATTTAATAAAGGGATAATAATAATAATAATAATAATAATAATAATAATGTCATTGTTGACATCATAATTATTCTCCGTTCTAGGACATTGACCTGAACATTTTTTATTTTTTTATTTTAAAAATATTTATATTCATATTCCCACCTTTCTCCATTCTTAAGACCTAGGACAAGTTCCCAAAGTTTTGATAAGCCAGCTTTACCAATTTAACTGCCATCATCCTTTCTTATGAGTTCCTGGAGTGGGTAGTTTTGTGCAGTTAAAGTGACTTTCATTGGGGTGTGTGAGTGAGAGCTGCTAACATTTAGGTACTCTGACAGTAATCTGAGTGAAATGAAATTAATTGGCAGGTGAAACAACAAAATCTATTCTTGTTGGTACTGCGTAGGAAGCACATTTTAATTGCCTGAGAACACAAAGGAATCACAATTAATATGAATTGTTGAGGCCACTGGAAGAGCCATAGAGTTTGAAGGGACCCTCAGAGGCCATCCAGTCCAACCCCTTCTGCCAGACAGAAAAAGCACAACCCAAGCCATCCCAACAGATGGCATTGAGTTTCTGTTTCAAAGCCTCCAAAAAAGGAGCCTCCAACAGACTCCAAGGCAGAGAGTTCCACTGTTGAACAGCCCTTCTTATGATCAGGAGGTTCATAAGAGCCATAGAGTTGAAAGGGATCCTCGGAGGCCATCCAGTCCAACCCCCTTCTGCCAGGCAGAGAAAGCACAATCCAAGCCTTCCCAACAGATGACCATCCAGTCTCTGTTTCAAAGCCTCCTAAAAAGGAGCTTACAACAGACTCTGAGGCAGAGGGTTCCACTGTTGAACAGCTTTTCTTATGATCGGGGGTTCTTCCTAATGTTCAGGTGTTCTTTTCATGTCATTTGAACCCATGGGTACATTGAGTCCTGGTCTCCAGGGCTGCAGAAAACAAGCCGCCTCCTTCTTCCTGATGACTTAAAAATTTTTCTCCCTCTAGCTCTCAGAAAAGGAGATCTTGAAATCAAATGGGAATATTTTCATAGCTGTTGTTGAAAGATCTTCTTTTTAGAGTGAAAGATAATAGTTTGGAGAACGAAATGTGCAACCAAGAATTTATTGAACTGGAGCACCCATCCTTCCCTATTAGCTATGCTTGCTGGGGATGATGGGAGTTGTGAGGATGTGAGTGAGTACTTCCACTTGTAGGTCATGTTCTACCCTCTCTGGAGGAAGGCACACTTGATGCCAGTCCATAGTGTCATCTCATAGAATGAAAGAGTCCAACCCCCTGCCACGCAAGAAAAGCACAATCAAAGTGTCCCTGACAGATGACCATCCAGCCTCTGTTTAAAAGTTTCCAATAAAGGAGCTTCCACCACATTCTGAGGCAGAGAGTTCCACTGTTGAACAGATCATACGGTCAAGAAGTTCTTCCTAATGTTCAGGTGGAATCTCCTTTCCTGTAATTTGAACCCATTGCTCCTAGTCCTACTTTCAAGGAAACAAGTCTGATTCCTCTTCCTTATGACACCATCTCGATGCTAGAGAAGGAAATATTCCATGAAAGAGATTTTTTTTCCTCCTAAAGAGCCCTGTCTTTCTCCATGATAGGTCTTCTGTGGCAGCAATGTCTTCGGAGTCAGCTTCTGGACATCAACGACCTCCATCACCAGGTGCCCTCCAACTCCCAGAAGGTCGCCGCACACGGGATCGGTCCCCTTCGCCAGCAAGAAGCTACCTCATCCCTAGCCCGCTTCCCACCCGAAGGACCCGCACACGCTCAGCGTAAGTATTTGTGTGTTGTGGGGGATTGTGCTGCATATCTCCTTCTTGGAATGGTGTCGTTTAAGTTCTGGAAAGGACCGCCAACCTCCAAATCAACCTAGGTCAGTTTCATTATTTTCAGTAATGAAAGGACCAAGGCAGTGACATCTTTGACCCATCCTTTGTTTGAATATCAGCCAGCATGCCAATGCCTTAAATCAAGAAATAGCTTCCTAAGATCTACAGAGATACTTGCAGGAACACCTCAGCAAGCGAGAATCCAAAAGTGGCAGGTTAAAACCCAGCACCTTAATCAGTGGCTGAGAGTTGAGACCAAATGAGAAACTCCATTTGGGGACACAGCAGATTGAACAAACTGGAAGGCATTGAACAGGCTGCGCTCTGGCACCACGAGATGCAGAGCCAACCTTCGGAAATGGGGCTACAAAGTGGAGTCCACAATATGCGAGTGTGTAGAAGAGCAAACCACAGACCACCTTCTACAATGCAGCCTGAGCCTTGGCACATGCACAATGGAGGACCTTCTCACAGCGACATCAGAGGCACTCCCAGTGGCCAGCTTCTGGTCAAAGGGCCTTTAATATAATGCCAAGTTTTAAAAAACTCTGTGTTTTTAAATGCATTTTAACTGTGCCCTCAACTTGCTTCTGACACATAGAATTATACAGTTGGAAGAGACCTCATGGGCCATCCAATCCAACCCCTGCCAAGAAGCAGGAAAAACTCATTCAAAGCACCCCCGACAGATGGCCATCCAGCCTCTGTTTAAATGCCTCCAAAGAAGGAGCCTCCACCACACTCCGGGGCAGAGAGTTCCACTGCTCAACGGCTCTCACAGTCAGGAAGTTCTTCCTCATGTTCAGATGGAATCTCCTTTCCTGTAGTTTGAAACCATTGTTCCGTGACCTAGTCTCCAGGGAAGCAGAAAACAAACTTGCTCCCTCCTCCCTATGACTTCCTCTCACATATTTATACATGGCTATCATGTCTCCTCTCAGTCTTCTCTTCTTCAGGCTAAACATGCCCAACTCTTTAAGCCGCTTCTCATAGGGCTTGTTCTCCAGACCCTTGATCATTTTAATCGCCCTCCTCTGGACACATTCCAGCTTGTCAATATCTCTCTTCAATTGTGGTGCCCAGAATTGAACACAATATTCCAGATATGATCTGATCAAGACAGAATAGAGGGTTAGCATGACTTCCCTGGATCTAGACACTAGACTCCTATTGATGCAGGCCAAAATCCCATTGGCTTTTTTTGCATCACATAAATAAATAGTTTCAGAGTGCCTTCTGGGCTTGCTTTCTGGAGAGCCTTGGAGTATTGGTTGGGTTATGAGACACATGGGTCAAACCCAAGCCATGTCATGCCTTTTTATGTGGCCCTCCTTCAGATGTTGGATTCCTCTCCTGTATTCCTCCTCGTCATTAGATATCATGTCTGGAGCTGATGGGAGTTGAGATACAGCGACACCTGGAAAGGCTGCAGTTTGGTCAGGAGAGTGGGGTTTGGATTGAGAGGCACAGCTTGTGGATCGGGTGCCTGCCTTTAAAATATCCTTGAACCTTTCCCCAACCACGGAGACACAAGGGATGTTGAGTTGCAGTTCCCATTATCCCCATTCCACATGGCTGATAATAAAAAATGAGGTTAAAGCACTGAGCTGCTGAGCTTGTTGATCGAAAGGTCGCAGGTTCGATTCTGGGGAGCGGCGTGAGCTTCCGCTGTCAGCCCTAGCTTCTGCCAACCTAGCAGTTCGAAAACATGCAAATGTGAGTAGATCAATAGGTACCGCTCCGGCGGGAAGGTAACGGCGCTCCATGCAGTCATGCCGGCCACATGACCTTGGAGGTGTCTACGGACAACGCTGGCTCTTCGGCTTAGAAATGGAGATGAGCACCACACCCCAGAGTCAGACATGACTGGATTTAATGTCAGGGGACTACCTTTACCTTTACCTAGGGGATCCAAATGGGGTAAAAACTAAAGAGCACTGACCATTATGTAAAACAGTGGTTCCCAACCTTGGGTCCTCCAGTTGTTTTGGACTTCAACTCCCAGAAGTCCCAGCCATCTTACCAGCTATTAGGAACTGTGGGAGCTGAAGTCCACATGGAGGACCAAAGTGTGGGAATCACTGATGTAAAACAATAATAGTTGACCCCACTGTCTGCACAGGTTCTATATCTATGAATTCAGTGGGCCTTTGAAGGCAACCATAAGGCTGATGTGGCCCTCCATGAAAATGAGTTTGACACCCATGCCTTAAGAAGACCATGGCCTCAATCCACTTGGTGACAGACACTTGACTGTTGTACAACAGGAGCTGTTCATGAGCAGCGCTCCACACGCAATCCATTGCTAAATCTAAAACGAGCGATAGATGGATTTCACGTCCCCACTAGGCTATCATTTGCTAGTTTGCTCCTTGACTCTTGAGCATTTATTGTCCATTTTTCAGTTGGAGAAACCCATTAAAACCTATCCAGCTTGCCTTAAAGAGATAACCACCTTAATTTCCCCAGGATCTTACTTTTTCTGCCAGACTCCTAAAACCACGAGGTTTTTGTTCCTAAGAGATCCCAGTCGTGACCCTTGGACTACAGCCAATGTTTTCAACTCAAATAGGCTCATTTCACTAGTCAAATAGGCTAATCTCCTGCTGCCCTGGAGACTAGGATGTAGAACAATGGCTTCAAACTAGAAGAAAGGAGATTCCATCTGAATATTAGGAAGAACTTCCTGACTGTGAGAGCCGTTCAGCAGTGGAACTCTCCGCCCCGGAGGGTGGTGGAGGCTCCTTCTTTGGAGGCTTTTAAACAGAGGCTGGATGGCCATCTGTCGGGGGTGCTTTGAATGCAATTTTCCTGCTTCTTGGCATGTGTTTGGACTGGATGGCCCATGAGGTCTCTTCCAACTCTATGATTTCCTCTGCTATTGACAATTTTTCAGCTAGAATAACCCTTTTGATATGGGCTCTTCTATCTGAGTTAACATGGTTCAACTCAAAACTCCCGAGTTGAGTTGTTTTTAACATTTGAGTCAGTGGATCCACCAAACTTTGCACTAAGCATCACGATTTCATGATGCTGCACATTCTTTTGCAGTGCATAATGCATAATTCAGAGCACTCCTTGATTCACTGAATAATATCAGGTTCAGGGCTTGATTCCAAAAGGGCTGGATTGTCATAAAAGTTTGCATATTGAGGAATATGCTTATGCACACCTCTTGCAACTGCAGTCCATGGCACCTGTGGCATTGTGATAACTCGGAAGCTCAAATGACCCAACAATGGTTGGTTGCGTCACAACAGCAGGTGAGTTAGAAGTTGCAGTGTGGGAAGAAGTGGGAAAGAAGGAAGGTAGAGGGACATGACGTGGGAACGGTCTCGGACCTCCCCACCTTGATGTTCCCCTGGAGCGACCGTGGCACCTCTTACTGGCTTTTCCATGGCAGCAAAACAAATTAGATCCAGGATATCACGGTGAGGAGGAAGACATTGCAAACAGCAGGGAGAACATGCCAGACTAGTTCCAAATGGATTAAGGTCCCACTTGTAAGCCAAGGTCCATTCCCTCCATCTTCTCATCGGGTTTTGTGACTTGAGCTGAGCATGCCCACCAGGAACTTAATAATAATAATAATAATAATAATAATAATAATAATAATAATAAAACTTTATTTATCTACTACTCTATCTCCCCTCGGGGACTCAGGGCGGTTTCCAAATAGCAAAACACCAACATACAGAATACGCAAAACAGAAGCATAAAATTAACAAAACAACACAAAATACATTAAAAACCAATCCCACCCAATTCTTCATGCAAAAATTACTGTTAGGGCAAGAATTTTAAAAATGGGCCTAGGTAAATTAAAAGGGCCAGATCAAGACTAGTGCAAACATAGGACATGGGGGGAATGGGTAAGGTGCAATAACCGGTCCTAACCATAGTAAAAGTGGGGTCTGTGGCTGCTCAATTGGGGGACTGTCCGGGATAAAAGATAGGGGTGCAAGGCCAGATACTAATAATGTCTAGGGGCTGGGCTGGCAGTAATTGTTCTCAAAGGCCTGGTGAAACCACCATGTCTTCAAGCTGTTGCAAAAAGAGGAGAGGGATGGGGCCAGTCCTATTTCCCTAGAAAGGGCGTTCCAGAGGCGGGGGGCCACCACCGAGATGGCCCTCTCTCTCGTCCCCACCAGCCATACTTGTGACGGTGGTGAGAGCGAGAGAAGGGCCTCCCCGGAAGATCTTAGAGTTTGCGCCGGTTTATACAAGGAGATGCGATTGCGAGGAACCGTTTAGGGCTTGAGTTGTTGCTCATTTTGTTATCTGTTTGGATTACAAACCTAACCCAAGGTAGAGGCCAAACAATAGGAAGTCCTTTTGATCAGCTTGTGGACTGTGTGTTTATTTAG
Organism: Anolis sagrei; assembly: GCF_037176765.1. Taxonomy (NCBI): domain Eukaryota; kingdom Metazoa; phylum Chordata; class Lepidosauria; order Squamata; family Anolidae; genus Anolis; species Anolis sagrei. The sequence continues at coordinate 19,322,475 of NC_090034.1, read as the reverse complement.
GTCACCAGTGTCAAAGACTCTAACATAAGTTGAGTGTGAGCAGCCAACAGGACCAACATTCAGCCAGAAACTTGGGTTTTCCTCTTATATTTCAAGGCATAAGAGCAAGGTTTTAGTGGTTACAGTTAGATGAAAGACTTGGGAGATCCCAACTCTTGGCCTGAACAACCTCACAGCATGTTGGAGGAAAGGTGGGATATCAATCTATTGATTGCTATCTGTGGTATGTGCTTTGTAGGACCGCAAAGATGCACAGTGAGCCATGAAAGTAGGCTAAGGGTCGCCATTGGGAAAGACTGGAATTGTCAGCAAAATAAGCTCTTTTTGGATCAGTTCCCAGTCTTTGACATTCTTGGAAAACATCTTAGATTTGCCAGCCAGGACGCCTGGGAGTTGAAAGTTCAACAGGGTCTGGGAACACGCAAATTGGAAACTGCGGCCCATGATAATGACTGAGAGCAATGAATCTGGAGGACTTCTGTAATTTTTTAAAATCTAAATGTCTCCAAGTACTCTTGGGCAGTGATACCCTAGCTCCAAAAGTTAGAATTTTTTTTGCAATATCTCATATTACATGTGATTTAGATTTTTGCTTTAAATGAAAAAGATTCATGGTAGACCAAGAGATAAAATTTGGAAAGACGGTTGCTTTTGCTGAAAAATAAGACAATAAATGCTCAGTAGTCAAGGAGAGACCTAGGGGATGTGGAATGTATGTATGTCTCAGCAATGGATCAAGTTCCACCATCAGCTCAGAGGACATTTTGGAACAATATTTTTCAAAACCACACAAGAGTTCAATGGTATAGTGCATTGAATCATGACTCTGGACACCAGGGTTCAATTCCCTGCTTGTCTTTGGAAACCTTTCTTGGGCAAGTTACATAGTCTCAGCCCCAGAAAACCCCATGATAGGTTCATCCTGGGGTCACCATAAGGTGGAAATGATGTGGTGTTACAAACAACAAATAGTAAAGGACTGCAATATAGATATTTTATTGCATAGCTATCTCATTACATAGCTATCTCATTTGGATATTGTTTTCATCCTTGGCAGAACATCAAGAGCCTCTGAAGGGCCCACCTACAAGGGAGTATGCAAGTGCTTCTGCCGTGCCAAGGGCCACGGATTCATCACTCCTGCAGAAGGAGGTTTGGACATCTTTGTGCACATCTCTGAGTAAGTATCCCAACGGAAGGCATGGATGGTATCCGTATAACCCCATGTAGTTTCACAAAATGGACCAACAAGAGAGACAAAACCTCGCAACCCCGTAGCAATTTTGTTATGATTTTTTCACTTTCATGGAGGTCCTGTGCCTATAACTCCTTCATTGGAGGCTTTTAAACAGAGGCTGGATGGCCCTCTATCAGGGATACTTTGATTGTGCTTTACCTGCCTGGCAGAAGATGGTTGTACTGGATGGCATTTGGGGTCTCTTCCAACTATAGTATTATTATTATTATTATTATTATTATTATTATTATTATTATGTTATTATTTGATACACAACGATGTATAGCTGTTGTATTGGATCACACGTCAAACACTTCCCAAGTGTCTAGGACTCTGTGATGTATCAGCAAATAATGCGTGCAGATCTGAGTAGGGTGGCCTTTTGCAGCTGACAGATGGTAATTTTGTCAGTGCCGATTGTTTTTAAGTGCTGGCTAAGGTCTTTAGGCACTTCACCCAGTGTGCTGATCACCACTGGGACCACCTTTACTGGCTTGTGCCAGAGTCTTTGCAGTTTGATCTTTAAATCTTTGTATCGTGTAAGCTTTTCCAGCTGCTTCTCGCCAATTCTGTGGTGGTGGTGGCTGCTGCTGCTGCTGTTATTAGCCATCTGTAGGGGGTGATTTGATTGTGCTTTTCTTGCATAGCAGAAAGGGTTGTGCTGAGTGGTCTTTGGAGTCTCTTCCAACTATATTACTATATTATTATTACTACTGCTGCTGCTTCTGCTTCTGAAATGAAGGGAAAGCACAATCAAATCACCTCCAACAGAGTTGGGGTCCCTTCCAACTTTATTATGATTATTATTATTTGAAACACAACAAGATGAGTCCACAGCAGACATTCTGCTGGCTGTTGAATTGGATTATTATTATTATTATTATTATTATTATTACTATTACTATTCCTATTACTATTGCTGCTGCTTCTATTATTTCAACAGCTGGATTGCCATCTCTTGGGAGTGATTTGGTTGTGCTTTTCCTGCATAGCAGAAGGTGTTGGACTGAGTGGTCTTTGGGGTCTCTTCCAACTATATTATTATTATTACTACTGCTGCTGCTGCTTCTGCTTCTGCTTCTGAAATGAAGGGAAAGCACAATCAAATCACCGCCAATAGATGGCCATCCAGCTGCTGTAATAGTAGAAGTAGAAGCAGCAGCAACAGTAGTAATAATAATAATATAGTTAGTTCTATTTCTACTATTACAGCAGTTGGATGGCCATCTGTTGGGAGTAATTTAATTGTGCTTTCCCTTCATATCAGAAGGGGGTTGGATTGGATGGCCCTTGTGGTCTCTTCCAACTCTTAAGATTCTATTAAAAAGTTGAGGGATGACTGTAGTTCTCAAAGGCTTTATATGATCTCTGCCTGAGTATGCTTATCCATTCAATAGTCCATTGGCCATCTCCAACTTTTTACCTCCCTCCATAGCATCGAAGGAGAGTATGTCCCAGTGGCTGGCGACGAGATGACCTACAAGGTGACCACCATTCCACCCAAGAACGACAAGCTGCAGGCTGTGGAAGTGGTCATCACCCACTTGGCTCCAGGAACGAAACACGAGACCTGGTCTGGACTTCCTGCAAATCCACTGGACTGAGATTTTGGGCAACAACTGAGAGCATCTTCAGCCCCACAGATGGGTTTTCTGTGTATCGAGTCAGGTGAAACGCAATTGAATTGGCCATTCAAAGCTGGCCAGATTAATCTTTTTCTAAATTAAAGTTTATTGGAAATTTGAAACACAACATGGGAAAGAAGGAACCTTGCTCCTAACTTTGCAAACTGTCACTAGCATGATTCCCTGTTGTTATTTAGATACACAGTGGCCTTAGACATATCAAAAATAAGATAGAATGACTTGAGTGCCTTTTATAAGGCAAAGAGGAATTTGGCATTGATGGGATCAGTGAGTTTTCTGTTTCAGGGGTGATATTTGCCAGTTGTTTTGGTGCCTTCTGGACTTTTTGGGGACCCTGAATAACCAAAGCACCTGCAAGAACATCTCAGTTCTCCTGATTTTTGCCTCTGAAGGTTGTTGTACAAAATACTTTTGCATTTGCTAGCCAACTTTAGTTCGGTTGGCTAACTATCGGGTTGAAAAAAGCCTGCCTCCCTTTACTTTAAAATGACAAATTTGCTGTTTTAGGTAAAACTGTATAGGTTTCTCTTTCCTGACTCATTTGTATTTGGAATCCTTTCAGTGGATTCTTAAGTTGACAATATAACATTTTGCTAGTATCTTTTTTTGTATGTACATGTTTAATTGGTCGCTGGCTTCCTGTGTCTCACGAAGATTGATGGCTCCCCCCAAAATGTACTTCACTTTCATTGCATTGCTGGTTTTAATTGTGTTTGTCCAATAGGGGAAAAAAAAATTCTGAGCACTGCTTGTTCTGTTGATTTCTGAGCATTGACTTCTCTGGAGGAGAAAAAATTAAAAGGTTGAACAAATCTCCCAATTGTGGAATTGTGTAGCCATATCTGTCAGGGTCAGCAGTACTTCTCACATGAAAAAGGGGTCGATATTTTGACACGACAGTGGATAATCACAAATGGTAGTAATGACAAGTGGGAGGAAGGTGTTTGGCCCACATTGGAAACTATCCATCCGTACATTCACTCGTGTAGATTAAGACACTGTTGCCTTTGGAATAATTGTCACCGTTTTGAAGGTCTCTGATAAAATTTGGCATTTTCAGCTCAGAAATGGCCTTTGTTGTGCATGCAAGATAAATGTGAGTTGTCATAGGGTTTTTTGTATGCGTGTGGTGGAATTGTAGACTGAAATGCATTGGAAAGGGTATGCGACGGAATGATTTTGTGCCTGACACAGAATGGGACTTGGCGGGTTTGTTCTTCCATTGTTCCTAAATGGCTTACTGTCATGAATGACTTTTCAATGTCTTTGAAGCATAGGTTCTTTTTATTGCAATTTCCAGTGTGAGAAGGTATATCAGATTACAGAAAAACATTTAGACAAAGAATGACATTGGACATACAGACATACAGCTTCTATGCAACTACATTGGATTTATAATTACATTGGTTAACAAACAAAAAAAGGGGAATTACATTTTCACTCAACATTCACACACATGTACACGCATTCATCCACATGCATCCAAAATATTATAATATTCTTTTCTCCCTCCTTGGAGAAGCACCTGTTAGGCCAGACCCTGATTTCCTGCAGCTTGCCAATGTATAGTTCCATAACTTCCATGACGCCATAACTTCAAAACGCCAAAATTTCTTTCCCTAAGAACAATGCCAAGGACCAGATCTCTGTTTTCCATACAGCAGAACCTGACTCCCTGCACAAAATCCAAGACTCCAAAAGTGCGCTTCTTCCTCTTCCCTTGAGAAAGAAGCCTCAAAGTGACCAGATTGCCCATGGAGCAGAGCATGGCGGGTGGAACAGACTCCTCGGTTTGCCACACTTTGAGCATTCTTAGACGGAGTCTTTTATAGCAATATTCTGTTGAAGCAGTCCAAAAGTTGTAAATTAATGATAGATGTCTTCCATCCTGGCTCCACTTCAGTTTCCTGGCCACATGTTGATCTTCGTGATTGGTGTTGACAAACACAAGGCTTGTGTTGACGTCCTTCTTAACATAAGGAATGTTGCAAATATTTCTGTTATCACTGTCTCAGCTCTTATCAGAATTTACTATTCAGATCTCATTAACAGGTTTTAATCACAAAGCAGCAAGCAGATAGTTAGTCATTGGTGTTTCCAAAATTGTTAGCTCCATTCATGCATCCTTCCATTCATTCCCACACATCATATTAAATTCACATTTATCAAATTTGCACATTGAATTTCTTATTACATTACAATGGCATTAACACAGAAATGGAGGGCTAGAACGCGTGGTGTAATGGAAAATTAACCACGTGTAGTTCACGTTTGATCAGCCCACACATTGCCTTGTCAAAGAAAGAACGTATGCCATGTAGGTGCAGAACAAGTAGTTTACCTTTCTTAGTTCAGAACATGTGCACAATGTGATCAGTTGCATCAACTCACATAATGTCCTTTTGGAGCAGCGTTTCTCAATCTGGGGGTCGGGACCCCGGGGGGGGGGTCATGAGAGGTTGTCAGAGGGGTCGCCAAAGACCATTACAAAACACAGTATTTTCTGTTGGTCATCTGGGTTCTGTGTGAAAAGTTAGGTCCAATTCTGTTGTTCATGGGGTTCAGAATGCTCTTATTGTAGGTGAACTATAAATCCAGCAACTACAACTCCCAAATGTCAAGGTCTATTTTCTTCAAACTCCGCCAGTGTTCGCATTTGGGAATATTGAGTATTTGTTCCAAGTTTGGTCCAGATCCATCATTGTTTGAGTCCACAGTGCTCTCTGGATGTAGGTGAACTACAACTCCAAAACTCAAGGTCAATGCCCACCAAACCCTTCCAGTATTTTCTGTTGGTCATGGGAGTTCTGTGTGCCAAGATTGGTTCGGTTCCATCATTGGTGGAGTTCAGAATGCTCTTTGATTGTAGATGAACTATAAATCCCAGCATCTACAACTCTCAAAGGACAAAACCAATCCCTCCCCCCCAACCCCACCAGTATTCAAATTTGGGCGCATTGGGTATTTGGGCCAAATTTGGTCCAGTGAATGAAAATACATCCTACATATCATATAGTTACATTACGCTTCATAACAGAAGCAAACTTACAGTTATGAAGTAACAATTAAAATAATTTTATGGTTGGGAGTCACCACAACATGAGGAACTGTATATTAAGCGGTCGCAGCATTAGGAAGGTTGAGAACCACTGTTTTAGAGAGATTAAAAATGGTCTAATTTGTCCATGTAGAGATAAACGCCTTCAGCAACTCATGAAGCAAGAGTGCACTCCAAACTCTCTCTCTCTCTGTCCTTCTCTGTGTGTCTTTGCACGTGCATAGCTCAAATCTGAACAAAAATGTAACCGTAACCACAAGTCCCAGGCTCAGCCATCTCCCTAGGCATTGCCTGACCAATCAGCTTCATGCATCTTATTTTACAGTTGACACGCACACATACACTGATTTCTTGCATGCTGTAACAGAACGTCCCCGGTGACTAATCTGCCTGCTTTTCAGGTGTGTTGCAGGCCTTGACTGGATGAGCGTCAGCCAATTGTCCCAGCGGCACAACAGAAAACAAGCTCTAGTATAGTGGCAGCCGCCAAGTTACGAACACAAAAGGTTCTGTAGGTTTGTTCTTAAGTTGAATTTGTATGTAAGTCAGAACAGAGGTGTTTGGATAGCAGAGAGAAGATGGACTGAAACATTGGCAGTATCGTTTTTGAGGGCTCCTTTTTAGTCTATCCATAATAGGCCTGAATTTCTCATGCCTACTTTGACTCATGTGTGGTTGTTGATTTTTTATCCTGCTTTTCAACCCCAAACATCTGGAGCCCCAGGTAGTGCAATGGGTTGAACCCTTGTGCCGGCAGGACTGCTGCCCGAAAGCTCGGTGGTTCACATCCGGGGAGTGGTGTGAGCTCCTGTCTGTCAGCTCCAGCTTCCCATGCAGGGACATGAGAGAAGCCTCCCACAGGGTGGTAAAACATTTGGGCATCCTCTGGGCAACATCCTTGTAGATGGTCGATTCTCTCAAACCAGAAGCGACTTGCAGTTTCTCAAGTTGCTCCTGACACACACACACACAAAACATCAAACGTCATTCCAAAGTAATTGAAATTGTGAGAATTGATGATCTAAAACCATGCTACTTAAGCATTTTGATATTGGGGAACTGATAATTCTCTCCCAAATAAGCCACAATTTGGTTCCATATTTGTCAGTCATAGTTGTCTTTTTTCTTTTTCTGGAATTGGCAGCAAATGGCTTCAAGATCATTCCACACTATTTGTACAGTTTTGCATGTTGAAGTCAATACAACAAAATATTTTTATTGACATGTGATGGGAAATGTGATTGGACCCAAACTCTCAGCATCCACTGCTATTGCCAGCCTAAGGTTGCTGGGACTTTCCAGCCAAAAGTTACAGGCCCATCATTCCATGCACTGATGGCTGGTGGAAGGTGTGCTTTGGTGCATGGAACAACTATTCCAGCATGCAAAGCAAGTAAGGGCCATAGTTTGAGTAACCCGGGCCAGGCTTTAGCACAGCAGGTTAACCACCAGCTGCAATAGATTTTGCCAATCAAAAGGTTGGCAGTTGGAAGCCCGGGACAGGGATGAGCACCCGACCTTCAGCCCAGCTCACTGCCCACCTAGTAGATTGAAAACAGCTGTTAGTAGATAAATAGGTACCACAAAAGCGGGGAAGTATTTTAATGGCGCTATAAGGAAATACCGGAAAAATGCCGGCAATTCAATCAAAAGGAGCAAGCCTGTGAACAGGGCTCTTCGGAATGGAGGATGGAGCGACAACACCCCCTGTGGCCAGAATAAAGCACAGCCTCCAAGAGGCCGAAGATGGGAAATGCCTATATACCTCTATCTGCGTACTGTGTCTGTCCTGTCAGTGTATAACGGCATTGAATGTTTGCCGTATATGTGTTCTGTGATCTGCCCTGAGTTCCCTTCAGGGTGAGAAGGGTGGAATACAAGTACTGTAAATAAATACATAATAAAACTTACCTGGTTCTGACCATTAGCAGATTGGATCTTTGTGGAGGTTAGTGTCCTCTTAGAACAATGGTTCTCAACCTGTGGGTCCCCAGATGTTTTGGCCTTGAACTCCCAGAATTCCAAACAGCTGGTAAACTGGCTGGGATTTCTGGGAGTTGTAGGCCAAAACATCTGGGGACCCACAGGTTGAGAACCACTGCCTTAGAATCAGAGACATCTAAGAGCTGGAGTGTTGGTCACAATTGAAAATATATATAACTACAATTCATTGTCAGGAATTTATGGCATCCTTTCTTCCGAATCTGAATGCATTCTCCAAAATTTGTATCCTCCCAATTTCTGGAAAACTGGCCTGGAAACTTAGATGATACTCAGAAACAGAGGGGTTTTTTTGGCACCAGACAAGGTCTGTGAGGAATCCCTGGTGGTGCAGCGGGTTAAACCGCTGAGCAGCTGAACTTGCTGACCATTAATTCTACAGTGTAGGTGCATCCACAGCATTTCGCCGCTTGAAGGAAGGAGGCCCTATCTATACTGACATATAATGCAATTTAATTGCTTTGAGCTGAATAATATGAGTCTACACTACTGAGTAATATGAATATATGCCGGGAGCCCCCGGTGGCACAGTGGGTTGAACCACTGAGCTGCTGAATTTGCTGACCGAAAGGTTGGTGGTTCAGATCCAGGGAGTGGGGTGAGCTCCCGCTGTTAGACCCAGCTTCTGCCAACCTAGCAGTTTGAAAACTTGCAAATGTGAGTAGATTAATAGGTATCGCTCAAGTGGGAAGGTAACGGCACTCCATGCAGTCATGCTGGCCACATGACCTAAGAGGTGTCTATGGACAACGCCAGCTCTTGGGCTTAGAAATGGAGATGAGCACCACCCTCCAGAGTCAGACGTCAAGGGAAACCTTTTCCTAAGGTCTGTGAAGGAAAGCCAGTTTCATTGACATTAGAGATCAAGATGCTTTGATTTATGGCCAGGAGCTGTACAAAAAATGTACCTTGGACCAGTGGAAAAATCTATTATGCAAAGGCAAAGCATTCCTCATACAATGTACTTAGTTCATTGGGATTTTAATATCAATCCAATGGCACAACTGTGAATTACTGGATTTTAAAAAAATACATTTGCACATTTAGGAGTTTGAGCATTACTGCGTAGTTCAAACAAGACAGTTCTGAAGTCAGTGGACATTTTGAGACATATATTTCAATACATAGGACGCTGCATCCCACAATATGTAGGCACAATAACTGTATAGGCACAATAATCCAGAAAAAAAACAGCAGATGGTGGAGAGAGGAAAGGAAAAGTGTGGTTCAGAGCCTGGTATTCGTATTTTAATGCTGATCAGAGCCTTCTGGTTTCCAAAAGTCATTGGAACAAACATCTTCCCTGAGGAATTTCTTCTAAGCTTTTCAATTAACCTTAAATACCATTTGAGGACAAATCACATGTATCATCTTTAGGGAGAAGATAATTTTAAGCACCATTTGGAGTCCAAAGGCTTCTGCTTGGGTCTTGAAGACTTTTTGCCATTGGTTGAAGAAGGTTTTGTGTACATATTATCTGCCCCCAAGTCTACTTTCGTTCCTAAAAGTCCTGCAGAGAGATAAGTGGGTGTGCAATTCCTTTTCCCTCACTCCATTCACAGTTGTAATGCTTGAAAAGGTCCCTTTACTACCCATTTCTTTCAAACGTATGCGTCTTAAAGCCCCATGACAAGGCCTATAATTTCCACAATTCCTTTTCAAAACATTTGGAGCAAAAGTATATTAGGTTCAACCTGTTTCAGGACACAGCTAACAGGGATGAAAACATGCAAGAGGTAGGAATCAAAAGGTGCAGTTTCTTCAGTTCCCAAGGAATGGCCCGGAATGAGTGGAATGCTGTCTGTTTTTTTCCAAAACAGAAAACTAAACATAAAAATACCACGACCTCCACCAATGTTTGCCCTACTGGGTTATGCCCTGAGATAATGGAGGTAGGGGAGGACATAATATAGCCAAGACACCACATTTGCTGGAGTTTGGGGTGCTAGACCTCATTGGCAGGGATCCGGTTGTCCCATTTTCTCAGGTCTTTTAAAAATTGCCCGAATTCTTTTCCACCTTTGTCCCCAGATTATGAAATATGGGAGGGATTTCTGAGTTGGAAACTGGAGTTCATGTCACTCAAGTGAAGCAACATTAATATGTGCTCAGTACATCAAAAGCCATCCATTATGAGGAATGTGTTAGTTTGCAGGGATTGCAGAAGTTTGCTTTTGCCTAAGCTCACTGGGAAAGGAAAAATTCTGCTCTCTCCCCACTGTTTAGTTAATAAAGCTCAAGCCGCTTTTGCCTGTAGCATTCCTTTTGTAGGAATTCAAGTGATCTGAAGACAAAGCGGGAAATGATCCCAACAGAGGATTCTCCCAGGCAGCAACCAGCTAGGCTTTGAAGCTGCAAGGCCATTAAATGCTAATCAAGGTGGTCAGTTGCAACATTGACACTTGCCTTCAACAGGCAAGAGTTCTTTCTTCCACTTTGGACATTATTCCACAGATATACAAACCCCATTTGCCTAGTTTCCAACAGACCTCACAATCTCTGAGGATGCCTGCCATAGAAATGGACAAAGCATCAGGAGATAATGTTTCTGGAACGCAGCCGGACAGCCCGGAAAACTCACAGCAACCCAATGCTATTTTTGTTGTCTCTGGGAATCTCCAGGTCAGGCCTGGGAAAACTTGGGCCCTCCAGGTGTTAGGAAATGTGGGAGTTGAAGTCCAAAACCACCTGGAGGCCTGACCTAGGTCTTCCAGCATGGCTCTGTGGCCAATGTCTGCTGGAAGCTGACCAAAAAATCAAAATGGGACCTAGACATTCCTAAGGAGAACATGTTAATCAAACCCACAAATGTGGAGGGTTGGCTATAGGGTCATCACAAATGAGAGAGACACAAAAATCTGTGACAGGGAACCTCATGTGTTTATAGGGACTAAAGCAAACTGTACGTTTCTGAGAATGGAATGGGATACACAGAAATACATGAAGGAAGTAACCAATTTTGGGTAGAATCTGGGTCTGATGGGTGCTTATATATATAAAACAACAGTGGGTTTTGAAATAAACTAACCACACATCCATGGCAAGCAGAAAGAGCACAAATGGCTCAGAAGGACGGTGGACCTAAGACGGTGGCAAGGTGCATTTGCTCAAGACATATGGATGGCAAGAGAATGTGCATGTCTCAAGCCATAACCCTGACAAGAGGAGGTGTAACCCTGAAAACTGTACTATGATATCTGCCAAGAGTTGTGCTGCGGGGTGAAGTAGACAAATAACATATTTAACCGTTCAACTTTTTTGGAGGTCAGCCGTGGGGGAAAGGAAACAAGACCAGGGCTGCGGTGTGAATTTGAAGAAAAATATTTCATGGCTTGCAAAGATTTCTGAAATTGTGCCTTCACTTTCCACAGAAATAGCAGCTTGAGGGAGCAAATGAGAGTGCAGTCCTGATCCTGATTCCTGACCTCCGTTGACTGACTGTTATACATACATACATGTATGTATATATGTATTGCCGAAGGCTTTCATGGCCGGAATCACTGGGTTGTTGTGTATGTTTCCAGGCTGTATGGCCACGTTCCAGAAACATTCTCTCCTGACGTTTCTCCTGCATCTATGGCAGGCATCCTCAGACCTCACAACTTCTGAGGATGCCTGCTGTAGATGCAGGTGAAATGTCAGGAGAGACTGCTTCTGGAAGATGGCCATACAGTCCGGAAAACACACAACAACCTATATATATCTATAACTCTCTCTCTCTCTCTCTCTCTCTCTCTCTCTCTCTATATATATATATATATATATATATATATGGGGTGCGTCAAAAAGTAATGCCTCCATCACGCTAACATTTGTTTCTTACTCAACTGATGCAATCTTTCCTTTTTTTCCAACTGACTGATTAGAACCATGATTCTGAAGCTAAAAGAAAGAGTCATCATTGAATTTCTGGCAAAAGAAAATTAATCATCCCTAAGGAAATTAATCATCGCTTGAAGAATGTTTATGATTTGGCCCCTTCTGACTTTTTTACCTGTTTGGACCTCTGAAAGACAACCTGTGTGGTTTCAGATTCAGTGACTTGAGTAATGCTAAAACAGCTTTAAAATCATGGGTCATGAAGCAAAACCCAGAATTTTCCCAAAATGGTTTTGATGCCTGGGTTAAACGATGGTGCAAAATGTGTACAAATTGATTGTGACTATGTTGAATGGTAGTTTTGTGTAGAGGACAGTTCAGCTATGATCTGGTACAGCTTCTGCTGTTATATGTTCATTCATAACATTTTTATGACACAGGAGGCATTACTTTTTGACCCACCCTCGTATATTAGAATATCAATTCTAAGTAGCCTACAGTTAATTTTGGTGTAAAACAAGTCCCATGCCCTGTTTAAGGAACAATTCTTCACATATCTGCCTTGTTTGCTCAGGAGAAGTCACACTATGCCCGATGGTTCTGGGGTCTGTGTAGATTTCGTAGTCGTTCCCACCCTGTGAATGAGACAAGCACAGAAGTTGGTGTTGCTACTCTATCCTGCTTTCTCTCTCTGCAAAAGTATCTCAAAGCAACGTACTGGAAAATCAATGCAATACAATTTGAAAATATACCAACATTATTTTTAGTGTGTTTAAGCATGACTTTTTAAAAATAGATTTTAAATACTTTTTAATTTACATACATTAACAACTTACATTGTAAACAAAACAAAAAAACAGTGAACGTTTTACAAACAAACACATAGCCCCACCACCAAGGCCTGAACAAGTATCCTTTCCTTCGCCATATATTTACAAGTCAACCATTAATCAAATGTCATATCCAAAATTCCTGATCAACAGGGTTATATTGTTTTCCATTTTCACTCTCTAAAGCATATTTAATAAAGACCGATCATTATGCATCAAAATCTGATCTGCTAGTTTCCCTCCTGAGTACCCTCATTTCCATCGATAGTTCATCATTTAAGGCTATGTTCCATACCTCCCTAAACCATACTTCTGGTGTAAGATTAGTTACTATTTATGTTGAGGTTCAGCGTCACAGCAACGTATCTACCAATTCCTTGCGATTATAATTCTTGCCACTGTGAGTAAAAATAATCAATTCTTTCTTTTCCATTTCTAAATTCAACTCTGTGGCATCCATTAGTAATTAGCAATCCATTAGTAAACCGCTTTGAGTCCCCCTAGGGGTAAGAAAAGCGGTATATAAATACTGTAAATAATAATAATAATAATAATAATAATAATGCTAACCTAGAATCCAGAGTAATATTTAGTCCTATAATATTGCATATTTCAATAAATACGTCATTCCAAAAACTCTTCAATTGGGGGCATTCCCACCATAAATGAAAATATGTCCCTTTGTCCATGCCACATCTCCAACATTAAAATAGAATTAAGTATTAGAAGTATTAAAATTAAACAGTTAAATCCCTTAACACGGATTAAAAACCTGTTCACAGTTAAAACCACAGCGCCCCTCACTTTGGGGTGTTCTAAGTTCTAACTAAAATAGTAAACATCCACCCCCATTCTAGCACTCTTTGGGTGTATTACACTACAACTTCCAGCATTTAAATACGGGATGATGGGAATTGTAGCCCAGCACATCAGGAAGGCATTGGGTTGGAAGAAAACACTGTAATATGCATAATGGGAATAGAATAGATTTTTGTCGAGACTGCAATTGAATACGGTCCCGCATGTAAGAGGGCCTTCTGTTGCAGATTGACTCCCAAAGATGATTTTGTTGTATTTCCCAACTTACCGGCATGGTCTTGTCGCCAAAGAAATAGATCTTTTTAAAGCCATCTTTGGAAACAATTCCTAAGCAGAACCGTTTATCCCAACCGTCTGGAAACACGTCAAAACTTATCTGTCCCCCTGGATGGATAAAGGTAAAAAACACAGATGGTAAGTTTGTTACATGGAAAAGGAATGAAAAGAATTTCATTAATCAGATACAGATACATCTCTCTAGGAATTTTTAGGCGATTTGATTATTCACAGATTTGATTAATGCATTCTCTTCTCTTTCTCTTTTATTTTTTATTTTAATGTTTTATTTTAATGTTATGTTGTTATTTTATTGCAATCTGTATTGTTATATTGTAATTCTTGTTCAGGTTTGGCCCCATGTAAGCCGCTCCGAGTCCCCATTGGGGAGATGGTGGCAGGGTACAAATAAAGTTTATTATTATTATTATTATTATTATTATTATTATTATTATTAGAGCCCCCGGTGGCGCAGTGGGTTAAACCCCTGTGCCGGCAGGACTGAAGACCGACAGGTCGCAGGTTCGAATCCGAGGAGAGGCGGATGAGCTCTCTCTATCAGCTCCAGCTCCTCATGCGGGGATATGAGAGAAGCCTCCCACAAGGATGAAAAAAACATCAATATCATCCGGGCGTCCCCTGGGCAATGTCCTTGCAGACGGCCAATTCTCTCACACCAGAAGCGACTTCTGACACGACAATAATAATAATAATAATAATAATAATAATAATTATTATTATTATTATTATTATTCTCTTCCTTCTTTCCTCCCTTCCTTTCCTTCACTCCTTTTTTCTCCCCACACTGATTGATTGATTTAAAATATTTATATTCCACCCTTCTCACCCCGAAGGGGACTCAGGGCAGAGCACAGCATATATACGACACGCATTCCATGCCAGAACATAAAATAACTATAACTATACACAAACACTAAAATCAGTTGCATCTATTTTAAAATCGGTTGTTTAAAACCATCTCAAAACACCATGCTGGCTCCGGTCAGGGTCAGGGTTTTCTATTATTGTCTTATTTCACCGTCCCAAAGGCTTGGTCCCACAGCCAAGTCTTTACCATCTTTCTGAAGGAAAGGAAGGTGGAGGCTGATCTAATCTTGTCAGAAAGGGAGTTCCATATCCAGGGGGCAATCACTGAGAAGGCCCTGTCTCTCATCCCCACCAAACATGCCTGTGATGGTGGTGAGACCGAGAGCACGGCCTCCCCCGAAGATCTTAGTTTTCATGGTGGTTCGTAAAGGAAGATGCGTTCGGACAGGTAAACTGGGCCGGAGCCGTTTAGTGTTTTATAGGCCAAAGCCAGAACTTGGAATTGTGCCTGGTAGCAAACAGGCAGCCAGTGGAGGTGACGTAACATGGGAGTTGTGCGCTTCCTTTCCTTTTCTTCCTTTCCTTTCCTTTCCTTTCCTTTCCTTCCCTTCCCTTCCCCTCACACACATTATCACAGGCAGCAGCCAATCTGCTTTGCTCCCTTTCTTTCCCAGTGATGGCCACTTCACCTAGCAATAACTTAATTTACACCTAGCCATTAATTCTGGTCCACGCATTTACAGATTTTATCATTTATTGCAAATGAATGGAGCCCCTGGTGGCGCAATGGGCTAAACCCTTGTGCCAGCATGATGAATGACCGACAGGTTGGAGGTTCGAATCCAGGGAGAGCAGGTTGAGCTCCCTCTGTCAGCTCCAGCTCCCCATGTGGGGACATGAGAGAAGACTCCCACAAGGATGGTAAAACATCAAAAACATTTGGGTATCCCCTAGGCAACGTCCTTGCAAACAGCCAATTCTCTCACACTTGCAGTTTCTCAAGTTGCTCCTGACATGAAAAAAAATTATTGCAAATGCCTGTCAATCAGTTTAACAAGCATTCTTATTTGGAGGGAAAGCTTTTTTCTTCTTCTTTAAAATAAGATCATCCAGAGATGCTGAGAATTGGGGCCCTGAAAGTTTAGTCTTATTCTTTGTTTATTATTTATTTACTATATTTATATCCCACCTTTCTCGACCCGAAAGGAGACTCAAGGTGGCTTACAACATAGGCAACAATTCAATGCCTTACAAAACAATATACAATTTAAAAAAAATCAAATCAAAACTAAAATCAAGGTTAAAATACATCAAAACATTTAAAAACATTACAATTACTATTATAAATCACGCTATCCACAATCATAATCCAGACCATTCTGGTAATCATTGCACATAATTCCAAATCCATCTATTGCACTATATTATTCTTCAAAGGCTTGATCCCAAAGTCACATTTTTATTCTTTTTCTGAAGGTCAGGAGGGAAGGGGCTGATCTAATATCGCTGGGGAGGGAGCTCCACAGTCGAGGGGCCACCACTGAGAAGGCCCTGTCCCTCGTCCCCACCAATCATGCATGTTAAAGAGGTGGGGCTGAGAGCAGGGCCTCTTCTGATGATCTTAATCTCCGAGATCCCAATACATTAAACAGTCCTTCTTCCCCTGGTGAATTTTGACATCAGTGGAAATGTCTTTCTGGTTTACTTTAAAGAAGAAGCAATACCTATGGAAAACGTGAGGCCTTTCCCTGCGAAGTCCCTTTGCAAATCAGCCACGAATTTCTCCCTTATGTGTTCCTTCTGCTTAAAGAAATGAAAAAAGAGCCATCAGTTTAAGGGAACAGCACAAATTCACTAAATGTGCTGCAAGGTGGTGTCCAAGGTCACCAAACAATGCTGTGTTTCGGGATTGCGGGATGCTCATAGTACCATGCAGGCCAGCTCAAAACATTGTCTCTTGTATTTTGAAAATTATATCCCTGAGTTTACACGACAGTATAGGGTTTGAATCCCTAATGGATAACCATAGAGAAGGCATGGGCAAACTTCGGCCCCATCAGGTGTTTTGGACTTCAACTCCCACAATTCCCAACAGCCTGGTTGAGGGGTCAAACTCTGGTTGAGGGGTCAAACTCTGGGATAAAGAGAGGGCTTGCCTGATCACAAGCCCTCAAGAAGAAAGGCTTCAAATGCAGACGTTCACTTGCCTTATCGAACTCATAGAACTCAATCCGTTCACTCTGGCTGCAGTTTCTGCCGACTGGACACACGTTCAGCATCCCGTTCCGGAATTCAATAAAAGTGCCTCTAAAAAGAGACATAAAATGTTTGGATATTTCCTTATAAATGTTAAATCAAACAAAGGAAAAAAATGCTAAATATAAAGCAGAAGAAAAATGTTAAGTTTTTAGAGACTGCTTCTAAAACTAATCATTGTCTAAGTCAGGGATCCCCAAACTACGGCCTGCGGGCCACTTCCGGCCCGCCAAGGGCACTTATCCGGCCCGCGGAGGAGCGCCCCCCCCCCCCACACAGTGCCCCTCCCTTGGCCGGCTCACTCTATCCGTCAGGCCCAATGGGCAGCGTGAACCAGCCAAGGGCGGCTGCTCTGCGTTGCCTACTCACGCATAAAGCACCTCGCGAGGTGCTTTACGCGCGAGTAGGCCACGCGGGGTTGCTCCTCCCTTGGCAGGCTCACGCTATCCATCAGGCCTGATGGGCAGTGTGAGCCAGCCAAGGGCAGCTGTTCCGCGTCGCCTACTCGAGCGTAAAGCACCTCGCGAGGTGCTTTACGTGCGAGTAGGCCGCGTGGGGCTGCTCCTCCCTTGGCAGGCTCACGCTGCCCATCGGGCCTGATGGACAGCGTGAGCCAGCCAAGGGAGGCTGCCCCGGCGCTCCATGCAGTCATGCCGGCCAGGAGGTGTCTACGGACAACGCCAGCTCTTCAACTTAGAAATGCAGATGAGCACCACACCCCCGAGTCAGAAACACCTGGAATTCATGTCAGAGGAAAACCTTTAACTAGGAAAATTGTGGAAGATCCGGGGTGGGAGAAAGAACTCTTGTCTGTTGGAGGTAGGTATGAATGTTTCAACTGGCCACCTTGATTACCATTTCATAGCCTGACAATTTTTAAGGAGAATCCTTTGTTGAGAGGTGATTAGCTGGCCCTGATTGTTTCTTGTCTGGAGTTCCCCTGTGTTTGAGTGTTGTTCTTTATTTACAGTTATAATTTTAGAGTTTTTTAAATACTGGGAGCCAGATTTTGTTCAGACTAGAAATAGGAAGATTTCCCATTCTCTGCTCCTGGAATTACTGCCTAAAGAGGGCTAGAAAGAATCCCCTCTAAGGGCACTTCCACACAGCAAAATAAGAAATGTGCAATGTGCATAGGAATTTTTTAATTTATTTTTTTTTAAAAACTATAGTCCGGCCCTCCAACGGTCTGAGGGACAGTGAACTGGCCCCCGGTTTAAAAAGTCTGAGGACCCCTGGTCTAAGTAATCATTGTCTAAGTATGTCTGCGTTTGGAAATATTGCTGCTTTTTTCTGTTTTCTGTTGTCAATAACAATAACAATTTTATTGATTAGCCCTTAGGCCATATCACAATATCAAATCAAACAACAAGGCTTGATAAGACTTGATTGCACTCTATGTAGTAAGTTAAAAAAGGCACTTATAACAATACAGTAAATAAATATTGTCAAAAATTATTTTTGTAAAAAAAAATTTGGGGCAGGGGGAAGTATAGTTATGGCCAGGACAATATCAACTTTTGATCTCATCTTGCAGAACCTATCCTATGGAGTTTTTGGATTAGTTTGAAGAGTCCTTCAGTAGGTTGCTACAAGTTTTCCGGGCTGTATGGCCATGTTCCAGAAGTATTCTTTCCTGAAGTTTCATCAATATCTATGGCAGGCATCCTCAGAGGTTGTGAGGTCTGTTGGAAACTAGGCAAGTAAGGTTTATACATCTGTGGAATAATGTCCAAGGTGGTAGAAAGAACTCTTGTTTGTTTGAGGCAAGTGTGAATGTTACAGTTGGCGACCTGTACTTATGTAGTGCGAAAGGAACCATACTATTGCATCCAAAGGAACACAGAAAGGTAATTTTGCAGACATACCGTTTCCTAGGCAGCTTAAGTTTTGCAATGTAACTCAGGCAGTAGTTGATCAAGTCTTGGAGCAGCTCTTCACCCAGATGACTTTGAATACTCTGTACAGAGAAACACATCAGGAGAGATTGATTGATCAAACAAACCAGGGGGGGAAAGGACAATATTGCAATGACACTGTGTTTATTTAAAAGGGATTTTGTTGAGCAATTCTCAGGGGAGGAGAAAGTGGGGTTACAATCCAGGCACACTTGGGCTTTTTAAAAATTATTCCTAGATTCCCGTTAGATTGGAGACAAGTTGAAGAAATTCCCTACAGACAAGAGTTCTTTCTCCCACCCTAGGCAAGCAAGGTTTATATATCTGTGGAATGTCCAGGGCCTGGACATTCCACAGATATATAAACCTCACTTGCCTAGTTTTCAACAGACCTCTCAACCTCTGAGGATGCCTTCCACAGATGTGGGCAAAACTTCAGGAGAGAATAATTTTGTAACATGACCATACAGCCTGGAAAACTCACAGCAACTGTCAGATAGTCAGAACATTAAACTATGCTGCTGATGGAGTCTCCACCTCTAGTGGTTTTAGAGCAGAGGCTGGATGGCCAGGCAGGAATCAGCCAGTCTTTGAAGCTGCAAAGCCATTAAGTGCTAATCAAAGTGGCCAACTACAACATTCACACTTGCCACAAGCAGACAAGAGTTCTTTCTCCCACCCTGGACATTAAACAGATATATAAATCTCACTTGCCTAGTTTCCAACAGACCTCACAACCTCTGAGGATGCCTGCCGTAGATGTGGGTGAAATGTCAAGAGAGAATGCTTCTGGAACATGGCCATACAGTCCAGAAAACTCACAGCAATCAAATGCCCTACAATTTTGTTTTAACCAGAGCTTGGCAATAATACTCCCTGAGAGCACAAGTTCCCCAGCAAAAGTAACTCTGGCTTTCATTGCAGTATTTTAATCAAGAGTTTAACTGTTTATTTTTAAATACCATGAATATTTAATTCTCTTCTAATGTTGTTTTTTCAGTTGTATCAGTTTTACTGTAAGCCACTTTGAATCTCTTTTTTGGAGAGAAAAAGCAGGGTATAAGTAATAATAAAGTAACTTATACTACAAGAAAACAATGTATTCCCCCCCCCCCCTTGTGAAATCAAGGAAGTTGTAGCTTGGAGAAACACCAATCAGACAGAATCACACAAAAGAAAAGACTAAAGAAACTACAACCCAAGACTCCATAGCATTGAGTCATGGCAGTTAAAGGGGCATCAAACTGCATTAAGTCAAAAATATTAAAAATGAACTAGGTATTTTTAATTACAAAAATGCGAGTCAAGCACTAAAAGGGTTAAATGGACACAATGACTCAGCAAAAAGCTGCAGTACAATATAAGCAGGTGTGCCTGTAGCTTAGTAGCCTCAGTCTGTAAAAGGTCTCTGTGGGAGAAGGGCCTCAGTGCTAGTTCGCCTCAGTGGGAGAAAGGTGTCAGTCTGAGAGAGCCCACAGTGGGAGAAAGGCCTCAGTGTGAGATAGGCCTCAATATGAGAAGGCCTGGTGTGAGAAGCCCCAGGTTGAAGGCCTTCTGTCAAGCTCCAGTGTGAAGGCTGCTGTGTGTGAAGCTCCTGTGTAAGTTGGTGTGAGAAGAGGCTCTGTGAGAATGAAGCTGGTTATCTGCATGAGAAAGAAGTCCAACGTGGAAGCAAATAAGGAAGTATAAAGAATTTTACTTGTGTTAGGGTAAAAATCCTTGTCCTTGTAAATAGTGCAATCATATTATTTTACTACAACGAAAAGCCTCCTATGGAAGAGATAACATTGGTCTGTGTGTTTTGGTTCTTTTTAGCATTTTTGGCTACTGGTGCTGGGTCACACTGCTGCTAATAATTTACTCTGCTGTACATTTATGGGGAGGGTCTTTTGCTAATAAGCCCTTTCGCCCAACATAGATGCACCCCTAAGAGACTCTCCTCAGGTCATGCAAACTCCATCCTGTGGCTTCCTTGACTGGGACCAATCCCAATTTGAAGCCAAACTGGTTCCAGTCTGAAAATCCTTATTTTCAGGAGTTAGAAGCAGACAGAATCACACAAAAGAAAGCAGAGTAAAGAAACTATATGAAACTGCTGAAGAAGAACAACTTTATTTTTCTACCCTGCCTCCATCTCTCCGAAGGGACTCGGGGCGGCTTACATGGGGCCCAAGGCAGAATACAATTAAAAACAAAGCAAAAACAATTAAGACAGCATAAAACAGCGTAAAAACGTAACAATAATAGCTAGCAACAACAATAACAGCAGACTAATTTTGGAGGGGGGGGGGGAGGAAAACCATTACATGAACTAGTTAAAGGATAAGTGGTTTAGTAAGGTGGATAACAATGTATAACGGCATAGGAAATATCATGGAAACAGAGTAAATTAACAGGATCAGTTAATACAGTATAGGACATCGGATTGAATGACAATTCAAGTCATGAAACAGCTCATGTGAATTTATCTCAAGTTTATTAATTAATTCCATATCGCAGACTCACCTGTTTACTTAGAAGCTGTCCATCTTTGTAGGCCACTAGACCGTTCTCTGGAAAGACGTAGTCGAATCTGTCAACAACTATTGGAAGAAAGGGAGGAAACAAACAGGTTGTTTATTTTGGTTGTTTTCAGGCACGGTGGAAATAGCATGAAAACCTTTTTATGCTCCCATCACAGCCTTTACGTTTTGCAGTGGTGAGAGGCCTACTGTCTATAGAAGGCATGGGCAAACTTCAGCCCTCCAGATATTTTGGACTTCAACTCCCACAATTCCTAATAGCCTCAGGCCCCATCCTTAAGCGGCTGGGGGGGGAAAAGGAAAGGGCCTGAGGCTGTTAGGAATTGTGGGAGTTGAAGTCCAAAACAGCTGGAGGGTCAAAGTTTGCCCATGTCTGGTCTTTAAGTTTTTAGGTTAATTAAAAGCAATGCTGGAAAAAAATCTGTTGTTTTCACCGTATGGCAGGCACACAATTAACTCGGTTTTATGAGCACGAAAGATGGTCGAGTAAACTTACTTCCATGGAAGTGAATCTGATTAGTTAGAATACCAAACTGGGATGAATGATGTCCAATTGGTAATGGAAGAATACCCCAAATCAGCATTTCAGTGCTTCACAATGTAAGGCTTAAAATAGAGAAAGCTTACCATCGTCCCCCAGTTGTTCCTGAATTTTTTCGAAATCTGATCCACCAACAACCCCCACTTTCACCTTCTTCCTCAAAGCCTGCAGGAAGTTGGCCATCTCTGGAGTCACTTTCTGGAATGGTCGGAAAAGAATATGAGTATGTTTTTCCATCATACGAGGGTTGAATGAAAAGTAATGCCTCCACTTTCGTTACTTGGGTTTGGATGGGAATATTTTAATAAATCAAATGCAGAAATAAGCCTTACAATGTGCTCTTTAACTATCGCTATTCACTTTTCCACATAATCACCAGACAATTGGATACATTTCTGCCAACGGCGAACAAGTTTTCTGAAGCCGTCACAGAAGAAGTCGACACTATGTTTCTGCAACCAACGTCTCACAGTTCTCTCAACATCTTCATCAGAAGCATAATGATGTCTCCGAAGATCTTTTCATTATCGGGAACAGATAGAAGTCAGACGGTACTAAATCTGGACTGTATAGAGGATGTCATATGGTGGAGAGATCCAGTCTCTGAAGTTTCAAGTCTTTGCACTTTCATTTCAGGCGTCAGCATTCTGGGCAAAGCAATAATGTGATCCACACATTCTTGTGAAATGCCAATGATGCTTGAAATTTCTCTCTGAGTGATACGACGATCATCCTGAATCAATCTGTCAGTCTTTTGTTTGAGAAACTCAGTGGTTGCTGTCACAGGACATCTAACACTTTGTTCATCATGCAAGTCAGATGTTCCCACCTCAACATCTTTAAACTTACTCACCCAACAATGCACAGTACTCACATCAACACAATCACCATAAGCAGCTTGCATTCTCTGATGAATCTCCTTTGGGGTGACACCTTCTGCTGTCAAGAATTCAATGACTGCACATTGCTTAAGTCGCATTGACCAACCGTCTGTGCAGGGTTCCATACTTCGCACTTTAACAACACAACCATTCAATGCTAAGGCTTCCCGACAAAATGGCACTGTAGAGGAGAGTCTACTGAACAAGCCAGTACCTGCCGCATACCAGTACTGCCATCTGTTGAAGAGTTATGAAGATGGAGGCATTAGTTTTCATTTAACCCTCGTAACATTGAGTGGGACTGGGTCCCCCACAACTGAGCACAATTCCTTCTCTGTACAGAGCTTTTCTGAGGCCAAAGCATTGCTTTTTATTATTAAGGCCTCTTCCTCCACATTTTTCTCTTACTTATTAGTGTCAGTAATAGTCATTACAGTGGCAAACGTATCTTGCCCAGAAAATAAACTAAAAATCCAAAATCCAAAACACTTTTGTTCCCAAGCACTGTGTGTCCTATATAGGGAGAGAGAGAACTTATTTAGATGCAATGTGCTCATCTC
Source organism: Anolis sagrei (assembly GCF_037176765.1). Taxonomy (NCBI): domain Eukaryota; kingdom Metazoa; phylum Chordata; class Lepidosauria; order Squamata; family Anolidae; genus Anolis; species Anolis sagrei. The sequence continues at coordinate 19,299,303 of NC_090034.1, read as the reverse complement.
CAATTTGAAGCCGAAGAGCCGGCGTTGTCCGTAGACGCCTCCAAGGTCATGTGGCCAGCATGACTGCATGGAGTGTCATTACATTCCTGCAGAAGCAGTACCTATTGATCTGCTCTCATTTGCATGTTTTCAAACTGCTAGGTTGGCGGTGCACCGGAGCCCCCGGTGGCGCAGTGGGTTAAAGCACTGAGCTGCTGAGCTTGTTGATCGAAAGGTCGCAGGTTCGATCCCGGGGAGTGGCGTGAGCTTCCGCTGTCAGCCCTAGCTTCTGCCAACCTAGCAGTTCGAAAACATGCAAATGTGAGTAGATCAATAGGTACCGCTCCGGTGGTAAGGTAACGGCGCTCCATGCAGTCATGCCGGCCACATGACCTTGGAGGTGTCTACGGACAACGCTGGCTCTTCGGCTTAGAAATGGAAATGAGCACCACATCCCAGAGTCAGGCATGACTGGACTTAATGTCAGGGGACTACCTTTACCTTTACCTTTTTTTTTTAGGTTGGCGGAAGCTGGGCCTAACAGCAGGAGCTCACCCCGCTTCACGGATTCGAACCACCAACCTTTTGGTCAGCAAGTTCCACAGCTCAGCGGTTTAACCCGCTGCACTACTAGAGGCTATTATTTAATATATTAGTATTATATAGCAATATTATGATTCTATATTATTTTGTACTATACTATTGTTGTTGTTCATTCGTTCAGTCGTCTCCGACTCTTCGTGACCTTATGGACCAGCCCACGCCAGAGCTCCCTGTCGGCCGTCACCATCCCCAGCTCCTTCAAAATCAGTCCAGTCACTTCAAGGATGCCATCCATCCATCTTGCCCTTGGTCGGCCCCTCTTCCTTTTGCCTTCCACTTTCCCCAGCATAATTGTCTTCTCTAGGCTTTCCTGTCTCCTCATGATGTGGCCAAAGTACTTCAACTTTGTCTCTAGTATCCTTCCCTCTAGTGAGCAGTCGGGCTTTATTTCCTGGAGGATGGACTGGTTGGATCTTCTCGCAGTCCAAGGCACTCTCAGAGCTTTCCTCCAACACCACAGTTCAAAAGCATCAATCTTCCTTCGCTCAGCCTTCCCTAAGGTCCAGCTCTCACATCCGTAGGTTACTACAGGGAATACCATGGCTTTGACTAGGCGGATCTTTGTTGCCAGTCTGATGTCTCTGCTCTTTACTATTTTATCGAGACTGGACATTGCTCTCCTCCCAAGAAGGAAGCGTCTTCTGATTTCCTGGCCACAGTCTGCATCTGCAGTAATCTTTGCACCTAGAAATACAAAGTCTGTCACGGCCTCCACATTTTCTCCCTCTATTTCCCAGTTGTCAATCATTCTTGTTGCCATAATCTTGGTTTTTTTGATGTTTAGCTGCAACCCGGCTTTTGCGCTTTCTTCTTTCACCTTGATTAGAAGGCTCCTCAGCTCCTCCTCGCTTTCGGCCATCAAAGTGGTGTCATCTGCATATCTGAGGTTGTTAATGTTTCTTCCAGCAATTTTCACCCCAGCTTTGCATTCATCAAGCCCCGCACATCGCATGATGTATTCTGCATACAAGTTAAAAAGGTTGGGTGAGAGGATGCAGCCTTGCCGTACGCCTTTCCCAATCTTGAACCAGTCTGTTCCTCCGTGGTCAGTTCTGACTGTTGCTACTTGGTCCTTGTACAGATTCCTCAGGAGAGAGACAAGGTGGCTTGGGATGCCCATCCCACTAAGAACTTGCCACAATTTATTATGATCCACACAGTCAAAGGCTTTAGAGTAGTCAATGAAGCAAAAATAGATGTTTTTCTGAAACTCCCTGCCTTTCTCCATTATCCAGCAGATATTGGCAATCTGGTCTCTCGTTCCTCTGCCTTTTTAAACCCAGCTTGAACATCTGGCAACTCTCGCTCCATGTATTGCTGGAGTCTTCCTTGCAGGATCTTGAGCATTACCTTACTGGCATGAGAAATAAGGGCCACTGTACGGAAGTTGGAGCAGTCTTTCGCATTTCCCTTTTTTGGTATGGGGATATAAGTTGATTTTTTCCAGTCTGATGGCCATTCTTGTGTTTTCCATATTTGCTGGCAAATGGCATGCATCACCTTGACAGCATCATCTTTTAAGATTTTAAACAGTTCAGCTGGGATCCCCTCGTCTCCTGCTGCCTTGTTGTTAGCAATGCTTCTTAAGGCCCATTCCACCTCACTCCTCAGGATGTCTGGTTCTAATTCATTCACCACACCATCAAAACTATCCTCGATATTATTATCCTTCCTGTACAGATCTTCTGTATAGTCTCGCCACCTTCTCTTGATCTCTTCAGCTTCTGTTAGGTCCCTGCCATCTTTGTTTCTTATCATACCAATTTTTGCCTGAAATTTACCTCCAATGTTTCTAATTTTCTGGAAGAGGTCTCTTGTCCTTCCTATTCTGTTGTCTTCTTCCACTTCCATGCATTGCTTATTTAAAAATAGTTCCTTATCTCTTCTGGCTAACCTCTGGAATTGCGCATTTGACTGGGCATATCTCCCCTTATCCCTGTTTCCTTTTGCTTTCCTCCTTTCTTGGGCTACTTCCAGTGTCTCAGCAGACAACCATTTTGCCTTCTTGGTTTTCTTTTTCTTTGGGACGTACTTCGTTGCCGCCTCCTGAACAATGTCGCGGACTTCTGTCCATAGTTCTTCTGGGACTCTGTTTACTAAATCTAGTCCTTCAAATCTGTTCTTCACTTCCACTGTATATTCGCTAGGAATGTTGGTGAGATCATATCTAACTGGTCTGCGTATTTTCTATACAGCAATATTATTAGTAATTACATTATATATGTAATATATAATACACAATTATTATTATTATTATTATTATTATTATGCATTATTATATTGTACTATATTATTATACTCACAACGAAAAACATTACAACTTAAAATATACCAATATGCATCAATAAAACAGTATGATCATTAGGGTTGGCTCAAAAGCACTCTGCGTATGCACAGAGGCACTCTGGCGGCCTCCCACCTGCCGGGGCCCAGTCAGGGTGCCGTCCACGTCGAAGAGACAGAGCTCCCGCCCGCCGTCGCTGCCCTCCATGGCCGCCTGGCAAGAGAGAGAGAGACACACACACACAGACACCTTTTCCTTTTCCTGCTGCCCCTTTAAGGCCGGAAGACTACAGTTCCCGGCAGGCACCGCGCCCAGGAAGCCCCGCGCCGCACTCGGAGCCTGGCCCGAAGAGGGGCAAGAAGCGGCCTCCGTGCCTTTGCCACCGACTTCATGGTAATCCTCTTGCGGAGCGGAGTCCCCCGGGGCCTGGAGGCTAGAAACCCCACCAGGCCCCACCAGGAGGGATTGTGGGAGTTGTAGTCCGGAACACCTGGAGGGCAAGCTTAACCTGGCTCCTGCCAAGGAAGTGGACTGGGGAGGATGCAGAAGGCAAGCAAGGCCCTGCCCTCTCTCCCTCTCTCCCTCCCTATCATTCTGGAGAGATCTATCTGTCTATCTATTTATTTGTCTATTTATATCTATCAATCTCTCTAAAGTTCTATATCTCTATTTATACCTACTTAAAGTTCTGACCACTTATACCTACTTAAGTAAAGGTAAAGGTAGTCCCCTGACATTAAGTCCAGTCATGTCTGACTCTGGGGTGTGGTGCTCATCTCCATTTCTAAGCCGAAGAGCCAGCGTTGTCCGTAGACACCTCCAAGGTCATGTGGCCGGCATGACTGCATGGAGCGCCGTTACCTTCCCGCCGGAGCGGTACCTATTGATCTACTCACATTTGCATGTTTTCGAACTGCTAGGTTGGCAGAAGCTAGGGCTGACAGCGGAAGCTCACGCCGCTCCCCGGAATCGAACCTGAGACCTTTCGATCAACAAGCTCAGCAGCTCAGTGCTTTAACCCACTGCGCCACCGGGGGCTCCCTATATCCATTATTATATTGTACTATATTATTATACTCACAATGAAAAACATAACAACTTAAAATATACAAATATGCAACAATAAAACAGTATTGTCATTAGGGTTGGCTCAAAAGCACTCTGCGTATGCACAGATATTCATCTAAACAAAGATATTTATCTATCTAAAGATATCTGCCTATATCTATTTGTTGGAGCCCCCGGTGGCGCAGTGGGTTAAACCCCTGTGCCGGCAGGACCGAAGACCCACAGGTTGCAAGTTCGAATCCGGGGAGAGGCGGAGGAGCTCCCTCTATCAGCTCCAGCTCCTCATGCAGGGACATGAGAGAAGCCTCCCACAAGGATGATTAAAAAAAACAAACATCAAATCATCCAGGTGTTCCCTAGGCAACGTCCTTGCAGACAGCCAATTCTTTCACACCAGAAGTGACTTGTAGTTTCTCAAGCCACTCCTGACATGACAAAAAACCCCAAAAACTATTTGTTTGTCTCTATCTATAATCTATCTAAAGATCTATATCTATTTAAAGATGGCTCTATCTATCCATCTATATATAAATAAAAATGTAATGTTACTTTGTGGGATTAACATAACTCAAAAACCACTGAACGAATTGACACGAAATTTGGACACAATGCACTTAACAATCCAACAAGTGTCCATCACCCCTAAACACACACACACACAACCTCAGCGGAACAGACTTTAAACCCCCAAAAATACACCATATATACATATACACATACACTCATATACATATACTCATGCACACATTCATACACACACACACACGTCTGTGCACAAACACACACATATATACACATATATACATATACATACACACATATATACATATACATACACACATATATACATATACACATGCACACACATACATACACACACAAATTCACAAATATATACAAACACATAAATACATATATACACACACAAAACACATACACACAGACTGGGTCACAGCAATGCATGGCAGGGGACAGCCAGTCTATCTATAGATATGTATCTAAAGCTATCTATCAATCTATCTAAGGATATCTCTATATATCTATTTATCTCTGTAATCTATCTAAAGATCTGTATCTATTTAAAGATCGCTATATGTATCTGTCTAAAGCTATCTACCTAAATAAAGATATTTATATGTATCTATCTAAAGATCTATATCGATTTAAAGATGGCTATATCTGTCTAAATAATGATACCTCTCTATATCTATTTGTTTTTCTCTGTCTATCTGTAATCTATCTAAAGATACCTCTCTTTATTTATCTAAAGATCTGTATCTATTTAAAGACCGCCATCCCTGTCCATCGATATCTAAATAAAGACATCTGTCTAAAATATGTATCTTATCTTACCTATGTTTTTGTGTCTTATTTATCTAATCTATCTCTAAAGCTATATATCTGTCAACATCTGTCTGTCTATGGACTGCAGCTGGTTTTGGATGCAGAAGCAAGCTACATATATCTCCTCTTTATTTATTTTTCTATCTGGATGCCAGTTGGTTCATCTATATATTATTTATTTATTTATTTGCGACATTTATATGCCGCTCTTCTCACCCTGAAGGGGACTCAGAGCGGCTTTAAAGATACACACACACAATATATTATATTGTTAGCATAGGACAATATCAATATTATAATTACTGTATTGTACTGTACCATTATATTGTAATATTATTAGTAATATTACATGTAATATAAATATATATAATTATAATTATAATATTGTATTATTATTAGTAGTAGTATTATATTTTATTACATTATATTACAAATATTATATGTATATACAATATATTATATTATATTTAGTTGGATGGATGGATGGAAGGAGGGGAGACCAATGTGGTTGGACCTTGCTTGCTGCCTGCATCCCAAACAACCTGCCGTTTGCATCCCGAACCCCAATTGCAGTGCAGTTATGTTGTTAAATTTGTGCCCAATCTGTCATTAGCCACCTTGAGTCCCTATACTAGGAGAAAGGCAGGATGAAAAGAAAAGTAAGTAAATAAATAAATGCTCTTGGGCTCCCCGAGGCCTTTGGATGCTGGGGATTATAGTCTGGTAGAGCCACATCTTGAAGTACAAGGGGCATTGGCTTGGTGCTTTTCAGAAAAAGGGTTCGGTGGTTGAAATCCTAGTATGAAAGAATGTATAGTTTAATACAGAAATGTATGTTTGTTTTTCCAGGCTGGGATCCTTGCTATCCGCTTTCCCTTGTTCTCGTGCTGTAGGAGATGTCGCCCAAGCAAATTGAATCTGCAGAGCTTCAAGGAAGATCGGGTTCTGCTCCGTTCCTTCCGGAGACCAACAGTCCCATTTCAATGCCTCAGCGTTTCATCTCACACTCAGAAGGAGACCTCAATCTCCAAACATTCGGATCAGTTCCGGCTGATTTACAGGTTCCCCGGGATCCATTTTTGCCGGATTCTGTCAAGGCTGAAACTGCTGCAGACGTCGCTCACTGTCCTGCTTCTCCCTCCAATCTGGGTCCTTTACTGGCAAAACCAAGTCCCTCAGAGCCAGTGCCTCTACTGCACCGGCATCGCTTGCTTTGCTGCCGCCATGCTTTACGGCATGAGCTTCTACCTCCGGCGGATTGTCGGCATGATGTACCTGAATGGGGATGACACGCTACTAAAGGTCTCACACTTGACCTTCTGGGGCAAGAGGAAGGACATCTGCTGCCCAGTGGAAACGGTGATGACTTTGGGGGATGTCGGCGAAAACCGGAACGACCTGCTACTGAAGTTCCAGCAGTACAACCAAGATCTGTTTCTGTATTTTTCCCTCCGCTTCGGGAATATTGTGGACCCAAAAGGGTTTGCAAAAGTGTTTGGAGAACTTGGGTGATGTTTTTTAGACATTTACTATAGGACTTTAAAAAAATTATAATTCAATAATGATTAGATCTAATCTTTGCTTTGTAATAAATAGGCCCCATTTCTTTCTGGATATTGATTTAGAGATTTCTCCTTCATCAGCTTTACGAGTTGGTCCATTTTCGTTCATTCACACATCTTCGTAATTTTTTCCGTCTTTGAACATAGATAAATCTGGTTGCAATAGTTATATACTGTATTTATTCAAGTCTAATGTGCCATTGAATAAGTACCTAAATTTTCAAACTCCCAAAACAAAAACAAAAAGATTTGCTGACGAATGTCATGCACAGCAACAAGAAGTGCACTTTGTCATTTGTCCGTATTACAGTTGCTGCCTACTTAGGATTCCTTCTTTGGAAACAAAAGTGTCAGAACACCAAAGCTTCCAGCGATGGAAAGGAAAACCTTGGGGTGCATCTATGCCGTAGAACAAATCCACTTGAATTGTCTTGGTTCAATGCTATGGAGTCATAGGAGCTGTCGTTTCACAAGGTCTTGAGCCTTTTTTTTTGCCAAAGAATGCTGATGCTTCACCAAAGGACAAATCCCAGGATCACATAGCATTGAGACATAGCCATTAAATTAGAGATGAAGTTCCTTAACGAGGCTCCTGAAGCAGCTTCCCTTTTTTGCTTTGACTTAGCACCATATGACACAAATCTAATGTGTCATATTGGCAAGGTAATTTAGCCAAAAAAAGGTGAGCATTAGACTCGAGTTAAGTAGGTGAGCTCTTGCTGTTAGGCCCAGCTTCTGCCAATCTAGCCGTTCGAAAACATGCAAATGAGAGCAGATCAATAGGTACTGCTTCTTCAGGAATGTAACGACACTCCATGCAGTCATGCTGGCCACATGACCTTGGAGGTGTCTACGGACAATGCCGGCTCTTTGGCTTAGAGATGAGCACCACCACTTTAGATGCGGTTTGGTTATTTGGGGTGCTGATTCAGAAAATTGCATTGGATAGACCACATTAGCTCTAGTTTCTGATACAGAACCAATGCCATCCAGTAGTCACCATTGGCTCTTCCACAGAAAACCATATGTAATAATCTACTGCTGATGTTGTCTATCCAATAGTTTTCTGAATCGGCACCCCAAATAACCCCAGGCCTAAAAATGAAAACACCAAGGTACCCCTCCTTCCAGGCGCCACATGGAACGGCTCTGCTTGGGGAGGGAGGAGAAGCATCAGTCAAGAGGCTTGTCACACATTTCATGGGTAGTCATCCTCTCCCCTCCTGTCATCCCCGTTGTATCGGCACTATAAGAGGGTTTCACAAGACCAGTCACTCTCATTGCAACGGTGTAGTAATGGTGAGGCCGCGGACCATATTTTAGTTCATAGGGACCACTGGTGGTCCACAGACCACAGGTTGGGAACCACTGTTCTAGAATAAGATGTTTATTTTACCCAATTATTACATAGGATAAAATCATATTTGGGATGTGATCTTGCAAATTTGGAACTGCGTTGATTTATGGGAACGTTCAAGACCAAAGTGGAGTATGAAATAAGCCATGTGTCGAAAGAGTGCTGATAGATTTATGTACCTTTTAAAGTCCAGGTCCAACACTCAAACCACTATACTACACTGATTCCTATTAACATGATGAAAAGAACTGGAAACGTTCCATTATAAATATTTTATTTTTAAGAATACTGATTAACACAGGAAATGCATTTCATGGCTACTGGTTAACGTCTAGAAGTGCAGTTAGGTACTGGTTTACGCATGGATTTGGCACAGTCGACAAAGAGGCTGTAAACAAGTTATTACTTTTTGAAATAGGTCAGCGTACACTGTAGATTAAGAGGATCTACCTTGGTCTGACTGTTGTTAGGTGGTGCGTACAAGTTCACAGTTAAAAGAGGGCTCCGTAGAAATCAGTTTTGAAACCCTGGGATGTGCTGAAGAAGAGTTTATAATCAGTAAAACAAGAATGCGGTCCAAAGTAACAAGTTTGGGGAATAGGACAAAAATACGAGGCTTGCAAGAGATGCTACACTGATATGTTGAACTAAATCCCTACTCTCTGCCCATCAGCAATAAATTCTGGATTCTTTCCCAAAAGAAGAAATCAGAGGCAAGCCTTCAATGCAAAGGAGACTGTTGTGTATCTTCGAGTCATTTTCAACTTATTATGGCAACCCTACTGCAAGGTTTTCTTAGCATTGTTTGTCTTTCTTCTGAGGCTGAGAGACCCATAGTCAACTAGTGGGTTTCAAGTTGTTATTCAAAACCTGTTTTCCAAATTCATAGTCAGACGCTCAAATGACTACACCCTATTGGCTCATACAAGAGATTCTTTCTGGAAAGAACCAAGCAGGCAAGAAATCCCTTGTCTCCTATGAGCAGAGCTTCAAAACATTTTGGAAAAGTACGTTTTTCTAAACTGCTTCTTGGAGAGTGTTATGGAAGTACTGATAGAGAAGGCTTGGTCACTAGAGCAGTGGCTGACTTGAGAAATCTAGAACTTTTGAGTACGTTTCATACACACACACACACACGCCTAGCTCAGCTTGGATGACAGACATTTGGACATTCCGGATTGTAGCAAATGAGGTATAGAATAGAAGGAAAAGGAGGAGGAATACTTGGTTTGTTGAGTTAATGAACTGAAGTACAGTGTTCCCTCACTTATTGTGGGGGTTCCGTTCTAGGACGACCCGTGATAAGTGAAAATACGCGAAGTAGGGACACCATATTAATTTTAATATTTATATATTACTTTATGTATTTTATATATTATTTTCTTACCCACGCTTCCTTACCCACCTCCCGGCCCATCCCAAGGTCACCTGCCTGCCTCCCTGGCCTCTGCAGCACCTCCGGAGCCACACAGACAGCAGCAGGCCAGGGAGGCAGGCTTTCCCCGCTGCGTCTCAAGCTGCCGCACTTCTGGGCTCTGTGGAGGCCAGGGAGGCAGGCTTTCCCCGCTGTGCCTCAGGCCGCCACACTTCTGGGTCCCTGGCCTCCCTTGGACGTAAATATTTAATATTTTATATCTTTTATTAATATTTTCAAAAACTTGCGAAATAGCGAGTCCGTTAAAAACAAACAACGAAGAAGCAAGGGAACACTGTACTTCCTTCTGCATGCCTGGTTCTGTTGCAAAGCCTGGCAAAATGTCCTTTTTGGACTATGACTCCCCAGAATGCCCTAGCCAGCATGGATATCTGAAATGGTTGCAGTCTAAAAAGTAAATTTCTACAAACTGGTATAGCAGTTTGAGTTAGACTGTGGAGACCAGGATAAATCTCTGCTCAGTCATGAAATCCCAATGGGTGGCCTTGGACAGGTCACACTCTCAGCCCCAGAAAACTCAATGATGGGGTTGCCATGGACCAGAAATGCCTTGGAAGACACACAACATCAAAAAATGTGAGGCTCTTTTCATATCTATATCCCTAAAAGAGGTTTTTGGGGAAAGATGTTTTGTCTGCTTTCCACTTCAGCCTGCAAGGAGTTGGGTGGGGAATAAAAGGCACAATATAGAAGAGAACAAAATGCTACTTTTGGTCCTGTCTGCTTTGCGAGCTGCAAACTTCGTCTCTGCTAGGAAAGCAATTTAACTGAGGGACAGAACTAAATGGAAGATCCCTTGAAACAGCTTTCTCTTCTCCAAAGTCACAAATACCTTCTGCTTAGCAGATGCAACCTGGCTGGGAAGAAAAATGTCAAAAAACCACAAGCTTGGCCGCTGCAGCTGCTTTGGAAATTATCAGGATTTAGACCTTCTTTGCTTTGGCACAAAACGAGAGTTGGGCCAGGTCTGCAGAAGCAGCAATAGCAGTCACAAAAATACAGTAATCTAGAGAGTAGAAAAGTGATCTCTTGCTGGGAGTTTCTAGGAACCTTTGTCCAAAAAACTTTGTGGAACTTTTTGTTGACATTTTACTAAGTGATACCTTTCATGCTGGAAGGTGGCACCTCCATGGCAGGGCTTCTTCTTTCAATTCCCCAAACAACTGGCTTGAAAAATAGTATTTGTGCTGCTCATAAACTACTTAATGAGTTGACCGTTCCATCCCTCAGAATGGGATGTGCCCAAGGCTGTCCACAGCGCTTTGAGGAACATGTAACTCTCCCATTTCTGCCCACTTCTCGTGATTCTAGTCATTTTGGACTACAACTCCCATCTGCCTTGGATCGGTTCAGTGGGGACATGAGACCCTTGAGATTATGAAAATGTGACCGAATCCCTATTTTCCTGAGCCCTACAGTTTCTAATCTTGGGTATAGGAATGAACTCAGCCTATACAGAGCCTCCCTCACAGTGGCTCCAAAAACTTAAAAAAAATAAATTTAATGTTTCTGATGCAGATACGTCAACAGGAGAACTCAAGGGAGAAACAGTTGCTTAAATGCAAAATTATGGTTGCTGTGGGCTGTGTATGTATGCACACAAATGTAGGAAAAGAGCTGCTCTGTGTGCATTCGTGACTACACAAGGGTCCCAGGTCAGTGGCAGTTTGTGCACAATTTCTGAAGCGTTGCTACAATCTTAAGGACTAGAAACTTGACACGGAAAGGTTTTGGGTGCATTCGAGATTGGAGTGAAACACCCGCATCGAAATATGGCATGCATCAGCTTGGAGGAGATGAACAGCCACAGAATTCGTCCCTAGAGTTTCCAAATCGGGTATTCGGAATCCTTGCAAGAAGTTCCGAAAGCATCCCGAAATTTTGGCCGAAGACTTGGTGATAAGCATTGAAAAATAAATGTAAAAAAAAAAAAGACTTCATGGATTCAGTTTTTTTTCTTCTATTAGTGAAAATATATATATATAATATATATTTATGATTTTAAATAAACTATTCTCAGACTCTTATAGGATTTGGGTTTTGTTTGCTTGTTGTTTGTTTTTCTTTCTCTCTCAGTGCAAAGTAAGGCTTGGCTACTTGAAGTCGGCCAAAATGTCGCTGAAGATGTTGAGGAAGAGGTGGGCGTGATGGTCGCGGAAGACTAGGGTGGGCCGGAAACGGATGGATCGGTCGCCGCTGCCTCCCAGCACCACACCTGTGGAAAAAAAAAACCCACGTTAGTCATGGGAAATGCATGGTAGGGAAGCCAAACAGGAGTTTGCCCTAAAATCGTGAAAACGGATGCAGGGTGAGTGACACCTGGCTTGAAAACAGTCTGATGTGAAAGGGATTTAGAAATCTCAGTGGACCACAAGCTGAACATGAGCCAGGACTGTGATTCTAGCCTGAATCAATAGGAGTCTAGTGACTAGATCAAGGGAAATCAAAGTCCCACTCTATTTTGCTTTATTCCTCACTGGGAATAATAACCCTACATCTAGTTCTGGGCAGAACAATTCAAGAATGAGATTGACAACATGTCCAGAGAAGGTTGACCACAATGTTCAAAGATTTGGAAGTTGAGCCTACCAAAAAACAGGAGATGGGAATGTTGAGCTTGGAGAAAAGAAACCAAAGAGAAGGGGACATGGGAGCCATGTTGAAATATTTGAAAGGAGGCCAAATTGAGGAGAGGACCAGCTTGTTTCTTGTTGCTCTGGAGACGAAGGCACAAAGGAGCAAATGGATTCAAATTGCATGAAATACTCCACCTGAACATGAGGTAAAACTCCCTGATTCCAGACATGAAACAATCAAGGCCAACTATCACCTCCTAACAAAGGATTCCCCCAGGCAGGAAGCAGCCAGGCTTTGAAGCTGCAAGGCCATTCAGTGCTAATCAAGGTGGCCAATTGCAACATTAACACCTGCTTCAAGCAGACAAGGGTTCTTTCTCCTACCGTAGACATTATTCCAGATATACAAACCTCACTTTCCCAATTTCCAGCAGACCTCATAACCTCTCAGGATGCCTGCCATAGATGTGGGTGAAACGTCAGGAGAGAATGCTTCTGGTACATGTCTATACAGCCTGGAAAACTCACAGCAACTCTCTGATAGTCAGAACCGTTCAACATTAAACTATGCTGCTGTCGGTGGAGTCTCCTCCTCTAGAGATTTTAGAGCAAAGGCTGGATGCCCATCTGTCTGTTTTGATTGTGGGTTCCTACCTGGTAGAAGGGGGTTGGACTGGATGGCTTTTCAGGTCTCATTCAACTAAATGATTCTAAACCAGAGGTTACTTTATTAGACATAGCGTGGTGATGTTTTTTAAGCAGAAACTGATGGCCATCTGTCTGAAGTGCTTTGAATGTGCCTTCCCACCTTCCTACATGTCCCTTGGGGTCTCTTCCAACTCTAAGATTGTATGAGGTACCAAGAAGAGGAAAGTCAAAAGAGGGCCATTGATAGGAATGAGATGAACTGGTTCTTATCCCAAATCTGCAAAACCATCTATCAAGGGACAAGAATTGTGTAATCTTGCCCATTTCAGGACAGTTCTGGCCCTCATAACCCAGACTTCGACCTGAATTGTTTCAGCTAAAACTAGTATGTCTTTGGTCACATCTGTACTGTGAAGTGAATGCAGTTTGCCATCTTTTTTATTGCATTGCCCATTGTGTTCAATTTTATGGCAATTTGCTTTATTTATTTTATTTTGCTACTGTATGCATTTTATTCTGATGTAATTTTTGTTGTCTGCATTTTGTATTTTATTTTGCTTTATTGGATCTTTGGGATTGGCCTCATGTTAGCACCCTGAATCCCCCTCGGGGAGATGGTGGCGGGGTATAAATAAAGATTATTATTATTATTATTATTATTATTATTATTGACTCAATCCAATACAATCTTGGGAGTTGTACTTTGGCAAACTATTTGACAGAGAAAGCAGCCTACACTCTTGTCAAATGACAACTCCCATGAATCCATAGCACTGAGCTGTGACAGTTAAAGTGCCAAACTGCAGTGTAGATGCACCCATGGAGATGAATGCATCTCTGCAAATGATAAGAGCCTCACCTTTGTTTCTGGCTATTGCAATGAGCTTGTTCCTAATGGCATCATTTGGAGTATCGAACGAACAGAATGTCCCTCGTCCTCGTGCCCGGCTGATCAGGTGTGGGTAGCGACTCTATAGGGAGAAAAGAGGATCTTAAACCCAATAGGAATCTCGGCTTTGCTTTTAACATAGAGGTCACGATTGTACACCATCTTTCCCTAGAAAAATGATGGTGCCCCCATAGAAAACAAAGCAAGACCTAGGTTGCTATATCATACGTCTTGAGGAAAGTCCTGGAGATATTAGACTCAGATACATTTGATGTTGGGAGGTACTGGGTGCATCTACACTGCAGAATTAATGCAGTTTTGGCACCACTGGGAATCTGGGGAGTTGTAGTTTGGTGGGGTACCATCACTCCTTGGCAGAGAAGGCTAAAAATCTTGCGAAACTACAACTTCTATGATTCTGCAGCATTGAGCTGTGGTGGATAAAGTGGTCCTAGACTGTGTTATTTCTATAGTGTAGTAAGATGTGTTGGGTGAGTGGGCTTAATAACAAAAGACCCTCCTCATAAATGTAGTAACTTAGCAGCAGCAGTGCGACCCAGCACAAGTAGCCAAAAGTGATAAAAAGAACAAAAACACACAAACCAATGTTATCTCTCCCATAGGAGGCTTTTCTTTGTAGTTAAATAATATGGTTGCACTATTTACAAGAACAAGGTTTCCATAACACAAGTAAAATTCTTTATACTTCCTTATTTGCTTCCACGCTGGACTTCTTTCTCATGCAGATAACCAGCTCCATTCTCACAGAGCCTCTTCTCGCACCAAACTTACACAGGAGCTTCACACAGTAGCTTTACAGGCCTTCAACCTGGGGCTTCTCACACCAGGCCTTCTCATATTGAGGCCCACCTCCCACTGAGGCCTTTCTCCCACTGAAACTTTCTCACACAGAGTGCTCTCTCAAACCGACGCCTTTCTTCCACTGAGGCGAACTCACACTGAGGCCTTCTCAGCTTTATACACACTGCTGCCTTTACACACGATGACCTTCAACCTGGGGCTTCTTTCACAGAAGCCTTTCACACCAGGCTATCCTCACACTGAGGCCTACGCCTACTGAGGCCTACTAACATTGGAGCCTTCTCATACTGAGGCCTCTTACACTGAGACCTCTTTCTCACTGAGGTGTTCTCATAATAGTGATATTAGATCAGCCCCCTCCCTCCTGACTTTCCGAAAAAAAGTAAAAACCTGGCTCTTTGAACAAGCGTAACAGATAAACATGGAACTATGAAAGAGTGAAACATGGAATGGCTTAGACGATGCTACTGGAAAATGAGATTAAGTGAAATACATTGGTGATTATATGTTTTTAACAGTTTTGTATGGATTTTTATAATGTTGTTATAAATGTTTTGAATTGTATTTATGACTATTCTGGCATCGAATTATTCCCAAATTGTAAGCCACCTTGAGTTGCCTTCAGGCTGAGAAAGGTGGGATAGAAATATTGTAAATAAATAAATAAAGAACATACTGATGCAAACGAACACTAAGGTTTACCTCACACTGAGGCCTCTCTCAGACTGAAGTCTCTTCATACTGAGGGCAACTAACACTGAAGTGTACGAAGCTACATGCACACCTGCTCTTATTGAACTGCAGCTTTTTCTGAGTCCTTGCATCCATTTAACACTTCAGTGCTTGACTCACATTTTTGTAATTAAAAATACCTAGTTAATTTTTAATATTTCTGATAAGATGCACCCAAGGTGGCCCTACTATACTAGAGGAAAACCCTGGATAAGCCTCACTGCTGACGTACCTGTAAATCCAGCAGCCCAGCAAGCAGGACCTTCCCCGCATGAGTTGCGTTGTTCAGCAAGTCTTCCCTTTTGATGACATTAATGACTTCTGCAAGGAGCAAGTTCTTGGAGGGGTCCCCGAGCCACGTGTTGAAAATCCGATAGGGCTGCAAAAAAGAAAAAGAAAAAGAAAAAAAAAGTAAGTAGGAATTCAAAGGAACGATCCATACCACAATTTTTATTTCCCCCTCTTTTTAAATTCCCTTCATTTGTTCCATTCCAAGAGACCTAAGGTGCGTCTACACAGGAGAACAGATGCATGGCTGATCAAGTGGTGTCAACTCTACAGTGCAGATGCACCCTGCAATGCTGATATACTGGGTTATGATCTTATCATTCTAATTATTATTATTATTAGTATTATTATTATGTGCCTATGAAGGCATGCTGATCAAATTTGGAGACGACATCAAATTAGGAGGGATAGCAAATAATATACTTTAAAAGACTGGATCAGAATCCAAAATGCCCCTGACAGATTAGAGAACTAATTGGCCAGAATTAATTTTTAAAAAGATGTCTACTAGGAGAAATGTACAAAATGATACTTAGGTGATAAATATTTATTTATTTATTCACAGCATTTATATCCCACCCTTCTCACCCCAAAGAGGACTCAGAGCGGCTTACAAGTTATATGTACATACAATATTACATACTATTAGCATAGAGCAATATTAGTCTTATATATTACTATATTGTACTATACCACTATATTGTAATATTATTAGCGATATTAGATGTGATATAACATATATAATTATACTGAATTATTAATAACATTATATTGTATTACATTATAATCTTATTATCAATATTATATGGTTATATAAGATATTATACTTTTAGCACAATATGAAATGCACAGTTGCACCTGACTTGAAACCAGTCTATGTGAAAGGGATCTAGGAGTCCTGGTAGACCACAAGTAGACCAGAGGACCAATGCAATCCTTGGCTGCATCAACAATAGTCCAGTGGTTAGGTGGAGGAAGTCATCATCCCACTCTATTCTGATTTGGTTAGACCTCACCTGGAATAATAACCCTGTGCCCAGTTCTGAGCATCATAATTTGAGAAGGAGAGGTACCAGTGGAAGGGGTCCAGAGAAAGGAGACCAACATGATCAAAGTTTGGATGCCAAACCCTAAGAGGAATGGCTGAGAGAGCTGGGGATGTTTAGCTTGTAGACAGGAAGACTGAGAAAAGGAGTTATGAGAACCAGGTTTAAATATCTGAAAGGATGTCACACTGAGGAAGGGGGAAGCTTGGCTTCTGCTGCTCCAGAGATTGAGACATGATGGAGCAATGGATTCAAATTGCAGAAGAAGAGATTCCCCCTAAACATTCAAAAGAACTTCCTCATCATAGTCAGAGCTGTTCAGCAGAGAAATATACTGTTCTGGAGTGGAGTCTCCGTCTCTGGCAGTTTTTCAGCAGAGGCTGGATGGCCATCTGTTGGGAGGGTTTGGATTGTGTCTTCCTGCCTGGAAGGGGAGGACTGAACTGGATAATCTTTGGAGTCCCTTCAAACTCAATGGGATATGGACTGTGGGGGATCACAGTGGGGTAGGATATGCTACCACTTTGGGAGTCGGGTGGAGATTTCTTCTCTGGAGGGCTTTAAGCAGAGGCTGGATGGCCATCTGTCAGGAGTGCTCTGATATGTTCATTCCTGCATGGCTGAATGGAACGCCTTTGCAGTCTCTTCCAAGACTGAGAATGAATCCAGCTCTTGTCACAGGAAAGGCATTGAGGCCCTTCAGGGCAAGTCTATAGACTTCTATTCAAAGACTTACAGCGTTGGCGCGGAATTCCTCCTTGTGGAAAAACCCTCCGGTCATCATCTTCTTGCTGAAGGATAGCACGTCTGCGGGGTCATCAAGGCCCCAATGCTCATGGGCCCAGAACTTGCCTGTGCACCCGCCTCCCGTCTGCACCTCGTCCACCAGGAAACCGCATCCATGCTATTTTTTTTTAAAAAAATGAGCAAAGTTAGACCAACTTTGGGAAAGGAAGTGTGATGCATCTCAGTCCTCTTCTCTTTGTAATGTATGTGAGAGAAATACGGGGCACAAATAATGGGGGAGATCCAATTTTGAGTTCCGTCTCAGTACAGAGCCCTAAGAGAGTCATAAACAGTCATAGAAAATGGGAAGAAGCAGAAAACATATAACCATATCTGCTGGGAGAAAGGTGGGGTATCATTTCAAAATTGCCTAATTCAAAGGTATAGCTATATGAGCCTGTATCAGTACAGTAGGCTCTAAGTATCCAGTCTGAGTATTAATAAAAACTGCCAGCCTGATTAACACTGAATGGCCTTGCAGCTTCAAAGCCTGGCTGGTTCCTGCCTGGGGGAAATCCTTTGTTGAGAGGTGTTAGCTGAAACAATCAGGCCCAGTTAACACCTCCCAACAAAGGATTCCCCCAGGCAGGAAATAGCCAAGCTTTGATGCCTCAACGCCATTCAATGCTAATCAAGTCAGGAGAGAATGCTTCTGGAACATGGCCATGCAGCCCGGAAAAGTTACAGCAAACCCATGCATTTAGTGTTTTAGGTATTTATTTTATTTGAATTGATACTCTGCTCTTCTACCGGAACGTGATTCAAAGCAACTGTGCTCTCCAACAAATAATATAATTTGGCTCCTCTCTTCCCAAAATCCAGGTCTGATTGCTAGAGAAGAAAGGGTTATATATTTATTTTTTGATGTGTCAGGAGTGACCTGAGAAACTGCAAGTCGCTTCTGGTGTGAGAGAATTGGCCGTCTGCAAGGATGTTGCCCAGGGGACACTGGGTGATTTGATGTTTTATCATCCTTGTGGGAGGCTTCTCTCATGTCCCCACATGAGGAGCTGGAGCTGATAGAGGGAGCTTATCCGCCTCTCCCCGGATTTGAACCTGCGATCTGTCGGTCTTCCGTCCTGCCGGCACAGGGGTTTAACCCACTGCGCCACCGGGGGCTCCTGGAAAGGGTTATGAAAAGCCCAGATTTAAGTCTATTGTTACCCACCTTTCTGGCAATATTCCTCAATTTCCGGAAGAATTCATCCGAAGCGTGGTTGTCCCCACCTTCCGACTGAATGGGCTCCACAATGATGCCGGCCACCACTTTCTTCTTTTTCCGGTATTTCACAATTAGGTCTTCCACCTGCAGGTTACAGTATTTGTTTTTTGACAAGCAAGTTGTTTAATTTCTCCCTTTTGTTGCTATCCGATAGGGCAAACAATTAACATTTTAGAGGAAAAATTAAATGGAAAACTTTTGAATTCTGTGCAGAAATACCATATGTGCGATTCACAGTTGACTACGACAGGGAAAAGCTGGATCTGGTTAGTGTCTTGCAAAGACCGAATATATAGAGGTTTTTCATGACGAAAGGAATGTAGAAACACATGAATACATTGCGAGTTGATCCATTCCTGTTTTAAAGATCCATTCTTCCACTGTTGGGATTTCAGCCTTTTCCCAGCATTTTGTGTATATTTTATTATTATTATTATGCAGCACTGGTAACAACAACAATTTAACCCCGGTGTGTAGCATTCTTGGACCAATTATCATATAGTGTTTTAAAATGGGAGAAAAATGTAAACTTGGATAAATAGGTGAATGAATGAACGTATGAAAACAGAGTAATCACTGAGCAAAAATGCGCAAAAAAATTATCCCTATTGTTTGCTGGCATGATAATAAATTTGGTGTTCTCTATCTTGTTTGGGGGTTATAACAGACCTTGACAATGTTCCTTTGTGGATTTCAACTCCCAGCACCCTGTACAGGCTGGTTTGGTGATCCTGGGAGCCAGAGGCCAAAAAAAAGGAACATTTCCAAGCAAGATATGGTTTATGACACATGGTCCCGCCTTTCAATGCATCCCACCCTTTCATTCTTTGCTGCCTGGGCGCATCTACACTGAAGAATTAAGACATTATGGCACCACTTTAACTGCCTTGACTGAATGCAATGGAATCCTTGGAGTTGTAGTTTGTTGAGGAACCAGCATTCTTGGGGACAGAAGGCTAAAGTACTTGTAAAACTATAAAAACTAAAGGTTTCCCCTGACATTGAGTCATGTCCAACTATGGGAGGTGGTGGTTATCTCAATTTCTAAGCCGAAGAGCTGGCGTTGTCCATAGATGCCCCCAAGTTCATGTGGCTGGCATGGAGTTCGTTACCTTCCCGCTGGAGCAGTATCTATTGATTTACTCACATCTACATGTTTTCGAACTGCTAGGTTGGCAGAAGCTGGGGCTAACAGTGGGAGCTCACCCAATCCCCAGATTTGAACTTCTGACCTTTCGGTCAGCAAGTTCAGCAGCTCAGTGGTTTAACCCATGGTGCCACCAGGGGCTCCATGTATTTATTCACGTGGAGGAAACTTCAAAGCCCATAAACTTGGTCTAAACAAACTTCCAAAGAACGCGACATCCACAAAAGAGAAAAACAAAAGAACGAAAAGAAAGCTGAAATACTGAAGAGGAAATCACTAAGAAATTGTTATAATAATAGTAATAATAATATGAAGTGATTTTTTAAAAATAGAGAATAAAGCTTCGAAACAAAAAAGAGAACTGAAATGCGTATGTGTAAAATAATTTGAATGGAAGCTTTTTCTGTAATGCTTTGATCATTTTCTTTACTGTAGAATTAACGGAGTTTGAAGTCCCATGGCTCAGTGCACGGAAACTATAGTTTTGAATACAGGCAGTCCTCAAGTTACGAACCAGATAGGTTCTGTAGGTTTGTTCTTAAGTTGAAGAACAGGAACATTTTTAAGTGTAACTCCAGCCCACCTCACTTTCTGTCTCTGTGATAATTAGATTTTCGAAAAGGTGGTTTGTTGTGGAAACAAGGATTGGAGATAAAGCTTCAGTGGAGATCCCTTTTCCCCATGGATAGTAACTCTTCTAGAAGAGAAGAGTTATGGATTTCTCTCACTTCCTGTTCTTAACTAGGAATCGTTTGTAAGTCAGATGTTTGTCACTCAGGAACTGTAATAAGAAGTATATGTACCAGGTCGGGGGGCGGGGGCGTCAGGATTTTAGAGATGCTTAGGTGGGGCAGAGCCAAACAAAAGGTTGGGAACCAGGGATCTACTCTATACTTCCCCTTACAATGGAAAATGCTGCCAGCCAAAGGCTCACCTCTTCCAAACAGCGGGCCTCCTCCTGTTCATTTTCCTTCCCAAATTCCTCCAGTGGGTACTTCAGCCTTGGAAAGGGAGCGATGGGCCAGTCGAAGGACGGGATGTCCAGTTTGTGGATGGCTTTGGAGTGTGTGGCGGCTAAGCAGCCTAAGGAATGGAGCACAGAAAGACATACAAGGTAACAAGGCACCTCAGTCACCATCAATTGCCTGCTTTTGGAAGCGATGCAAGTCCTCTAAACCAGCGTTTCTCAACTTGAGGGTTGGGACCCCTAAGGGGGGTTGCAAGGGGGTGTCAGAGGGGTCGCCAAAGACCATCAGAAACACAGTATTTTCTGTTGTTCATGAGAGTTCTGTGTGGGAAGTTTGGCTCAATTCTATTGTTGGTGAGGATTGGAGTGCTTGTAGGTGAACTATAAATCCCAGCAACTACAACTCCCAATGTCAACCATACAAATGTCAAGATCTATTTTCCCCAAACTCTACCAGTGTTCATATTTGGGCATATTGAGTGTTTGTGCCAAGTTTGGTCCACATAAATCACTGTTTGAGTCTACAGTGCTCTCTGTATGTAGGTGAACTACAACTCCAAACACAAGGTAAATGCCCACCAAACCCTTCCAGGGTTTTCTGTTGGTCATGAGAGTTCTATGTGGGAAATTTGGTTCAATTCCATCATTGGTGGAGTTTGGAATGCTCTTTGATTGCAGGTGAACTATAAATCCCAGCAACCACAGCTCTCAAATGACAAAATCAAATCCTTCCTCCAACTCCACCAGTATTCGAATGTAGGTGCATCGAATATTTGTGCCAAATTGGGTCCAGTGAATGAAAAGACATCCTGCATATCCGATATTTACATTGCGATTCATAACAAAATTACAGTTATGAAGTAGCACAAAAATAATGTTATGGTTGGGAGTCACTACAACATGAATAACTGTATTAACTGTATTAAGAGGTCGCGGCATTACGAAGGTTGAGAAACGTTGCTCTATACCAATGACCATCAAGTTGACTTGGATTTATGAGGACTCTGTGATGGAGAGGCCTACAAGTCACGCTTAAGTCCATGAGTCTGCAAGGCCTCTGCTCAGGTATTGCAAATTCAGGGCAGCCATAATTTCCGTGATCAAATCCATTAATCTACAATGCAGATTGCCCACTTCCCTCCGCTTAACCAAGTACAAGCAGTCCCTTAGTTATGAACAAGACAGGTACTGTAGATTGTTCTTCGGTTGAATTTGTTTGTAAGTCGGGACAGGGACATCATTTAAGTATAATTCCAGCCAAAAATATATACCATTTAGTTCTAAATATCTCAGGAAAGGATTAAGACTCTTGTGTTTGTTTTGCTTTCTGTGACCCTGTTCAGGAGATTACCTAATCCTAACCCTCACTTTCTGTCCCTGTGATCATTGGATTTTGAGAAATGTGGCTCGTTGTGGAAACAAGGATAAAGTTTCAGTGGAGACACCTTTTCCCCATGTTAATAACTTTTTCAGGAGCAGATTTCCCTTTCGAGGCGGGGGGGGGGGATTCCTCTCACATCCTGTGGTCTCAGCTCCATTCTTAATTCAGGCCGGGCTTTAGCACAGCAGGTTAACCACCAGCTGTAATAAATTTTGCCAATCGAAAGGTTGACAGTTCAAAACCTGGGTCAGGGTGAGCTCCTGGTCGTTAGCCCAGCTTTTGCCTACTTAGCAGTTTGAAAGCAAACGTGAGTAGATAAATAGGTACCACTTTAAAAGAGGGAGATATTTAAGGCACCCAAAAGGAAATGCCAGAAAAATATCAAAATTCAATCAAGGAAGAAGTTTACAAACAAAGCTCTTTGGCAAGGAAGCGGCGTGACAGCACCCTTTGTGGCTGGAAGTGAGCACAAGCCTCCAAGATGCTGAAGATGGAAAGGCCTATATACCTCTATCTATGTACAGTTGTCTGTCTTGTCAGTGTATAACAGCATTGAATGTTTGCCAAATATGTGGTCTGTGATCCGCCCTGAGTCCCTTTTGGGGTGAGAAGGGCGGAATATAAATACTGTAAATAATAAATTGTAAGTTGGATGCTTGTCTGTTTTATTATTTTCTCAAGTGAGTCATCTTTCAATATATCTCACAATGTGGCCAACGTATTAACAGCCCCAGTTTAGCCATCTTGGCATCTAGGGAGGGTTCAGGCTTGGTTTGCTCTTAGACCCATTTATTGGTCTTTTTAGCAGTCTGTGCTATGACGAGAATGACATTCAAATGGGTCTATTTCCTTCCTAACAGCTTTCCTTATGGAGCCTCAGTTGGCACAATGGGTTAAACAATTGTGCTGGCAGGACTGAAGACCGACATGTTGCAGGTTTGAATCCGGGGAGAGTGCGGATGAGCTTCCTCTGTCAGCTCCAGCTCCCCATGCAGGGACATGAGAGAAGCCTCCCACAAGGATGGTAAAACATCAAAACATTCTAGCGTCTCATGGGCAACATCCTTGCAGGTGGCCAATTCTCTCACACCAGAAGCGACTTGTAGTTTCTCAAGTTGCTCTTGACACAGAAAAAAAGTTGTCCTTATTTCACAACCATACAAAGAAATGGAAATATAATGTCATATGTGCAGACAAGGCCCAGTTCAGTCATACACTTCCAGCCAAGTCATATATATAGTATAGACTGTACTACTTTGTGTGAGTAAGCCATGCTTCAGGATAACCTTTCTGATGTAAATAAAAGGAAGAATCTTCTTGCAAGAGGAGAACTAGCATAGCAATGGGATTGCAGGGTTTACTTGGCAAGATTTGTTTAGAATGGGTTTTCTTTTCCCTTCATCTGAGGCTGAGAAAGTGTGACTTGCCCAAGGTCACCCAGTATAGTGATTGCATATTCCTGTATGGCATAAGGGGGTTGGACTGGATGGCCCTTGGGGGACTCTTCCGATTCTAGGATTCTAGCCTGCCCACTGGAAGCAACATAGAAACCAATTGTCAAAAGGACCAAGAACAAGAATATGTGCAGTGCAATGCTCAAAAGTACTTCTCCTTTCTTTTATAAGGTCATTTCCTTACCCATGGTCCTTCCATGGAATCCGCCCATAAAGGAAAGCATGCTGTACTCGGGGCAACCGGGAGGCTGAAACCAAAACCGGAGATTAATACCATGACATTGTACAATCTGTCTGTTAGGTGGCAGCATCGCTAGCCGGGATTTTATATATGGATTATATAACTGGCCTAGATAAGGGAATTATTTACTTTCTGTTTGGATTTCAGTATGCACAACACACCAAGGACCAAAAGAAAAGGGCTCAGGGGCAATATCGTGAACCAAACTTTCCACAAAACAGCAGCTACATCTGTTCATCCGGCAAGCACTGGGGGTGCATCTACACTGTAAAATTAACGCAGTTTGACATCACTTTAACTGCCATAGCTCAATGCTAAGGAATAATGGGATCTGGAGTTTGACATTTTTTAAGCCTTTTCTGCCAAAGAGTGACCAAGCTTTATAGGTCAGGATTCCATAGCTTTCAGTCACGTTGGTTAAAGTGGTTTCAAGCTACATTAATTCTACAGTATAGATGCACATCCTGGGGAGGGGGGTCAGGGCTTGTTGAATAAAGCCTGTGCATGAAACACAGCTTCCCACAAACAGTTTTACTGTAGCATCCCAAAACTCTGGCAGGTGAATCAGGTATCCTTCCTTTACCTGGTTGATCATGCAAGTTTCCAGCTCTTCCTTGGTCACGTTGTTATGGCCCCTTTCTTTGCTCTGGAAATAAAAGGAGGAGAGTTTTCCTATTAGCCATCACAGGCAAAGACTCAAACATGCTGTGGCATATTATGAAGAATATTGGTGTCTAAAGATGGTCATTATACCCTGCTGATTATATTTATCATCCATAGAGGTATGTGAAGTTAAAAAATATCCTCCAAAGATGGCCATTAAAGGAGAGGGAAATAACAACAACAAATAAAACATATAATATAATATAATACTACTACTAATAATATGATATTATAATTATATATTTATATTACATGTAATATTAAGAATAATATTACAATATAATGGTATGGTACAATATAGCAATATTTAATGCTGATGTTGTACTATGCTAATAATATAACATATTGTATGTATATATACCTTGTAAGCCGCTCTGAGTCCCCTTCGGGGTGAGAAGGGCAGCATATAAATGTTGTAAATAAATAAATAAAATATCTATATAAATAAAAATGTAATGTTAATTTGAGGGATTAACATAACTCAAAAACCACAGGACGAATTGACACCAAATTTGGACACAATACACCTATCAGGCCAATGAGTGACCATCACTCATAAAAACACTAAAAAACACAGCAGAATAGATTTAAAAAAACAAAAAAGCAAAAAGATGCTACAGCGCATGCGCAAAACTGACTCCCCCAGCAAACAAAACACACAACAGCATGTCCACACTCTCTTCTGAACTACAGCTCCCAGCATCCCCTAGGCCAGGCCCTTTAGGAGAAGAGGATGATCCAAATGCACTGCTTCCAAGCTGCAAGCTTTCTTTACCTTGGATTTCTTTGAGAGCATCCCAATCCCTGCATATTTCCAATTCCTTATTCCTGGACTACAACTTCCAGCAATCCACCAGATAGATCGATTAGATAGAGATAGATAGGTAGGTAGATAGATTGATCAGGAGGACTGCTGGGAGTTGAAGTCCAAGAATAGGTAGAGAAGGAAGAAAGGGGGAAAAGAGGAAGGGAAACAAAAGGGGGGAAAGGAAGGGAAGAGGAAGAAAAGGAAGGAAGGAGAGAAGGAAAGGAAAAAAGGGGAGAAAGGAGAGCAAGAAGAAGGAGAGAAAGAGGAAGGTTGGCCACAGCAAGGTGTGAGGGGTACAGCTAGTATTATATAATAATGTGTAGAAATAAGGTGATGGTCAGCCCTTTCTATTCATTATTGTTAAGGGGACAGAATCCCAGTGAAAATGAAAAACTCAAAATAAACTGCATTTGATCACACCTATTTAGGAATTTCTAGGTCTTCCAGGCCAACTCTGCAGTCGAATTCTGCTGGATGCTGACCATAGGATCGCACTGGGGGACCTAGAGATTTTCAAAAGGAACATTTTAAGCAGAAACATTAAAATCCTAGGGCAAAACGACGCCAACAGTCCGTACTCACTCTGTACCACATGAAGATGGTTTTGAAGGCATTTTCATTGGAGCAAGACCCACAGGACATGGTGATCACCTGAGACAGACCCTTGGGAGCCACCTGTTAAAAGGACACCAAAGGAAAGGAACAGAGAAGTCTCAGTTCACAGTACAATGCACATCAACACAAATGCAAAACTCAGCTATAAGATCAATGCTTCTACTGCTGTTTTCCTTTTCTTGATGCCCCCCAATGGCCTGGATACACACTGACTTCTTTGTTTGCAGCATTGCCTCCAGTTGGCTCTGTTCTTCAAAACCAAAAAAAATCTACTATTTAGTTTAACATTTTTGTCCCTTTTCTATATGACACTTATATATCTATTTTTTATACGTGGCTCATATGATCAGCATGCTCAACTGATGCAAGTACTACCCATGGTCCCTTGCTATCTGATAAGAAATGTGCCCCATTTGGCCAAAATGATAAGGGAACCACTTTTATTTTTCCTCATTATTCAAATTTAAAAATCAATAGGACTGCTCAACTTTAGGTATTATGTTTATCTTCTGAAACTGTGCAGATTCGGTGTTGACTTGAGGGTGCATCTACATTGTAGAATGAATGTACTTTGATACCAGTTTAAGTGCTATGGAATCCTGGAAGTTGTAGCTCTACAAGATCTTTAAGCTTCTCTGTCCAAAAGTATGGGTGCCTTGCCAAACTACAACTCCCATAGCACTGAATGGGATTGAAGTAGGGTTAAATGGCACCCATTCTACAGATCTTTAGCTGACTTCAACCTAGCACTCTCTCCAGATATGTCGGACTGCAACTCGCGTCATTCTCTGCAGAAGTCAAGGTGGGAAAGGGTGATGTAGTGAATGGGGTACCCTTGGAGAAAAATGTTTCCCCAAATTCTTTCCCAAGTTGGGTCCCATTTTGCATTGCCTGCAATTCCAGGACATGTAACTGGGTTAGGAACGGTTCAGTGATCCGCTTCGTGGCAATTTCCCTGTTTCTTCTACTTATTTCATTCGAAACATACCGAGAGCAACGATTCCTTTAGCCTGTCAGCAAAGTTTTCCGGAGGCAAAATCCCCAAAGCCGGCCTGTTCACAAAAGTGCTCTGAAAAACAGCAGAAAGCATGTATAAGTAGTGTTCAAATCAGGGTGAGTCCTGCTCTCTTCTGCTTTGGTGAGATCTCACCTAGGATAAATAACCCTGCATCCGGTTCTGGTCGAAGCAATTCAAGAAAGAGATGGAAAAGTTAGAAGGGCCACCAAAATGGTCAAAGGTTTGGAAAACAAGCCCTATGAGAAGAAACTTAGGGAGCTGGGAAGGTTTAGTTTGGAGATGAGAGGTTTGAGAGGAGACATGATAGCCATGTTTAAATATTTGAAAGGATGTCCCATTGAGGAGGGCTCCCTGAACTGCTGACTGAAACGTTGGCGGTTTGAATCTGGGGAGCGGGGTGAGTCCTCCCTGTTAGCCCCAGCTCCTGCCAACCTAGCAGTTTGAAAACATGCAAATGTGAGTAGATCAATAGGTACCGCTTCTGCAGGAAGGTAACGGCATTCCGTGCAATCATGTTGGCCACATGACCTTGGAGGTGTCTACGGACAACATCGGCTCTTTGCCCTAGAAATGGAGATGAGCACCACTCCCCAGAGTTGGACACAACCAGACTTAGTGTCAGGGGAAACCTTTACTTTTACTACCCATTGAGGAGAGGTCAATTTTGTTTTCTGTTGCTTTGGAGACTAGGATACAATAGGGTCATAGCTTCAAAAGGCAGAAAAGGAAATGACACCTAAACATCAGGAAGAACTTCCTGACAGTAAGAGCTGTTTGAGAGTGGAACATGCTGCTCTTGAGTGGAATCTCTGGTGTTTTGTGGCAGAGACTAAGTGGTCATCTGCTGGGAAAGTTTGGATTGTGTCTTCCTGTCTGGCAGAAGAGGGTTGGACTGGCTGGCACTTACAGGTCTATGGAATATGGACTGGGAGAATAATGGTGTTCAGTGGTGGAATATGACAATTGTTGTCTCGTGGAGTCTTCTTCTCTAGAGGCTGGATGACCATCTGTCAAGAGGGTTTGGTTGGTGTCTTCCTGCATGGCTGAATGAGGATGAACTGGATGGCCCTTGGGATTCCTTCCAACTCTGACGTTATGATTTGACTCCCTCCTTCCTGGGAGAAGACTAAGCAAGAGATCCTGGTTCCAACTCCCAAAACAGTGTTTCCCAAACTTCCAGATGTTTGGGACTTCAGCTCCCAGAATCCCTGATCATTGGACAAGATAGTCGAGGCTTCTGGGAGCTTCAAGTCCAAAGCACTTGAAGAACTAGAGTTTCCTGGTGACTGGAAAAAGAGAATATAAAAAAGGAAGAGCAAAACCCTGGAATCCAGGACTCTTCATAACCAAATGTGGCCCAGCTGCTATTCCGGAATTGCTCTGCTAATAACCCTTCTTTTTTTAGCAAAGTGCTATTGGATTTCCACTGGGTATGGGCTGAATCCATTGTCCTAAGTTCAGGGGTCAAATTGTCAGCTGGTGAGTGAAATGATCATTTGGTCAGAAATCGAAAAGACCAACGAACGCCCTGCTGTTATCTTTTGCATTGCGAGAAGAGCAATGAGCAAGATGTCTTTTTGGGACTGGAGATCCTCATGTCTCCCAAAGCAAACATGACACTGTGATTTGGGATTTATGACTGATTAGCCATCCCCTGCCACGCGTTGCTATGGCCCAGTCTGTGTATATGTGTTTTATGTGTGTATATATGTGTGTATATATTTGTGTATATGTGTATATATGTGTGTGTGTTTGCATATATATGTGTGTGTGTGCGGTTTTGTGCATGCGTTGTAATGTGTGGGGGTTTTTTTTTTGGCCTTTTAAGTCTCTTCTACTGTGTTTTTCAGAGTTTTTATGAGTGATGGTCACTTGTTGGCCTGATAGGTGTATTGTGTCCAAATTTGGTGTCAATTCGCCCAGTGGTTTTTGAGTTATGTTAATCCCACAAACAAACATTACATTTTTATTTATATACACTAGTTGTCCCCTGCCACACGTTTCTGTGTGTATATATGTGTTTGCGTATATATATGTGGTTTTGCGCATGCATTGTAATGGATTTTTTTGTTTTTTGGCTTTTCAAGTCCCTTGTGCTGTGTTCTTCAGTGTTTTTCTGGGGGATGGTCACTCGTTAGCCTGATAGGTATATTGTGTCCAAATTTGGTGTCAATTCGTCCACTGTGTTTTGAGTTAAGTTAATCCCACAAACAAACATTAAATTTTTATTTATATAGATTAACCACCCCCTGCCATGCGTTGCTGTGGCCCAGTCTGTGTATATGTGTTTTTGTATATATATGTGTGGGTATATATTTGTGTATATGTGTATCTATGTGGTTTTGTGCATGTGTTGTAATGTATTTTTATTTTTTGGCATTTCAAGTCCCTTCTGTTGGGTTTTTCAGTGTTTTTATGAGTGATGGTCACTTGTTGGCCTGATAGGTGTATTGCGTCCAAATTTGGTGTCAATTTGCCCAGTGGTTTTTGAGTTATGTTAATCCCACAAATGAATATTACATTTTTATTTATATAGGTTTCAGGGACAAAACCAACAAACACATAAAAATCAATAGACTTTAGGGATTTTGTTTCTTTTGGAAGAGGGTCCTTACCAGATTCTGGGGTTGCTGGAGAAGTTTCAGCAGAGCCGGATGGTTGTAACCTAGAGCAAAACAAGAGGGAGAATTTTCACCGCTTTCAAAAAAATCGAATTCACAATTCTTCAACTGTCAGCCAGAAAACATATTGTTGCACTCCACCCATTTAACATTTCTCAAAAGCAGAACCTTTGCCAGCTGCCTTTCCAAGAAGCACAGGGAGGAAAAGGCACAAGACTTCAAAAGCCGTTCTCTGGGGGGAAACAAGACATATCCGTATCGACTTCAAATGTAATTGGTGACACACCATTCACTGCCCAGCCCTTCTCCTTTTCTCCATTTGCACTTTTAATTAAGGTAGAAATGACGAGGAACGAAGAAACCCCGGGGAAGTGACACAAATCATGGCTCTGATGTTATTTAACTAGTATGCAATTCTGAAGGATATTACAAGGCCTCTGTCATGTGCATATCGTGTTGTGCCTTCAAGTCTCAAGCTGACTGATGGTGACCCCCTAAATTGATGGTGCTTATCCCAAAAGTCAAATACATTAACATCATGGTGGGTCTCTGGAGGAGATGTGCCCAACTCTAGTATATGCAGATATTACAGTGATAGCCACTTCTGAATCTGCCAAAGATCGGACTACAATTCCCATCTGATGCCTGGAAAGGATGGAAGCTGTAGTCATGGGGAACAAAAGGTGGCCAATTGCTGGCCTAGAAGGCCCATCCCCAATTGCTGAGATGTAATAGAGCTGGTTGTCCATATTTGCGGGGCAGACTTTTGTGGATTCACAGATGTTATTAATATGGTCTCCCTAAGGATATCTAGGAGCCCCTGGTGGTGCAGTGAGTTAAAGAGCTGAGTTGCTGAGCTTGTTGACCGAAAGGTCACAGGTTCGAATCTGGGGAGCGGCGTGAGCTTCCGCTGTCAGCCCCAGCTTCTGTCAACCTAGCAGTTTGAAAGCATGCAAAATGTGAGTAGATCAATAGGTAGCGCTCCAGCGGGAAGGTAACGGCGCTCCATGCAGTCATGCCGGCCACATGACCTTGGAGGTGTCTACAGACAACACTGGCTCTTCGGCTTGGAAATGGCGATGAGCACCACACCCCAGAGTTGGACACGACTGGACTTAATGTCAGGGTATCTACCTAAGGATATCTAGAAAGTGTCACCCTATGGTAAACATCTAGCAGAAGTTGCACTGGAAGACTTAAAGATTCCCAAAGAAAACATGTCTTTAGGCCAGAGCTTTCCAAACTTTCCATGTTGATGGTATGCATTTTAGACATGCATCATTTTGCAATTTAATAATAATAATAATAATAATAATAATAATACTTTATTTATATACCCCTCTATCTCCCCGAGGGGGCCTCTGAGCAGTTTCCAAGTAACATCACCGAAACATACAAAGTAAACAGCATAACACAAAATTAACAAAACAACATAAGCATAAAATTACCACAACATGGACCAGAGGTTAAACCAACCCCTCATAAGAGTTTCATACGATATATATATATATAGTACTAGCCGTCCCCTGCCATGTGTTGCTGTGGCCGAGTCTGTTTATATGTGTTTTGTGTGTGTATATATTTGTGTAAATGTGTATATGTGTGTTTGTGTGTGTGTGTGTGTATATATATATATGTGTGTGTGTGTGTGTGTGGTTTTGCGCATGCGTTGTAATGTATTTTTTGTTTTTTGGCTTTTTAAGTCTTCTCTGTTGTGTTTTTCAGTGTTTTTATGAGTGATGGTCACTTGTTGGCCTGATAGGTGTATTGTGTCCAAATTTGTTGTCAATTCGTATAGTGGTTTTTGAGTTATGTTAATCCCACAAACAAACATTACATTTTCATTTATATAAATATATTGAACAATGTGTAATATATATAAGTTTCATGTAATCTTTACTGTAGAGGAGCCCCCGGTGGTGCAATGGGTTAAACCCTTGTGCCAGCAGGACTGAGGACTGACAGATCAGCAATTCAAATCTGGGGAGAGCGGGCTGAGTTCCCTCTGTCAGCTCCAACTCCCCATGTGACGACATGAGAGAAGCCTCCCACAAGAATGGTAAAAAATCCAACATCTGGGCATCCCTGGGTGACGTCCTTGCAAACGGCCAATTCTCTCACACCAGAAGCGACTTGCAGTTTCTCAAGTTGCTTCTGACAAAAAAAAACTTTACTGTATAAATAAGGTTTGGAATTTTTTTTCCTTTACACTTACTGTACTGCAGTTGATTCTTGTATAATTTCCTCTACAGTCACACCATATGATTCATCACACATATACTGGTTGTATATATAAAATGGGGATGAATGTTGCCAGGGAGCATGTAAGATGGTTCAAAGGCTCAAACTGGATGCACAATACTGAAATGTCAGAGACTGCAGCCAAGGTCTGTGGGAGACACTAAGAATTATGGAGCCTTGTGACAAACTCAAGACTGCTTTACTGGGGTGTGAAAGATAATAAGCATAATTTAGAATCTGATAAATGGGAAGTCGAAGTAGGCCCTCAAAGATGCACCAGACGGTTGGTTCTCCTCCTAATTGTAGACAGAACATTCTGAATAAGCAATTGCTGCCCAAATAGTTGGGGAATGAATCATTCATCCTGGCATGAATTCAAAGAAAAAAGACCAATACAGGTTGAGTCTCCCTTATCTGGAATTTCCACAATGTTCCAAAATAATAATAATAATAATAATAATAATAATAATAATACCTTGTTTATACCCCGCTACCATCTCCCCAAGGGACTCGGTGCGGCTTACATGAGGCCGATCCCATAGAAAAATAATAATAAAAGCAATAACAAAACATCAATACAAAACCATCAAAATAAATCTCACAAACAAAAAATAAACAATAAACAGTAACAGTAACGACAAGCATTTAAAAACCTATGGCTGGGCTAAATTAAAAATTAAAAATTAAAAAATAATGCTGGGCATGAACAAGGTAATATACTGAGATAGAATTTGTCTATATTTTTTGTGTGTCAGGAGCGACTTGAGAAACTGCAAGTCACTTTTGGTGTGAGAGGATTGGCCATCTGCAAGGACATTGCCCAGGGGACACCTGGATGTTTTTATCATCCTGTGGGAGGCTTCTCCCATGTCCCCACATGAGAAGCTGGAGCTGACAGACGGGAGCTCACCCCGCTCCCTGGATTCGAATTGTCGATCTTTCAGTCAGCACTTCTGCTGGCAGTATGTATATGCAAGCATTCCAAAATCTGATTTTAAAAAATTCGAAATCCAAACCACTTCTGGCCGCAAAGTTTCTCAGATAAATGGAGAATCAACCTCTATTGATGTGCAAAGGGCATCCTTACAATAAAAAAGTTGGAAATGGCCCGTTTGCCTTTACTAATTACACATTCATCCTTGCCCAGCTTGAATTGTTTTGCACGTTCAATGGCATTTTAACAGTTCAGCCAACAGCGCTGGCATTAGCTCCTATATAAACAGAGCTTGCAATTTTCAGAGTAGGAATCAATATATAACAACTTGTGATATTTCTGTCTTGTTGACAACAAATTAGCTGCGTAGTTGGTGCTGTTCCAGCAGCGTCCTCTGAACGATTCAGACAGAACAGCATGGACCCAGAGGCTAGAAAAATACCAGTACACTCCATGGCCGTTAATCTGCATTCCTTCCCTTCGGGGTCTTGGATGCTGGCCCATTTCCACTCCTGGAAGGCTTGTGTAAGAAGGGTAAACTCTTATCTCCAGAGTTTGTGTAATTCCTTTTCTGTTCCTTGACCACCGCCATGAACATCCTCACTAAGAACATCAAATCATAGCATTCCATGACCGGCTATCACTACTAACTGGTTGACCCCAAGCAGCCTGGTCTGCATGATGGGAGTTGTGATCCCATGGGGCTCGGGGAACTTGTTATCAAATTGGGGGTGCTGGTTCATATCTGCTCTCCACTTTTCTTCTCACTTTTGGGGTAAATGTCTACCTTGGGCTTGTAGATCAATAATCAACAGGCTCAGTTTGCAGGTTTACAGGTTAAATGATATGGTATTAAAGTAAAAGAGATGAAGAAGGAACAGGAAAGCAAGTAAACCAGTTTATTTTGCATGTCAGAAGTGACCTGAGAAACTGCAAGTAGCTTCTGGTGTGAGAGAATTGGCTGTCCGCAAGGACATTGCCCGGGGGATGCTCGGATGTTTTACCATCCTGTGGGAAGCTTCTCTCATGTCCCCACATGAGAAGGTGGAGCTGACAGATGGGAGCTCACCCCACTCCCCGGATCTGAACTGCCGACCTTTTGGTCAGAAGTCCTTCTGACACAAGGGTTTAACCCTCTGCACCACCGGAGACTCCAAGTAAATCAGTGAAACTCATTTATCCGTTCTTGGAAAATTAAGTCACAGTTCGTACAAACTTAATTCTAAGTTCCAGTTGATTGCTAGGGGGATGCGCTTAGCAAAATAGTTTAATTTTTGGTGCCATGCTGCACCTTAATGGTATTTAATTTTAAAAGGCAAGACCTAGATGCCAGTTGTGTATATTGTAATATGTGTTTTTATGGATGTATTTTAACTATGTTGTGCCCTGCCTCGAACAGTAAGGAGAGATGGGTAATAAATAAAAATTATGATTGTTATTGTTATTATTTGTATATGCAGCTTTTATAATGTTCATTTATGTTCTTGCTCTTCTATATTGTTTTATATTTATTTATTTGTTTATTTACTGCATTTGTATACCGCCTTTCTCAGACAGAGGTGACTCAAGGCAGTTCACAATCGGAAGCGATTCGGTGCCATAACAATATCAGGATTCAGTTAAAAACAATTATAAAACAGTTATAGAAACAGTGCAACATTAAAAATATAAAAACAATAATATCTATAAAACAAATCCTCAACGTCTCCTTATTGAAATCGTGATCCAATTACATTGTCAAACATTCCATGATTCATTTTCGTCTAATTATGCTCCAGTAGAAAAAACCTGCTCGAAAAGCCAGGTCTTGACCATCTTGCGGAATGTTAGAAGGGAGGGAGCTGATCTTATATCCCTGGGGAGGGCGTTTCATAGCCAAGGGGCCACCACTGAGAAGGCCCTGTCTCTCGACCCCACCAAACGCATCTGTGAGGAAGGCGGGATCAAGAGCAGGGCCTCCCCAGACGATCTTAAAGTCCTAGATGGTTCCTAAGGAGAGATACGTTCAGATAGGTAAATCGGACCAGAATCATTTGCTCTTTTATATTGCTTTATATAGTTGCTCTTTTGCCAGGCTTTAGCACAGCAGGTCAATCACCAAGCGGCAATAAATCTTGCCAACTGGAAGGTTGACAGTTCGAACCCCAGGTCAGGGTGAGCGCCTGACCTTTAGCCCAGCTTTTTAGCAGTTTCAAAACAAATGTGAGTAGATAAATAGGAACCGCATTAAAATGGGGAAGTATTTAGGTACAGCGTTTAGATCAGAAAAAAGGAGGAAGTTTGCAAACAAAGAAAGCTCTTCGGCAAGGAGATGGAATGACAGCACCCCCCTGTGGCCAGAACTGAGCACAGCCTCCAAAGATGCCGAAAGATGGGAAAGCCTATATATACCTCTATCTGTTGTCTGTCTTGTCATTGTATAATTGGCACTGAATGTTTGCTGTATATGTGTTCTGTGATCCGCCCTGAGTCCCCTTTGGGGTGAGAAGGGCAGAATATAAATACTGTAAATAAGTAAATATTGTATAATAAGATATGTTTTATAACATAATATTGTCTAATATAACTTATTGTCTAATATAACATATTGTCTAATATAATATTTCATGTTACATTGTGGCTCTTTTGCATATTTAATTGTGTGAATACGAATGACTTATGGACTGGGCGCTAATAAACCAAAAAAGCAAACATAACTATCAATTTCAAAAAGTTCAGAACCAGAAGAATCCGATAAATTTGACCCCTCAAAAAGGGCTTGAATACCCCAGAATTGCAACCTGCTTACTGTTTACTAGCAGTTTTTCTAACTCCCATCTCTATATCAATATCTGTTTCTTCCATTCATTTTTCCTTCTACTTGCCGTTTCTTAGCTTACTGTTATTTTCTTGCTCCTCACCACACTAAAACAGTGGATGTGGCTCTTAATGAGACATGCCGCATTATCACAGGGTGTCTGCGCCCTACACCACTGGAGAAATTACACTGTCTAGCCTGTATTGCACCACCTGACATCCGCCGGGGAGTAGCAGCCAATGGTGAAAGGACCAAGGCAGTGACATCTCCAGCTCATCCCTTGTTTGGGTATCAGCCAGCACGTCAATGACTTAAATCTAGAAATAGTTTTCTAAGATCTACAGAGACACTAGCTGGAACACCTCAGCAAGCGAGAGTCCAAAAGTGGCAGGCTCAAACCCAGAACCTCAATCAATGGCTGATACCAGATGAGAGACTCCCTCCTGGGCACACAGAAGACTGGGCGACTTGGAAGGCGCTGAACAGACTGCCCTCTGGCACCACGAGATGCAGAGCCAACCTTAAGAAATGGGGCTACGAAGTGGAATCCACGACATGCGAGTGTGGAGAAGAGCAAACCACTGACCACCTGCTGCAATGCAACCTGAGCCCTGCTACATACACAATGGAGAACCTCCTTGCGGCAACACCAGAGACACTCCAAGTGGCCCAGATACTGGTCAAAGGACATTTAATCAACTACCAAGCTTGCAAATTTTGTGTTTTGTCTGTCTGTTTGTTTGTTTTGTTCTGTTAGAAATGTAATACAATGGTCTGGTTGCCCCTGACACGATAAATAAAAATAAAAATCTCTCCTGCACCTGGTTGTAAAGCTTGGAACATTTATCCTTTACCACATTCAATTATTGATGCATTCCTGGAGCAGGCAGTGCATTTAGGCACATTCCACGGCATCACCACGAATAATCTCGGAAGGCAACTACCTCAACCTGACGACCTATGAATCCCAATTGGCCCCATTTCCTTCCGTTCCTTCAGCTGTTTTCCTGATAAGGTTCTTGTAATATTTAGCCAGCAATATATAGAAACACTTCCAAGCAATGCACACGAGGCAGCCTTACCTATTGGGATGGAAGAAATCTGAGAGTAGAGGTCTAACATCCGGTTGCCATCGACATCGACGAGGTAATTCCCCCGGCTTTCCTCGTAATTGCAGAAAAAGTGCACGGCTTCAGCATTCTTGGAGAGACAAGAGAGGAAAGGGTTTGCCTTGGGCAGCATTTTCTGGGAGGCAGCAGCAAGGTCTTGGAGGAGAGAGCTGGACACCTTAAGTCAAGCCTAATGGCTTCAGGTACAATAGATGATTTCTCATTGGCTGAACATGTTGATTTTGGTACATGAAATGTGTCACCTTGGGTCAACCCTACTACATCTGGGGACCCACAGGTTGAGAACCACTGGATTACACAATACTTCCCTTACAGATGGGATCTCTCTAGGCTCCCCACCAAGCTGTACTGGAGGACCTATAGAACCCTAGAGAGAAATCTCTAGATTCTCCAGCACCAATCTTTGGTCAACGTCTGATGGAAGTCATTATCGAAGGACCCAAATATTCCAAGAGAGATGTTCTCTCATGCAAAAAATAATGCCCACTCTTGTGCCCCTAACCTCAGCAAATATGGAGAGCCTATTATAGTATGGCTCCATCCCTTGGAGTGCTTCCAGATTCGGCTTTTAGTCCCTCTGCAGCTTCTCAAAGGATTCAGCTAGAAAGATTTGGGGGGGGGGGGGGTAAAATGCTACAAGACATTTGAGATGTCAATAAATTACCTGAATTCCATTCAACTGTTTCATTAGTTCCTGAAAGAATAAGAAAAGAAGAGCACCGTGAACTTAAGTAGTTGTTATTCTGGCTTCAACAAACCAATCTTAGAATGGAACTGTTTGGATCACAAAAGTATTAGATTCAGGAGAAAGGCCGTCTATGAAACTCTAGAGAACGTGTAAGGAGAACAATAGCTCTAAGGTGCGTCTACACTGTAGAATTAATGCAGTTTGACATTATTTTATCTGCTATGGAATCAAGGGATTTCTAGTTTGGTGGTGCATGAGTCCTCTTTGACAGAGAAAGCAAAAGACCAAGTAAAACTACAAATTCTTTGATTCCATAGCACTGAGCCATAGCAGTTAAAGTGCCAGGCTTTAGCACAGCAGATTAACTGCCAGCTGCAGTAAACATTGCCAAGCAAAAGGTTGACAGCAGTGCATTAAGTCTTCAGTTTTGATACTAGAAAGCAAACATGACCCAATCTGCAGGATCCAGCCCTTTCTATAGGATTTAACTAGTTTTTATTGCTGCTTTGCATCCTTTATATTGTCCTTGATGCTTGTAAGTGAGAAGCAAGGAGTCACTTAGGCAAGAGTCATCCCCATTCTTGATATTTCACCAGGCATCACATAACTTTTGCATTGAAAAAGAACGGAAGGTTGATTATGCCTTCAAAAGCACACATTCTGTGAGGTTGTTTTGTTCCCTGGAGGCATTTGGAATGCAAATCCAAGACGCTTATTTCTCTTCCAGCAGTCTCCCTTTTATGCAAAGGTCCCCAAAGCGTTACAGAGGGATTATTCTACGGAAAAATGTGCATGGAACTTGTCCAAAAAACCCTATGTGCTGTTGAAGGCTTTCATGACCAGAATCAATAGGTTGCTGTGAGTTTTCTGGGCTGGATGGCCATGTTGCAGAAGCATTCTCTCCTGACGTTTCTCCCACATCTATGACAAGCATCCTCAAATGTGGTGAGGTCTGTTGGAAACTAGGCAAGTGAGGTTTATATATCTGTGGAATGTCCAAGGTGGGATAAATAACTCTTGTCTGGAACATGGCCATACAGCCTGGAAAACTCACAGCAACCCAGTGATTCCAGCCATGAAAGCCTTTGACAACACATCGAACATCTCTATGGGGAGAAACTGTTACAAGACACACGGAGAGTGGAGAAACTAAGGACCAGGAAAGCACATATACTGTGCTTCCTGACTTTCCTTCTATGCTGCAGAGACACAGATACTATTCCACAATTTCTCACAGCCAAAAGGACTTCCAAAACACGATAGGCTCACCGTATTTACGACCGCCTGGAACGTAACCTCTTACGAGAGAGGATTCACACTATCCTCCAGGCAGGAAGCAGCCAGGCTTTGAAGCTTCAAGACCATTCAATGCTAATCAAGATGGAGGAATTCAGGAAGGAAACAATGAGGGCCAGCTAATGCCTCCCAACAAAGGATTCCCCCTGGAAGGAAGCTGGCAGACTTTGAAGCTGCAAGGCCATTCAACACTAATCAAGGTGGCCAATTGAAACATTCACACTTGTCTCAAGCAGACAAGAGTTCTTTCTCCCACTCAGGATATTCTACAGATATAGAAACCCACTTGCCTAGTTTCCAACAGACCTCACAACCTAATAGGATGCCTGCCATATATGTTGGTGAAACGTCAGGAGAGAATGCTTCTGGAACCTGGCCATTTAGCGTGGAAAACTCATAGCAACCCAACCCTATGTGCCTTCTTCTGCAGAAAAAAATGCCTCAGGGACGTTCCAGGATGTCCGAATCCCAGGAGCAAATGGCAAAAGTGATTCTTTTCCAAATCTCAAACACATTTGGACAGTGTATATCTCACTTTGAGAAATGAAGCAGTTCAAAAGGGGATCAATATATATATCACTAGGTTCTTGTGGGTTTTTTTCGGGCTATATGGCCATGTTCTAGAGGAATTTTCTCCTGACGTTTCGCCTGCATCTATGGCAAGCATCCTCAGAGGTAGTGAGGTCTGTTGGAATTAGGACAATGGGTTTATATATCTGTGGAATGGCTGGGGTGGGGCAAAGAGCTCTTCTCTGCTGGAGCTAGGTGTGAATGTTTCAACTGACCACCTTCATTAGCATTTGAAGGCCTGGCTGAGCCTGGGGGAATCTTTTGTTGAGAGGTGTTAAGATGTGCCTGGTTGTTTCCTCTCTGCTGTTTTGCTGTTGTAATTTTAGAGTTTTTTAATACTGGTAGCCAGATTTTGTTAATTTTCATGGTCTCTTTCTTTCTGTTGAAATTGTCCACATGCTTTTGGATTTCAGTGGCTTCTCTGTGTAGTCTGACATGGTGGTTGTTGGAGTGGTCCAGCATTTCTGTGTTCTTAAATAAAATGCTGTGTCCAGGCTGGTTCATCAGGTGCTCTGCTATGGCTGACTTCTCTGGTTGAAGTAGTCTGCAGTGCCTTTCATGTTCCTTGATTCGTGTTTGGGCGCTGCGTTTGGTGGTCCCTATGTAGACTTGTCCACAGCTACATGGTATACGGTATTTATTTATTTATTTATTTGCTTTTCTTCTATACCGCATATATCAGCCTGATACGGCGACTCTATGCGGTTTACAGTGCAATTAATAACAATTACAATAAATAGGACATAACATACAGACATATAACAAATAATCATCTACGCCTGGATGAAATCAGATCTCGTTCTCATAATCCATTAGCCATTCCTTGTTCAGTAATGCCGTCATTGTGAGTTCAATTGCATTGTTGACCGAATGCCTGTTCGTAGAGCCACGTCTTGGTCCTCCTCCGGAACGCTAGCAACGAAGGGGCCTGCCTGATGTCCACGGGTAGGGCATTCCATAGCCGAGGGGCCACCACCGAGAAGGCCCTGTCTCTCGTCCCCGCCAACCGCGCCTGTGACGCTGGCGGGACCGAGAGCAGGGCCTCCCCGGACGATCTTAATGTCCTTGCCGGCTCATAGGAGGAGATGCGTTCGGAGAGGTAGGTGGGGCCGGAACCGTTTAGGGCTTTATAGGCTAAAGCCAGCACCTTGAATTGTGCCCGGTAGCGAATTGGCAGCCAGTGGAGCTGGCTCAGCAGAGGAGTGGTGTGCTCCCTGAGAGCCGCTCCCGTTAACAACCTGGCTGCCGAACGTTGGACCATCTGAAGCTTCCGGGCAGTCTTCACGGGCAACCCCACGTAGAGCGCGTTGCAGTAATCTATGCGGGATGTGACAAGAGCGTGGACTACCGTGGCCAAGTCAGACTTCCCAAGATACGGGCGCAGCTGGCGCACAAGTTTTAATTGTGCAAATGCTCCCCTGGAAACCGCTGAAACCTGGGGTTCCAAGCTTAGCGAAGAATCCAGGGTCACACCCAAGCTGCGAACCTGCGTCTTCAGGGGGTAGGCCTTCAAATGCTAATGAAGGTGGTCAATTGAAACATTCACACCTAGCTCCAGCAGAGAAGAGCTCTTTGCCACACTCCAGTCATTCCACAGATATATAAACCCATTTTCCTAATTCCAACAGACCTCACTATCTCTGAGGATGCTTACCATAAATGCAGGCGAAACGTCAGGAGAAAATGCCTCTAGAACATGGCCATATAGCCCAAAAAAACCCCACAAGAACCTAGTGATTCCAGCCACGAAAGCCTTCGACAATAAATATATATATCAGTCTACCCGAGATCTGGGACCAGGGACTTCGGTCTTCATAAGAGGCCCATCGTAGTCAAACTCCACATCAATCTTTGCCGCTGCTTGACTGATGCCCCGGTGCCCTGCAAACCATATAGAATGAAATGTTTATTATTTTACTTTATTATCGTTATTATTACATTTATAATTTTACTTTATTATTGTTATTATTACATTTATTATTTTACTCTATTATCATTATTACATCATTTAAACTTTATTATTATTATTACATTTATTATTTTTCTCTCTTTATTATTATTGGAAGGATACATATGCACATTTACATTGAAGAATGTTAGAATAATGGTTTAATCAGAGTTGGCCAGTCTTATCTTAAATTACAGTTTTACGTAAATATTCCAAAACATTTAACCTACTGATGCCTCAATTAACGCAAATTTTTGGTTTTTTTAAATTTTAATTTTGTTTTACCAGTAGCTGCTGCATTTCCCACCCTCGGCTTATACTCAAGTCAATACATTTTCCCTTTTTTTGTGGTAAAATTAGGTGCCTCAGCTTATATTTGGGTCGGCTTATACACCTCGCTCGAGAGCAGTACATGTGAAAAGGATCTTGGAGTCCTTGTGGACAACAAGTTAAACATGAGCAAACAATGTGATGTGGCGGCCAAAAATCCAATGGGATTTTGGCCTGCATCAATAGGAGCATAGTGTCTAGATCTAAGGAAGTAATGCTACCCCTCTATTCTGCTTTGGTTAGACCACACCTGGAATATTGTGTCCAATTCTGGGCACCACAATTCAAGAGAGATATTGACAAGCTAGAATGTGTCCAGAGGAGGGCCACTAAAATGATCAAGGGTCTGGAGAACAAGCCCTATGAAGAGCGGCTAAAGAAGCTAGGCATGTTTAGCCTGAAGAAGAGAAGGCTGAGAGGAGACATGATAGCCATGTATAAATATGTGAGAGGAAGCCACAGGGAGGAGGGAGCAAGCTTGTTTTCTGCTTCCCTGGAGACTAGGACGCGAAACAATGGCTTCAAACTACAAGAAAGGAGATTCCATCTGAACACGAGGAAGAACTTCCTAACTGTGAGAGCCGTTCAGCAGTGGAACTCTCTGCCCCGGAGTGTGGTGGAGGCTCCTTCTTTGGAAGCTTTTAAACAGAGGCTGGATGGCCATCTGTCGGGGTGATTTGAATGCAATATTCCTGCTTCTTGGCAGAATAGGAGTTGGACTGGATGGCCCATGAGGTCTCTTCCAACTCTTTGATTCTATGATTCTAGTATATATGGTAATTTAAAAAACAATTTAATTTTTTTATCAGGAGTGTACATGTTAAAATATAATTAAAATACAATGGAAATGACATGGAAAAGCTAGACAGCCTGCATTTAGATACAGCTGAGATCACTTTAGTTCAATAGCTCTCTCTTCACTTGACCAACCTCACAGGGCTGTTGTTCAGGTAAATTAGGGAAGAAGGGATAAATATGATAAAAATAAAACAAATCCCTTTGAGCAAAGCCGGACTTGTTTCTGGGGATACAATCAGACACCTTGTGTGTGGCCATGCTAAATGAATATAAAAGGATCAACAATAACCACAATAGTTTTGAGTGAGAATGTTAATAGATACACAAAACAACAAAGATGTCCTTAAGAAAGGCTGCCCTGCCATCCCAGAACATTGTCCGAATGGCACTTTTTCCCAAGAAATGCAATGTTCAGCTAAGCAAGTAAACACCTCTTACGCAACTTTATTTATTCTGTGCGGAAGGGGTAATACAAGTTGCAGCTGAGGATGAAAGAGCGACGGAGTTTGCACCCATTGAACTCCCCTTTGGCACTCTTCCTGGGACCAAAAAGCCTCTCCGTTCCTTAAGGGTCACAAATCCAAAGGGAAGACTTTGGATCAGCTCTGAGTCTGATTTTGCTTACAGAATAAGACTGGCTAGGCTTTAAGAAGAACTCTTGTAAGCTGAACATATTTTTTCTGGAGCAGATGGGGAAACGTTACAGTTCAAGAGCAAGCCAACGGGTGGAAAACAAACATTGGAAGGAAGCCACGAACGCATTCAGGATGGTGGCAAAAAGCATCTACACTGGAGAATGAATGCAGATTGGTGCCACTTTAATTGCACTTTAAATGCTATGGAAGCATTGGAATTATAATTTTATAAGGTCTTGCACTTTCTCTGTCAAACAGCACCAGTTCCTCACCCAACTACAGATCCCAGGATTCCACAGCAGGTAAAGTGGGGTCAAACTGCATTAATCTCACAGTGTATACACGTACTCAGCTTTGGCCACATCCCCTGAAACTCCAATGTAAGACCCCCAAAGTAACCTTTGCATTTGCCTCTCTGTGCTTTATTAAATCACTCACCTGCTGCAAATATCCTAGAGTTCTGCTGCAACGAAGTGGCCAAGTGTCGGCTCAGCAGCATCGAGGCCATTTTACCTTTCCTTCCACCAGAAAAAGAAAAGCAATTCAAGAGTTAACTTCTTCACTTCTGTCCAGATGAAGACCTGGAAGAGATGGAAAGAAATACAGTAGACTCTCGCTTATCAGACATTCCGTCTTATCCGACGCCCCCCTTTTTCCTCCAGCATTTCCCTTTCAATTAAAGCCACAATCCCCAACACTCTCTCCATTCCCAATACATGAAAAAGGGCAAGAAAAGGAGGAGAAGGAGGGAAGAAAGGGGGAAAAGAGGCAGGACCGGAAACGGAAGCGTCCTCCCTCTTCCCTCTGTGATTTAATAATAATAATAATAATAATAATAATAATAATAATAATAATTTCCATGCTCCCCTTTCACATCCGGGCAGTTTCTGCTGGGCCACTCTACCCCCAAGGTGTTGCCTTGGCTTAATCCTTTGAGTCCCTGTTGTTAGTATTATAAGTGTCTAGTGTCGAAGACACGGATACGTAGGAGATGTCCGTATTATCCGACATTTTTGTTTATCTGACATTCTGCCAGCCTGTTTATGTCGGATAAATGAGACTCTATTGTAAAACACAACCCAGCTCATGCTCACATACCTATATACACTGTAGGTGCAGACTCAGTCACTTATATTTCCTAGATGTTTTGCTATGCATATTTGAAAGGACAAATTGAAATTTTAAAAAAAGGAATTTTCCCAGGATCCACTATATCAAGGTTTCACCTTTTGGATACCTAAGGTACTTAAAATTAGAACTGGAGTTTGTATTCTGGGCAAGTGTGGGCAAAGTGTGGCACCTGCCAATGTTTGCCACCCACGCTTAAGAATATATATTGAATTCCATGACATTTTAATTGCCAGATGCACCAACTTTTGATTTATGTCCTCCAGCAGAACCTCAAGTTACTGGAAGTGACTTTAAAATAATCTTTGAACACAAATCATCTGCTTAACCAAACTCTAGTTCCTATGGAACATCTACACTGTAGAATTAATGCAGTTTGATACCACTTGAACTGCCTTGGCTCAGTGCTGTGATTTGTAGTTTGGTGAGTCACCAGCACTTGTTGCCAGAAAAGTTTCAAGATCCTGCAAAACTACACAGCATTGATCCAGGGCAGTTTAAGTGGTCTCAAACTGCATTAAATCTAAAGTGTATATGCACTTCTAGTCTAATCTAACACAGTCTTGGTCAATGGCTGAGGATTCTGGGAGCTGAAGTCCAAAACATCTGCAGAGCCAAAGACTGAGGTCCATGACATTAGGGAATTGAGTGTTATGGTAATGTTTCCTTTCACAAAGCTGTGACCTTCCATCGTCAGCTGTCTTCCCAAAATATTACCAAAGTTTGGTTCCCGTAGTGGATCCCCAAAACTATGGACATAGAAGTTCCATTATATATAACTAGCCGTCCCCTGCCACGTGTTGCTGTGACCCAGTCTGTGTATATGTTTTGTGTGTGTGTGTGTGTGTGTGTGTGTGTATATATATATATATATATATATAGGTGTATATGTGTGTGCATGTGTG
Source organism: Anolis sagrei (assembly GCF_037176765.1). NCBI lineage: Eukaryota > Metazoa > Chordata > Lepidosauria > Squamata > Anolidae > Anolis > Anolis sagrei. The sequence goes on along the minus strand of NC_090034.1, from coordinate 19,254,347 downwards.
TATATATGTGTGTATTTCTGTGTTTATATGTGTATATGTATATTGTGTATATGTGTGTGTATGTCTATATGTATATGTGTGTATATGTATATGAAAATATGTATGTGTGCATGTGTATATGTATGTGTATATTTATGTGTGCTTGTGTCTCTGTATGTCTGCATGTGTATATGTATATGAGTGTATGTGTATATGTATATATATAGTTTATTTTTGGGGGGTTTAAGTCCATTCTGCTGGGTTTTTTGTGTGTGTTTTAGGGGTGATGGACACTCATTGGCCTGATAGGTGTATTGTGTCCAAATTTGGTGTCAATTCATCCTGTGGTTTTTGAGTTATGTTAATCCCTCAAACTAACATTACATTTTTATTTATATAGATGGTATGGTGAAATGGTGCCCCTTATACAGAAAGGCAAAATCAAGGTGTGCTTTTCAAAAACCTTTCTCTTCCAACAAGCTTTTGATGGATGAATAACTCGGGACTATGTCTGGTCTTGTTTTTATTGTATTTTAAAGTTAATTGTATTGTTTTCATCTACTGCTGTAAACCGCTCCGAGCCAAATTGGGAGTAGCAGTATACAAGTCAAATAAAAAAATAAAAAAATAAATAAAATATCTTTTTGAATATTTTTAAGCTGTTGCATCTAAAAATGCAGAATCCGTGTGTACAGAGTACAATAGCATATGGCACCGATCTTTGGCACAGCAGAACATCTCAGAGGCCAAAGAAAGGCTTATCTGTGCCGCACAGGCTTCCACAACCTGCTGCAATAAGTCATTCCTTCTCTGCAGAAAATGCTGCTGTTCTTATCGCCTTTCTTAAAGGACAACCCCACAAATCCATGGAGAGGGAGTCACAAGTGAAAAACAAAAGGTACAAAAAACAGGGATGATAAATAGCATTTGAGATCTCTAGAGATTTACCAAAGTCCCCCAGACTGCAGGATTAGAGCCCCATTGACACTGCTATATTATGGAGTTTGAGACCCCATTGTATAGTCAATGCAGACTCACACAATGCTGTTGATACTCTATTACATAAGTCTACATCTACCATATAAAACAGCAGTAGTTCTCAACCTTCCTATTGCTGCGACTTTATAAAGTTTATCATGTTGTGGTAACCCCCAACTATACAATTATTTTCGTTTCTACTTCATAACTGTAATTTTGCTATTGTAGGGAATTGTAATGTAAATATCTGATATGCAGGATGTATTTTCATTCACTGGATCAAATTTGGTACAAATACCCGATACACCCATATTCGAATACTGGTGGGATTGGGGGGAGATTGATTTTGTCATTTGGGAATTGTAGTTTCTTAGATTTATAGTTCACCTACAATCAAAGAGCATTCTGACCACCACCCCGCCCCCCCTTCCCCCATAATGGAATTGAACCAATCTTGGCACACACAAGTCCCACCACCAACAGAAAATACTGGAAGGATTTAGTGGGCATTGACCTTGAGTTTTGGAGTTGTACTTTGCCTACATCCAGAAAGCACTGTGGATTCAAATAATCATGGATCTAGACCAAACTTGGCATGGATAGTCAATATGCCCAAATGTAAACACTGGTAGAGTTTGGAGAAAATAGACCCTGACATTTGGGAGTTGTAGTTGCTTGGATGTATAGTCACTGACAATCAAAGAGCATTCTGAACCCCACCAATGAAAGAATTGGTCCAAACTTCCCACACAGAACCCCCATGACCAACAGAAAATACTGTGCTTTCTAATGGTCTTTGGTGACCCCTCTGATACTCTCCTCATGACCCCACCAGCGGTCCCGACCACCAGGTTGAGAAACACTGTAATACAGTTTCAAGCTACATTATACATCATTGTTGATGGGGTCTTAGAAAACCTCCACAAATACTCCCCTGTGAGTCTTCTGCTAAGAGGTTTATTGTTATTCCTACATAATTTGTGTTCAGCTTTGAAAGAATTGTATCCAAAGAAGATTTGAATATAATAAGATCTCTCTATCCATGGGTTCCTTACCAACTGTCATTCAGCTTCTAGCAAAGGTTGACCATAGATTCATGCAGGAAGACCTAGAAATTCCGCCTTCCATTTTCTCTTTCTTTTCTTTCTTTCTTTCTTTCTTTCTTTCTTTCTTTCTTTCTTTCTTTCCTCTTTCTTTTCATCTCCTTCCCTTCCCTTCCTTTCCCTCATACACTCCTTTCTTTTCCAGTGGCCATTTCATCTAGCCTTTGTGGTACAACACATGTACATATTTATCTATATCATCAATATCCATATCCATGTCCATGTCCATAGGTAAAGGTTTCCCTTCACATTAACTCTAGTCATATCCGACTCTGCGGGGGTGGTGATGCTCATCTCCATTTCTAAGCCATCCTGAGTCCCTCTATGGAGGTTAGAGAAGAACGGCATATAAAAGTTTTAAATAAATAAATAAATAAGCCGAAGAGCCGGTGTTGTCCATAGGCACCTCCTAGTTCATGTGGCCAGCATGACTGCATGGAGCACCATTACCATCCTGCCGAAACGGTAGCTATTAATCTACTCTATTAGAATGGTCCGCCCCAGGAGACTTATGGATCCAAATGGCTTCCTGACGGCTCTTGGGGACTCTCCCACCTCCTTGGCTAGCGATTCTGTCGATGTTCTGGTCTCTCACTGGAATAATGAGTTGACCAGGGCCATCGATACAATCGCTCCGGAACGCCCCCTCTCGAGCAGCCGAGCTAAACCAGCCCCTTGGTTTACTAAGGAGCTGGCAGCGATGAAGCGAGAGAAGAGGAGGCTAGAGTGCGTGTGGCGTCGGAACCCCACCAATCCAGCTCAAACACTTCTGAATACCTTTTTAAGGTCCTACGAGGTGGCAATAGCGGCGGCACAGAAAACGTTTCTGGCAGCCAATATTGCATCTGCGAAGAATCGTCCAGCGGAGCTCTTCCGAGTTGTCAGGGGCCTGTTACATCCGCCAAAAAGCGAGGCCTCAGACAACTCGGTGGCTCGCTGTGAAGCATTTGCTCGATTCTTCGCGGATAAAATTGAGCGGATTCGGTCAGGTTTTGATGTCATGTTAACGGCGGTCTCTGGGGATGTGATGAGAGCATCTGCTTGTCCAGTTTTGTTGGATTCGTTTCAATTGGTTCAGCTTGAGGATGTGGACAGGATCCTTGGAGAGGTGCGACCCACCACATGCATCCTAGACCCCTGTCCATCCTGGCTGATCAAGGAAGCCAGAGGGGGTTTGGCAGAGTGGGTAAAGGTGATGGTCAATGCCTCCTTACAGGAAGGAAAATTTCCAGCGAGCTTAAAATTAGCTGTTATAAAACCGCTGTTGAAGAAACCATCACTGGACCCCACTCAATTTGACAACTTTCGGCCAGTTTCCAATCTCCCCTATTTGGGCAAAGTCATGGAACGTGTGGTGGCGACTCAACTCCAGGGGTTTCTGGTAGACACTGATTATCTAGATCCGGCACAGTCTGGCTTTAGGCCGGGACATGGTACTGAGACAGCTTTGGTCGCCTTGGTAGATGATCTTCACCGGGAAATGGACAGGGGGAGTGTGTCCCTGTTGGTTTTGCTGGATCTCTCAGCGGCCTTCGATACCGTCGATCACAGTATCCTTCTGGGGCGCCTCAAGGATATGGGGCTCGGGGGCACTGCCTTGCAGTGGCTCCGATCCTTTCTTGAGGGACGGTCACAGAAGGTGTTATTGGGTGACACCTGTTCGACCCCACAACCGTTGTTGTGTGGAGTCCCACAGGGATCAATCTTGTCCCCGATGTTATTTAACATCTACATGAAGCCGCTGGGGGAGATCATTCGGAGTTTCGGAATGAGATGTTATCTCTACGCAGATGATGTCCAAATCTGTCACTCCTTCCCACCTTTCACCAAGGAGGCTGTCCAGACCTTGAATCGGTGCTTGGCTGCTGTGTCGGACTGGATGAGAGCTAACAAATTGAAATTGAATCCAGACAAGACAGAGGTCCTACTGGTCAGTCGTAAGGCCGAACAGGGTATAGGGTTACAGCCTGTGTTAGACGGGGTTACACTCCCCCTGAAGACTCAGGTTCGCAGCTTGGGAGTGATCCTGGACTCATCGCTGAGCCTGGAACCCCAGGTCTCGGCGGTGGCCGGGAGAGCTTTTGCACAATTAAAACTTGTGCGCCAGCTGCGCCCGTACCTTGGGAAGTCGGATCTGGCCACGGTGGTCCACGCTCTTGTCACATCCCGGTTAGATTACTGCAACGCACTCTACGTGGGGTTGCCTTTGAAGACTGCTCGGAAACTACAATTAGTCCAGCGAGAGGCAGCCAGATTGCTCACCGGAGCATCATACAGGGAGCATACCACCCCCCTGTTGTGTCAGCTCCACTGGCTGCCGATCCAGTTCCGAGCACAATTCAAGGTGCTGGTTTTGACCTATAAAACCCTATACGGTTCTGGCCCAGTGTATCTGTCCGAACGGATCTCCCTCTATGTCCCACCCCGGAGCCTAAGATCGTCTGGAGAGGTCCTGCTCTCGACCCCGCCTCTATCACAGGTGAGATTGGCGGGGACGAGAAGCAGGGCCTTTTCGGTGGTGGCCCCCCGCCTGTGGAACTCACTCCCCGGGGAAATTAGATCTGCAACATCGCTCCTTTCTTTTAGGAAAAAACTAAAAACATGGATCTGGGACCAGGCATTTGGTCAGGCGGGCAGATAAAGAGAGAACTTTATGGACGGCTAGGAAATGACTAACGGACTGGACACGAGGAACTCTGGAAACAAAACGCTGATTACAAGAATTTTATATGATATTTTATATAAAATGTTGGGCACCGGTTGCTGATGTTTTAACTGTGATGATCGTTTTAATTATATTTCTGTATATTTGTTTTTGTATATTTTTGTATACTATGTGTAGTGTATAAAGGCATCGAATTCTGCCTTCTCTGTAAGCCGCCCTGAGTCCCCCTCCGGGGGTTGAGAAGGGCGGGGTAAAAGTACCAGAAATAAATAAAATAAATAAATACTCACATTTGCATGTTTTCGAACTGCTAGGTTGCCAGAAGCTGAGGCTAACAGTGGGGGCTCACCCTGCTCCCCGGGTTTGAAACGTCAACCTTTCGGTCAACAAGTTCAGCAGCTCAGTGGTTTAACCCGCTGTGCTACCAGGGAGCCCTTATCCATATCCATATCTATCCATTAACTTGTTTGATAAAAGAAATGGTTCAAAACTTGTTTTGGATTTAGGGGATGCTGGTGGTTCGATTCTAAAGTCAATTCCGATTTTCACAGAAAAAAAATGTTCAAAACTTTTTGAAACTTCCGAGACTTCCGAATCCTTTCGTTAATAGTTTGAAAGTGTTATTTCCTGTTTTATTGGGTGGTCTTTACTTTGAAAGTAGTTGTTTTACTCCAGAAGTGGGGAAAAGCAGCGGAGGAAATTCCTTCCTTCTTTGGTTTAAAACCGGCTTCCCTGGCTTGAGCCGAGGCCAGAGACCAGAAGTGGGGAAAAGCAGCGGAGGAAATTCTTTCCTTTTCTGCATTAAAACTGGCTTCTCTGGCTTGAGCCGAGGCCAGGGACCAGAAGTGGGGAAAAGCAAACAGAGGAAATTTCTTCCTTCTCTGGTTTAAAACTGGATTCTCTGGCTTGAGCTGAGGCCAGGAAATTCCTTCCTTTTCTGGGTTAAAACTGGCTTCCCTGGCTTGAGCCAAGGCCAGAGACCAGAAGTGGGGAAAAGCAGCGGAGGAAATTCTTTCCTTTTCTGCATTAAAACTGGATTCTCTGGCTTGAGCTGAGGCCAGGAAATTCCTTCCTTTTCTGGGTTAAAACTGGCTTCTCTGGCTTGAGCCGAGGCCAGGGACCAGAAGTGGAGAAAAGCAAATGGAGGAAATTCCTTTTTTCTCTGGTTTAAAACTGGCTTCTCTGGCTTGAGCCGAGGCCAGAGATCAGAAGCTGGGAAAAGCTGAATCTTTTCCAACTCACTTCATGAGTCATAACAAAAAGCTTCGGAAGGGCAAAGGGACTTCCGGTTTTCTTAAAAACTTCAAAATCGCTTCAAAACGGTAACTTTTCTGACTTTATTCCAAATTACAAAGATTCCGACGGTACCTAACCATGCCTACTATCCATCTATCTATATGAGATAAAATGTTGGGATTGTGGTCACTGTGTGTGATTAATGCTTTAACGTAATCCTCTACTAAAGCTATGGATTCCTCCGAATTGGCAAATCTTCCCTTCCACTCTCCTCTGTGAAACTTCCTCTTTTGTTGGCTTAACCTCAGTGCTTACTGAAGTATTTGAAAAGTCTAATTGAAATGCCAGCATCGTTCCATCATGTTCCTTCTTCCTCCCCCATTTTTCTTTTCTTTTCTTTTCTTTTCTCTTTCTTTCTTTCTTTCTTTCTTTCTTTCTTTCTTTCTTTCTTTCTTTCCACTAACAGAATTTAATCAATCATCCCAGAGATGTATTCAAAGTTGTTTTCTTTCCACAGTAACTACTACCTTTAAAAAAGAATATTAATTAACCACCGGGCCCTGGACTTCCATCCCTGTGGAGCATCACCCAAAAGTTTAAGCGCATTTTGCAACTGAGGAGGCAGACGTTTTGGCCTCGCCGCTAAATCCCCCACTGCCTTCCACACTTAGTTTGCTTCCCAGATGGAAAAGAAGGTCAAATCCAGTTCACTTTAAAGAAGGATGCTGACTCACAGGCCACGCAAGGGCTCTCCGTCTTGCAATCCTCCACCCCAAGATTCTTGTTTAGCACAATTTCAGACACTGACAGCTGCATCCACAGATGACTTTGGTTTTAAAAAGGACAGAAAGTGGGAAGGATGATAACGACGACGCCAACAGCAATAACAAAAAAAACAAAAACTCTGCAGCAGAGAATAGTTGCATGATAAACTGGATCTGAATATCTCCAAGTTGCACCGGGACTGTGGCGCAGCTGGCTGGGAGTCAGCTGCATGAAGATCACTACTGCCCAATAGGTCATGAGTTCAAAGCCAGCCTGGGCTTCCGACCAATTTGTGTAACTTGCTGTCGACCTTTGCAGCCCGAAAGAAAGTTGCATCTGTTAAGTTGAAAATTTAGATACCGCTTATGCTGGGAGGCTAATTTACGACGCCATAAAAATCTCCAGCAAGCATGCAAAGAATGAGGAAGTACTACATCAGTGTCACAAATAGACAATGAAGCGACAGCTCCCCGGGTGGCTGGAATACCTTCATGAAAAAGCTGGAATGTTAAATTGCTCTTCGTCTGTCTATATATGTTGTGTGTCTATGGCACTGAATGTTTGCCATGTATATGTGCACTGTCCCCTGCAGGGTGAGAAGGGTGGAATATAAATACTGTAAACAAATAAATAAATAAGTTCTGTTTAGTATTTTTTTCCATTTGGTCTGGAGACCATGAATTCTTCTGAGGAGTGGCCCAAAGAGCTGGGTCTATTTAGCCTACAGATTAGAAGTTTGAGAGGAGACATGAGAGCCATGTTTAAATATTTGAAAATATGTCCTTAGGAAGAGGGAGCAGGGCTTGTTCTCTTCTGCCCTGGAGACTAGGTCTCGTGAAGCAATGGGTTCAAATGACAGGAAAGGAGATCCCACCCGAACCTTAGGAAGAGCTGTTCACAACAGTGGAACTCTCTGCCTTGGAGTGTAGCGGAGGTTCCTTCTTTTAAATACTCTACTTAAAAGCCTTTTAAGAGGCTTTTAAGTAGAGGTTGGATGGCCATCTGTTCCTGCATGCTTTTCCTGCATGGAAGAAGGGGGTTGGACTGGATGGCCCTTATGGTCTCTTCCAACTCTACAATTCTATAACCCTATTTGTCTCAATGAGGCTGGATGGCCACATATCGGGAGGGATCAGATGGTGCCTTCTTTTATGGCAGAATGGGGAAGTCCTTTGGGAGTCTCTTCCAACTCTTTGGGATAGCAGTAAACAAGCTTGCTCCGTGTTCTTTGCCTATTTGTGTGAGTCTAAAAAAAATAGATGGCCCATGTGGTCTCTTCCAACTCTATGATTCTATGATTTATTGCAGTTTGCAACTGCCTGTTTTGCAAAAGTGGCTCAAGGCAATTAATCTGGTCGGTTGGCCAGACTGCAAGTCATAGCTTGACAATGCAGTTGTGAAAGGTAGGGTGGATGTGTGCCAAAGGGATGTGTTTTCCAACCACAGAGAAAGAAAAAGAACCGTAACCCTGCTCCTGAAATGCTGCATGGCCGCACTGGATTCCGTCAGGCGCAAATGGGTCATTTCCCGGCATTGTGGCATCCATTACGCACCCCTAAGAAAAAGAAGTTAATGGCCCTAATGTGTGGACCATCCTTTACAATGCTTCCATGCGCACATCCCTGCCTGGCACACTCCCAGCTCTGCACACACACACACACACACAAGCGCACAGAGAGGTGCATAATGCAAGGAAGCCATCCTCCCGAAGTGCAAGCAGGGAAAGCAGCCGCTGCGCATGGGTTGTCATGGCACCCATGGCGGGGCAGGCACAGGAGCGCAACGGGGACCAATCAATGACAAGGAAGAAGGGGGACACCTTTTGTGCCATAAACCACTATTATACGGTTGCTGTAGAAACTAATGGAAGAAGAACCAGCAAAGGGATGTGTAATTATTAGACACGGGATGCTGAGTCAGTCCAGTAAAGCCGTGCACCGCAGGTTCACATCTTTTTGGCCGTGATAAAGAAGAACAGAATGGATGGGATTTATGTAATAGACCCAAGGAAGAGTCGATTTAGCAAAGACCGTGGGTGCATCTATATTGTAGCAGTAATGCAGTTTGACACCACTTGGGGAAAGACTGAAACACATCTGGTCCCATGCATTTTGGATTAGGGATGCTCAATGCACTTTGCATCATTCCATCTACACAGTAGAATGGATGCAGTTTGGCACCGCTTGGACTGCCATGGCTCAATGTGATGGAATCATGAGATTTGTAGTTTGGTGAGGCACCAGCAACCTAGAGAAGGCTAAACACTTTGTAAAGCTACAACTCCCACAATTCCATAGCATTGAGCCATAGCCACTGAAGTGGTGTCAACCTCCATACATTCTACAGTGCAGATGCACCCTGCGATGCTGATATACTAGGGTTTGTTATTGCTTTATGACTCGGTCAACCCAAGTCTATTTTAGGGTTTTCTTGCCCAGATTTAGTATCCAAATGAGATTTGCTGTTGTTTTCCTCAGAAGCCAAAGCAGTGCCATATAATTCATGCAATTTGACACCACTTTAACTGCCATGAGTCAATGTTATGGAATTTTTGGGAGACCTCACAACCTCCGAGGATGCCTGCCACAGATGCAGGTGAGATGTCAGGAGAGAATGCTCCTGGAACATGGCCATACAGTCTGGAAAACTCACAACAACCCAGTGATTACGGCCATGAAAGCCTTTGACAACACATTTTGGGAGTTGTAGTTTGGGGAGCATTATTTGATAGAGAAAGCTAAAAGCTTTGGAAAACCACAACTACCATGATTTCAAACTCAGAGGGACGGACTTGTCGAGGTGTGCCAAACAGGGATACGAACCATGGTCCAATGTTCAAAACACTGCACACAAGCAACAATAATGACAAATTACAATAGTTATCCTTCTGTGATCACCAAAATCAGGGGTCTCCACCAGAATTACCAGCAGACTGAGACCTTTTCTAAAAGACTAGATCTTCTTGCAAAACAGTGAACCCACAAAGGGATTTTCTTTTCCTGTTTCTATGGCTCTCGGCCCACATCCTGCCTCTCTTAAACCACAGCTTCTTGAGACGGAGATGGAAATGTCAGATGCAACCATATCACGTCGTGCCTGCAAGAAGGCAAACCAGGTCACAGGAATCTCACAAAGGAGACAGCAAACCAAACAGGACAGCCTTTCGAAGGAAGGCGCTCCCGAACAAGCCTACTTTGAAATAAATCCAATCTGACAGAATTTAAGCACTGGCTCCGAAATACCTCCAGCGCCGATGATGTAACAGAGACCTCCAGGTATTTTGGACTATAACTCCCATCAGTCAATCTTCTCAGGGATGCTGGATGGGAACAAGAGAGACAACCTTTGCAGTGGATGTTCCTTGGTTTTACAAATGCATTAGAGTAACACATTTACGCACACAATCTATGGTGTTATAACCACTTAAATAATTATATAAATATGTGTGTTTGTGTGTGCGCACGTGTGTGTGTATCCAGGCATGGACAAACTTTAGCCCTTCAGGAGTTTTGGACCTCAACTCCCACAATTCCTAACAGCCAGTTGTGCAGGAGTTGAAGTCCAAAACACCTGGAGGGTCGAAGTTTGACCATGTCTATTATATACACACATACAAACACACACATACACACATGTATATAGCCCCATATATATGTATGGTTATTTAAATGGTTATAATTATAGATTTTCTGTGTATGTGAGTGTGTGTATGTGAGTGTGTCCTGTCCAAAGCTAAAAGATATATATTTTTGGTTGGAGTTACACTATTAAAATGGACCTGTCCAAAGTGCTATTTTTAAAAGTTGGATTTCTAAAAATGCAATGAAAAGAAAGGAATTAAAAAAAAGAAAATGGAGAAAAGACAAATTAATGGTCTAGTTGAAGGATACAAGCAAGGGCTAAGCACACACTTTAGTAGAACTTGGCCAAAGGAGTAAAATCAATGAATTAACTGGTTTTACCAATTGGTTGGCTTATATCTCAATTGTTGATGGGTCTACTTGAGTTGGCACAGTCCAATGAGGTTTTGGCCCCTATTTCCCAAAATAGATTTGCTTGAAATTGACATCAGTAAAACACAACCACTTGACCATTAAAGAATGGATAGCCCGTGTTTCGCTTTCCAGTCTATAAACCCTTTTAGCAAGCATCTTAAGTATGCAGTAATCGCATTCACTACCAATTAAATTTCAAGTTGCAGGAATATAATTCAAAGGATGCACATGTTTCCGAATGTCAAGACAAACGCTATCCTTACAAAGAGGCCTTTCCTTCAAGGACAAGTGGAGATGGCATATTTAACATGAGAGCATTTGGATGACCAATCGTCAACCATAATTGCTGGTGACTCTCTCCAACTCCCACAATTCCTACAGCTTACCAACTGTTAGGAATTGTGAGAGTTGAAGCTCAAAACACCTGGAGGGCCAACATTTGCCCATGCATGGTATATACTGCAGAATAAATGCAGTTTGACACCACTTACGAACTACCCAGGGATCCATAGGTTGGTGAAGTACCCACCCTCTGCTAGAGACCTTGGAAAATTGCAACACTAGCTTGAGCAAGTAAAGTGGTATCAGACTGCAATAATTCAGCGGTGCAGATGCATCGCCCGGCTGCTTTCCTGTAAAGGCTGAATGGGAAATCCAAGCCGCGATTTCTCTAATGAAGCCAGTAAATGCAGAGCAAAGCAACACCCGTGAAGCCTGCCAGAGAGACCTTTGATCGGAGCTATCAAACTGCTCATTTGTTGCATCTCAAAAATAGTCCAGGTCCCAAAAAAAGAGCACGGCAGGGTTCTGATGGTTTTGCAAAGATGCTGGAAAACTAGGCTTCAAGGACTCCATGTCACATAAACCATTCAGGATCCCTATAAGATTTCCCCTCTTTAAAACCAATAGCTTTGGAGATTCAGAGACTACTAGTTTAAAACTGTTTAAAATTTCTATTGCTTACAACCATACACAAGCTAATTTCAGAAACTGGCCAATTGTGTCTGATTTTACTTTATTATTACCCTGATTTTATATTATCTGTGAAGCTAACCAGAGTCAACCATGGTTTGTGCTCGGATGGAAAAGCAATAGGAAAGAAAACGAGCCACCAAGTTGTTAGAATATGTCTCTTCAGATCAAGGTTCGAATCCCTGCTCAGCCATGATAACATTACATGGGTTCCTGTGAGTTTTCCGGGCTGTATTGCCATGTTCCAGAAGCATTCTCTCCTGACGTTTCACCCACAACTATGGCAGGATCCTCAGAGATGTGAGGTCTGATGGAAACTAGGCAAGTGGGGGTTATATATCTGTGAAATGTCCAGGGAGGGAGAAAAAAACTTGTGTCTTCTTGAGACAGGTGTGAATGTTGCAATTGGCCATCTTAATTAGCATTGAATGGTCTTGCAGCTTCAAAGCCTGACTGCTTCCTGCTTGGGGGAATCCTTTATTGGGGTTGTGTTAGGTGGCCATGATTGATTCCTGTGCCAGAATTCATCTGTTTTCTGAGTGTTGTTCCTTATTTACTGTCCTTATTTTAGAGTTTTTAAAATACTGGTACCCAGATTTTGTTCATTTTCATGGCTTCCTCCCTGGAAACCATGAGACCACCCTGATATATAAACCCCACATGATCCCACAGATATATAAACCCCACTTGCCTAGTTTCCAACAGACCTCACAACCTCTGAGGATGCCTAGCATAGATGTGGGAGAAATGTCAGGAGAGAATGCGTCCGGAACATGGCCATACAGCCAGGAAAACTCACAGCAACCCAACAAGAACAGCGTTCTGGAAGCAATGATAACAATCTGATGACAGAACACCTTAATGGAAATGCCATATATAGACTCCCAAGAGCACAATGACAAAAGTAACACAGCATGGACGTGCCACATTCTCTGAGGAAACCTTGCTGATTCTGAGGCCGTTGGACAGAATTCGACCCATTGATAGTCAAAAACACACGTCAATGACATCCAGAAGATGGTGAAACCTAGAAGATAATAAGGACATTTCCCTTGCTCTCTAGAAGGGATCAAGTCAGGCAAAGGACAATGGAAGAAACAACACACTATGAAAAACGGTAGAGACATGATCAGTTTTGAACAGTGTGGAGAAGGAAGAACATTCTCTGTTTCCCATTTAGCAAAGCTGGTTAAATCGCCAGCTGCAGAAAATCTTGCTGATCGAAAGGTTGACAGTTCAAGCCCAGGTTGGCATGAGCTCCCAACCCTCAGCCCAGCTTCTGCTCACTTAGCAGTTAGAAAACAGTAATGCGAGTAGATAAATAGGGACCGCTTTGGTGGGGAAGTAATAAAAAGGAGCCCATGTGGACATGCCGACAATTTGATTGGGAGAGCGTCTAAAGACAACAACAACAACAACAACAACAACAAAGCTTTATTTGTACCCCGCTGCCATCTCCCAAGGGACTCGGTGCGGCTTACATGAAGCTGAGCCCAAAAACAACAATACAAGCAATAATAACAACAATACAAGCAATTAAAATAAAACATGGACAATAAAATATCAAAACATAACAATAAGACAACACACAATTAAAACTAAGGGAACAAAGCTCCTTGGCATGGAAGATGGAACAACAACACCCCTGTGGTTGGAGTCGAGTACAGCTTCCAGATGCCAGAGATGGAAAAAGATGGGAAGCCTTTACCTCTGTTTATGTAGTGTCTGTCTTTGTTAATTGTATGAAGGCATTGAATGTTTGTCATATATGTGTATGTATCTGCCCTGAGTCCCCGCAGGCAGAATATAAATAAAGATGATGATGATGATTATTATTTTACTGACACAAAAATACATTATGTCACAGCAAACGAGATCTGTATGCTGGATTTCATATCACAAAATCACAAGTCAAACATTTCCCAAGCATCTAGGACTGTGTGATGTATTTTCAAAAGGTGCGCACAGATCCAAGTAAGGTGGCCTTTTGCAGTTGACAGATTGCGATTTTGTCAATGTTTATTGTTTCCAAATGCTGGCTGAGATCTTTTGATATGGCACCCAGTATGCCGATGACCACTGGGACCACCTGTACTGGTTTATACCTTGTCGTGGTGGGGGGCTTAACTGCTCCAAGGATGCTGAGAGCTGTAGCGTAACTACCAGCAGGTCCAACCAAGCCAGAGAGGTCTCAGCTGAGGAGTGGAACCGACAGCACCTAACCCATTAGCACTATGGAGAAGCAAATCAAAACAAAGTCTATACTGGCTCGGTCAACGCCCAGGATAAAAAGGACTGCGGTGGATGCTGCTGATTCTAGACATCCATAGACAAGTGGGCTACAGAATCAAAATACAAATGAACAATCATAGAAGTGGCAGAAATATACAATGCCAGAAAACCGCACTATTATTATTATTATTATTATTATTATTATTATTATTATTTTACTGATACAAAAACACAGTATGTCACAGCAAATGAGATATATATGCTGGATTTCATATCACAAAATCACAAGTCGAACACTTCCCAAGCGTCTAGAACTGTGTGATGTATTTTCGAATGATGTGCACAGATCCAAGTAAGGGGCCTTTTGCAGTTGACAGATCGTTGTTGTTGTTGTTTCAGAGCCTAGAATAATGGTGTAGGAAAGGACTTCAAAGACCATCTAGTCCAGTGAGTCCCAAAACTTTGGGCCTACACATCTTCTGGACTTCAACTGCCACAAATGCGAGTGAACCTGGACTATAATCAAGGATTCTGGAAGCAGAGGTCCAAAATATCTACATGCCCAAATTTGGAGATCACTGATGTAGTCTAAACCCCTGCCAACACAGGAATCCACTGCTGAAGTATCTCTAGATAAAGACTTCCAACATCTACTTCAAACCCCAATAAACGAGAGTCTACCATCTTCTGGGCATTTTCACCAATGCTAGAAAGCTCCACGTACCATCTTCAACTTGCTACTATGACAGTCACTCTCCTAGTAATAGAATAGAATGACTTTACTGTGATTGTACATTGTACAAGGAAATTAAATACCATCCTCAACACACAATATTTACGTAGAATTACAAAAACAAAACGCCCACATTTCCACATTATAATCACTATTGCACAACCTCTAATGCTACATCAATGTAAAACCTCAGAGTTAATAATTTAATATGTAGGCGTCTGTCATTGGTTCTGCTTTACCGAGATCTTTGTTCATCCTAAAGTCTATCATGTCAAGGTACCCAAATGGGGTTGCAAGAATGAAAATTGGGGAGGCTCTTATACCTATAAAAAGGGGAGTAATCCATCAGGTGTGGCTTGTAAGAAGCAGGACCTGCTTTTTTTTCCATGTCAAGGAGCTACTTGAGAAACTGCAAGTCGCTTCTGGTGTGAGAGAATTGGCTGTCTGCAAGGACGTTGCCCAGGGGACGCCCGGGTGTTTTGATGTTTTAACATCCTTGTGGGAGGCTTCTCTGATGTCCCTGAATGGGGAGCTGGAGCTGACAGAGAAAGCTCATCTGTGCTCTCCCTAGATATGAATCTCCAACCTGTCTTCAGTCCTGCCAGGACAAGAGTTTAACACATTGTGCCCCTGAGGGCTCCTAGGGAAGGAGATGAAGAGAAAGAGGGAAGGAAGGTAGGAAGCTGGAGCTAACAGAGGGACCTCAACCCGCTCTTCCTGGATTTTAACTGTTAATCTATTGGTCAGCAGTCCTGCTGGCACAAGGGTTTAATCCATTGCGCCACTGGGGGCACCTATATTAAATAAACATTATGGAGAGCTGATCCTATATAGTCAAGGGTGCAACTATGGCTGGAGGGTCAAAACAAGGAAGCTGCTCCCCATAAGAAATCTTCCCCCATTGAAGTTATCCTTCAGTGGCTAGCTTTCTAGTCTTACACCGAAAGAGTCCTTGAAAACCATTCATATCTAGAACTCCAACCTTCACGTCCCTTGGTAAGTGTGCCAAGGCTTCTTTCATGTCCCCACATGGGGAGCTGAAGCTGGCAGAGGGAGCTCAACCCGCTCTCCTCAGATTCGAACCACTGACTTGTGCGTTAGCAGTCCTAACTGCTGAAATTTCTTCTTTTACACAATCATCAAAGGCACAGGAGTTTTCCCTTTGGCTACCTAATTTCAAAGGAGACCACGGTCTCTCATTCCAACAAATATGGCAACAGCCAACATCTTTCCTCTAAAGCTAGGAATGACACAACATCTCATATTAGAATTACAACATCAAGCCAATAAAAAAACATGGGTGGGGGTGGGGAAAAGCAACTTCAATTCCTGGGAATAAGCTGCCAGTCAAGGGCTTCCTGGTGTTTTGCATCCTCTCCAGGAAAGACTGCAGCGGTTTGCAACAGATCCCTCAATTTGGTTAAAAATATATTTGCATGCTGTTCAGGTAGAACTTCCAGGTAAGCACATCCAGTGCCTCTTACAATTCAGCTTTTCCGCTGTAAAGTTTCTGGTTGCCTCCTGCTTCCCATGTTTACCTGAAGCAAGGAAGGCAGGGAATGTGTGTGGTTTAATTTCAATATAACAATAATAATAAAGAAAAAACATGGTTGTGGCTCACAAATGGAACTTTGAAAAAGGAGACGGAGGGCCTGATTCTGGCAGCCCAAGAACAAGCCATCAAAAGCCAGAATTGAAAAGTCAATGACAGATCCAAAATGTAGACTCTGCAAGGAAGCAAATGAAACAATAGATCACATCTTCAGCTGCTGCAAGAAGATAACGCAGACAGACTACAAGCAGACGCATAACACCGTTGCTCAGATGATTCATTGGAACTTGTGCCACAAATACCATCTCTCTGCGACCAAGAACTGGTGGGATCACAAGCTGGAAAATGTTACAGAGAATGAACACGTCAAGCTACTCTGTGTCTTCCGGATTCAGACAGTCAGAATTTTGGAGCACAATACTCCTGACCTCACGATTGTGTTAAAAAACAAAGTATGGATTGCCGATGTTGCATTCCCAGGTGACAGCAGGATTGAAGAAAAACAACTGGAAAAGCTAACATGATATGAGGATTTAAAGATCAAACTATCAAGGTGGTCCCAGTGGTGATCGGCACACTGAGTGCAGTGCCTAAGGACCTTGGTCTGCACTTAAACACAATCGGCACTGACAAGATTACCATCTGCCAGCTGCAAAACGCCACCTTACTGGGATCTGCACGCATTATTCGCTGATACATCACACAGTCCTAGACACTTGGGAAGTGTCCGACGTGTGATCCAATTCAACAGCCAGCAGAGTGTCTGCTGTGGACTCATCTTGTTGTGTTTCAAATAATAATAATAATAATAATAATAATAATAATTTTATATTATATAAAAATAATACAGTGTGACATGTGATCCAATACAACAGCCAGCAGAGTGTCTACTGTGGACTCATCTTGTTGTATTTCAAATAATAATAATAATAATAATAATAATAATAATAACTCAGTCCTAGACACTTGGGAAGTGTTCGACTTGTGATTCTGTGATACGAAATCCAGCATATATATCTCGTTTACTGTGACATATTGTATTTTTGTGTCAGTAAAATAATAATAATATGATATTATAATTTTATATTTATATTACATGTAATATTACTAATAATATTACAATATAATTGTATAGTACAATATAGTAATATTTAATACTGATATTGTCCTATACCAATAATATAATATATTGTATGTGTGTGTGTGTGTATATATATATATATATATATATATATATATATATATATATTGTAAGCTGCTCTGGGTCCCCTTCAGGGTGAGAAGGGCGGCATATAAATGTCATAAATAAATAAATGCATTCATCTCCTATCCTTACTTTTTCAGATTACAACATCCAAATCCATCACACCACCATCCTAAACGAAGAGAGGCTTGTGTTGGTCTTATTCTGTGCTACAGCCCTTTAGATATTTGCAGAGACTGATGTACGGAAGTCACCTTTTGTGGACTACAGCTCCCAGAATGGAGCCATGCAGGTAAGGAGATCTGGACGTTATAATCCCCAGAAGAACATTCCCCACATTTTTGCTGATGCAGCAGCCTGGAAACGCTTGCCTCTTTGGCTTTGTCATGACGAAGCACAAAGACTAAAGTGCAACAGCTTGGTTTTATAACTTGTGAGTGCAATACGACAATTTATAACTAGTTTGATAAGACATCACCTGCAATCCAAGGTCCTTTTACCACCTCGTTCCACATAAAAGAATCCTTCTCTCTAGGAAATGAAAAACTGAAGCAGGGGGTGGGGATATTTCTTGATGCCACTAAGCAAGACAGGTAGGAAGGGAACCCCAGATCTTCCTTCCACAAGTCTGATGCCCGTTCCAGCATAAATCCAATGTCTAGTCCCTTTCCATTTTTCAAATCACAAAAACACAGCAGCCCAAGACCCAACAAATTCAAATGGTAAGACCATAACCCTTCATCCAAGGGGGAGGCAAATAAATAAAGACCTGGAGTGGTATTGGGGAACCAATTTCCCAATGAACACACAAATGGAGAGGTTCAGAAGCAGCTTGACCTAGAGAAAATCCCAAAAGACAGACCCCTTCTTACATAAAAGGATTTTTTCCCCCTGTGTCAGGAGTGTCTTGTAAAACTGCAAGTTGCTTCTGGCATGAGAGTATTGGCCATCTGCAAGGATGTTGCCCAGAGGATGCCCAGATGTTTTGATGTTTTACCATCCTTGAGGGAGGCTTCTCTCATGTCCCTGCATGAGGAGCTGGAGCTGACAGAGGGAGCACACCTGCGCTCTCCCCGGATTCAAACCTCTGACTTGTCAGTTTTCAGTCCTGCCAACACAAGGGTTTAACCCATTGCGCCACGGGGAGGGGGGGGGGGGCGACACAAAGGATGAGATGTGGGGAAAAGAAAAACAGGAATGGGACAGGCAGAAAGGAAAGAGAGAAGGACAGAGCAAGGAAGGCTGGAAGAAGCTGTCATTTGACAGGTGCATTTAATTTAAATTTTAAAGTATTTAAATCCTATTTATAAATAAAGAGCATCCCTTGAAGCCATCCTCCAAAAGAGCATTTAAAGTTCTGAGATGATATTTGGCTAGGACCAAAAAGACACAAGGAGGCAATACCGTAAATAAAATATGTCAGGCCCAATGAATACCAGGCAACATAAACAATAATGATTCCTGCTTCTAAGTCCTTTCTTTCCCCCATCACCTCTTTCTTTTTCCTATCGAAACAGAGTAGAGCACTATTCTGACTAATGAATTAAGCTTCATGTTTGTCATTGTTGATCTTCTTCCTCATTTCCTGATTTGCTCTTTGATAAAACAAAATATGATAAATGTTTTTTTTTAGAAAAACAAGAAAAAAAAACACTTTATCTTGCTCTCTTTCTGGCAGCAAGTATGGAAAAAATGACAATGTCAAAAAATTGAATAATATAAGAAATTTTGAGACTGTATGCTAGAGTGCAGAAAATGTTATACATCTTTTTCTGTGTTCTTCTCCTAGAGATCTTCCTTATTTGGGGTAAAGGAGAGGACAGTTTGGGATGTAAATGCCAACACAGAAATGTTTGTGTATTTTTGGCAACCAACATGGCATGTCAACAAAGGGCCTTTAATACTCAATGACAATTTGCCTTCACGGTTCGGAACTGGTCCTTGCCCAGAGACACACTTGAGCAGCAGTTGGTGAATTTGAACCCCCTTTTTACCACTTAAGCTGATTAAAATCCATGACACGAAATGCAGAGTACACCTGTTTGGGATGTGCATGTGCTTCTGGGGGTGATATCCTAAGGAAGGCTGTACAGGTTTCAAAGAGAGATCAAAGAGAGATCCAGAGAGCAATTTGTGCTTACGAATGCCCTCTTTTGTGCTCTATCTATCCAGGTGCCCCTCCCCTGGACCTACCCATCTGGTGCCCCCTTTTGGTCTACTAAGGTACTTCACTAGGTATTTCACCAACCACATGCCTCTCTTCTGGTCTTACAAAGGTGAATCTCCAACCAAATGCCCCTTTCTTGGTTTACCAAGGTACTTCACTAGGTATTTCACCAACCACATGCCTCTCTCCTGGACTTATACAGGTGAATCCCCAACCAAATGTTCCTTTCTTGGTCTACCAAGGAACTTCACTGGGTATTTCACCAACCACATGCCTCTCTCCTGGACTTATACAGGTGAATCCCCAACCAAATGTTCCTTTCTTGGTCTACCAAGGAACTTCACTAGGTATTTCACCAACCACATGCCTCTTTTCTGGCCTTACAAAGGTGAATCTCCAACCAAATGCCCCTTTCTTGGTCTACCAAGGTACTTCACTAGGTATTTCACCAACCACATGCCTCTCTCCTGGACTTATACAGGTGAATCCCCAACCAAATGTTCCTTTCTTGGTCTACCAAGGAACTTCACTAGGTATTTCACCAACCACATGCCTCTTTTCTGGCCTTACAAAGGTGAATCTCCAACCAAATGCCCCTTTCTTGGTCTACCAAGGTACTTCACTAGGTATTTCACCAACCACATGCCTCTCTCCTGGCCTTACACAGGTGAATCACCAACCAAATGCCCCTTTCTTGGTCTACCAAGGTTCTTCACTAGATATTTCACCAACCACATGCCTCTCTCCTGGACTTATACAGGAGAATCACCAACCAAATGCTCCTTTCTTGGTCTACCAAGGAACTTCACTAGGTATTTCACCAACCACATGCCTCTCTTCTGGCCTTACAAAGGTGAATCTCCAACCAAATGCCCCTTTCTTGGTCTACCAAGGTACTTCACTAGGTATTTCACCAACCACATGCCTCTCTCCTGGCCCTATACAGGTGAATTGCCAACCAAATGCTCCTTTCTTGGTCTACCAAGGTACTTCACTAGGTATTTCACCAACCACATGCCTCTCTCCTGGCCTTATACAGGTGAATTGCCAACCAAATGCCCCTTTCTTGGTCTACCAAGGTACTTCACTAGGTATTTCACCAACCACATGCCTCTCTCCTGGCCTTACACAGGTGAATTGGCAACCAAATGCCCTTTACTTGGTCTACCAAGGTACTTCACCAGCTATTTCACCAACCACATGCCTCTTTCCTGGACTTATACAGGTGAATCCCCAACCAAATGCTCCTTTCTTGGTCTACCAAAGTACTTCACCAACTATTTCACCAACCACATGCCTCTCTCCTGGCCTTATACAGGTGAATCCCCAACCAAATGCCCCTTTCTTGGTCTACTAAGGAACTTCACTAGGTATTTCACTAATGACATGTCTCTCTTCTGGCCTTACATAAGTGGATTGTCAACCAAATGCCTCTTTCTTTACTTTACCCAGGTGAATCACCCACCGGATGACTTCTTTCCTGGCCTTTCCCAGGTAATCCACCAATCTTGTGCCACTCTGTAGGCACTCCATCAATCAGATGCCCTTCTTCTAGCTTATGTAGGTGAACCATCGAACCGATGCTTTTCTCCTGGTACTCCGCTAACCAAATGACCTTTGCCTTGCCTAACTCAGGTGAACTAACCTTCTCGCAGCCTAACCAGATACCTCACTTACAAGATGCTCCATTTCTGACCTTTCTCAAGTAAAATATCAACTGGGAGCTCTTTTGCTGGATTGCCAACCTGGTTCTCCACTAACCACTGCTTCCATCAACCAGATACAAAGCTCACATTCTATGCAGGTGAACCACCATTGTGGTGACATTCTCCTGGCCTACATAGATGGATGACTAACGTGATGGCCTTCTCCATTGGAGGTCTAGGAATCAGGAAGGGGCTATTGCAGGCATGAGCAAACTTTGGCCCTCCAGGTGTTTTGGACTACAACTCCCACAATTCCTAACAGCCGATACCACATGCCGATAGGCTGTTAGGAATTGTGGGAGTTGTAGTCCAAAACACCTGGAGGGCCAAAGTTTGCCCATGCCTTGGCTACAGGTTGAGTATCCTTCATCCAGAAATCCAAAACACCCCAAATATCATGCCAATGATTGGCTGAGGCAGTGGCACCTGCTTCCTGATGGATACAATCGAGCTACATGTATATAGCATTGATGAAACATAAAATATACATCCAGAGTAGAATTGGGGCCCTTCTCCAAGAGGCATGTCCTAATATATTACAAAATCCCCCCACTCTTCCAATCCCAAGAATATTATATTGGACAAGGGAGACTCAAAAATTGAGGTGTCCCAATGGGAATGATGATTGAGAAGAGACAGAAGGGGATATAGGGCCAATAGAAAAATCAATTAATAGCAGGGTTAATTAATAAGCTTCCACCCCACCCCTCCATTTTCCAAAATAGGAAGAAAAACACATATGAAAGGAAATTGGGGAGGAGGGAGGGGTTAAAATTGGACTGGGATAGAATACAAAATGGAATAAATGAAGACGACTGAGAATAATAACAGCCAGAGCCAGGGAATAGAAAATTGGGGTTTCTAGGAAAGGATGCAGTTGATCCTTAAATGAGGAACTATTCAGCTTCTCCAATACTATTTCTTTTTCTTTCCCAGCGATGGAGGAAAGGGAAGGGGCCCCGCCGCTTTCGACTCACCGGGTCCAAGCAACCTCCGTCCGCCTCGCTCTCCTTCGCCCGCCTTGCCAGAGTCCCCACCGCTGGCGACGCTAGTTGGGGCTCCGAACGCGCCGTAGCCAATCAGACGGCCGCTCTCGCCGCTCCGCTACGGCGCCGGCCAATCGGAGTGAGCCGGGAGGACACACCCCCTTCTCGCCCAAGGAGGCGAGCCAGGGAGGGAGGGGGCTGCAGAGAGGAGGAGAAGCTTCATTTTTCAACAATAAAGGGGAATTCTTATTGCAACATCTCGTCCATTCCCAATATATAGAACAGCTAATAATAGCTGGGGGGTGATTTGAAGGCCAAGGAAATAATAATAATAATAATAATAATAATAATAATAATAATAATAATAATTTATATCTTCTAAAGAGTGATGATTTGAAGGCCAAGTATACAATTATTATTATTATTATTATTATTATTTTATATCCCACTTTCCTCTTCTAAAGGGTGATGATTTGAAAGCCAAGCTAATAATAATAATAATAATAAATAATTAATTATTATTATTATTAGCTTTTATAATATAGCTATTATTATTATTATTATTAATATTAATATTATTATTTATATCCCACTTTCCTCTCCTAAAAGGTGATGATTTGAAGGCCAAGCATATTATTATTATTATTATCATCATCATCATCATCATCATCATTATTATCATCTTTATTTATTTAGCTGGGGGGTGATTTGAAGGCCAAGGAAATAATAATAATAATAATAATAATAATAATAATAATAATTTATATCTTCTAAAGAGTGATGATTTGAAGGCCAAGTATACAATAATAATTATTATTATTATTTTATATCCCACTTTCCTCTTCTAAAGGGTGATGATTTGAAAGCCAAGCTAATAATAATAATAATTAATAATTAATAATAATTATTATTAGCTTTTATAATATAGCTATTATTATTATTATTATTATTATTATTATTATTTATATCCCACTTTCCTCTCCTAAAAGGTGATGATTTGAAGGCCAAGCATATTATTATTATTATTATCATCATCATCATCATCATCATCATTATTATCATCTTTATTTATTTAGCTGGGGGGTGATTTGAAGGCCAAGGAAATAATAATAATAATAATAATAATAATAATAATAATTTATATCTTCTAAAGAGTGATGATTTGAAGGCCAAGTATACAATAATAATTATTATTATTATTTTATATCCCACTTTCCTCTTCTAAAGGGTGATGATTTGAAGGCCAAGCTAATAATAATAACAACAATAATAATATTTATATCCCACTTTCCTCTCCTAAAGGGTGATGATTTGAAAGCCAAGCTAATAATAATAATAATAATTATTATTATTATTATTATTATTTATATCCCATTTTCCTCTCCTAAAATGTGATGATTTGAAGGCCAAGCATATTATTATCATTATCATTATTATTATTATTATCATCATCATCATTATCATCTTTATTTATATCCCACTTTCCTCTCCTAAAGGGTGATGATTTGAAGGCCAAGCTAATAATAATAACAATAATAACAACAATAATATTTATATCCCACTTTCCTCTTCTAAACAGTGACAATTCAAAGGCCAAGCTAATAATAATAATAATAACAACAACAACAGCAACTCACTTTCCTCTCCTAAAGGGTGATTATTTGAAAGCCAAGCTAATAATAATAATAATAATAATAATAATAAATTATTATTATTAGCTTTTATAATATAGCTATTATTATTATTTATATCCCACTTTCCTCTCCTAAAAGGTGATGATTTGAAGGCCAAGCATATTATTATTATTATTATTATCATCATCATCATCATTATTATCATCTTTATTTATATCCTACTATCCTCTCCTAAAGGGTGATGATTTGAAGGCCAAGCTAATAATAATAACAATAATAACAACAATAATATTTATATCCTACTTTCCTCTCCTAAAGGGTGATTATTTGAAAGCCAAGCTAATAATAATAATAATAATAATAATAATAATAATAATAATAAATAATTTATATCCCACTTTTGTCTCCTAAAAGGTGATGATTTGAAGGCCAAGCATCATATTATTATTATTATTATTATTATTATTATTATTATTATCTTTATTTATATACCACTTTCCTCTCCTAAAGGGTGATGTTTTGAAGGCCAAGCTAAAGATGATGATGATGATGCAGTGCCTAAAGACCCTGGCCTGCACTTAAACACAATCGGCGCTGACAAAATTACCATATGTCAGCTACAAAAGGCCACCCCACTAGGATCTGCACGCATTATTTGCCAATACATCACACAGTCCTAGACACTTGGGAAGTGTCCGAGGTGTGAACCAATACAACAGCCAGCAGAGTGATCTTGTTCGCTGTGTACTAATCTTGTTGTGTCTCAAATAATAATACTCTGGGACTTCCAAATTCAGACTGACAAGAGTTTTGGAGCACAATATTCCTGACTTCGCGATCATGGAAAGTGTGGATTGTCAATGTTGCAATCCTAGGCGATAGCAGGATTGAAGAGAAACAGCTGGAAAAGCTGACACCATATGAGGAATTAAAGATCGAACTGCAAAGACTCTGGCACAAGCCAGTAAAGGTGGTCCCAGTGGTGATCGGCACATTGGGTGCAGAGCCTAAAGATCCTGGCCAGCACTTAAAAACAATCGGTGCTGACAAAATCACCATCTGTCAGCTGCAAAAAGCGACCCTACATTGATCTGCTCGCATTATTTGCCAATACATCACAGTCCTAGACACTTGGGAAGTGTCTGACGTGTGATCCAATAAAAAAGCCAGCATAGTGATCTTGTTTGTGGGGTACTAATCTTGTTGTTACCAAATAATAATAATAATAATAATAATAATAATAACAACAATAACAATAATAATCTCACTTTCCTCTCCTAAAAGGAGACTCAAGTAATGTTGCAATAATGATTGTATCAGAATATCTATCTTTCTATACATACACACATATTCCCTTTAACAACTAATGACAGCTAGGATGATAATTTGAAGGCCAAGCATATTATTATTATTATTATTATTATTATTATTATTATCCCACTTTCCTTTCCAAAAAGAGACTCAATGAACGTTGTAAAAACAATTTCATCTGAATATCTATCTATACACACACATTCCCTTTAACAGTCAATGATAGGGTGAAAAATTGAACGCCATATTACTACTACTAATAATAATATTAATAATAATTTATTTAAATAATAATAATAATATAAACAAATTATTATTATTATTATTATTAATATTATTATCAATATCCTGCCCTATCTCCCCAAGGGGACTCATATATAAATTTAATAATAACCCATAGTGTTGCCAAGTTCTGTGCAGCAGCAATTAACATTAGACGGATGATGACTGACTCCGCTAGGCAACTTCCAGCTGGGAATACAGCTAGAGTAATTTGTAATAACTGAAATGCTGTAAATGCTCCCCTCTCTTCCATCTTTAGAGCCTCCCAGTGGTTTGATATTTCCTATTAGATGCCCCCCCCCCCACTTTTTAGATTCATACCTGCACTTTAAACTGTAAGTTTAGTTTGTTTTTTTAATCTGTCTCTTTTATAACATGTTTTTAATCTGCTTTTTATCTGACCTACTTGGGAATTGTGATTCCCTTCCTTGGGCACCTGGGCCCCATTCTATATTGTGCTGGTCCTAGACCGTAATGAATCATTGATTGATATAAATTTAATAATAATTTGTGTCCCACTTTCCTCTATTAAGGTAGACTTAATGGATGTTGTAATAACGATTTCATCAGAGTTTCTATCTATCTATACACACACACATTTTAATAGCTAATAATAACTAGGGTGAGGATTGGAAAGCCAAGTAAATAATAATGATTATCATCATCATCACATTTCTATGGAAGAAAGAATGCTGTAATAAAGATTTTGAATTTAATTTTTCCAAATCCAAATTACAATCAGTCGCGTATTGAACTTCTACGGGTGCATCCACACGGCAGAATGAATGCAGTTTGACACCACACTGAACTGCCATGGCTGAAGGATGTGGAATCCTGGGATTTGTAGTTTGGAGAGGCCCCAACACTCTTTGGCAGAGAATGCTGAAGACCTTGTAAAACTACCACTCCTAGGATCCTATAGCATTGAGCCATGGCAGTTAAAGGGGTGTCAAACTGCATTACTTCAACAGTGTAGATGCATCCAATGCTTCATTTATTAAGGTTGCAAGTACTTCTGAGAAAACAGGCCATGATGTTGTTATTTTGTTCTAATTGAAGCAAATCTTGCATTCTTGGGCATTTCTCTTCATTGCAATGCTAGGATGACAGAATGACCAGGGTTTATGACAGGTGGAACCTCGTTTCTAAGCCACAACTGAACGATAAAGAACTTGGCCAGAGAAAAAACAGACAGGGTCAGAGTGTCCCCAGGTCACCCTTCCAGTTTCCTTCTTAACCGGGTTTTGCAATGAGCATCATTGAGAAATCCAGGACAGAGCTAAAAAAGTCTCTATTTCTCTCTCTCTCTATGATATTCAATGTCTTCTCAATATTGTCTCCATATGCAAACATTGGTGGAATATTGGAGGCCTTTGTCAATATTTGTTATCTGTCTCTTGACGTTCGATGGTATTTCATAAGTAGCGATACCATTGGTTGAGAGTTTGGAAAAGCTTGGCATTTCACACCTGCCAGAACAAATGCCCCCCAACTCTGGAGCATTCCAGTTGGAAAGGAAAAGCTCAATTGCAAACCTGGAAATAGAATCTCTGCAAACTAAATGTGTCTGGCTGAAAGCAAAAGTTTGGGATTTCAGGCTAATGAGAAAGTATGGTGTCCGCTTCTAACCAAGATGTTTATGGGCATTTTCTCATTTCTCTTCCATGATGAAAAGTCCTAAAAGATCCGGGGAAAAGAATCACTCCTATTAAATTTATTTATTTATCGTGTCAGTATCAACCAGACAATTGTATTACACTTTTAACAAATTTTTAACAAACAGACAAAACAGAGTTTGCAAGGTTGGTAGTTGATTAAATGTCCTTTGACCAGCAGCTGGCCACTTGGGAGTGCCTCTGGTGTTGCCGCAAGGAGGTCCTCCATTGTGCATGTGGCGGGGCTCAGGTTGCATTGCAGCAGGTGGTCTGTGGTTTGCTCTTCTCCACACTTGCATATCGTGGATTCCACTTTGTGACCCCATTTCTTGAGGTTGGCTCTGCATCTCGTGGTGCCAGAGCACAGTCTGTTCAGCGACTTCCAAGTCGCCCAGTCTTCTGTGCGCCCAGGGGGGAGTCTCTCATTTGGTATCAGCCATTGATTGAGGTTCTGGGTTTGAGCCTGCCACTTTTGGACTCTTGCTTGCTGAGGTGTTCCAGCGAGTGTCTCTGTAGATCTTAGAATACTATTGCTTGATTTAAGTCGTTGACGTGCTGGCTGATACCCAAACAGGGGATGGGCTGGAGATGTCTCTGCCTTGGTCCTTTCATTATTGGCTGCTACTTCTCAGCGGATGTCAGGTGGTGCAATACCGGCTAAACAGTGTAATTTCTCCAGTGGTGTAGGGCGCAGACACCCTGTGATAATGCGGCATGTCTCATTAAGAGCCACATCCGCTGTTTTAGTGTGGTGAGATGTGTTCCACACTGGGCATGCATACTCAGCAGCAGAGTAGCATAGCGCAAGGGCAGATGTCTTCACTGTATCTGGTTGTGATCCCCAGCTTGTGCCAGTCAGCTTTCGTATGATATTGTTTCTAGCACCCACTTTTTGCTTGATGTTCGGGCAGTGCTTCTTGTAGGTAACAGTCCAGGGTGACTCCCAGGTATTTGGGTGCGCTGCAATGGGATTCCTTCCCAGGTGATCCTCAGGGCTCGGGATGCTTGTCTTTCTTGAGATGAAAAGCACATGTCTGTGTTTTAGATGGGTTAGGGATCAGCTGATTTTCCCTGTAATAGGCAGTAAGGGCACCTAGAGCTTCGGAGAGCTTCTGTTCAACCATCTCAAAGCTCCCTACATACATCAAGCCAACCCTGACCAGGACCGCCTCCACCTGGAAACTGATGCCTCACTGTGGGAGAAGATGCAGATCAAGGATAGGGCTCCACAGTCACCTACGGACCCACCGCCAGGATACTACACTTGGAGGACCATCATCCTCGGACTATGAGGGATCGCCTAAATAAGTAAAGTAAGTAAGTAATACACACATATATGCATATTTATTACTACAGTCAATAAACAGCACAAAAAAGAACAAACTTCAAAATAGGAACATAATATGCATTTATTACATACATACTTACTTACATTCATACATACATACATACATACATACATACCAGTGCAATGAGGCAAAATGGTGTCCTGAGATGGTTTTTAAGCAACTTTTAATGTGAATATAAGTGATTTTAATGTTTGTATATATTTACGGTTTTATGTCCGGCATTGAATGTTTGCCATATATATGTTGTGCTCCGCCCTGAGTCCCCTGCAGGGTGAGAAGGGCGGAATATAAATGTTTTAAATAAATAAATAAATAAATTTGGGTATTAGGACACACTGCCAAAAGCAGAGTAAAAACCAGTATTTAATACAATAGATAAAACAGTATTAAACATTTAAATACTTTGATGACAAAAGTAGAAACTAAAATAAATATTAAAACCTTCTAAAACTGTGACAGCATCTTGTGCCAACAGGCTATTGTTACTGCACAAAAGCCAGTGGCTTTGGCAGTAATGTTGGGGTGGTGGTCAGCCAGAAGGTAGTCAACATAAAACTTTATGGATCTCCCTGGTAATGTTGGAAATAGCAAACTTCTTCAAACCTCCACTAGCTATTTGTTTGTATATAATTAAGATTGCTTACTGTATATCTGGCCTTGTTCAGGACTCAGACTCAACTGGACTTTCAGGCTAGACAGAGCCACTATTAGACTCTCAGACCAGAGTTACTTTAGACTATGGACTGTTGATTATGAGAAAGATGCCTTGTGTTACCTACACAGAGAAACTACTTCCAATCCTATCTGCAACTGGACTGATATGCAATGTACCTGTATGCTGAATACAAGAAGTTTGTGAATAAACCAACAATGCTACTTTTAAAGAAGTCTACTTATTTTGTCTCTTGAGAGTGTGATTTAAACCAAGATGTTTTAAGGAAGAGTACATTGTTTTGTGCAACTGAAATAACATTTCTGAAACTCTGCTATATATGTATATGTGTTTTTGTACATTGGTATTTGTTTCTCCCTAACAGTTCAAAGAGATATTTAGGTATATCAGTTTAATAACTGAGAAACCTAATTGCTTTGCATGAATACTAGTGGATATTTACTATGAAGGAGAAGGTTGACTCACGTGAGTTTTTAACTCTTGTCAGAGAGATTCCTGATTTTCTCAAAAGGTTATAGTGAATGCCATTTCTCAAAAGGTAGTGGCATCATTTTTCCAAAATGTTATGATTTCTAACACAGTCATGCCTTTCCAAAGATCATAATTTCTCCAAAATATATGTTTTCTAAAATTGGATTTATATAATGTTTTCAAAGGTCTTGGTAAAACAGTACAGTAAAATGTGTCCCATGTTTTCCATTTTCACAGGGGCATAGGCGTTCAAATGATCCAATTACAAAGGAAGACTTCCCATATCTTTCAGACATCTCACTCTTTCAGCAGAAATAAATTATAGCCATGTACTGTACTTTCAATCCCTGGTCCACTATTTTGACCCTCTACAGCCTTTCCTCCTTTATCAGTCTTTACAGTTTTTTCTTTCTCTGTTAGCTGACTCAGAACCATCTAGTGTTCAGTCATACATTTGGATCCACTTCTCAACCATTTTCAGTTTCTGATAGAGCGCTGGTACCTACTTTGTTGTATAAATGGAGGAGTCCTGTATCACTCAGTCTTATTTCTAGATACTATTCCAGATCGAGAAGGCTTTTTAGGGTTTCTTTGTGTGAATGTACTGAAGGGGAAAAAACTGAGATTGTAGAGTTTGTCGAAAACAATGGGATGCAATTAAGTACAGCACCGAATCCTGGCCCCTGGCTGCAGTAGACCTTGCTGCCCAAAAGACAACTGCTCACAACATTGTTTTCTAGAACTGAATATAAAATACCTTCCTGCTTTAACGTTTCTCCTTTTCCCTTCCACCCTTGAATGATGTTTATTGCCTCTTCCTGGCCCAGTTCTTCAGATCTCCCTGCCTTGGAGTGCTGTCACCTTGAATAACGTGGTGTGTCTCTTGCCAGCAGAACTGAAGCAACAACACACAATTAGAAATGGCAACTGTCTGGGACAACAGCTCTGTGATGATTTTTATTTTCAGGAAACGGTGTGTGAATGTGGAAATGTGGTGAAGAGGTTGAGGAAATTCCCTGCCAAATTCTCCACATGTCCAAACAGATATAAAAGGGTACAATCTGCAGCGGTTCTGAACAGTATGGTTCTGCCATGGCAGGCTGTTGCCCAAGGATATTCTGAGAATTAAAGTGATAATATCAAAGGGAAATGAATATTGACGTCAACTCATCTCACTGAATCTTCATTATGTTCCTTTGGTAAGTATAGGAGGGTTTCTGTTTCCTAGCCAAGTTCAAATCAATATCAATTTCTCCTCCCAAAACGTGTGGACTTAGAAGCTTCCATACTTGAATGGCTCATTTCCAATAAATAGCCTTGGTTTCCCATAGTTTCCAACAATTTTCCAGGAACAGTCCAGATTACTATGGACTATGAGATGGCGAACGCTGAACGTTAATTAGGTGAAATCGGTTTTATTGGTTTTATTGTTGCAGTGCAGAAACTGATTGTTAATTGTTTAATTGCTTCTATATTGTTTTTATTCTACTGATATGTTGATGCCAGCATTGAATTGCGCCTTTGTAAGCCGCCCTGAGTCCTCCTCTGGGGTGAGAAGGGCGGGGTAGAAGTAACCGAAATAAATAAATACTCTTCTGTCCTCCCATGTTTCCATCTGCTTTTAAAATGCCCCAATTTCTCTCTCCTCTTCCCAATTTCTCCTTTTGTCCTCTGCAGATTTCACCGGCAACAAATGTGAATTCAAAATGCAAAACGAGTCTACACTGCACTGGCTTAATTAACAGGAGAGGGAAATAATGGGAGGAATCTCACCCTTTTCAATAGGATCAGGCAAAAGCAAACTCCTTAGGTTGTTTGTTCTTTTTCAATAATAATTTTTGCCATTTTGGACATTTTCCAATGTCACTTGGCTATGCGATTTTGCTTTCCATCTGTGAAATGCTGAGAAACATCCCCAGCTAACCAGGCCTTTGCTGATTGCTCACTTCTTTCTAACGTCATTCTCATTTTCTCTTTACTTCCCCACATTTCACTTCCCTACCTGTCCAGTTTAAGCAATGGGAATGAATAATAGCTGACTTAAAACTCAGCATTTATTTGATTGTGTTATGACCACAAATGGGTTTGGGCAGATTTCCTCCAAGCTTTGACACACAATGGCTTTGCTCTGTTACTACCCCCAGAATCCATATTCCCACAGTAACAAAATATTTAAAGTTAGAAAACAGTGAGAAAAACCTCTCCGGTAGTGAGGAGTGTGGTATCCCAAAACGTAAATTCAAGGAAAAGGAGAAAGCAATATCTCAGTGTGACTGGAAGTAAAAACGATGAGAGATCCCGCACAGTCCAGTGGCTTGGATGTTGTATGTTGGATTATAACTCTAGATACAGGGTTTGAATCTTTTGTTAACCATGGAAACCCACCGAATGTCACTCTCATGGCCTCAGAGGAAGGCAAACTCCTCTGAATGATTTTGCCAAGAAAATGCTGTGATGGGTTTGCTGTGATAACTTGGAAACGACTTGAAGGGGAATGAAAATGAATCATAATGTTAAGGAAACAAGAGAGGAAGTAGGCTGGAGGAGAGCAAAGTTTACACCAATGGGAAACATCTGATGGGAGATTGACAGAGCCTGAGAAAAAGTATTGTGCAAAGAGGAAGACAATAGTAGCTCTTTTGACTACTCAGTCCAACAAACAAAGAGTGACCTAAAAAGCTATAGAGAGCCTGAAAGCCAGTCCTGTTGAGGAAGGGGTCACCTCCTGTCAATCTAAGGCTGCCCTTAATGGCAATCCCGCAGTGTGTTCAAGAAGGCATGCCTTTGCCTTCCTTCTGTATTGTTCACACAACTCTTTCATAAAAAGGGTACGTTGTCCTCAAAGCTCACGGTCAAGTTGTGTCAAGATATCCCAGAATCCTCCTGGTTGTAATTCCTAAAAAAGTGCCCCCTCTAGTACATCATCAATTTCTTCAGATGCATTCATGGAGAGAGATGAAAGCCACAGGTATTTAAGCATAATTCTTGGGAGTTTTGTCCCATGTTTAGTTCTACAACAGCATTTAACTGGGTGCAGAGAAATCTTGTAGCACCTTTTGAGACTAACTGAGGGAAAGAAGGTGGCAGCATAAGCTTTCAAAGACTGAGGTCTACTAGGATGGGGGAACACCTAGTTTTACAACAGTCTGTGTGAAAGGGATCTAGGAGTCTTAGTAGACCACAAGCCGAACATGAGCCAACAGTGTGATGCAGCCGCAAAAAAGACCAATGCAATTCTAGGCTGCATTAGTAGGAATCTAGCATCCTATTTGTTCAGCTTTGGTCAGGTACTAAAGGTAAGGTTAAAGGTTTTCCCCTGACATTAAGTCCAGTCGTGTCTGTCTGAGGGTTGGTACTCATCTTCATTTTTAAGTCGAAGAGCTGTTGCTGAACGTAGACACCTCCAAGGTCATATGGTCAGCATGAGTGCATGGAGCACCGTTACTTTCCTGCTAGAGAAGTATTTATTTATTTATTTAAAACATTTATATTCCGCCCTTCTCACCCCAAAGGGGACTCAGGGCGCAGCACAGCATATATACGGCAAACATTTAATGCCGGGACACAAATTCATATACACATACATAAACAATAAAAACATTTATCTCAATATTAAACTACACCATTTAAAACCATCCTAGTCATCAGCGTCAAATCTAATTGGCCTGGTAATCTTTCCTATTGCTGCTTTATTGCCCTGTCCCAAAAGTTTGGTCCCATAGCCAAGTTTTTACCATCCTTCTAAAGGACAGGAGAGAGGGGGCCGACCTGATCTCACCAGAAAGGGAGTTCCATAGCCAGGGAGCAATCACCGAGAAGGCCCTGTCTCTCATCCCCACCAATCGCGCCTGTGACAATGGCGGGACGGAAAGCAGGGCCTCCCCGGAGGATCTTAATCTCTGTGATGTTTCATAGGGGGAAGATGCATTCAGACAGGAAAATTGGGACGGTGCCATTTAGGGCTTTATAGGCCAAAGCCAGCACTTTGAATTGTGCCCGGTAGCAAACTGGCAGCCAGTGGAGCTGGCGTAACATGGGAGTTGTATGCTCCCTGTATGCTGCCCCAGTTATTAACCTGGCTGCCTCTCGTTGGACTATTTGAAGCTTCCAAGCAGTCTTCAAAGGCAATGCCACGTAGAGTGTGTTGCATTAGTCTATCCTAGATGTAACGAGTGTGTGGACCACTGTCACAGCAGCCAGGCACTGGTTCGGGACTTGGACAGCTTCCTTAGCATCTGGTGGAAATGAGTTGGACGTCATCTGCATACAGATGGCATCAAACTCCAAAACTCCGGATGATCTCACCCAGTGGTTTCATATAGATGTTAAACAACAGTACCTATTGACCTACTCACATTTGCATGTTTTCTAACTGCTAGGTTGGCAGAAGCTGGGGCTGACAGCGGAAGCTCACGCCGCTCCCCGGATTCGAACCTGCGGCCTTTCGGTCAACAAGTTTAGCAGCTCAGTGGTTTAACCCACTGCGCCTCTGGGGGCTCCATTTTGGTCGGGTATCACCTGCAATACTGTATCTAGTCCTCAGCACCCCAATTTGAAGATATTGACAAGCTGAAAACTGCCTAATTAATAGTTTATTTAATGAATTACTACCCAGTCTTTCTCCCAAGTATAGGTCTGAATTGTAAACATAGGTTATAGTGAATTTCACCATGTGAAAAAATATGTTTGAACAAATTAAGGCAAACGGGAAGAGAACTGGAATTTATCGGGTGTGCTTCGGAAGACAGAAGATGCCTGCAGCAGAAAGCAAACCATTAAATCCGGCTTTCCACCTAAAGAGATTTGGACTGCTCCTTTTGTTTGCCCATACAGGCTATGCCGATATTGATTTCTTCTTGCTTTTCTGTAATTCTCCAGACATCCCCCTTCACAATTTCTCTTTTGTATTGGAAGTTCTTGTACTGTTTTGTCTAACAGCTTTGCTTTGTTCTTTTGAAATTGACCATGCACTCAAATCTCTTCGGAGGGAAACATTGTTGGAAACCTATTCACTGGCAAAAGCCAAACCGAATGCGTAATTACCTCTCTGAACACTTTTGTCTATGCTTTTTTTGCTGGCAATCCATGGCATAATGGAGTAGTAAGAGAAGAGATCTCCTTCTCCCTGCAAAATATGTTTAAGGATAACATACTCTCCCTCTATCCCAGTGGTTCTCAACCTGGGGGTCGGGACCCCTGAGGGGGTCGCAAGGGGGTGTTAGAGGGGTCGCCAAACACCATCAGAAAACACAGTATGTTGTGTTGGTCATGGGGGTTCTGAGTGGAAAGTTTGGGCCAATTCTATCATTGATGGGGTTCAGAATGCTCTTTGATGGTAGGTGAACTATAAATCCCAGCAACTACAACTCCCAAATGTCAAGATCTATTTTCCCCAAATGCCACATTTGGGCATATTGAGTATTTGTGCCAAGTTAGGTCCAGATCCATCATTGTTTGAGTCCACAGTGCTCTCTGGATCTAGGTGAACTACAACTCCCAAACTCAAGGTCAGTGCCCACCAAACCCTGCCAGTATTTTCTGTTGGTCGTGGGACTTCTGTGTGCCAAGTTTGGTTAAATTCCATTGTTGGTGGAGTTCGGAATGCTCTTTGATTTTAGGTAAACTATAAATCCCAGCAACTACAACTCCCAATTGACAAAATCAACCCCTCGCCCAACCCCACTAGTATTCAAATTTGGGTGTATTGGGTATTTGTGCCAAATTTGGTCCAGTGAATGCATATTAGATATTTACATTACAATTCGTAATAGTAGCAAATTTTCAGTTATGAAGCAACAACGAAAATAATATTATGGTTGGGGGTCACCACAACATGAGGATCTGTATTAAGGGGTCGCGGCATTAGGAAGGTTGAGAAACACTGCATCCTGATATGGCAAGGAATCACTCCATTAATTCTTTGCAATTCCATTTTTCTTGTTGTGGTTAAAATGTCCTGGTTTTTCCTCTCTCCTCCCACTTTCCTCCTTTGTGCTTTCCTTACTTCAATTACTGCAAACTGAATTGAAAATGCAAAAGTTACCTTTTTTTTTTTTATTCGGAGGTGCTATTGATTGTAAGACGCACAATAATTGCAGTGCCACCACCGACAAAATATGAAGATACACCCCATTTTTAGAAATGTTTATATGTGGGGAAAGTATGTCTTAAATAGAGGTAATACAGTAAATTGCATTAAAATGAGTCAGTGGGGAAGCAAACTATGATCCTTCTTAGTCAGCTCAGGTAAAAGCAACCCATTGCAGTCTCTCCTAGCTTGTGCGTTTCTAATTACTATAGTGGCTCTAAACCTGGGGATCCCCAAGTGTTTTGGCTTACAACTCCCAGAAATCCCAGCCAATTAGGATTTCTGGGAGTTGAAAGCCAAAACATCTGGAGACCCACAGGTTGAGAACCACTGCATTAATACTTTTTACCATCTTGACTATATGTTGTGTGGTCATGAAGCATAGTTTTTCGATTCAAAAATCTATCACTTCATCATATAGTGGTCGGAACATCCAAAAGGTCCTATGAGAATGATCATGAGTTGTGATTGGGGTAATGCAATGGGCATGTTTAGCCTGCCGAAGAAAAGGCTGAGAGGAGGTATGATGAAGGACATGTATCAAGATGTGAGGGGAAGTCAGAGGGAGCAAGCTTGTTTTCTGCTGCTCTGGAGACTAGGTTGCAAACAATGGCTTCAAATTGCAGGTCATTAAACATTGCAGGACATTCCTAAACATTAGGAAAGACTTCCTAACTGTGAGAGTTGTTCAGCAGTGGAACTCTCTGTCCCATGGTGTGGTGGAGGCTCCTTCTTTGGTGGCTTTTAAACAAAGGCTGGATGGCCATCTGTCGGGTATGCTTCAATGCGATTTTCCTGCTTCTTGGCAGGGGGTTGGACTGGATGGCCCACAAGGTCTCTTCCAACTCTATAATTCTATAATTCAATGGTTATGGGGGGTACACTTTCTCCCCATATACCCATCTCTTATTTCTTATTAACTTTTTGAAGGCCATTTAAATAATTTTACTTTATAGTCAGTCTCAGCTAACATTATTTATAACTTGTGACTGTTTGTCAGATTTCAGCAAATCAATCAACAATAGAAGCAATTTGGACCAATTTGGATTATGTTTTTAACCTGGCGAATTGTTTTAATGTATATTGATACTGTTTTTAGGTATCTGATTGTGTTTTATTATGTGTTTATATTGTGTGGGCATCTAATTGCTGCCTGTTAGTAACCATCCTGAGTCCCTCTTCGGAGGTCGAGAATGGACGGGGTATAAATCTATATAAATAAAAATGTAATGTTCGCTTGTGGGATTAACATAACTCAAAAACCACTGGACGAATTGACACCAAATTTGGACACAAGACACCTATCAGGACAATGAGTGACTATCACTAAAAAAATTGATTTTGTCATTTGGGAGTTGTAGTTGCTGGGATGTATAGTTCACCTACAATCAAAGAGCATTCTTAACTCCACCAACTATGTAACTGAATCAAACGTGGCACACAGGACTCCCATGACTAACAGAAAACACTAGAAGGGTTTGGTGGGCATTGATCTTGAGTTTTGGAGTTGTAGTTCACCTACATCCAGAGAGTGCTGTGGACTCAAACAATGATGGATCTGGAACAAACTTGGTATGAAAACTCCATATGTCCAAATGTGAACACAGGTGGAGTCTGGGGGGAAATAGACCTTGACATTTGGGAGTTGTAGTTACTGGGATTTATAGTTCACCTACAATCAAAGAGCATTCTGAACCCCACGAACAACATAATTGGGGCAAACTTCCCACACAGAACCCCCATGACCAACAGAAAATACTTAAAGCCATCCAGTCCAACTGCTTTCACCAGGGCAGGAAAATGTAATCAAAGCTTTCCTGACAAAGAGCCATCCAGCCACAGATATAGATATATATGATTCACACACACACAGATATAGTATCATAGATTTGAAAGGGGCCCCTAAAGAAGGACAATGATATATTGCATGTTCCAGAGTAGGCAAACCAGGCAATCGCTATATCAACAGTGATAAAGAAACTGCAAGAAATACTGTTTGCCCACAAGCATAAAGAAATTACATATATTACAAACCAACACTTTCACATTACTTTATTTTCCAGATCACCAGACTGGGCCACAGAAATGCGTGGCAGGGGACGGCTAGTAAATAAATAAAAAAATAAGCATTTTAAAAGGTGTTGACAGTGGCTTGTGATGGAGATAATATGGAACAGATTGCTATTGTTTGATTGGTTAAAACTGATATGTTTTATTATTGGATTTTGCATATTTTATATAATCTTGTTCTAGTTTTTTAAATACAGGTATCTGTGTAATTAAAAAAATAATTTAATTCATCTTTACTGTTAACAATCTTCAGTTATAGTGACATCTAGAGGTAAGTTTTCAATGGTACAAAAATTCTGGGACCAGAATTTGATGAAAA
Organism: Anolis sagrei; assembly: GCF_037176765.1. Classification (NCBI taxonomy): domain Eukaryota; kingdom Metazoa; phylum Chordata; class Lepidosauria; order Squamata; family Anolidae; genus Anolis; species Anolis sagrei. The sequence continues at coordinate 19,216,222 of NC_090034.1, read as the reverse complement.
TTACTAGAGTCCCAGAGTTTACAAGACACGTTCCCTTATCCGGAATTCTAAAATTTGAAATACCCCAAAATCCGGAATTGTCTGAACTGTAAAAATTAAAATCCAAAGCACACAAAAATTAAAATAGAATTAAACACATGACTTATTAAAATAAATAGTTCAAGAAAACCATTCAAACCATTTAAAAATCCATTTAAAAATCTGTCAAACTACATAAAACACAGCAATCCTTGGCTTGATCTTCTTTAAAAATCTGTTAGGACATGCTGACCTTAGGAGGGTCACACACTCTCACTTCCAGATAACCCAATGATAGGGTCGTGATAGAGCTTATCTTGTAGCAGCAAAGTGTTCCCAGTATTTAGCACTGTAATTGCATCCACTTCCGGCACAAATATTCATCGTGGACCAAAGCTCACGTCCCACGTCGAACGCAGAAGATGTGATTGATGCGATCCATGGAAACCTATCTGTGCTGCAGTACAGGCATCCAAAGCCTCTTTATTATAATACTGTGATTGGCACAATGGGCATGAAATGCTGCTCACTGGGGTCCTGTTTTCCTGACTGCCCTTAATGCTGCATATCCCAAGCCGCCCATCTTCCGGAACATAACTCGAGCAGCTCCAGCTCACAAATCATGCTGAAGGAGCCTCTGCTGCAACCGATATCTTTAATCATTCTTTGACACTCACCAGAGAACATTGTCTTCCCTCCTGCCTCGCAAGTGGTTTCTTTTGGAGAGGACTTGAGAGGGAAACGCTTCTGCAGAAAAAGCCATGCCATTCTGTTGTAGTCTCTCACAAAGGCTGTGCAGCGGTGCACCTTTCACAGATCTTGTCAGCAGTAATCTTCCATAGCTCCTGTGAAGCAAAAGCAAGATATTCAAAATTAAATACTATCATTAGAAGACTTTTCACTAGAATATACTTATTTTTAAAAAGGGGCAAACCCTTCATCATAAATGCCAATTGTATTACAGGTTGAGTATCCCTAATCTGAAACGCTTCAATTTCAGACATTGGAATACTTGTATTTGCAGACAGTCCCCTTTTTCATGGGGGCACAGGGCTCCCATGTAAAAGGAAAATCACAAGAAAATAAATTGCTACTTTTTTTACCAGAGAGAATACCACTCTAGGGATTTCTTGGTCTTCCAGCACAACTCTTGTTCAATGAATGCTTGAATGAAAAAGAATTTGTTTTGAGAAACTGAGTTGAATTGATAGTCCTTCCCCTAGAAAATTCACTCCTGTCTCCCTCCTCTAAATTCCAGTAATGTAACTAAATGATGGAAAGACTGATGCTGTAATCCAGTGATAGGAACTAACTGATATCAATTAAGTTTTCAATTTTCTTAGAAATTCTGTCACCAAAAGGAGATACTTAATGACATCTATTTTTCAACTTGATTGATTTAAGTCAAACTTCCAGAATTAACTTAATTCAAGAATTAAGTCAGTTCATTAATGAAATGAAAGATGCTGCTAAAGAGCCAGCTTATGGGCTTGTTTCGGGGGGGGGGGGGGGAGGCATTTCCCAGCCGATTCTTTACTCAATTGCTATTTTTGTGTGTGTCAGGAGCGGCTTGAGAAACTGCAAGTCGTTTTTGGTGTGAGAGAATTGGTCATCTGCAAGGACGTTGCCCAGGAGGTGCCCAGATGTTTGATGTTTTACCATCCTTGTGAAAGGCATCTCTCATGTCCCCACATGGGAAGCTGGAGCTGACAGATGGGAGCTCATCCTGCTCCCTGGATTCGAACTGTGGTCTTTTGGTCTGCAGTCCTGTTGGTACAAGGGTTTGACCCATTGCACCACCAGGGGCTCCACTAAATTGCTGTGGGGTATATTTGTTCATTTTTATCCAATGTCAGTAAATTCCAAGATTTCAAATAAAGATTTAGATTGGGAGGAGGCTGGTTTTTATTGTATTCATCTAGTCCTATGTTCTGTACAAAGACTCCTCCTCTAGCTCAGGAATCTGAACTGTGGGGCTCTTATTTCTGGGAATTTTTCTGGACTTTGTAAAAGTAAATAAAAAATAGGGACGTTATGGAGAAAAAGAAAAGCAACATATTTATTTATTTATTTAGAACATTTTTACCCCGACCTTCTCAACCCCTAGGGGGACTCAGGACTCATAAAGGTTCTCGGTAGAGTGAGAAACAAAGTTTTCAAAAATTTATGTTTCCTTCCAGTCCATCAGGATTCTAGCTCAGAGTTTAATCTTAAATGGCAAGGAATGTGACCATTAACGTCACATTCCTTGCCATTTAAGATTATACTTTTAATCTTTTAATTTTAGGGGGGGGGGGGGGGGGAAATCAACTCAAAAAATCTTGTGTCGATTTATCCACCAGTAAATGTTATTAGTAGTCATAAAGTCATCCCTCTGCATTGTGGTTTTGACTTCTATGGATCTGACTCATGATGCTGATGCTTTCTCTCTCTACAGAATGACCCTTCAGATTAGCCCTGGTGTCAACTTATACACAAGTATAAACATAATGGAATTAGATTTATTTTGCTTATTAGTGACTAAGTAAACACACTGACCCTTTTTTTACTAACTTTGCCATTCCTGGTGCTTTTTTGTGTGTCAGGCACAACTTGAGTAACTGAAAGTCATTTCTAGTGTGAGAGAACTGGCCTTCTGCAAGGATGTTGCCCTGGAGATGCCCGGATGTTTTACCATCCTGTGGGAGGCTTCTCTCATGTCCCCGCATGGGAAGCTGGAGCTGACAGACTGGAGCTTACCCTGCTCCCTGAATTCGAATTGCTGATCTTTCAGTCAGCAGTCCTGCCGGCACAAGGATTTAACTCATTGTACCACTGGGGGCTCCCTGCTGCAGGTATGGTTAAATAATCGAGATATCCTAGCCAACCTATTTCTAGTGATACAGTGCTTTTCCATACTCTTGGGATCCCCCTTTAGGCCTTGATATCCGATGGCAACTTTCAACCCCAGCCTCTATTCTCTATCTATATTAAGAGGAACTTAGTGGGCTGTGAAGTTAAAAATGACGCGGACCATTTGCTTCGGCTGAATTCAGTCGAGCGGAGAATTACAAGGCGACGTCAATTCTTCGATTGCGACTCTGCTCTGATTAAAGGGAGAACAACTCAGAGGGTAATTTAATTTGCCAGGAAGCGGGACCCACCAATTGCTCCACTCGCTCGTAAACAAAGCGCTGTGGGAAGGAGAGCTGAAGAGGCTCCACGGTGAACCTCATTCTGCCATCCTTGATATCCCGTAGGTCATGCAAGGCACTTCGGAAATGGCTGTATGCTTCGCACGCCACATCCATGTGTCGCAAGGTGAAGTTCAGCCTGGGGAAAAGACAGCCATTTCAGATATCTTGAAGATTCTTTACAATTAAAAAAACTCCCACAGAAATAGGCAAAGAAAATGGAGCAAGCTTGTTTTCTACTATCCTAAATGGTGTAGAATCATAGAATCCAAGAGCTGGAACAGATCTCCCAAAGGCCCTCCCCAATCTGCCATAAAGGAATTCACCATCCGATCCCACCCGACATAAGGCCATACAGTCTCATAGAGACTAGCACGTTTGTGGCAAGAAATAGATCTAAGGAATCATAGAATCACAGCATTGGAAGAGACCACATCCAGACCAAATCTCTTCTGCCATGCAGGAAAAGCACAATCAAAGTACCCCAAACTGATGGCCATCTAGCTTCTGCTCAAAAGCCTCTAAAGAAGGCTCTGAGACAGAGAGTTACACTGCTGAACAGCTCTTCCAATGGTCAGGGAGTTTTTTTTTACATTCAGGTGGAATCTCCTTTCCTATCACTTGAACCCATGGTTCTATTGAGTCCTAGTCATTGGCATTGATTTTTTGCCATTATTTGATGTGAACCACTTTGAGTCCCCCGGGGTGAGAAAAGGTAAAGTAAAGGTAAAGGTTTCCACTTGATATTAAGTCTAGTTGTGCCTGATTCTTGGGGGTGGTGCTCATTTCTATTTCTAAGCCACAGAGCCGGCATTGTCCATAAACTCCAAGGTCATGTGGCCAGCATGACTGCATGGAGCTCCGTTACTTTCCCTCCAGAGCGGTACCTATTGATCTATTCACATTTGCATGTTTTCGAACTGCTAGGTGGGCAGATTCATAAAATTATAGAATCCTTGAGTTGGAAGAGACCTCGTGGGCCATCCAGTCCAACCCCCTGTCAAGCATGAAAGTCGTAAGCTGGGGCTAACAGCGGGAGCTCACCCTGCCCCCAGATTCGAACTGCCAACCTTTTGATCAGCAAGTTCAGCAGCTCAACAGTTTATCCCGCTGCACCACCATGGGTATATAAAAGCAGTATATAAATGCAATAAATAAATAAATCGTCTCCAGAGCAGCAGAAAAATCCCTCCTCCTCCTTCCTTATGGCATTCTTTCCAATATCGAAACATGGCTCTCATATCTCCTCTCAAACTTCTCTTCTGCAGGATAAACAGTCACAGCTCTTTAAGCCACTCCTCAGAGAGATTCATGGTCTCTTGGCCTTTTACTCACCCTCTTCCTCTGGAACCCCTTCCAGCTTAGAGTCAATACCCCTTTTGACTTGTTTTGCCCAAAATTGGGCACAGTAGAGCCCAAATAGTGGATTCAAATTACAAGAACAGATATTTTGCTTAAGTACAGTATGGCCCCCATAACCATTGAACTGATACTTGTGGTTTCATTTACTCCTAATGGATAAATGACGTCCTCTCTAGGCATTTTCTAGATCTTCCAGGTGATTCTATATTTCTGCTAAAAGTTGTGTTGGGAGAACCTAGTGATGCCTAGGCATTTCCCAGGTTCTCCAGTGTGACTTTAATGTATGCTTCTGCATTAAGTCATTTGTTCAATAGGGTCTGCTTTTCCCCATTGTTTTGCATATTCACACAAAGTCATGGAATGCATTCCCCTCAGATATGGGGGCGGCACTGTATTGGAAAGAATGGTAAGAGCTGTTTGAAACCACTCCAGAAAGTACTGGATTCTCTTTCTTTGGAGGCTTATTAACAAGGACTGAATGGCTGCCATTCAAATGTGCTTCAGCTCTGGATTCCTGCATTTGTAGAGAGCTGAACTAAGATGGGTTTTGGAGAACTTTCCAACTCTATAATCAATAACTGAGACACTTTTCCCAGGATAGTCTCAAACAATATCACGGATTGACCTGACAGAAAATGGTGGCTTATTTGATGGTAAACAAGAAATAAATCAATGTCTTTGAGACCAGTCGATTAGAACAGAAGTGTTCCCACACAATGTACGTCAAAGGAAAAAGGTCCAAAGGTAAGGCACAAGATGATGCATGATTATCTGCTTTCTCGTTTCTCTGTGTACTCTGAGTGTTTTTCAACAGAACTTCAGAATTCTGGATTCTTGCGCATATATTATGAGCTAAAGCTATTGCTCAATCTTAATTGGAAAGCATGACTGTTCAGTGTAACCTCCTCAAAATGTTTTCCCCCTCTTACCCGATGTATATCGTAATCTGCATTATCATTTTTGTTTTGAATTGACAAACTTCACATTCAAAGATATTTGGAAAGCTTCTTGACAAACAAAGGAACTGCCCACTCACAGACAATAAAGGATTCTAAGCACTGGCAACATTCAAAACAAACTAATCCTACCAATATGCTGAAGAGCAAAAAAACCCACAATTCACCTTTTTTCTATTGACAAGTAGATGGTGGAAGGGTTTTTCAAGTTGCTAGTGATTCGATAAAGCGTTCTAAAAAAGGCGTCTGTTAGATCATCATCGTAGAAGACTGCAGAAGTAAGAAAGGAAAGAGGTAATTTCACACATTGATTTGCATGGAGTAGCTGAAGTGTTTTTCTCCACCCATTGACGTCAATCTGTAAATATTGTCAATTTTTGAAACATTTCACAATTGACCATCTTGATTAGCATTGAATGGCCTTGCAGCTTCAAAGCCTGGCTGGTTGCTGCCTGGGGGAGCCTTTGTTGGGAAGTGTTAGCTGGCCATGATTTTTCTTCTCTGGAATTCCCCTGAGTGTTGTTCTCTATTTACTGTCCTGATTTCAGAGTTTTTCAATATGGGTAGCCAGGTTTTGTTCATTTTCATGGTTTTCTCCTTTCTGTTGAAATTGTCCACATGCTTGTGCGTTTCAATGGCTTCTCTGTTCTCAAATAATATCCTGTGTCCAGGTTGGTTCATCAGGTGCTCTGCTATGGCTGACTTCTCTGGTTGACTTAGTCTGCAGTGCCTTTCGTGTTCCTTCATTCGTGTCTGGGCAATGCTGCTGCATTTGAGGGTCCATGTGTAGACTTGTCTACAGCTGCATGGTATACGGTAGACTCCTGAAGAGGTGAGAGGATCCCTCTTGTCCTTTGCTGAATGTAGCATTGGTTGGATTTTCTCAGTGGGTTTATAGACACACAGAAATGTCAGACTACTATGTCAGAATACAGAGAGAAGCCACTGAAATCAACAAGCAACAGAAAGGAGGAAACCATGAAAATGAACAAAATTTGGCTACAAGTATAAAAAAAACTCTAAAATCAGGCTAGTAAATAAATAGCAACACTAAAAAAACAGGGGAATTCCAGACAAGAATCAATGTGGGCCAGCTAACACCTCCCAAGAAAGGATCCTCTAGGCAGGAAGCAGCTAGGCCTTGAACTGCAAGGCCATTAAATGCTTATCAAGGTGGCCAATGGCAACATTCACACTTGCCTCAAGCAAGTTCTTTCTCCCAACCTGGACATCACTCCACAGATATATAAACTTCACTTGGTTGGTTTCCAGTAAACCTCACAACTCTGAGTATGCCTGCCATAGATGTGGGAGAAACATCAGGAGAGAATGCTTCTGGAACATGGACATACAGGCCGGAAGACTCACAGAAACCCAGTGATTCTGTCCATGAAAGGCTTATGACAACATATTGGGGCCTGTTACATATCACCAGCTATCCCAATCTGATAGGATTGGGCCGCTCTTGTCCTCAGCTTACTTTAAAAGCAGCAAATAAACTCAAAGCGAAAAAGTAGCTTGTGTGTTATTAAAAGTGCAAGAGCAAGAATGTGGCCCTTTCCAACACACTTAGGCCAAAGTAAACTGTTGCAAGCTCTTCTAGCATGTTTGGTCACAGCTATTCGGATTTTCATCTGTGAAATTTTAGAAAGTTGTTACAGAGGACAGCCCATCACTGAAATACATGGAAACAGTTGCCCCTTCCACAAGTCCTATTTAATTTAAAGTGGCTTGTAAAGGGAAAATGGAATGTGTTTCTACCAAAATAAATCCTCCAGCCTGTGACAGCAAGGAAGCTTTCCAGACACCACTTTAAATCCAGAGAAATGTCTCTCTGTCTCGCTTCAAGATGCACATCTATCATTGTTCTCCAACGATATCTAATTTCCATCTTTTAGAACAGGCTACCTGTTTTGAATGAGGTTTCTCATTCTAATCTTAGAACCACAAGATGAGTCATTGGATTCTTAAAATTGCAGCTTGGACAGGTTGTTCAGAATACTGAAACACATAAAGACACAAAATGTGGGTTTTAAATGGCTACCCGATCTTTCTCTATGCTATCTAGTGATATCTTACCATCAGCAGCTACTATCACAGTAGTGAAATCATGCAGTTCAGCTATCTCTTCTTCAGACCAACTGTAGGCGTTATCAGGATCTGCAGGAAAATAAAAAAAAAATTTTTGCAAATGGTAAGATTTTTTTTTTGTAAAGGTGCATATTCAAAACATAAATACGTGACATTATATAAAGAGAAGGGAGAGGAAAACTGTAACATTCATTGGTTTAAAAGCAGATACTTCTACTTACCAGCAAAGAAATCATTCTGCAACCAATCCAATACTCTGACCTTTACTTTACTTTCTGCAAATCAATAAGATGATAAATGACTAAGTGGCAAATATTCATTCAAGGACACATGACAAGTAGAGAAAAATAAGAAAATACTGTAAATTAGCATCCCAGATAAAGTAGTTTTTTTAAAATATGTATGTATGGGTGTATCATAGAATCATAGAATCAAAGAGTTGGAAGAGACCTCATGGGCCATCCAGTCCAACCCCCTGCCAAGAAGGGTGTAAGAAAAACAAACACAGGAATACAAGGAAATTTCTCCAGAAATCCAATATAAATGACAGGATAAACTTTAAATGATTATAATTCAAAAACTTAGCTGTGTTAATACATATGCAAAAGGTTCTTGTAGTACCTTAAAGACTAAGGCCACATCTACATTATCATATAATACAGTTCAAATGTGTTATAGGAGTTTACACTGACCATATCATGCAGTTTCAAACTGCATTATATGCCAGTGGAGATGGGACCCAACTGACAGAATGGGAATCTGCCTTTGTTGATGCCTTTACGGTGGGATCAAAGCTCAATGTAGAAAAACATGTTTAGCAGATAAATGGTCCCAGGTCTCATCTGTGAGATAGAAAAGTTTCTGTCCAAAATGCTAGAGAACATCTGCCAGTCAATACTGATAGGATTAGGCTAGCCTGATGTGGTATAAGGTTCCTTCCTATGTTCTCACACCATACAGACTGTGCTCTGGTATCACGAGATGCAGAGCTAACCTTAAGAAATGGGACTATAAAGTGGAGTCCATGACATGCAAGTGCGGAGAAAAGCAAACCACAGACCACCTATTACAATGCAACCTGAGCCCTGCCACATGCACAATGGAGGACCTTCTCACAGCGACACCAGAGGCACTCCAAGTGGCCAGCTACTGGACAAAGGAAATTTAGTATAATGCCAAGTTTTTAACTTTGTTTGTATTTTAAATATATTTTAACCGTACCCTAAATTCATTACTACATGATAAATAAACATACAGCAACCAAGGTAATATTTTGGATTGCTGTTGTTATTACTGTGTGCTTTCCAGTTGTTTCCAACTTATGGCAACCAAAGGCAACCCAGTCACAGGGTTTTCAGAGGCTTACAAAGGTTATCATGTCTGAGAAGAGATTTGAAACTGTTCTCCAGAGTCAAAGGACCCACACTCAAACCACCATGCACTTAGTATGAATTAATTAATGAATAAAAATGCTGAATTCTAGTGGTAATACAAACAATATTTCAATAAGCTGTACCTGCTGGTTCAGTGAAGTGCTTGTTTAAGGCAATATTTCGTTCACACATGTCCAGAAGATCTTCTCCAATATCTTTAAAAATTTGAGAGCAATAATTTAAAAGGAATGAAGAACAGGTAAGAACAAAAAAAATACAGAGAGGCTTCATACTCTCTAAAATGTCTTCTGCTTTTGAAATGTCAGCTTGAACAGATGCTAATCTGAACATTTTTAAAGCACATGTTCAAGATAATTGCACTGAATAGGTACCTGTGCAATAAACAGTCTTGGCTGCTTTTGCCATGATAACGCTGACAATCCCCATGCCTCCCCCAAGTTCCAGCACTGTGCGATCTTTGAACAAATCTTCGTTGCAGAGGATGAAGTCGCTCAGGAGGAAGGCTCCACGCCAGACCTGTAAAACCAGAGGCCAAAGATAGTCTGGGATGCTTTGCGCATGACAAAGAATAAAGAGGCAAGGGGGCAAAGAAGCTACCCACCTGTTTGCCCACATCTTCTAATGGAGTTGCCATGGTGTGCTCTAGAAGAGGAAAGGAAACAAAGCATTCTACCTTATGACAATACATTTCTTCTTACACTTTCCCATCAAACACAATGTTTTATGCAAACACTAGCAGATCAGGGACAGAAATCTGGTGATTACAAGTCCCAGCAGGCTTGGGCTGATCAGAACTGGAGTTCAAAATATCTCCAGTTTGTTTGAGCTTGCTTATTTATTTATCATACTTGTAGCCTGCCTTTCTCAATCCCGAAGGGAACTCAAGGCGGGCTTTAAAAAGTTACAATTCAATGCCACATGTATACATACATCAATGGATCAACAAAACATTTAAACCATGCAATTAAAACATAACATTAAAACAACAATTTAAAATCACATTCTCCGGGTCATCATTAAAATTAATTTACAACCTCGCTCCTATTATTGGTCAAAAGCTTGATCCCAGAACCAAGTTTTTAGTTTTTTCTGAAGGCCAAGAGGAAGGGGGGCATTCTCATTTCACTGGGGAGAGAGTTCCATAGACGAGGTGACACCACTGAGAAGGCCCTGTCTCTCATCCTCACCAGTCACGCTTGTGAGGGGGGTGGGACCGAGAGCAGGGCCTCCCCTGACAATCTTATCCTTTGAGGTGGATCATAGACAGTTCCAATGGGTTTCCATGGCTGACATGGAATTGGACCCTGGTCCCCAGAGCTGTAGTCCAATGTTCAAACCACTAGAACAGTGGTTCTCAACTTATAGTCCTCTGAGCGTTTTCGACTTCAACTCACAGAACCAGCTGTTAGGAATTGCGGGAGCTGAAGTCCAAAACACCTGGAGGACCAAAGGTTGAGAACCACTGCACTAGACTGTCTACCTCATTGTAACCTACTTGTCTAGTGCAGACACTCCTAAACATGTTTAGGAAAGATCAGTTATTTATTGCCTTTCTATTCTACCTTTCTTCCAAGCAGCTTAAGGCAGTTTACATGTCAGTTCCCATTTCATTCATATAGCAACTGAGTGAGGTAAATTATACTGAAACATAATACTTAGGGTACATTGAAGGAAACAGACAGTAGCCATCTGTAGTCTGGTCCCCCCCTTCCCCGTAATCACAAATCATTTTAGCTTAAGCTGAGTTCGGTGTTAATGCCTTATCCAGGTGTTACATTACTCACCTATTTTAATAACGTCACCAGAACTGCTTTCTTCCTCGTGCTCTTCCAAGACAGCTCCACCTTGCATCAAAATGACAGGACACACCTTGTCCCTTGGGAGATCCTCGTCTTCTGCATAAGCAAAGAGGGGCCTTCGGACAACCTCCAGATCTCCATCTTCATCCAACAAAGCTCTGATTCCTTTTAAAGAGCCTCCTTCCTCCTCTTCGGTACTGCCTGGGGAACCTAGATCACTGGCACCTTCCTGCACATATTCTTCTTCTGCAGAGATGTCCTGGCCTCTGAAGGTTTTTCCCTTAAATTCTCTCTCTTCTTTTTCAGAGTTCCAAAGGAGTCTGAACTGTGAGAGAAATACTAAAAGAGAAGGATCTGAGGTAAATAGAACTGATTATTATTATTATTATTATTATTATTATTCTCAGTTAAAAACAGATCACTATAAAACATCATGTAAATAAATATATTAAAACATGTTTTTTTATAAAATGCATACATTAAAATACACACAAAAAGATTAAAATACAGTAAACACAGGACATGAGTTTAAACTTCATAGTTAAAAATTGACTGGGTAGACCAGCCTGTCTCTTAAATTCAAGAGTTGATTTCAATAAAAGTCATACAACATTAGTAATTATTTGGATTTGAGCTCTTGACAACTCTGGATGACATTTTTTCCAACTCAGTATATGCTCTGTAACTCAATGATGTCCTGATATTTGCATTTTATTACATTATGGGCCAATGGGAGAGGGAAAGATTTTCAGAAAAGCACAGTCATTGGTGACAATGTGCTGGCATCACACATAGAAGGTGGAAGAGATGCCGGCAGCTTTTATGACACTATCTGATACCTTACCTGGCTGGCCAACGGCATTCAGCCTGACCATAAACTGCCTTTTCTGCGGCACATGCAGGTGGACATCAGACAGCACAGTATCACTTCGGAACGTCATGTCATCCATAGCCTCGCTCTCCTTTGCACCTAGTAGGGTGCACTTCTGATGAAAACATCTGTAATTACAAGATATTACATAAGTAATACTTAAATATACTTAAGTATATACTTATGACCTAGCTGCCCGCTGCCAGCCATAGTAACACCTCTCTGGGCCTGCTGCCTTACAACTCTTAGGCGAGGTGCCTCCATAGCCCCCACCCCCACTTCAACAGCCTCGCTGACCAGCCATAGCAACACTGATTGAATGTATGCTTTTAAGCTTTTAAGGGATTGAGTGTATGCTTTTAAGCTGTTGTATTGTACTTATATTTTATTGTACTTATATTTTAACTGTACTGTTTCATTGTACTTATATTTTAACTGTTTAAATTGATATGTTGTATTTATGGTTGTATATGTAATGTGGCTTTGCCATGGTCTATAAGCCCGCCCTGAGCCCCCTAGGGGTGAGAAGAGTGGGATATAAATTATTATTATTAAATAGAATGCTTGTCGTATATATGTTGTGCTCAGCCGCTGAGTCCCCTTCGGAGTGAGAAGGGCGGAACATAAATGTTTCAAATAAATAAATAAATCTGCTTTCTTTTCAATGACTTCATAGTAGGGTCTATAGATCTCCTCTGTCCTTAAAACCCTATGAGGTTGGTCAAACTGAGGGTGACTGGCTGAAAGTCACCTACCAAAGTTCATTGCTTAGTCGACACTTGAACTTGGCTCTCCAAAATATCAACTCATCACTCTAAACCACTACATCCCACTGAGCCTCTGAATATTAATCTGGAATGTAACTTAATTCCAGGAAGTAAGCTACAAATAATATCTCTCTCTCTTCCAGATCTTCCTTTGCCTTCTGTCTGTATCTTATTGCTAACCCCAACCCTCCTTTGCTTCAAGTCTCTGCTGCCCATGTTTTTCCAATGGAATTTTGGTGGGAAAATGTATTCTACCTACCTTTTAATTCTTCTGTTTAACTCTGTTTCATAAACAGACTTTCAATGGATCTGTAATTGAAATGACCCCAATTTACTGAAGAAGGGGGAGAAGGAGGTGCTCATCAAATACATTTGTCTGAAAACAGGTATTATTTTATTTCTATCATGCCTTTCTCCCCATAGGGCCTTAAGTTTGATTGAATTAGGACAGCCATTCATTTCTAAATAGCTACTAACATTTCTTAGCTCTTAATGGACCAAAAGTACATGTACATCTCTAGTCCCTTTGACACTGTCTTTATATCCCAGGATCGGATCCCAGGTTACCTGCTTTGAACTGGATTATATCCGTCTCCACTGTCATATAATCTAGGATAAGAAAATAATCTGGGACCAGATACTAGGATACAAGGACAGTTTAGAAGGAGCCTATCATGCTACACTACAGAGTACTACACAGAGTATTATTGTTTTATGTTATTGTTTCTGCACTTTTTGTATTTTGTGTATTGGCACCTTTAAGTGCTTTGTGAGCCATCCCGAGTCCCTCTGGGAGATGGTGGCAGGGTATAAATAAAATGTATTATTATTATTATTATTATTATTATTGCTGAAACCAACATTCAAGTTCCAAATGTAAGATTCATTTTTCAGTTCTATGTCAGCCCAACATAATACAGTGGCCACTGTCTCCTTTTTCTCATTACTCTTCTCTGAGAAGTAAGGACACTTTTATCAATAGTAGAGAAAACCTTTTTAAATGTCGTGCCCTAACAAGGAACATGTTTCTTATGAAGCCAACATTGGGAGTTGTTCTTTGGCGAGGATCCAGCACTCTTTGATAATGAAGGCTGAAGACTTTGCAAAACTAGAACTCCTAGGATCCCACAGCACTGACCCATGGCAGTTAAAAGTGGTGCCAATCTGATTTAATTCTACATTGCACCCAGTGAGGGAAAGTAGTACAAAAGAAATACCAGGACATTTTAGAAGCAGCAGAAAAAGCAGGGCAATAGAGGATTACTAATGGACTTTCTCTGCCAAATTAGGATAGTTGGAAGGAAAGCAACATTCATGTAAATTGCATTGCTTCAGTGAGATTAGATATTGGATTTAGGTCCACATTAACACAAATGAATTAATTAAATCAAATGAAGAGTTATCTGAGGGAAAGGTTCGACACAGACCCAAGTGCATTATCCTCAGCAAACTGTCATCTGCAGAAAGACCTAAATCATCTACTTACCAATCTCTCTGGCCCCTTCTATACAGCTGAATAAAATCCGACATTTTCTGCTTTGAACTGGAATATATGACAGTGTGGACACAGGGTCCTTCCACACAGCCCTATATCCCAGAATATCAATACAGAAAATCCCACATTATCTGAGTGTGGACTCAGATATCCCAGTTCAAAGCAGATATTGTGGAATTTTCTGCTTTGATATTCTGGGATATAGGGTTGTGGAAGGATTCTCTCTCTCTCAGGCTCCTTCTACATTGCCATATAATCCAGATTATGAAAGCAGATAATCCATATTATCTGCTTTAAATTGGATTATATGAGGCCCCTTCCACACAGCTGAATAAAATCCAACATTATCTGCTTTGAATTGGGTTAAATGGCAGTGTGGACTCAGATAACCCAGTTCAAAGCAGGTATTGTGGATTATCTGCCTTGATATTCTGGTTATATGGCTGTGTGGAAGGTCTGAGTCTACACTGGGATATAATCCAGTTCAAAGCAGATAATCTGGATTTTATATGGCAGTGTAAAAGAGGCCCCTCACTTTCCCAAACTCAAAAGTATGTATGTTTGTTTGTCTGACAAAGGTTATTGTTAGGTGAGGTGACCTTCTGTAATATCACTGGATTGGCGGTTGCTAGTTGAAGTGATCCTCTGTGTTGTCACAGAGAAATAAAGGATGTGAAGCAGCTTGGTGATGTGATGTGTCGGCTAAAAAAAGCCAATGAGATTTTGACCTGCATAAATAGGAATCTAGTGTCTAGATCCAGGAAAGTCATGCTATCTCTCTATTCTGTCTTGGTCAGACCACACCTGGAATAATATGTCCAATTCTGGGCAGTGCAATTGAAGGTAGATGTTGACAAGCTGGAATGTTTCTAGAGGAGGGCAACTCATATGATCAAGGGTCTGGAGAACAAGCCCCATGAGGAGCGACTGAAAGAGCTGGGCATGTTTAACCTGCAGAAGAGAATGCTGAGAAGAGACATGATGATAGCCATTGATCAAGATGTGAGGGGAAGTCATCAGGAGGAAGGAGCAGGCTTGTTTCTGCTGCCCTGGAGACTAGGGTGCAGAACAATATCTTCAAACTACAGGAAAGGAGATTCCACCTGAACAAGAGGAAAAACTTCCTAACTGTGAGAGCTGTTCAGCAGTGGAACTCTCTGCCCCGGAGTGTGGTAGAGGCTCCTTCTTTGGAGGCTTTTAAACAAGAGACTAGGTGGCCATCTGATGTAAGGGGGGAGGGGGGCTTTGAATGCTATTTTCCTGCTTCTTGGCAGAGGGTTGGACTGGATGGCCCACAAGGTCTCTTCCAACTCTATAGTTCTATATCACATGCGTATGAGGGCAAGGAAGGAAGGGAAAGTGGTAAAGATATGAGAGGAAGAAAGGAAAGAAGGGTAGCAAGAAGGAATGGAGAGAGAGAAGAGAGAATAAGAGAAGTTATCACTGGGAAAGAAACGTGCCTTGTGTATGAGAAGGAAGGTTAAAAAGAAAGAGGAAAAGAAGGAACAGACTGACAGGGAGGAGGGAAGGAAGAAAACGTAGGGAAGAAGAGTAAGAATATTGAGGAATTAATGTTATAATGACGATTTAATCCTGTACAAACCCCAGCTTAAAGTACGAAATCGCTTGAAATTCCAAAGAATTTCTTTCCTTTTTTTAAAAGTAGTTTTTATTGGTTTTCTTTAGATACATCAATACACCAGTACCTTCATTACATCTATATATGTATGTGTGTGTAATATATATATATATATAAAATATGCTGTTTTATTCACCTCTGTGCCCCCCCCCCCCCCCAGCCACTTCAATTTACATTCTCCTTCCAAAATACCATTTCTTCTTGTGGAGGTAGTTTCCCATCTACTTCTATTAAACCATTCTCAATAAAATTTCCCCAAACCTCATCAAAATCATTTTCCTTCCATAACCCTTTCCTAACTTTTAACCTATATGTCAACTTATCGTTTATTGCTAATTTCCATAGGCATTCCTTTCCTATTGGGATTTTTCATTCTGTTAAGGAACTGTACATTTTGTGGGGAAACCTTATATAACACAAAAACCCCATTTCCCTTTTAAGAGCCCCCAAGCAAGGCTGTGAGTTGTTGCAATTGCAGGCGCTGCCGAACCAATGTTAGTATTCACTCCCCTTAGGGACAACGAACTCTTGACATGCACAGAGACACTCTCACTTGCCCTGAGAACAGTACTACCTAGGGTAAGAGATGTCCAAGGTTTGTCCAATTGAGTCACTCAGGTTTTATTATTATTACAGGATGGAGCAGCAAAGTTGGAAGCCATAACCTTCCCTCTCACCTCCTTGCGCCTAAGGTTGGCGCCGCCATTTTGCTTTACCCTTCCGCCACTTCCTCTCCCTCAACTTCCGGCGCTTTTCCGATAGGCTAAAGACCAGCAGAGCCCCGCCCACTTAGCAGCGCTCCCGCCCACCTGGCGAAATGACCAATCGCGAGAGAGTGAGCCTTCACGACGCTCCGCCCACTTTGCGAAGTGACTTAGATGACTAGCATGCCTTTTCGCTGCTTTCAGCGGTTGCTATGGCAACGGGCCTAGGCCTCAGCGCAGTAGCCCCGCGGCTTCTTCCATAATGACGCTAATTTACTTATTGAAATATGGCATTTTTTGTTTTTTGACACTGTAGAATCATAGAATCATAGAATCAAAGAGTTGGAAGAGACCTCATGGGTCATCCAGTCCAACCCCCTGCCAAGAAGCAGGAATATTGCATTCAAATCACCCCTGACAGATGGCCATCCAGCCTGTGTTTAAAAGCTTCCAAAGAAGGAGCCTCCACCACACTCCGGGGCAGAGAGTTCCACTGCTGAACGGCTCTCACAGTCAGGAAGTTCTTCCTCATGTTCAGATGGAATCTCCTCTCTTGTAGTTTGAAGCCATTGTTCCGCGTCCTAGTCTCCAAGGAAGCAGAAAACAAGCTTGCTCCCTCCTCCCTGTGGCTTCCTCTCACATATTTCTACATGGCTATCATATCCCCTCTCAGCCTTCTCTTCTTCAGGCTAAACATGCCCAGTTCCCTAAGTCGCTCCTCGTAGAGAACTGGGCATGTTTAGCCTGAAGAAAAGGCTGAGAGGGGATATGATAGCCATGTATAAATATGTGAGAGGAAGCCACAGGGAGGAGGGAGCAAGCTCGTGTGCAGTTTGACAGCACTTTAACTGCCATAGCAGCAAAAAGGGCTCAAAGGGGCATCAAATTGTATTAATTATACAGTGTAGATCAAGCATGGGCAAACTTTGGTCCTCCAGGTGTTTTGGACTTCAACTCCCACAATTCCTAACAGCCTACCGGCTGTTAGGAATTGTGGGAGTTGAAGTCCAAAACACCTGGAGGACCAAAGTTTGCACGTGCCTGGTGTAGCTGGAAAAGGAAGCCTTTGGGGACAATTTTGTTACAAAATATCTCCATTTCCTGTATTTATTTAAAGTCAGCCGCTCTCAGCAAATACAAAGTTTCTGGGAATTGTCAGCAAACAATCTGGGAAAAATGAAACAAAAATAACATGGATTTTGAAAACGGCAACAAATGCAAAAATACAGCTACAAATACTTCGACTTCGAGTAACATTTGACCCATCTGGAGGAGTCTTGCCTGTGATATTATTATTATTATTACTTACTTAGGCGATCCCTCGTTGTCCGAATAGGATAGTCTTCCAAGATCGGTGTCCTGGCGGTGGGTCCGTAGGTTACTGTGGAGCCCTATTCTTGACCTGCATCTTCTCTCACAGTGAAGGCATCGGTTTACAGGTGGCAGGCGGTCCCATTTGGGGTTGGCTTGACATGCTTTCCTCTTGACATGTTTCTCTCTTTTGCCCTACATTCGTGCCTCTTCAAATTCTACAGCACTGCTGTTCACAGCTGACCTCCAGCTGGAGCGCTCAAGTGCTAGGGCTTCCCAGTTCTCAGTGTCTATGCCAGAGTTTTTAAGGCTGGCTTTGCGCCCATCTTTAAATCTCTTTTCCTGCCTATCAACATTCCATTTTCCATTCTTGAGTTTAGAGTAGAGCAACTGCTTTGGGAGATGGTGGTCGGGCATCCGGACAACGTGGCCGGTCCAGCAGAGTTGATGGCGGAGGACCATCGCTTCAATGCTGGTGGTCTTTGCTTCTCCAGCACACTGACATTTGTCCACTTGTCTTCCCAAGAGATTTGCAGGATTTTCCAGAGGCAGCGCTGATTGAATTGTTCCAGAAGTTGCTTGTGACGTCTGTAGACTGTTCACATCTCGCAGGTGTATAGCAGGGTTGGGAGGACAATAGCTTTATAAACAAGCACCTTGGTATCCCTACGGATGTCCCAGTCCTCAAACACTCTCTGCTTCATTCAGAAAAATGCTGCACTTGCAGAGCTCAGGCAGTGTTGTATTTCAGTGTCAATGTTGACTTTTGTGGAGAGGTGGCTGCCAAGGTAGCAGAAATTGTGAACATTTTCGAATGTTACACCATTAAGCTGTATTTCTAGCATTGGAGACAGATTGGCTGGTGACTGCAGGAAGAGCACTTTGGTTTTCTCAATGTCGCCTAATTGGGTTGAAAAATGCGGTATAGAAATAAAGCAAATAAATAAATAAATAAATGTTAAATGACAGGCTGAGCTTCTATTATTATTATTAATTAATTAATTATTAGGTACACAACAAGTCGAGTCACCTGAGAGCTGAGAGGGGCGGTATACAAATACAGTAAGTAAATAAATAAATAAACACAGCAAATAAGATCACTATGTTGGCTTTTGTATTCGTTCACAAATCGGACGCTTCCCAAGTGCCCAAGACTGTGATGTATCGGTAAATAATGCGTGCAGATCTGAAGAGTGTGGCCTTTTGCAGCTAACAGATGGTGATTTTGTCAGTGCCGATTCTTTTTAAGTGTAGACCAAGGTCTTTAGGCACTGCACGCCGTGTGCCAATCACTACCTTGTGCCAGTCTTTGTAGTTCAATCTTGAAATCCTCATATCGTGTAAGCTTTTTCAGTTGCTTCTTGTCCATTCTGCTTTCGCCTGGGATTGCAGCATCGATGATAGATACTTGTTTTTTTCCACGATAGAGAGGTCAGGAGTCTTGTGCTCTGAAACTCTGTCAGTCTAAACTCGGAAGTCCCAGAGTAGTTTGACGTATTCATTTTCTGTAACCTCTTAAGCCTTGTGATCCCATCAGTTCTTTGTCACAGGCAGATGTCCAGTGGATCATCTGAGCAACAGTATTATGCCTCTGCTTGTAGTCTGTATGCGCAATCTTCTTGCAGCAGCTGAGTATGTGATCCATCATTTGGTCTGCTTCCTTTCGGAGCCTACACTTGGAATCTGTCCTCGACTTTTCAATTCTGGCTTTGATTTGTTCTAATTGCTGCTTACTTGTCTGAACGCATCTCCCTCTACGTTCCGCCTCACAGTTTAAGATCATCCGGGGAGGCCCTGCTCTCGCTCCCGCCAGCGTCGCAAATATGGCTAGCAGGGATGAGAGACAGGACTTTCTCAGCTGTGGCCCCACGCCTATGGAACTCGCTTCCCACCAAGGTAAGATCGGCTTCATCCCTCCTGTCTTTCAGGAAGAAATTGAAGTTGTGGTTCTGAGACCAGGCTTTTGGACAGCAGGCATAAATAGCACTTTGATATGGAATTGATTGGAATGATGATATAGCTGTTAACACTATTTTTTACTGTTTTTAATTAATGTTCTATTTATTGTTTTTAATTGTTATTATATTGCTTTGCTATTTGTAGTGGCATCGAATTGTTGCCAAATGTAAGCCGTCCTGAGTCCCTCTTTCGGGGGTTGAGAAGGAACGGGGTAGAAATACCAGAAATAAATAAAAATAAATTATTCTTCTTGTCCTCCTCCTCCTCCTCCTTCCCAAGCCTTTGCAAGGGTTTTGTCTGGAAGAAAAGTCTCCTATTGGTCATGGACCAAGAAATAGGTGGCATTCTGAGTATGGAAACAATTACTATACTATAATTGTTTAAATGCTTTGAATCAATAAGTGGTTTTTGACCACTCCCCTTTCCACTCCATTTCTGTATGATGGTAAAATCACACAGGAATGGACCTCTTTGCCCTGACCATATATGGTCAAAACTATTCTCTGTAGTTAGGTTTTTAGGATACAGACTCCCAAGAATTCTGGGAGCTGTCATTTCCTCCCTTTACAGCAACTGTTGTTTTTTTTAAAAAATTCTGGCCCTTGGTTTCTCCAAATCATTAGTTTCTTTACCTCCTTCCTTCTCCTCTCTTCCTCCAACAACAACAACTCTGCCTCCTTTCTTCTTTTCTATCTTCCTCCTCTTTCTCTTTTCTTCTTTTCTCCCTTTTCTTTCTTTCTTTCTTTCTTTCTTTCTTTCTTTCTCCGTGTCTCTTCTTTTTCTTCTTTCCTTTTTTTTATCGTCTTTCTTTCTCCTCTCTTTTCTTCTTTGACTTTCTTCTCCTCTTTTCCTTTATTGTCCTCTCCTTTATTTTCTCTTTCTTCCTTCTTTTCCCCTTTCTTCTTTTCTCTTCTTTCCTTCTCTTTCCCTTCTTTCTCTCCTTTCTTCTTCTTACTCCCTTTTCCTTTCCTTTCTTCTTTTCTCTCCTTTCTTCCTTCTCTTCTCATTTCCTCTTCTCTCTTCTCTTCCTCTTCTCTTGGTCCTTCTCCTGGCTTTTCTTTTACCTCCTTCTCTCTATTGCCTCCTCCTCTTCTTAATCTTTGTCTCAATCAGTACCTTCAAGCGTTGCCATGTTTGCTTGTCTTATTGGCCTTTGTGTGCCAGTGTCATGGCATAAATGTAACTTTCAGCAAATTAGCATAGGGTATTCAACCCTTACCTGGAATTCCAAAATCACTGGAAATGCCTTAAAAGGAGGAGTCATTCATGATCAGTTCTTTCTGTCCCAAATTACCGTATTTGCTTGGGTATAATATGCCATTGAATCTAATGTGCACCTCAATTTGGGCTATATAATTTACCCAAAAAAGGTGTGCATTAGACTCAAGTAAATATGGTATAATACTGATACTATGATATTTAAAATACTAGATCTTTGGTTGACCAGGTGAACGGATTGCAATTAGGGGGGAATTTCCTTACTTTAGTAATTAGAATTACTTGAACTACTATTATTACCATATTTCCTTGAGTATGGTGCGCCAATAAATCCTATGCACACCTCAGTTTTGGCTTTGTAATTCAGCTCCGCAAAAGTATGCAAGAAGCCCCTTCTACATTGACATATAATCCAGATTATGAAATTAGATAATCCACATTATCTGCTTTGAACTGGATTATATGAGTCTGCACTGCCAAATAACCCAGTTCAAAGCAGATAATTTGCATTTTATATGGCAGTGTAGAAGGGGCCTTAAACTTGAGTAAATATGCTACTTCCTTTCCTCCTCCTAACTGCTTAAAAGAAGTGGACAGTTTCCTCTTAGGCGCATGTCCTTCTAGGGCTTGAGTGCTGGCATCCTCCTTTGCTTCTCCTCCGGAAAGAAAGAGAAGGCTTGGATATTAGGAATGATTCCTGGAGAATACGTCGTTTGGCTCTTTGGTGAAGTGGAAGCAGACCTATCTGGCTGAGCGTCACAGTGTTTGCTCAGCCAGAGAGAGAGAGAGAATGTGCTAATCGTGGGACCGAGGAGTAGTTGTCATTAACACCTTGTTCTTCCCAAGAGATTATTCCATGGTTTACCAGGTTGGGAAACAAGAGCTGCTAATACAAGGAAGAGGAGCTGTCTGAATCTGAAATTTCATTTCATGACCTCTGGGTTGCTTCCAGCATTGCAAGCCCATGACATTAAGGGAAAGCTGGAACATAGGAAATCTTTTAAAAAAGGAAATATTTCCAAACCATGGACTGACTTTTGATCAAGAAATGAGTTCTTTCTAACTTTGAAGGCTGAAGCCATCAGGGAAAGAGGGCATCACTATGAAGCTGACGCTGAACATGGTGGCCTTGTTTGCAGCCCTGGCTGGGATTTTCAGCTTCTCCTTCCTGATTGCGGCCATCAGCACTGACTTTTGGTATCTCATAGACGCTTCAAAGCTGGAGAAGATGAGCAACCATACGGAGAGCATGAGCTCACACTCAGGACTCTGGAGAACTTGCCAGCGTAAGTGACTCAAGGTTTCTCCAAGGGCTTGGGGTGCGTCTGTACTGTGGGATGAATGCAGTTTGGCACTGCTTCAACTTCTATGGCTCAGTGCTATGGGGTCCTGGGAGTTTTAGTTTGGGATAACACCAGCACTCTTAGGCAGAGAAGGCTAAAACCATTGGAAAGCTACTACTTCCAGATTTCCTTGGCAGTTAAAGTGATTTCAAACTGCATTAATTCTATAGGGTAGATCAGGTATGGGTAAACTTCAGCTCTCCAGGTGTTTTAGACTTTAACTCTCACAATTCCTAACAGCCGGTGGGAATTGAAGTCCAAAACACCTGGAGGGCCAAAGTTTGCCCATTCCTAGCATAGATGCACCCAAACGAGTTGGTCTTTCAATGCCAATCTGATCCTTGGATCTATTTGTACTACAATTCTTATAACCTTGGTAATGAATATGATCCATTTGTAATAGGTGTTTACTCCCAACACTTTCTCTTTTCCTTCCAGTTAAAAGCAACTGCCTCCCTATTGCGAATCCCTTTAAGCATGGAACAGAAAACATCACTGCATCTCATCAGCAACTATTAAGTAAGTGATATGGAAGTTCTTTTTTGACCCATAAATTGAGAACAGTTCATTTTTTGCTTTTTATTCAATGGTATGGAGCACATATACAAATACACTTACACTATGCTTCATTACATTAAATCTCCCTCTCTGTGTGTGTGCATATTTCCACATCAATCTTGCGGTGCAACTTTGTCTTGAATGGTAGTGTAGCCCGACTGAATGCACATTTTAAATCTGCAACCAAATGAACATATACATAGGTATAAAGCAAATAATATACTTCTCCTTATGCGCGCCATGGCGTTGTCTGTGCGACTGTACTTTTGCAAACATGAACTGAATGCAACTGTTCCACATTGTAGAAAAATATTCAACCATCTATGTAGGAAAACTTAACACATATCATTATTCCAGTTATTCTGATTTATTTATATAGTGCCATCTTTATATAAGGAAAAGGAAAAGAAAACAGTTCTTTGGTGTCAGGGTTACAATCTAAAGAAAAGAAAAGCATGTGGCAATATGGAATGAAGTCCAACAGATACCTCAGCTGGACTCAATTTTCTGACTCTACATCATAGAATTAATGCAGTTTGACATCACTTTAAATGCTGTGGAATCTTGGGATTTGTAGTTTGGAGAGACACTAGCATTCTTTGGCAGAGAAGACTAAGGACCTTGTGAAACTACATCAATGATTCCATAGTATTGCGTCATGGTAGTTAAAATGGTATCAAACTGCATTAATTCTCCTGTGTAGATTCCCCAATAAAATGAAAATGGTTCGTGATGAAATTTTTGAGTTTCATTAGTTTTGATTCAAAATCTCGCCTTCCCCGTATCCTCTCGGGATGCATAATGGTTTCCATTTGCTGCAAAAGAGCAAGACATCAAGCAAGAATGCCTTGTCTTGGCCACTTATGTCAACATAGGAAGGAAAATGATTCTGGCAGCTTGGCAAATGGAGATAATGACACAATAGCATGTGCAGTTAAGAGTTTGGATCATGGAATCAGTTTCCATAGCAGCGTGAAGAGGATCGGAGGGGAGACAGCTTTCCCAAGCCAAGGCAAATTGTGCTGAATTGGATTAAAATGGCTAGAAAGTATATTACTCCAAATCCAGCTGTTTGCTCAGTCCAGTTTTTGAAAAGCAGCAGGGTGTGTCTACATTGTGGAATGGATACAGCGTGGCACCACTTTAACTGCCAAGGCTCATTGCTACGGAATCATGACAGTTTTAGTTTTACAAGGGCTTAGCATTCTCTCCCAAAGAGTGCTAGTGCCTCTCATATCTACAATTCAAACAATTCCATTGCATTGAGCTGTGGCAGCTGAAGTGGTGTCAAACTGCAATAATTCTACATGTAGATGCACCTCACTCTATTGACAAGTTCTTATTAATGAAGATGTGAATTCTCTTGTCCTATTTGTAATGTTCTGGGTTTTTAATTGCATTGCCTTTTAATGTTGTGAGCCTGTATAATATATGTCTCAATCAAGAGTTATAATAGGAATAATAATAACAGAATTGCCGACTGAACATTGCGACTTAAGAGAACATGGAGATTTGCTGTATATTTTAGCAGGAACATCAAGATGGATTTCCCTTACGTTGTTGAATGGCAGTTCTTGAGGAGCAAAAGATAATATTGGGAAATAGTAACAACAGCAACGTCAACAACAACAACAATAATGCTGAATAAACATTGTGACATAAGACAAAAGATGCAGATTTGCTCTTTATTTCAGCAGGTGCATTGAAATGGATCGTCCCGTTCGTTGCTGAACGGGAAAGAAATAAAAATAGGAAATAAAAATAGGAAATATTAAAACTGATAATAATAATAATATAATTGCCAAATAAATATTGCAGTTTAAGAGGGAAATGCAGATTTGCTCTTAATTTCAGCAGGTGCATTGAAACGGGTTGCCCCTTTGTTGCTGAACTGCGGTTCTTGAGTAGCAAAAGTAATAGTAATAGGAATAATAACAACAACAATACAACTGTAAAGAAACTGCTGGATTCCACATAAAAGTTAGCTCCTCAAAATGTAAACTTCCAGCTGCAAAACCACTATGAATAAGAGTAGCATTGGAGAATACATATGCCGACTTAAGCGGTAAAACATAGATTTGCTACACATTTCAGCAGGTGCATCCAAATGGATTGTCCCTTATTTCAGTTAGAAAAGAGGAAACCCACTGATAAGTTCTTTCAATTTGTTGAAAGGCAGCTGAGAACTGCAATTCATAGCTGCACCTGGGAGATTGGTGGCCATAGGTGCAGAAGGAATGAAAGAGGAGAAAAAGAAAGGAATCATTGAGCGGCAGAGAAGCACCCGGCAACCTTGTTTATGCAGCTGGTTGGGAAGATAGCCCCTTGGGAAGGGTCAGAGAAGACAAATGCTTTGAGAGAAAAAGCCTTGTAATAACATCTGGTTCTGCTAAGGGCCTTCTCGGAAGCACCACGGAGCTCCAAGGAATTTTGAGTTATTCATTAGCTTTCTTTTTTCAGCCAAGGAAAAATCGCCAAACAAGAACAGCTTTATTCTGAGATGCCTGGGAAAAACATGTTTATTCCAAAGGAAAGGTGCAAAACATGTTTATCCAGAAGTAAATTCTGGGATTTGAGTTAACTTGACCAAGCTATGTCTCACAACCACTTTGATAAGGAACATTTGTTGTATGAATGCCGGTGGTCTAATGCTTAGGGGTGCATCAAGACTGTAGAATTAATGCAGTTTGATATTACTTTAATTATCAAGGCTCAATGCTATGGAATCCTTGGAGCTGGACTTTTTACAAAGTCTTTAACCTTTGGGTTGTTGTAGGTTTTTTGGGCTGTATTACCCTCTTTAACCTTTTTTGGCAAAGAGTGCTAGTGCCTCACCAAACTATAAATCCCAGGATTACATAGTATGGAGCCATGGCAGTCAAAGTAGTGCCAAACTGCATTTATGCTAAAGTGTGGATGCACCTTGGGCTGAATCCAATGAAACGAAGTTGTCATGCATGGATCTTTTTTGACATAATCAACTCCTATGGTTGTGATGGCCCTGTTGTGACACACTTTGTTGGTTTTGCTGACCTATCTGAAAATGGAGATGGAGTGTTATTTATACATTAGGCTCTCCACTTTTACACCTGTAAAAGCTGCACCCTCTTCTTGATATATTCACTGTACAACCTGTTGAAAATAATAGGGCTTACCATTATCTGTGATTTCACACACCAGAGCAAAGTCTGAAAACATATCCTCCACAAATAGTGGGCTCATATTGTATGCAACTTAGGCAATAGAGCAATGCTTCTCAACCTGGACATTAGGATCCCTGGTGGGGGTCATGAGGGGGTGTCAGAGGGGTTGCCAAAGACCATCAGAAACACAGTATTTTCTGATGGTCATGGGGTTTCTCTGTGGGAAGTTTGGCCAATTATATCGTTGGTGGAGTTCAGAATGATCTTTGTAGGTGAACTATAAATCCCAGCAACTACAACTACAACTACCAAATGTCAAGGTCTATTTTCCCCAAACTCCATCAGTGTTTACATTTGGGCATATTGAGTATCCGTGTCAAGTTTGGTCCAGATCCAACATTGTTTGAGTCCACAGTGCTCTCTGTAGGTAGCTGAACTACTGCAATAGAGGGAGAGGAGGAAAAGAAAAGTGGGAATGAATAGAGAAATGATATGATTTATATTTATATCCTACTTTTTCTTCAAAGTACATCACTGTCCTCTTCACTTTACCCTGGCCAAAGGTTGCCCAGATATTTTTTTCATGGCACAATGGGAAATGAAATCTCCCAACACCTGGGTACAGATACAGGCGCCGGGAGCAAAATGCGGGTCTTGCTCCACAAAGAAGAAATCTACTAACCAAATGATTTATTCCTTCAATACTAGATTTTGCAGTCTTGTGTTCACTTAAAACTTCAGTCAGGCATTTGCAAATACGTTTGAGGCACTTAAAGGAAAGGGATTGGCACATTCACCAAGAGGATGTGAAGGTTGGAGTTCTGGATATGAATGGATTTCAAGGACTCATTTTGTGAAAGACTAGAAATCTAACCACTGAAGGACAACTTTAAGGGGGAAGATTTCTTATGGGGAACAGCTGCCTTGTTTTGACCCTCCACTCATAGCTGTACCCTTGCACTATATAGGATCAGCTCTCCATAATGTTTATTTAATATAGGAGCCCCTGGTGGCGTAATGGGTTAAACCCTTGTGCCAGCAGGACTGCTGACTGATAGATCAGTTGTTCGAATCCGGAGAGTGAAGGTTGAGGTCCCTCTGTCAGCTCCAACTCCCCACTGAGAGAAATCTCCCACAAGGATTGTAAAATATCAAACATCAGGGCGTCTCCTGGGCAACATCACTGTAGATGGCCAAGTCTCTCACACCAGAAGCAACTTGCAGTTTCTAAAGTCACTCGTGACATGAAAAAAAAAACACTTTCTCTCAGTACGAGATTCAAGGTATGGACATAAGTGTTATTTGCTCATGAAATTAATGGGACAGCTTTTGTTTTCAGATATGCACGGTGCCTTTGTGATTCTGCTCCCGCTCAGCCTCGTTGTGATGACCTTCGGAGGAATGACGGGCTTCATTGCAACCCTGGCTCAGGTTTATCTCCTCTTGATCTTCACCGGGCTGTTCTTTCTCTTTGGAGGTATGCCATGGAGTAGATGCTCTTCTTACTCTGGTTAGCTACTAGT
Source organism: Anolis sagrei (assembly GCF_037176765.1). NCBI lineage: Eukaryota > Metazoa > Chordata > Lepidosauria > Squamata > Anolidae > Anolis > Anolis sagrei. The sequence goes on along the minus strand of NC_090034.1, from coordinate 19,188,898 downwards.
GCTTGTCATCCTCAGGCCAGGGATGGACAGCCTCGGAAGCTTCAAGGATGACCAGATGTTCCTTGGATTAAAGTAGGGTTTATTCTGGCTTAAAGAATAGACAAAGAAATCATAGTGCACATGCATGCTGGTGCCTAGCCCAGTTGCAGGGAGGAAATTCATGGCATCTTTTTAGAACAATGGTTTTATAGTTCATCTTATCTCTAGCAGCTAGCAGCTCATGACCTGTCTGGCCAATGAGAAGTTTGCAATTTTGCGTTGACATCTGTGGTCAAAGGGCATTCCTGTTGCCTAAATAGGGGATATCACACAAAAGCACCCTCTGTCCAATGCATCGACCAACCTAAGGAACTGCAAAGGAGTTCTTTGGGGTTGGGAACCGGCACAATCTTGTCTTAACAAGACAAGCCTCAAAAAATTGAGGTCCAAAGTTTTGGTTTGAGGCTCTCACATCAAATGCTCTTCTTACTGATGCTGGTTGTTTCCATTCTGCACTGTAGAATGAACACAGTTTGACCCAACTTTAAATTCCATGGTTCAACACTATGGGATCCTGAGAGTTGTAGTTTGAACTCTTTGGCAGAGAGGGTGAAATAATACTACAGCCCCCAGGATTCCATAGCAGTGAGCCATGGCAGTTAAAGCAGCATCAAACTGCAGTGCAGAAGCACCCACTGGCCAAATGTTGTCCACTTGGAGAAAAGTTCCAATGAAAGTTTTCACACTTTCAAGAGGCGAGCATTTGACTTTTTTTCTAAAGGGGGGGGGGTTCACATGGAAAACCATAGATATGTGGAGGTTGGAGCCAATGCATATTTCTTTGTGTCTTTTCCTTGTTTCTTCTCCAGCCCTCCTGACTCTGACTGGGCTTAGCATCTACGTTGCCTACTCTGCTGCGGCCTTCAAGGAAGTCAGCTACCTTCTGAGAGAGAAGAACCTCCTGGAACATATCAACATCCAGTTTGGCTGGTCCTTAGCCTTTGCATGGTTCTCCTTTGCCACCGAGGTCCTCACAGGGCTAGCCTTCCTCCTGATGTCTAGGATGGTGGGCAGGCAACTAAGGGAGAATTCCTCCATATAATGAACCCAGTCATAACAGGATTCTCCTAGATCAGCAGATTTATTCATCAATAGGTCAACATGGACCATCTTTCTCAGCCTTTTTTTTTTTTTAGAGTTATGGTAGACCATTGATATCTCTTGGAGTTTTGTTCCAGGACCATCCCTGTATGGATACGAATATCCATGGATGCTCAAGTCCCATTATGTTTACCGGTGTAGTAAAATGCCAAAATCAAGCTTTGCTTTTTATTTTTTAAAGAATGTTTTCGAGCCATGGCTGGTTGAATCCATGGATAAAGAATGTAATGACGGATAGAGAACTTTATTGCACTAAAATGCTGTTCCATTACAATCCTGTTATCATTGATAGGAGATAAATACCATGTCAAGCACCTTCAATATCGTACTTCTCTTCATTAATGCAATTCCTCTGATTCTCCAATGTGTGGTCCGACCTTCGTACTTCAGCGTGGCCTTCTAATTCTGCCTTTCTGCATTGCTGCTGTTCCTTATTTTTTCATTTTGAGCAAAAAAACAAACAAAACCCAAATATAATTACAAAATAAAAGGAAAATAGACAAGTTGGGAGTAGAGGGGGAAGGAGGAAAATCCCACCCCCTAATGTCACATTATTGCAGCTATAGAAGTGGAAAGGTCTCATTACACTGGTAGGCAATGGGAATGTTGCAAGATTGAGAGCTGTTGATGGGAAGTTCTGTCTCACAATGTCTCTATGACAGCATTCTGTCAATTATAGGCGGGCTCTTCTTATAGCTTTTTCTATCTTTCCTCCGTTGCCTCATACATCTTCACCACCACCCCCCTTCCTTCCTTCCTTCCTTCCTTCCTTCCTTCCTTCCTTCCTTCCTTCCTTCCTCCCTCCCCTTGCTTCATTCCTCCCCTCATATCTTTATCACTTTCCTCTCCTCTCCTTTTCTTTCCTTTCTCTCCTTTTTCTTCCTCTCTCCCTCCCTCCCTTCTTTTCCCTTCCCCTCCCTCCTTTACCTATGACTTAACAGCAGCCAAGTCCCTTCACTTCCTTCCTTTCCCAGTGACACCACAGAAAGCCACTTCACCCAGCCACAGCCAATCTGCTTGTTTCCTTTCCTTTCCCAGAGCTCTGGACCCAAAAGGAGTGGTTCCTTTAGTTAATAATTTTAAGTTGGACAATTAACGGTCTGTGGGTCAGGTTTGGCCCAGATCCATCAATCCATTTAGGTGCCTTTGCAGTACAAACGTAAACCCCAACCAACGTATATTTACACACGTACTTTGACTTTTATAGATATAGATATCTAGGGACAGGAAAATTATGGTGAGGAGGCACACCAACAAAGGGGCAAGCACATGTAATAAAAATAAATAATAATACGCTTTATTTATATTCTGCTCTATCTCCCCGAGGGGACTCAGAGAGGATTACAGTATGCACATATATAGGCAAACATTCAATGCATTCTATACAGTGTACAATGACATATAATACGCAAACAAAGGCAAAGGTTTCCCTTTCCATCTCTGGTGTCTGGAGGCAATGCTCAACTCTGGCCATGGGGAGGTGCTCTTGTTCCACTTTCCATGCCGAGGAGGCTGGTTTCTGTAGACCCTCCTGGTCGCGTGGCAGGCATGGCTGCATGAGAACCTTTTGCCTTCCCACCGAGGCGGTACCTATTGATCTACTCACATTACATGTTATCAAATTGCTAGGTTGGCAGGAGCTAGGGCTGACAGCTGAGAGCTCACCCCGACCTCCGGCTTCGAATTGCCAACCTTCCGGTCAGCAAGTTTTTCTGCAGTTGTGGTTTAACCGCTGCACTACCGCAGCCTAACTGCAATTGCCTCCTGGAATAAAGTCCTAAACCATTTGAGATCCTCTTTCTTGACTCTTGCCTTGGTCTCCAGGGTTGTTTTCTTTCAGTGTTTGGATCTGCTGACACCTTTGATCTCAGAAGCCTTCCATGCTCAACAAAGCTACAAAATAAACAGGTAGTTAGAATTAGATTCTGCACACTGAGCAAACTTGCATCCCGTCTCTTCTTTTACCTAAATATGTCTTCCCATTTTAAAAATATTCAAGAGCTAGTTTTTGCTATGAAGAAACTGTGTCAGATTGTGTGAAGAACACTGGCAGTGCAGGGAAAGGATGGCAAAACAATTTAACACCAGGAAAGAGTCCTGAAATGATGGTCTTTGCTGACATCTCATGGTTGGAGTGAGGAACTGAGCAATTTGGAAAACGGAAAGGCAGATAAGAAGAATTTAAAGGCCAAGGAATGATGGTCTTTGCTGACATCTCATGGTTGGAGTGAGGAACTGAGCAATTTGGAAAACAGGGAAAGGCAGATAAGAAGAACTTAAAGGTCAAGGAATCATCAGGAAAAGGTGGAAGGAAAGGCAGCTAAAAAGGCCAGTGCTAATCTAGGCTACATCAATAGGAGGATAGCATCAAGATAGAGGAAAGTCATAGTCCAGTGTTCTCCCTGAGTGTCTTCTGGGGCCAGAATATTTTAAAATTAATTCTATTTAAATATTTATATTTTGTGGGCTTTAAAGTGTATAGTTTCTATAGCTGCAAGCTGCTTTGGGTCTCTGTCATGTGGCGTTGTAATAAAATAATACGTAATAATAATAATAATAATAATAATAATAGCAAACAACTGAAAAAACTGACATGATATGAGGATGTAAAGATCAAACTGCAAAGACTCTGGCACAAGCCAGAAAAGGTGGTCCCAGTGGTGATCGGCACACTGTGCAGTGCATAAAGACCTTGGCCTGCACTTAATCACAATCAGTACTTACAAAATTAACATGAGCCAGCTGCAAAAGGCCACCTTACTGGGATCCGCAGGCATGATTCGTCGATACATCACACAGTCCTAGACACTTGGAAAGTGTCCGACGTGTGATCCAATACAACAGCTACAATACAATTAGTTGTGGACTAATCTTGTGTTTCAAATAATAATAATAATAATAATAATAATAATAATAATAATAATAGGCATCCAGGGACTGTTAGTGGCTCTGGGGCTGTGTTTTCCCAATTTCTCTTGTAGAATAATGCTTTTTTTCATGTCTCTTGGCTACCTAAATAAAAGGATCACCAAGTTTGGATTTCGGCTCTTTTTTAATAGCAAAGGTCTCTCTCTGTGTTCGATTTTTACAAACCATTCCCTTTTCTTTTGCTGTAGCAAATGGGGAAAAAGAAGCCAAACTTGACTTTGGGTAATCATTTGGGAAGATTGGTCACTGCCCTCATATTTCTATCTGACAACGGCGACCCTGGGACATCCGCATCTGGCTGCTGAAGGATTGCCTTCCTTTCCCCAGGCAACCTGGCCTGCTCAAATATTTAAAAGGCAATATTGTCTTGCTTGCAGGCAGGGTGCAGAGCAAATAAATGGCACTGCACTGCGGCGCCGTTGCGTCTCCCTGAGTCGGATGCCTTGGCGTAACAGCCCTTTTACTGCTGCGCTCGGCGGCATGGCTTTGCGTCGTGCGAAGAGGAAACTTAATTATGAGAAGGGAAAGGCATCCCCATAAGAATGTTTTAGGAAGATGAGACGGGCAACCTAGGAAGTTGCCTGAATTGTGCACGCTACACATGCACACACATGCAAAGGCACAGGCGTATCATGTGCCAGCTCAGAGTCAAATTCTGGAGCAGGGAAAGATGGATCCTGCAAGCTGTATGTCTAAGGGTGCATCTACACTGACAATTTAATGTGGATAGAAAGTAGTGTGAAAATGCCGTGTTTAAATGGCGTACAACACAAACACAAGCAGGACATGAATTAGAGGCCCTAAAGTTCTAAACCAAGGAGTCATCTATGAGCCCTTGAATTAGGACCTCTAGTTCAGGCCTGGGCAAACATCGGCCCTCCAGGTGTTTTGGACTTCAACTCCCACAATTCCTAACAGCCCCAGGTTCTTTCTTTTTCCTCTCTGGATGGCCGAAGTTTGCAGGGGTCCTCTGCCCCTAACCCTAATGAATTTGGAGGGCTGACTATATTTACTATATATTTCTTACATGCGTGCCCTGTCATGTATGTAGTTCTCTTTTTTCTTGTTTATGTATTCACAACATTCCTATGATAATAGGCCAAAATGGGGTTGCCAGACTAAAAACTGGATAGGGCTTCTGTATCTTTATTGGTTGTACAGAAAAAGAAGAAAAATGAAAGAAAAGAAAGAAAGAAAGAAAGAAAAAAGTAGACTAAATGCAGTTTGACGTTGTTGTTGTTGTTGTTATTATTATTATTATTCCACCTTTTCTCTCTTAAAAGAGACTCAAAGTTGCTGAGATGCTAAAAGAAATGAAAATGTGCCATTTAAAACCAAAAACACAATGTTCAAAGAGAATCAAAGAGAATTAAACACAGCAGGCTCAAAAATAAAGAGTCACAACCATTAAAATCTATATAAATAAAAATGTAAAGTTCGTTTGTGGGACTAACATAATTCAAAAACCACTGGACAAACTGACACCAAATTTGGACAAAATACACCTATCAGGCTAACCAGTGACCACCACTCATAAAAATACTGAAAAACACAGCAGAAGAGACTTAAAAAGCCAAAAAAAATTACATTACAATGGTTGCACAAAACCACACACACACATATACGCAAACACATATATACACAAATATATACACACACAAAACACATACACACAGACTGGGCCACAGGAACATGTGTCTGGGGATGGCTAGTCATCATCACACCCTCAGACAGAGACCCCTTCTACACTGCTATATAATCCTGATTATCAAAGCGGAAGATACACATTATCTGCTTTGAATTGCATTATCTGAGTCTACACTACTATATAACCCATTTGAAAGCAAATAGGGGCTGGGTTTTAGCATGGGGGGTTAAACTGCCAGCTGCAGAAAATCTTGCTGATTGAAAAATTGACAGTTCAAGCCCAGACTGGGGTGAGTTCCCAACTATCAGCTCAGCTCCTGCTCACCTAGCAGTTCGAAAGCAATAATGTGAGTAGATAAATAGGTACCTCTTTGGCGGGGAGGTAATAAAAGGCGCCCATGCAGACATGCCGGTGATTCGATTGGGAGAGCGTCTAAACACAAGAAAGCTCCTCAGTACAGAAGATAGAGTGACAACACCCTGTGGCCAGAGTTGAGCACAGCCTCAAGATGCCAGAGATGAAAAGAGACGGGAAGCCTTTACCTCTGTTTATGTACTGTCTGTCTTTATTAATTCTGAATGGCCTGAGTCCCCTCAGGGAGATAGGGTGGAATATGTATTAAAGTATATTATTATATTCTGGACTATGTTGCAGTATAGAAGGGGGCTTGGTTTTAAGAAAGTCCTTCATTCCTTTGTTCCTTCCTTCCTTCCTCCTTTCCCCCCTGTTCTATACAACCATTAAAGATATGAGAACCCTATATGATGTGTAGTCTGGCATCCCTGTTTTGACCATGGTGTTTGACTTGTTATTACGTTGTTTTGCACTGTTTATTTTATCTTGTTTATTTATTTTGTGTTGTATTTTTTTGTGTTGTAATTTTTTGCCTCATGTTAGCTGCCCCAAGATGGAGGTGGGGTATAAATAAAGTTGATTATTATTATTATTATCATTATCATCATCATCTTTGGCATGTTGTGAATATAAAAACAAGGAAAGAAGAGGAACTATAGATATTGTCTGTATTACAATTCCCAATTCTCCTGGTTTCAAGATCTGCAGTGACTTCTGAAAGAGTGCATACATTAATCCTGTCATAAAAATAGTTGATTGCATTATAGTGTTATCTCATGCAATGCTAACTGGATGTGTAAGCATGACACACGCATATCACTAATCTGCAGCCCGTGTGTGTGGCTGGATGTGTATTCTGCGTTTGCATCATTTAGAATTAATAACATGGCATCTAGGGTTCATCCTGGCCCCAACTTGAGAACCTTCGATAAGTATTCTTTCAAGAAAACATTGATATTTAATTTACTGGCAGTTTCCTTTAATGAGTACTTTCCAGCAAGTTCAAGTGCTGTTAAAAGATTCTTTGGCTTCACATGCAATTGCACGCCAAGGACACTAGAGGGCGGGCTTGGAAAAGCTTCAATTCTGTCCCTTAAACTTCCAATAATGGGTGCATCTACACAGCAGAATGAATGCTGGTTGACCCCACTTGAACTGGCAAGGCTCCATGCTAAGGAATTATGGGAGTTGTAGTTTTACAACATAGTTAGCTTTCTCTGCCGAAGAGTGCTGGGTCTCCCCAAAGTATATCTCTCTTGATTCCATAACATTGAGCCATGGCAGTTCAAGGGTTGTCAAAATGCCCCCATCATTAAAGTTTTTTCTTTCCAGTATATCCTTATCAGATCTCTGCGACAATGACATTCCGTTCTTGTCACAGAATTCCACTTTAACTGGCATGGCTCGTTGCTATGCTATGGAGCCCTGGGATTTGCAGTTTTAGACTTTCTCCTTTGACAATACTTTGCAAAACTACAGGTCCCACAATCCTATGAAGAGGTCATAACCATTCCAGTAATTCTATATAGTGTGTTGAATATTCATAGAATCTTAGAGTTGGAATGGACCCCCAAGGACCATTCTGTCCACCCCATTCTCCCAGGCAGAAAGACACCATCCGAGCCCTCCCGACAGATGGCCATCCAGCCTCTGCTTAAAAATCTCCAGAGAAGGAGGCTCTATCACATTCCACATCACAATTGCATTGATTTGCAATAGCAGATGCTGCTTCTATGCTAGCAGATATTGGGTAAGCTCCCTTTTTGAGAGTAACAAAGTACTTTGGGTTGCTATGAGCTTTCTGGCTGCATGACCATGTTCCACCAGAAGCATTCTCACCTGATGTTTCACCAAATCCTCAAACAGAGGCAGCCCTAGGTAATTTTCAATGGTAAGCAAACAGTATTTTGGCGCGCCCTCCCCCTCCCAACCAATCATTGATATATATTTTCTGTTCGTCGTGGGAGTTCTGTGTGCCATATTTGGTTCAATTCCATCATTGGTGGAGTTCAGAATGATCTTTGATTGTAGGTGAACTATACATCCCAGTAACTACAACTTGCATATGTCAAGGTCTAGAGCGCCCCTGGACAAAATCAACTATACTGCAAATGCTTACTTTGCGTAATGGGTTGAGCCACCCCTGTCCTCAGAGGTTGTGAGGTCTTTTGGAAACTGAGCCAGTGGGGTTTATAAATCTGTGGAATGTCCAGGGTGGGAGAAGAGACTCTTGTCTGTTAGAGGCAAGTGTGAATGTTGCAATTGTCCACCTTAATTAGGATTGAATAGCCTTGCAGCTTCAAAGCCTGCTGCTTCCTGTCTAAGGGAATCCTTTGTTGGGAAAACTCACAGCAACCCAGTGATTCCAGCCTTGAAAGCCTTCAACAACACAAAGAAGTACATTGCTGGAGAACTGGCACTGATGAATCTGAGGGCCGTGTTCTGACTTTTCTTTGTGTGTGTCTTTTATTGTTGTTGTTGTTGCTGTTGTTGCAAGGATACAAAATGCCAGTCCTTTGAGAGCAAGTGGTGCAGTGACGAGGCCTTCCACAAAGAGGAGCGTGGCCTGGTGGCGCATGTTAAGCGAGCCCATCTGCTTACCGAGAGATAGATGTGCCGAAACGTTTACTGATGTTCGGCTTCCTCCCCTGGCATCACCTGAAATCCATCATCTCAGGACGGCCGTGCGCTTCTTCACCAGCGGATTGGGGGGAAGCGGCGATGCGCCGGTGCGCATCCTATCGCAGATGATACCTTGTCTGTCAGGCGAGCGTATAAACACGGGCTTTGACTCTGGCGCACTCCCTATAAATCTGCCCCTCCGCCCCTCCGGAGCATATGTGCCGCCTCTGCCTTAAACATCGACACATTAATTACACTCTATTGTTTGGCAGGAATGGGGCACTGGCTGCCAGCGCCTTGCCAAAATCCTAATTTTGACCATAAATCTGAGCCAGCGGAGATAGATGAAGATAAAGCGACAGGCCATGGATAGCGCAGCGGAGAGAGATGAGGTGGGACCGAGGGACTGTCGCCACGGCGATGGGGGTCCAAACTCACCTGCCTGCATCCTATTACTAGGAGGACAAATAAAAAGAAAGGAAATATAATTTCACAGGAGGAGAGCAAGATGATGTATAACTTGGGCAAATTGTTTTGGGCTTAGGGTGGATCTATACCAGGCATGGGCAAACTTTGGCCCTCCTGGTGTTTTGGACTTCAACTCCCACAATTCCTAACAGCCTACCGGCTGCTAGGAATTGTGGGAGTTGAAGTCCAAAACACCAGGAGGGCCAAAGTTTGCCCATGCCTGATCTACACTGTAGAATGACTCCACTTTCACTGCTATGGCTCAATGCAATGGGATCCTGAGAGTTTCAGTTTGAGCCGTCTCTGCCCAAGAGAACTGGTGCCTCACCAAACTATAACACCCATGATTCCATCGCACTGAGTCACTGCAGTTAAAGTGGCATCAAACTGCATTCATTCAGTCATGCAGATGGTTTGTCCTCATCAGCCCTGGCTCGACTGCAACGCCGTAATCTAATACAGTCCTCCCAAATGAGAATAGAAAACTTCAACATGAATCCTGGCAGTTTCCATTTGGTGCTCACTTGGTGATTTTCCATAACGGCTTAATGACTGCTGTTGGCGAAAAGGCCCCAAATATGCCTCATATACTCCTGCAATTTACGGTATGTTGTTGCAAGCTGTTATAGGCGCACCGTCCAAAACTGCGGCAAATTCTAAGATGGCTTCAGTGCCAGGCTGCTGAGCCAAAATGCTGGACAGACGGACCTGCAGGCCGTGCAATCAAGTGCCGCCTTCATTTCACAAATGCCTCCGTTCCTGAACCAAAATGGGACAACCTTCTTGAACAGTCTTGAAAAACTTTTGCATCCAGTTCAAGGTTGCAGAATGGTGCTCTTCTGGATGCAAGGTGCATGGTGCATGCACACTAATCACGTGTATACATGCATATTTTATTATATGTGTATGTATATATGTTTGTGTGTGTGTACTGCAAAAGCTCCTACACAGTGTGTACCGCAAAAGTTCCTACACAGTGTTTCTCAACCTTCCTAATGCCGCAACCCCTTAATACAGTTCCTCATGTTGTGACCCCCAACCATGCAATTATTTTTGTTATTACTTCATAACTGTAATTTTGCTACTGTTATGAATCGTAATGTAAACATATGATATGCAGGATGTGTTTTTATTCACTGGACCAAATTTGGCACAAATACCAAATTTGAATACTGGTGGGGTTGGGGGGGGGGGGGATTGATTTTGTCATTTGGGAGTTGTAGTTGCTGGGATTTATAGTTAATCTGCAATCAAAGAGCATTCTAAACTCCACCAACAATGGAATTGAACCAAATTTGGCACATAGGATTCCCATGACAACAGAAAACATTAGAAAGGTTTGGTGGACATTGATCTTGAGTTTTGGAGTTGTAGTTCACCTACATCTAGGAACACTGTGAACTCAAACAATGGATCTGGACCAAACTTGGTATAGATACCCAATATGCCCAAATGTGAATACTGGTGGAGTTTGGGAAAAATAGAGTTTGACATTTGGGAGTTTTAGTTGCTGAGATTTATTTTTCACCTACAATCAAAGAGCATTCTGAACTCCACCAACAATAGAATTAGGCCAGACTTCCCACACAGAACTCCCATGCCTTGAAGGGACTTGCTGGCGTGAGCCTCCCTCCATCCTTGCATGCTCTCCCTCACTTGCACATGTGCACCACACTGCCTGCTCTCCCCTCCCTGCTTGGAGTCTGAGCAACAGCCCTCCACTTGGCCGAAAGGCTGACTGAGAGGCCAGCCAATCACTGTAGGAGGGGGGCTTGTGGTGGGAGGATTCACCATCTGTTTCAAAATAGGAAGAGAAGGACAGGCAGAGAGATCTTCAGCCTTTTCTGCCAAATATATGTTTTTTGATGGTCTTTGGTGACCCCTCTGAAACTCCCTCACGACCCCCCCCCCCAGGGTTCCAAACCTCAGGTAGAGAAACGGTATCCTATGTGACTGATGGATCTGGATCAAATCTGATACACATACCTTTCATACTGGTGGGGCTTCAACTAAAATAATATTTTGTGAATCCTACTTATTTAAACAGTCTTCAGTTTGACTGCCATGGCTCACTGCTATGTAATCCTGGGAATTGTAGTTTGATAAGGCACCAGCACTCTTTGGTAGTGTAATAGGAAATTCAATGTGCAGATTTGATAAATGTGAATTTAATATGATGTGTGGAAATGAATGGAAGAATGGATGGAGATAATAATTTTGTAGACACCAGTATAATATTAAGGCCTGCTATGATTAACTACCTGCTTTCTGGACTGTAATTAAATGTTGCTAATAAGAGCTGAAAAGTAAACTCTGATAAGAATTGGGACAGTGATAACAGAAATGTTTACAGTGTTAAGAAGGAAGTCAACATAAGTTCAACACCAATCAAGAAGATCAACATCTGGCCAGGAAACTGAGATGGATCCAGAATGGAAGACGTCTATCATTAATTTGCAACTTTGGGACTATATCAGCAGAATATTCCTATAAAAGACTCAGTCTAATAATGCTCAAAGGGTGGCAGACCTGAGGAGTCTACTCCACTCACTATGCTCTGCCCCATGGGAAGGAGAGAGATAGTGTATTCAGAGAGTGGCAGATTTGCACGGGAGCAGTCTGGTCACTTTGGGGCTTCTTTCTCAAGGGAAGAGGAAGAAGTGTGTTTTTAGAGTCTTAGATTTTGTGCAGGGGGTCAGATTCTGCTGTATGGAAAACAGAGATCTGGTCCTTGGCATTGTTCTTAGGGAAAGAAGTTTTGGCATTTCGGCATTTTGAAGTTTTGGCGTTATGGACGTTATGGAACTATGTGTTGACATTCTGCAGGGAAGCAAGGCCTGGCCTAAGCAGGTGCTTCTCCAAGGAGGGAGAAAATGATATGGTAATATTTGAATGCCTGAGGATGAATGTGGTGTGAATGTAGAGTGAAAATGTAATTTCCCTTTGTTTGTTTGTTAGCCATGTAATTGTGAATCCAATGTAGTTGCATAGGATCTGTATGTCTGTATGTCCAATGTCGTTCTTTGTCTAAATCTATATATATAAATTTGTTAGGGGCATCCAACGAGGAAACAAAACTCAAAAAACCCCCAACGAAACTGTACCAAAATTGCCATGCCCATAACACAACCCACAAGGTACAAACATATCTACTCAAAATGAAAAACAACACAACAACACACTCACAAAACGGCAAAACAACAAAACTCAAAAAAACCAACGAAACTTAACCAAAATTGCCATGCCCATAACACAACCCACAAGGTACAAACATATCTACTCAAAATGAAAAACAACACAACAACACACTCACAAAACGGCAAATCAACAAAACTCACAAACCCCCCAACGAAACTTAACCAAAATTCCCATGCCCATAACACAACCCATAAGGTACAAACATATCTACTCAAAATGAAAAACAACACAACAACACACTCACAAAATGGCAAAACAACTGAGCATGCGCATTGGTGCCCAGCCGCAAGTTCCCTGGCGCGCGCACACAGTTCCCTCTGCGGAAGCCATGCCCACTCCAAGCCCCGCCGCGCCGCTTCCCGCACACACACCCCCGCCGCACGCACACACACAACCCCACGCTCCATCACTCCCCCCGCCGCACACACACACGCAACCCCACGCTCCATCACTCCCCCACCACCACACACACGCGCGCAACCCCACTCCCCCCCGCTGCCGCACACACACACGCAACCCCACGCTCCATCACTCCCCCCGCTGCCGCACACACACACACAACCTCACGCTCCATCACTCGCCTGCCGCAATCTTACCTCCTTTTACTTCACGCCACCTCCAAACCCCACCACACCCCTTCCCGCCCTGTCAAAATCCAGGAAAGACAGGAAGGAAGGAAAGAAGGAAGAAAGAGAAAGGGAGATAAAGAAAAGGGGGAAGGAAGGAAAGTTAGAGAAAGAAGGACGAAGAAAAGGAAAGAAAAGGAAAGATGGAAGGAAAGAAAAGAGAGACAGCAGAAGAGAAAGAAAAAGGGGGAAGGAAGGAAAGAGGTAGAGAAGGAAGAAATTAGAGACAGAGGGAGGGAAAGAAAAAGGGGGAAGGAAGGAAGGAGAGAAGGAAAGAAAAAAGGGAATGAAAGAAGGAAAGAGGGAGTGAAGGAAGGGGGAAGATGTAGAGAAAGAGGGAGGGAAGGAAAGAAGGAAAGAGAGAAGGAAGAAAAGAGACCAGAAGAGAAAGAAAAAGGGGGAAGGAAGGAAGGAGAGAAGGAAAGAAAAAAGGGAATGAAGGAAGGAAAGAGGGAGTGAAGGAAGGGGGAAGATGTAGAGAAAGAGGGAGGGAAGGAAAGAAGGAAAGAGAGAAGGAAGGAAAGAGGCCAGAAGAGAAAGAAAAAGGGGGAAGGAAGGAGATAGAGAAGGAAGAGGAGAAGGAAAGATGGGAGGGAAGGAAGGAGGGAAAGAAGGAGAGAAAGAGGGAAGGTTGGTCACAGCAATGCGTGGCGGGTAAAGGTTGTTATTTCTATGATTATTATGATGCTATTATTCCTATGAGACCCTTTTAGGGGGAATGGGAGAGGTGTCAGGTCCCGGAGGCAATGCATTGCATTATTGTTATTGTTATGATGGTGGTGAAATAAAAGGAAATAAAAAGCGAAAGAAGGAAGCAAACAGGGAGGGAAGAAAGGCAAAGGAAGAAAGGGGGAGGGAATGAAGGAAAGAGAGAAGGATGAAACCAAGTAGTGAAAGAAGGAAAGAAAGAAAGAGGTAGAGAAGGAAGAAAGGAGAGAAAGGGGGAAGGAATAGGTAGGTACCTCTCTTTCATAATAGTCCAGATATCTACCTCAACTTTGATAAGTTTTACTATAGGCCACAGCAACGCGTGGCAGGGCACAGCTAGTGTTTTTCTGTAATTTGATATACCCTCTCACACTGGAAATTGCAATAAAAAGAACCTATGCTTTAAAGTTATTGAAAAGTCATTCACGACAGTAGAGGAGGCTAAAGGCAGTTCAAGTGGAGTCAAGCTTCATTAATTCTACAGTGTAGATGAATCCTCAGATGCAGAAGAACTGAAGTTAAGGAAAGTGGGAAGAGGAGAGAAACCAGGACATTTGGAAAGCATCTGGCAATGTGGCACAGCAGAGGATGAATTGGGATTGCCCCCGCCATATTGGGACAGATGAAGGATATGCATTCCAAGTCATGCGTTTGGTGTCGAACCCCATAAAACAAGGCTCGTTAAGTACCAATTGTTGTGTACCGATTGTCAAAGAAGCCAGACCGAGAGTGCAAAGTATGTTTTTTCAAATTCACGAAGGCTCTCTTGAACTTTGGAGTTCCGTGTCAGCCCCCCTTTTCTTACCACCAGCAAGCACCTGAGGTCTTGGATGTGAAGCTGATTGCAATGTTTCTGGGTCTCACCACCCAGTGCTTGAACCTTTTGAACTGGGGAGGTTGCCTTTTTTTGATGTGTCCGTCTTTGGCAACCTTTGCACGGCAGGTGAAGAAGGCCAGGCATCGTCTTCCCTGTGGCTGTTCCCTGTTGGATCCTGTGAGGTCTTCAGCAGGTAAGGAGATCAAAAGTGGAGGAAGAAAGGCCCTGGGTGTGTGCATTTGTGTGTGTGTTCCTGTGTAGGGACAAAGCGCTTCTGGTGCTTGCTGCCTTCAGCATTGCTGATGCCAATGGAACCAGGTAACCAAAAAAGTCTTGTGTCAAAGATGAATAAATCTGCTCCTAGAAAGTCATCAATGCTCCCCTGAAACCACAAAGAAATCATTATTTGATGTCCAGAAATGTTCCCAATTTCTAAATGTCTGTTGCAAAAAAGGATGTTGAAAAAAGGAGCAGCAAGGAAGTGGAAGTGTGGTTCATCATCGCCATCACCTTCACCACCACCATCATAATCATTACCACCATCATATCACCATAATCACCACTGCCATCACCATCATCACTATCATCACCATCATCATCACTACCAATCAGCAGCTGCAGCAACATCACCACCAGCATATCATATCATCATTATCATCACCACCACCACCACCATTATCATCACTATCTTTTTCGTAGAATCATAGAATCTTAGAGTTGGAAGATACCTCATGGGCCATCCAATCCAACCCCTTTCTGCCTAGAAGCAGGAAAATTGTACTCAAAGCAACCCTGACAGATGGCCATCCAGCCTCTGTTTAAAAGCCTCCAAAGAAGGAGACTCCACCACAGTCCTGGGCAATGAGTTCCACCGCTGAACAGCCCTCACAGTTAGGAAGTTCTTCCTAATGTTCAGGTGGAATCTCGTTTCTCGTAGTTTGAAGCCATTGTTCCACATCCTAGTCTCCAGGGCAGCATAAAATAAGCTTGCTCCTTCCTCCCTATGACTTCCCTTCATTTTTATCTATGGCCCTCATCATGTCTCCTCTCAGCCTTCTCTTCTGCAGGCTAAACATGCTCAGATCTTTAAGCTGCTCCTCATAGGGCTTGTTCTTGAGACCCTTGATCATATGAGTTGTCCTCCTCTGGACACATTCCTGTTTGTCAACATCCTCCTTCAGTTGTGGTGCCCAGAATTGGACACAATATTCCAGGTGTGGTCTAACCAAGGCAGAATAGAGGGGTAGCATGACTTCCTTGGATCTAGGCACTAGACTCCTATTTATAATCCCATTGGTTTTTTTAGCCACAGCATGACATTGTTGGCTCATGTTCCCCTTCCTCCCCATGGGGACACCAAGATCTTTTCCACCTGTACTGCTGTTGAGCCAGGCATCGTTCTCCATTCTGTATCTTTGCATTTCATTTTTTCCTGCCTAAGTGGAATATCTTGAATTTGTCCCTGTTGAACTTCATTTGGTTAGTTTTGGCCAATCATATCTCTAATTTTTTAAGATCATTTGGAATTCTGCTGTCTTCTGGGGTATTAGCTATCCCTCCCAATTTGGTGTCGTCTGCAAATTTGGTGACCATGCCATCTAACCCTTCATCTAAGTCATTATCAAAAATGTTGAACAGGAACGGGCTCTTCATCATCATCATCATTACCACCACCGTCATCACTATAATCACTGTCATCATCACTGCCACTATAATCATCACCATCACCATAATCACTATCATTGTTATCATTATCATCGTCGTCAAGCTTTTGTAAGACATTTGCCAATAAACAAGAGGAGAGCATGAAGCTTCTATATGTAGTAAACATGGACAGAAATGACTGCTTTTTCATATGAATGAATCTGACCAAATACTAAAGGAATCCATAATTAACATTTGGTTGCATGCTAGATTTGGGGCCAGTTGCACTTGCTCTTGATAAAAGTAGCCAAAGAAATACAATAGAGCAGCCTTTCTCAATCTGGGGGTCGGGATGCCTGGGAGTTGAAAGGGGGTGTCAAAGGGGTAATCAAAGACCACCAGAAAACATAGTGTTTTCTGTTGGTCATTGGGGTTCTGTATGGGAAGTTTGGTCCAATTCTATCATTGGTGGGGTTCAGAATGCTCTGATTGCAGGTGAACTATAAACCCCAGCAACTACGACTCTTGAATGTCAAGGTTTATTTTCCCCAAACTCCAGCAATGTTCACAATTGGGTAAATTGAGTATTCATGCCAAGTTTGGTCCAGATCCATCATGTTTTGAGTCCACAGTGTTCTCTGGATGTAGGTGAACTACAACTCCCAAACTCAAGGTCAATTTCCACCAAACCCTTCCGGTATTTCCTGTTGGTTGTGGGAGTTCTGTGTGCCAAATGTGGTTCAATTCCATCATTGGTAGAATTCTCTTTGATTGTAGGTTAACTATAAATCCCAGCAACTATAGCTCCCAAATGACAAAATCAACCCCCCCCCCCAACCCCACCAGCATTCAAATTTGGGTGTATTAGGTATTTGTGCCAAATTTGGTCCACTGAATGAAAATACATCCTGCATATTGGATATTTACATTACGATTCATAACAGTAGCAAAATTACAGTTATGAAGTAACAATGAAAATAATTGCATGGTTGGGAGTCACCACAAGATGTGAAACTCTATTAAGGGGTTGTGGCATTAGGAAGATTGAGAAACACAATGCAGTAGAGGAACCAAGTCAGACCTTCCCCAAGCTCCTCCACTCTCCCCAGAACAATTTCCTTCTCTCTTGGACTGTCATTTGCTGCAATGACTCGGTGCTTCAAATGTAGGCCAATTATTCAGGCTATTTCAGAAGTTTCTGTCACCGCTCAGGAAGGTTTTGAAAACACGTGTCACTTTTTTCTGTAGAAGGAAGCGAAAGTGCGTCGCAGCAACATCTCTTCAGGGAAAGTGGAAGAGGTGGGTAGCTAGGGATGTGCAAAGCCAGACAAAGCTCTGGCACCTCCAAAGGAAGCAGAGAGAGCCATTATGGGAACATCTTCTCATCAGCGACGGAGCTGACAAGTCTGGAAACAGTAAGCCCATTGATCCTTTGAATATTACCCATTGCGTTGGGAGATGTTTATGTTATCACATAGCTATATCTCCTCTCCAAATCCGCCTTGTAAGCAATGTGGCTGCCCCAGGTATGACGATTTCTATGCTGTTGGAGACTAGGGCCGATGCCTCCAGTTGTTTTCCTGTCATTCATTTGCCACAACAATAATTTCTAGGGATCTTCCATAACGTCCAAACAACTGAGTTGTAATGAAGTAAATGTAATGTATGCTATTGCCATCAACTAACACAGAGGTGTCAAACTTGTGGCCCTCCAGATGTTTAAGATGACAACTCCCAGGAGCCCTTACTTGTCCAATTGGTAGGAATTTTGGGAGCTGAAGTCCAAAACACATGTTTGACACCACTGTATTAACAGGTGTTTCTAAGATAATGGCGCTCCATGCAGTCATGCCAGCCACATGACCTTGGAGGTGTCTATGGACAATGCCGGTTCTTCAGCTTAGAAATGGAGATGAGCACCACACCCCAGAGCTGGACACAACTGGACTTAATGTCAGGGGAAAACCTTTACCTTTACCTTCTAATGTAAACAGCTAACCATTGGGAGCAAAGGAAGGTCAGGATGCAGCTTAATTTGGTGCTCTCATAGTTCATATAATCTAGGGATCCTAGATTTGTAAGAGACCTCAAGGGCCATCCAGCCCGATTGTATTTTGCTTACGCAATCCAAGCACTTCTGACAGATGGCCATTTAGCCTCTGTTTCAAAACCTTCAGAAAGAGATTCCACTCGACTCCCAGGCAGCTGTGTATTTCATAGCTGAACACCTATGACCATCAGGAGGTTCTTCCTATGTTTAGGGGGAATCTTTTTTCCTGGAATTTCAATGCAAAACTCCACATTTGAGCTCCTTAAGATGATCCTCAAAGTGATTTAAGGTTTTGGTCGCCCTTCTCTGGAAATGTTGTTGCTTGTCTATCTCCTCCTTCAATTTTGGTGACCAGAACTGGACTCAAGGTTATTCCAGGTGAGATGAGACTGAAGCAGAATAGAGTTGGACTACAACTTCCTTTAATCTAGACACTGGACTCCTATTGATGCAGCCTAGAATCATATTGGCTTTGTCTAGTTGTAATTCTTATTTACCTGGATGGTGGTTGAATGGATGAGAGCATTTGCCACCCAAATAAGAATTGTGGCCTCGTAATAAAATTTCCTTCTAGTTCCCATATTTTGAGCAGTACAGAAAGTGAAAATTTGAAAACTGTTCACATATAGAGAATTCTTCACATTCACATTCCATCGGAACATATTCCATTGGCGACTGGACACCAGAAATCCAGAGAATTAATCTCCAAAATAATAACTATTAAAATAATAATAATTATTCTCTAAAATACTTTCCGGATTCTTCCCATTTGTCTCCAAATCTTTTGCCCATGGTTTAGTTGCATCCTTTCTCTTTCACAAAGTGGAGCGTCCTTCCTTTTTTATTGTGAATGATTGTAGCCAGCATCCTTAATATCTCCGAAATGAATTTCTGCTTTTGGATTCCTTTCAGCCCCGGCTCACAAAATCCAGCATCGATGTTGGACAGCTGAAGGGAAAAACACCAAACTTACTGTCTTTGAGATTTTTATTAGTTCATTTTCCTCTTAATCCTTGGAAAGGTTATTTGGCTGCATTTCCCTGAACTCTTTTGCATTCACCTTGAGGGTTTCACCAGGGCGGGAGGAGAGAATCATATATTATTTCCAGCAATTTGCATCTCTGGATTAACTGGAGAGGTAAACTTGACCTGCTTCACTGTTTCCATAATCTTCAAGGATGCAAAGACTTTTTACTCACTTGGCAAGTCATTGCTGATCCCTTTCCCAAACTTCTCTGACAGCTGGCGCCTGTTCGGCGGAGCGTTTTATTTTCCGACTCAATGGTACAATTTGCTCTCACAGATTTGCAAAAGTGCCTCATGCCCAGAGATTGGAAAAATAACTTTTTTGGGGGGGGGGGGGGGGATAGCAACTTCCAGAATCCCCCAGCTTTGTTACTTCCCCAAGTGAAAAACAGAGTAGGACAAGCCCCCAAAATGGAGCAGAAAGGCAAATGGATAACAAACAGCAACTTTGGCCAAAGGATCTAACAAGTCCCAGCATTGCTTTCAGCCCAACCTACTCACAGCATTGGTTCAAGAGAGAGAAAGTTTTGTTCCATCTCCCAGGAGCATGGGTTTTGCATTACCTTTTAGTTGCTGGAAATAGCCTCTCCTTGTGTTTCTCCCAGGCTGCTGCAGCCTCTGCAAGGCCTAAAAGGTTAGCAGCCAGAGGCAGGAAAGCCAGTTTGCAGGCTCTCTGCAATGATTGGCCAAAGAGTAGCAGTCAAGGTAGTCCCAGTGGTGATCGGCACACTGGGTGCCGTGCCTAAAGACCTTGGCCTGCAGCTGCACCTGTCAGCTGCAAAAGGCCACCCTACTCAGATCTGTACGCATTGTTCGCCGATACATCATACGTCCGATGTGTGATCTAATACAACAGCCAGCATAGTTATCTTGTTTGCTGTGGACTCATCTTGTGTTTCTAATAATAATAATAATAATAATAATAATAATAATAACAACAACAACAACAACAGCAACAACAACAGCAACAACAACAACAACAACAACAACAATGCACTTTATGTATATTCTGCTTTATCTCCCCGGAGAGACTCTGAACGGATTACAGTTTACATATATAAGGCAAACATCCAATGCCCTCATTACACAGTGAACAACAATATACAATGTACAGAGGTAAAGATCTTCCCTTTTCCGTCTCTGCTGTCTGGAGGCAATGCTCAACTCCAGCCATGGGGAGGTGCTCTTGTTCCATTTTTCCATGCTGAGGTGCTTGTTGTCAATAGACTTTCTCCGATTGTTGCTGGTCTGCATGGGGCACCCCTTGATATCTCCTCCCTGCCGAGGAGATATCTATTGATCTACTCACATTACATGTTTTTGAACTGCTTGGTAGGCAATTGCTAGGGCTGATTCATAGAATCATAGAATCAAAGAGTTGGAAGAGACCTCATGGGCCATCCAGTCCAACCCCCTGCCAAGAAGCAGGAATATTGCATTCAAATCACCCCTGACAAATGGCCATCCAGCCTCTGCTTAAAAGCTTCCAAAGAAGGAGCCTCCACCACACTCCGGGGCAGAGAGTTCCACTGCTGAACGGCTCTCACAGTCAGGAAGTTCTTCCTAATGTTCAGATGGAATCTCCTCTCTTGTAGTTTGAAGCCATTGTTCTGCGTCCTAGTCTCCAAGGAAGCAGAAAACAAGCTTGCTCCCTCCTCCCTGTGGCTTCCTCTCACATATTTATACATGGCTATCATATCTCCTCTCAGCCTTCTCTTCTTCAGGCTAAACATGCCCAGTTCCCTAAGCCGCTCCTCATAGGGCTTGTTCCCTTGATCATTTTAGTCGCCCTCCTCTGGACACATTCCAGCTTGTCAATATCTCTCTTGAATTGTGGTGCCCAGAATTGGACACAATATTCCAGATGTGGTCTAACCAAAGCAGAATAGAGGGGTAGCATTACTTCCTTAGATCTAGACACTATGCTCCTATTGATGCAGGCCAAAATCCCATTGGCTTTTTTTGCCGCCACATCACATTGTTGGTTCATGTTTAACTTGTTGTCCACGAGGACTCCAAGATCTTTTTCACACGTACTGCTCTCGAGCCAGGCATCCCCCATTCAGTATCTTTGCATTTCATTTTTTCTGCCAAAGTGGAGTATCTTGCATTTGTCACTGTTGAACTTCATTTTGTTAGTTTTGGCCCATCTCTCTAATCTGTCAAGATCGTTTTGAATTCTGCTCCTGTCCTCTGGACTATTGGCTATCCCTCCCAATTTGGTGTAATCTGCAAACTTGATGATCATGCCTTCTAGCCCTTCATCTAAGTCATTAATAAAGATGTTGAACAGGACCGGGCCCAGGACGGAACCCTGCGGCACTCCGCTCGTCACTTCTTTCCAAGATGAAGAGGAAGCATTAGTGAGCACTCTCTGTGTTCGTCCACTTAACCAATTACAGATCCACCTCACCGTAGTTTTGCCTAGCCCACATTGGACTAGTTTCCTTGCCAGAAGGTCATGGGGGGCCTTGTCAAAGGCCTTACTGAAATCCAGGTACGCTACATCCACGGCATTCCCCGCATCTACCCAGCTTGTAGCTCTATCGAAGAAAGAGATCAGATTAGTCTGGCATGACTTGTTTTTGATAAATCCATGTTGACTATTAGCGATGACTGCATTTGTTTCTAAGTGTTAACAATCTTTTCCAGAATTTTGCCCGGTATCGACGTGAGGCTGACTGGACGGTAGTTGTTTGGGTCATCCTTTTTTCCCCTCTTGAAGATTGGGACCACATTGGCCCTCCTCCAATCTGCTGGAACTTCTCCCGTTCTCCAAGAACTCTCAAAGATGGTTGCCAATGGTTCCGAAATGACTTCCGCTAGTTCCTTCAATACTCTGGGGTGTAGTTGATCTGGCCCTGGGGACTTGAACTCATTAAGAGCGGCCAGGTATTCCTGGACGACTTCTTTCCCAATTTGGGGTTGGATGTCCTCCAATCCCTCATCCACTCCATCTTGCTGAGGTTGAAGACTCTCTTTTTGTGAGAAGACCGAGGCAAAGAAGGCATTAAGTAGTTCTGCCTTTTCCCTATCCCCTGTCAGCATTGCCCCATCTTCTCCTCGAAGAGGTCCTATCGCCTCCTTGTTTTTCCTTTTTCTACTGACATAAGAATAGAAGCCCTTTTTATTGTTTTTAATGTCCCTGGCAAGTCTGAGCTCTTTTTTTGCTTTAGCCTTGCAGACCTTTTCCCTACAGGTGTTGGCTATTTGTTTGAATTCTTCTTTGGTGATTTCTCCCTTTTTCCACTTCTTGTGCATGTCTCTTTTTTGTCTTAGCACAGTTAGAAGTTCTTTGGACATCCATTCTGGCTTCTTTGCACTTGTCCTATTTTTTCTCTTTGTTGGCACGGTTTGCAATTGCGCCTTGAGTATTTCACTCTTGAGAAATTCCCATCCATCCGTAACTCCCTTGTCTTTTAGTATCTGTGTCCACGGAATGCTGCTCAGCGTTTCCTTCATTTTTTGGAAATCAGACATTTTTTGGAAATGTCTTAGTTTCGGCCTTCCTTTGTACCTCAAATTGCAGGAGCACATGGTCACTTGCCCCTAAGGATCCTACCACTTCGACCGCATCAATCAGGTCCTCCACATTTGTTAGGATGAGATCAAGAGTAGCCAATCCCCTTGTTGCCTCTTCTACCTTCTGGACCATGAAATTGTCTGCAAGGCAAGCGAGGAATTTGGTGGACCTTGTACTCTTGGCCGAGTTTGTTTTCCAGCAAATATCGGGATAGTTGAAATCGCCCATGACTACTACATCTCTTCTCTGTGCCTGTTTGGTCAACTGTTGGCAGAAGACTTCATCAAGTTCTTCCTCCTGGCTTGGGGGTCTGTAGTAGACGCCTACAACGACATCTTTTTGAGTCCCAGTTCCCTTGATTCTTATAGCCAGGAACTCACCCCGAATCACAGGTTTGAACTGCTAGCCCTCCGGTCAGCAGATTTCCTGCAGCTAGTAGTTTCAACCGCTGTGCTACCACGGCCCCTTAAATGTATATACAATAATCCTTATCTGAATCTATTGACCTGCACAGGAAGGAGGCAGAGTGCATTGTGTATCCAAAAATTGTTTGTTGTTTAAGAGGATGTTCTCAGGGTCTGGCACTGTATGTAGGCCTTACTTTTGTTGACCTTGGTCACATACCATATTATTGCTTTTCTAGCAGAGTTCAGTATGCCATGGGGTGATGTCAGCTATTGTCAAGATGGAGTTGACCAGGTTCACCAATACAAATCAATACACAGACGGATCTTTCATTTTCATTTTTTGCCATCACAATAAAGGTTTGGGGCTGCATGTCCCCTTTTGCTACCCTTTCTCCAAGGTATGCTAACTCTGAAACAACCCTCCCAACTTGGAAATGAACCCGGCTTCCAGGACGCCCATCTCTCG
The DNA here is from genome assembly GCF_037176765.1 of Anolis sagrei. Classification (NCBI taxonomy): domain Eukaryota; kingdom Metazoa; phylum Chordata; class Lepidosauria; order Squamata; family Anolidae; genus Anolis; species Anolis sagrei. The sequence continues at coordinate 19,165,273 of NC_090034.1, read as the reverse complement.
CCGTCATGTTTTTCCTGGCTGCCTTTCTGGTGATGCATTGCAATAATATGCTGGTGATGATATTCTAATAATAAATGATAGTAATTCATTATCAGGACGTCATCCTGCTGGTGATGTATTGCTGCAATAGATCATTGGCGAATGGAAGGCAGCATATTAGAGAGACAAACTCTGAATATACATACGTTGCACACGCTATATATAGCTGCATCCAAACTATATACATGGCAGTGGTGTGCAGTGCATATATCTATATAATATACATTTAATTCACTCCAATGCATTGCAGGAAGATAAAGGGTGGTGGATTAATGCAACACCATTCCATTTCCTCTCTCCCTGCTTCAAATGAATTAATGTTGGCTACCTGGTTAGAGTTGATATTGGTGAGTCAAGTTAAAATACACTGCAGATTTAAAGCCTTGCAGGCAGGGAACAAATTCACTCCTTTGTTTGGTGCAAAACATATCCATTCATGGTTGATTCTACAGTAAAGTAGTAATATTAGAACTAACCATGTTCTTTCATGCTCTCTACATCTCCCTTAAAAGAAAGGAATTTGAGGTCATCTCTTTCAACTCTGAAAGAGATGCAAGTTTTTGTGTGATCTTTTGGTTCTTGCCTTGGATAGAAGTGCCTTTGTTTATTTGCAGGAAGCATAGGCAAGCTATGTATTGTCAAAGGTTTTCATGGCCAGAATCACTGGGTTGTGGGCTGTATGGCCATGTTTCAGCAGCATTCTCTCCTGGCATTTCATTTGCATCTATGGCGCCATCCTCAGAGGTTGTGAGCTCTGTTGGAAACTAGGAAAATTGGGTTTATATATCTGTGGAATGTCCACAGTGGCAGAGAGAACTCTTGTCTGTTTGAGATAGGTGCGAATGTTTCAGTTGGCCACCTTGATAAGCATTTAATGGCCTGGTAGTTTCAAGGTCTGGCTTCTTACTGCCTGGGGGAAATCTTTTGTTGGGAGGTGATTCGTTGGCCCTGATTGTTTCTTGTATGGAATTCCCATGTTTTCGAGTGTAGATTGCAGACTACTTCAACCAGAGAAGTCAGCCACAGCAGAGCACTGGATGAACCAACCTGGACACATCATATTATTTGAGAACACAGAAATGCTGGACCACTCTAACAACCACCATGCCAGGCTACATAGAGAAGCCATTGAAATCCATGAACATGTGGACAATTTCAATATAAAGGAGGAAACCATGAAAATGAACAAAATCTGGCTACCAGTATTGAAAGACTCTAAAACCAGGACAGTAAATAAAGAACAACACTCAGAAAATGGGAATTCCAGAGAAGAAATAATCAGGGCCAGCTAACACCTCCAAACAAAGGCTCCCCAAACACTAAACTGATAAGAGTAAACAAAGAATAACACCATCTGTCAGTTTTTAAAAACGCAGTGCAGCCCCTGTATCAAAAAGTTTGTCCATGTCTGATATAGGTAAAGGTAAAGGTTTTCCCCTGACGTTAAGTCCAGTCATGTCCGACTCCTGGGGGGTGGTGCCAGGGGCGGCTCAACCCATTACGCAAAGTAAGCATTTGCAGTATAGTTGATTTTGCCCAGGGGCGCTCTTGAGGCGCTCTTGGAGGAAAATAGACCTTGACATATGTGAGTTGTAGTTACTGGGATGTATAGTTCACCTACAATCAAAGAACATTCTGAACTCCACCAATGATGGAATTGAACCAAATATGGCACACAGAACTCCCACGACGAACAGAAAATATATATCAGTGATTGGTTGGGGGGGGGGGGGCAAAATACTGTTTGCTTACCATTGAAAATTACCTAGGGCCGCCTCTGGGTGGTGCTCATCTCCATTTCTAAGCCAAAGAGCTGGTGTTGTCCATAGAGACTTCCAAGGTCATGTGGCCAGCATGACTGCATGGAGCGTCGTTACCTTTCCACTGGAGCGGTATCTATTGATTTACTCACATTGCATGTTTTCGAACTGCTAGGTTGACAGAACCCGGGGGCTAATAGCGGGAGCTCACCCCGCTCCCTGGATTTGAACCTGCGACCTTTTGATCAGCAAGTTCAACAGCTTAGTGGCTGAACCTACTGCACCCCCCGGAGCTCCATGTATGATATATAAACATATATAATATAATATAATATATAATATTATATATAAACATTTCTTTGTTTTAAAAAGGGCTCTGCAGCTGAAAAAGTTTGCGAACCCCTGCACTAGAGGCCCAGAGATGTTATTTAGGACCTTTTAGGTATTCCAGCACAAATCTTTGGCAGAAGTTGACCTTAGAGTTGCAGTAGAGCAGGCATGGGCAAACTTTGGCCCTCCATGTGTTTTGGACTTCAACTCCCACAATTCCTAACAGCCAGTAGGCTGTTAGGAATTGTGGGAGTTGAAGTCCAAAACACCTGGGGGGCCGGAGTTTGCCCATGCCTGCTCTAGAGCATTTAAAGATGACTAGAGAAGCCATATTAATGAAATCTATGAATAATCAAATCTGCAAAAGTTAAAGTTGCAAAATGGAGGAGTGACTGTGTGTGTTTTCTCCTGCAGCAGGGAGTAAATACCAGAGTTTCTTTGTTTGTGCACATGAGAATGAAATAAAGAACAGTTCACATTCCAACAATGGAGTAAGATGGGGGATGCAACATGGAGACTTCCTTCTGTAAACTCAGTACCATTTTGCACTGACCACCGTGGCTTAAATGGGGAAAGGAGATAAAGGCTTTTGGACCTGGTGCTCCTGCATGAAACGCCTCTAGCTGTCACTTTGGAGCGGACCTTGCCAGAGTCAGCCATTGCAGGCTTCAAAGGCACATCCCCCTCCAAAAAGAAAGTTACACTCCCTAAAGATTTTCTGTTGTCAATACGTTGCTCTTTAACGCGGCACAAAGGTGCTGAGCGCACAAGTCACGTTGTCTGGTAACGATCCTTCCTGTCTGTCCTTGTTGGACTATTGATAACAGACCTATTGATTATGAAACTGGCCAGTTTAGGAGCTCTCTGGAGAAATGCATGCCATTCGTGAGGCGGACAAAAGCCTTAAAGCGCTCCGACTTTGTTCCTCGGCCTCTCGATGTCTATAACCGGCCTCTGATGTCCCTTTCTCTAAATCAGAGTCACAGAGCCTTTCTTGGCCTGATTCTTGCCTTTAAAGCTTTTTGAAAGACGGGAGTGATTAAGGCCGGGACAAGCGATCCTTGAGGACAAGTTAGGGAAATGTCAACCGGACAATGCTTTGGTTGATGGACCAAACCCAGAGAGTGCTCTCCAATGGATTTTGTAGGTCGTGACCAGCATTTTGAGTTGTGAGCACAAAAGGACTGGTAGCCCTTGAAACTGTTTCAACAACATTCCCTGTAACTGATCCCAGTCAACATTCTGGCTGAGGCTCATCTGGAAGTTCTTAATATTCCTCTTTGGGGGTCTTGGGAGTGTTTTTGTTGTGAGTTCCTGCATGGCAGGAGGTTGGGTTGAATGGAACTTGTGGTCCACTTCAACTTTATGGTTTGATGTTGGCTAGTCTCATCTTGGCACGGTGTAATTCCACATCTTCAAAATGTCTCCTCACTTTTAAAAAACTCAGTTTGTTAATTTAAAAAAAACCAACAACAACAACAAATTACCCGTATTTATTCAAGTCTAATAATAATTGAATAATGTACACCCCAATTTCCAAAACCCTGGAAGAAAAAGATTTTCTTGTGAATGTAATGTGTAGTCGCAAAAAGTGTACACTTTGTAATTTGGCCATAAAAAGGTGTGCATTACAGTTCCTTCCTGCTAAGGATTCCTTCTTTGAAAACCAAAGTGTTTTCCAAAGGAAAAACTTGGAGTGTATCTATGCTGTAGAATTAATAATAATAACAACAACAACAACAACAACTGTGGTTTTCTGGCATTGTATATTTCTGCCGCTTTTGTGATTGTTCATTTGTATTTTGATTCTGTAGCCCACTTGTCAATGGATGTCCAGAATCAGCAGCATCCACCACGGTCCTTTTTATCCTGGGCGTCGACCGAGCCAGTATAGACTTCATTTTCATTTGTTTCTCCATAGTGCTAATGCAGTGGTTCTCAACCTGGGGTCCCCAGATGTTTTTGGCCTTCAATTCCCAGAAATCCTAACAGCTGGTAATTTCTGGGAGCTGTAGGCCAAAATCATCTGGAGACTCCTGGTTGAGAACCACTGTGCTAATGGGTTAGGTGCTCTTAGTTCCACTCCTCAGACCTCTCTGACTTGGTTGGACCTGCTGGTAGTTACATTACTGCCAGCACAGCTCTCAGCTTCCTTGGAGCAGTTAACCCCCCCCCTGCCCCCCCCACGACAAGGTGGTTCCAGTGGTAATTGGCACACTGGGTGCTGTGCCAAACGATCTCAGCCGGCATTTGGAAACAATAAACGTTGACAAAATCACAATCTGTCAACTGCAAAAGGCCACCTTACTTGGATCTGTGCGCATCATTTGAAAATACATCACACAGTCCTAGATGCTTGGGAAGTGTTCGACTTGTGATTTTGTGATCCGAAATCCAGCATATAGATCTTGTTTGCTGTGACATAGTGTGTTTTTGTGTCAGTAAAATAATAATAACAATAACAAGAACACTTTATTTATATTCCACTCTATCTCCCCTAGGGGATTACAGCAAACACAGATAGGCAAACATTCATTGCCTTTAATACAGTGGAATAACAATGACATACAAATACACAGAACAAAGGTAAGGGCTTCCCCTTTCATCTCAAGCTTTCTGGAGGCTCTTGTTCCATTTCCAACCCGAGAAGTCTGTTATCCGTAGGCAGACACCTCCTGGTCATGTTGCTGGCAGGACTGCATGGGTGCCTTTATTACCTCTCCTCCAAAGCGGTACCTATTGATCTACTCACATTTGCATGTTTTCAAACTGCTATTCTTGGCAGGAGCTAGGGCTCACCATGACTTGCGGCTTCAAACTGTCAATCTTTAGGTTAGCAGATTAAACAGTTTAACGCGTTGTGCCACTGCAGCCCCTTTAAATCCACTTTAGTTGCCCTGGCTCAATGCTATTGGGTCATGGGGGATGTTGTTTGGGATAAGGAGGCTGCCAAAGAATCCTGGTGCCTCACCAAACTAGAAATCCCAGGAGCCCATAGCATTTTTTTCGTGTCAGGAGTGACTTGAGAAACTCCTGTGTGAGAGAATTGGCTGTCTGCAAGGACATTGCTCAGCGGACACCCGGATGTTTTACCATCCCGTGGGAAGCTTCTCTCATGTCCCCTCATGGGAAGCTGGAGCTGACAGATGGGAGCTCACCCTTCTTCCCAGATTCAAACTGCTTTCCATTTCAATTAGCTCTTCACTGGACCCCATATTTAAAGATGTTGTTTCTGGCTCCACTGACCAACCTTGGAGCTCTACACTGTCTGAGCCAGTTTCATTTCCATAGCCTGAATCATTGACACTTTGAATATGGCCTGAATCTTCATCACTATGAACCCCAGGAAATCCCACAATCCCTTCTGATTCATCAGTGAACCCATCAGCCCCTGGTTGAGCTATAACATTCTGGGAATGGAAATATTCCGGGGAGACAATAAGTCCTTTGATAGTATCTTTAGCATTTGGAATAAAACCCAGCATAGATTCATTGCACCATCGATGTAGACACCACCAATGGCCACTAGCTCTATTTGAAAGGCAGACTATCAGACCAACCAACTAACCATTGGTTCTAATGTTACTTTCAGATAAGTAACCACCCAGACTTACTCACCCATATGTTCCCCCAATATTTTGGGTCTGTAAGTAGAGATCCTTCCAAGGTGTAATTAAAAACTACAATACAACCCCCTTCTATCCTCAAAACTGATATAGGCAGTTTCATTATTACTCACAGTTTCAGGTATCTACGCAAAATCCAGGAAAGTGTGCTTTGGTGAATATGAGGGTTGTAAGGTATTGCTGTGTATATTGGGCTCTCATAGCATCGTTTTCCCTGATGCCATAATTCTACTTTCAATTATATCTGGCTAATGGATAAAGACAGTTCAGACTGTAAGCTGTTTTCCAAAAGGAGAGTTCTATCAACATGCAGTTATTTATGCTAATGAAAATAATGATCTTTTTATAGCGCTTGTCACGGACGGAAGGATGGGCTGCCAACAGCGAATGCTAGCCAGTGGCTACGAATTAATCATCTCAACCAAAGAAGTAATTGGAACAGAGGCAGGCAAAGGGTCACTTGAGGGAATTTGGGTGGAAAAGGTTTGAAAGGAGAGCAAACGGTTTCCCCAAAGAACCCAACAATTGGATCCAAGACCTTAGCATGAACTCCTTTCTGGCTACATTTTGCACAGGGATTTAAATCCCATATAGTCATATATAACTTGGATAACCCTCTCTCAGTTATTATACGAAGGATGCCACTCTACTATGCCATTCATATAATGGGACCTGAGTGTTCATGGAGCTACTGTACATCAGAGACATTGCACCCACCATATGGGCTAGGGCAGGCATGGGCAAACTTTCTAACTTGAGGGTCACATGGCAGGCCAGTGTGGAGTGGGTGGGCTGGGTGAAAGGGGTTTTTCCCAAGCCCTCTCCCTGCCCTTCTCTTTTGGAGGCAGAAAGTGAAGGAAAGACAAGAAACATTTGGATCCCAAAAAGGTTGGTCTTGGTCAAGATGAGATGGTGGACGGGAGAGAGAAAAAAAAATCAATCAGACCCCATATTGCCTACTTGTGATATAGAATCCTAGAGCTGGACGAGAACCCCAAGGGCCATCCAGTCCAATCCCCTGCCATGCAAAAAGGCACAATCCAATCACTCCCGATAGACAGCCTCTTGGAAAAGACTCCACCACACTCCGAGGCAGTTCTTCCTAATCTTTTCAGTAGAATCTTTTCCCCTGCCATTCTAAACCATTGCTCCCTTGTACCCTGGCCTCTAGAGCAGCAGAAAGTCAGTCCCCCCCTCAATGGGACACCCTTTGAAATCTTGAAACATGGTTCACATTGAAAAGAAAAAGAGAAGTAAGGAAGGAAAGGTGGAAGAGAAGGATGGAAGGAAAGAAGGGTGGAAAGGAATGGAGGGAGGGGAGGGAGGAAAGAGAGAAAGAAGGAAAAACAAAAGAGAAGGAATGGAGGAAGGGAGGGAGAGAGGGAAGGAAGGAAGAAGAAAGAGAGGGAAGGAGAGAAGAAAGAGGGAAGGAAAGAAGAAGGAAAGGGAGGAAGGGAAGGAGGGAGGGAAGGAGGAAAGAAAGAGAGAAGGAAGGAAGGAAGGAAGGAAAGAAGGGTGAAAGAGAAGGATGGAAGGAAGGGTGGAAGGCAATGGAGGGAGGGGAGGGAGGAAAGAGAGAAAGAAGGAAAAACAAAAGAGAAGGAATGGAGGAAGGGAGGGAGAGAGGGAAGGAAGGAAGAAGAAAGAGAGGGAAGGAGAGAAGAAAGAGGGAAGGAAAGAAGAAGGAAAGGGAGGAAGGGAAGGAGGGAGGGAAGGAGGAAAGAAAGAGAAGGAAGGAAGAAAGGAAAGAAGGGTGAAAGAGAAGGATGGAAGGAAGGGTGGAAGGCAATGGAGGGAGGGGAGGGAGGAAAGAGAGAAAGAAGGAAAAACAAAAGAGAAGGAATGGAGGAAGCGAGGGAGAGAGGGAAGGAAGGAAGAAGAAAGAGAGGGAAGGAGAGAGGAAAGAGGGAAGGAAAGAAGAAGGAAAGGGAGGAAGGGAAGGAGGGAGGGAAGGAGGAAAGAAAGAGAGAAGGAAGGAAGAAAGGAAAGAAGGGTGAAAGAGAAGGATGGAAGGAAGGGTGGAAGGCAATGGAGGGAGGGGTGGGAGGGTGGAAGGAAAGAGAGAAAGGAAAGACAATAGGGAAGGAAGGAAGGAAGGAAGGAAGGAAGGAAGGAAGAAGAAAGCGAGAGAAGGAAAGAGAGGAAAGAGGGAAGGAAGGAAGAATGAAAGGGAGGAAGGGAAGGAGGGAGGAAGAGAAAGTTAAGGAAGGAAGAGAGGGAGGGAAGGAGGAAAGAAAGGGAGAAGGGAGGAAGGATAGGATGGTGAGAGGGAGGAGGGCCTGAGAAAAGAGCCCAAGGGGCTGCATCTGGCCCCCGGACCCGGGCTTGCCCATACCTGGGTGAGGGCCTTCTTGTTGAATGGTAAACAGAAGCAAATGGAATAAACGTGATGAAGGATGCAATTTTTCTAACCATAAAGCCTAGATCTTTCCAATTCAACAACTGCTCATAACAGAACTTGAAAAACCAAACTCCCAATTCTTCCGGCCACCTCTTTGCTCCCAAATGTTTTCTAATGGGGCAAGGACAAGTTCCTCTTTAGAAGTGAGCCTCCGACTCGGCAGGTGAGCAACCGGTCCAAAGGAACCTTGGGCAAATGTGAAATAATTTATGTTGCCCAGGTTTCAGCGGATGCCTTTCTTAGGGATAATTAATGAGGCTGACAAGCAGCAGAAGCTTTTCCCTCTGAATAATTTGCCACACGGTGGGCCCTCGTCTGCTTAACTGCCTCCAATAACATTGCTGGGAATATTTATATATATTTGTCATAATAAGCTGGTGTGCCTCTTGTAGCATCCATTAATCTGTTATCTCCACTTAATTTGTTCTTATCTGCCACTGTAGAGAAGCGGAATCAGTTCATTAAACAGGAACAGTTTGTCGGCAACACAGAGTCTCTCGCCGGCTTCCGTTGCTTGACTCTGAAAGGCACAAAGGGCAGGGATTGCTCGCTTTGGGCTCAATATAGGTGAACCTTTCTGAACAATGCCTTTTAATCAGCTTACTTCTTCAGGGTGCATTTACACTGTAGAATGAACGCACTTGGACACCACTTCCACCTCAGTTGATTATAGGAAGCCTGGGAGTTGTAGTTTGGTGAGGAACTAGCACTCTCTGGCAGAGGAGGTTCAGGACCTTGCAAAACTACAACTCCCAGAACTCTGTAGCATTGAGCCATGGCCGCTAAAGGGTGTCAAAGTGCATTCATTCAACAGAGAACCTCAAAACTGTAGAATGTATACTTCGTCTTCTATATGGAGACAGCCTAGAAAAATGGATCACTTTCAGTTGTATAGGTTTGATTCTGGGGAGTGGGGTAAGCTTCTGTCTGTTAGCTCCAACTTTTCATGTGGGCATGGGAGAAGCCTCCCACAGGATGGTAAAACATCCAGGCATCCCCTGGGAAACGTCCTTGCAGATGGCCAACTCTCACACACGAATTTATAAGTCTCTCCTGACATGAAAAAATGTTGTGTGTGTATATATGTGTGTGTGTGTGTGTACTAGTATATATACCCAGCATTGTCTGGATGTGCTACCTGCCTACTTTCTTCTTTCTCCAGCTCTGAGAAGGCCTACCTCACAAGACAATGATGGACAGGCTCTCTTTGTGGGTCTTTCTTTCCTTCCTCTGTTTCCCCCATACACCTTCTTCCTCTCCCTCCTTTTCTTTCCTTTTCATCTTCCAGTACTTTCCCCCATACACATCTTCCCCTCCCTCCCTCCCTCCCTCCCTCCCTCCCTTCTTTCCTTCCTTCCTTCCTTCCTTCCTTCCTTCCTTCCTTCCTTCCTTCCTTCCTCTTTCTTTTTCTCTTTCTCTTTGTCATTTTTTCTTCCCTTTCCTTCTCTTCCCTATGTTCTCTTTATTTCCTTACTTCCTCCCTTCCCTTTCCTCCTTTTTTTGGTTTCTTTCCTTCACCCATCTTTCCTTTCTTTCCTTTCTTTTTTTCCTTCCTCCCTCTTTTCACACATGTCACCTTTCTTTCCCAGTGACATTACAGAGGGCTACTTCACCTAGCAACAGTCAATCTTTCTCCTAGCAACAGCCAAACCAGTGACATCACAGAGGGCCACTTCACCTATCAACATCATTGGTAGTACAAACTGGCATACATACACACATACTTCTCTGTGATTAACTCCTTTTCTCTTTGACACTGTGAGTTAATCTGATGTTCACAACTTGCCATAGAAAACAATCGAAAATCCAAACCTGCTAAACGCAAGATACCTGGGTGAAGACAAACCAGGTGACAAACCCAAGCATTTCACTACTTGTGTGTCCAGGCAAGCCATTTCTTTAGAACATATGGCAATGTATCATTCGATTTTGACCCTATGGCAGTTGCCTGTGAAGTATAATAGTAAACCCCAGCCTATATAGTATAGCATAGGTATGGACAAAGTTCGACCCTCCAGGTATTTTGGACTTCAACTCCCACAATTCCTAACAGCCAGTAGGCTGTTAGGAATTATGGGAAATGAAGTCCAAAACACTTGGAGGGCTGAATTTTGCCCAGGCCTGGTATAGCTCCTAGATTAAAGTAAATTGAATATTGGTGAAATAACTCCCCATTGTTTACAATCCTCTTTCCAACGTGGTCTGTGGTTCAAATCCTGACTATGTTTTGGCACAAAGGACTGGAGTCATCCAGATGTAATCCAATAATATCGTTCATGCAAGACTGTAATATGTTTCCAAATGAGGAACAATCAGAGGCTGAAAAAAGACTTCTACCAAGTGGGACCATTACCAAAAGCAGGCATTTCCGAGCTCAAAGGGATAAATCTTTCAGAAAAAATGCTCAGAGGGGAATGGTTGAATTTACCTGTGATATAATGAAAGGCAGGCATTGCTCCTTTGGGTTACATACGATTCTCTGTTGCAGGATGAGAACATTTGGAAGCATGTTGCGTCTCTCCTTCAGCAGTGAGCAAGAAAAAGGGGAAAGTACAAACCAGTCCTTCATTAATAAATATGCTGCTATTTCTTAATTTAATTTCTAGGTTTTCCAACACAACTCTATGGTCAACTTCTGCTGGAGGTCGACCATAGAATTACATTGGAGGTTGAAGTGATTCTGAGGGAGGTTTATGGGAACTCGAGTTTTCCAAAGTCTTTAGCCATCTCTGCCAAAGAGTGCTGGTGCCTTATCAAATGACAACTTCCAAGATGCCATAGCATGGGGCCATGACAGTTAAAGTAATGCCAAGTTGCATTAATTCTAAAATGTAGATGCATCCCCTGACAGATAAGCAACATAGAGATTTTGGATAGATCATTGGCTTCAGTGGAAGACATTGGTCAAATTAGATGTTAGTAGGAGCATGTACTTTATACAATTTACCTGTTGAGTTCCAAGGTCAGAGAAGTAGATGGCAAAAACAGAATGGCCTGCCTTAGGGGAGTGTGCTTGCTCCATCAATCTTTAATATTCACAAAAATGGTCAGCCACTGCCAGAAGGAACAGAGAGCTTCATCTATGCTGATGATCGTGCCATCACCGCCCAAGCAGAAAGTTTTGAAATGGTTGAACAGAAGCTCTCCGAAGCTTTAGCTGCTCTTACTGCCTATTACAGGGAAAAACAGCTGTGTCCTAATCCATCTAAAATGCAGACATGTGCTTTTCACTTTAAGAACAGACAAGCATCCCGAGCTCTGAGGATTAGGGTTAGGGTTAGGGTTAGGGTTAGTGCTTAGTTTCCAATGATTGATCATTAAACAAAACATGTAAGCTATGCTGGTGAGGGAAATCCCATTTGGTGACAAACAAACATCTTGCATTCCTGAAAAAAATATGCAGTTTGACACCACTTGAACTGCCACAGTTTGACACAATATTTTCTCTGACCAAGAGGGCTAGCGTCTCCCAAACTCCAACACCCAGGATTCCATAGCCTGGAGACATGGTGGTTAAAGTGTTGCTAAACTGGATTAAGCCTACAGTGTAGATGCACACCCAGTGAAATGAATGCAAACTAATTTTTGTAGCAGGTGAATAAGCCACAGACAAAGGGGGAAGAGAAGAAACCGTGACTTTTAAAAAAAGCTGTTGCAAAAAGGAGGAGGACAGAGGATTAATTGAGTTCACCCCTTCCAAATGGAGATGTTTCATTTCATGCCATTTTGACTCCCAAACCCAACAGGCTTATGTTTCGCCATGCCGATACACACCCCAACATTGGTACTTGCTTGGAACTTTCTGGTCGAAATTTATTGGACTCTTCCTCCCTTCTTTTTCTTTTTCTTCTGGGTGAATTATGTGTATAGGAAGGAGAGGTGTGCGGGGGATATACTTCCTCCATATGTTGTGCTTGAATTGTTGTATTTGCATAATCCAAAGACAGCTGCGGCTATAAAACGTCAAACTTGGCTTGATTTATATGGCAGAAGGGAGAGCGGAGCCCTGCCGTAATGATTCCGGCTTGGTAGTTTTCCAATGCGCAGGGCTACATTTGGTACGGTTTTGGCGGTTCAATGCAAGATTTTCATCAGGGCCAATCTCTCTCTGTGTCCTTTCCTTGGAATGTGCTCCGATGTGGAAAATAGAGAGCCTTCTCATGCTGCAATCCCCAACTCACGCTCTGAACGTTCCTTTTAAGGCTGCTTCCAGAAAAGAGATCAGAATGGGTCTTGAGGTGCATCTACATCAGGCGTGGGCAAACTTCAGCCCTTCAGGTGTTTTGGACTCCAACTCCCACCATTCCTAACAGTCAGTAGTCAATGTATCATTCGATTTGACCCTATGGTAGTTGCCTGTGAAGCATAATAGTATAGCACAGGCATGAGCAAACTTCGGTCCTCCAGGTAGTTTGGACTTCAACTCCCACAATTCCTAACAGTCAGTAGGCTGTTAGGAATTGTGGAAATTGAAGTCCAAAACACCTGGAGGGCTGAAGTTTGCCCATGCCTGATGTACATGGTCCAATGTAGATACCACATGAACTGCCGTGGCTCAATGCTGGGAATTCCAAGAAGGCTTTAAACTGTTTTCTCCCTCTATTTGCCATTTACCAATCAGTTTGGTTGCCATCATCTTGGTTTTTTTTGGTGTTTACCTTTTGCACTTTCTTCTTTCACCTTGGTTTTAAGGTTCTTCAGCTCCTCCTCGCTTTCAGCCATCAAAGTGGTATCATTTGCATATCTAAGGTATTTAATGTTTCTTGCAGCAATTTTAACTCTAGCCTTGGATTCGTCAAGCTCCACACATCACATGATGTTCTCTGCATATAAATTGAATAAGTTAGGAGAGAGTATGCAGCCCTGTTACACTTCTTTCTCAATCTTGAACCAGTCTGTTGTTCCATGGTCAGTTCTTATTGTTGCGACTTGGTCATTATACAGATTCCTCAGGAGACAGACAAGGTGACTTGGTATCACCGTACCACCAAGAACTTGCCACAATTTATTGTGATCCACACAATCAAAGGCTTTAGAATAGTCAATAAAACAGAAATAGATGTTTTAAGCTTATAGGGAGATAATTAATTCATTTGAAAAATTATGCTGGTGAAAACTCTTGTTGATGTCGTAGATTCACCCAAAAGTAAAGTTTCATAGAAGAAACTTTACTTAGAAATTATGATGATTCAACTGAGGCTTTTATAGCTAGAACTAAGAACAGAAGCTCCTTGCAAGGCAATATTTGGTGGTGATTTCTGCTCATAAACATGATACAAAAGAAAAAAAAACCCAGACAAAACTACTTATTACTTTGAGGGAAGAGAACCAAGGTTACCTGCTCCTTTATCTCAAACGATCTGTTTTCCAATGGTGCCGGACAACGGTTGTGGCTATGGATCTTCATTTGTTTAGATGAGGGAAGAAGTTCCATACGGTAAATGGATGAAATTGAAACTAATTTGAAAGAGTTGTTTGGCAAAGGGCACCTGTCAAAGGTGCAAAACATTACAGTGCTTGACCATCTGTCAGGAAAAACAGAACAAATGTTCACCGCTCTTCTTCTGGGACCAAATTCAGAGCTGGGACAGCCTTGGCTTTCAAACCTTTTAAGGGAAGGAGATTTTCAAACCAAGATTGTCTTAGCTGAACCAAATGCATCTGTTTATTTTGGCTTGGCGCTGAGAGGTCACAAGAATAGACAGAAATAGTAACATTTGGGGTGCCGCAGGGGAAGGAAGAAGGGAGGAAGGAAGGATGAAGGAAGGGATAAGGAAGGAAGGAAGGAAGGAAGGAAGGAAGGAAGGAAGAGGGGGAGAAGAGGAAGGAGGGATATTTCTGGACAGAGAGTTGGGAAAGATTTATTAGTTCTATGTATACAGCCAAGAGAAAAGTCTGGACCATCCACAGGTCAGAAGAGCACCGATAAGAAGGCAATGGGGAGGTCATTACTGTGATGCTTGTATTTGCTACCTAGGAAGACCTCAATGGGATCTCGCAGGGTTTTCTCTTTGTCAAACAGCTGCCCTGTCCATCACGCAGTGTCAGTCTCTAACTTTGACAAATGAGAGAGACACAGGAGGAAGGAACGGGAAAAAAGAACACCTCCCTCTGTTCTCATTCCATAATTAATCTGGCTGGAACCTTTCAGGAGAAGAAAGGTATTATCTGTATCCAAGGAGTAATGAACCTTTAGAGTCATGTGGGAAATGGGTGGAAGGGAGAATGTGTTTACCTTTCACAGAGGCCAAGAGTTAATTGGATTTCATGGAGTCATCCAGGCATAACTCATATCCAAGTTGCATAGACGTTGAGGTTGAATTGGGAAGCATCTCGTTCAGCAGCATTGTTGTCCAAGTGAAGTCCTGCAAAACTTGGAAACACCATGCCAAGATATAGATATATGAACCTGAAAGAACACCTTTCTAGGATTAATTAGGTCTTCTAGGGAAGTCGACTACAGAGTTGTACTGAAGGACATAGATCTTTCTAAAGAGAACATGTGATCAAATCCACAAAAGTTAAACAGGCAACTGTAGAGGGCCAACTGTAACATGCTGTCCATGGTTCTGAGTCAGGCCTTTGCTTACCTCTACCTGATACAAGAGGGAATTATCTGTCAACCCAACCTATTTGATCTGCAAGGAGAAGACGACAGAAGATATCTGGAACAAGCTAGAAAAAGCTGATGGCAGATATTTAGCCCAGAGCTCTGGAGAAAGAAGACTATGGTGATAGGATCTGTCTTCATTTCTTTCATTCACAGGTGCATCAATGAAATATGTTTCTTCCCAAGGTCAACATAATGATCCAACAAAAATACTGGTGTGGTTTGTGGGAAGGGTGATAGAGGATGCTGGGAGCTGTAGTCCAGCCACATCCAGAGATGGAGCTGAGTCAGATGGGCCTGATGGGAGTTGAAGCCAGGTCAGATCTGGACTTTATAGGAATTGTAACCAGTAAGATCTGGGGCTGATGGGAGTTGCAATCCATCAGCTATACAATTTTACAAAAAGTCCCATTATATAGGTATGCATTTTCTAATGGAGCCATTCATAATGTTGAAAAGCGAATAATGAACAATAATGTATTGTCAAAGGCTTTCATGGCTGGAATCACTGGGTTGTTGTGAGTTTTCCAGGCTGTATGGTGATGTTCCAGAAGCATTCTCTCCTGACATTTTGCCTGTATCTATGGCAGGCATCCTCGGAGGTTGTGAGGTCTGTTGGAAACCAGGAAAATTGGGTTTATATATCTGTGGGAAGTGCAGGGTGGGAGAAAGAACTCTTGTCTGTTTGAGGTAGGTGTGAATCTTTCAATTAGCATTTAATAACCCAGCAGTTTCAAAGTCTGGCTTCTTACTGCCTGGGGGAATTCTTTGTTGTATGGTGATTAGCTGGCCCTGATTGTTTCTTATCTGGAATTCCCTTGTTTTTGAGTGTTGTTCTTTATTTACTGTTATGATTTTAAAGATTTTTAATTCTGGTAGTCAGATTTTGTTTGCTTTCATGGTTTCCTCCTTTCTGTTGAAATTCCCCACATGCTTGTGGATTTCAGTGGCTTCTCTGTGTAGTCTGACATCATAGTTGTTGAAGTGGTCCAGCTAATCAATCAGCCTCCAATGTTGGTTCTGTTTTTTCCAATATGAAAGGAATTGTAGAGAAGAATGGGCCCATTTGGGCTCCCAGTGTCGGAAAGAGAAAGCCCATAAGATGCCTGGAACCCAGTTCCCCTCCACAGGGGCCCATCCCACTTTAAAAACTGGCTCAGCACTGTCAGTCATTTGGGAGAAGGCCATGGAGAGCATCTTGCATTGGAATCAACTGGAAAGGAGAGCGATGTGAAGCCAGAGTTATACATTTCCCAGCTCTCTTATGATGAAGACACGCTTCTAATCGAATATAATGAGCCTTGGCAGGGTGAAGAAGGAGCTCTGAAGCTTTTAAGACTAATCTTCTTGATCGAAATGATTCCCGGAGATGACAACCTTTCTTAAAAGGCAATGGAGACATTTTTTTTCCAAAGGTTTTATCGCTCGAAATGGGCCTGCATATATGGGCCATAGAGGAATGGAAGCGGTGACCTTTTCAGCACCATCTGACAAGGTTTTGGCAACAGCTGCCCAAATCAGAGCGAATGGGAGAAGACAGGAACATCTTAGCAGAGGTCTGAGTCTCCAGTTGTCAGTCTATTTATTTATTTATTTACACTATTAATATTCTACCCTTCTCATCCTGAAGGAGACTCAGAGCAGCTTACAGAACACACATAGGGAAAACATTCAATGCTGGTTATACAGTTAACAAGGACAGACAACACGCACAAAGGTAAAGGCAGTTTTTCCCATCTTATTTCTGGCATCTTGGAGGCTGTGCTCAACTCCGACCACTGTGTGTGTGTGTGTGTGCTGTCGCTCCATCTTCCATGCCGAGGAGCTTTCTTCCCATCAATGTCCTTAAGGGCTCCTTTATTACATCCCCGCTAAATGCGGTACCTATTTATCTACTTGCATTTCTGCTTTCGACCTGCTATGAGCTGGGGCTCACAGTGGGTGCTCATCCTGACTGGGCTCAAACTGCTGACCTTTTGATCAGCAGGAATTTTTCTGCAGCACAGCGGTGCTAAGCCTGGACCCTAAATGTCCCATCAGCTCTTTAACAGTATGGGCAGGAGATAATAGAGGTTGGAGTTTTGAAGACGTGAATAGGTTCTAAGTGGTGGAAAAGTGTTCTGAGATATGGATAAACATTTCACAGAAATGTTAGAGTGAATGAAGGAGAAATGCTTCCCAATCCAGCTATTTCTCATTGCAAGCATTGTTGGAGTCTTTCTATTTTGGTCCATTAACAAACAAAGGTTAGAATAGACCTATCGACTCAGTGTAACTTAGCTAACTGTTACTTACTAACCTAATATATTTAGAGTCACCAAAATGCAACACAGACTACTAATAGATGTGTGTTGCTGTGAGTTTTCCATGCTGTATGGCCATGTTCCAGAAGCATTTATTTATTTATAGTATTTATATTCCACCCTTCTCACCCCCAGGGGACTCAGGGCAGACTACAATGCACATATTCATGGCAAACATTCAATGCCATTTAGACATACAACATATATAGACAGACACATAGGCAATTTAAGTTTCCAGCTTTTTCCAGCTTCATGAGGGCATTCTCGGTTCCTGCCACAGGGGGAGCTGCCACTTCACCGTCCACTTGTGACACCAGGTCCTTTGATGGAGTACTTCCTCATTCTTCTCCACGCTGCTGGAAGGTTTTATGGCATTGTAAATTAGCTAAATTATCCTCCTTGCGTAAAACGGTACCTAAATTTCCTACTTGACATATACAACTGTCTTTCAGGTTGCATAGGTCAACAGCAAGCTAGACTATTAATGGTTGGGAGCTTATTCTCAGTCAGTAGTGATTTAATGCAGCTTGCTACTAAATAGCTGCACCACAGCTCAGTCCAGCATTCTCTCCTGACGTTTCTCCCACATCTATGGCAGGCATCCTCAGAGGTTGTGAGGTCTGCTGGAAACTAGACAAGAGGGCTTTATCTATCTGTGGAATGTCCAGGGTGAGAGAAAGAATAGATCATCCACACTGCAGAACTGTAGCAGTTTGGCACCACTTGAACTGCCATGGCTCCTTGCTGTAGTTGTAGTTTGATGAAGCATCATGTGACAGTGGGAGTGGCGCCACCTATGTATAGAACTGTTAGTTGTAAGATTTAAACTGTTGTATCATGCTTAATCCTGCCCCTTTTTACCCTGCTTATGTATAGTTGTATGGATTGGTTGCTTGTAGCTGTCAATCAGTACTGTTTGGCTCCACCTCTTCCTGCAAGAGGGGAGAACTTCCTTTTTCTTCATTCTGCCTTCAGAGTTCGTACCAGATGGACGTGAGTAAGAGACCTGACTCTAAAGGACCCTGATTTAAGTTACCTCTTAGCACCAGTTCTGAGGTTTTTTTTACCCCTGGGACTCATGCTTTATATCCAGATCGTCTTGGACAATTATTGAGGAGACCCAGGTGCCTTCAAGTCGGTTCTTTTGGCACCAAAGGAAGATCCTGAATCTTCAAAACATAGGCCATCTGAACTGGGGTTGTGGCTTGTTCTGCAATTCACAGCCATTGAGGAAAGAGGAAACTTGGTGAATCTTCTCAGCTTCAAACCCCTTGGACCCAGGACTAATTGAGACTGTAATGTATGTTTTCCTTCACCCCTCTAAAGTTTTCCAGCTCATTGCTTTGAAGAAATGACTTTGTGATAAATAAAACTTATTTTGAGCTATTTACATTGTTTTGGGTTTTTGGGAGTTCCAGTTTCCTATAGGAGGGCAAGAAGCAATCCCCTGGGGGAAAGATGCCATGTCCATCCCTCCTTTATTAAGAATAATAGCCCCCAGGCGCGACGGCACACATCACTACCCTTTGGCAGAGAAGGCTAAAGGGACTTTGTGAAACTACAACTCCCAGGATTCCATAGCACCCTTCTTGCATCCTGATCAGCAGCTATAACACCGCCGTATTGCTAAGTTATGAATCCATAATTGCAATACCAGTGTTTCTATGTCACTTTGTACACCATGTTCTCTGGGCAGCCTGCAGTAAAACTAGTTAAATTTAAAATATTTAATTACATTTAAAATATCAGGTCATTAAAAATTAAGTCCACGAAAGCACTTCTTTACATATTAAACATTGCATATTGTAAGGATTTGTTGTTAAAGGAGTTTAAAGTCATGTGATCTGGATCCATTGGGGAAAACAATTAGGCCTCCAAAGGATGTAACAAAAAGGCTTTTTAATCATTGCTTCGAGGGTCTATTCTATGTCAGAATGCAAAGCAAATATGAACGTAGTTAACACTGAAGATGGAGGTGCATGCATATTTGGCTGTGCCTTCTGACGTATGAAGATCTCTGGCAGAAGAGAGCAAAAATGAAATAAAATTCAGAAACAAGAATTTCGTTGTAGGGAAGAATTAGTTACAGAACCAATAGACACCACATTTGGTGTCTATTGTAGAATGGATGCAGTTTGAGATCACTAACCAAGAGATCCTGGGAGTTGTAATTTGGTGAGGTTCCAAGCCCTCTTTGACAGAGAAGTCTTGTAAAACTACAACTCTCAGGATTTCATAGTGTTGAGCTATGGAAATTAAAATGACGTCAATCCGCGTTACTTCTATAGTTTAGATGCACTTGAAAAAAAATGTTTTTATGGTTACTGAACTTCAGGAATATTTTTATAACAACAGTTTGATAGAGGGATATTTTGATAGATATGTGAGTTGGAAGAGATCTCATGGGCCATCCAGTCCAACCTTCTTTTTCCAGGCAGGAAAAGCACAATCAAAGCACCTCCAACAGATGGCCAACAGTCTCTGTTTTAGAGCATCCAAGGAAGGAATTTCCACCAGACTTCGAGGCAGAGAGTTCCACTGTTGAACAACTCTTATGGCCAGGAAGTTCTTCCTAATGTTTAGATGCAACCTCATTTCCTCTAATCTGAATCCATGGCTCCATTGGGTCCTAGTCTCCAGGGCAGCGGAAAACAAGCCTGCTCCCTCTTCCTTATGACAACAACAACAAGAACAGACAGAGTTTAGGAGAACAATACTTCTGATCTCACAATCGTGTTAAAAAACCAAGTCTAGATAATTGATGTTGCAGTCCCAGGTGACAGCAGGATTGAAGAGAAACTACTGGAAAAGCTTACACAATATGAGGATTCAAAGATTGAACTGCAAAGACTCCGGCACAAGCCAGTAAAGGTGGTCCCAGTGGTGATCAGCACACTGGGTGCAGTGCCTAAATTTATTTATTTATTTATTTATTTAGTACACTTGTATACCGCTAATATCTCAGCCTGTGCGGCGACTCATTGCGGTTTACAACATATTTAAAAATACAATATTCACTTTAAAAATATAAAATAAAATATAAAAATACATACATATACATACATAGTATTGGGCCACCAATACAGACCGGAACATCTCATAGTTAAAGTCGTAATCCAATTCGTTATCCTTGATTGCTAGTCCATGATCAAAACATCATCACATCGGAATTAGTTGAAAACTTGCTCGAACATCCAAGTTTTCAGTTTTTTCCGAAATGCCATTAGCGAGGTGGCTGATCTTATTTCAGTAGGGAGGGCATTCCAAAGCCGGGGGGCCACCACAGAAAAGGCCCTATCTCTCGTTCCCGCAAGCCGCACTTGTGAAGCAGGCGGGATGGAGAGAAGGGCTTCTCCTGAAGATCTTAGGGTCCTGGTGGGCTGATAGGCCGAGATGCGTTCGGATAGGTATGTAGGGCCAGAACCGTTTAGGGCTTTAAAGGTCAAAGCCAGCACTTTGAATTGGGCTCGGTAGCTAATCGGTAGCCAGTGGAGCTGGTACAGCAGAGGAGTTGTATGCTCCCTGCGCCCTGCTCCTGTTAATACCATGGCTGCCGCCCGTTGGACTAATTGGAGCTTCCGGGCCGTCTTCAAAGGCAACCCCACGTAGAGAGCGTTGCAGTAGTCAAGGCGGGATGTAACCAGAGCGTGGACTACCGTGGCCAAGTCAGACTTCCCAAGGTACGGTCGCAGTTGGCGCACGAGTCTTAACTGTGCGAATGCTCCCCTGGTCACCGCCGAAACCTGGGGATCCAGGCTCAGCGATGAGTCCAGGATCACACCCAAACTGCGAACCTGTGTCTTCAGGGGGAGTGCGACCCCGTCTAACACAGGCTGTAACCCTATACCCTGTTCGGCCCTGCGACTGACCAGGAGTACCTCTGTCTTGTCTGGATTCAATTTCAATTTGTTCGCCCCCATCCAGACCGTCACAGCGGCCAAGCACCGGTTCAGGACCTTGACAGCCTCCTTAGTAGCGGGTGGGAAGGAGTGACAGAGCTGGACATCATCTGCGTACAGATGACACCGCACCCCGAAACTCCGGATGATCTCTCCCAGCGGCTTCATGTAGATGTTAAACAACATGGGGGACAGTATTGAACCCTGAGGAACCCCACAAAACAAAGGTTGTGGGGTAGAACAGGAGTCCCCCAGTGACACCTTCTGAGACCGACCCTCGAGGAATGACCGGAGCCACTGCAGAGCAGTACCTCCGAGACCCATTCCCGCGAGGCGTCCCAGAAGGATACCATGGTCGACGGTATCGAAGGCCGCTGAGAGGTCGAGTAGCACCAACAGGGACACACTCCCCCTGTCGAGCTCCCGACGGAGACCTTGGCCTGCACTTAAACACAATAAGCACTGACAAAATTACCTCTGTCAGCTGCAAAAGGCCACCCTACTGGGATCTGCATGCATTATTCGCCAATACATCACACAGTCCTAGACACTTGGGAAGTGTCCAGTGTGTGATCTAATACAACAGCCAGCATAGTGATCTTGTTTGCTGTGTACTAATCTTGTTGTGTTTCAAATAACAACAACAACAACAACACTTTATTTATCTTCTGGTCTGCCTTCCCAAGGGGACTCAGAGCGGATTACAACATACACAGATAGGCAAACGTTCAGTGCCTTTAATACAGTGGAAATAATAATGACATACTGTACAAATACACAGAATAAAGCTAAAGACTTCTCCTTTCATTTCTGGCTTCTGAGTGTGGTTCTCAAACCTGGCCATGGGGAGGTGCTCTTGTTCCATTTCCAAGCTGAGGAGCCTGTTGCCCCTAGATACCTTCTGGTAATGTTGCCAGCATGGCTTTATGGGCTCCTTTATTACCTTCCTGCCAAAGTGGTCCCTATTGATCTACTGACATTTGCATGTTTTCGAACTACTAGGTTGGCAGGAGCTAGAGATAACAGTGGGAACTCACCCTGACCTTTTGCTTTGAACTGCGAACCTTTAGGTCAGCAGATTCAACAGTTCAACTGTTTAACCCATTGTGCTACCATGGCCCCTTTCACATATAGCTCTCATTGATTACACCAAATTGGGAGGGATAGCCAATACTCCAGAAGACAGGAGCAGAATTCAAAATGATCTTGACAGATTAGAGAGATGATTGGCCAAAACGAACAAAGTGAAGTTCAACAGTGACAAATGCAAGATACTCTACTTAGGCAGAAAAAATGAAATGCAAAGATACAGAATGGGGGGCACGTGGCTCGAGAGTTGTATGTGTGAAAATGATTTTGTGGTCCTCATGAACAACAAGTTAAACATGAGCCAACAATGTGATGCGGCAGCAAAAAAAGCCAATAGGATTTTGACCTGCATCAATTGGAGTATAGTGTCTCGATCCAGGCAAGTCATGCTTCCCCTCTATTCTGCCTTGGTTAGACCACACCTGGAATTACACTGTGTCCAATTCTGAGCACCACAATTTAAGGGAGATGTTGACAAACTGGAATGTGTCCAGAGGAGGGCAACTAAAATGATCCAGGGTCTGGAGAACAAGCCCTATGAGGAGCGGCTGAAAGAGCTGGGCATGTTTAGCCTGAAGAAGAGAAGGCTGAGAGGAAACATGGTGATGGCTATGGATCAAGATGTGAGAGGAAGTCACAGGGAGGAGGGAGCAAGCTTGTTTTCTGCTTCCCTGGAGACTAAGACACGGAACAGGGCTCAAACTACAAGAAAGGAGATTCCATCTGAACATTAGGAAGAACTTCCTGACTGTGAGAGCTGTTCAGCAGTGGAACTCTCTGTCCCGGAGTGTGATGGAGGCTTCTTCTTTGCAGGCTTTTAAACAGAGGCTGGATGACCATCTGTTGAGGGTGATTGAATGTGATTTTCCTGCTTCCAACTCTATGATTCTATGATTCTATGATTCATGTCTCCTCTCAGTCTTCACTTCTGCAGGATAAACAGACCCAGCTCTTTAAGTTACTCCCCAGAGGATTCATGGTCTCCAGGCCTTTGATTCTTTTCGCTGCCCTCCTCCAGACATAATATCTCTCTTGATTTGCGCACAGAGTTATTCCAGTTAAAGAGAACTGACCAAAGTAGAAGTGAGGGGCACCATGATTTTCCTTGATCTAGACATCAGACTTCAGCCCCAAATCCCATTGGTTTTTTGAGCTGCTGCATCACATTGTTGTCTCATGTTCAGACTGTTGTCCACTAAGACGCCAAGATGCGTTTCACACGTAACTCTGTTGTGGAGCCAGGCATCCCCCATCCTGTATCTGCGCATACGAACTGCATTCATTCTACAGCGTAGATGCACTTTCGGGGAAGTTTCCAAACTCTAGCTGCTTCAGTTACATCCCTTTCTGTTAGGTATATGAAGAAGTGCTGGGAGGAATGTATGGCTGGAAATCCTCTTGAGACCTTTCCTTGGCTTTAAAGATGCTTTCATGCCTTCAGAACCCTAAGGGTTAGAATAGAAATGTGATCCTCTAAACCAAAGGATTCTTCTGATCCTGAATGCAATACCCTGTGCAAAAACGTTTCCTCCCATAGGTAGGATTTTGCCATTGGAGGGATTTTTTCATGAATATTCTGATTCCAATGCCAACCATCAGTGCCCAGAATAGTGCCATCTCAACCTCCTTTCATAGAACGTACTCTTTGTTGGCTTCGGCTCAGCACCGCGATCCTCATTAAGGATTTCCGTTGTAGTTAGGGATGAATAATTCCCTCTCCCATCGCCACAAAAGTAACCATGTACCACGGCACACCAGATGTTAATGGCATTGTTGGATGGGGATATATGGGAGTGGGAATGTACATCCCTGAGTCAGCCAGCAGATGGCAATCCATATGGCGATGGCACCCGCACAAAACTAATGAATGCCGAGCAGATGTTTTTCGAGAGCTAAATAATGCAAACAGAAGCCGGTGCGATCAATATACAGCCCTTATATCTCCGACGTTTGCACTCTGCCAAGAAATACAGCGAGAAGGCCAATGAAAAAAAAAAGTTTGTTTTGTTTTTTTAAAAAATCAGCAACTATTTTCACAGCAAAACAGCAATGGTGAGGGACCAACTGGATTTCAACCAAACACTTGCACTCTAGATGAGACTGCCAATGTTCAGATGTTAAGGCTAGTAGAAGTCACTTTGGAAACAGCTAAGACTATCTTTCCTGTTTAAAAACATTCTTTGGAGGCTTTTAAACAGAGGCTGGATGGTCATCTGTCAGGGGTACTTTGATTGTGCTTTTCCTGCATGGCAGAGGGTAGGACTATATGCCACATGTGGTCTCTTCCAGCTATGATTCTAAGGTTCTATGATTCTAAGAAAAATCATTGACCGGTATTATAGCAGCAATGGAGAATGCCACTTCTTCACTGGAATTGGAGCACTGGAATAGGACCAGAATAGGACTGGGTTCATTTGTATAGGGTGACCTCCTTACCCATGGGACCGATAGCTGCATTCACCTACCCACATCTGACAAAATAGTTTCTCTTTTGCTGTGTGAAGAGCTCAGCTGAGTGGGCATCTTCCATTGCTTCCACCATCTCTAAGTATATGAGCAGATGTACATTCCACCAGTGAAAGCTGGATATTGACTTGAGTGACCCTGCAGGCTGCAATGTCTAACAACTCTCACCATTGGCCATACTTTCTAGGGCTATTGAGAATTGCATTTAGACAATGGTTGCAATCTAACCTTCCCATAACACTGCATAAATATCTGTATGTGGAGATACACAACATCAATCCCATGTGGAACAAAGTCAATGGCTGGGTGCTTTTGCTCAACTGTAATGCATAGTGTGCAACTACGATATCCAACTCTGATGCACAATGTTGTATATGCAGCTCTGTCACTGCTGTTGTCAACAGAATATGTAATTGCCTTTACCAATGCTATTATTTAGGCCACATTTCATAAACGCAAGGCCTGTGGGCTGAATCTGGCCCACAGTATAATTTTAAGTGGCCCTCTTGATGAGGGACTACAACTCCTGTGTTCCTCATCATTAAACCTCCTGACTAGAGCTGATGGGAGTTGTGATACAAGAACATCTGGAAGGCTGCAGTTTGTTCTGTTGAGTCAGGAGAGTGGGGTTTGGATTGAGATACAAGGCTTGTGGATATGACATCTGACTTTAAAATGTTATTTAACCTTTCTCAAATCCAGACCCACAAGTGCTGTTGGGTTGTAGTTCCCATTATTTCCGGGCACAATTCAAGGTGCAGGTGCTCACCTACAAAGCCCTAAACGGTTTGGGACCTTCCTACCTGCATGACCACATCTCCGTCTATGAACCCACACGTTCCCTTTGTTCATTCGGAGAGGCCCTGCTCGTGATCCCACCTGTGTAGCAAGCGCGTTTGGTGGGGACAAGGGACAGGGCCTTCTCTGTGGTAGCCCCCCGACTTTGGAACACCCTCCCCAAGGACATCAGACAAGCCCCAATGCTGGCAGTTTTTAGGAAGAGCTTGAAGACTTGGCTGTTCCAGTGTGCCTTTCCAGAATAGGAAACTCCTTGCATCATGTCCCAGATACACTTTATTAGAGTTTTAAGATTGTCTGCACATCGCACTTACCCTAAATCCTCATATTTCACCTGTCATATCCAGCACTTTTAATTGTACCCATTACATCTGGCCCGGTCCCTAGTTTTATTGCATCATGGTGTATTGTTTTACTGTTTTTTGTTATTGCTTTAATGTTTTTGGTTTGCTTTATGAGTCATGTGTATTTGTTATGCTGTTGTTTTTATTGAGGGCCTTTGGCCTTTGTAAGCCGCATCGAGTCCTTCGGGAGATGTTAGCGGGGTACAAATAAAGTTAATAATAATAATAATAATAATAATAATAATAATAATCTGTATTTCACAGGGTGTTTAATCAGAAGTTATAGGAATTGTCATTCAAACTGGGTAAAAACTAAAGAGCACTGAATGCTATGTAAAAAAAAAAAAGATAGTTGCTACTCTGTTTCCACGGATTCTCTATCCATGGATTCAATAGTCCATTGAAGGCTTACAAGGAGCTCCATTGGCTGCCATTCATCTTCCGGTCCCAATTCAAGGTGCAGGTTCTTACCTACAAAGCCCTGAACGGTTTGGGACCCGCCTACCTGCGTGACCGCATCTCTGTATACGAACCCATGCAATATCATCGTTCATCTGGAGAGGACCTGCTCTCGCTCCCACCCCCTTCACAGGCGTGATCGGTGGGGCTGAGGGAGAGGGCCTTCTCTATGGTGGCCCCCTGACTCTGGAACTCTCTACCTAAAGATATCAGGCAAGCCCCTACTTTAGCAGTCTTTAGGAGGAGCTTGAAAACGGTGTTCCAGTGTGTCTTCCCTGAATGAAGGAAATAATGCCCGTTCTGACCAATTTCCTTCTATACGTCCTTTGAAGTACTTTATCTACCCGTCAAATTGATCCCCTCATATCACTTAAAACCCCATGCCTAGACATACCTTACTCTGTACACACCCAGGGTTTTAAAATTTTAATCTAAATCTGCCCATGCCATAATGTTTTTAAATCTTTTGTGTGTTATTGCTTGTATGTTCAATTGTATTATTTATATTGTTTTATTTGCTTGCTTGTTTGTGGATGTATTGTTGTATTTGTATTTGACTGTCTTGGCCTCATGTAAGCCGCCCTGAGTCCCTTCGGGGAGATGGTGGCGGGATATAAATAAATAAAGTTTTATTAAGGCAACCATAAAGCTGATGTGGCCCTCAGGGAGAATGAGTTGGACAGCCCTACCCTAAAGCAGACCTACGACAAGGGTTTCTTGGGAAGACTTGTTCAGATGGATTTTACCATCACCTTTCTCTGAGGCTGAGTGAGGGAAACTTGCCCATGATCACTCAATGCATTTCATGGCCAAGCGAGGAGTCAAACCTTGGTCTCCAGAGCCTTGGTCCACACTGGCTCATTGGAACCGCAGACTCTTCTTGGGGTAGTAGAAGAGTCTGCAACTCCATTAACCCCTTGTCCTTTGAGACCTATTCCCACAATGGACTCAGCATTCTGTCAGCTGCAAGTCGATGCGCTGCTACTGAAGTTTGGAAAGGCTCAGAAGTAGGACCAAAGAAGTAGTGGGAAGTAGCCAACTGGCTGAACAGAATGTTTGGAATGTATTAACCTGCAGTGACTGAAATACCATCCAAAGTTTGGGTCCAGCTCAACAATAGCTTAGCTAGTTGTACACATCATTGGTGCTGATTATCTTTGTTATAATAAATAAATAAATAAATAAATAAATAATTAATAATAATAATAATAATAATACTTTATTTATATACTACCCTATCTCCCCTAGAGTGGTTTCCACATATGCAAAATAATACAAGAGACATACAATATGGAACATAAAACATATTCAAATGCATCTAGAACAGTGGTTCTCAACCTGTGAATCCCCAGATGTTTTGCCTTCAACTCCCAGAAATCCTAACAGCTGGTAAACTGGCTGGGATTTCTGGGCATTGTAGGACAAAACACGTGGGGACCTACAGGTTGAGAACCACTGACCTAGAAGGAAGTGGGTGTTAAAATGATCTCCATGGATCAACCGAATCCATGGCTTGTGCTTTCATCCATCCCATTCATAGCGCCCCCCATCTCCAGTCTTGGGTAACTTGAAGAGAACCTTGTCTTATGGATTGGGATGGGGACATAGTGATGCATGGCTGCAATTGAGAAATCCTTTGTTCCCTTGGATTCTATGAGTCCCCCTAGGGGTGAGGAAAGCAGTATAGAAATACTGTAAATAAAATAAAATAAATGTGTGAGAAGACTTGTATGAAAATTACACTAGATTTGTAATTCCCAAACTCAAGACCTCCTGGTGTTTTGGATCTCAGTTCCCAGGCGCTTTAGTTAATTTGGCCAGTGATCAGGGATTTTGGGAACTGAAGTCCAAAACTGAAGCACTGCTTTAGATATTTGTTGGAAGGAAGAAAAACAAGCTGCTTTGAAGAAGCCCCTTCTGAACCAAGGGACAGGTAGCAAACCCATAATGAATAGCTTGGGAGACTGTGAAAACTGCAATGCACAATGTCTCCATTTTCTCACAACACCTTTGTTGCATTGCATTTATCTGATTTGGGAACAAATTGGCAACAGGTATTTATCTCCAAATCATGTCTCCCAGTGCTGAAATTGGATACCCAATTTGTTGCTTTTCGTCCATGGCCTGACAGATTTTTCAAAGGTGGCATTGACCTAAAAAAGTAAATAAAACAAAATAAAAACAAAAACAGATATATTTGCATTAAAGGCTATTGGTGGAAGAATTGGTTGGATTTGTTCAGCTTTTCAAGAACTTGAAGCAAATGATCAAAGGGAGGCACTGGAAAACACAATGCCAACACGTTCAGAGGCATTTCCAGATTGTCTGATGGCTCGGAAATGATAAAAAGACAACCGCCTTTGGATCAGAAGGCGATATTCTCCTCCAGCGCAAGGAGAAAACTACGCAGGCTGCATTGTTCAAAAGTATCAGATGAAAGGTGAGGCGGGGAGATGAAAGGTGACCACTTCTAATAAAAAAGACTGAAAAGAAAAAGGGAAAAAAGAAAGTTTCTACTTGTACTTTTCTTGGTTGTGGTCGGCATAACGAGAACTAGTCTCCAAAATAACAGTATTGGTCTGTGGAGGCCACAGACTAACCCTGATTATTCCTGATGCAGAAAATATGGACCAATCTA
This sequence comes from Anolis sagrei, assembly GCF_037176765.1. Taxonomy (NCBI): domain Eukaryota; kingdom Metazoa; phylum Chordata; class Lepidosauria; order Squamata; family Anolidae; genus Anolis; species Anolis sagrei. The sequence continues at coordinate 19,136,511 of NC_090034.1, read as the reverse complement.
TACTGCCATTTAAAATCCAGATTATCTGATTTGAACTGGATTACATGGCAGTGTAGATGTGGTTTTCTATATCAGTGGTTCCCAACCTTTTGTTGTTGAATAGGGAGCTCTTAACCAGGGACCACTTGACCAGGGACCACTTTGACCAGGGACCACTCTCCAACATTAGTACCGAAAGGGTTATGAATTGGTTTTTGGTCAACTTTAGATTTGGTTTGGTTATTTGGGGTGCTGATTCAGAAAATTGCATTGGATAGACCACATCAGCTCTGGTTTCTGATACAGAACATATGCCCTCCAATAGCTGCCATCTATTCACCCACAGAAAACCATATTTAATAATCTAGAGCTGATGTGGTCTATCCAATGACATCCAGTAGTCGCCATCTGCTCGCCCACAGAAAACCATAGTTAATAAGGGTTTTACAAGACCAGTTGCTCTAGTTGCAACGGTGTAGTAATGCAACAGACCATCTTTTAGTTCTTGTTGACCACTGGTGGTCCACAGACCACAGGTTGGGAACCACTTGTCTATATTGAGGTAGCATTGCACTATTACCTGACTGAGGGTGCAGCTACATTGTAGAATTAATGCAGTTCAATAACATTTTAACTGCAATGGCTCAAAGTGATAGACTCCTGGAGTTGTCATGGCCTTTCGCCATCTCTGTCAAAGACAACTTGTGCCTCTCCAAACTACAACTCCCAAAACCCCATAACACTGAGTCATGACACTTAAAGTGGGGCCAAACTGCATTAATTCTGCAGTGTAGATGCACCCTTAGCTTGTCTGAATATCCTCATCAATCTCTTTTTAAAGTTTAACCTCATTCTGATGCTGCTGGGCCACATGTGAGAGGTCAGAAGGTGTGGCAATATTAGGAGGGTCTTGGGTGTGTCCTTAAAAATGTGCTAACTTTCAGAGACTACCCAAATAAGTAGAAATAAATTTGGGTTCTTTTGAGTTTTCTGGACTGTATGGCCATGTTCCAGAAGCATTCTCTCCTGATGTTTCACCCACATTGATGACCAGCGTCCTCAGAGGTTGGGAGGTTCATATATCTGTGGAATGTCCAGGGTCTGTTTTCAGGCAAGTGTAAATGTTGCAATTGGTCACCTTGATTATCACTGAATGGCCTTGCAGTTTCAAAGCCTGCCTGCTTCCTGCCTGGGTAATCCTTTGTTGGGAGGTGTTAGCTGGCCCTGATTGTTTCCAGTCTGGAATTCTCCTGTTTTTGAGTGTTGCTCTTTATAAAATTTCAGTTTGATTCCTTTCTTTCTTTCCTTTGATTCTCCTATCAGTGCCTTCTTGCTCCTCTCCATTTGCTTAAAGGTTATGATTCGCTCCGGTGATTGGTTTCATTGGTCCCTCTTCCCTGGCTTTTTGAACTGGGACATCTCTTAACAAATGCCTATTTCCAGTATTTTTTGAAGAAACTGGCTTCAGATCACCATCCAACTGGACAAACATAGCAAGTGGCCCGCAAGAGGGAATGTCCAGCCCTTCACAGCCCATTGATCAATGGAAGAGAGCAAGAGGGAAAAGTTGCAGAGAGAGAGAGAGTGAGAGAGAGAGAGAGAGAACTAGAGGCACTTCTGCTCCGAGGACAGATAAGGATGCCAGCAGAAGTGTATTAATGTTCTGAGCAGCGATTCTGTAAAAATAGCATGGAATTTAATTCTAATCTTCTCTCCAAGCATTTAATCCTTATTCATGCCGGCGTTCCTTGATTATGCCGACGGGACTCGGTTTGTAATAGGTACTTATGCATTGCAGGGTCAATCCCAGGGTTCCTCTCTCTCTCTCTCTCTCTCTCTCTCTATATATATATATATGAGAGAATATGGGAGTGATTCAGATGAGTTTGCAGAAATCTGTCACCCATCCATACAGGAAGATTCTTGGGGAAAAAAATATGCATATTATAGATTCAGGAGGGATTTCACTTGATAAGTCAATTAACTCTCCAAAAAAATATAGCTCAAGGATGGGCAACTGTAATCTCCCCACCCACAAATTCCTATGGACCTCATTTCTCAAGCAGGTTCTGCATGCTTCTGAAGTCCTTCTCAAAAGGGTAGCAGGAAATGATATTCTGTCACATCCTGTCATTATTTGAAGTGGCAATGATGACAAAATTGGAGGAATTTAGAGTAAGTATTGGGCTGCTTGTGGAAGTGGATCAAGGATATTTTCATGTATTTTTGTGTACTTGAGGCACTCTTTGCTAAGTTTAGGGGCAAAAATTGCCCTCAACTGATCCCACTTAAACACCGAAGGAAGGCAAAAAAGTTGGGGCCAAAGGGTGTATGAAGCCACAATTTTCCAATTTCAAAGTTACCTTCTTTTCTTAGTTATTTGCATGTTAGACCCTTCCCATGACACCAGTAGCTTCTAGTCTCTCAACCTTGCTACAACTTCCACATATTAGGGATATCCCATTGTTGCTAGATTTTGGGTGGCGATTTTCAGATGTTTCTAGTGTATATACTGTAGGGACACTGCCTGCCTACTTTTTCCCTTCTCCAGCTCTGAGAAGGGCTACTTTCTTCATCTCTAAGAAGGCCTATTTTCTCCCTTCTCTGGCTCTGAGAGGGCCTGTTTTTTGTTAGAAACAGCAATCTTCTCAAGCCTCTATTACTTATTTGTTATGTATATATTCTAGACTGCTTTCTGTATTGTATATTTGTGTATTGGTTTGCAATTTCACCTTAACTTTTTGTTGTGGGAGGGGCTACAGACCATGTGATAAGGTCTGGACTTGTCTAGGACTCAGACTCTATTTTAGAACAGTACAGTTTAGACTTCAGTAGGAACTGTTTGCTTTCAGACACCAGTAGGGACTATATGCTTAGAGACTTGAGTAGAAATAGATGTATGCTCTTAGAAGTTAGTTGAAACAGACTAGACAGAGACTCTATTAGATTTTCAGAATAGAGAGATACATTGGACTATAGACTACTGATTCTAAGAATGATGCCCTATGTTACTTAAACAGAGAAACTACTTCAAATCTATTTGTAACTGGATTGATAAGCAAAGTATCTGTATGCTGGATACATGAAGTTTGTGAGTAAACCAACTGTGTAACTTTTAAAGAAGCCTGCTTATTTTGTCTCTTGAGAGCAAATATATTTTAAGGTAGAGTAGATGTTTTTGGGCAACTTAAAGGAACACTTCTGAAACTGCTGGATATATATATATATATATATATATATATATATATATGTTTTTGTGCAATGGCATATCTTTGTCCCTAACAGTTCAAAGACATATCTAGCTACTTTAGTTTAACAGCTGGGAAACCTAGTGGCCTTGCATGAATGCTTGTGAATGCCCCAAAAGGTTATGACTCTAACAGGTCATGTTTTTGCCATGAGGTTATGGCATGATTTTTCAAAAGGTTGTGACTTCTAAGAAGGTCATCCCTTTCCAAAGATCATACAATCTCCAAAAGGTCCTGAAGGTTTCCATTTTCCGAAAGTTTTCTCCTTTCTCTAGTTCTGAGAAGGCCTACCTCACAATATCTCCATGTCAATACTCTGGTAATGATGAGCAGGCTCTCTTTGTGTCTCTTTCCTTTTTCCCTCCTTTCCCCTCATGTACATGTCACCTTTATTTTTGAGTGACATCACAGGGCTAAGTCGGGGGTTTGTAGTTTAGTGGGGCTGTTAAAGGCTCTTCTCTAAACTACAAACTCCAGAATTATGCAGGAGGCAGCAACCAGATTTAAAGTGGATTCATTCTCTAGTGTGATGAGGTTCCTAGTAACAGGCGTTCATCTTCATCAATGGAGATCACTCGTGTCTGAGTATGATTGTCTTCCAAGTGCAGTGTCTTGGTGGTGGGTTCGTAGGTGACTGTAGAGACCTATTCTTGACCCACGTGTTCTTCCACAGTGAGGACATTGGTTTCCAGGTGGAAGGCGGTTCCGGTCAGGGTTGGCTTGATGTGCCTTCTTCCTCTTGATGCATTTCTCCCTTTCGCCCTTCATTCGTGCCTTTTTGAACTCCACAGTGCTGTTGGTAACAGCTGACCTCCAGTTAGAGGGCTCAAGGACCAGGGCTTTCCAGTTCTCTGTGTCTATGCCACAGTTTTTAAGGTTTGCTTAAGCCCATCTTTAAATCTCTTTTCCTGACCACCAACATTCTGTTTTCCCTTCTTGAGTTGGGAGTATTGTAACTGTTTTGGGAGATGGTGATTGGGCATTTGGACAATGTGACCAGTCCAGTGGAGTTGATGACACAGGAGCATCATTTCAACGTTGGTAGTCTTTGCTTCTTCCAATGCGCTGACATTTGTCTGCCTGTCTTCCCAAACGATTTGCAGGATTTTTCGGAGACAACGAGATGGAATCGTTCCAGAAGTTGAGTGTAACATCTGTAGACGGTCCACATTTTGCAGGCGTATAACAGAGTTGGGAGGACAATAGTTTTATCAACAAGCATCTTGGTATCCCTATGGATGTTCTGATCATCAAACACTCTCTGCTTCATTTGGAAAAATGCTGCACTCACAGAGCTCAAACAGAATTTATGGTATTACTTGACATACATATACACTTTTTGTGCGCTTACATGCACATGCACATTAATAATCATTGCTCTTTTCATTGATTTCTAGAGTTGAAAGAGATCCCCAGGGGCCATCCAGTCCAACCCCTTCTGTCAGGCAGGAAGACATCATGCAAGCACTTCCAATAGAAAGCAATGCACCAAGTCAGCAGGATCTATGTCTGGGAATCTGCCCTATTTCACTATCCAAGGTCTCGGAAGGTCTCTTCCACGAGGTGAAATGAGCAAAAGGCTCTTTATTCCTCATTGCCTCTCCTGCCTGCTGCTGTGTTTCCAGGACCTCGGCTCTTCCGTTTCAGTCTCCAGCGTGTGTCATGTCAAATGTTCTCCAGGCTGCAGTTCTCTCACTGTTTACAGGACTTCTGTGAACCCAAACAAATCAATGTTAACATTTAGATGCATCGTCTTACCTGTGGAGCAGTTTGTCAACTGGGATGGATTTTTTTTTTTTACAGATTACTGAGCACAGATACCAAGATAAGCAGATGTGGTTGGTGCAGCAAGGAGAGAAAGAGGAAGGCCAAGCTTCTATTCAGTAGTTGCATAACAATTCCTACTATCCAAATGTCTCTATTTGACAGGCATGATCCTAATTTAGTCCTCCATCATTCCACTTTTTCAAATGCTTTAAAATGTTCCACCCCCCCCCCCCCATCCCTGTTTATCTCAGGGTGCTAAGTGTAATGTTATTCCAGGTATGGTCTAACCAACGCAGAATAGAATGGGACTATTACATCCCTTGAGCTGGATATCAGACCTCTAAATATGTAGTTTAAAATCATATTTGCTCTTTGGGCTGCTACATCACACTGTTGGCTCATGTTCATCTTGTGGTCTACTAAGACTCGGAGATTCCTTTCACATGGACTAACTCTTCTCTCGATATAGACTCTATGCTTCTATTGATGCAGACTAGAATTGCATTTGGCCTTTTCTGCTGCTGCATCACACTGTTGGTTCGTGTTCAGCTTGTGGTCTACGGTAACTCCGAGATGCCTTCCACAGAGACTATTTTTGTCGTGGGTTTCTGTGAGTTTTTCACGCTATATGACCATGTTCCAGTAGCATTCTCTCCTGACATTTCACCCACATCTATGGCAGGCATCCTCAGAGGTTGTGAGGTCTGTCGGAAACATTTGCAGCTGGCATCTTCAGAGCAGTGAAGCAAGTGAAGCAAGTGAAGTGTATATATATCTGTGGAATGATGTCCAGGGTGGGAGAAAGAACCCTTCCATGTTTGAAGCAAGTGTGAATGTTATAATTAGAAAGCTTGAATAGCATTAAGTAGTTGTGAAGCTGCAAAGTATTTAAAAACAACAGAATTAAGACAGTAAATAAAGAACACCATTCAGAAACAGGGGAACTCTAGACAGCAAACAACCAAGTGCCAGTTAACACCTCCGAAACAGAGGATGCCTCCAGGCAACAGAGCCTAGGCTACCTCTGTGGAAATACCCTCCCTGATTGACTTTGCAGCTGCAAGACTACTCAGTGCTATTCAGGCTTGCTAATTGCAACATTCACACTTACTTGAAACAGATAAGGGTTATTTTCCCTACCCTGGACATTATTCCACAGGTATATATATAGGCTCCACTTGCCTAATTGAAATCAGATCTTCTGAAGATGCCGGCCACAGATGCAGGCGAAATGTCAGGAAAGAATGCTACCGGAACATGGCCATAGAGACCAAAAAACTCAAAGCAACCCAGTATTTCCAGTCATGAAAGCCTTTGACAACACATGTTTTTGCTGTATTGTGCATAGATCATTGATCTGCATGCCTTGAACTCTGAAAGTATGGAAGCTCTTGACCCATGTGGTTCCCAGAGTGTCCTAGAGGTGGAAAGCATTGATTTAACTGGAGAGGTGAATCCAACCAGTCAAAGATTGCAGATTGTCCACCGCAACACTGCAGGTGAAATCTGATTTGCTGATGCGCACGCAGGTATCCCTTTACTGCAACTGAGTTGGACTGAAAGCAAGACTAAATGAGAGTGATGCCAGCAGCCAAGTGAACATCTTTTCTCAAAGAGAGGCATGTTTTTCTTCCCTTGACACTGCTCAAAATTCAAAGAAGTGGCCCAGCTGCCACCTCATGGTTGTAATGTTCAAGATAAGCTGCAAAAAGGGAAAAGACCAGCAGATGGAGCTTGCAACTCATGCATTCCGTCTTCCATTTAAGTCCCTGATTTGAGCCATTCTTTTCAAAACCCAGGCAGGTTACATGGCTAGTACTGCAGGGACATGGACACTCAACAGCAAGGGGAGAAGGGAAAATGGAGGAAAAGGAGAGGAAGAAGAAGACTATCAATACCTTCGCTGAACTGATCTTTTTTTGGTTGAATAACAGTCCTAGAGGTTCCTAGGGAGAGCAGTTTTAATCCAACTCACAAATAAAAAAAGTCCACGAACGTCGAAACCACGGATATGGAAGGATGACTGTAGACATAAATCTTGACAAATATTTTTTGGCTAAATTACTTCATGTTTTCCTCGGCAAAATGCCATAACTTGATCTTATTCCTTTTGTGGCCATACAGCCTGCAATACAAATATGAATGCTGTGGAGCCTTTCAGGAATTAAAGTTGGCCACCCTCATTCGCCGCAAACAGATATGAATAGGCAGAGATCCAAATCGATGCTTTCCCTGCATGTCATTTTTATCATCTGTCACCTTTGAATGTTTCAACCTCAAGCTCTTTTGATTCACAATATGAAGGAATTTGGACTTTAAAGCCAAATACTTTAAAGCCATTGTTTCTAATGGCATCAAATAATTGCCTATGTGTAAAGCCACCTTGAGTACTCTCCAGGGTTGAGAAAGGCAGGGTAGAAATAGCATAAATAAATATATAAATAATAAAACCGGAGGCAAAACTGTGTTGTTGAAGGCTTTCATGGCTGGAATCACTGGATTGCTGCGACTTTTCCGGGCTATATGGCCATGTTCCAGAAGCATTCTCTCCTGACATTTCACCCACATCTATGGCAGACATCCTCAGAGGTTGTGAGGTCTGTTGGAACCTAGGCAAGTGGGGTTTATATATCTGTGGATTGTCTATGGTGGGAGAAAGAACTCTTGTCTGTTTGAGTCAAGTGTGAATGCTGCAATTTGCTACCTTGATTAGCATTGAATGGCCTTGCACTTTCAAAGCCTAGCTGCTTCCTACCTGGAGGGATTTTTTGTTGGAAGTGTTAGTTGGCCCTGATTGATCCTATACAGTAAATGAAGAGCAACACTAAAACAACAGGAATTCTAGACAGAAATCGATTAGGACTAGTGCACATCTTCCAACAAAGGATTCCTCCAGGCAGCAACCTGAAGCTACAAGGCCATTCAATGCTTTATAAAGGCAGCCAATTGAAACATTCACACTTACCTGAAACAGACAAGAGTTCTTTCTCCCATTGTGGACATTCCACAGATATATAAAACTTGCCTAGTTTCCAACAGACCTCAAAACCTGCCATAGATGTGGGCAAAACATCAGGAGAAAATGCTTCTGGAACATGGCCATACAGCCCAGAAAACTCACAGTAACCCATGGTTAAGTTTTTGATGATTTTTTTTTTTTTGCACTGAATCCAATGAGGGTGGCGTTTCCAGCTCAGAGATTTGACTTCCTTGTAGGCTGGAACCCGACAGTTTTTCTTTTTCAAAAAATAGAAAATAAGACTTTTTCTGGTAGGATTTTTTTTATTTATTTGGGATAATCCAAGCTTCTGTTGAACTGAAGGCAACCATCCCAAAGGGCTGTCTATTCATTTGAGATGGCTGCTGTAATGCCGCTTGGCAAAAATATATTGGTGTGATGGGTGAATGGGGAGCATTAAAAAAAAAAGGTCTATTTGAATCAGAAAAATAAAAAATGTACTGCTGGGTGCAACTTATTTTCATTTTAGGATTAAATAAAGTTGCTGCAAAAGAATGAGCCAAGTTTCGAGTTCTCCAGAGCTCTGTGTTATCAGGGTGAGTGCCATATAGTGCGGTTTGAAACTGAATGATGTGGCCAGCGTAGGCTCATATGATGCAGTTGAACTTCATTGAACTGCACTATATTTGTCATTGCATTGAACGAATCTACACTGCATTGAACTACATTATAGGACTGACCTTGAAGGAGCTGGGGGTGGTGACGGCCGACAGGGAGCTCTGGCGTGGGCTGGTCCATGAGGTCACGAAGAGTTGGAGACGACTGAACGAATGAACAACAACAACACATTGCATGAACTGCATTATATGAGTTTACATTTTATTTAGCTGCATTATATGTCTACATTGCATGAACTGCATTATGTGAATCTACATTGCATTGAAGTACATTGTATGAATCCACACTGCATTGAAATGCATTATAGCAGTTTGCACTGCATTGAAATGTTTTGTTTCATTCTACACTGTATTATGTGAGTCTATGCTGCATTGAATGGCATTATATGAGTCAACACTGCATTGAAATGCATTGTATGAGTCTACGCCACATCGGACTGTATTATATGACTCTACACTGCATTGTACTGCATTATATGAGCATTATATGAGTCTACACTACATTGAACTGCATTATATTAGTCCTCACTGCATTATATATGCCGACACTGCATTGGACTACATTATATGAGTCTAAACTGTATTTGATTGCATTATATGAGCATTATGTGAGTCTACACTGCATTGAACTGCATTATATTAGTCCTCACTGCATTGTATGAGTTTACACTGCAATGGACAGCATTATATGAGTCTACACAGCATTGGACAGCATTATATGAGTCCTCACTGCATTATGAGTCTACACTGCATTGGACGGCATTATATGAGTCTGCACGGCATTGGACTGCATTATATGAGTCTACACACCATTAGACTGCATAATATGAGTCCTCACTGCATTATATGTGTTTATACTACACTAGCTGTCCCCTGCCACGCGTTGCTGTGGCCCAGTCTGGTGATCTGGAAAATAAAGTAATGAGAAAATGTTGGTTTCTAATATATGTAATTTCTTTATACTTGTGGGTAAACAGTATTTCTTGCTGTTTCTTTGTCAGTGTTGATGTAGAGATTGTCTACTCTGGAACATGCAACATAGAATTGTCCTTTAGGGGTCCCTTTCAAATCTATGATACTATATCTCTCTGTGTGTGAATCATATCTATCTATCTATATCTATGGTTGGATGACTCTTTGTCAGGAGGGCTTTGATTACATTTTCTTGCCCTGGTGAAGGAGTTGGACTGGATGGCATGCTGTTGGTCAGGGGGGTTCTGTGTGGGAAGTTTGCCCCAATTCCGTCATTGGTGGGGTTCAGAATGTTCTTTGATTGTAGGTAAACTATAAATCCCAGTAACAACTCTCAAATGTCAAGGTCTATTTCCCCCAAACTTCATCTGTGTTCATATTTGGGCATATGGAATATTTGTGCCAAGTTTGGTCCGGATCCATCATTGTTTGAGTCCACAGTGCTCTCTGGATGTAGGTGAACTACAACTCCCAAACTCAAGGTCAATGCCCACCAAACTCTTCTAGTGTTTTCTGCTGGTCATGGGAGTTCTGTGTACCACGTTTGGTTCAATTCCATCATTGGTGGAGTTCAGAATGCTCTTTGATTGTAATTTAAATAGAAATCCCTGCAACTACAATTCCCAAATGACAAAATCAATTTTTTGAGTGATGGTCACTCCTTGGGTTAGTAGGTATCTTGTGGCCATAACTGGTGGCAATCCGTTCTGTGGTTTTTGAGTTATGTTAATCCCACAAACGAACATTACATTTTTATTTATATAGATTGAAATGTATTATATGAACCTACACTGCATTAAAATGTATTATATGAGTCTATACTGACCATAGAATGCAGTGCGGATGAGCCTGAAACTTCAGCTAAGGATGGAGAATTGCAACGTAGGTCCTCAAAGAAAAGGGGCAGTCAAAATGTGCCAAGGAAAGTAAACACAGCAAAGGTGTATTGTCGAAGGCTTTCATGGCTGGAATCACTGGGTTGTTTTAGGTTTTTTCGGGCTATATGGCCATGTTCTAGAGGCATTCTCTCCTGATGTTTTGCCTGCATCTATGGCAAGCATCCTCAGAGGTAGTGAGGTCATTATCTCACTACCTCTGAGGATGCTTGCCATAGATGCAGGCGAAACGTCAGGAGAGAATGCCTCTAGAACATGGCCATATAGCCTGAAAAAACCTACAACAACATAGCCAAGGTGCTTTGCATCTTTCAGTTATTTCTGACCTATGGTGACCTTGAGGAGACCCTATCACAGGGTTTTCTTGGCAAGATTGGCTTAGAGGGAGTTCACCTTCCTCTGAGGCTGAGAGAATGTGACTTGCCCAGGGTCACCAATTGGGTTTGCATGGCCAAGCATAGATTTGAATCCATGCTCCCTGAACATTCCTGCTGAATGTTTGACACAATAGTTGCTGGAGGACACTCGTCTCCTCATTGCCCAGGAAGTAAAAATGATATTTGGGGTTTCTGTTTCTGGACCTGAAGATGGCCTAGCCATACACAGTTTACTGTATATACTCATGTAGAAGTCCAGGGTAGGTTTCATACCCAAAAATATGGGTTATTATAGGACCCATGGATAAGACAAGGGTTATTCCACCGAGAGAGGAAAGCACGAATACAGTCTCAAAGGGTCACCTGCCCATGGAAGCCAACATTTTTCACCCAGGTATTGAAAAAAGCCAGAAGCAGCTCCACATCAAAGACGATGGAGAAGATATATGCTTCTTTGAGGTTCTACTGCATTGAATTAAGCTCTTGCCTTTCACCACTTGACTCTGAAAAGAGTTAAGGCAGAGGACTCATGTTGACTTATGGATAAGTCAACCCAGGGATGAATTTTTGGCCAACATTTCTAGACTTATACATGAGTATATAAAGTACGGTACTTGCAACTCTCCAATTCCCAACTCCAATGTGGAGATTTTGGATTTATTTTCATTTTATCCCAAACTGGTTGCATATCACACCATCTATTCCCATTGAAAAGAAGAAGAAGAGGAAGAACTGGTTGTTTGGGTTGGTTGGCAAGAGATGGAATTTCCTCTTCCCTCCGCAGGCTTCGGCAGATGTCAAAACACCCCGCGATGTAAACAGGCAAAACGATTAATTATTTCTTAAATGGTTGATCGAAATCTCTCCGCAATGAAAAGGACGGGGGGCTTCTTTCCCTTCCCTGTCAGGCCCATCTTGGCAATCTCCGCATCGTTCCTTCCAGCGAGTATCACATAGTTTAAGGAAACACTTGTACTTGTAGACTTCCCCCGGGAGAACAATGCAAGGCGGTATCCAGGCAAACATCCGTAAAATAACTTTGCCTCCCTTAGGGTTAGTAACGTCGCAATTATGACAGCCGTGGATAGGAGGGTGGGTGGATTTCATTTGATTGTGTTTGCTTTTTGCTGTCGGAGCCAACAAAATGTCAAGAGAAATGGCGTGGGATTCTGGTGGCACACACTGCAGAAACAGACACAACTCGCAGCATAAGACAAAGTGGCTACCGAGAGTGCATCTGCACTGTAGAATTAATGCAGTTCAATACCACCTTAACTACTATAGCTCCATACTATGGAATCCTGGGAGTTATCACTGCCCTGAGTCCCTTCGGGGAAAGAAGTGAGATTAGAATAAATTGTTGTTGTTGTTTTGCAAGGTCTTTAGCCTTCTTTGTCAAAGAGGGCTAATGCATCACCAAACTACAAGTCCCAGGATCCCATAGCACTGAACGATGCCAGTTATAGTACAATGTAGATGCACCCCAGCTGAAACTAACAGCTGACATAGGACATGGTTTAGTCATTGCCCCCAGTGGCGCAATGGGTTAAACCCTTGTGTCGGCAGGATTGCTGACTAAAAAATTGGCAGTTCGAATCTGAGGAGTGGGGTGAGCTCCCGTCTGTCAGCTCCAGCTTCTCATATGGGGACAGGAGGGAAGTCTCCCACAGGATGATAAAACACCTGGGTGTCCCCTAGGCAAAGTCCTTGCACCAGAAGCGATTTGCAGTTTCTCAAGTCATCCAGACACACAAAACAAGTCATTTTTTCATTGTACTATCACACACAGGCCCCAGAGTAAGGCATTCAGGGAAGTTTACAAAATGTAAAATCAAATTCAAAAAATTAGTTTTTCAGGCTGTATCAGCAGTGACATTACACAGAGCGGCTTAGTTTCCTCTTCCCAGGCTCCATTGCAGCTTTTGCAGGCTGAGGAAGAGACGTTCAGGGTGCATCTATATTGCAGAATGAAGTCAGCTTGACCTCCCTGTAACTACTATAGCTCCATGCTATAGAATCCTGGGAGTTGTAGTTTGGAGAGGCACCAATACTTTTCAGCAGAGAAGGCTTAAGATGGCTTTACTCCTGTGCTGGTACAGCTGTACCAGGAGCTCCAACTTCCTTTTCTTTCTTTGAGTGTTTGCACTTTGCAATAAGGTGGCTTCCCTTAGTTTGCAATTATAGGGCCAATGACCCATCAATCATTGTTTTTTTTTTAATTTTTTTATTGGTTTGTGGTGCATACAGAAAACAAAACCGACACCAAAGGAAAACCGAAATAAGTAAAAAGTAAAAAAGAAAGAGAAAAAAAAAAACAGAAAAAAAGAAAAACAAAAGAGTATGCCAGTTAGCAGAATGGTATACAGTCAGCGCTCATTAAACATATAAAAAATCAACTTTGACTGTACAGTTATAATACATTAACATTTATTGTCCTTCTAACCCCACACCCGTGAACCCAACCCCTGTGACCTCCGACACCACTCCGTATGGATCACATAACTAACCCGCTACTATCCACGTATCTTCTTTCACTGAATCCCCTTTATGGCAATCTTCAAATCTACTTTTGTCTTCTTTTCAAGATATCCAATTGCCAACCGCCATTTTTCAACAAATTCTTCATTGTTTCCACCTCTACTGCTATTTGTCAGTTTGGCCATTTGGATATAGTCTACTAATTTATCTCTCCAATCCTTAATATTTAACTCTTTTTCCCCCTTCCACGATTTAGCTATTATTAGTCTCGCAGCAACAAAACAATACTGACAAATTACTTCATCTCCTGTGCTAGTACGCCTCCTAAATATTCCTAATAAGCACATTTCTGGGTTTTTCTTGATTTTTTTGCTGATCATTTTGTTTGTTTCTTTCATCACTTTTTTCCAGAATTCTTTAACTATGTTACAGGTCCACCATACGTGGAAAAAAGATCCCTTCACCTTCTTGCATCTCCAGCAAGCCCCTTGTCCTGTTTTCTCTATTTTAGCTAGTACCTCTGGGGTTATATAGGTTCTGTAAAACATTTTAAACATGTTTTCTCTAATTGAGCTGGCCACTGAGAATCTAAAGCCCTTATTCCAAAGACATTCCCACTCTTCCAGATCGATATTTCTGCCAACATCTTGGGCTCACGTGATCATAACGGATTTTATTTGGTTGTCTACTAAGTTATATTCTAAAATGTATTTGTAAAGTCTGGATATTAGGCCTTTGTTGCCCTTCTCAAAAATACTTTCTAACTCCGATTTATTAGAGGCAAATCTTAGTTTTGCATCCTTCCTAAATCTGTCGTGTAGTTGGAAAAAACTGAACCAATCTTTTAACCCATCAATCATTGTTAAGTTTTTGGTTCCGCCCCTTTCCCCAGGGCTCTGGGAGCGAAAAGAGAGACTTCAGGCAGTCTTACAGTTTTGGAAGCCCAGTTACAGGACGTGAGCTTTCGCCACCTGTAGAGAAGCTTCGTTTCTCACAACATCCGGGGGAAGCAGCCCTAAAGCTTCTAAGGAAAACAGTTTGACAGCACAACCCTTGTTGGGGTTATAGAAACAGCTCCACATCATTCGTGGAAAAATTCCAAAAGAACTCCAGCTGGAAAATCTACTAAGTCTTGGCTGGTAGGTCTACTTGGGTAACCAGAAGCAATTGGAGCTGGGAGTAGGGCCCACACCAGCAGAGCCTAGAAAACAGATTGCCCCAGGGAGTGGTTAAAAAGGGGTTTTCCTCTTAAAGAAAAGAATCAGTTGAAGACCTAAGCAATAATAAATAACTTTGTTAAACTTTTTAAGCTCCTAAAAACTTTTGTATAGGAAAATCCTTAGAGCCTCTCAGCTGAGGCACCCTGGCTTCCCGCTGGGCACAAAGAGCATGTCCTGTTCAAAAGCGAATTGCTATAGGCCCAGCACGCAACAGCACAACTCCAGTGATTCAATGGGACAGAGACATCGCTGTCAAAGTGATGCCAAACTGCATTCATTCTACAGCGCAGATGCTCCATTTGTCCTATGCCAGCCCACACAATATACAGTAGAGTCACGCTTATCCAACCTTTGTTTATCCAACATTTTGTATTATCCAACGCAGTTTGTCTTCCGCCTGGATCCACAGCTTTTTCAATATATTGCAATGTTTTGGTGCTAAATTTGTAAATACAATAATTACCATATAACATTACCATATATTGAAATGCTTTTTCTATCAATTTGTTGTAAAATATGATATTTTGGTGCTTAATTTGTAAAATCATAATGTAATCTGATGTTTAATAGGCTTTTCCTTAATCCCTCCTTATTATCCAACATTTTCACTTATCCAACGTTCTGCTGGCCCGTTTATGTTGGATAAGCATGAGTTGTAGTTGCAGCTACAGCTGGCCCTCCACATACAAGGATTCTGCATTCACATGTTCCATCACCCAAGGCTTGAACATATTTTTAAAAATACAAAAGTCAAAGCTTAATTTGATATAAAGGATACCTTTTTACCATGCAGTTGTATATAATGGAACATAAGCATTCACACACTTTGGAATCTGTGTGGCATCCTGGAATCAAACCATATTGGATATTAAAATACTAACATTGTGGCTACTTTCCTCCCCAAAATTGTGTGAAATGTGGTTGTTTGTGGTTTAGGCTCCCATTTGGCTGTTTCCTCTCCACCTGCAAAAGAATGAAAAGTTAGTAAAAGTTTGGAGAACATAGCTCTATACCAGGCATGGGCAAACTTTGGCTCCAGATGTTTTGGACTTCAACTCCCACAATTCCTAACAGCCTCAGGCCCCTTCCTTTTCCCCCTTAGCCGCTTAAGTGGCCGAGGGGGAAAAGGAAAGGGCCTGAGGCTGTTTGGAATCGTGGGAGTTGAAGTCCAAAACATCTGGAGGGCCAAAGTTTTCCCATGCCTGCTCTATATGCAAGGCATGAAAAGAAAAAAAAGAAGAATTGGCTGGGAAAAGCACAGAGTGTTGAAAAACAAAGCCAAGCGGCCATAAGAGCCACCCCAAATTGGCTCAGGCCAGATTTCCTTGAAGGGGAAGCTTTTGCATGCAGAGTTAACATTAGGCTAGAAGATTAAATTGACCTCCAGCGCAAGGAAGCGGCCTAGGCAGGCGAACCAAACGGAGCATATCAATGACACATCCCTGGAAGATTTCCCCCAGAATTTAGGCCGAATAATTAGTTTTGCCATTCCGGCCCAGTGGGGCTCCCTTTCTACTTTCCCCCGCTGTCCATCAGGGTTTTTAAAAAATCTCGTCGGCGCTTCTGAAGAGGAATTTCGAACGCTGGGCTCATGGGTCTCTCCCCACTCATGCCTGTGTAAGGCATTTCAATGCAAGCCTCATCCCCTTTGCATTGGGATGTGGAAAGTTTAAACGATTGCAGAGGGAGGAATTGGGGTTGGAACTGGCAGGTGTTCCATTTCGGCATTACAATGAGCTGGTTTTGGATAATCTAATTAATGGTGGCCAAAGACTGAGAAAGAAGACAAGGCGAAGAAATGAAAGAGTGGCCAGGATCCACCAGCAAATGGACATGGAAATAATAATAATAATAATAATAATAATAATAATAATGCACTGCAGTAGCACAGTGGGTTAAACTGCTAGCTGCAGAAAACTTGCTGACTGGAAGGTTGGCAGTTCAAAACTGTGGGTCGGGGTGAGCTCCTGTTGTTAGCCCCAGCTTCTGTCAACCTAGCAGTTTGAAAACATGCAATGTTAGTAGATCAGTAGGTAACACCTGGGCAGGAAGGTAAAAGATTCTCATGCAGCCATGCCAGCAAACTCAACCAGGAGTTTCTACGGACAACAGGCTTCTCAGCATGGAAAAATGGAACAAGAGCACCTCTCCATGGCCAGACTTGAGCATCGCCCCCAGACACGAGATGGAAAGGGGAACCTTTGCCTTTGTTTGTATTGTTTGTCGTTGTTGTTACGGTATAAAATTGTTTGCCTTTATGTGTGTATACTCTAATCCACTCTGAGTCCCCTTGGGAAGATAGAGCGGAATATAAATAAGGTGCGGTATTATGTATTATTAGTAGCTTAGGTTCCCAGTGATGCCTGGGTGAGATATTTTGTAATGAAAATATTAGAAATATTCATTGTTTGGTTTTGGATGTTATGGCTATCAATGGTCCCATTAGAAATAAACATGGCTCTCTGGATGTGGGATACACAGGGGTCTTTGGATGTGTCTGGACTACAGCTTCCATCAAACCCTGCTGAAACTCCACCAGTATTTAAAGTTGGTCATGATGCATATGTCTGCTACATTTAGTCCACTTGTGAGCACCCGATGCCCGATTGCCCCTTCCTCAGAAAATCTTGCAAGTGGGAAAGTTTGACAGAACACACTGATTGAACCAACGTCTCTCACTGCCATGCTTTCTCTCCTCAAGTAGCTGTCAGTAGTAATCCCTCTCCTAATACACTGAGATTGGCGGCAGGGGGAGGGGGCAATCTCTTTGCTGAGTTTTGCTGTGTTGTTCCTCCAACTTCCATTTGTTTGTTCAATTGCTTTCCAATTAATTTCAAATGTGTCACTCATGTGCCATTCATGGGGCAGGGAGGAGCACTCGGCACAGAGGCAAATGGCGCCAGAACCAAAGTACCTTACTGTGTAGGTAAAAGAATTCCTCAAATCTATGTCTGCATTTTGGAGTTTGATAGGCTTTCTGACCTTTGACATGTAGCCAAGCAGCATCACAGTGGGGTTAGAATGGCGAAAGAGATGAATGAGAATATTCATCCTATATCTTGGCAATGATGACCGGAATGGACCACGACTATGAGACTGACTATGACCCATGATATGACGAAGCGGATTTTTAGTATAAGTATATGTCAAGTAGTAGTAGCATGTTATGTATTGTTCTGATTACTGTAAATTGTCTTTTCTATGTTGTTGTTCACCGCCACGAGTCGCCCCCTGGGCTGAGAGTGGCGGTAAATAAGTGCAAGTAATAAATAAATAAATAAATAAATATTCAGACAAGCTAAGGGGGAGGGCATTTATACTGTAGAATTAATGCACTTTGGCTCCACCTTAAACTTTTTAAATTATTTATTTAAAACATTTATATTCTGCCTTTCTCACCCCAAAGGGGACTCGGGGCGGAGCACAGCATATATATGGCAAACATTCAATGCCGGGACAAGAATTCATTATATGCATACAGAAACACTAAAAACATTTATCTCAGTATTAAAATACACTGTTTAAAACCGTCTTGGTCATCTGCATCAAATCCAATTGGCGCTGCTTTATTGCACTGTCCTGAAAGTTTGGTCCCACAGCCAAGTTTTTACCATCCTTCTGAAGGATAGGAGGGAGGGGGCTGATCTGATCTCACCATGAAGGGAGTTCCATAGCCAGGGGGCCATCACTGAGAAGGCCCTCTCTCTCGTCCCCACCCATTGCGCCTGTGACAATGGCAGGGTGGAGGGCAGGGCCTTCCTGGAAGATCTTAATATTTGCAATGGCTCATAGGGGGAGATGCGTTCAGACAGGTAAATTGGGCTGGGGCCATTTAGGGCTTTATAGGCCAAAGCCAGCACTTTGAATTTTGCTTGGTAGCAAACTGGTAGCCAGTGGAGCTGGTGTAACATGGGAGTTGTATGCTCCCTGTATGCCGCCCCAGTTCTTAAGCTGGCTGCCTCTTGTTAGACTATTTGAAGCTTCCGAGCAGTCTTCAAAGGCAACCCCACGAAGAGTGCATTGCAGTAGTCTATCCTAGATGTAACGAGAGCGTGGACCACTGTGGCCAAGTCTGACTTCCCAAGGTACAGAATCAATGCCATGGAATCAATGCCATTGAATCCTCGGAGTTGTGGTTTTACAAGGTTTCATAAAGTTTCACAATGTTTTGTTTTACAAACCTCTGCCAAAGTGTGCTGGCGCCTTGCCAAATTCCAAATCTCAGGATTCTATTGCATTGAGCCAGAGCAGCCAAAGGGGTGTCAAACTGCATTAACATTTTAGAGTGTAGATGTACCCTATATTTAGATACTTGGCCCATTTAAGTTTCAGCAAGGGAGATGAACTACCAGGTTCTTTTGGTAATTTACAAATGAAAGCAAAAGGCTAGAGTGGGAGATCCTTTCAATCTGCTGGATACAGAACTGTTGTTAGGGGACTGAGTTCCTCATCTCTCATTTGAAAACACTGAAGACTTGAAACATGGGAGTTATGAGGCTGTAGAATGGAGAGAGCTAAGCCACTTTGACAGGTACATTGGATTTTCAAACAGGTAAGAGCTGACTCTCCACAAGGATGTTCGCCCCGCTTCATTTCCGAGTGCCAAATTTGACCTTTCAAACTTGGAAAGCCTTGGCACCAAGGCACCTGAGAGATGCCCTCCAGGACTTTGGGATCTTCCCCAAAGGCCTTGCTCTGTCTTCTTTGAAACATGGCAGGAAGGTCAAAGAAGAGCCTCTTCCAAGGCTTTTGAAGCTTGTGGTGTTGCTTTGGAGTGTTGGGTAGATATTTTCCCTTTTCACCTGGGTGTTGATGGGATTCTTCACAAAATCAGATGCCACAATATACATCAATCTGATGCCATAATCACCTGACTGCTAATGTACCTGTGGCATAGTCCAGACATCACTTCCCTATGGGTTGGCATCTACATATATGCTAACATATAATTTCTTGTTCCTTCTTATTTTAAACTAATTTGGGGACCCTGTGGAGCCCTGGTTAATTGAAAAAGGCACTGTTTGTTTTGGGGTGTTAGGTAACATCCGTTTGGTAATTTATAGCTCTTATTTCTTAGGAAAAAC
This sequence comes from Anolis sagrei, assembly GCF_037176765.1. Taxonomy (NCBI): domain Eukaryota; kingdom Metazoa; phylum Chordata; class Lepidosauria; order Squamata; family Anolidae; genus Anolis; species Anolis sagrei. Next base: position 19,116,854 of record NC_090034.1, on the reverse strand, counting down.
CCAGTATTTCCTGTTGTTTTTTAATGAATGCTCCCGTTAGAAAATGCAATTCCCAAAATTGTGGGCTAATCACTTCAAACCCCACCAGTATTCAAAGTTGGTCATGTTGGGTCTGTGGGTCACGTTTAGTGCAGATCCAATGTTGGCTGGGTTCAGCGCTCTCTGGATAAGGGTGAACTACAATTCCCATATGGCAAGGACAACCACTCCCAAACCCCGCCTGTATGCAGAGTTTGCCATGTTAGGTCTGCATGCCAAGTTTGACATTGGCTGGGTTCAGTGCTTTCTGGATAAGGGTGAACTACAACTCCCAAAATCAAGGTCAATTCCTCCAAACCCCTGCAGTATGTCCAGTTGGTCATAGGACTTCTCTGTGCCAAGTTTGGTCCTGGTCCATTGTTGGTGGGGGTCACAGTATTGCTGGATGCAGGTGAACTATTAACTCCCAAAATCAAGGTCCATTCCCAGAAACTCCTGCAGTATGTTCAGTTAATCATGGGGCTTCTCTCTGCCAGGTTTGGTCCCCGTCCATTGTCGGTGGGGGATCACAGTTTCTCTGGATGCAGGTGAACTATAACTCCCATCAAGGTCATTTCCCCCCAGACATCTCCAGTATGTTCTGTTGGTCATGGGGAGTCTGTGTGCCAAGTTTGGTCTAGGTTGGTAATGTGTGGGGGTCGCAGTAGTCTCTGGAAGTGAGTGAAGGTACTGCAAGTCCCATCATCTGAGGCAAGTTTGGTCCAGATCCATCATCAGTTGGGTTCACAGTGATCTCTGGATATAAGTTAACTACAACTCCTATAAATCATGATGAATTCTCCCCCAACCTCAATTCCTCTGTTTGCTGCATGCCATAGGAATGTGTAGGAAAGGGTTAAGGGAGAAGCAGTGGGCAAATTCCACAGTAATGGAGAGAGAAAGGAACACCGGGATGTGGAGCTCACTATAACCTGCAATGTCATAGCATGGAGTGCTATTGGTGGCTCCTCCTCAGCACTATGGGTTATAGCTGTTTGTGGAGGTTGGAGGCTGTCTATGTAAGTGGACACCTCCTCCATATAAACACACACATTTTCACTTTTATTGTGTGTCTAGAAGATAATATTCATTAATGGTATGGATTCAACATGATTGCAACCTCTGTCCAGGAATTTTTATTCCCTCCAAGTAAAAGCATTTCAGCAAACTCTTTGCACTCTATAGTTTGCTCACTTGCCCCTACTGCTCCCCAACTGAAAGGTGGAACGTTTCAAACAATAAAAACCATCCTAGTAGAAAACGGCTCCGTCCTCTTTCTCTGCATGTGAGTGTATTAGAGACCTTTTTAAAAAATTGAGTCGTTTTTTTCTTCCCTCCTGACCTTCTCCTGCGGCTGTTTACTGCAGGCCTTGTGGAAATCTTCATGATTATTTCCCCCCTCTTTAATGGCTCTTTCCCCCCTTTTCTTGGAAAAAGAAAAGAAAAGGAATAAACAGTCTTAATCTTCTGGGCAGGAAAAAGTGCACCGGACTGCATGTTTTCTAATAGAGTTGTTTTTTTGTTAATTCCTATCACAGCGGTGCCTTAATTAAAGATCGGGAAAATGAATCAACAGGTAACGGCGCTTTTGCAAAGATACAGTAAACACGAGTCCCCAAGTTCCAAGGGATGGGAGTGGAAGGGCAGGGAGGGGAGGGGAGGAAGGAAGGGATGTCATATTCCCATCAAGATAATTAATGGTCTGCCGAGACAGGCAATTAAAGGTTGCAATAGCAATCGACAAGAGCGCTCCCTTTGTTTCCCAATTAAAACCCTTCCAAACTAATTAAAAAACATGGCTTTGTCGCACCATGCCATGGCTTCAAACTGGCACCGTAAAAAGAGGGGAGCTCAGGCAGAGAAGATAAATGCCACTAAGGAAACACATATATAATGGAAGAGCCATTTCTTTTGCCATCTTCGATGGGTGGTCGCCCATGAAATTGGAGGGAAAACAGGGTAACCATATGGGCAACCAATAAGGTGGCTGAGTTGTTGTAGGTTTTTCGGGCTGTATGGCCATGTTCTAGAAGCATTTTCTTTTGACATTTCGCCTGCATCTATGGCAGGCATCCTCAGAGGTTGTGAGGACCTTACAACCTCTGAGGATGCCTGCCATAGATGCAGGTGAAACATCAGGAGAGAATGCTTCTAGAACATGGCCATACAGCCTGAAAAACTTACAGCAACTCAGTGGTTCCAGCCATGAAAGCCTTCAACAATATAACAAGGTGGCTATCCAAAAATCTTTTCTCTTTCTCCATATTCCCCTTACCCTTATTTCCCCTTCTTTTTAGAATCATAGAAGAATAGAATTGGAAGAGATCCCAAGGGCCATCCAGTCCAACCCACTGCAATGCAGGAACACACAATCAAAGCACCCCTGAAAGATAGCCACCCAGCCTATGCTTAAAAACCTCCAAAGAAAGAGCCTCCATCAAACTATGAGACAGTGAGTTCCACGGTCAGAAGGTAATGTTCAGGTGGAATCTCCTTTCCTGTCTCCATTGAGTTCTCATCTCCAAGGCAGCAGAAAGCAAACCTGCTCCCTCTTCCTTATGGTATCCTTTCAAATACTTAAACATGTCTCTTATCTCTCCTTTCAACCTTCTCTTCTTCACGCTCAACAAACCCAGTTTTTAAGCTTCTCCTTAGAGAACATCACCGTCTCCTTCTTTTTCCTTCTTTTGGAATGAAATGGGATTTTTCCTCCTATTAAAAAAACACATTAACTTTGCAGAAGACCTCAAAAAATGGTTCAGTGAAACAGCAAGTCCCACAAAGCCGATTGTTTTGCCCAGATGTATCCATGGGGGCAATTATATAGCGAAACTTCTTTTTGTGAGTCACTCAGCTGTTTTGCTGGGAAGTCCTTGGCTACCTCCTTACAGCCAGATGCAAAACAGTTGCAGCAGTGCAGAGATCTTTTGTCGCCCTGATGCCATAGTTCCATGTCTGGTTACAGGGACATTGCTAGATCCTTCTCTGAGCCTGTGTTTTCTCCACAACATACACAATGGGATGGCTTCACTGGTTTTTTGAATAAGTGGGGTGTGGTAGCAGATTTGTGTGCAGGTATTGACACTGTGTTGAGAGATATCAAACCAACACAGTCTTCCACTTGCAGCAGCTGAAGTTATGCTGTATATAACTGCTAAGTATGTACAGCAACATTGTACATAGTAGTTATGCATTGCACATTTAACGAAAAACACATAGTCATTGATATGGGTTGCAGATTGTTGCTAACGTTTATGGAGGTTATATTTTGCTGGTGTAGTGCATCTCCACACAAAGGTACAGACAGTGCCGGGTTTAGGACAAATGAGGCGCTGTCCTAGTTAAGTTATGAGGCCTCTTACTTGGGCCCTGAAGGAGGTCAGCTCAGTAGGTGTTAGGTTTGTGCAATCTGTGTAAACCTTGACCAGTTTTGTGTCCTGGCTTTTGGTGGCCCGCCCGATCCATTTTTTGGAAGCCTCCTGAAATCAGGAATTCAGATATCTATCTTTGCTCTAGGGGCCAAAAGATCAGTTTTCTATCGGCCCATTATGGGAGGGGAATTCCTAGGCTCCCCTTCTCATCATTTTGGACATTTAAGCACTACTCTAGAGGATTGGCGCTCAGCTGCAGGCAGTTTCACTCTTTAAGGAGGCTTCTTACCTGTTTCTTTTTCTAGAGGAGGCACTCAGCTGCAGGCAGGCATGCACACTTTCTGGGCCTGCATGCCACACACACTTTTCAAGACAAGGAGGCAAGTTTGCTTACTCCATAGGAAGCACTTGGCTGCAGGCAGACACACTAGCTTTCTGGGCCTTCATGTCACATGCCCTTTCCAAGATAAGGAAGCAAGTTTGCTCTAGAGCAAGCACTTGGTTGCAGGCAGGCGCATGCTCTTTCTGGGCCTGCATAGCACACACACACACTCTTTCCAAGGCAAGGTGGCTGCTCACGAAAAGCAGAGGAAGAGTCAGGATCGGCTCCCATTTCCTTTCATGTCAAACTGATTTTTGTACCAGGAGCGGGCTTCCCATTACATGCTCCCAAAGATGGTAGAGTTGCTGTGGGTACCAAAGGAAATGGGAACCACGCACGACCCTTGTAGGCCTACACTGCTTGTTTTGTGGCAAACTCCCATATTCTATCAACTCTATCATTATGTCTAGAATTGCTCAAAACTGAACACCTTCAAATTTAGAATGGCATCACATTTTTTTCAGGAAGATGGCCCCCACTGGCCAGCGGGGCCCTGTGCTTAAGCACACCTAAGCACAATGCTAAACCCGGCCCTGGGTACAGGTTGAGTATCCCTTATCTGGAATTTGGAAATCTAAAATGCAACCAGCCCTTTGATGATTCGTGGATTTGATTAATATGGTCCCACTAGAGAACTCAAAGTCATGCAGTGTGATTCTATGGCCAACTTCCACTGGAGGTTGGTACTAGAGCTGACCTTTCCAACCATTTCCCGTTGGTGATACACTTTTTAGATATGGATAATTTTGCAACACAGTCACTCAGAGGTTAAACCAGCCCTCAATAAGAGATACGGATGCATACATAAATCATAATAGTGAAATGTATGGGGATATAATATATCTCATGAAAATCTTTCTTTTAATGTTTAAAGAAATTATGATTTCTTTCACCAATGTGTCATGACACACAGTCTGGAAAGCTCTGCACTAGACAGTCAACACTTCTCTAGATATTTCCCGTTCTTCTAGTGCAGTTCTATGGCCAACTTCCAATAGAGGTTGACCTTACCATCATGCTGGAGCTTTGCATTTTGACTTGCCATCTTCACAATATCTCTTGCAAATGCAGATATCCCAAAATCTGAAATAAAGAATCCCAAATCCGGTCCCAAGCGTTTTGGATCGGGGAGGCTCGGGTCTTGCAGCCTCCGATTCTGTGTTGCTCCTTGAATCATAAGAAATGCAGCCTTGTCCCAGCTTCCAAGCACGAGATGAATTGGAAGGGCGAAACCCAGGTGGCTTGTTTACACTCGTTCCCTGAGCTAACAGACTCACTTTCGAAAATAACCACATTTTTCATCCTGATAAATTGATAACAACGGATGGCAAGACACTTCCTTCTTCAATGGCCAGGTCTCCCGGGGTTGCGAACCCATAGTTCTTCTTTTCCCCTTCTTCTTTTCCTGAAGTATTCAATTCCAAAGTGCAACCAAGTGCCATATAACTTGTAAAAGTTACTGCAGCCCTATACTGACAGATTAGAAATATTGGGAACTAGTCCGGGCTCCTTTTGATCTATGATTTATTGATGCGCAGAATGAAATATTCATTAAAACAGACTGCTGTTTCACGTTGATTCGTCATGTTTTTAATTCATGTTTTAACACATTAATAAAACTGACACCATTCATTATTTTTTTTCTCCAAAATGCCAGGCATATTGGAGAGGTAGAGGGAAAAAATTGGCAGTAGTGGGACTGGAGAGGGGGAAGGACGGAAGATGATGCTTCATGTTTGATATTAAAATAGTGGGAGGAATTCATTGACAGAAAGGTTCATCTGCATGCGCTGATATTCCATATTCTGCAATGACAGGCTTCCCTTGCTAAACCTCTGTACAAGAATGTGATTGAAAGATCCTCAATTTGGAAACCGCAATGTTTTAAGAAACAGTTGTCAAACTCAAGGCCTACAGAGCAAATCTGGGCCACTGTATCATTTTATGTGGCTCTCCAGGTGCTGGACTACACCTCCTGTATTTCTTACAATTAGACATCACGACTAGAGCCAATGGTGGGAGTTGTGATGCGGTAACATCTGGAAGGCCACAATTTGCTCTGCTTAGTCTGGAGAATGGGGCTTGGATTTAGATCTAAGACTTGTGGATAAAATGCTTGACTTTAAACTGTCCTATAACCTTTCTACAATCTCTGAGTCACAAGTGCTGTTGGGTTGCAATTCCCATTATCCCCAGTCTGCAAGGTGGATAATCAAAATTGACTAGAGTCATTGTTCAGTAACAACTAAAGATTACTGATCTCTATATAAAAAAACATATAGTTGGCCGTCTGTATTTCATAGAATCATAGAGTTGGAAGAGACCTCATGGGCCATCTAGTCCAACTCTCTGCCAAGAAGCAGGAAAACCACATTCAAAGCATCCCCGATAGATGGCCATCCATCCTCTGTTTAAAAGCCTCCAAAGAAGGAGCCTCCACCACACTCCGGGGCAGAGAGTTCCACTGCTGAATTTATTTATTTATTTATTTATTTATTTATTTATTTACTGTCCTTGTATACCGCCGTTTCTCAGCCTAACTGGCGACTCAACGCGGTTTACAACAGAATATACAGTACACAGTATACAATTAAAACCGTAAAAAACATAATACACAATATTTCACATAAATCACAATCCAGCTCTCACAGTCAGGAAGTTTTTCCGAATGTTCAGATGGAATCTCCTTTCTTGTAGTTTGAAGCCATTGTTCCGTTTCCTAGTCTCCAGGGCAGCAGAAAACAAGATTGCTCCCTCCTCCCTATGACTTCCTCTCATATATTTATACATGGCTATCATGTCTCCTCTGTCCAATGGCCCTTTGAAAGCAACCAAAAATGGTTCGAGCCCTGTCTGTCTTCGTGACCTCCTCCCCCCCCCCCCCATATCCCTGCACGAGTGTTAAGATCTGCTGGGAGGCCTTCCTTGCGGTCCCACCACTGTCACAAGTGTGGTTGGTGGGGAAGAGGGAGAGGGCCTTTTTGGTGGTGGACCCCCAGCTTTGGAACACCCTCCCCAGGGAGATTAGGCAGGCCCCCACATTGTCCTCCTACTGTAGGTTTTTGAAAACTTGGATGTTTAAACAATTCTTTGAGAATGTCTAGCCCCAATGGTCCGCAATCAATGACACAGGACAGCACTTTTATCCCATGCCCTTGTCCCTTAACTACAATTTGCGTTTGGCCCTGTTTGGCCCTGTCTTGCGGCACTTGCCACCATAGGTTGTTGGGTGTTGTTCTGCATTTTAAATTGTTGTTCTATATGCTATTGGTTTTCTATTTATTGTACTGTGTGTTTATTTTCTGCAGGCATCCTCACAACCTCCGAGGATGCCTGCCATAGATGCAGGCGAAACATCAGGAGAGAATGCTTCTAGAATATGGCCTACAATAACCCAGTGATTTTGACCATGAAAACCTTTGACAATCCATGAGAAGGTTTTATAGCAATTGTAACATGCTGGATATACTGGGATTTCCTGTACATGATGACCTTGGGGAGATGGAGGAGAATTTCATTTCTGTTCCTTTTAAATGAATCTGTAAAGATGAAGATTTGAGATTCGAGATGAAAAGAACTTGAACCATGTGGAAAATGAAACCAATGGTTTCCCCCATCCTTATCCTGGGATCTTCAGCACTTCCATAGTGTGCTTCTGAAAATTCCTTCTTAGGCTTTGTCCCCATCCTACAAGGACTTCCCAACCTTTAGGAAGTCTTGCTCATGTTGGCTGAAGGATTCTGGAAGTTGCAGTTAAAAAAAGACAACACCCACAAGTACTGCAAGAGCCAAGGGCGGCGTATTTCTAAGCCTTAGAGCTGCTAGCTGGCTGCATCAGATAATTTAAGAACTCAACTTTTCTGTATTGATTTATTTCATGGTAAAATTGCATTTCGGTTGACCTTTAAAACAGAGCAATCCATGGTTCAATTATTCTCCAAACCTTTGCCACGGCATTAATTGAGGAACATCCTCTTCATGTCTTTTTAGCAGCTGAGGTCGCTCGACTCTTTCTCCTTCATAATTGAGATGCTGTTTTATAAACTCCGCAATAACCCTCCCAGAGTGACAGTACCCTTGAAGACCTTGGGTGCAACCTACACAGCAGAATTAATGCAGTTTGGTACTACTTTAACTGCCATGGAATCCTGTGCATTGCAGTTTTGCAAGGTCTTTAGTCTTCTCTGCTGGTGCCTTACCAAACTACAACACCCAGGATTCCATTGCATAGAGCCTTGGCAGTTAAAATGATGTTAAGACTGCACAGTGTAGATTCTTTCCTTGTTCCTATCATTGTTACAGATATTAGAAAAAGATACTTCTTGGGATTGCTGTTCCATGAACGAACGCTCAGCCTGGACATCACCAATGGAAATAGGGAAGAGGAATAAAGCACCCACATTTCTTTGACCTGAGTCTCCAATGGAAAACATGAGTGGGCTGGAGAAGATTAAGTCCCATTCTTATATCTGGTTTTGGATTAGAAGTAGATGTGGATGTGGCTCTTAATGAGACATGCTGCATCATCATGGGGTGTCTGTGCCCTACACCACTGGAGAAAGTATACTGTTGAGAAAGGACCAAGGCCGTGACATTTCTGGCCCACCCCCTGTTTGGGTATCAGCCAGCCCATCAACGACTTAAATCAAGAAATAGTTTTCTAAGATCTACAGAGACACTTGCTGGAACACCTCAGCAAGCAAGAGTCCAAAAGTGGCAGGCTCAAACCCAGAATCTCAATCAATGGCTGATACCAAATGAGAGACTCCCTCCTGGGCATACAGAAACCAGGCGACTTGGAAGGCACTGAACAGACTGTGCTCTGGCACCATGAGATGTAGAGGCAACCTTAAGAAATGGAGCTACAAACTGGAATCCACAACATGCGAGTGTGGAGAAGAACAAACCACTGACCACCTGCTGCAATGCAACCTGAGCCCTGCCACATGCACAATGGAGGACCTCCTTGCGGCAACACCAGAAGCACTCGAAGTGGCCATCTACTGGTAAAAGGACATTTAATAGAATGCCAAGTTTGCAAACTTTGTGGGTTTTTTGTTTGCTTTTTAAAAAATGCAATACAACTGTTTGGTTTGCTCCTGACACGATTAATAAATAAATATTAGAAGTAGTAGGTCAAAGTAGTAGAGCAATCTGGGAGAACCAGGGTTTCTAGGGAGCTGAAGCCCAGTTTAACCCCATTCTACCATGAAGGAATATCCCACCCAAGTGCTCCTGACAGATGCCCTAGATAAATGCAAGGTACTCCACTTAGGCAGAAAAAAATGGAATGCAAAGATACAGAATGAGGGATAATGCCTGGCTCAACAGTACGTGTGAAAAAGATCTTGGAGTCCTTGTGGAGAGGAAGGTGAACATGAGCCAACAATGTGATGCAGTAGCCAAAAAAAGTCAATGGGGTTTTGGCTTGCATAAATAGGGGAATAGTGTCTAGACCCAGGGAAACCATGCTATCTCTCTATTCTGCCTTGGTCAGACCATACCTGGAATCACACTATGTCCAATTCTGGGCACCACAATTTAAGGGAGATGTTACAAGCTGGGATGTGTTCAGAGGAGGTTGACTAAAATATTCAAGGTTCTGGAGAACAAGCCCTATGAGGAGCGGCTTAAAGAGCTGGGCATATTTAGCTTCCAGAAGAGAATGATGAGAGAGACATGATGAGCACCAGGTATAAATATGTGAGGGAAAGTCATAGGGAGGAGGGAGTAAGGTTGTTTTCTGCAGCCCTGGAGATTAGGACACAATGGAACAATGGCTTCAAACTACAGGAAAGAAATAAGGTTCCATCTGAACATTAGGAAGAATTTCCTAACTGTAAGAGCTGTTCAGCAGTGGAACTCTCTGTCTCAGAGTGTGGTGGAAGCTCTTTCTTTGGGGGCTTTTTTGCAGAGGCTGGATAGCCATCTGTTAGGAGTGCTTTGAATGTGATTTTCCTGCTTCTTGGCGGGGGTTGGACTGGATGGCCCATGAGGTCTCTTCCAACTCTATGATTTTATGATTCTCTTCTATGATGGCCATTCACCCAACAGGGAAGGAGAATCTACCAGATTCCCTGACAGCGGCAGATTCCACTCTTGAACAGTTCCGACCATCTGGAAGTTCTTGCTAATATTCAGATGGAATCTCTTTTCCTGCAATTTGAAATCATAACTCCATTGTGTCCTAGTCTCTGGAGCCACAGAAAACAAGTTGGCACCATCTTCAATGATGATGATGATGATGATGATGATGGTGATAATAATAACTTTATTTTTGTACCCCATCTCCATCTCCCTGTAGGGACTCGTGGCAGCTTACAAGGGGCCAAGCCTAATCAATAGAACATAATTTCAACAAATTAAACATCGCTCTTATGGCCTTCCTTAGTTTTGACTTACAGCAATCAATCAATCAATCAATCAATCAATCAATCGATTGATTGACTTACAGCAACCCTATGGAGACCCACTTTGTATAGATCTTTTCTGATAATATCTATGGTGCATTACCAAATCCACATTCTCATTGAATACTAGAGTTGGAGGGGATCTTTGAGGTCATCCAGTCCAACCCCTTCTTCATTGCATGATTCCATAATCTAAGCATTCCCAGGAGATGGCCATCCAACCTCAGAGACAGAGATTCCATTGCACTCTGAAGCAGCCTATTCCACTTCAAGCAGCTTACCACCAGGAAGTCCTTCCAAATGTTAGACGGCTTCCATTTTTGTGCTGGAGGAAAAGTGACCTCCAATCCATCCAGGTAAAAAGAGTGAGTGCAAACAGGAGCCTTCTGTGGACAGCTCTGCCTCTTGTTTTTATCAGCACACCAGGGAACGTGGTTAGAGGGGGATAAGTTATGCGCTGTGGGTTTAAGACTTAATGAGAACGCGAAGCTAAATTATGGAATTTTGCAATGCAAATGATTTTTGGAGTACAAATTCTTCATTTCGGGATGCGAAGGCCTCATAAAAAATGTCAATGGCTTATGAATTAGGCCATTAGCATGCAATTTGTGATGTGGGAGCTACCGGAGCTCCGTGCAATGAGGCACCACTGGGCTGTCTTTCCATTTTAACAAATTGGATTTGCCGAGAACTTCAGACGAAAGAGTCAGCCGCTCCGCAAAAAGCTTAATCATCACACTTGGTGGTGGATGCCATGGAGAACTTTGCAATGGCAGTGCCAAGGTAGTGTTCAGAAGGGGCAGGAGCCCACTGGGTGACCTTCTAGGAAGGCAGGACCAAGATTTCTTCTTGAGTAGGGACTGGATCCTTGGAACACTAGCTGAACACTCAAAGCATTGCACCATTGCTAATTCTGACTTATAGCAAACATATTAATAGGGTCTCCTATTGAAATGTCCTTTTCTTCCTCTGAGACTGAGAGAGTGGACTTGATCAAGGTCACCTTGTTATATGTTCCTCTGAGATGTCAAAAGGGCAAGAGTGTTCTCCAGATGTTGAGAGCAGTACCCATGTCAGCATTGAAACTGACCTTGATCCCCTTTGGAACTTCTCTCTGTTTTGGTTTTCTCTGTTATAGGTTGATTCCTAATTTATTTATTTACAGTATTTATACATCGCCTTTCACACCCCTGGGGGGACTCAAAGCGGTTTACACATAAATAATGGCAAGATTCAGTGCCTTACGTTGGGCACCGATAAGGTGCCAATACTAAATATTACAATAGTAAAACCGCAATTAAACATAAATCACAATTAAAACAATACATCAACAAGCATTGAAACAATAAAACAGTCTCATCAGTCAAATAGCTGTTCCAGTCAATGTCCCTCTAAAATGCGTCATAATCTACTGTCCGAAGGCCTGGTCCCAGAACCATGATTTGAATTTTTTTTCTAAAAGCCAGGAGGGAGGGAGCAGATCTTACCTCATTTGGGAGTGTGTTCCCTAGGCGGGGGCTACGGCCGAGAAGGCCCTGTCTCTCGGCTGTGCTGTTGACGGGAGCAAGAGCAGGGTGTCCCTGGATGATCTTAGATTACGAGGTGGGACATAGGGGTGGATGCGTTTGGACAAATAAGCTGGGCCAGAACTGTATAGAGGTTTATAGGTCAAAACCAGCACTTTGAATTGGGCTCGGAGATGGACTGGCAGCCAGTGGAGCTGGCATAACGGGGGGGGGGGGGGGAAGTGGTGGTGGTGGTGGTGGTATGCTCCCTGTATGTTGCCCCGGTCAGTAATCTGCCTGCCGCCCATTGGACTAGCTGAAGTTTCTGAACTGTCTTCAAAGGTAGCCCCATGTACAGCGTGTTACAGTAATCTATTCAGCATGGCCACCACCATGGCCAGATCAGACTTCCCAAGGTACGGGCGCAGCTGGTGCATGAGTTTTAACTGTGCAAAAGCTCCCCTGGCCACCACCGAAACCTAGGGTTCCAGGCTCAGTGATGAATCCAGGATCACTCTTAAGGTGCAAACACTGTAACCCTGTGCCCTGTTTGGCCTTTCAACTGACCAGGAGGACCTCTGTCTTGTCTGGATTCAATTTCAATTTGTTAGCCCTCATCCAGTCCGACACAGCAGCCAAGCACAGGTTCAAGGTCTGAACAGCCTCCTTAGTAACAGGTGGGAAGGAGTGACAGATTTGGACGTCATCTGCGTACAGATAACACCTTACTCCGAAACTCTGGATGATCTCCCCCAGTGGCTTCATGTAGATGTTAAATAACATTGGGGATAGTACTGAACCCTAAGGGATTCCACAAGACGACGGTTGTGGAGTCGAACAGGTGTAACCCAGTAACACCTTCTGAGACCGACCCTCCAGGAAGGACTGCAGCCACTGCAGAGCAGTACCTCCAAATCCCATTTCTGCGAGGCATCCCAGAGGGATACCATGGTCAACGGTATTGAAGGCCGCTGAGAGGTCCAGCAGAACCACTCCCCCTGTCTAGATCCCGGTGTAGATCATCTACTAAGGCAACCAAGGCTGTTTCACTGCCATGTCCCATCCTAAAGCCAGACTGTGCTGGATCTAGATAATCAGTGTCCACCAAGAACCCCATGGAGTTGCGAGGCCACCACATGTTCCATGACTTTGCCCAAGTAGGGAAGATTGGAAACTGGCCGATAGTTGACGAATTGAGTGGGATCCAGTGATGGTTTTTTCAACAGTGGCTTTATAACAGCCTGTTTTAGGCTAGCTGGAACCTTGCCCTCCTGTAAGGAGGCATTAGACACCACCGTAACCCACTCTGCCAAACCCCCTCTGGCTTCTTTTATCAGCCAGGATGGGCAGGGGTCTAGGATGCATGTGGTAGGCCTCGCCTCTCCAAGGATCTTGTCCACATCCTCGAGTTGAACCAATTGAAATGAATCCATTAAAACCGGACAAGTAGATGTTCATGTTACATCCTCAGAGACTGCTGTTAACATGGCGTCGAAGTCAGAACAGATCAGTGCAACTTTATTCGCAAAGAACCGAGCAAATGCTTCACAGCGAAGTATTCTTGACCTCAGGACTGTGAATGACACATGTGTCTTCTCTTTATTTCTCCTCCAAGTAAATTATGATATGCCCCGGGTTACAGTGGCAGATATTTGAACCCTAGTCTCCTAGGAGTTGGACCCTGACTCCAAAGTTGTATCTACACTGCAACATTAGAGCAGTTTGACCTACCAATTACTACCATGGCTCAATGCTATGGACTTCTGACATTCATTATTGTTGCAGATCTTTACCTTCTGCTGTCAAATAGCTCTGATGTAATGACAACCCCCTGGATACTATAAGATGGAGCTATGGCTGTTAAAATGATGTCAAACTACAATGTGGAGGAGAGTCTGGTGTCATCTTAGAGCACCTCCCAGAATGCTGGTGTCACCTTGGCACCTTTTCTCCTTGTTTCTGGAATCAACTGATGAATTGAGCACCTTCAAGTCATTCCTAACCTATAGGGACCCTAAGGCACATGTGTCAATTGCAAGGGTCATGGGCCAAATTTGGCCCATCATTTCATTTTCAATGCCAGGGCATCATAGTTACATTTCTACAATCTACATCACACTGGCAATGAAGATCTGCATAGTCAAGGCAATGGTATTCCGTGTAGTAACCAATGGATGTGAGAGCTGGACCATAAGGAAAGCTGAGCAAAGGAAGATAGATGCTTTTGAACTGTGGTGTTGGAGGAAAATTCTGAGAGTACCTTGGACCGCGAGAAGAGCAAACCAGTCCATACGCCAGGAAATAAAGCCTGACTGCTCACTGGAGGGTAGGATAGTAGAGGCAAAGATGAAATACTTTGGCCACATCATGAGAAGACAGAAAAGCTTGGAGAAGACAATATTGCTGGGGAAATGGAAGGAAAAAGGAAGAGGGGCCAACCAAGGGCAAGATGGATGGATAGTATCCTTGAAGTGACTGGCTTGACCTTGAAGGAACTGGGGGTGGCCACAGCCAACAGGGAGTTCTGGCATGGACTGGTCCAGGTGGTCACGAAAAGTCAGAAGCGACTCAATGAATAAACAACAACAATTACAAATTGCTCTTTGAAGGCAACCATAAGACTGATGTGGCCCTCTGTGAAAATGGGTTTGACAGCCCTGCTGTTAATGGTACCTATTGTAGGGCTTTCTTTGCAAAATGTGTCAGGATGGCCTCCTCTGAGGCCAAGAGAGCATGCCTTGCTCAAGGGCACCCGGGTGTTTTGATGGAATCCTGGCTCTTCGGAGTTTGTAGCACAACATTCAAATAGCTGAGCCACCAGGACTACAGATATTTCCAAATCTGATTGTGTTTCTTGGGCCAGGCTGTGAATGGAATCGTATGGGAGGAAGCAGTTAATGTACAAAGAAAACTGAGCAATCGGGGTTCTTTCTCCACCGCCATGCAGTTAATTTCCCATATCAATCACTGCTGTGGGTCCAACAGGCGACTCAAAAGAGACTATGAGGTCCTCTGTCACACCGACGAGCGTCTTTTAGCCTCCCATGGTGTTTAATGCCTAGTGTACGCCCACAGCGCTAAGCCCCTTTTAAAAGCCGGTCCTGGGGGAACGTCCCTTGATTCCAGCCACTCAGCAAAGGATTAGTAGATCATTCTCCACATAAGCTAATTGAACACCTGGGGCTCCAAACAAGAGGAGGAGGGGAAAAAATGAAATAGACCCTCTCCACTTAACAGAAAATAATCTCTTTCTCTGAGCCTTAAGTTGGTGGAATAGGTTAAAGGACGAGAGCAGCTGCTGCCCCCCAAGAGACGGCGGCAATTGCTTTTGCAAAAGGGTTGAATACACACACACACAGACACACACTCCTGGGAGCCATCACAAATTGGCACTGGCTTTATGCATTCAGTGCCGATTTTTAGAATAGAGGCACAAGGTCAGAAGCTGCTACCACTGTTGTTGGCTAACCTGGAACTAACCCAACCTAACCTGAGCTAATAAACCAATTTGGTGGTGGTGCAACAGTGGAGCTCTCCCCACTCCCCCAGGTCTTCCTTTCCTTTCCTTCCCTTCCCTTCCCTTCTTCTTCTGTTCTTCCTCCTTTCTTCTTCTAATGGTTTCACCCAACCTGAGTAAACAAACCAAGCTTGATTCTGAATTTGTTGGTGGTGAAACTGTGGATCTCCTTTTCTTTCTTGTTCTTCTGTTTCTCGTCCTCCTTGTCCTCTTTGTCTTCCTCCTCTTCCTTTTTCTTTTTCTGCCTCAATTTCTTCTTGGTCTTCTTCTTCATCAGTTTCACCCAGCTTGAACAAAGAAACAAACCAAAACTTGCTTTGAGTTTGTTGTTTGTGCAAAGTGGATTTTCTCCACTTTCTTCTTCAGTCCATCTCCTCCCCCTCCCTCTCTCCTCCCCCTCTTCTTCATCTTCATCTTCTCCTCCATCTTCTCCTCCTTTTGCCTTTTTTTTTGTTTCACCAAACCTGAACCAACAAACTAACCTTGACCTTGAGTTTGTTGTTTGTGCAACAGTTGATGCTCTTCTTATACTTTTTCACCTCCCCTCTCTCCTTCCCCCCCCCCCCTCATCTTCTTTCTTCTTTTTCAATTCATCCTCCTCCTTTTTCTTCTTCATCTCCATCTCCTGCTCCTTTTGGTTTCAGAGTTGTTACTGAATTCAGGTCTGGACCACCAGTTATTTGGACTCGAACCACACATCTTAGGTTCAGTGAAACTCTGTTGGAGAATGTGTTACATTCCAAGAAGGGTCAGTTTTTAGAACTATTCTATCGTTGTTGACATCGTTGTGTGCCTTTCTGATCTATGAAGAACCCAAGGTGACCCTACCAGTGGGATTTTTGGGTGATATTGTTCAAAAGAGGCATGTCTCTGAGGCTGAGAGCATGTGACTTGTCCAAGGTCATCCAATCACCCAGTAGAGATGCCAACTCTGATCTCCAGAGTCAACTCTCAAACCACTCTGCCATACAGTAATAGCAAGTAATAGATATTGTGATATTTATTGTGTGTATTATTAGCCCCAGTCGCTTGGTTTTTATTGACTGTGTAGTTTTGATTCCACCAATGATTTGGATGCCATCCAAGAACTGAGGCATATATTGTCAGGTATGATATGGCACATTTTGAAAAGTGTCACCTTTTTCTAGCTGGGCTCTTGTGATCCCATCTATGACAATTTCATTCAGATGTTTTGTCAAGCCCATTGGGAATTGCTCTCAGAGGACCCATTATCAACTGGCTGTTTTCATTTCCCAGAGGGGCTGAATCTCAGCATATCAGTTTCCATATTTCATCATCCTCTCCTTCTTTCTGAGTCTGCTGTCCCTAGCAATTGCCACATCTCTAACCCAAACTTTTGCTTCATCAGCCACAGTTCGATTTTCTAGGTTATGTTTCAATTCCTGGCAGTGCTGTTGCACACATGGGGCTGTTGAATATTGCACATGAAAAGGTGCATTGAGCATGATGAGAATTAATTCCATTTTCCTTTGCATGCTTTATGGGCTGGTGTTGAAATTCCTTTAGGGGACTTGTAGGCATACTACCATATATCAGTTCTCTTGTAAATCTTCATGAAAAGGATTTTTACTGTATTTCCAAATGTGATTTCTGGGAAGAAAGAAGAATCTAGAATGCTTTCTACACTATAGAATTAATGTGGTTTGATTGGCACCACTTTAACTACCATGCTAGAGAGGAATGGGAGTTGTAGTTTTACAAGGTTTTTAGCCTTCTATGACTAAGTGCTGGTGCCTCACTAAACTAGAGCTCCTATGTCAGCTAAAGTGGTGTCAAACTGCATTAATTCTTCAATATAGATGCACCCATAAATCTGAAAAGTGGATGAAAGCTAACTTGCAAGAATTTACATGTGTATTTTATTTATTTATTTATTTATTATTCGAACTTATATGCCGCCACTCCCCTGGGGCTCGGAGCGGCTTACAAGAACAGGCTAAAATCTAACACAATATAAAAACAATTTAAAACAATTTAAAAACAGCAATATCAAAAATCAAAGGCCTGTCGAAACAGATATGTCTTACATGCCCTGTGGAAAGCTGATAAGTCCCGCAAGGCACAGACTTCAGGTGGCAGAGTATTCCAGAGAGATGGTGCCACTGCTGTAAAGGCTCTGTGTCTGGTTGCTGTTGGACACAAGGTCTTGACACTGGGAATTTCCAATAGATCTTGATCCTCAGAATGGAGGGATCTCTGGGGTTGGTAGGGGGTGAGGCAGTCCCTCAGGTACATTGGCCCCAGACCATGCAAGGCCTTAAAGGTAAGTACCATCACTTTGAAAGTGATCCAGTGCTCAATTGGTAACCAATGCAGCTGTAGTAAGATTGGTGTTATGTGGCATCTCATCGGAATTCCCGCAAGAAGCCGAACAGCTGCATTTTGTACCAACTTGAGCTTCCGGATCACCGACAGAGGAAGGCCAATGTAGAGGGCGTTACAGTAGTCCAGTCTTGAGATGACCTGGATCACAGTAGCTAGGTTGTCCCTGGACAGGTAGGGGGCCAGCCGTCTAGCCTGCCGCAGATGAAAGAAGGCGGTTCTGCTAATGGCGGAGACCTGAGCCTCCATCGTGAGCAGAGGGTCCAAAAGGACTCCCAGACTCTTTACCAATGATGACGGGCGTAGCGCCTCGCCATCCAGGGTAGGCAGCTGGATATTCCCACTGCCTGGTTGACCCAGCCATAGGATCTCTGTCTTTGTTGGATTCACCCTCAACCTGCTGGCACGCAGCCATCCAGCAACGGCCTCGAGGCACTGATGGAGATAATCGGGTACATTTTGCTGCATGGAGATAGATATAATCACTCACACATTTCTGTAAGATCAATCAGATGTAAACAGCACAAGATATCATAATCAGAAAAGGTTGACAACTCTAGAACCTGTCCTGTTCTTTCAAGTAGATATAAGAAGCAGTATAGTTCACTGTAGACCAGGTATGGGCAAACTTCAGCCCTCCAGGTGTTTTGGACTTCAACTCCCACAATTCCTAACAGCCGGTAAGCTGTTAGGAATTGTGGGAGTTGGAGTCCAAAACACCTGGAGGGTTGAAGTTTGCCCATGCCTGCTGTGTACAGATATCCAACTTTAAAAATGGGCATGCTGGAAACTTTTAAAAAATCTTTGAGGACTTTTTCTCCCCAAATACCCTTGAGTCTCTCCAAAAATAATCAGAGGACTTTACAAAACTCAATCCATTGTCTTAGCCTCAGTGGGTGTCTAAAAACAGAAAAATGCTCACCTTTTGCTTTGACCAAGATTGCAAATGAAGGAGGAAGCGATTACAGATACTTTGGAGAGGCAACAGTCGACGCGAAAAGTCTCCGGATGACATGCCGTGATATACGATTCGTAGGTTTGTGTTTGATGAAACTGCGCCTTGATGGCTGTGTGTTATTTCTGACTTGCATTTCTGACAAATTGATCCCCCCTTGAGGTTTTTTTTCCTCATGTGATGGGAGGAAAAAAATGTAGGTAGAGGCAGTGCTTATTAAAACTGTCACAATACTTCTGCTGTCTAATAGCTAGGAAATGCTTGCACGTTTAATTAAACATTTAACCCACTCTCAGTCCCCAGAAGAGCTTTACATCAAGACTTTGCAACTTGTTCAAAACTTCGGTCTTGAATGCGGAGAGTGGTTACAAAGATGGCATTTCTGGCTTCAAGTTAAAGATACAGGACTAGAAATACTGTAATAATAATAATAATAATAATAATAATAATAATAATAATACACTTCATTTATATTCCATTCTATCTCATCTAGGGGACTCAGAGTGGATTACAGTATATACATATATAGGCAAAAATTCAATGCCTTTTATACAGTGGACAATAACATACAATACACAAACAAAGGCAAAGGTTTCCCTTTCCATCTTTGACGTCTGGAAGGGATGCTCAACTCTGGCCATCAGGAGGTGCTCTTGTTCCATTTTTCATGCCAAGGAGCCAGTTGTCCCTCCTGGTCATGTTTTGTTGGCATGTCTGCAGAGTGACTTTTACCTTCCCGCCGAGGTGGTGCCTACTGATCTATGCACATTACATGTTTTCAAACTGCTAGGCAGGCAGTAGCTAGGGCTGACAGCGGGAGCTCACTCTGACCCGTGGCTTGAACTGCCTACCTTCCGGTCAACAAGTTTTTTCTGAAGTAGTTTAACCTGCTGAGCTACCATGGCCCCTATTATTATTATTATTATTATTATTATTATTATTATTATTATTAGGGGTAGATAACATTGGTAGAAAGGAACAGAACTCAAAAGGACCCTTGTAAACTAGAAAACTGGATGGGAATGAATATGACTTTAAACAGGGCCAACATGGAAAATTTTACACATAAGCTGTAAAAACCTAAGTATAAAAAGGACAGAGATGGCAATATGGCTTGGGAGGACTATATGTGAATTGAACCTTGGGGTCATTGTTGATCATAAATTAAAACTGACATGATGCAGGAGAGTGGTGCTGTGGCAAAGAAGGCAAATACTACTTTAACCTACATTAAAGTAAACATGGATCCCGTATTGTGTAGTAGTTTAAGTGTTGGGACTATGATTGGAGACCTGGGTCTGCAGTGCCTTTCCAGTTCCTTGATTCGTGTTTGGGCGCTGCGTTTGGTGGTCCCTATGTAGACATGTCCAAAACTGCATGGCATACGGTGGACTTCTGCAAAGGTGAGAGGATCTAGTTCAACCAGAGAAGTCATCCATAGCAGAGCACCTGTTGAACCAACCTGGACACAGCATAGGATTTGTGAACATAGAAATGCTGGACCACTCTAACAACCACAATGTCAGACTACACAGAAAAGCCATTGAAATCCACAAGCATGTGGACAATTTCAACAGAAAGGAGGAAACCATAGAAATGAGAAAAAAAAATCTTGCTACCAGTATTTTAAAACTCTAATATCAGGACAGTAAATAAAAAGCAACACTCAAAAAACGGGAATTCCAGACAGGAAACAATCAAGGCCAGCTAGCACCTCCCAACAAAGGATTCCCCCCGGGCAGGAAGCAGTCAAGCTTTGAAGCTGCCAGGCTATTCAATGCTAATCAAGGTGGCCAACTGTAACATTCACACTTGCCTCCAACAGATGAGAGTTCTTTCTCCCACCCTGGACATTCCACAGATATACTTGCCTAGGTTCCAACAGATTTCACAACCTCTGAGGATGCCTGCCATAAATGTGAGTGAAGTGTGAGGAGAGAATGCTTTTGGAACATAGCCATACAGCCTGGAAAACTCACAGTATCCCTGTGTTTCCAGCCTTCAACAATACAGGAGTGTCAACCATGGGATGAACAGAACTGGAAAAATTATAAATATACTTCCAGTCTAGTAATTATGGTTGAAATAGTATTTCCCCCAGAAATTGCACTTTTGGGACCCACCCATCAAAAAAGGAAAATAATCTGAGAGTCCCAGTGGAGAACTTATACGGAACTAAAACAAGAAATGTTAGAACTCCTTTTTTCCCTTTCTCCAGGCATTTCCCATTGCAGATGGATTTTCTCCACTCAGTTTAAGGAATAAACATTTGCAAGGTCTCTAAAAAGGAATCCATCTTTCCCTTTTCTAAGGCCACCACGTTGTTGCCAGTCCTTAGATCCATTCCGTAATTTGCCATCTGGGAAGCTTTTAGAAACACTTTGATAAATGAACAACTGACGCTCTCTCTGGAAGATAATGATACAGTGAGTTTCAGCTTTGCTTTAGTTCAGAGGATATTGCAGCGGCTGGAAAGGGTAAATGATTTTTTATTAGCCATAGACAAAAATCAAATTTGTGCTTCAATTTCCATCAATCTTCAGAAGGCCTCTGATGCGGTGGTACTGCTTTATTGGCCAGACTAATGAACACTGGAGTCAGTTCCTTAAGTCTTCAAAAAATCACGCTCAATTCCTGGCAGTTCTAAACTAATGGCCTGGTTCTTTCTTTCTTTCTTTCTTTCTTTCTTTCTTTCTTTCATTGCTTACTTACTTACTTACTTACCTCCCTTCTTCATTGGGTTCTTTCTTTCTTTCTTTCTTTCTTTCTTTCTTTCTTTCTCTCTCTCTCTCTCTCCCCTTCCTGCCTTCCTTCACTCCCTCCCCTCTCTTTGGGTTCTCCCTCCCTTTCTTTTCTTACCTCCCTTCCTCTTTGGGTTTTCTTTCTTTTTTTTTCTTTTCTTCCTTACAGAGCAGTTAGTGGCTTCTCAATAGAGAGGTAAATGCAGCTTCGATTTTCAAGAAAACTATCCAGGCTCCTGAACCAATATTCAGACTAAAGTTCAGGACCTTGGTCAGCATTTATGTGGAAGCCACTAACTGCTGCTCATTACTGCCTTTCTTTTCTCACATTCATTCATTCATTAGGATCTAAAGGTGTGTTTTAGCTACATCCTGTTGCACCCATCACCCAGGTTACTCTATGGTAATTTCTGGTGCAATTTATTAATAGCAAATAGAGTTTGCTATTGCAGTAGAGTCTTGCTTAACTGACCTTTGCTTAACCGACATTATGTCTTATCCGATGCTCTTATCCGACCCCCCCTTTTCCTCCAGCATTTCCCCTTCAATTAAAGGTGCGCTCCCCAACTCTCTCTCCATTCCCAGTAAGTGAAAAAGGCAAGACAAGGAGGAGGAGGAGGAGGGAGGAAAGGGGGAAAAGAGGCAGGACCGGAAGCAGAAGCATCCTCCCTCCTGCTGTGATTTCCACGTTCCCTTTCCACATCCAGGCACTTCCTCCTGGACCGCTCTAGCCCTGAGGCATTGCCTTGCCTTAACCCCGTTGTTAGTATTCTAGGTGTCTAGCACTGCATTGGATGGATAACAGTAGGAGACTCCGTATTATCTGACATTTTTGTTTATCTGAGGTTCTGCCGACCTGTTCATCCGACTCTGCTGTAGCTATTGAATTAATGCAGTTGGCTGTCTTTAACAGCCATGCCTCAATGCTGTGGTATCCTGGGAGTGGTAGTTTCACAAGCTTATTAGCCTTCTTGGCTAAAGCATTGGTGCCTCATTGAACTACAACTCTCCAGAATTTCATAGCATTGAGCTATGGCAGTTAAAGTGCTGCCAAAATGCATTAATTCTACAGTGTAGATGCAACCATGGGGAGCCTTCATGGAGAGTGGATACTCTTCACTTGAGACTCATCTCTTGCCATACATAGAAGGCAATGGAGATTACTAATGAAGTGGGGAGTGGGTGAGGCTTCAATAATTCCTTTCCTTAGGAATGGGTTCAGCATGGTTTTAAATGACCTAATGAATATATACCTTACTGGAGTGGATTTGCACTTATATTGCATTGAGGGCTGTGCGGTGGTGTTGTGAGTATGGAGGGATGGCTGTGTTGTTTTGTGGTGTGTGCTGGGAAAAGCATTTAATTTCATTGTACAATGCACAATGACAATAAAGTTATTCTTACTCTTAAGTCTACTGAAATGACTCAGTCACCAGTTATATGGTATGCTATCCTTTAAATCAGTAGTTCCCAATCTGTGGTCCATGAACTATCAGTGGTCTGCAAGAACTAAAATATGCACTGCAGCCTCACCGTTACTACACCATTGCAACGAGAACGACTGGTCTCACAAAACCCTCTTATAGTGCTGAGGCTTATTAAGTATGGTTTTCTATGGGTGGGCAGATGATTACTATTGGATGGCATATGTTCTGTATCAGAAACTAGAGCTGATGTGATCTATCCAATGCAATTTTCTGATTCAGCACTGCAAATAACCAAACTGAATCTAAAGTTGATTAAAAACCGATTTGTAACCCTTTTGGTACTAATGTTGGAGAGTGGTCCCTGGTCAAAGTGGTCCCTGGTCTAGTGGTCCCTGGTCAAAAAATAGGTTGGGAAACACTGCATTAAATGAATGTCTCTTCAAATTACAACTCCCAAACTAAAACTCTCATGACTTCATTTCACTGAGCTGCTCCTGTAGAAAAGTAGCCAACATATTCAGAATGACAGATGCATATTACAAACAGGATGAGAGCCACAGTTTGCTTATTAGAGCTTGTATGAACCAGCTAGGAGCTTAATATAATCTGGGGGGGCCCTGCACTCGGTCCCTTGTCCTTTGCAGATGTGATTGGCAGGAACGAGAGATAGGACCTTCTCAGCGGTGGCTCCTTGGCTATGGAACGCCCTCCCTAGAGATATCAGATCGGCACCCTCCCTCCTAACATTTCAAAAAAGAGTTAAAACCTGGCTTTTTGAGCAAGCATTTGCAAATGCAGTGTAACAGACTAATCTAGATCTATGGAACGATTGGACGATGCAATGGGAAAATTATTTTAGTAATGATATGCTGAGTACTTGTACTTTATGGTTTTTATTGCTTCTATTGTTTTTATATGGTCTATATTATATGTTATTGTTTTTAATTATATTTTATGTTGTTGGTGACATTGATTGACGATTGTAAACTGCCTCGAGTTGCCTTCGGACTGAGAGGGGCCGTATATAAGTATGGTAAATAAATAAATAAATCCTCCTTTATCTGTTCCCAGTCATTGTTGGGGTGTGCATTCATGTAAGTGTGTGTTCCAAGGAGAGGTCTCCCTTGCTCTACCGAAACAGGAAAGAAATATCTCTTGGAGGATATATCATCATGCACTATATCATCATGCGTACTGGATGCTGGAGAAATAAGTGAGATCAATAAGTCCGGCCCAAGAGGCATGCAATGGAGTATTCTGTTTGAAGACTTCCTCTGGGTAGGCAATTCCAAGGATGGGAGGGCTTGCATGCTGGTGGGTTTTTAATAAAATGCCTTACTATTGGTTTCGATCTGCTACGTCTCTGAGTTGAAAGGAAGCTGAGTGGAGAAATCATAGGGCCTGGAATGCAAGGATCTGGTGGCCTCTGCTCTCTTGCAGGAGCCACGCCGGATGGCGAACATGCAGTGGGCAAACCATTCTTTACAAAGAATAACTTATATGGCGTGCTTTGCTGCAATTAAATCATTGCTCACTGCCTCTTGCCGACTTCTTTGTTTCCCCTGGGTTGTTTAATTATTGCCGAATAAGTGATACCATTGAGGAATTCGTCGGGGGGAAAGTAATTAGTATTTCTATCTATCTCAATGAAAGAGACTATTACTATTAATTAATATCCATACAAGGGAGCCAAAGAGGTTTTTAAAAAGTCTACAATAGAGATATCTCCAGGGTCCACATTTACTTTGAGAGTCTCTTTGACAGGTAGCCATTTATTATTTTAACAAGCTGAGATAGTCTGCATCTCCAGTCGCAGGAGGTCAATCCGTCATTGCTGTCAAATCTTTGATAACTAAAGTGTCTGTATTAATAACTAAAAATGGGGAAAAGTGAGTGTGTTATAAGAAGCAACAGCAGCAGTGATGGAGAGGGGTCATCTTACAGCAATGGTAGTCGACAGCCAATGGTCAGGCTGGCTTCGACTCAAAGAAAGGCACAAAATGTGGCACATGGGTGCCGAGGTTAATTTCAAGCGCATTTTGGCACTATGAGGCTATCATTAAATGCAACTGGGGTTTGGCTGATATGGATAAAATTAGAAATGGGGTTGAGATGGCCCCCCAATCCATTTTAAACCTAGAATTCACAGCAATATGCTGAAATTAGTGACTTGCATGTGAAGTTTACATATACAGCTGACCCACTGCATTTGTGGGTTTCACTTTTATAGATTGGGTAAATTTGTGGACTTGATCACTAGGTCCTCCCACATGACTGTATGGTCAACTTCTGTCAAAGTTGTACTGGAACACATTAAGGTTCCTTGAGGAAACACATTTCTAGGCATTGATAGGTCCTCTAATGTGATTCTACAGTCAACCTACACTGTAAATTGATCCTAAAGATGCCCTGGGACACATCTATGGGGTACATTGACCCCATGATGCAGTTTGAAGCATCAGCTACAATGACACATCACCAAAATGTGCTGCAGTGCAGATTAATGTTCCCCTTTTCTGTACCTGCCAAGCCACAAATACTGCAGATTCTGCAACAGATTGGATTCCACCTTATGTGGCCTTGACTCTGTTCCAGAAATGTCAATCTATTCATCCACACTGTACAACCTGTTTCTGCCAAACTAATTTTAACTAGATCTAATTGATTGATGTAGATCAGTGGTTCCCAACCTGTGGTCCAGTGTTCCCCAAGAACTAAAATATGATCCGCGGCCTCACTGTTATTACACTATTGCAATGAGAGCTATTGGTCTCACTAAACCCTCTTACAGTGCCAAGGCAACGGGGATGTTGGGAGGAAAGAGGCTGACTAGCCACGAAAGGAGAGACAAGCCTTATGACTGCTGCTTCTTCTCCCTCTCCCTCCCTCCCCCTGAGCAGAGCTGTTCCATGTGGTGCCTGGAAGTGAGGACATCCTGGTGTCTTTGTTTTTAGGCCTGAAGTTATTTGGGGTGCTTATTGAGAAAATTGCATTGGATAGACCACATCAGATCTAGATTATTAAACATGGCTTTCTGAGGGCGAGCAGATGGCGGCTACTTGCTTGATGGCATATGTTCTGGATTAGAAACTAGAGCTGATGTGGTCTATCCAATGTAATTTTCTGAATCAGCACCCCAAATAACCAAACCAAATCTGAAGTTGACCAAAATCGGATTTGTAACCCTTTTGGTACTAATAGTGGAGAGTGGTCCCTGGTCAAAGTGGTCCCTGGTCAAAAAAAGGTTGGGAACCACTGCTGTAGATGAGCCCATAGAGATTCTTAGAGAGAACAGTTCCCAAGGCATTTGTAGATTCTCCATTTAAATTCTATGAATTGACTATAAAGTTGTACTGTTGGGACACAGAGATTTCCAGAGAGAATAAAAACCCTCTAGCATGTGACGGTTGTTGAAGATGCCTAGAGAAGGAGATCTCACCTCTTCTCAAGGCAATGGGTTCCATTGCTGAATTACTCTTACCATCAAGATGTTCTGTGTAAAATTCAATCAAAATCTGATAACTTAAAACCTTTAGGCGCAGTCCTACCCCCAGGGGAAGCAGAGAACAGACTGTCCCATTTCTCTCTGTGGAAGTTCTTTAGATATTTAAAAAATGATTTCATGTCATGTGGTGTTTTTTTTTTGTCATGTCAGGAGCGACTTGAGAAACTGCAAGTTGCTTCTGGTGTGAGAGAATTGGCCATCTGCAAGGACGTTGCCCAGGGGACGCCCGGATGATTTGATGTTTTTATCATCCTTATGAGAGACTTCTCTCATGTCCCCGCATGAGGAGCTGGAGCTGATAGAGGGAGCTCATCCACCTCTCCCTGGATTTGAACCTGCGACCTGTCAGTCTTCAGTCCTGCCAGCACAGGGGTTTAACCCACTATGCCACCAGGGGCTCCATGTCATGTGGTGAAGGCTCCTTCCTTGGAAGCTTTTAAACAGAGGATGGATGGCCATCTGTTAGGGATATTTTGTGCTTTTTTTGCAAGGCAGGGGGTTGGACTAGATGACCCATGTGGGCTCTTCCAACTCTATTATTCTATGACTCTATGATCATTCAGTCTTCTTATCACCAAGCTCATCAACCTTTCCTCTGTACCTCTTTCCATCCTTGTTTCCCTTCTCTGAATCTACTCCAACTTGTCTACATCTTTCTTAAAACGAGGTGCCCATAACCAATTAGATTACTCCAGATATAGCCATATTAGCCAAGAAAATAGTGGGAATATTATTTCCCTTGATTTAGAAACATATATTTCATCATCCATGGAAAATATTTCTGTTTATGCAGCTAAAAATCTCTCACTCAAATGCACCCCATCATACGTTAAAAAGAGTGGGTGGATTAATCCAAAACACAGAACTCATCCTATATGCCATATATATATATATATATATATATATATATATATATATAATTTTAGACATGCACAAGCTTACTCCAAGATCAAAACTATTGCAAACCCTCCCTGTTTTGTATAAAACTCATTTCAGGATTATACAACTTACTTCAAAATGCCAAAGGTAGAAGGAAAAGGGCTTGTATGGCTTTGCAAACAGTCACAGGAGAGCTGGACTTCTCCAGTGAGAACCAGTTGCCTCTGCGGCATTAGTTGAGTTGCTTGAGGAAAGCAGAAAGGAGACGTCCTTGTAGGAATTAAGTTGTCCTTCTTACACGGCTCACATTACCTCTGGTTTCTGATTTCCATATTTTTGTTTTCCCCTTCGCTTCACAGCGAGGAGCCCAGGCTGAATACAGATGTAGCTCCACTCTTTTAACCAAAGGACGGTCTTCCAAAAGTATTATATACAAGTGTCGAACTGTATTCAAGGGCCTGTCAAGTCAGGATGACCTCATTATTCTTGAATTATCTGGGGGGGGGGGGATCCTAGAGATTGGGCTTTGCGAGTGTGTGTCTTGTCAATCCAGAGATGTCTTGAAAGGAAAGTATGTGTAAGACCAAAATATTAATGCGTTCATTTCCTTCAAATCCCATCCCCTGTCTTAGTACTCACTTCCTAGCCACATCTTGAGATACTCGCTGAAACTACACAGTTCCCACAATTTGCTTTAAAGGAAAGCATCATTCACTTTATTGGAAGTGCATGAGAGTTGTGAACTGTCCCAACAATATGACATCTAGTCCGGGGACCTTCTGAATGCCCTACGTGAGACCTTGTTTCTCCAATCCTACCATTGGACATCACTGATATTCCATGATGCATTCCATTGCAGCATCACGTGGGTGAACTCAAGCATCCCAATAATGATCCTTAGCCATTTGTAGGTCCCCCAATGCAGTTCTGTGGGACCAATCCCAGTCTCTGATATTCTTGTGGCATCATTTGGGCTGCAGCAAACAGTCTCACATTTTGATAAATGGAGTGCAAGGTGAGAACAACCAGATAAAGGCTTAAGATGAAAGCATACATTCACTAAACCATGCAAACTAGGATCCCTCAAAGTCAACTGGGACAGAAGCACTTCAATAGGGAGAGGTTGGTGTGTGTGTTTTAGAGCTGAGCCCCAAAAGTTGTGCGAAACGAGCAAACAACTTTGCAAACTGTTGGCAATTATGCCGTGATCGCTGTTTGTGTGCACTGTACTGTATGTCGCTTGCCTAAGGGTGGCTATGGGTGCTGGCGCAAACACAAAACTAATTTCGTTTTAAGGGAGGAAATGAAAGTTTTAAAGTAGTTTAATGTTTCGATAAAACTATAATGGCTCTGGAAGATTGGAGCCTCCGAGTCAATAAAGAGCACTAATTCTGATAATAATTCAAGCCTTAACTCTCCCCAGATCTTGCGGAATCCTTTTTCGGACACACAATATCAACATGTCTTATGTTCACAGTGGATGGGGAATCAGGAGAAGGTGCCTGGCCCTAAGAATGCCCATTTCCATCCTTGGAAGCCCACCATTCTTCTACACTGAACACATTGGTGGTGGACATGGGGCAAATTCAGACTCTTTAGCACTCTCTTTTTATAGCTTTGAGAGTTAGAAAGGTACCCAATTGTCCCTCTTCCCCAAAGCAGATGTTGTTATAGTTGTAGCTGTATGCCTTCAAGTCATTTGCAGCTCAAGGTGACCCTAAGGCTCACATGTGTATCAAAAGTTGTATTCAATGTGTAGTCCTGCTGAAGAGGAGGTGGAACCGTGGTAATATGCTGCCATGAAAAACATATGATGTTGTTATTGTTATGTGTCACAAGGCAACCGTAAGACACTGCTTCTTAAAGTGTGGATCCTGATCCCACATGGGGTCTCAAGAGCTTAATGTTGGGGTCCCAAATTTACCCCCTGAACATCACCTAGTAGGCTTGTGCACATATTCGATTTGGCTGGTTCCCTATCACTAATCCGGCTGGTTCTGCTTCTTCAGATGGTCATAATGGCAAGGGCTTAGCCACAACAGAACAGTAGCTGTCAAAAACCAGCTGCCTTCAATTACAAGTGGAGTGTGGGAATGAGGCAGCCACTAGAACAGTGGTTCTCAACCTGGGGTCCCCAGATGTTTTTGGCCTTCAACTCCCAGAAATCCCAGCCAGTTTACCAGCTGTTAGGATTTCTGGGAGTTGTAGGCCAAAAACAACTGGGGACCCAAGGTTGAGAACCACTGCACTAGAAGGAAAAGCTCAAGCGGGGGGGGGGGGGGGAATCAAGAGAAAAGAGAGGGCTTTTTAAAGGAAGCCCAGAGTAGGATAGCTCCAAGTTTATCGCTCTTCCTTCCCTGGGAAGTGGGAGCCTCCTTAACATGCTTTGGAAAACTGCCTCCTATAGGGAGAGTGTATGTGCCCCTGCCTCCTCTACAGTAGAAAAGGCTTTACTACTAAGCATTAAAGCTGAAGCAGAAAGGCAGGAGAGAGAAAAGGCACTATTCCAGGGCCTGCAAATCAAGAGAAAAGTGAGGGCTTTTTAAAGGAAGCCATGGATAGGATAGTTTCAGGTCAATTGCTCTTCCTTCCCTGGGAAGTGGGGAAGCCTCCTTAAAAAAACCCTGGAAAGCTGCGTGCTGCAGGGAGAGAGTACTGCACACACATCTGTCTCCTCTAGAGTAGAAGCAGCCCTAATAAAGCATTAAACCTGGTCTCCTCTACAGGCAGAGGGGAAAGGATTGCAGAAAGAGTGGTATCTTAACTCTGATGCTTTTAATCCAGGTCTTAATGAAGGACAAATGAAGCCTGAAATGATGGGAAGGGGAGCTGGAAAGTCCCCCCCCCCCTCCTCATAATGGGCCAGATAGAAAACAAATCTTTCAGTTCCTCAGGTTTTCGGATTGAAAACTCCTCCTGAATTCGGAAGGCTCCCAAAAATGGATCATACCTCCACCAAAATCTGGGACACCGAAACGGATTGCATTTTATCTAGATTGCACAAGCCTATCACCCAGTGGACATTTTAGATGATGTTTCGACTGTACTTCATAAAAAGGAGAATCAACCTGTTAGCAAACCTTGCAAATGCTGATTTGTGATCAATACATGTTTAATTTTTACTCCTTTTATATACTCTATTTTATATACTTATATACCTGCTGCATCAGGTCCTTTTTGCTTGCCACCCAATCTCCAGAGACACATCCTCTCCAGTTAGCAGAACTGGTGGCCCCAAATAATAGGGGGGAATCTTACCCAGGTTTAACCTATGTGCTTCCAAGGATACGAACTATGAAGCAGATCATTACTACAACCAACCACTGTGGCTGGCACATTTGCAAACCTGGGAAAGGGTCCAGAACTAAAGAAGTGATATAGACAAGGACAGGGTTTGCTGTGATTCTGATTAGAAAAATATCAAACTTACCTTCGAGAGGGACTACATGTGGGCAACGTGACTGAACGCACTTGAAAGTTAAGGGGAACTGCCTCGACTCAAGGGCGTAGCATTTCTAGCCAGACTGGGGCAATTCATCATGAATTGGATGGGAGGTAATTGGATGCTACAAATTTGAAAATAACCTTTTTGTCAATGCCCGCGTGAGCGGAGGACACGAGACAAGAGATTTCTGATTAGATGCCTTCTGGTCTTCAGGGAACACCTCCTCTCCGAGTCGAGTTGCTGAGTACATCTTTATTAGAAAGACCACATTTACGCTACTGAACAAGGGCTGTAAGGGAGGCTTGATCACCCTACAAACCATGGCACCAGGAAGAGAAGACAGGGATGGATATCATTGTTATGATAACTAGACAGTCAAGGATTCACACTCGCCTTGCTTCAAGATGGAGCAGTCGAAGTATTTTGTGTTAAAAATGAGCTAATTCACCCTTTCAAGACTAATGCAAAGACTGAGACAGAGTTGGATGTATGAATCAAAACTAAGACCGATTTGGATGATACTGAAATAATTACATTTGGACTATTTTATTCTGTTGGAATGTGGATTGAAGCTATAGTTGCCTCTCCATTAGAGTTGTGTACAGAATTTGTTTCTTCCGTTTCCTTCATTTCTTTCATTTCTTTCAGTACTTTGGGACATATAATAGGAACTCCTCTCCTGGTATGAAAATAAGCTTGCCACAAAAGCTAGCAGGCACTCCAAGCCTGTTTATTGGCATCACAGTTTAATATTTTTATTAATCCCCCAGCAAACAAAAAGTAAACCCTCATTCCCTGAAAACGACTCTCCTTTTCCAGGAGGTCATAGCTCTTTCTTA
The DNA here is from genome assembly GCF_037176765.1 of Anolis sagrei. NCBI lineage: Eukaryota > Metazoa > Chordata > Lepidosauria > Squamata > Anolidae > Anolis > Anolis sagrei. The sequence continues at coordinate 19,085,517 of NC_090034.1, read as the reverse complement.
CCTGGAAGTTGGAAGTGACCTTGGAATGAAAATAATGCATGGCTAGCTGCTGTGATACAGCCCAGGAGAGAATACACACGCCTGCAGCCCAGCACCTTCCAGAACTTGCCTCCTTGCCTTGGAAAGAGTGTGTAGGTGTGGCATGCAAGCCCAGAAAGCATGCACCTGCCAGTGCCTGCAGTCAAGCGCCTCCTCTAGAGTCAGAAATTCTTACTCTTGAGGAGGCGCTTGGCTGCAGACACTGGCAGGCACTCACGCTTTCTGGGCCTGCATGCCACAAACACACTTTCCTTGTGTGTGTGCGGTGTGCAGGTCAAGAAAGTGCACATGCCTACCAGTGCCTCCAGCTAAGTGCCTCCTCTAGAGTAAGAAACAGAACTTGCCTCCTTGCCTTGGAAAGTGTGTGTGTGTGTTTGTGTGTGTGATGTGTAGGCCCAGAAAGCAAGTGCACCCACAGTGCCTGCAGTTGAGTGTCTCCTCTAGAGTAGAAAGAAAGAGCAGGTAAGAAGAAACCTCCTTAAAGCATGCAGGAAGGGGAGCCTGGGAAGCCCCTTCTGCAGGCCAATAAAAAACGGCTGTTTCAGCACCCCAGAGCAAAAACATCTATCTGCCCTCCCAATTTCAGGAGGCTCCCAAAAAAACAGGTCGGGGCACTCACTGAAAGCCAGGACATGAAACAGGGCAAGGATTGACCCAAATGCACAACCCTACTCTCCATGTTTGTGGGCTTTGTTTTTCAAATTTCATTATTCTTGGATTTAATTAAAGATATTCTCTATATAAATCTCTCGGTCTTCAAGTATGAATGAGTTTTGCTGACCATAAAATGATGACCATAAAATTGAGCTGGAGAAGGGGAGAAAGTCTTTCCTATTGATGCAGCTTAGGATCGCATTGGCTGAGTTCATGCTGGAAAACAATCCTGCTCCTATTCAAAATCCACCTTTTTCACTAACAGAAGTACCCATTGGGAGAAGAGTGGTTACTATAGCTTGGTTTGAAGTAGCTATCCAGAGATTTCCTATTTTAACACAGGTTTAATCCCTGTGTCCCCTCCATTCAATTTTAGCCAGAGAATGGATGGTACTCAGACTTTGAGCCATGAAAGATTTATGGCTCAAGCGGTCCATATCCTTAATTTGCTATGGTTTTAATTTAATTTTATATCTTTTGGAAGATTGAGTTATGTTAGTAATATCTCATCGAGGGGCTACGACTCCCTTCCTGAAGTGAGAAATGGCTCGGTGCCTCTACCTCGGTTGGGAGGCCTCCTTGTTCTTATTCATGCCGGTCTCACAACTTCCAGGATGAAGTTGTGCGGCGACAAAAAAGTATTGTTAAATCAATAGAAGCCAATAACATTCCCAATTATTTAGAGGACACTTATTTTGATTTAGCGGAGTTAGGCGACAGAGTTTTGATGCTCCCGTTAAGAAAGAAAGAGAAAGAGAGAGGAGGGAAAACATGAGATGCCTTAACAACGGCTTCGCTGGGATTTAAATCTCACACGGCTTGAACTGCTGACCTACCATTTTGGTACAACTCAGGAAAGGTGTGTAATTTGCAGCTTCCCTCGATATAATTAAGCTCTCCATGCATATATATATATATATATATATATATATATATATATATCTCCAGTCTGCTGTAAGGAGAACCCAAGGCAATCTTTCAACTATACAATGGGGATTTGTTTTGCAATTGTTAACATTCGTTCATTCACAAGTGGGCAGAATGTTGGACAAGTGTGTGTTGAGGATGGAGGATGGGTGACTTTCTAGATATTGCTGGACTCCAGCTCCTATTATCCCACATCACTGGAATGTTTGGAATTTGTAGTCCATTGATCTCCAGAAAAACTTCCCTTCTTCCATCTTAGGAAACAATAATCCCGTATACTACCAGTGTGAAGAACATGACATTGTAGATCTCCAATTACCCCAGCCATCAATGCAAACTGGAAGAATCTCAGGGTGAGTATGTTTATTTATTTATTCAATTTCTATCTCGCTCTTCTCATCCTGAAGGGGACTCAGAGAGGCTTACATAGTTTGTCACAATTCGATGCCACAGTTCAACAATGTATAAACAGTACATTATATAAACAATAAAACAGATAAAGCATATAAATATCCCAAAACTTAAAAACATGGAATCTAGTAATGCAGACATTATTTATGTTGCTACATTATGTCGAATCTGTATTACACTACCCAAACACCTGATTGAATAACCAAGTTTTCACCTTTTTTCTAAAAACCAGGAGGGAGGAGTCTAGTCTGATCTCACTGCAGAAGGAGTTCCACAGCTGAGGGGCCACCACTGAGAAGGCGCTGTCTCTTGTCCCCACCAATTGCTCTTGCAATGGGGGTGGGACCGAGAGCAGGGCCTCCTCAGAAGATTTTAACAATCTAACAGGTTCATAGGGAGATATATGTTTGGATAGGTAAGTTGGGCCAGAACAGTTTAGGGCTTTATAGGTTAAAGCCTGCACTTTGAATTGTGCTCGGTAGCAGACTGGCAGTCAATGGAGCTAATGTAACGGGGGGTTGTATGCTCCCTGTATGTAGCTCTGGTGAGCAATCTCACTATCTCCCATTAGACTACTTGGAGCTTCTGGACAGTCTTTAAAGGCAACCTCACGTAGAGCATGTTGTAGTACTCTATTCAAGTATAATAAGACCGTAGACAAGTCTGATTTCCCAAGGTACAGGTACAACTGGTACATAAGTTTTAACTGTGTGAAAGCACTCCTGACCACCGCCAAAACATAAGGTTCCAGGCTCAGCGATGAGTCCAGAAGGACTCCTAAGTTGCAAAACTGTGTCTTCAGGGGGACCCTAACCCTGTCCAGCACAGGCTGTAACTCTATACCCTGTTCGGCCTTTCGACTGACCTGGAGTACCTTGATGTTGTCTGGATTCAATTTCAATTTGTTTTTCCTCATCCAGATAATCACAGCTGCCAAGCACCAGTTCAGGACTTGAACAGCCTCCTTAGCAACAAGTGGAAAGGAGTTATAGAATTGGATGTCATCTGAGTTCAGATGGCATTGAACTCCAAAACTCTATATGAAATCTGCCAGTGGCTTCATGTGTATGTTAAACAACATGGGCGACAGTACAGAACCCTGTGGGACCCTGCAGGTCAAACGCTGCAGGGTTTAGCAGGTGTCCCACAGCAACACCTTCTCAGAGCGTTCCTCCAAGAAGGATCAGAGCCACTGCAAGAGCCCCATTCCTGCAAGGCATACTAGAAGGATACCATGGTCTACGGTATCAAAGGCCTCTGAGAGGTCCAAGAGAACCAACAGGGACACACTCTCCCTTTCAAGTTCCCTGAGTAGATAATCCACTAAGGAGACCAAGGCTGTTTCAGTTCCATGGCCCATTCTAAAACCAGACTGCGACAGATCCAGATAATCAGTTTCCTCCAAGAACACCTTCAATGTTGTCTTGAAAAGAGGCGCATCTATGTATATACTTCTTTTTCAATTGCTACTTGGTTTTTATTGTTAGTAAAAATGGTTGAGGCATGCAACTTGATAGTACAGTGGTTCTTAACCTGTGGGTCCCCACATGTTTTGGCCTACAACTCCCAGAAATCCCAGTCATTTTACCAGCTATTAGGATTTCTAGGAGGTGAAGGTCAAAATATTTGGGGACCCATAAGTTGAAAACCACTGTGAAAGTATTACGTGAGGCCTTCCCTAGGTTTCAGGTTTTGTCCCTGAAATGTCCTAACCTTGCAGGTTAGGTAGGACTTTTCATGTTTCCTCCATATTCCTTGTGATGTATAAACGTGTGTAAAGTTTTTTATAATGTGTAAATATGTCCAGTTTTCTACAACTCACTGGATGAGCTCAGAAAGATCAACCAAAGCCCTATTTTTTCCCCAAAGTACTGCTCTTTGTGGCATGGAAAAAAATCATCCCACCATGAAAGCCAAAAAGGAGGCAAGGCAAAAAAAAAATTGAAGTGTCAAGTCAATGATTCTTTTAAGATGACTCCTCCTGGCTTTGGACAGCTAGATGGTATAGTTGCCAAGCTGAAAACAGGAGCCAGCTATAATTATGGGGTTGAACAGAGTTTGGAGAAGTTCCTTTCCCCCACTTTGATTACAACTCCTAGACTCTTTGTTTTGCCCAGTCTTTGCTACTTAGAACCATAGAATAATAGAGTTGGATGAGACTACATGGGCCATCTAGTCCAACCCTCTGCCATGCAGGAAAAGCACAATCAAAGTTCTTGGGTGATCTTTCCTATTGCACAGTTAATAGGACACTGGTGGTATATTGGTTTTATATTTAATGGCTAGAGTTCCATACCATGTAATATTTGATCATTGGCATGCAGTTGGCAGAGTCAAGATAAGGTGTCAATAAATCATGGATAATATTCATAAGTTTGATGAGCATGGCATCAGAAAAAGGACAGGTGTGTTTTGTCAGCATCATAACAGAAGGTTATGAGGGGGTTAAGAGAGGACGTGATAGCCATGTTTATCTATTTGAAAGGATGTCCCTTTGAAGAGAGAGCAGTCTTGCGTTCTGCTGCTGCAGAGACTAGAATGTGGAGCAACAGATATTTGGGGACCCATAAGTTGAAAATCACTGTGAAAGTATTACGTGAGGCCTTCCCTAGGTTTCCCTGTTGACATCAGGCAGGCGCCCTCCCTTATGTCTTTTCGTAAGAGCTTAAAGACATGGCTATTTGAGAAAGCATTCAACTGAGTGTACATTAACTGGTAATGACAACTGGAACGGAATACGGATTACGAGTTTGGTTATGATTCTATGATAAGACGGAGCGGATTATTTTAGTGTAATTATATTAGTGTGTATTAGTGATATGTTGATTTTTCGTCGTGCTTTATTGTAAATTGTCTTTTATATGTTGTACACCGCCGCGAGTCGCCGTAGGGCTGAGAGCGGCAGTCAACAAATGCAGCAAATAAAATAAATAAATAAATAAATAAATATTTATTTACAGTATTGATATTCTGCCCTTCTCATCCCGCAGGGGACTCAGGGTGGATTACAATGTACATATACATGGCAAACATTCAATGCCATAGACACACAACGTATATAGTCAGACACACAGAGGCCATTTAACATTCCAGCTTCATGAGGGTATTCTGGCCACCAGGGGAGCTGTTGCTTCACCATCCATTTGTGACACTCATGAAATACTTCCTCATTCTTTGTAGGCTTGCTGGAGATTTTTATGGCATTGTAAATTAGTTAAAGTAGCCACCCCGTGTAGGCGGTACCTAAATTTCCTACTTGACAGATGCAACTGTCTTTTGGGCTGCAAAGGTCGACAGCAAGCTACACAAATTGGTCGGACACTCACTCCGACCCGGGCTGGCTTTGAACTCATGACCTTTCGGTCAGTAGTGATCTTAATGCAGCTGATTCCTGGCCAGCTGCGCACACTCCCGATACAAACAATAGAAAAAGAAATCCCATTTAAACAATAGGAAGAACTTCCTGATGGTCAGAGCTGCTTGGCAATGGAATATGCTGCATTAGAGTCTGGTGGAATCTTCCTTTTTGGAGACTTTTAAAGTGGATGGCCATCTTTTAGGAGGGCTTGGATTGCATTTTCCTGAAGGTAAGAATGTGGTCGATTGGATGGCCCTTGGAGTTCCTTTCAATTGTATGCTTCTGTTTTGGACTGGGATCCTTCTAGGGAGAAGGGCAAATTCTGAGAAGCTAATGCCCCTTAATTGCTTACAAGAGTTTTTAAATGGATGGCCACAGATACTCACCCAATCTGGGTGCCAGCGTTTGCAATCTCACATCTGCACTGCTAAGATGGCTGCCCGGTGTGATGGAAGAATCTGATAACTGCTTTTGACAGCCGTCTGCCTGAGATAGACATGAATGAAAGACGTGCTGAATGCTAATAGCATTTTAAAAACACACTCCCATGGCTTTGATTAAATAATCTGGGTTGCGAGAGGTGGGGGAAGGGGGGAATACTTCCTTGCTGGATGCTTTAATGGATAAGACAGAACTACATTGGAGCAGACCTCACTGGCAAATGATTTCTGATGACCCTGTTGTAGGAGAAGGTTTAGAGCAGGGGTCCTCAAACTTTTTAAACAGAGAGCCGGGTCACAGTCCCTCAAACTGTTGGAGGGCCGGATTATAATTTGAAAAATCTATATAAATAAAAATGTAATGTTCGTTTGTGGGATTAACGTAACTCAAAAACCACTGGACGAATTGACACCAAATTTGGACAAAATACATCTGTCAGGCCAACGAGTGACCATCACTCATAAAAACACTGAAAAACACAGTGGAAGAGACCCCCCCCCCCCAAAATACATTACAATGCATGTGCAAAACCACAGATATATATATATATATATATATATATATATATATATATACACACACACACATACATACATATACACACACACACATCTATGTATATACACACACAAAACACATACACAGAAAGGGGGAAAGAGGGAAGGAAAGGGAGAAGGAGGGAGAGAAAGAAGGAAAGAAAGAAGGGTAGAGAGGGAAGGAGAGAAGGAGGGAAAGAGAAAGAAAAAGGGAAAGAAAGGGGAAGGAGAGAAAGAAGGAAAGAAAAGAAGGGTAGAGACGGAAGGAGAGAAGGAGGGAGAGAAAGAGAAAGAAAGAGGGAAAGAAAGGGGAAGGAGAGAAAGAAGGAAAGAAAGAAGGGTAGAGAAGGAAGGAAGGAGAGAAGGAGGGAGAGAAAGAGAGAAAGGGAAAGAAGAAGGGGAAAAAGGAGGGAAGGAGAGAAAGAAGGAAAGAAAGAAAGAAGAGTAGAGACGGAAGGAGAGAAAGAGAAAAAAGAGGGAAAGAAGGAGGAAGGAGAGAAAGAAGGAAAGAAAGAAGGGTAGAGAAGGAAGGAAGGAAGGAGTGAAATAAAGAGAGAAGGAGGAAGGGAAGAAGGAGGGAAGGAAAGAAAGAAGGGTAGAGAATGAAGGAAGGAGAGAAGAAGGCAGAAGAGCCAGCTGGGCCAGGGAGGCAGAGGACGAAGCAGCTCCGAAGCTGCTTCGCCCGCCGCCTCCCCCCCCCCCCCCCCGCTTCTCCTGCCGTCGGGATGAGGCTAGGTCCCTCCCTGAAGGCAGGAGAAGAGCCGGTTGGCCTCAGGGAGGCGGAGGATGAAGCGGCCCCGAAGCTGCTTCGCCCGCCGCCTCCCCCCCCCTTCTCCACACCCCGCAATTCAGATAAATGCCCTTGGGGGGCCGGATCTGGCCTGTGGACCTTAGTTTGGGGACCCCTGGTTTAGAGCAACCCAATCACTGGCATGCAGAACACAGAAATAAAAGCTACCTGAGTATCAACTTTGTGACTTTAAAGGCTCTTGGTTCTTTAAAAAAAAACATATTTGGATCCTTTTGAGGTGGTATTCCTTTTTCAAAATAGGCCCAGAGTGAAGGAAACCACTATGAACATGGCATTTTAGTTCCATCACCCCTCCAGATGCCCAAGCCCCCAAATCCCCTGAAAATTGGGCCCAAATGTTGAATGGAAGTTATGCAACAAGAGTTTGAATTGGGAATGTGATATCGCATCAATTTTGGTTGCTGCTTTGGAAGAGAAGCAAAAGGAAATGAAAGTAAACTGGTGGGCTTGTGCAATCTGGGTAAACTTTGACCTGTTGTGTCCTGGCTTTTGGTGAGGGCCCCAATCCATTTTTGGGAGTCTCCTGAAATTGGGAGGGCAGATATCTGTTTTTGCTCTCAAGTGCCAAAATATCTGTTTTCTATTAGGTCATTATGGGGGGTGGTCCACAGGCTCCCCTTCCTATCATTTTAAGTATTTAAGCTTTTTCTACTCTAGAGGAGACATGCTCAGCTGCAGGCAGGTGCATGCTTTAAGGAGGCCTCATACCTGAGAGGAGATGCTCAGCTGCAGGCAGGCAGTCACGCTTTCTCTCCCAGGCCTGCATGCCACATGCACTCTTTCCATGGCAAGGAGGCAAGTTCTCTTACTCTAGGGGAGACAGAGAGGTGCTCAGCTGCAGTGCAAATAGGCGCACACACTCACATGCACTCTTTCCAAGGCAAGGAGACATGTTCTCTGTTTCTTACTCTAAAGGAGATGGAGAGGCCCTCGGCTGCAGGCAGGCGTGCATGCTTGCACCACACCAGCAACCACGCACTCTTTCCAAGGCATTTTAAAGAGGCTCCCCACTTCCCAGGTAAGGAAGTGCGATGACCTCCTGGAAGAGGAGAGTAGTTTTCAGGGAATGAGGATTTTCTTTTTGTTTGCTGGAGGATTAATAAATTGTGATGCTGAAAAGCGGAGGAGGAGCCGGGATCAGCTCCTGCTTGCATTCATGTCATGGTGATTTTCATACCGGGAGGGGCCTTACTATTATGTGCTCCCAAAGGTAACAAAAGTAGCAAAAGAATGGATGTACCGAAGGAAAACAGATCCGTGCACAATTCTAGTAATTGGTGGATATCTAAGGGTTTTTGGAGAAGACTGTTTTGCAGATTTGCATGCATCCAGATGGGATTTTAAAGCAATTTTAAGAACCTATATCATTAAAAAAAAACTGGGATTTCAAACGCTTTTGGGGGGATGATGACGACAACTGGTAAACTGGCTTTAGGACCCACAAAAGTGGAACCTAGGGCTATATGTGTTCAATAGGCTACACTTTCCCCATCCCTTATTCTTTCCTGCTTAATACTTAGCAAATTAAACACGTTGTTTCTGTGGGCCTTCAAATTGTTTCAAACCTATGGTGACTCTAAGGCAACTCTGTCACAGGGTTTCATGGCGAGGTGGAGTGGTGGCCTTTTCTTTCCTCTGAGGCAGAGAGAGTATGCCTTACCCAAGGTCATCCAGTGGGTTTCTGTAGTTGATCCATGCAACCAATATTTGCTTCTGTAATTAGGTTTTGTGGATCCAGTCCAACAATGGAATACTGTCCATAAAGCTCATGTTAAGAATTGCTTTTTCTCAAGTAGTCTCCAAGGTGCTACAGGATTGTTTTCTCTCTCTTTTATACTCATTTCACAGCAATTGAATTAAGGCCATCCAGTAGAAATAGGGTGTTTTAATTAATACAAAGCCAGTTGGGTTGGTGAATTACTCAGAATGATTGCAAAAGGTGATGCAAATGAAGACATTGTGATAGTCAAAGAAAGCCTATTTTTGGCTCAACCACAAATTAAAATAGAGACTGTAGTCAAGAAATCCGGAAGAAGATTACGGCTGGATCTACACTGTCCTATATCCTAGGATCTTATCCAAGATTATCTGCTATGAACTAGATTATATGATTCTACACTGCCAGATAATCTGGGATAAGCAGATAATTTGGGATCAGATCCTGTGATATAGTGCAGTGTAGATCCAGCCTCAGAGGAACACATAGGTTGAGATATGGTTATGATGACAAAAAACAGAATAATTTTACTTCCTCCCTAGACTGCATATCCAACAATTCCATAGGATGGAACCGTGGCAATAAAAGTGGAATCATAGTGTTATGTGATTGCAGCTTCATTAAAATCATGGATTCAAAGCCCAGAGTGTCTAGCTCCCCAAGGACTGAATGAGATGCTGACGGGTTGAAGGCAAAATTCGAGGCATTTATTCTCCTTGGCCAAAGAAGATGTCAGCAGAGTCTGCACCCTCAAAGACTGACATACCTCAATGCAAACATACAGGAATATTTATAGACTTTGACAGCTCTTCAAAACAAAGGCATGTTGGCTAAGATCTGCTGCCTGGTTGGTCTAGGGCTCTTTCTATTGTCATTGCTGCTTAGCTCCAGATTTGGTGGGAAATTTAATAAACTGTCACTGGATTATTTTGAAGACTTGTGTGTGCTTATTGATCTGCCCAGGAGAGGGGTGATAGCGGAAAGGAATGTGGTGGGACAAGAGTTAATGGACTGAAATGGGTTTGGGACAAGAGATAATTGGCTGAAGTGGGGTTTGCTATCTCAGCTCCAGCCAATACAATGGGTGCCAGCCAGGTAAACAAAAGGGTGCACAGGATGTTGGTCATTTCAATGAAAACTCCAGGAAGGGGTCAGATTTGGTGACAGGGATGAGAATATGGTCCTAGGAATAAATTGGATCATATCAGTAACAAACAAAAAAGTCCCAGAGGCTCTTTCATAAGCCCGTTATATGTTTCATATATCTTTTGGGGCTTTGTATAGGGGATTATGTGAACTAAGGTCTTTCCATCCCCTGAGATCTGAGGTGTGCATAGTGTCAATGCAGAATTCCAGGGAGTTAAGGAAAGTAACTTTGAACTAGGAATAAAATCCACGCAGGCTCCCTAATTCATACCTATAGGGTGAGGACTATGGGGTTCATCATTTTGCGGTCTAGTTTTTGACCACAAAAGGACCATAAATATATAGTATGAATGGGTTGTTGATAACTAGGGGTGCACCTACACTGTAGTATGAATGAAGTTTGATACCACTATAACCGGTCTAGCTTAATACTATGGCATCATGGGAGTTGTAGTTTTGCAAGATCTTTTGCCCTCTCTGCCAAAGGGTATTGGTGCCTCACCAAACTACAATTCCCATAATTCCTTATCAGCTATGGATATCAAAGCAGTGTCAAACTGCATTAATTCCGTAGTGTAGATGCATCATGAGGCACTTGGAAATTTCTCATGCGGAGTTGAAGATGGCTCAAAAGAAAAATGAGCAAAAAATCTATTGAGATGTATTCATTGTCATTGTTGGTTTTCCTGGAAAGTAAGTCCCAATGAACTCTGGATGGCTGTCTCTGTAGAAGGCATCCGGAAGGGTTAATGTAGTGCTCTCATAAATTGCTAAACTCCTTGGGAACTCTGTGCAATATCTTCTATTTTATTCCTTAAAAAAATTGTTTATAGCTTTCCCAGGCAGAACAGAACTTTCATTCGATATTACATGGTTGCAGATGGAAAGAAACCAGAATCTCAGATTACTCACCATCGGGATTTACCCAAAATAAAATCCCATTATGGAGTTCATTATTTATTTCCTGACATGTAAATTTTAGATCGTTATGAATATTCCATGCTTTTCGGTGACTTCAGTCAGGCGGAAATAAGTAGAAGTCTGGGCCCTAAAGAGCAAACTCTGAGAGTCCGCCCAGAAGACCATCTCTATTTATAAACTGTCAGAAAGGAAAAAAAATTGATGCAATCTGGGCTTCCTTAATTCCTCCTCCTCCTCCTCCTCCTCCTCCTCCTCCTCCTCCTCCTCCTCCTCCTCCTCTTCTTCAGTTCCATGAACTTCTTGAGTTCCAGGAAAGTACTGACTTAGGTTGGAAGTTGACTGTAAGAGTCACACTGGAGGATGGAGAGATTCCTGGAGAATCAATATGAATCCATCCCACAATGATTAAATCTGCAAAAGTTCAATTTACAAATGTAAGGGATGACTGTATATAACATCTATCGATTCTTAATCCCAGGGGTTGGAAATGTTAATTTTGGACGATGGTTCCTGAAATCACCCATCTGGGAAGGATAGTCCACAGAAATCCTAAGCTTTGCTTTGTAGTGAAACACCTCCACCCAAAATTTATTGTTCTGCAAAGAGCAATAGAAACACCTCCAGAAATATTAAGAGCGTTGGGAAGGAGAAGGCGCTTTGTCTTGCCATTGGGATCAATAATATATTCCATTTTCTTCAAAACAGGGAACAAAAATCTGCAAAAGAATGAGACCCACGAAGCACCTGATTTGGCAATAAATTATCTTTGTGGAATTATGTCTTATCTGTAGACTAAAATATGCCCCCCTCCCTGGAAAAAAATTAATGAGCTTGTCAAAGAGGTGATTTCAAGATTTATGCGGAACTCCCTTGAGGTAGTTTTTCAAGGAGTGGGAAAGAAAGGCTCTCTAAGGAAAATTAAAAAAGAAGAAAAAGACAAACGGGAGATATTTAGTCTAAATAAGAGCAAGAACAAGTAGCTTCTTGTTAAGCTTGAAATGTTTTATCTTGCGGGAAGAAAGGGGGAAAAACCCATTCAGGCACATATTTCTTCTTGAAATATTTTGAACAGGAAAGTAATTTTGAGAGAACTGAAGTCAGAGATAATTTCACTGAGGCGGATGTAATATAATTATGAGGCCGTCTACCACTCATGTTGGAATGACTTATTTCAATTGTACTGTTTAAAGCAGATATGGGCAAACCCAGGCCTGAGGGCCAGATGCTGCCCCTTGGGCTTGTTTCTCAGGCCCTCCTCTCTCTCACCAACCCTTCCTTCCTCCATCCCTCCCTCCCGTCTCGCTTCCCTTCCTTCCCTTCCACCCTTTGCTTTTCCTTCCTTCCCTTTTTCCTCCCTCCTTCTCTCTTTCTCCCTCCTTCCTTCCTTCCTTCCTTCCTTCCTTCCTTCCTTCCTTCCTTCCTTCCTTCCTTCTTTCCTTCCTTCCTTCCTTCTCTCTTTCCTTCTTCCCTCCCTCTTTCTCCCTCTTTCCTTCCCTTGCACCCTTTCATCCTTTCTTCCCTTTTCCTCCCTCCTTCTCTCTCTCTCTCCTTCCTTCCTTCCTTCCTTCCTTCCTTCCTTCCTTCCTTCCTTCCTTCCTTCCTTCCTTCCTTCCTTCCTCCCTCCCTCCCTCCCTCCCTCCCTCCCTCCTTTCCTTTCCTTTCCTTTCCTTTCCTTTTTGCTTTTCCTTCCTTCTCTCTTTCCTCCCTCCTTCCATTTACTTCCACTGTTCCTTCCATCCTTTTCTTCCTTCCCAGCCTGCCTTCCTGCCTCCCTCCCTCCTCTTTTTCCTTCTTTCTTCCTGGGGGATGGACGCTAGGTGCTATTGCACAGGCAAAAGTATCTCTGAGTCTTCCTTGCCTAAGAAAAGCTTGGTAACATTACTGCTTTGGACTCCAGAAAATCTCATGATGGATCTGTAAATATTCCAAATATCTAAAAAAAAAATAAATCCAAAGCACTTTTGGTCCCAAGCATTTTGAGTAAAAGACACTCAATATAATGACATACTTTAAAGCACAAATACCCTAATGGTGTCAGACCCCAGCTGATCTTAAAAGTGAAGCTGGGTCAGTTATGGTGAGCTCTGAGTTGGGAGACCGCCAAGTTACATTTCATTTTTGCCAGACTTCTGGCACTCCCAGGGTCTTGGGGCAACACTCAAACCACTAGACCACACTGGTTCCTACTTTTCAGGCACATGGCATCTGACAACTACCACTGTCTCACACTGAACCAAATCAGGGGCCCACCATTTTGTGCTGTGACAGAGGAAGAATACCAGATTGCTAGGTCACTGCAGTATAGTGGAACCACATCGGAAGAGTGAGTGATGTAGTGTGGATTCCATTTGTGCTCTAGATCATGTTGTCCTCTCTTGTGTAAAGGTAAAGGAAAAGGTTTCCCTTTGACATTAAGTCTAGTAGTGTCCAACTCTGAGAGTCATCTCAATTTCTAAGATGAAGAATCCACGTTGTCCATAGATGCCTCCAAGGTCATGTGACCGGGATGACTCCACAGAAGCGGTACCTATTGATCTACTCACATTTGAATGTTTTCGAACTGTTAGGTTGGCAGAAGCTGGGTATAACAAAAGATGCAAGGCTGGAGGCTTATTAATATTATGCCCAGGCAGGATGGATCTTCCCAGAGGTTTTCTTTTCCTAAAAAAGAAAAATCCCACCCCTGTGCCTCCAATATGATAGCGAGACGATGATGGATATGTGTTATGATGAAGTGAACACTGCTCGTCTTTAAACTTTCTTTTGAATTAAAGCTGTCACCAACCTAAGGTGTTTTAGGATTTTAAAAAAAAATTGAGGTGAACTTTTCTCACTCCTGCCAACACTGCTTTTATCCCTGGCTCCCTAACAACTGTTTGTTGAGAGGTTTTTCTGTAGTAACAGGGTGTTAAAAATGCTGGAACTATCACAAAGGCTTGACGATGGAATGATGTACAGTAGAGACTTTGTTGAAAGTCAAATAGAATAAGTTTTATTTTTTTAAAAACAGACAACTAACCACTCCTGAGAGGTACAAAAAGCGTGACTTGTTACAACCAATCAAGCTGAAGTAGAATCATAGAATCAAAGAGTTGGAAGAGACCTCATGGGCCATCCAGTCCAACCCCCTGCCAAGAAGCAGGAATATTGCATTCAAATCACCCCTGACAGATGGCCATCCAGCCTCTGTTTAAAAGCTTCCAAAGAAGGAGCCTCCACCACACTCTGGGGCAGTCAGGAAGTTCTTCCTCATGTTCAGAGAGGAGATTCCATCTGAGCATGAGGAAGAACTTCCTGACTGTGAGAGCCGTTCAGCAGTGGAACTCTCTGCCCCGGAGTGTGGTGGAGGCTCCTTCTTTGGAAGCTTTTAAACAGAGGCTGGATGGCCATCTGTCAGGGGTGATTTGAATGCAATATTCCTGCTTCTTGGCAGGGGGTTGGACTGGATGGCCCATGAGGTCTCTTCCAACTCTTTGATTCTATGATTCTACTTCAGCTTGATTGGTTGCTTGAACAGTTCTCTTCACTTTGTTCCAGACAGAGCTAGCCAAACAGATCTAACTGTTGGTAACAAAACCCTTGCTCTCTTTCAGAGAATAGTGATGAGTCTGACTAGCCTATCTAGGTAGCCCCTGGGTTATTAACTAACTCCACCCTAGAGTTCTTCCTGTTAACTAACCCAGTCTGGAGAGCCAATCTCTTGTGCTAACTCTCACAAGAGATCAGACTGCTGTCTGACCATTTTCCTGTCAACTCACAGCACTGTCTTACACAGACACTCTCTCTCCTAGCTCTCTCCCTGAAAACCCAGTTTCAAACTCTACACCTTCACACACCAGCTCCCAGCTCTCAACTCTCACTGAAGCTACTTTCTTTCCCTCCTCAGACTTGGCTCCTTCCAACTGCTCTGGCCAATCCTATGAGTCTCTAAACTCCTCCCCTCTTCCAGCCATCCTCACTCAAGATGGCTGCCTCCCTGGCATTCCCTCCTAAAATGGAGGCCTGCCTTACTGTTATTCAGGCTCCCTTTCCGGTCTACCAGATAAGATTCACCACACTGGGCCTAACAGCGGGAGCTCATCCCACTCCATAGATTCAAACTGCTGATCTTCTGGTCAGCAAGTTCAGCAGCTCAGAGGTTTAGATTGCTGTGCCATTGGGAGCTCTCTTGTGTACAGTTCTGCTTATTAAAACAAGACATATTTAAAGGGATTTACAACTTTTTTCTACATATATGGCTCTGCTATTTTATTTATTTATTTATTATTATTTATTTACTGCGCTTATAGACCGCCGTTCTCAGCCCTGGGGCGACTCACAGCGGTGTACAACATGTAAAATTAGGTGCAATTTACAACATAAGCCAACATCAACTAGCAATATCAAAAACAACATTAAACAACATCAATATCAATAATACAATTACATTAAGTCATTCACGACGTCTCATCGTTGAACCACAATCCAAATCTCGTTATCCATGTTCCGTTCCAATCGTCATTGCCAATTGTTGCCGCACTTACTCAAACGCCTTCTCAAACAACCACGTCTTTAGTCTCTTGTGGAATGTCATAAGGGAGGGTGCCAGTCTGATGTCCACAGGAAGGGTGTTCCACAGCCGGGGGGCCACCACCGAGAAGGCCCTGTCCCTCGTCCCCACCAGGCGTGCCTGTGAGGCAGGTGGGATCGAGAGAAGGCCCTCCCCGGACGATCTCAAAGTCCTCGTGGGCTCATAGGCCGAGATGCGGTCAGACAGGTATTTTGGGCCGGAACCGTTTAGGGCTTTGTAGGCCAACACCAGCACCTTGAATTGGGCCCGGTAGCAGATCGGCAGCCAGTGGAGCTGGTACAACAAGGGCGTTGTATGCTCCCTGTGTCCCGCTCCTGTTAGTAACATGGCTGCCGCGCTCTGGACTAGCTGGAGCTTCCGGGCCGTCTTCAAGGGCAGCCCCACGTAGAGAGCGTTGCAGTAGTCAAGACGGGATGTGACCAGAGCGTGTACTACCGTGGCCAAGTCAGACTTCCCGAGGTACGGGCGCAGCTGGCGAACGAGCCTGAGCTGTGCAAATGCTCCCCTGGTCACCGCCGAGACCTGGGGCTCCAGGCTCAACGATGAATCCAGGATCACACTCAAGCTGCGAACCTGCGCCTTCAAGGGGAGTGCGACCCCATCCAGCACAGGCTGTAACCCTATACCCTGTTTGGCCTTGCGACTGACCAGGAGTACCTCTGCTAGCAATTTGGGACTTTATTGCACAAGGCAGGCAAAATAACATTGTGTTGTTTTTTATTCATTCAGTCACTTCTGAATCTTCGTGACCTCATGGACCAGACCACGCCTGGGCCCCCTGTCAACTGTCGCCATCCCCCAACTCTTTCAGAGTCAAGCCAGTCACTTCAAGGATGCCATCCATCCATCTTGCCCTTGGTCGGCATCTCTTCCTTTTTCCTTCCATTTTCCCCAGCATCATTGTCTTCTCTAAGCTTTCCTTTCTTCTCATGATGTAGCCAAAGTGCTTCATATTTGCCTCTAATATCCTTCCCTCCAAGGAGCAGTCGGGCTTTATTTCCTGGAGGATGGACTGGTTGGATCTTCTTGTGGTCCAAGGCACTCTCAGAACTTTCCTCCAGCACCACAGTTCAAAAGCGTGTATCTTCCTACGCTCAGCCTTCCTTATGGTCCAGCTCTCACATCCATAGGTTACTACGGGGAATAGTTGCCAGCGTGATGTCTCTACTCTTCACTATTTTATCGAGATCGATCATTTCTCTCCTCCCAAGAAGTAAACGTCTTCTGATTTCCTAGCTGCAATCTGCATCTGCAGTAATCTTTGCACCTAGAAATACAAAGTCTGTCACAAATAGCATTGTGTATTGCACAATTTTGTATGCATTATGCCACTGGTCTGCTTTTCCCTGTGATTCCTCAACCCTAGGTATTAACAGGTAAAACTTATCAATAGCTCACAATCCCACAATGTTCCCATCACCCACCTTGGTGCAATGGGTCCTTTCTGCTTCTGTATTGGCATGTGGCATCATGGCGGTAACATGACATTAGATTATCCTCCTCTCTCCCCCTTTTCTATTCCCAAACTAGCAATTCCTTTCCTTTCATATTTCATATTTCATATTTATATTTGCCTTTTTTGTTTTTAAATGGTGAAATTGTGCAATTGCTAAACAAAAGCAAAACAATTATGCAGTGCAGGAGGGCAGGGTTACAGAAGTACACTCACAGGACCATGCATTTGTGAATCAGTGCAATTACATTATTGAAGAAAGGTGAAATATTAAAGATGCTCCATCTGGTATTTTATCTGCTGTCAACATAACACAAGGTTTGTGTGATAAAGTCCTTAATCTTGAATCTCTTTGTTAGAAATCAGTTTAACAAGTATTATAATAGAAAATTGATTTCCTCCCCAAGAACCTGATATGGAATCATTTTTGGGGCTGTGGAAAATACAGACTGAGGTTTTCGTATCCTGCCTTCCTTCTTCCCATGCAAATACATTTTTATGTTTCCAGGTACGAATGTACGATTCTCCTGCTAATGGGCACAGGGAACCGAACAATCTTCCTGCTGAACCATTTGCATGCTGTTCTTTCTATGTAATGTCGCCCATTTATGGGATTTCCCCCTCCTCTCCATGACCTTTCTTTCACGACCGCCAGACAAGGCATCCGGTGCGGCATTCACATCTGCATAACCACCGGAACATTGATAATGACTTGCTGAGTTTTGTCTGGTTTTGAGAAGAGAGAGAGAGAGAGATGGTATAGGCGATGTATCCTGATCAGGGACAAATCATAGGTCCCCGTATCTCACTGAGGCAAAAGAGCTACAGCATAACCACTAAGCAAAAAGGGACATTGGGGAAATCACAGAAGTCTGGCAAAAATGAAATGTAACCTTTAGTTCGGTCGGGGTTAGTGGGAAGCTGCCTTCTAATGGGAAGCAAAGAGCAAGGAAAGTTCTCCAGCTTTTCAGGGCTGCTCTCTCCTTATTAAGAAAACTGGGACGGTGTTTAGGAAGGGTAAGAAATACAAAAATTCAACCCATTGGTAGAAGTCAAAATTGTGGGCTTGGTTGCAATTAACCTTTCAACTTAGTGGATAATAATGGTGGATAAAGGCCAAGATCCTACGATTTGCATAGCATACGTTGACACTCATATAGGTTGAAGCTACATTACAGAATAGCAGTTTGGCCCCACTTTAACAGCCCAGTGGTTCCTGGGCTGTCTGGAATATAAGGGCAAATGGCTTGCAGAACTATAAATCCCAGAATTCCATGGCATTGAGCCATGGTAGTGAATGGAGAGTCAAACTGCTGCAGTGTGGATATGGACGTAGTTATTAGTGGTTGAACTACAGCTTCCTCCAGGTAAATACCAACCTTGGCACAGTCAAACACACAATGTCAGACCATCCCGCATTTCGCAGATGAGAACTGGAACACCACCAGAATGAGGTCAAGAGGGCTGAAGCATTAGTAAGGAGGAGCAGACAAGCAAGGAGAAGCTGTGGCACTTTGCGTTTGCCAGAGCCTACAGGAAAGGGCAAAATCACATCCCTCTTTTTTCCTTGCTTGCTTGCTTTGTTTACTTATTTTGCACTTAGAAGTTGCTTGGCATCAATTGGTATCAACTGATTTTATTTATTTATTTATTTATTAACCATATTTATAAACCATCTTTCTCAGCCCAAAGGTGACTCAGGGCAGTTTACAAATGGCACAATTTGATGCCTACAACACAAAGAACAATTAAAACATTCAGCATAAATAAAACTTGATAAAATCAAATAAAACCGATAAAAAATAAATCCACAGCAGCTTATTACTAAAATCATTACCCAATCGCATTGTCCAGTCATTCCAAAGACCAGAGTTTGTCTGCTACACTGCAGGTTTTAACTTTTTTCTGAAATGTTAGGAGGGTGGGAACCGATCTGATACCCTTAGGGAGGGTGTTCCATAGCTGAGGGGCCACCGCTGAGAAGGCCCTGTCCCTTGTTCCCGCCAACTGAATCTGTAAAGAAGGTGGGATTGAGAGCAGGACCTCCCCAGAAGACCTTAGGGTCCTAGATAACAAAAAGGAAAAAAGTATAAGGAGGTGAGAGAAACTGGAGCCCCTTCCACACAGCTGAATAAAATCCCACATTCTCTTATTTGAACTAGGATATATGGCAGTGTGGACTCAGATTAACCAGTTCAAAGCAGATATTGTGGGATGTTCTGCCTTGATATTCTGGGTAATATGCCTGTGTGGAAGGGCCCTGAGACAGTTCTGGCCCTCTATTCTGCCTTGGTCAGACCACATCTGGAATATTATGCCCAATTCTGGGCACCACAATTGAAGGGAGATGTTGACAAGCTGGAATGTGTCCAGAGGAGGGCAACTAAAATGATCAAGGGTCTGGAGAACAAACCCTATGAGGAGCAGCTTAAAGAGCTGGACATGTTTAGCCTGAAGAAGAGAAGGCTGAGAGGAGGCATGATAGCCATGTATAAGTATGTGAGAGGAAGTCATAGGGAGGAGGGAGCGAACTTGTTTTCTGCTGCCCTGGAGACAAGGATGCGGAACAATGGCTTCAAACTACAAGAAAGGAGATTCCATCTGAACATTAGGAAGAACTTCCTGACAGTGAGAGTTGTTCAGCAGTGGAACTCTCTCCCCCAGGGTGTGGTGGAGGCTCCTTATTTGGAGGCTTTTAAACAGAGGCTGGATGGCCATCTGTCAGGAGTGCTTTGACTGCAATTTTCCTGCTTCTTGGCAGAATGGGGTTGGACTGGATGGCTCACGAGGTCTCTTCCAATTCTAGGATTCTATGATTTCTTCTGAAAAGCAGAAGAAAATGTAGGATAAGAGAGGATTAATTGGGACTGTCCCTGTCAAACCTGGACAGCTGAAGGGTTTGCAAAAGCTCTCCCAAACAAGGCGGCAACCTAAGGTTTATTAACACGAGACTTTAAAAGCAAAACTTTTGTCTTACTAATCTTAATCTAATGAATGTTTGAGGGCCCTTCCGCACAGCCCAATATCCCAGAATATCAAGGCAGAAAATCCCACATTATCTGCTTTGAACTGGAATATATGGCACTGTGGGCTCAGATATGCAGTTCAAAGCAGATATTGTGAGATTTGATGACTTGATATTCTGGGATATAGGCCTTGTGGAAGGGCCCTCAGGCACACTCAGCTTCTCACATCCAAATACACACCCACATTTTATTACTACTTTTCAAGAAAAAGTTTCTTCTGATTTCCCTGATAACAGGCCTATAAACTTTCAGCTGCTTAAATGCTCCCCTATTTCTGCTGTTTCCTCCATTTACCCTTTAAAAATGACAAGTATTTAGACTCCTTTTAAAAAGAGCGAGAGTAGAGGAACTGATGGCACCTGCAATATTGAACTTAGGCTTGCAAGGCATCTGTCATAAAATATTATGGGAGGGAAACATGAACTTCAATAGCTGAAAAATCTGGTTGTGTCACTCACTTTTCCTCAAATTCCTTCCTGAAGACAAGTCACGGATATAAGGTTAGAGTTGTTTGGTTTGGTATGGTGACATGGCTAATCAATAAAATTATTTTACATCTTCAGGCTGGAGTTCAAAGCTAGTTTTTTTTAATGCAGAGGCAAGTGGCTGCACCATTTCTAACTTATGGTTATCTTAAGGCGACTTTAATTCAGAGAGGTTTGCATCATGCCTTCGTCTGAGGACTTTTAATATTTATATTGGAAAGTGCTTATTGTTCTTGTTGTTTTGTACTTTTAAAGGTTGTATATTATTTAAAAGAGCTGTTCCACTCATACTGCTATTCAAACTGGCACTTTGAGGCTTATCTATATACGAGGGGTATTTTTTAAGTAAGGTCCGTTTGAACATAAGTACACAACGAAAGTTTATTTCAATAAAGTAAATTTATTTTCAGAAAGTACATACTTCACTCTATTTTTCGACATAGTTGCCAAGTTTGTTCAAACACTTATCATACCTCTGAACCAATTTTAAAATACCCTCTCCATAAAAACTTGCCACCTGCTGAAGTCACCAAATTGTCTGTAATCAAAGAAGGGCGACCGGAGCGGTCCTCATCATGGACGTTGTCATGGTCATCTTTGAATTGTCGTACCCACTTACGCAGTTTGCTTTCACTCATAACAGTATCACCGTACACTTCACAAATCTGTTGATGAATTTCTGCAGTAGGCAGGTTCCTTGCTGACAAAAACCGTATCACTGAGTGAACCTCACATGCGGCGGGTGAGTTGATAGTCTTAAACATTTTTAAAACACAGAACAGAACCGTACAGGTTAGCTACAGAGCGGAAACTGAGCACAGTTGCTCCTGAGGCATGCTGGTAAACGACGCATGCACTCGTTGCGGTATGCACGCGAACTACTAGTGTCTACAACAAAACGGACCTTACTTAAAAAATACCCCTCGTATATAAAAATGTTCTGTGTGTAATGGGTACCTTAAAAACAAAAGAACCAATGAACGAAATCACACCAAATTTGGCAACAAAATGTCTCACAACACAAGGAGTGACCATCACTCAAAAAATTATGATTTTGTCATTTGGAAGTTGTAGTTGCTGGGATTTATAGTTCACCCATAATCAAAGAGCATTCTGAACTCCACCAACGATGGAATTGAACCAAACTTGTGACACAGAACTCCCACGACCAACAGAAAACACTAGAAGGGTTTGGTGGGCATTGACTTTGAGTTTTGGAGTTGTAGTTCACCTACATCCAGAGAGCACTGTGGACTCAAACAAGGATGGATCCTGACCAAACTTGGTACAAATACTCAATATGCCCAAATATGAGCACAGATGGAGTTTGGGGGAAATAGACCTTGACATTTGCGAGTTGCAGTTACTGGGATTTATAGTTCAACTACAATCAGAGCATTCTGAACCCCACCAACGACAGAATTGGGGCAAACTTCCCACACAGAACTCCCATGACCATCAGAAAATACTTAAGGCCATCCAGTCCAACTCCCTTTACCAGGGCAAGAAAATGTAATCAAAGCCCTCCTGACAAAGAGCCACCCAATTATAGATATAGATAGATAGATATGATTCACACACACACAGATATAGTATCATAGATTTGAAAGGGACCCCTCAAGAAGGACAATTGTGTGTTGCATGTTCCAGAGTAGGCAAACCAGACACTCTCCACATCAACACTGACAAAGAAACAGCAATAAGTATAGTTTACCCACAAGCATAAAGAAATTACATATATTAGAAACCAACACTTTCTCATTACATTCCAGATCACCAGACTGGGGCACAGCAACGTGTGGCAGGGGATGGCTAGTATATTAATACATTATATTATATTATATTCAAGACTATCACATGATTCTGTGCACATCCCTTTGCTGCTCAGTCTCTTCTCTGTGATAAACTCAACCCTTGCTATTGACAGGAAAACCCATCAATAGACCCTCGTAGCGTGTCGTGATCCCATCACTTACCTGGCACTGAAGTAATGCCAGTAGTTGAACTCTCTTCCACTTGCAATCACTTCCCCTTGGAGTAATACATCAATAAAAAACAAAAAAGTAATCATTTTTGGAGAAGAGGGAGAGTATGAATGAATGAAATGTTTATTGTACCAGCCCTAGGCCATGATATCACATAATATATTTATTTATTTATGACATTTATATGCCGCTCTTCTCACCTCGAAGGGGACTCAGAGTGGCTTACAAGTTATATGTAAATACATTATATTATTAGCATAGCACAATATTAGTAACATACATTCTCATATTGTAGTATACCACCATACTGTAATACTATTAGTAATATTACATGTAATATGAAATATATAATTATTATATTGTATTATTATTATATTGTATTACATTATAACATTATTATCAATATTATATGTGTATACAATATATTATAATATTAGCACAGCACAATATTAGTATTATATATTTCTATATTGTACTATAGTGTAATATTAGTAATATGACATGTAATGTAAAATATATAATTCTTATATTCTATTATTATAAGTATTATATTGTATTACATTATAATATTATTATCAATATTATATGTGCATACAATATAGTATATTATTAGCACAGCACATCTGTAATATATTAATAATATAATATATTATATTAAAGGACCAGTTTGAATAGCAGTAAAAGTGCAACAGCTCTTTTAAATAATATACAACCTTTAAAAGTACAAAACAATAAGAACAATAAGCACTGTCCAATATAAATATTTATTTATTTATTTATTATTTATTATTTGCACTTGTTAACCGCCACTCTCAGCCCGGAGGCGACTCGTGGCGGTGTACATAACACAAAAAAGACAACAATTTACAGTAGCATAAGACCATAACACAACATATAAAAATCCGCTTCGTCTAGTTTGGGTCATAGCCAGTCTCATAGTCATAGTCCATTCCGGTGGTCATTCCAAAAAAAACATATCACTAGCTGAAGGCCTTTTCAAAGAGCCAGGCTTTCAGGCCCTTGCGGAAGGCCATGAGGGAAGGCGCCTGTCTGATTTCAGCAGGGAGGGAGTTCCATAGCCGGGGGGCCACCACCGAGAAGGCCCGCTCTCTCGTCCCCGCCAGGCGTGCCTGTGAGGCAGGCGGGACCGAGAGAAGGGCCTCCCCGGATGATCTCAAGGTCCTCGTGGGCTCGTAGGCCGAGATGCGGTACTCAAGGTATTTTGGGCCGGAACCGTTTAGGGCTTTGTAGGTTAGCACCAGCACCTTAAATTGGGCCCGGTAGCTGATCGGCAGCCAGTGGAGCTGGGACAGCAAGGGCGTTGTGCGCTCCCTGCGTCCCGCTCCGGTTAACAACATGGCTGCCGCGCGCTGGACTAGCTGGAGCTTCCGGGCCGTCTTCAAGGGCAGCCCCACGTAGAGAGCGTTGCAGTAGTCAAGGCGGGATGTGACCAAAGCGTGTACCACCGTGGCCAAGTCAGACTTCCCAAGATACGGGCGCAGCTGGCGCACAAGCCGAAGCTGTGCAAATGCTCCCCTGGTCACCGCTGAAACCTGGGGATCCAGGCTCAACGATGAGTCCAGGGTCACACCCAAGCTGCGAACCTGCGCCTTCAAGGGGAGTGCGACCCCGTCCAGCACAGGCTGTAACCCTATACCCTGCTCGGCCTTGCGACTGACCAGGAGTACCTCTGTCTTGTCTGGATTTAATTTCAGTTTGTTCGCCCTCATCCAGACCGTCACAGCGGCCAGGCACCGGTTCAGGACTTCGACAGCCTCCTTAGTAGCAGGTGAGAAGGAGTGACAGAGTTGGACGTCATCTGCGTACAGGTGACACCGCACCCCGAAACTCCGGATGATCTCGCCCAGCGGCTTCATGTAGATGTTAAACAGCATGGGGGACAGTATGGAGCCCTGAGGAACACCACAGGTCAAAGGCTGTGGTGTTGAACAGGAGTCCCCCAATAACACCTTCTGGGTACGACCCTCCAGAAATGACTGGAGCCACCGCAAAGCGGTACCCCCAAGGCCCATCTCTGCAAGGCGTCCCAGAAGAATACCGTGGTCGACGGTATCGAAGGCCGCTGAGAGGTCCAGGAGCACCAACAGGGACACACTCCCCCTGTCTAGCTCCCGGCGGAGATCATCCACTAAGGCGACCAAGACCGTCTCAGTACCATGTCCCGGTCTGAAACCAGACTGTGCCGGATCCAGATAATCTGTGTCTCTCAAGAATACCTGGAGTTGTGAGGCCACCACGCTTTCCATGACTTTGCCCAAAAAGGGAAGATTGGAAACAGGCCGAAAGTTGTCAAATTTAGTGGGATCCAATGATGGTTTCTTCAACAGCGGCTTTATAATAGCCTGTTTTAGGCTCGCTGGAATTGTGCCTTCCCGAAGGGAGGCATTGACCACCACCGTTACCCACTCAGCCAATCCCCCTCTGGCCTCTTTCAGAAGCCAGGATGGGCAGGGGTCTAGGATGGACGTGGTAGGCCTCATTCCTCCAAGTATCTTGTCCACATCCTCGGGCTTCACAAGCTGAAAAGAATCCATCAAAATAGGACAAGCAGGTGCTTGTGTCACATCCACGGAGACTGCATTTAAAGTGGCGTCCAGCCCAGAACGGATCAAAGCGACTTTGTCTGCAAAGAACCGAGCAAATGCTTCACAGCGCGTGGCCGAGTTGTCAGGGCTCCCACCTGAGGTAGGGGGAGTTAAAAGACCTCTGACAACCCGAAACAACTCCGCCGGACGGTTTTTTGCAGACGCAATAGTGGCCGCAAAGAAAGTTTTCTTTGCGGCTTTTATTGCCGCGGCATATGCCCTTAAAAAGGACACAAACCGTGCTCGATTTGGCTCGCTTGGGTCCGAGCGCCACACGCTCTCTAGTTCCCTCTTCCTTCGCTTCATCGCTGCCAGCTCCTCAGTGAACCAAGGAGCTGGTTTAGCTCGGTTACTTGAGAGGGGACGTTCCGGAGCGATCCTGTCAATTGCCCTGGTCATCTCCCCATTCCAGAGAGCGACCAAGGCTTCGACATGGTCACCTACCGAGGTGGCGGGAAAATCCCCAAGAGCCGTCAGGAATCCGTTCGGATCCATAAGCCTCCTGGGGCGGACCATCTTAATGGGTCCTCCACCCTTGCGGAGGTTAGGGGGCGCAGTGAGCCTAAATCTGATCAGGAAGTGGTCGGTCCATGGCAACGGAGAGATGGATAACTCCTCCACACCGCCACCCTGCTCCCATCCCTGGCAGAAGACCAAGTCCAATGTGTGTCCAGCACAGTGGGTGGGGCCAGTTATTTGTTGGGACAGCCCCATGGTTGCCATGGCGGACATGAAGTCCTGAGCCGCTCCTGTGAGGGCCGTCTCGGCGTGGATGTTGAAGTCCCCCAGCACAAGAAGCCGTTGGGACTCCACCGCCAGGCTCGAGACCACCCCCGCTAGCTCAGGTAGGGAGACTGTAGTGCA
Source organism: Anolis sagrei (assembly GCF_037176765.1). NCBI lineage: Eukaryota > Metazoa > Chordata > Lepidosauria > Squamata > Anolidae > Anolis > Anolis sagrei. The sequence goes on along the minus strand of NC_090034.1, from coordinate 19,059,567 downwards.
GCGAGGTGGACGGTACACTAACAGAATCCCTATTCTGTCCCGGTCACCCACCCTCAGGTGGACGCATTCAAAATTTGTGGTCTGCGGGATGGGGCTCCTGATCAGATGGATGGAATCTCTATAGACCACTGCGACCCCGCCTCCCCGTCCTCCGGCTCTAGGTTGGTGTTGCACGGAGAAACCTGGAGGACAAAGCTGGGAGAGGTTCACGCCCCCCGCTTCATCCAACCAGGTCTCCGTGATGCACGCCAGATCTGCCCGCTCCTCCAGGATTAAATCCTGGATCCAGGTCGTTTTTCCGTTGACAGATCTGGCGTTCAACAACACCACCTTCAAACCAGAGGGTCCGCTCACCTGGTTACACCAATTTACCTTGGGAGACCGGTTGGGGGTTGTTAATATGGATAAGCGGTCCGAATTAGGCCAAATTTGAGGTCTCCTTTTCCCGCATCTCCTCCTTCCCACCACGACCTCTATGGGGGCCCCTCGGCTAGTGGAATACCTCCCCCCCTCCATGCCGCAATCCTGAGCCAAGAAATTGCTTTCCGCTTTGTTCGTTATTGGATTTTTTGGTTCTTGCCAACATCCTTTCTCCCCCTCCCTCCCCCCTCCCTACCCCATTTTCATTCACAGGCTTCAACCCGTCTCCCCTCCTGCCCCCTCCGCTACACAGTAGTAACAGGGACAATACAAAAAGGGGGATGGGGAACCACATGGGTAGCAGCAATACAGAAAGTAGTAAATGTTCCGGCCACACCAGTAGGTTAGTTCTTAAAGTGCACAAGTTATAAGAGCAACACCGTCAATAATAATATTCACTCAGCAGCAGATGTTACGTACCTTCGGCCTATTTATAAAGTGCTAGATCTAAAGTGCTCTGTTCAACAATTATTAAAGTGCGGCATGGAAGGATTAAAACATATTCCATATAATGGCTCTTCAAAATTATAGTAGCAGTGACACAAGTACAAAGTCATTGGGCATGAGGGATCCCTCTATATCTTCCCTGTAGCCAGCCTGATGGCACTGTTTGAAAGCGCAGGGCTGTAAATGCTCTTCCAAGGCCTACAGACCTTAAGTCTTGAAGATATAGCTGACAATATTGGTCATTCTTAAATAATAATTCTTAAATAAAATAAAATAAAAAATTCTTAAATAAAAAAGTGGTGAAACCCTGCTGTTTACTAGCCCGCAAGTTGTCAATTGTATCCATCTCAAAGTTTTTGTCTCTAATCACCTTCTTGTTCAACTGTATTAAGGTTGTTGTTGACTCATCAAATACTGGTGGATCAGAGCTAACCAGTGTTGAGCCCAACCTCCCCGCTTATATTGCTCCATCAGGCATTGCTTTGTTATACTCTCATTCTCCATTTCCAGAAGTCTCTTCCCATATGAAATGTTAAGCGTATGCATTCTGGCCTTAAGTGAGGGAAGATCCAATTCAAGCTTTAACAAGGCAGATGGTGTCCCAGTGGAAGGGCTAAAAGAGCTCTTACAAAATTGTTCTGAATTAATTCAATCTGCTTTGTGTTACCTTGTCCCCATATTTCCAATCCATATAACATCTGTGGTAGAATTTTAGTGACAAAAATCTTAATCATAGGACATACCAAGGAAACCCCCTTTGGTTTCCCAAATGGTAGCATTGATTTTGCTGACCTCCAGACAGATAGTTTGGCTGCCTCTATATGACTCTTCCAGTTACCATTATATAAGAAGTGTATGCCCAAGTATTTAAAGCTGTGACACTGTTCTATTGGGTGCCCATCCACTTGCCATTTTGTATCGTTTCCTCTTGGAGAATACCATCACTTTGGTTTTAGAATGATTAATCGTCAACTTCTCTTGATCACAAATTCTACCTGGTGTCCTCAAGAGTCTCCTAAGTCCTATTTGTGTAGTTGACAAGAGGACCATATCATCAGCATATAAGAAGATTTGAATTCTCATATTACCTCCTGATGGTGGGAAGTGATCAGGGGAGCTCAATTTGTCAACTAAATTGTTCACATAAAATTGTACAGAAAAGGTGCCAGCAAATAACCTTGCCTGATTCCTCTTCTTGCTTCAGTGTTGTCCGTGAGTTTACCTGACAGACCTAACCGCACTCTTAGATCTGTCCCTGAATATAGTTGGTGTAATAATGACAGCAGTCATCCATCCACATTAGTCTTTGCCAACTTTCCCCACAAACGCTGTCTGTCAATTGAATCAAAAGCAGAGGTAAAATCCACAAATGAAACATATAAGAGGGAGAGTAGTTATGATGTGAACTGAAAGTACACAAATTCCACAAATCAGTGAATGGTTGCAATTGTGTGACCAAGGAGAGGAGTGATAGCAAGGGTGATCATCCTAGCATGTTGCTGCTCTTATAATCAGGCAAATGACGTGGAATAGCACTTTCGTGCAATAATGTCATGAAAGACTGTGAGTTGCCTAAGGTTGCCCATTGGTTTTTATGCTCGAACAGAGATTTAGGCTCTGTTCTCCAGAGTTATGGCTCAGCACTCAAACCACTCCACCACACTGGCTTTATAGCTGGTGATAACTCAGCACAGCAAGTCCAATTAGCTCAGTGTTTTCGTTTTATGGAAGGTCAGAGTGTTTCCTGTTCCTTTGCAACTGGCATTTCAGCTTCCTTAGCTCTGACTGGAAGCCATTACATTGGTTCTCTTCTTGCTCTTTTGAAGAGCTCTCTTCCAGGGAAGACATAAAACATCGACTTGAAGTTATTTTCTTTGCTGCTATGTCAAACTACACAATGCGAGGAATGTGCATTTCCGACAATTGCCGTGATTTCTTCTTACTATTGGATTTCCTCGCCATGTGCTTCTATAATCCAGTTTACAAACCTGTATTGACTTTCCAATAACCAAGCACGAAACAAATTGTGGCATGGAGGAAGTTTCCAGTTCTTCCATTCAAGCATTGTCCACCATTAAGATGACATTTTTAGGTCCCTCTCATGAGAACAGTCCATATGCCTGAAGCCATTTCAGTTGGGCACCATTTCTGTAAGAATGCCTTAGAGACCTGTGGCCAGTTTGCCTTTGAGCAGAAGAGAAGATCCTGGAGAACTCATTTTTTCACAGCCAAGACCTGTTGGTTTTGTATGAAAGGAGGAAAGGAAGGGGTAAATCAACAGTCAAGGTCATCTTGTTGAAGTGCCCACCAGTACTAAGCATAATTAACTGTTCCTCAGCTCTAACCCTAGGGCAAACAGAAATTGAAACAACAGGCAAGAAAGAGAAATGTCAGAGGAAAAGGTGTTCTGAGGAAAATGGCATGGCTACCTTTTTTTTGCTTGTGTTACCAAATAAATATGAAAAGACCCACGTATGGGTTTCTTCCTCACCTTTTCAACTTCACTGTCTGCAGCGAAATGGGATAATTGGCAGGACAGAGAAAAAAGCAGATCAAGGCGAAGTGTTTATCTAATGGCACAAAGAGGGGAAGCATTACCCCAAGGGAAGCTTCAAAGCCCAGCCATGGGCCGTGTCTGTCTTTGGAGGAACCGAGGCCACCTCTTGTGGCTTCTGATGTGTGCCCAAGACATTCCCATTTCTCTCAGAGGACAGAAATAAGCCCTTATTATCCCATTTTAGCAGAACGATGAACTGAGTGTCAAGTCAAGGCGAACCAAGGAGTACAAGACTTCCCCGCGAATGATGCCAAGGATCAAACATTACCCTTTTATCTCCTCTAATAAAGGGATCCATCTTTCACTAAGGACTCGCTGAGGACAACATATAAGGGTCACCTTTAAAAAAAACCCCAAAATATTCCACTTCCTTGAGCTTTAGGTAAAGGCAGAGCGATTGATAACAAACGTGTCCAAGTGGATGACATTATCAAACTGACTGTTGAAACAATTCAATTCAAAAGAAAAAAAAAAAGCTTTGTGCTATCTCATGCAATTTTTATACATGCATTTTTGGATTGGTACAGGAATGGGACTTGGATAGTATAGGGCAAGCATCTGGCACCTGATGGGTGCAGTTTGATTCTTAGGACCTCAAATGACCCCTGCATTTCTGAAAATTAGCTCCAGGCATTTGTTACTCCAGATGCACATTGGCTTTCCGTAAATATCCGAAGTCCTTTGCTTTTAACCCAAATTTGCTCTGATTTGGCAAAGTTGAGGGATACTCTATAGCAGAGTTTCTCAAATTGTGCTCCTCTAGATCAGTGGTTCTCAACCTGTGGGTCCCCAGGTGTTTTGGCCTTCAACTCCCAGAAATCCTAACAGCTGGCAAACTGGTTGGGATTTCTGGGAGTGGTAGGCCAAAACACCTGGGGACCCACAGGTTGAGAACCACTGCTCTAGATGGTTTGGAATTTTGCTTCCACAATTCCTAACAGCTGGTAAGCTGGTTGATTGTTCTGGGAGCTGAAGTCCAAAACACCTGGAGGAGCATAATTTGAGAAACACTGCTCTAGAGTTTGCAGAAACAGGAAAGCTGTGTTGGTTTCATTTCAGCCTGATGCACTGGTTAGGTAGACATTGGCTCAGGCAGAAATATTTTCTCTGCACTAATCAGCACTGGAAATGGGGACAGATCATCTCGGTATTGCCACTGCCATTTCCCCTCCATGATGGTCACCCCATTTGGACATTAGCAGACATGACTGCAAGTGCCAAGCACTTACTGAGATGGTCAGGGAGAGGTGATGGTGACATGGAGGACAAGGTGAATATATGTTTTATTGATTAGCTCATCGGCTGTATCAAAACATTTGACAAACTCATTTAACACGTACAGCATACAACCCACATTACAACCAAAGGTAAAATAAACAAGCTGTTAACAAGGGGTCAAGATCCTGATCAAATATCTGCATTACCCCTACAATTTACACCATAGGTAAAGTAAAGGTAAAGGTTTCCCCTTGACATTAAGTCTAGTTGTCTCTGACTCTGGGTGGTGGTGCTTATCTCCATTTCTAAGCCGAAGAGCCGGCATTGTCCAAAGATACCTCCAAGTTCATGTGGCCAGCATGACTGCATGGAGCACCATTACTTTCCTATAAAAGTGGTACCTATGGGTCTATTTATTATTATTTATTTATTTACTGCATTTGTATACTGCCTTTCTCAGCCAGAGGCGACTCAAGGCAGTTCACAGTCGGCAGTGATTCGATACCACAACAATGACAAAAATACAGTTAAAAAATTATAAAAACAATTAAAACATTTAAAATGTGATATAAAAACAATACAGCCTGCAAAAACAAAATCCTCGGCATCTCCTTCCTAAAATCATTGTCCCATTGCATTGTCGGTCGTTCCATATATTCGTTTTATCTAATTATGCTCCAGAAGTAAAAGCTTGCAAATCTACTCATATTTGCATGTTTTCGAACTGCTAGGTTGGCAGAATCTGGGGCTAACAGCAGGAGCTCACTGAATTAATGCAGTTTGATCCTTTTTAAACTGCTATGGCTAAATGCTGCAGAATTATGGGAGTTGTAGCTTTGCAAGTTCTTCTTTACAAAAATTCAGAAAAACACATATGATAGAGGTAAGCTATACTTTTGCCATTGGAAAAATGAATTAGTTCACTCTTCTTGGCACAGAGACACTCTCTTTCTTGCAAGAAAATCCCTTCTCTATTCTGAGATATCTTTTCTTTCTCTCCACTTTCATCTGTCCCTACCCCACCCTTCTTTCTTAAAGACACATTTCCCAGAATCTGTTTGCCTTCTGATTGGCCAGTTGAATATCCCATTATGTTATCACCTTGACCAGAACATCACCCAAGCCCTTCATTCCTGTGGAGCTCTTGATTTCCCTTTCAACCCCATTCAAACAAAGACGACAAATGCTATTGTTATGATAAGTTATGGATCCCCAATGCAGGCTTGTAATTTCATGGCGTGTTAAAGGCTGTAACAGAGCTATTAAAATGTTTTAAAAATCCAGACAGAAGTAAGAGGATTGTGCCTTCCAAGAGAGCCATTGATCAAAATTTCAGAGGATGTATCTTGGAAATGATATGGTTTTTCTATGGCTTGGTACCAGCAATATTTGGATGTGGCTGATGGTCAAATTTCTCTTCTGAAACATATCACCACAGTGCTGTATTTATTTATATTGCAGTGAGTGAGGAAAAATCCAAGGTCAAGCCTATGGGAATTTTCTTCGATTAGATAATAATTCAATATTTATTTTAAATTTATAGATAGGCAGATAGAACACAGCGCAGAAAGCAGCATTGTCCCAATCTTGTGTCATATTTTCCAAAGTACAGGTGATGAAAAACATCCTAGGGTGCATCTACACTATAAATTTAATGCAGTTTGATCTCACTTTAATTGCTAAAGCTCAATGCTATGGAATCCTGGGAGATGTGGTTCAATGAATTACCAGTGCTGAAACCACGCCTCCCTTGATTCCATAGCACTCAACAGTTAATGTGCTGTCACACGCTGGGCCTGTGCATTAGACTGTAGACAGGACATAAATTCTGTGTGCCCAACGGGACACCGGGGCTGCCTCAGATTAAAGGCCCTTAGATTCCCCCAAACAGAGTCTTTAGAGCCGCCGCAAACTAGGCTCCTGCGAGAGCAAACCTTGCCAGCATGTTCCTGACGTCATGAGGCTGCGCCTCTCGCCCCGCCCCTTTCTCCGCCTCTTTCTCCGTGTCAGAGTGGTTTTTCCTTTGCTAGGGCAGCATTGCCAGCGTACTCTCTCAGTTGGCAGAATTCAAGTGAGAGAGTATGCTGGCAATGCTTCCCTAGCAAAGGAAAAACCACTCTGGCACGGAGAAAGAGGTGGAGAAAGGGGCGGGGCGAGAGGCGGAGTCTCATGACGTCAGGGACGTGCTGGCAAGGTTTGCTCCCGCAGGAGCCTAGTTTGCGACGGGTCTTAGATCGCTTAAAGTAAATCCAACAAAGTTCTTTATTGATGAAAACAAACAGGTACTTTCAAGCTTTCTTAACAGGCTATTGGCTCTTGCAATCTTGTTCACTGGGAACAGGCACTAGCTTTATACTGTATGCTAACTAATGGGGAAATACTTAACTTCTAATCTGGGCAGTCTGTCTTTGCCTCTGTTGGCGTGGAGCCCCTGCACCCGGTACCAACTGCGTCTGGCTTCCGCAAGCGACCCTTACCAAGCAGAGCTTTGTAGACTTCCAGGGGGGAAAAAGGAGTTCAGGTTTCAGTGATGGCTGGCTGAAGTCCTTCAGCAAAGGAGCTGTAAGGCTGTAAAATCCTCAGCCAAGTTGTGGGGCCTTTTCTCCCCGGCCAAGCCATAGAAGATGAAGCTTTCTACAGGAGCTCTTTGTTTTATGTCCTGTGCGAAAGGCTTCTCTGTGTGGACTGAACCAAAAAAGGCTCCTATTCCCTCCAAAACCCCAAAAAGGGGGTGGGACCAGGGAACCTAACTATAATTGACAGGTGGCTTGCCCTATGATTGCTGCCAAAAGAAGCCACCTATCTGCAGAGTCCCTGAAACTTAGGACTGCAACAAACATTAAATGCAAAGCAAACAAAGTTGGAGCTCCTGGTGCAGTTGTACCAGCACGGTTAAAGTGGTGTCAAACTGCATTAATATAGAATGTGGATGCACAATACAGGCACTTCAGTCTTTGTGTCATTGAATCAGCCCAATTCACAGACTTCTCTGTGACTGCATCTGCACTGTAGAATTAGTGCACTTTGATACCCTTTCCCCTGGATGAGACCTGCCACTATATGAAACCCAAAAGGTTCTGGGAAAGCATGGTTCGATCCTTCCACATGCAATTATTTTGAAAAGTTGTTCAGATTTGATGAGATGATCTGAAAGTTATTTTTTGGTGGAATCCCAACTCAGAGAAGAACCTGGTGAAAAGTTTCCAGGCTTGTTTGTGAACAATCAATATGCAGGGAATCTAGATTTAGAATGAAATATGATGTCGGAAATTGCTTTCCACCCCCTCCCTCCTAGAAGCCAATAACTTAGATTTGCAGCCTTCATTTGTAAGGGAAATGGGATAACAGTCGGAGCCTAAACCTTGGATCTCTTACAGCTTTTGACATGAAAGTAATTAATGCTTCTGAGAAACTGATGGAAATGTAGCCCCCTTCCACACAGCTGAATAAAATCCCACATTATGTGCTTTGAACTGTTATATACGGCAGTGTGGACTCAGATAACCCAGTTCAAAGCAGATATTGTGGGATTTTCTGCCTTGATATTGTGGGTTATACGGCTGTGAGGAAGATCCCTTAGAGACTCAGGCTCAGTGGGCTGCTAAAGGAAACTAGATGCTTTCGTCCATCTGCCCAGGTATTTGCACCACAGTGGACTTTCAAAATGGCAGAACACCCTTGCAACATTATGGTGCCAGTTACATGGGGAGGTGGATCTGTAATTGGTTAAGTGAACGAACCCAGAGGGTGATTCTCAACAATGCTTCCTCTTCATCCTGGAAAGAAGTGATGAGTGGAGTGCCTTAAGCAGGGTTCCGTCCTGGGCCCGGGCCTGTTCAACATCTTTATTAATGACTTAGATGAAGGGTTAGAAGGCAGGATTATCAAGTTTGCAGATGACACCAAATTGGGAGGGATAGCCAATACTCCAGACGACAGGAGCAGAATTCAAAACAATCTGAACAGATTAGAGAGATGGCCAAAATTAACAAAATGAAGTTCAACAGGGACAAATGCAAAATACTCCACTTAGGCAGAAAAAATGAAATGCAAAGATACAGAACGGGGGATGCCTGGCTCTACAGCAGTACGTGTGAAAAAGATCTTGGAGCCCTCGTGGACAAGTTAAACATGAGCCAACAATATGATGCAGCGGCAAAAAAAGCCAATGGGATTTTGGCCTGCATCAATAGGAGTCTAGTGTCTAGATCCAGGGAACTCATGCAACCCTTCTATTCTGCCTTGGTCAGACCACACCTGGAATCACACTGTGTCCAATTCTGGGCACCGCAATTCAAGAGAGATATTGACAAGCTGGAATGTGTCCAAAGGAGGGCAACTAAAATGATCAAGGGTCTGGAGAACAAGCCCTATGAGGACCGGCTTAAAGAGCTGGGCATGTTTAGCCTGAAGAAGAGAAGGCTGAGAGGAGACATGATGGCCATGTATAAATATGTGAGGAAAAGTCATAAGGAGGAGGGATCAAGCTTGTTTTCGGCTGCCCTGGAGACTAGGATGCAGAACAATGGCTTCAAACTACAAGAGAGGAGATTCCATCCGAACACGAGGAAGAACTTCCTGATGGTGAGAGCCATTCAGAAGTGGAACTCTCTGCCCCAGAGTGTGGTGGAGGCTCCTTCTTTGAAGGCTTTTAAACAGAGGCTGGATGGCCATCTGTCGGGGGTGCTTTGAATGCAGTTTTCCTGCTTCTTGGTAGGAGGTTGGACTGGATGGCCCATGAGATCTTTTCCAACTCAATGATTCTATGAAATGAAGTATTTGGGACTCCAGTTGGAAAACGAATGTCTCAAAAACTCTCCAACTTTTCCAAGACTTCAAGGGTTGTAGTTCTCAACTGCAAACCCAAGTGTAACCAACTCAAGACAGTCTTGGCTTCTTAGAAAGAGCTAGAATCGTAGAATTATAGAGTTGGAAGAAACCACTTGGGCCATCCAGTCTAACCCCCTGCCATGCAGAAGCCCATGATATCCATATAGATTCTCCTCTAATATATTTTAATGAAGATGCTTATCTTCCTGGGACCTTTCATCACTATGCATAGAAACCAAAGAAACTGTGCCATGGGAAATTCTGACTTCAGTATTTTAGAATATATGTTTGTGTATTGTGTGCTTTCAAGTTGTTTCTGACTTATGGTGGAAGGGGGTGGACTGGATGGTCCTTGGGGTCTCTTCAAAATCCAGGATTCTATTAAAGTGTGAATAAGTGAAATTGCATTTATCAGTTCTGTAGTAAGAGTATATTGCATTTTTCAATGGGCTGTAAATGGTTTAACTCTATACATAGATAATTGTTTTTAAAATAACACTCAGAGAGAGGGTTTTTCATGTCTGTACTGGTTTTAATAAGCTGCCTTGAGTCCTACTATTGGAAAAAACATAAAATATTAATGTATCATTATGATTTTGTGAGCAAACACATAGAATGCTCATTTCCCCAAACATTATACTTTCAATAACAAGTCTTGTTCAGCTGGGGTGTGTCCAATGCAAGTCAGTGTGTGTGTGTATGTGTGTGTGCATTGCTCTTTCATGAAAGTGATACTGAAGAGTTGATGTATTAATGAGAGTGTGTTCACCCCATAGAAGCCTCAAGGAAGATCTCAGAACCAGGCAAGTCGGAGAAGGAAGCATATGGCCAGTGCAATGACTGAACCCAGAGACAGCTTGCGAAAATTACAGTGCAGCCGCCGAAACCGGAACTCACGCTAAGCTGCTCAGAGCAAAAGGGGTTGTCATAAAGCATGCAAATGATTGATGTGGTGCGGCTGCAAGACGTCTGGATCAGTGTGGATCTGGGCACACCGTCAGGAAAGGCTGGAGGCTCCCACGTCTGAGAGGCGATGAATCTGTGCCAGGTTTGGGATGGCTTTAAAGGAACTCTCCAAGGCTCAACAGCTTGGAGAGACAACAAAATAACCTGGAGTGGATTCACTGTCCCATTGACATGGGACCTACACAATATTGAGGGAGCGATATTTGGGATGCAGCTGGGAAAGGATCTAGATCTGTGTTGCTTGTGGGAGAGATCACAAAGGCCATCCAGTCCAACCCCATTCTGCTAGACAGGAACACTCCTGATAGATGGCCACCTGGCCTCTGCTTAAAAACCTCCAGAGAAGAAGACTCCACTGATACTCCCAAGCAGCAGTTTATTCTTCTTTGGAACAGCTCTTTCTTCTTTTTTAAAAATATTTTTTATTGATTTTATAATAGGAAAATAACACTTAATGACACAATAATGACACAATTTCAACAAGTCCACATACACTCAAACCTAAAGAAAAAAACAACACCCCACCCACTATCAAGACAACATTTAACTAAAACCGACTTCCACTCATCTTCCTTCACTTCTCTAAATAAAGGTTTTTTCTTTATCCTTTTCATTACATTCATTCTCTCTCCTTTTCCGAGGTCAATATCTATTTTGTCCCATTAAAATTCATTGTCCATATAATTCTCAAATGTACTCCAGTCTGTCTTGGCTGTCCCTTTTCCATTATTTTGCCTAAGCCAGTAGGTCAATTCATCCATTTCTTTAATATCTATTAATTTCTCCAACCACTGTGCTCTTGAGGGAGTCGAGTCTTGCTTCCAAAGTCTAGCAAAAGTCATTCTAGCAGCTGTTGCAAAAAAGGTAAACAACTTTTCCGTATTAATATCAATAAAAATATTTACATCATACATTCCTAACAAATAAGCTTCTGGACACATGGGAAAATTTAACGTTAAGATTTTTTTTACATTCTACATGGACCATTTTCCAATACTCTCTTGTTTTTGGACAAGACCACCAAAGATGATAAAAAGAGCCTTCTTGAGATTTACATTTCCAACACCTGCTATCTAGGTTCTTATACATCTTAGCTAATTTTTGGGGTGTCAAATACCATCAATGTATCATCTTGAGCCTATTCTCTCTGAGGTCTGAGGCATATGTATATTTTAGTCGTTTCGTCCAAATTATTTCCCACTCCCTCAACTGGATAGTTCTACCTATATTTTTGGCCCACTAGATCATTGAATTTTTAATCACCTCAGTTTCCGTGGAACAGTTCTTTCTAATCTTCCAGGGTTAGAATCCATTGCTTCATTGTGTCCTAGTCTCCAGAGCAGCAGAAAACCAGCTTGCCCCCTCTTCAATGTAACATCCTTTCAAATATTTCAAATATCTATCCATTTGATTTTAGGACACACACTGAGGCTGGAAATCCAGAAACTTCATCGACCATATGATAGTGTGGCTAAGGGATTCTGGAAGCCATCAATGAAAAAAAAAAAGGAACTTTCTTCAAGTTTAGGATTCACTTCTGTATTATTCAACTGCTAGCACCCCCAAGACTCAACCAATGCCCTGTTGATTTTGTGACTGGGTTCCACACAACAATAAATTAGCCTTCAGAAGCTGTTGGGCATTTTGATCTAAGCATGAGCTTTCAAGTGATGTTGCACTTGTGGGTACACTTGGAGTTTGCGCCTACATTTCTGAACTTTCAGTTGCACAGCATTGCTGTTGAAGGGTCTGGAGAACAAGCCCTATGAGGAGCGGCTTAAAGAGCTGGGCATGTTTAGCCTGCAGAAGAGAAGACTGAGAGGAGACATGATAGCCATGAACAAATATGGGAGGGGAAGTCATAGGAAGGAGGGAGCAAGCTTGTTTTCTCCTGCCCTGGAGACTAGGATGCAATGGAACAACGACTTCAAACTACAAGAAAGGAGATTCCACCTGAACATTAGGAAGAACTTCCTGACTGTGAGAGCTATTCAGCAGTGGAACTCTCTGACCCGGAGTGTGGTGGAGGCTTCTTCTTTGGAGGCTTTTAAACAGAGGCTGGATGGCCATCTGTTGGGGGTGCTTTGAATGTGATTTTCCTGCTTCTTGGCAAGGGGTTGGACTGGATGGCCCATGAGGTCTCTTTCAACTCTGTGATTCTATGATTCTATGAATGCAGCTTGCTTCAAAGATGCATCAGCAAAGTGCAGATTCACATTCAGTCATGTATCACATTGCACAACCTTGCCATTCAACACAAGTGTTGCAGGGTGCAATTTATGCATGACTCTTACTGGCCATATATTATTATTTCACTGAGTGGAAAAACCACTCATCTGCAAGTATTCTAATTTAGAGAATAAACATTCATAGACTAGATGGAACAATTTTGTAGCAGCACATGGTCAATTTCTAATTTAGTTTTCCATGCTCTTATTTTTGCATGGGATGTTGTCCTGGAAGACCAGAAATAATCAAATCCATAGAGTCAGGCCCTCAAATGTGGAGGGCCCATTGTATATTCTGACTTGAATCTTAATAGATAGTTACATGGTGCATTTACATTGCAGAATGAATGTAGTTTGACAATGCTATGGCTCAATGGTATGGAATTCTAGGAGTTATAATTTCACTCAACTACAAAACTGGCTTTCCCCAATTTCCCCCCAATTTTCTTGTTTTTCTTCTGCTATTTTCTCCCAATCTTCTGAAGTTTTAATCTGTTTTAGACAGCCAACTCTCATGCCAATATACCCTTTCAGAAACCTTTCCAATGTAAAAGGCGGGCTGAGGGATATTGTCAAAGGTTGGCCCCCTGTCACTAGTTATAGCTGAAACCTTTGGAGACCCCCGCCATCACAATTAAAAATAACGACACCATTAAGGATGTTCAAATGAGAGAAAACCAATTTGGGTGATCATTACGGGATGGTGACATGCGGGAGCTTGACCTCCGCTTGGCATTGGTGTGGCTTCCATCCGGAGACTTTCTAATTTGTGAGCAATAAAGTTGATTAGCCAAATTAATGCTTTTCCTTGCAATGCAGTTGAGTCTTGGGGTCATTTCTTTGGCAACCAGACACCTGGGGTGTCCAATGTTTGCACACCAAGGATCCTAAGAAAACAGACTTTCCATGTCAAGTACTCCAGAAAGTTTTATTTGTGGTTTTGGATCAACATCATAAAGCAATTTTATGCTAGAAACTGAAACAGATTGACCAATGATTCCCTTTTCTACTTATAATTTTGAAGGCATAGCAAGGGACTGCTAGTCAAAATGGGCCTGTCCTCTGGTGCAGATACCCTAAAAGATAACGATTTTGAAAATAATGTTTTATTTCTGGGTTGCTGTGAGTTTTCCGGGTTGTATGGTCATGTTCCAGAAGCATTCTCTCCTGAAGTTTCACCCACATCTATCGCAGGCATCTTCAGAGGTTATGAGGTCTGTTGGAAATGCTAATCAAGGTGGCCAATTGCAACATTCACCCTTGCCTCAAGAAGACAAGACTACTCTCTCCCACCCTGGACATTCAAATCTCACTTGCCAACAGATCTCACAACCTCTGAGGATGCCTGCCTTAGATGTGGGTGAAATGTCAGGAGAGAATGCTTCTAGAACATACAGTCCAGAAAACTCACAACAAACGAGTGATTCCGGCCATGAAAGTCTTCGACAATGCAATGTTTTATTTCGTTTTGAAAACCTTGGCAATGGAATATGTTCTGGCCATCTAATATTACCAAAATATTATCAATATTATAAAGATATATCAAGTGCAGTCAACTAGTCATCATATCAGCTATCAACTATCATATTTACTTGAGTCTAATGTGCCATCGAATCTAATGCGTACCTCAAATTTCAAAACCCTGAAACTAGTATTTACATAAACTTAGTGCACACTCTAACTTTGGGAAGGTAATTTAGGGCCTCATCACACTAGAGAAAAAAATCCACCTAAAATCCAGTTTCTGCCTCCTGCAGAATTCTGCAATTTGTAGTTTAGAGAGGAGCCCATAACAACCTCATAAACTACAAACTCCAGAACGCTGCAGGAGGTAGAAACTGGATTTTAAGTGGATTTTTTCTCTATTGTGATGAAGGGTAGGTCAAAAAAAATAAACATTAGAATTGAGTAAATACAGTTTACGTTGTTCTTGTACTTGTGTATTTTCAAACTGATGGCAACCTTATCACATTCTTTCAGAAGGGGGGTTGCCATGTTCTTCCTCTGAGGCTGATTTTTACTGGGTGTTAAATATATAACACAAATTAAAAGGTAGAAGAAGAAAAAACCAGGAGCCAAAAGGGGAGGAAATATGCAGAAATACATCGTTTCTGTTGATCCTACTGTGCCACTCAATGTGTCAATTAAACATAGCCGTACTGGCATCTAAGCTTTGCAAATTTTAACCCGATAAGCTGGATCAGAGAGAGGCAGAAGCAAACTCAAAGAGACTGAAAGATGAGCGATTCACATCTCACATGATACCTGCTGGCTTTCTAAGAATGTACAACTACCTTGGAGGATGAATATAAGCACTGCTACTTTGCAAAATTTCATTTGGATCCCCAGGGAGTCCAGGGCTCAACTCCAGACATTGTGTAAATGTTCTCCACTCCCCCTAGAAACCATTTTGGGGCATTTTGAAGCCACATTTGAATTTTTTTTAATTGCAAAAACGATTTGGCTAACAACAACGATCCTGTGGTGCCTGGGTCCCACAAACTGGACTTTGACCGTTACTTAATTTAGATGATCCAATAAAGCCATTCAACTTCATGTTTGCATTCGGTACATGCTAATGATCAGGGAAGTATTCTAATCCACATTAATTAATGTGAACGAGAAACTGGAGGTTCATAGTTAATCCAGGAAAGCCCACACAATATGCTGGTTTGACTGTTGAATTAATTGTCATCTACAGTGTAGAATTAATACAGTTTGACACCACTTTAACTGCCATGGCTCAATGCTGGAAGTTGTATCTTTGCACAGAAGGCTCAAGACCTTTGCAAAGTTTCAAACCCCACGATTCAAGCATTGTGCTATGATCGTTAAAGTGGTGTCAAACTGTACTAATTCTGCATTGTGGATGCACCAATGACTCTGGAGATAAGGTATGAATACCTGCCTGGCCATGGAGACCCACTGGGTTTCTCTGGGCAAGTCTTTTAGCCTTAGATGGAGACAAAAACAAATCCCTTCCAAGTAAATCTTGCTAGGAAAACCATGTGATACTTCCATCTCAAAATCATCATACATTGGAAATGATTTGGGGTGTATCTACACTGTAGAATTAATGATGTTTGGCACCACTTCATTTGCCACAGCTCATGCAATGGAATCCTGACAACTGCAGATTTGCAAGGTTTTTAGCCTTCCTTGCCAAAGAGAGCAGGTGCCTCACCAACTCCCAGGATTCCTTCACGTCGACCCATGGCAGTTCAAGTGATATCGAAGTGCACTGGTTCTACAGTGTATTTATTTATTTTTTATTTACAGCATTTTTATCCCACCTTTCTCAGCCTGAAGCCAACTCAAGTGTAGAGGCAGCCTTGAATGCAGGCAGCAACCACAAGCTTGTTTTCTGCTGCCCTGGAGACTAGGACGTAGAACAATGGCTTCAAACTACAGGAAAGGAGATTCCTCCTGAACATGAGAAAGAACTTACTAACGGTGAGAGCTGTTCAGCAGTGGAACTTTCTGCCCCGGAATGAGCTGGAGGCTCCTCCTTTGGAGGCTTTTAAACAGAGGCTGGATGGCCATCTGTTGGGGGTGCTTTGAATGCAATTTTCCTGCTTCTTGGCAGAGGGTTGGACTGGATGGCCCATAAGGTCTCCTCCAACTCTATGATTCTAACAGTTCAATGAATATGGCATTGTATTGTTTGATTGTTTGTTATTGACTGTCACTCAAGTCAACTTTGAATTATGGAAATCTCCAAGAGTCATTGACTGCTCTCCTGCTCAGTTCTTGCAACCTTCCTTGATTGTTGGCTTTTTTGGTTGAGTTCATCCATCTGGAATGCACTTTTCCTCTTTTCTTATTCTTATTACCTTCCCAAAATTATTGTCCTTTCTAGTAAGTGATGCCTTCTTATGATATATCCAAAGCACAACAAGCTTCAGTCTAGTCGTCTTGGTTTCTGGCCAGGTTTCAGGCTGATTAGTTCCAAGTTTTGCAACCATATATCAAAATCAGAACTGCAATGACCTGGATGGTGTTGAATGCTATCTTAATGCCTTCTCGTAACATTGTAATAGATGGATTTTGTTTTAAGAAAACCCTCTTTTCTTATCAATATTTTTTGGAATACTCTTGATCTGCCTCCCCAATGACCCAAGACTTCAGCTTCCTTGCTGAAGATAATGTTCAAACATTGATGGCTCAATTAACAATCAAGAAGAGCACCGCTCCCATGCAACCCGCAATGCAATCAATAATTTATTTTCAAAGAAATTAAATGAAAGGTGCTAATGAAGCCAAGCGTCAAAACCATTGGGATGCTTAATTTGGAAATGTGAGTTCAAAACAAGAGAAGGTGTCAAGTCTGATGTTAGCATTTCAGCCAGGAAGGCAATTCTGCAGGGGCTTGGCGCATACGTGAGCCACAAATGGAGCATAAATATTTGCACAAATGTTTTTTTTATGTCACCAATGTTTTGGCCTCATGGCAAAAGATCAGCAGAGCTTCATGCAAACCTCTTATTTCATTATGAATAATATTTATTTTTGGACTTTTTAGCTGAC